>NW_026521221.1:3877500-5135814 GCF_021234435.1 Artibeus jamaicensis | reverse complement strand
TGAATTTATCCATTTTGTCCAGGTAGTCCAGTTTGTTGGCATATAGTTGTTCATAATATTTTCTTAAAGTCCTTTGTATTTCTGTGATGTCAGTTGTTATTTTTGTCTTTCATATGATTTTATTGACATCCTCTGTCTATTTTTCTTGATGAGTCTGATTAAAGGTTTGTCAGTCTGGTTTATCTTTTCAAAGAACCAGCTCTTGGATTCATTGATTTCTTGTATCATTTTTTTGACCATTTTGTTTGTTTCTACGCTGATCTTTATTATTTCCTTCCTCTTATTCATTTTGGGCTTTGTTGTTCTTTTTCAAGTTCCTTTAAATGTGAAGTTAGATTGTTTATTTGAGCTTTTTCTTGGCATTTTTTTTGAAGTAGGCCTGTAATGCTATGAATTTCCCTCTTCAGATTGCTTTCCAATATCTTACAGATTTTGGGTTGTTGTGTCCTCATTTTCATTTGGTTCAACATATCTTTTTATTTCTTCCTTAATCTTGTTGTTGACCCATTCATTTTTAATAACATGTTATTTAGTTTCTACATATTTGCATGTTTTTCAGTGTTCTTCTTGTGATTGATTTCTACTCTCACGGCATTGTTGTCCTAGAAGATGCTGGATATTATTTCAATCTTCTTTAATTGAGACTTGTTCTGTGTCCTCATATGTGGTTGATCCTAGAAAATGCTGCACATGCACTTGAAAAGTATTTATATTCTGTTGCTTTGGGGTGAAATACTCTAAAGATAACAATTAAATTCAATTGATCTAGTGTGTCATTTTAGGTCGCTGTCTCCTTGTTGATTTTCTGCCTGGTAGATCTATCCATTGAAATCAAGTATGACTATATTTCTGTCAGTCTCCCCCTTTATGTCCATCATAATTTGCTTTACATATTCAGGTACTCCTATGTTGGGTATGTAGATGTTTACTCAGATTTGTCCTCTTATTGGATTGTTCCCTGTATCATTATGTAGTATCTTCTGTCTTTTACTGTAGCCTTGGTTTTAAGTCTATTTTGTCATATGTAAGTATTGCTATCCCAGTTTCTTTTCCCATTGCATGAAATATCTTTTCCAATGCTTTACTTTTAGTCTGTGTATATCTTTTGATCTGAGATGTATCTCTTGGAGACAGCATATGTATGAGTCTTGTTTCTTATCCATTTAGCTACCCTCTGTCTTTTTGTGGGAGCATTTAAGCCATTTACATTTAAGGTGATTATTGATAGATATGTATTTATTGCGTTTTTATTGTTAGATTACTTTCTTTTCCTCCCTCTCTCCTTTCTCCTCCTCCTCCTCCTCCTCCTCATCCTTCTCCTTCTTCCAGGCCCTTTAACAATTTGTTACAGTACCTGTTTGGTGTTAACAAATTCCTCTAGCTTTTCCTTGTCTGGGAAGCTCCTTATTCTCCTTTGATTTTAAATGATAGCCTTGCTGGGTAAGGTAGTGTTGATTGTAGATCCTTGCTTTTCGTCACCTTGAATATTTCATGCCACTCCTTTCTAGCTTGTAATGTTTCTGTTAAGAAATCAGATTTGGTGCTACCTGGTAAGTAAACTACCTGCTTTTCTCTTGCAGCTGTTAGGATTCTCTCCTTGTCTTTTAGCCTTGTCATTTTAATTATGTGTCTTGGTGTAGGCCTCTTTGGGTCCAACTTGTTTGGGACTCTCTGAGCTTTTTAGACTTGTGTGTCTTCTACCTTCACCAGATTGGGTAAGTTTTCGGTCATTATTTCTTCAGATAGGTTCTTGATCCCTTGCTCACTCTTATCTTTCTGGTATTGCCATGATGCCGATGTTGTCACACTTCATGTTGTCCCAAAGGTTTCTAAGCTCTCCTCATTTTTTTTAATTCTTTTTTTCTTTTTGCTGCTCTGCTTGGGTGTTTTTTTCTACTTTGTCTTCCAAATCACTGATTTCATCCTCTGCTTCATTTAACCTGTTATTTATTCCTTCCAGTGTATTATTTATTTTAGACATTGCATTCTGCCTAGTCCTTTTTAATGTATTCTTATGTTTTATTTCTGACTGGTCCTTTTTAATGTTTTTTATGTCTTTTTAACGCTGTTGAGTATCCTTATAATCATTACTCTAAACTCTCTATCTGATCATTTGCTTTCCCCTATTTCATCTGGTTCTTCTGCTAGAGAATTCTCTTCTTCCTTCATCTGGGGCCTGTTTCTTTGTTTATCCATTCTGTTTGCCTCTTTGTGTTTGTTTGTATGTAATAGGTAGATATGCAAGGCTCTGGTGCAGGCCTAGATCAAACCCTGCTCATGACTGGCCCTGAGCAATCTGTTTAAAGCTGTCAGCTATCCACACTTTGTGACTCCCTCTGCCGGGCCTGAGTTCATGCAGAAAGAACCAGCTGTGCAACAAGGCTGGCTTCTATCTGCACCAGGCCCAGGAAATCTGCCTCTGCCTGCAAGCTCTCTGTAGGGTTAATCAGTGAATGTCTTGCAGCTCTACTCCTCTGCAGCTAGGCTTAAGCACCACTGGATGGAGCAGAGTAATTCCTGGGGGTGGGGCTATTGCTTCCCCTCAAGCTGATGCCACTTGGAGGGGAGTGCTTTGTCTGAGAAAGATGGCTCCTGCGGTATGGAGAATGGCTCAGCACAGAGATTCTGGCAGCTGTTCCTTCAGTTCTCTCCTCAGAGCCACCAACCCCAGATTCTCCTCAAGCGTTGCTAGTCCACTTTGTTCTCCATCTGCCAGAACCCAGGGTAAGTGGCTGCAAATGGCATTTTGTGTGTTGGTTCTTTAAGAAGCTGTCTGTGTCTCCAGCCATCTCTTGCTGGTGTACAGAAACCCTGCTGCTTTTCAGTCATATGTTATTTAGGTTCTTCTCCAGGTTTTGGTGCTGTAGGTTGGGGAGACCAGCTTGGGGTATAGACCTCACACTTCCCAGGGGAAATCTTCCAGCCACTGAAGTATCCTTTTAACACTTCAGTTGCTGCCTGCGGGAGCCCAGCCAGCCCTCTCACACCTGCTCTGCACTCCCTACCAGTATTGTGGTGATATGGTTTCTTCTGTCTGCGGTTATAATGTTTCTCTGCAGCCAGTGCTCAGTAGGTTATTCAGGTGATTTTTCCATAATTTATTTGTAATTCCAGTTTGGTCCTGGGAAGAGGTTAGTGTAGCTTCCACTTGCTCCTTCTTCACCTTCTATGCCCTGGTTTTCTTAATAACATTTTCTTTTCTCCACTTTATTGTAAGAATATAGTATATAATTGTACAAGAAACAAAATATTTGTTAATCCACTGTTTATGTTATCAGTAAAGCTTCCAGTCAACAGGCTCTTAGTAGTTAAATTTGGGGGAGGTCAAAAGTTACACAAGAATTTTTGGCTGCATGGGGTCAACACCCCTAACCTCTGCATTGTTCAAGGGTCAATTATATTTTAAAGTTCTTTAGCTCATTCTAATGAGGAGTTAGGTTTGGAAACTACTATTGTACTAAATATTTACATGTATTTTGAACTTAAACAATAGCAAAAATAACTAACTCCCCTGTTAAGTTGTACATACTAAAATATTAGAAAATAAAATTTAAAAATATATTTCAAAAGTGTTGGGCAGGAGGGGAAAGTAAGGAGACTTAATGGGATACTTTTCATTATGCTCCAGTCTTTCTAATTCTCCTCAAAACACGCACATGGATATCCTCCTCTCTGCCACTGGTTGTCACATGCAACGTTCATATCTGAGTTTATTACTCTTAAATACTTTGCTGTTTTTGTTTTTCTTTTTTCAGTCTGAACCACAACTCCAACAGCTACTGAGGAATCTCATCCATTGTAACTCAGGCCAGTGACTCACCTGTCCAAGCCAGGCTTTCATTGGCTGCCCGGGTGATTCAAATGACCAGCCAGATTTGGGAACTGCAGCCTAACTGCTGTTTTCAACAGCCCACCTATCTTAACACTGGAAACAGTGCTGTGTCCCTTACAGGGGAATGATACTAATGGAGATAAACCCTATTCCTTCAGAAGACATAACAAATTAATAACACAATATACATTTCTTCACACAGATATTAACAGCCATTCAAACATCTAAACCCTAAATAAGTACATCAGTCAAAACCTATTTCCCCACACATTTAAAAAGAGATAAGACCTTCTTATGGGTATGTTTGTGAGGAAAGTGGGAATTGAGTTATGAAGTTTCCTACACTGAGTTATGAATACAAATAATGGGAACTTCATTCCAATTGATTAAAAGCACTTTGTTTAAGTTCCACTGGATAGTTCTAACATGACTGGGTGTGTAACTGGAAGGCAGCAGGCACTGAACTCAAAGTATTTCTTAAACACAAAGCAAACAAATGCTAACGTGCATGAATTCAAATTCCACTCAGCCTGCAGTTAACCTTTTGGAGAGATGAATGTTTCACACTTTTGAGAGCAAAGTGAAATATCTGATTGCAAAGACATCGTTAAGGGGATTTTTGTGTTCTTGGAGGCTTGACATAATACAAATTTCTTATTTAATTTCTAGTGTAGAAGAAAAGATTGATGTTAGCAACAAATATACAATTTGATTCCTCAGTTGAAATAGCCACTGAATTCAGGAAGAAAAAGTACAGGATATTTTTAAAATTTCATGCTGGCTAAAAAAAATATTTTAAGCCTGTGCTAGTAGTGATGGGAAAGGTCTGAGAATCTAGTGTGAGTTAAAAAGATATGTACTGATTAAACTGTGTAACTAAAATATGGGTCAGATTAAAGTCCAACTGGTAACAGGCCATGATTATTAACAAAGATGTCACACTATACATTTGTTTAATTATAATGTAACACTGCTTGGAAGATGCACTACAGATCTAACAACAATTTTTTAAAATATATTTTATTGATTATGCCATTACAGTTCTATTTCTCCCCTTCATTCACCTCTACCCTGCACACCCCTCCCCCACCATTCCCCCCTTTAGTTTATGACCACATGTCTCAAGTTCTTTAGATTCCATATTTCCCCTACTATTCTTGCCCTCCCCCCTATCTATTTTCTACCTACCATCTATGCTACTTATTTTCTGTACCTTATCCCCCCTTCTCCTTCTCCCAATCCCCTGTTGCTAACCCTCCATGTGATCTTCATTTCTATGGTTCTGCTCCTGATCTAGCTGTCCTCTTTGTTTTTGTTTCAGATAACATCAAATTCAAGAAGTTCATCATCATCAAGCACTTATTATATGAAATGTTAAAGGAACTTACCTAAGAAAAAGATAAAAAAGATGAACAGTGAAAGGACAGCAAATTCACAGTTATTAAGAATAACAACAATTTTTATCAAAATGCAGGATGTATGTGAACACCATAACATTTTCAAATAGTAAGATATCCAAATAATGTACATAGAACCCAAAATGTAGGATCATTTGTTCATAAATAAATAATCTTTAAAAATGGCAGAAGCATTGAAAGGCATCAAAATCCACAAGTTCAAAAACTGTTTTGAGCAGTGAAAAACTCTCAGTAGATGTACTGCATCAAATGGAAAGTACTTTGAAGGTGACTGACTGAAGCTTAAACATGTAAGAATAAATGCACAATTTTTTATAAATAAAATTGGTGTATTTTGGGTCCCCCCTCATAGTTGACATGTAATATTATGTTAGTTTTTGGTCTACAACATAGTGATTAGCCATTTATATAACTTATGAAATGGTCACTCTGGTAAGTCTAGTGCCCATCTGACAATATACATGGTTATTACAATATTACTGACTATATTCCCTGTGCTGTACTTTACATCCCATGACTTTTTATAACTAGCAATGTGCACATCTTAATCCCTTCCCCTCTTCCACCCCTTCCCCATGCCCCTCCCACTTGGCCACCATCAAAATGTTCTCTGTACCTATGAATTTCTGTTGTTTGATCATTTATTTCACTTTTTAGATTCCACATGTAAGTAAAATTATACAGTATTTGTCTTTGTATGACTTATTTCACTTAGCATAATACCCTCTAGGTCCATCCATGTTGCCACAAATGGCAAAATTTTATTTTTTTTATGGCTGAATAATATTGCATTGTATGTATAAACCACATCTTTTTTCCACTTTATCAAGGGACATGCAGGTTGCCTCCATATTTTGACTATTGTAAATAGTGTTGCAATGAACATAGGGATGTATATGTCTTGTTGAATTGGTGTTTTGGGTTTCTTTGGATAAATACCCAGAAGTGAAATTGCTGGGTCCTTCCTTGTCTTTTGTTATAGACTTTATTTTAAAGTCTGCTTTGCCTGATATAAGTATTGCTGCTCCAGTTTTTTTTCTTTCCCATTTGCATGAAATATCTTTTTCCATTCATTTCCTTCCAGTCTGTTCAATCCAGAGTGGGTCTCTTGTAGCCAGCATAAGGGTCTTGTTTTCTTACCCATTAAGCAACCCTATGTCTTTTGATTGGAGCCCTATAATAATTTAAATTAATCATTTAAATTACATTTAGAGTAATTATAATTATGATAAGTTAGTAATTATTACCATTTCATGAATCATATTTTTGATTTTTTTTATTCCCTTTTCTTCTTCAAGAAGTCCCTTTAATATTTCTTGTAATACTGGTTTGGTGGTGATGAACTCCTTTAGCTTTTTCTTGTCTGGGGAAGCTCTTTATCGTTCCTTCGATTCTAAATGATAGTTTTGCTATAGAGAGTAATACTGGTTGTAGGTTATTGCTTTTCATCATGTTTAATATTTCATGCCAATCCATTCTGGCTTGAGAAAGGGAAGGAAGAAAGGGATGTTACATACTGACGCTGACCCTAGAATTTCAGCTTTTTCTTCGGTTCCATGAGTTATCCCCAATTTTTCAAAAATTTATTTTTACTTTAAGGTAGTTTCTATTGCTTGCAACCAACCAAAGCAAATGGAAATATTACTCAATAAATATTTAACTGAAACTAAAATTTATAATAAAATCAATATGCAATTCATGAATGTATGTTATAGTATAATATTCAGATGCATTTAAAAGCAAAGAGTGCCTTTGTCAAGAGTCATTTAGCTGCCACCTGTAACTTCAAAACACCCTGGAGCCTGAGTCCTAAGTATGCAAATCAAACCACTGACAGCAGGACTCCTTTTTCATTCCTTCTTATAAATCCTGTTATTAACTTGGGATGCCAGCTTTTTCTTCAATTATAGCCAGTTCTATTCACTATTGTTTGAGGGTTTATATCAAGCTGATTACAAGACAAATGAAATGATCATTAAACTAGAAGGGAGCAAGATTAAGGCTTCTGAAAATAGGTTAATTTTACCTGGAGTCTGTATGTGATATATTTATTATAGAAAAAGTATTGTCTGCCCCCCAAAAAATAGTATCAAATAATTGTTTGCTCTAATAAATCATTATGTAAAGCCATTTTTTAAGAACTAAGTAATTTTCATTTCATTCCAACGTGCATGCTAAAAATGAATTATATTAAGTAAGATTTAGCACTGTTGGAAATGAAGTAATCTCTCAAAACAGAATTAGTATCTTTCTATCTGAGAGCAAAAGCAAAAGGATGTCACAGGAGTTTCCTTCTTCGTGTACGATTTGTCCATTCTTTGTGTACAATTTGTGCAAATGTTCAATCCATATGCTTTCTTGAAGTGTGAAGATAGCATTGGCCTCGCTACTTAGAGTGAGGACACGTGGCACTGTTTGCTGCCAACCAGAAGTGAGACATAAAATGGAGAAGCATTAAAGGGACACCCAGGATTTGGGATCACAGGAGAGTTTTGAAGAAAAATTTGAGTCCCCTCACTTATAGACTCTATCAATCTCAATCATCCACAGAGAATGTTAAATTCCTGATTATCCAGGTGGATTGTGGAAGCGTTTGGCAGACCCCATTACTCCAGCCCCAAATCACCCTCACCCATTTATGGATTTCCAGAATCCCACCAGACGTCCTATGTCAGCAATTTGGCTTGAAATTGTGTCATTTGTTTAGAAAAAAAAACACATGTCACTCAGCTCTGGGATTAATAATAGTTTAGGGACTTGGCATGATGGGAAAAAACCTCTGCGTTAATCCTACCTCAGTCCCGGGTGAGGCTATAGAAACACCTGGGGCAGATTTAGGTTTCTGTGGTACATGCCATAATACTGATTATGTTGTAAGAACTCTTTGAAAGAAGACAATCCTCCCAACGTTCTGCTCCACAAAGAAAGCTTCAGATTTCTTTGACAGCATCCCTTTCAGATCACAGCTTGGCCATTGCCAGGAGGGCTGGCTCCATCCCAAAGCCCAAGCCACATCATCCCTGAGCCAGTGCAAGACTTGCCCACTAATCTCATCTCCTTGCTGCTTTAGGGCAATTGTGTTTCACAGGATCCTTAGCCATCCCAGTGGGTCATCTCAACAGGACTCCCTAACATTGACTGTTTCAGGGTGTAGGGTTTAAGACGTAAGTTCTTTGTATCCCAGGAGACCCTGGTTTCCTAAAGCCAATTGGTCCACCTCCTCCTCAGGGTCTTTGTTTTCTGGTTTGGATTGCTTGTCAGTTTTCGAAGAGCAACAATGAACTGCTCTGTCTCACCAAATGAAAACTGTATCAGGCGATGCAGGGTGTTGTGACTTGGTGACCAAGTTTACTAGATAGTAGCAGTTATTCTTTCTATGCTCACCACTCTTGTCCACTTTAGCAAGGTAGCAGTAAGAGTAGAGCAAAAGATCAAGATGATGCCAGCCTGACTGGCATAGCTCAGTGGATTGAGTGTGGGCCTGTGAATCAAAGGATCGCGGTTCCATTCCCAGTCAGGGCACTTGCCTGGGTTGCAGGCCAGTCCCCAGTGGGGACACACAAGAGGCAACCATACATTGATATTTCTCTCCTCCTCTCCTTCCCTTCCCCTCTAAAGATAAATAAATAAAGTCTTTAAAAAATATGATGCCAGAGCAGCAGAGCAGCAGATGGGGGCATGCAAAAGGCAGGTCTTGAGGATTCGGGAGTCTTAGTTAGGAAAAGCAATTCCTGGTAATGCAATTCCTGGTAATGATCTGAGATGCACGTGATAGAACAGAAGAGGAAAGAGATTATCATAGGGGTTGGAAAAGTGCTCATGAGATATTCTAGCACAAGGGGGGAATAATTTCCTTGGTATAGATTGGGCCAGACACTATGTATGGCTTAGTTTCACTGATTCATACTCATTCATTTAGATTTTTTTATTTTTAAAACAGAAGCTAAACCCCTCGCTGGTGTGGCTCAGTGGATTGTGTGGGTGCCTGAGAAACAAAGGGTCATTGTTTCAATTCCAGGCCAGGTCTGCATTAGGAGATGAGTGAGAGGCAACCACACATTGATGTTTCTCTCCCTCTCTTTTTGTCTCCCTTCCCCTCTCTAAAAATAAATAAGTAAAATCTTAAAAAGTAAAATAAATTATAAAAAACAAGCTAAAGATGATTGGTTCATAAGACCAGAACATTAAAAAAATTAGAGTAAGAATCACAGACTCCTACAAGAGAGCTGCCAGGGACCTTAGAGTTTCTCTAATTCTCCCCTAACTCCCTGTTGAACTTTTCTCTGCACCATCCCTGACAGCGGCCACCAGAGCTGCTCCTTGGAATCACTCCCTCAAACCGCAGCACATTCCGATCAGAGGGTCAGATTGGCAGGCTCTCTGAACAACCGCAACGCGGAGGCCTTGCGTCCGCTGCTGTTCAGAGGCCTGTGCCCGAGATGAAAGCAAACAGAGGGACGATGCCGCCGTCTATGAGTGGTCATGGTCTATGCCAGCAGTTTTCGGTGTGTCCCCAAAGAAGGGACGAAAAACAGGAATACTTTGTTATTACAGGGTTTATCTTACGGGGGACTATTTTGAAATATTCAAATGATTGTGAAGGAGGAGTACGCCAAGGGAAATAATGCATTTTCCCTGTGAATCCAAAGTTGAGGTGGGATGTCATATACACACAAGTACCAATTCATTATTTATTCAGTCAACACATATTAATCTTACACGATGTGCAAGACTTTAACGCTCAGAGGCACTTAATGGGCTAGTCTACAGTTCAACAGAAGACGTTTCTAGGGCCTCGGGACCTCTAAGATACACCCAACTCACTTTTAAGACGTTGAAAGAACTGTTTGGTTCTCTTGCAGCTTAATGGCTTTGGAGCACAGGTCAACAGAGGTGTGCTCAGAGAGAGCTGGGTTTCCCAGGGGTTCTGTGTTGCAGGGGCTGTGTCCTGAACCCACACCTTAGTGTCTCTGTACACCGGACCTCACTTGTGTTCTTGGCAGAAGGTGGGAAAAATGTATCTGAAGAGAGCAGGAACTACAAGGAGAGGAAATGAAGAGTTTCAATCACCTACTCATTCCAAGCTTCAGGGACCTTTCTCGTTTAATCCATGAGATATGGAACAAGAAGCCCTAAATACCACAGATTTCAAAGAGATGCAGAAATTGCTGTGGTTCCCTAATTCAAACCCTCTGGAGCCACCAGCTGGCAGACATGCAGCTCAAGTGAACAAGCAAGAGGCTCTAAGAGGAGATATCACCGCAGAGCCACTAGGGGGGGACCGCAGCTTCTCGGAGCAGAGGGATGGATACTCTGTGCACCGGAGGAAGCCACGCAGGGCTGCCGGTTGCATTAATTTTGCCCTTTAAAAGTCTTAACCCATGGATTTCTGCCTCTTCTCTCCCGAATCCACAAACAGGAGAGCACGCAGTGCTGCATTTACACATTAAGAGCAATCATTAAAAATAAAAGGACCTTAAATGAAACAAGCTAACTGAGGGCTCCTTGAAGGGGTCTCATGTCAATCTGGCCTTTTAATTCTGTCATAATTTTATCATGATCACAAAATAAGAGGTAAATGGGCCATAAACTATTCTGCACGTTGTTAGGGGGCGGAGCATCTCAGGTGGGCTAATGGGATCAGGTTGGAGGGTAGGTCACAGCCCAGCCCTGCTTCACCGAGTAAAACGCCTTAGATGCAGCCTGCTTCGCTGCAGACTGGCAAAGGGAACGTTTCAGAGGTGAGACGCATCTCCATTAGTTGCATCGTGATTTATTAACTGCACCCAAGAATGAGGCCTGCCTTTCTACAGGGAAAGGCTTAGCCATTAATGTCCAATACACAATGGGCCCAATTTTCAGAAAACTCAGGATAAATGTGAGATCAGCCAGAACCTATAAAACATCAAGATACAGACCCCTGTTCACCTTACAAAAGAGCTAACATTACAAAAACCTCGTTACTTTTTAAAAGATGTTTCTGTTGTGGGATTTCATTTGAAATTAATTTTCCTTGTATATTTAAAATAAGTGAATTACTGAAATTTAAATAGGTTAAAATTACCAAAATTTTAAACACACCTATTCAACAACGTATTTATGGCACACTGCATTATACTAATAACATGGGGGGAATTACTAATAATATATTACTAATAATACATGCTAATAATATACTAATAATAGTAGAGGAATTGTCATCTTTATAAGAAATCAGTGCCATTACCATTCATTTTTATTCTAAGGTTAGTTTTATGTGCCACATAATTATCTCTTAATTGTGTTATCAAAATACTAGATATAAGACAACATTACAGTTTAAATTTGAGAAGGAAAATGCCAACCAGTTGTTCAAAAAATGGGATGGATACATTAAAGTCAAGCTTAAAAGCAATGGGAACAAAATTTCTACTCCAATTGTTTTTTTCCTTTGTTCCTAAGTATTTAATACTTCCACTACTGAATATTTAAATGCAAAGATTTCCATCACATTGCTGAACTGCAAATTGCTGAGATCTTCAAAAATTCCATTTATGAAGGAAAAAAAAAAGAATGTGCATGAATCCTGTATATTTTTCAGGGAATGTCTGAGCTCCTGGTAAACAACCTCTGATTTAGACTGGAGGTAATGTAGGCGCAAAGGAAAGAGGAAATATATGAAAGCTGGAAGACCAACCCACCCCAAAATAGCATCTGTTCCTCCTGTCCCACAAGCCACCAGAGCGTCAAGCCAAGAATGCCTTGGCAATGAACCTGTGGGGTCTAGGCTCTGCACAGGAATGACCTCGAGTGACAATCTTCACGCAGGCCTGCGGAAAGCTGAGCATTCAGCAGATGGCCCTGTGGGTCTGCGGTGGGCAGGGACGGTTAAACTGAGCAGCTGGACCCCAAGTCTGCTGCCTTCAATCCAACCCAAGCAGCTTCATCTGTTTATATACTGGCTTCTGAGTACAATGCTATTTGAAGGGAAGTTTTAGCTGCTAAAAAATATGAAACAAAGAAGGTTAGCTGAAAAGGTTATGTCTGGGAGGTTTTTAGTTTTTGGAATATCAGTGGTTGTTCCTATTATTGCTTTCTGCAGCTTCTAAATTTCCGACAATGAAAAAGTATTAGTTTTGTAATCAACATACATAAAGTTACATTAAAAGAAAAGAATTGAGCTTTGACTACTTCTCCAAAAAAAAAAAGAGAGAAAAGAAAAAAGTGCTGAAGGCAGGCTTTCCACTGGGATTGTAGCATTTTGAATGTGAGTTGCAGTTTTCAAACACAAAGCACAGCTGTTTTGTCTCTTACTCTGAAGCTGTGAAAAGGGGGAAGATTTTGAAAGCAAGAACAGGAAAAGACTTGAGAAAAGTGGCTGCTATTTCCAGGCTAAAATCTCCCTGGCAACAGCGGTCTCAGAAGTTTTTTCTTTGCAGGTGGACTTATCAGTATTTATGAGTGATGATTCCAGAGGATTCATGGCACGCAAAGTCAGCAGAGACCGGAAGAGACTGGAGACAAAGCAGAGTCAAAAACAGGCCAGAGAGATGTGAGGGACAGATGGTTTATCGTGGCCAGTGCTATCTAGTTGTCAGGACAGCCACGTGGTCCACAGAGACCGGCAAGAAGATAGGAACAGAGAGGCGCTCATTCTGCAGCCACTGGGGTTCAGATGAGGTTCCTGACATGAAGAGGGCCAGAAACCTCTGGGACTGTGGCTGAAGAAAAGCGCAGCTTCAAGAAACCATCACAAAGAGCAGGAGATGAGTTTAGTCAGCAGCTGGCCAGTACAGGAAAACTGCAGCATTATAAAAAATGGGTAGGGGGCAATTGGGCATAAGGAATGAAACTAAAACCACCACCATCCCCAAAACACTAACTCCAGTGAAATAAGTGCAACAGATAAAAAGAAGTCATAGTTTTCCAGACTAGATCACAGATATTCCCAGCTCAATTAGGTAAAACAATTGATGGATGCATGGATGCAATACAAGAGATAAGTGATTGATTTAAAAAACAAAAACAAGAAACTTGCATCAGAAAAGTCATAAACACATACATAACAGAAACTGGATTGAAGCCAGTAGAGAGAGCCTGAATATGCTTCACAATCAGCATATGTCTAGAGCAGTGGTTCTCAAAGGGTGGACCCCAGCCCAGCAGCACCAGCAGCCCCTGGGAGCTTCTTGCAAATGAGAATTTGCTGGACCCCAAGCTCCACTCTGAATCTACTGAATCACTCACAGTGAGGCCCAGGAATCTGTGTGCCTGCCAGGTGATTCTGATGCACACTGAAGTGTGAGAGCCATTGAGCCAGAAGCATTAACATGACTAGGAAAATCTTCCTATCAAACCCAGTAAGGCAAAACGAGGAACATCAAGAGAAGATAGTGCCCTGACTGGTGTGGCTCAGGTGGTTGGGCATCATACCACAAAGTGAAATGTCACCAGTTTGATTCCCAGTCAGGGCACATGCCTGGGTTGCAGGTTGGATCCCTGGTTGGGCCAGGTACACAAGGCAGCCAATAGATATTTCTCCCTCTCTATCTTTCTCCCTCCCTTCCCCTCCCTCTAAGAATAAATAAATAAATAAATAAATAAATAAATAAATAAATAAAATCTTTTTTGAAGAAGAGGATAATGCCAAATACAGGCAACCAATCAAGGACTGACATTCAGCCTTAAGCCACCAATGGCTAAAATGGTTTCCAGTCTTCCCACCCTGGCTCAAGTCACCACTGTTTATTTCCTAGACAATCATAGTTCTGTGACCCTCTGTCCTGGTTGGCCAGGAAATTCCTGGCTGGAACCTCTGGTTCTGGCTTAATGATTAAAATTCTCCCTTTCACTCTCAAAAATTCTCCAGATTTTGAATATAATTCTATGGCTCCCCTGGTAACAGCTTCCTGCCCATTTCCCTGCTGCCATTCTTGCTCATTTCCAATACGTTCTCTTCCCAGAAGCTAAAAATGTAAATCCAATTCTGCAAAATTGGATTTACTCCTCTTCTGCAAAACCCTTCCATGACTTTCCATTGCTCTCGGCTAAAACTCGCAAGTCTCACCATAGTCTGCAGTGCCTGTCCTTCTGTCTTCACTTCATTCTTTATTCTGACTTCCTTTTATGGTTGCAAGTGCATTATCCTCCCATTGGTGCCTTCATGAGCCAAGTTCATCAGACCTCAAGCCCTCTGCACATGCTGGTTCTTCTTCCTGTGTGGCACCCAATCTCCATCCCTCTTCCAATGCCAGGGAGTCGCCTGTTTTCATTGACTAATATTCCAGATGATTTCTCAAATAGTCTTTGAAAGTATTTTAATGACCTCATAATTGCCCATCAGATAGATTTGACATAATTTAACCACCCTTTAATATTACTGATTAATATTTGTTCCCCTTTTTTGCTGTTATTACTAAAGCTGTTATATGAATTAGTCATGGGTCTTGGTTGCAACCAACTCAAACAACCTCAGGCAAAAATAGAAGTTTATTAGGATGATACTGGGCTTTCTCCATAAATGAAGTAAGAGTTAACAATGAATCTGCAGAAAAGGCAAGATTAGAGAATAACTGGGACCAAACACATAAATGTTACCATAGATAGACAGATAGATAGAGAAAATGCACATGCATATATACACAGATACATACACACACATTTACACGCATATATAGTCACATATTAAAACTCTCGCTCCATGTGTAGAATTACCCTTTCTCACAAGACTCACTGCTTTGGTGGGTAACATGGCTGTCAATGCTCTCAGCATGGCTCCCACGGCCAGAGAGAGATACTTATTCATGGTCTCTCTTTTGTAAGGACATGGAGGAGGGGGTTTTTAAGCCACATGCACATTGTTAAATTACGTAATAAAGATACAAAGGGAAATGGCTTTAAAAATTGTTTTAATGCACACGCTCTCCCTCTGGGGAGCAGCCCACCCCATTCCCTTTACTTTCTTCTTCCTCTTCTCACCCAGAACTCCTTTCTTCATAGGCACTGGCGCACTGGTCTCCTGAGCGCTAAGGCCAATGGGCAGCAGGCAGCTTGCCCCAGGCTGATCCCCTGAGCCCATCCCTAAGTCCCCTTTTCTCTGACTTCCAGGTGGGCCAAGGCAGCCCCTTGTTGCTTCTTCTATACTAATCCCTTCTCTTCAACCTCTGCAAGCCCATTATCTCCCTTGAGAAGGTGTTATGAAAACTCTTACTCATCCACCTCTGCTCACTGGTCTGTAATTCTTTTTTTAAAGATTTTATTTAGTTAGTTTCAGAGAGAGGGGAAGGGAAGGAGAAAGAAAGGGAGAGAAATATCAATGTGTGAGAGAAACATCCATCAGTTGCCTCTCACACCCCCAACTGAGGACCTGGCCTGCAATCCAGGCATGTGCCCTGACTGCGAATCCATCCAGGAACCTTTTGGTTTGCAGCACAACAACTTACCCACTGAGCCCCACCAGTTGGGGCTGTTTTGTTTTTTGGGGGTTTTTTGCAGGTTTTTTTTTAATAGCCCGATGTTCTGTGTGTTTCCACATTGAACGGAGGGTCTCAAAACTTTTGCAAGAGATGTACTCTCAAAAGCACCTTCAAAGGACAAACCCACTTCCACCACTGTCAGATACGCTAGATTTCTGGACTGACGATTGTTATTTTGTAATTTGCTTATGGGCAGAAAGACTTACATCAGGAAATGGTGCTGTTGGCATCCTTCCCGTCTCCTGACATACTCAGGGCTGACTGCGCTGGCCACATCTTTGCTTTTAGTTTCCCGAGGAAGTGTGTGAAATTATTTTTTTTAAAGAAACTAACCAGAAAAGATAAAGCCACAGAAGGAGTTTCCTCAAGACTCACCAATAAGCTGCGTATGGCCGCTGATTAGCCAAGTGCTACAAGTTTTGTCCGTGACTTTGAGGATTTGTATCTCACTGAGGGTTATTTCCTCTGCTTCACCATTTCTGGCAGGTGAACAATTCTTTCCCCTGTGTGCTTTTTAATAGTAGCATGTTTACTGACCCGAGTGCTTCTTTTTCCTTTTGTTAAATTCTTGGGTGACATTGCTATTAGCCTTGTCTTTTTCCTTCTGTGCCTTTCCTTGAAAAGTGAATGATTTCTCTTTTGCTCTGGGGTTTTCTGGTTACAATAAGAGATGATGGCTTTTGCCCTGGCTCAGTGGATTGAGTGCTGGCCTGTGAACCCAGAGTCCTCTGGTTTGATTCCCAGCTGGGGGACATGCCTGAGTTGTGGGCTAGGTTCCTAGTTGGGGGCATGTGAGAGGCAACCAATGAATGTATCTCTCGCACACTGATGTTTCTTTCCCTCTCTTTCTCCCTTCCTTCCCTTCTCTCTAAAAATAAATAAATAAAATCTTTATTTAAAAAAAAAAAGAGAATTGAGCGTGGGCCTGTGAACCAGACAATCAGGGTTCGATTCCCAGTCAGGGCACATGCCTGGGTTGCAGGCTGGTTCCCTGCAGGCCAGTTCCCAGCAGGGGATGCACAAAAGGCAACCATACATTGATGTTTATCTCCCTCTCTCCTTCCCTTCCCCTCTAAAGATAAATAAATAAAATTGTAAAAAAAAAAGAGAGAGAGAGAGAGATGATGGCTTTCAAGTCTCCTTTTCCTGGTCCCAGGGCATTACAACCCGACTTTTTTGGAAAGAAGCATTGTTACTGGAAGCTCAGTTCTTCTCACCAATACAGTAAAGAATTACAGATCAGCCCTAACTGGTGTGGCTCAGAGGACGGAGCCCAGGACTGTGAAGCAAAGCATTGTTGGTTTGATTCCTGGTCAGGGCACATGCCTGGGTTGCAGGCCAGGTCCCCAATAGTGGGCATGTGAGAGGTAACCACACACTGATAGTTCTCTCCCTCTCTTTCTCCCTCCCTTCCTGTCTCTCTAAAATAAGTAAATAAAGTCTTTAAAAAGACAAACAAAAATTGGAGAAGACCAGTCTTTCCAGCAATGTACTGTGTCATCGTCACCCAGAGAGCCAGGAGCTAAAGGAGAAGCTGCCCTAACCAGGGCAGGCAGCCTGTTCTCTTCCTCTGGGTTTGAACCCTTTCCCAGATTGCTGTGTGTGTGATTTTGAAGCCATTGTCACCTGCACTTAGGAGACTAAATATTAAGAAAAAGTTTACCTAAACACTACATATCGATATAGTCTGTTATGTGGACCTTCTCCCTTCTCCCCACCACCCAACAGGAAAAAAAGAGGCATGATAAACACCCTTCCAGTTCTCCTCCCCACAAAGAGATGATGTCCAGCCCCCAGATAAACCTTTCTTTCCTTTTGTTAACGGCTCCCTCACCCTCCCCTTTGTTTCCCTTATCCGTGGATTCACACGCTCCACAAACAGAGGAGGAAATGCTCATCCTTCACGTCTAGAAAGTACAGCTAGTCAATTTCATTTCTACTCTTTCATATTCACCATTATTCTAGAAATAGGTGAATTTTAGAAATCTTTGCAAGCATTAAAAAAATCTGACTTCGAGATCATCACATTCAGAGGGGAGGGCCATGTGGAGACAGAGAGAGAAACCAAGGGAGAAAGAAAAGAAGTTGTTTTAATCCTCACCCGAGGATTTTTTTTTATTGACTTTAAAAAGGACAGAGAGAGAGAGAAACATGAATGTGAAAGAGAAACATTGATGGGTTGCCTACTGTACGCGCTCCCACTGGGGACAGAACCTGGACCTTAGGTATGTGCCCAAACGGAGATCAAACCTGCAACACTTTGCCGTATGGATGACAATCCAACCAAGTGAGCCACCTGACCCGGGCAAAGAGGAAATCGTTTTTAAAGCCCATACTTTTGATCTCCAAAAATGTTTTCATTTTTTTTGATATTCCTTTAAAATATTTTTCCACATGTACACATACTTTTATACAGTCATATTCAAATTAAATGTAAAATCATATATTAAGGCTTTAGCCACTTAACACTTTCTCAAATAATTTTTCTTACTTCTGCACTGTCCTTCCTGTGTTTTCTTTTTATCTCATTATAAAAGTAATATCTGCTCACTGTACCACTACTACTACTAATGGCTAAAACTGGTATGGAACTTCCGTGTACCAGACAGCGTCCCCCACACATTAAGTATTTCAATGCATTTAATTTTGGCCCATCTGCCTGAGCCCTGACCTTGTGAGGTGGTTGCTGTTATCGTCACCATTTCTCTGGAGGAGGAAACTGAGGCACGGAGAGATTAAAGCACACGTGCTAGTGAGCGGCAGGGTCAGGACTCCGTTTCAGGGAGGCCAGACGGCAGCCCACTGGAGCGACACCCAGAGGAAGCGGGAAGAACACCACACGTGACCCCGGCTACCGGAGGCCACATCCACCTACGTATCAGTTTGTCTTCCTCTCATCTTTTTTTTTTTTTTTTTAATTCACGCTCTTCTCCTTACACAGTTGAAATTATATACCATAAGATGGATGGGAAATATTTGGCAGGCATCACACCATTCCTTACCTTGACCCTCCTCTCACTCCAATAACTACATCCCATGTCCACTGTTGTCCGCAGCATTCTCTCCCACTGAACCCAGACATGGCCTGAAAAGCTATCTGGGGGAAAACAGCAGCCATTCACAAATAATTCTAGTTGACGTACAAGATGAAACTGTACATGACTTCTGTACCATATATCATTACGATTCATGCATTTCCCCATGTCGTCAAAAACCTTTTAAAAACATCATTTTTAAGGCAGAATGACTTTTCCATTTCCTAAAGATAATAATTTACGTCATTGACAGTATTTACTGCAATATTATAAATAGTACAGAGCTACTTTAAATTATTTAATGCTATAATGAATAATGTAAATGTTGTCTTGATTCCTGATATTTTTTCCTTAGTACAGGTTCCATCCAATGGGGAGCATAAGAGTCGGCCCTTTGATATCACAACCTTCCCAGTGTGCACTGTCATTCGCTTCTCTCAGGGAGTGCAGGAAGGGGAGATGCGGACTAATGCAGTGGGGGGCGGAGGCGCATCCTCCTTACTCCTGATGGCACCAGTGCAACACTCTTGACCCTTTCCCATCCCCTCACTTTTCTTGAAGTGGGAGTGGGAATGGAACTGTGACCTATCTGAGCAGCAAGTCTGGGCCAAAACCCAGAACTGCTTGGAATTGCCGCATCCTTTCTGAATCAAGCCTGCCTTGAGGGAAGCACCTCCTCCGTTTGGGCCCTGGGTGCCGGATGTTTCCTGGAACAGACACCCACGTGGAGGAGACATGTGTGGGTCCAGCTTCCAGCCCTGGGGTTCAGTTGGGAAAGCCAGCGGTCCACAGTAAGGCTCATCCTCCAATAGGAGCGTTTTATCAGCAACACAAGGGGATTATTTTCGCCCATCTACCCAACTTACGACTATTTCTAAATCGGTTAGGAACTTGGGCAGAGAAGATGGGTGTACTGTACCCCAAACCCTCAACAAGCTGGAATTGTTATAGCTATTTTCATGGTATTTTCTAAAATTTAACATATTTCAAATTATATTTGCATTTTTATACACGGTTGTACTTACTTCTCTTCAACCATCTAGCCTGAGAACTTTGGCAATTTTGCTGCATTTTCATCTAGGATTTTGCTTTACAAATGAAAGGTCTGGGGCAGACCTGGGTACTGTTTTTCATAGGTAGTTTTTTTACTGCATGACTGTTTTAAAAATCATTGTCAATTTTTTGAATTTTAGGTTATTCCTAAAGATCTTTTTTCATTGATTCTTTTCTGGAATGGGGTAAACTAGGTCTATTTATCTATCATATTTCTTTGTTTTTACTTTTTAAGCTTAGGAAAATGTTCTTTGATCACGGTTGGTATTGCAGTTGTCCTTTATTTTTTTTAACCACCAGAAGCATTTCTTATTGCTGGATTAGGACTCCAATTTCCATCCTCCATGTCAATCATCTTTGCTCATTTCATCTCTGTCCTCCCTGCATTTCTGAGAATCTTCTCAAGGTTGCCTCCCACATCTCAGACTCAATTTTCACCATGTTAACTCTGCTCCTTACTATTTCTATTTCTGTTCTTGGTTCATATGTGAACATTAAATGTTTCCTGAATGAATATAAATGAATGATTACTAAGGAGTTTAGTTATTCAGTTTGTTCCCTTCTCCCCACTCCTGTACCTCTTTTCACTTAATGTCATTATTTTTCATGTCTAGTTTTTCCTTTCTAGTTTTTTATACCCATTTTATGGAGTCATGTCTTCTTGCATCTTAGGAGCACACCTGGTTCTTGTGGTAAACCATTTTTCAGAGGTCTGTCCTTGCTCTGAGTCTTCAGAGTGATGCTCTCTTCCTTTTGCTTGGCAATACTTCCCTTCCCTCAACCCTGAGACCCATATTTCACACTATCTTCTCATGATAGAATGAGGTAAGCTCCATTCAGACCTGTATTGGCTAATACCTATGCACATGTATGCCTTTCACTGGGTCTCCCTGCAAGTGGGGTGGATCGAGTCATCCTCTCAGATCTATGTCTGATGTCTGTGTGTGATGAGTCAATGCACACAATTTTTAGCTACTTCCCAGTTTCTAGCAGGAGTCCATCTAATAGGAATACACTGGAAATGGAATAGAATCTTGCCCTGCCCCACCCTGTGAGTCTCAGATGCTCTGAACACATGGAGTTCATAAAGCACAATGGTCCCCACGTGCCAATAACGCTTCCTGAAGGCTCCCACCACAGCGCTTCACTTGTGGGAATCAAACCTCCCAGGATGAAATTCCTTCCTCTCTTACTTCCTGCCCAGTTGTTTCCTGAAAGTGTTTTATTCTGCTGAACACAGAAAAAAAAAAGAGGTACAGATGGGAACCATGGGCAACACTGGCTGCTTCAAGGGAAAGCTCCAACCCAGAGGAGGGAAGACTGTCCGTCTTCTCATGAGGTACAGATCTTCCATTTGTGAAGGACAGAGAAGTATGGGTGGTCCCATCTTTGTTCTGGTTGGCACAGCAAAGAACAGGTCGCCAACCATGTTTTGCACATTGGCTTCTTGGGCTGCAGAATCGCTGTAAAATTCTTCCAGATACTGGCACCAGGTCAACCAGTTGTCAGCAGTTGATGATGATTTTCAAAGTATAGGCTTCTAGGGTCAGAAAGGCTTCCATTTGTATCCTGGCTCCTCCACTTGCCAGCTTTCTGACCTCAGGAAGCTTATTTTATATCTCCAAGCCTACTTTTGTATTTATCAGTATATTGTAGAAATACTTGGGCTAAGCATCTGTCATAGACCAAATGCAGACACTCAGTACTATTCTGTTTGGTGCCATTGTAAGTTTGCATTTTCATCTAACTCCATAAGTGTTATCAATTGATTTTAATTTTTCTTATATAATGAATGTTCAATGTATAGCATCTGGGAATATTATTAAGCAAAAAGAAGAAAATTAAGTCACCTAGAACCCTACCATTCAGAGGAACCACTTGGACATTATGTATGTTTTTTCGGTCTTCTTCCCATCAGTGTGTTATGTGTGTGGTGGGGGGGCGGTATATAAACAAAAGTAGCTAATACTAATACTCTTCCATGTTTTCTAACCTGTTCTTCCACTGTTTTCTACAAACATTTACCATATTACTATTTTTGACATACTTCTAATGGCTGCATGGTATGCCATAATATGGATACATAATAGTTTATTTCATTTAACCTATTATTAAACATTTAGATTTCCAAAAACATATTTTACTGTTAACACAGAGATGGATATTCTTTAAATAAACTTTCCTCTTTCATCTATAGTCGTTTTCTTACATATTGCCAAATCACCCTCCACAAAGTTCATAGCAATTGCCAATTTGTATCACCTTCAACAAAGCAAAGATAATGTTTTTAGTGTAATTATTAGTGAGAATGAACATTTTAATATTTGTTGGTAATTTAAGTTTCTTTTCCCTTTTTGCCTATTTGTCTTGTTGTTTTGGTTTTTAAATATTTTATTTATTTTTTAAAGAGAAGGGAAGACAAGGAGAAAGAAAGGGAGAGAAACATCAATGTGTGGTTGCCTCTTAAGCACCCCCTACTAGGGACTTGGCCCACAACCCAGGCATATGCCCTGACTGGGAATCAAACCAGCAACCCTTTGGTTCTCAGGCCGGTGCTCAATCCACTGAGCTACACCAGCCAAAGCTTGTTTTTGTTTTTAATGAGGTATTTTTTCGTTGACTTTTAAGAAAGCTCTTTATTTAATAAGCACTTCCGTACCTTATTGGTAATAGATATTTCTTTATTAAATGTTTAATATGGTACACTGGTGATATTATATTGGCCTATAGTTTTCATTGTGAGAGGGTTTTTAGATTATATATTCAATGTCTTCAATAAATATAGAACTTTTCAGATTTTCTAATTCTTTTATAATGAGTTTTGGCAAATTATGTTTTTCTGGCAATATGGACCGTTCATCTAAAATTCCAAATTCAGACTTCCAGCCAAGATGGAGGCATAGATAGACACACTGTGCCTCCTTGCACAACCAAAAGAACAGCAACAAATTTAAAAACAAAAATAACCAGAACTGCCAGGAAATTGAACTGATGGAAATCCAACAACCAAGGAGTTAAAGAAGAAACATTCATCTTTGTCCTGGTCGGAGTGGGGAAGACAGGTTGCCAGAGCAGAGAGGACCTGCAGCAGGGCTGCGGCTGGAGGAGCAGGTGAGGTGGCAGCTGGTGAAGTGGGCAGTCCCACATTCGCGCATCGATAAGCCAGGATGAACAACTGGGGGGTGAGACAGACCGAAAAACCCAGGGTTCCAACACAGGGAAATAAAGCCTCAAAACCTCTGACCGAAAAAACCTGTGAGGGTTGAGGCAGCAGGAGAAACTCCCAGCATCACAGGGGAGTTCATTGGAGAGACCCACAGGGTCCTATAATGGACTAAAGTGGGGGAATTCGGATGCGAGAGGGTGTGCAGGGTGGAGGGGAATGAAGCAGGGAAAATGGGACAACTGTAACAGCATAATCAATAAAATATATTTGAAAAATAAAATGACAAATTCAATAAATTTTGTTTTATTCTTTTAGAAATAAAATTCCAAATTACTTGCCAGGAAATATGATAATATCCTCTTTTTATCTTTCTAGCTTTTAAGATATAAATCAATGTCTCATTTTTATTCCTATTGTTAATAATTGGTGATCTCTCTTTTCCCCTTGATTAGTCTTGCCAGGAGACTATCCATTTTCTTAGTCACTTTGCTTTTATGTGTTTTTGTTTTTATCAACGGTATATTGACTTACCAAAGTTTAAGGTGTAAATCTATCCTTTTCTTTCCTTGTGATTTCTTCCTTTTCATGTGTTCTCCTCTCAAAATCAGATAAATATTTATCTGTATGTTCTTTTAGCTTTTAAAATTTCTTTCGTAATTGCTATTAAATTAAAACTTAAAAATAAAAGCAATATATGCACGTATTTAAAGAAAATATACCAAACAGTTCAGACAGATGTAATATGAAAAATAAACCTCTCTCTCTCCTCCCTCCACGCCCAGTGTCACTTCCCAGAACTCCTGTGATGAGTTTCTGTGTTTACTTCCAGAATGTATTTATGTAGGGGCCTGTGTGTGTGTGTGTGTGTGTATGTGTGTGTGTGTGAGCTATGTATAGCATACCTATTATTTTAACACATTTTGGACAGACAGTTCTAAATGCTATACATGTATTCATATACTGTTATAAGTAAGACATTTACTTGCAAGAATAATAATTTTGTTCTACTTTACTGCTTCTCAAACTTGAACAAGTATCAGAACCACCTGCAAAGTTTACAGATTGCTGGCTGCCTCCCCAGTTTCTCACTCAGTTGGTCTGGGAAGGGACTGGAGAGTTTGCAAGTTTAGCAAGTTCCTTAGTGTTGCTGCCCCTGCTGGCCTGAGACCACTCTTTCAGGGCCACTGTTCTAAATGTTTGTTTCGAAGTCCCAAGAGGAAAGACCCCCTTCCAAGTGTATTTAATGAAGAAGAGTGGAACCTGAGATGAGAGTAGTCACTGTCATGCAGTGACCTACTCACAAATCCCCTCGGCTGTCACCGCCAGCCGGCCACTTTTCACACAGACCCTGCTTTCACAATTGGCGTCCAAGCAGGGAGGGTCCTTCATTCATTTCCTGGTCATACAACCCTGTTGTACAATCAAATGCTAGTACATTACCAGAGTGACATGAATTTAAGCCACTATTATATGTGACCACACTTGCACGGCTCACAGGACACATCTTTTTCGATGGTTGTGGGAGAAGGTCCAGAGCACAGCTTTGTGCCAACTGCCACCTCAGACCTGCTCAGGTGTCACCAAACACACTTGTCTGAAGTGCAGAGTCCCACTCCAGCCCTAAAAATGTGGCAAGGGAGCTCAGGGAGGCTCATTTAAAAAAAAGCACCCAACATGATTTGTATGCACCTTTGCATTTTATAACTCTGGTCTGAGGAACTGAGCTCGTGGCGAGACCATGAGGGCAAAGGTTAAAGGAGCCTCCAGACGCAGGGAGTAGCACAACAAAAGCGGAAAATACAACTGAAACAAGGGACTGCTTCCCACTACAGCTGCCATTTATTCGGCACCCCCTATTCTCCTAGCACTCTTTCAGGCACTTCATACAGGTTGCCTCTTTTTATCTTCCCAAACTATGATAAAAATGAAGCTGCCGGGTTGAAGGAAGACCTGGTAAGGGGTGGCACCAAAATTTGAACCCATGTTTCACTTTAGTGCCTGTGTTCTTCTTCTGCCCATGCTGCCTTTTTCTGCATTTCACCTGGGTGGAGCAGGGGGCGGCTGAGCACGCTCCCACGCGTGGGGCGTCCTTTCAGAGGGGAGGTGATGATAGTGGCAGACGTGTGGGTGTTTGTATGTGGATGTGCCAAGTGATAAAGAGGATAAGAATGGCTGAGTCACCAGTGAATCTGGTGATACGGAGATCCAACCTGAATGAGTAGAGCTCGAACAGTCTCCAGCCTGAATTGCTCAATTTGGCCACTGGCAATGCCTCATTTCTCAGACAGCTACGCAGGCAACCATCCTGTGAGTCACCATCACAAAACACCAAGCGCGATTATGCTATCAGGCACGGAGAACAGCAATGCATCTGGAGTCTGGGAAGGCCCCGAACTGACATTGCCAAGATCTCCTTCCTTCTGGTTTTCAAATCCATGTGTGTTTCTTGGAAAATTTAAGCCACATGTTTTCGGATCACTTACACTTAAGCCATCAAAATGCAGTTTTATAAGAGCCATTTGATGTCTGAGGAGCCCGAGGTACTTTCTCTTTTCTTCTTTTCTAAACATAAACCTTGAAAAGCACATTCTTCGTCACCCCCCTCATTATCCCCAATTTCAGAAGCTGGAAGTTATATTTTGTCAATAAAAAACTAAGCCTAGAACCTGAAAACAAGCAACCTCAGGTCTAACCCAGCTTATGAAAAGTGACAAGTCTGAAGTCTGGGCAAATAGGTCTCCTCACTTCCCAGAACAGTGCCCCTGCGGCCAGGGATGGTGGAAGGTGCCCACCAGGCTGAGGATTTAGCCCCTCCGCAGACAGCCCTCCACCTGGCAGGGGAGCACAAGATGTATTCCAGACCCTCGTTCTTTAATTCAGAGAGAGCTCTGCCCACTCTTCTCAGGGTAGCTTTCTGGAAGCCCAACTTACTAATTCACTCCAGCGAAATCCACAGGACACGAAACACTGGCTCCGAATTGTTTCCATCTCACTCCCATGGAAGTGTTTTCTCTGGGAAGAGCATCCGGGCCTCCGCAGGGACACCTGAGGTAGAAGGGAAATGGCGAGCGTTATCCATAGCACGGTTCCAAGCAGGGAAAGAGTAAATAGATACAAATCTATCATTTGTTATTTATTTGATATGCTCTATTTTCCTCTTGCTATGTTGGCTGTAATTGCAATATAGCTTTCCCAATTTGGGGCTACCATGAAATTACTAGCAGTCCTTCATAAGCAAACCCAAACCCAGAGGAAACTGTTTCCCTGCATGAGATTCCATTTTAATTTAAAAGGAATACATTGATTGAACACACTATAGTGATTCCTCAAGAAATTAAAAATAGAACTACCATATGATCCAGGAATTCCGTTTTGGGGTGTATATTAAAAACAGAGTCTCAGAGAGATATTTTACACTAATATTCACAGCACCATTATTCACAAAAACAGTGGAAATAACCCCAAGTGTCCTTTGATAAATGGATAAACAAAAAACAAAATGTGGTATACACACAACAGAATATTAGTTAGTTTTAAAAGGAGGAAAATTCTAACACCTGCTACAATATAGATAATCTTGAGGAAATTATATTAAGTGAAATAAGTCAACCACAAAAGGAACAATGCTGTCTGATTTCACTGATATAAGGACCCAAGATCAGAAAAGATTCATAGACGCAAAGTAGAAGGGTGGCTGCCGAGGGCCGGGCAGAGACTGGGGAGGTGGGGTTTCATGGGTTCAGAGTCTCAGTTTTGCAAGATGGATAGAGTCCTGGAGATTGAGAGTGGCAACAGCCGCGTAACCCTGTGGACATGCTTAAGGCCACTGACCTGTACACTTGAAAATGGCTCGAATGGTAAATTTCACGTTACATCTATCTTACCACAATTAGGAGGGAAAAAGGAGTAAGTGGAACCCAAGTAGGTAAAGAGCGGTTGATTCAAGGTTATTTTCACAACTCATCAGCATGTGTCTGGGGAAGTTTAATCTTATTTTGTCCCCCACCTTGGAAATCAGTTTTGATTGGATAAGAGTACCAACGTGTTCCGTGGTTTTAGTGTATCTTCATTACTATCATCATTACTTCTTAGCCTTCATATTAGTGCAGGACCAGCAAGGCTCTATGGAACAACTGACTTGGAGAAGTGATCAGCTGAGTGGTTCACTCTCCCCCTTAAGCCTGATCATAAAGCCTTCCGCAATAGGAGGGCAGAGTGCCCTCCTATTTTAAATTTTAAAATTTAAAATTAAATTTTAAATTTTAAAATTTAAAAGCCAGATTTAAAGTTTTATCCCTCAAAATCCAGGAGAAATTATCTCAAAATAATTCAAATCAAGTAGTAAATGTAGAAGCACAAACTCTTGTCATGCTCTTTTTAGTGATGTTATCACTTTTTAGTGATGACCAAAAAAAAGAGAAAAATTCAGAAGCTGACTTAATACTCTTACCCCTCCAACATAATCTTCTAAAACAGAAGTGGGGGAAAAGGGCTGAAAAAAGTCCCCTGGATCAACAAGTTTAGGGGTGGGTTGGTGGTTTTATGTGCATTATCTTTTAAAATATAGTTACACTCTATGGCAAAGAATGATAATCAACCCCTTGGTTCCCTTTGACTTGGACTTTTGACCTACACCCATAATGGTTTTTTTTTTATTATTTATGTATTTTTTTTTAGAGAGAGGGGAAGGGAGGGAGAAAGAGAAGGAGAGAAACATCAATGAGTGGTTGCCTCTCATACGCCCCTCACTGGGGACCTGGCCTGCAACCCAGGCATGCACCCTGCCTGGGAATCGAGCCAGTGACCCTTTGGTTCGCAGGCCAGTGCTCAATCCACTGAGCCACACCAGCCAGGGCCATAATGTTTTGAATGAGGCAAGACTTTAGTCAGCCTGTGTGGCAATGGAGAGAGATGTCATACAGATATAGAACATCAGGTTACTCCAGACCAAAGAAACTGCAAACGAAGAGCCATTGCTCACAGTATCAGAAATTGAGCATTGGCTGGAGTACAAACTTAACAGTGATATTTTTTTAAAGATAGAGGTTGGAAAGTGTTGAGAAGTTAGGGAAGAAAATTTGTGAGAATATGTGAGGAGCTCTAGAGACTAACCCAAAGGAAGCAGCCCAAAGAACACCTGGGAGAAAGTTTTTGATCACAGATTAAATCCGGGGGACAAGTATGCGAATTGTTACAGTAACCTCTTGATTGCACGGCTGGAAAGCCAAGGCACAATCCAGAAGCACTTGAAAGTGGGTCGAGGAAAGCTTTTACTGGAAATAGATCATTAGGATCTCTGCCCTGGAAGAGGTTCCGCGATGACTGAGGAGAGGATCCTTGCGCCATTCTCCGTCATGCAACCAGAAGAGCGTCGCAGCTCTTCCCCAGCCAGGCCCGTCTTGAATACCATACCCAGAAACCACAGCCTGCCTTTGATTGTCAGCCACGGCCTGACGGAACAGGAAGTCTGCCCCAATGTGTACACAATCCGAAGTGTCTGCGGAAAGTGGAAGTCCTGCCAGCACGCAGTGAGTCAGCCGCCGTCAACCAGAGGCGTGAGTTAGAGCAGCCCCTTTGGACAATATGTTATTTGGGAAGTGAGGATTTCTTTTGTAACATTGGAGCCAGGGAACATGGTGTGCTTTATATAAAGCAGAAAATAAATAAAAGATTTCAAGGAATTCCTCTCCTGCATGACCAATTCAAAAACCCGAGCTGACAAACCCGAGCACTAAAAGACTCAATGAGCATGCACTGACTCCAACTTTAAAAATGCAATTCACATGAAACTATTTTAGAAGTTTTTCTCCTAAAAAAGGAAGTCACTAAAATAGAAACAACTGGCCACAATAATTTGTTATTTTGTGAAGTATATGCACTGCTTCTGGTATATTCCCTAGATATACAGAAAAGTTGTTAAAACAGTAAATCCTAAGCATTCTCATCCCCAGGAGAGGTGTTTTTCTTTTCTTTTCTTTTTATTCAATCTGCTAAATGAGATGATGGATATTAACTAACCCTATTATAATAATCATTTCACAGTATATGCAGATCAAACCATCGTGTGGTACATCTTAAACTTAAAGTGATGTGTGTCAATTATTTTTCAATAAAACTAAGAAAAAACCCAAAAGAATATATAGTAGACAATATGCAAAGAAATGAACATGTGTGTGTTCCCATAAAACTCAATTTACACACTACATTGTCACTGTATGTGTGTATGTATGTATGCATATATTTTACGACTGGTGAGTGGGCTGGATTTACTTGGCTTACAAACTGTAGTTTGCCAACCTGTGGTCTAGAAGAAATCTCCGGACTCTAAATCCTCTTCTCTTTTCTCTCGGCTAAGTTACAAATACATAAATAAAACAAACTCTGGAGGAAGTCTTCACATTAACTGGATGGCGCTCACAAATGTGGGCTCGAAGGAAGCACAACACCATCCTTGAACCAGAGCCGCTCTCTCCTACCCACTCCTCACGTCTGCACTGACAGGGGTGTGGAGTCTTTAAATCACTCTGTTCTGTGACACAGATACCATTAAAAACAGCACGTCTCAACTGTAAATAAACATGACCTCTAAATCAAGTTAAAAAAAGGGAGGGAGAGGGGGAAAGAAAGATATTTCTCAGAAACTTTCCAAAAGAAGACACTATTCATACAAGGTCCTGGGCAAAACTGTTTTTAAGTCAGTCTTTTGGTTTTGTTTTGTTTTTGTTTTTGTTTTTTTAAAGATTTTATTTATTTATCTTTAGAGGGGAAGGAGATAGGGAGGGAAACATCAATGTATGGTTGCCTCTCGTGCATCCCCTGCTGGGAAGTGGCCTGCAGGGAACCTGCCTGCAACCCAGGCATGTGCCCTGACTGGTAATCAAACCGTGATCCTCTGGTTCACAGGCCTGTGCTCAGTGCACTGAGCTACACCAGCCAGGGCTAGTCTTTTGGTTTTAAATTCTTCAGAAGAAAGCTGATGTTTCTAATTAATCTTGGTTAATAGATTAATTGACCAAAATAAATACAAGTCAGTAGAGATAATAATATATATAATATTTAATGAGCCTTTAATTTGTGCCAGGCATTTTGATACAACACGTAAAATCACACTGAATCCTTGCAAAAACCCGGAGAGTCTCCCAGACGACAGCCCCGCACCTCCTGGAGAGAGTGTAGGGAGCGGCTGCCTGAGGACTCGGGAAGACAAGCCCGCTGAGGAAGAAGACCAGAACTCAGCGAGCTGGTGAGGTTTTCCCATTTCCTTACTCCCAGGGTGGGGCCACATCCTGGAACTTAGCACAAGCTGGAACCCGCAAGTGGGCACTGGTGGGAATCGAATCCCGGGAGAAACCTTCTAGATCTGGCCCAGGAGCAGGAAAGGGAACTTCTAAAGCTCAGAGGGAATGTAGAGGTCCCCCCCTCCACTATCCATTTTCTTGCTTCCTGCGATCCATGCAGAGGTTGCCGAGGCTGCGACTCAACAGGACCCAGAACTATGAGGGAAAAGGGAGCCTTCCTCTCCAGTTGGTAGAGCTGTGATTCCAAGAGGGTGGGGAGAACCCAGATGCCTGTTTTGGTTTTTTTCCTCTCTTTCTTTCCAACCTTCTACCTCTTGGCCCTATAGGGGGCAAATGGGGTAACTAAGCCACAGTATTCTGGCCAGAGGACCAAAGAGGGAGCCCAGGCAACCAGGAGTTACAAGAAAATTGTGAAGCGGAAAAAGCTCCGCAAAGTGAATCTATAAAGTTTTTTTGTGAACTACTGGGCTCACTCCCTAGCTGGGCTTGCCAGGGTTTGATCCCAACGGGCATTTCAAAGGCTTTGAGAACTGGACAAATGATGGACCACTACCCAGGTTGCAGACCGACCACTGGGTGGCGCACATGCAGAGAGGCCATAACGGGAAACTCTAAAGAGTTAGCAGGAGGAAGTATTTCCCCGTGTTAAACTGTTTTGTAGCCTGATTGTGATGGTAGTGATATGTATTTATGCAGATATTAAAATTCATAACTGTACACCAAAAAACGTATTTGGTATGATAATTTAAAAAATAGAATTAACAACAACAAAATCATAGTGATGTAGCGTCTCACATTTCTCCGATGCAACCATCAGAACTGACTGGCTGAGTCAGATCGGTTTTTTTTTCAAAGACTACTGATTGGCTCACAGAACTGACAAATAGGGACAAGAGCTAAGACTGGGAAGGTGAAGCTATAGAAACTTCTGCCTCGCACTGGGCGCTGAGTTCCACCACAGCCACTTCTGTCTAGCTGCCCCTTTGGCTTCCATACAGATTACCACATGAGTAGGGGGACAACTGCAAACAGGAGGGGTTCTCAGAAGTCGGGGGGAAATAAGAAGAGAATAAGATACTATTATTAGCCCCTCCTAGTGATGAGAAAATTGAGGTGTGCAGACTTTCTGTAACTTCCCTGAGTTCACACAATTTTACAAGGACTCAAACTTGTGCTCCTAACCACTCCAGTGAGGGCTGAAATATCTCCAGCCTCGGGAGAGTGCTGTGGAAACCATGCTGCTGCCTGTCTAAAAACAAAGAGAAGTAATTTAGAGCAGAAACGCCAACTTCCTCCTGGCTCTGCAATTCAAGGGAATGCTAACCCAGCTGTTTGATTTTCTTTTTTAACAGTTTGTTTTGTCATTGAAATGTAAACACTGACATTTTTTTTAGTATATGCACTGCCTCTGATACATTTCCCTAGAGCAACAGCATTTGATCTTTTTTGATCACGTTATCCATCAGCAAACATTTTTGAGCATTGCCCCTAAAATATGTTTACATTGTATGTGTGTGTATTCTAAGTAACATCCCAAAAAGGGGAAAAGGATGAAATAATATTTTATAGTAACATTTCTTGAAACAGTGCATAACTTTTATTTAAAAATTACTAATGTGAGCAATGTTACTGAACATGCTTCAAATAGCTGATCTTAAATTGAGCTCTTATACCTGATTTTAATATACACTAAGGAAAAAATTCACAGATATGTAAATCCAAATGAAAAAATGACATCATTGGCTATGTTTATTAAACTGTGGTGTTTACTATTTAAACCTGATCTACCAATTATGCAAAAAAGTTTTTGTGTGGGGTGGGTGTATAAGGGGAAGAATCTGGTTAGTGAATTTCTATTTCTGCAGCTGTTGAACAACCAATGGGAAGATGTTGCATTTTTTAAAATTTTCAACAAATGGCTTCAAGACTCTGTGAAACTTTTTAGTGAAGAAGAGGTAAATAGGTAAGAAAAACCATGATTCTTAGTTTATGTTGTGCAGATGAGAGTTTTGAGAAGTGCCAACCTGCTATCATTTTTAACAACAAAATCCTGAGGTGGAAATGCTTTTCAAACATTCCTTTAAAAAATTCTCCAGAGCATGTTTCTTTTGAAAAGTGATTCCTTGTTTACTGTTAAACATCACCTTTGCTTTAAAGGAAGAGATCCAGAATGCTCATTGCTTTTGTTTGTTTGTTGTGGAAGCCTGCTGGGGAGCGTACGGCTATGTGGCATCGGAGAGAATATCAGCAGATTTGGTACACTTCATCTTTCACAAAACACATCTCAGACTTCATTTTTCCCTTTCAGTGTAATTCTGCTTCCAGCTTGGGTTGTTTTGAAAGTACTTTCTCATTTAAAACAACTAGGAAATTAAACAAAAAATTTCTAAAGCTGTCTGGAAGTATTTGAGAGTGACAAAGGTGGTGAGGCATTATGGACAAAACCCGAGAGCGAGGAGGGCCAGAGAGGTGAGCCCAGCATTTAGAGCTGCTTGTTCCTTTTAGGCAATTAGCAGTCTAAACAGTTGTGGCTGAAAGGCCAAAATGAGCTTTCAACAGATTTCATAAGACTAGAGGAAACAAAAATCAGAGGAGCCCTGGTAAATATTAAAGGTATTAAACCTTTAATATTTAAAGGTTTAAATATTAAAGTAAACTAGAACTAAATCATCTCTTCCAAGGACTGAAGCCAATTCAAAGCATGTCAATTCCTATCTGAATTAAGATGATCTTCAATCACTAGCCTAAACAACAGGAAATCTTCTTGGAGGAAGATAACAATTCAGCGCTTTAGAACATTTCTTCAATATCAAGATCATAATTTAAAAAATTACCATACATACAAGAAAACAAAGCAGAATTGAAAATTAACAAAAACACACATAATAGGTATAAATGCACAAGGGATCTGAATAATGAACTTACCAGATAGTACCTTAAAATGTATATGATTAATAGGTTCAAGTAATTAAAAGACAAGTCTAAAAATGTTGGTAGGGACTGAAGCATGAAGAAATAAAAAAAATAAAGAAAGGAGATAGACAACATGTAATAAATGTTAAAACATCTATAATTAGAAAATAGAAAATTGAGGCAAAATATACATTTGAAGAGATAATGACTAAGAATTTTCCGTCACTGATGATAGAGATTAAACTACAGATTTAAGTGTGTTGACACAGGTAACAAGCAAACTTCTGTGAGGTACAAAAGGTTTTTAAACAGTTAACCTCATTGATGATATCTATGACTCTCAGTAAAATTCTAGCTTTACCCATTTTTGGAGCATTAGCTTGTCTATAAATCTTGTGAAAAATGAATTTCATATATGATGCTATATTTGTAATTCCAGAATCCTTTATTTATTTGTTTATTCTGGTCAAATCGGCCACTTGATTTAGTAGTTACATGTATACAAACTTTCTATAAATATTGGTGTTTGTTAGTTTTAAAATATAATTATTGTTAAATAAAAATGTAGGTTTTTGTATTGAAACATCCTAAGAAATATAACATACTTTGATATATTGGGACCACCTTACTCTTTCATTTAATTCAGGTAATGGCAAACTTTTTCCGTAAAGGGCCAGAGGGTAAATATTTTGTGCCCTGAAGTCCACTTACAATCTTTGTCATAACTACTCGACTCTGCCATCGTAGCATGAAAGTCGCCATAGGCAATACATGACATATAAGTGGGGTTGTGTTCCAACAACAACACTGTATTTACAGAAATAAGCAAAGAGCTAATTTCACAAGCAGGGCGCAATTGACCCATTCCCTGATTTGACTGGATAGCAAACTTCTCATTCTACATGTTTTCTTATACTTGAATCTTCGTATTATCAGCAATGAGTTCTGTCTTCTAACACTATCTCTGGAATATAATGTATATCTTTGCCACGTTAATTTCCATGCTACTTTTAATAGGAAGGGTTCCCCAAAGACATTTTTCAAAGTCTTGTATTACTAGTAAAGAAAACAGTCTTCTGAACATTTCTTACTGAGTTTAGAGAAAGTGTATATGGTATTGGATTGACTAATAAATGTAAACATTGCTGAAAACTGTAGAGATTTGTATTCACATTTGGAGAATCAGTTTTTATCTTCCTAATCATGATGACTTCCTACCATCGCTGGCTAATATTTTCCCCCAATTTTTTTATTATAGCAAAGTACACATATGAAATCGACCATCTTAACCATTTTAAGTTTATAGTTTCATGGTTGCAGTAAATATATTCGTGTTGTGTGGCCCTGACCATCGTCCACCTGCGTTGCTCTTCTCATCTAGTAACACTGAAACTCTATACCCAGTAAACAATAACTCTTTATTCCTTCCTCTTCGTAGCCCCCAGCAACCACAATTCTACTTTCTGTCTCTATGGTTTTGAGTGCTCCAAGTATCTCATGTAAGAGGAATCATGCACATGGGAAGACAGAGACTAGAATGGACCAGTGGAACGTCCAGCAATGCCATAGAGGGCCAGCAACCACTGGAAGCTAAGATTGAGAGAGTCAACAGATTCTGTCTCAGAGTCTCCTAAAGAGCCAACTTTGCTGACATCCTGAGTTTGGATTTCTGGACCCCAGCACTCTGGCAGCAGTAAATAGAAAAAAAAATCTTATCAAGAAAGAAACAGCACAGAGTGGAAGAAATGATAACAACAACAACAACAACAAAAAACAGTAGAGAGAGAATTGGAGAAAAGGAAGGATGAAACAGTGAGAAGTTCTCCAAAGGGTGGAGGGAGCCAAGCACATCACTGTATAGCAGTTGCTTGAAGAACTTGAGTGTCAGAGACAAGCTGAGTTTACAGCATAAAAAACCAGAGAAGAAGATTGTGCAAAACATGAGGAGCTGGAGTGAATACTGGAAGAGGATACCTGAAAGTTGCAGAAGCACAAACCACACTGGCTGATGAACAGGTGAGAACTGTTGAAGAACAAAAACAGATTCATGAGGAAAGATGAAAGGAGAACAAGAGTGACAACATCACAAAAAGAAGAACAAAAAATTATTCTGGGCGAGGAGAAGTCCAGGGCCAAATTGTCTGCCTCATTAAAAACCTGAGATTAAATTGGAAAAAAAAAAGGAATCATGCAGTATTTGCCTTTTTGTGACTGGCTTATTTCACTTAGCATAATGGGCTCAAGGTTCATTCACGTTACAGCACATGTCAGAATTACCTTCCTTTTTAAGGCTGAATAACATTGCATTATATGTATATACCACATTCTGCCTTTCCGCTCATCTGTCAATGGACACTTGGGTTGCTTCTGTACTTTAACTATTGTAAATAATGCTATTATGAACACTGGTGCACATAGTATCTTAAATAACCATACAGGTGGAGGGTCGTTACTGAGGACAATGGATAAAAATTCCTGCTTCGAAGGATCTCCTGACAGTCTCCTATTCTTAGGGCTGACTTCATGCCTCCATTGTTTGAGTCTCATGTGCCATTAAGGAGCTCCCTCTGGCTGCCCCAGTGTTAGGTCTACCATTTCCTGAACATAAATATGTGCTGACACTAATGGTTTTACCTTCAACCTTAAGTTTCTTTGCAGGAATCTCTTAAAGCCATTTGTTCATGGCATCGTGGTTTATTTGTTAAAATTAAATAAAATCACCTGTTAGTCCCCATAACTGAGTGTATGCAAATAGCACTTAGTTACTGAAAGGATAGATAGGCTTCTGAAATGGTGAGTTTCTAATCTTGCCTTAGAATACCTTCCTTAACATCTATGTAAGGTGACTAACATACAGACTTAGCTGTTTTAGTAAATGTTCGTAAAGCTTAATTCCTTTTTAAATTTTTAAATAAAGTCAAGATACATAGAAGTTCTGTTATGTTCTTCCCATACCCCAGGGAATTATTACTTATTACTTGGGTGATTTACTCCCACTCTAACCATGGCTCTAAATGTTAAAAAAAAAAAACAAACAAAACTTTGTGACAATGGTGTTCTGTTATTTTAAAATACTTTTCTCATCCAGAATTTCCAAAACATTTAACTATGTTCCTACAAGCTATGTCATTAGTAACTTTCAGGCTCTTTAAGTATAGACTCTGGAAATGTTGATTAATCCTATGGAAGCCATCTTTTAAAAAGTGAACATGAATCTTTCCTTCCTTCTTTCCTTCCTTTCTACTTCCCAATCTCTCTCTCTCTCTCCCCACTCCTCTTTTGCTTCCTCTCTTTCATCTTAGTTTAGTTCAAAAATCTTTGGCATCAGGGGCTTGGATGAAGAAGTTGTGTGTGGTACCCCAGGGGTTGCTAGACCCACAGAAGGAAATAAGACCGGGTGGGCAGTGGCTTCTCAGACACAGGCAGACAGCCCACACGGGACGTGTGTGTTAAGTGGGATGGAGGAAGAGTGAGCAGGTGGGTGGGTACGTACATCGAGGACAATGGGATTCAGTCTTTATATTGCTGAAGAAGAGACTTACAAACGTGAGGAGTGGCAAGAATGAAACTTGTGTTGGATTGGAATCAGGGATATCACAATGAACTTGCGTTGTTAAAATGTATATACAGATAAACATAGAAAATATCTGTGTTTGTACATCTGTGCATACATACACATACCATATTTTTCAGACTATAAGGCACACTTTTTGACCACATTTTTTGCTTTGAAATTTTTTTCTATTTTCCTCTAAAACCTAGGTGTGTCTTATGGTGCAGACCCCAGACACACCTAGGTTTTAGAGGAGGAATATAGGGGAAGAATCAAGCAAAAAAATGTGGTAAAAAAGCGCATCATAGTCCAAAAAACATGGTACCTATATTTCCTGGGTCTGGGAGGACTGAGAAAGGCTGGGAGCAGCAACGCCTCAATAATAACGAAGCACCTAGTGCTAGATCTCAGTTTCTAAATACCACCCTCCAGTAATAGGTACAACAGCTCATTGAAGTACTGACGGGTTCAATGGCTGGGACAGGGAAAGTACGCAATTACCCAGAATACCTGTTGTGCCAGAAAGTTAGAAAGTGCTCAGACAATGACGGGGGCATGTCAAAGGCACAGGAGTTAGTTTGAAGGGCCTCGTACTGGCCATATAAACCTCTTCTGATACAAGTATTCCCTACCACCCATGAAATAATCTCACCATGAAAAAATGAACCTACATCTGGCTAAGACTCTTTGTTTGTTTAAGATTGTATTTATATTTTGTTTAGAGAGGGGGAAGGAAGGGAGATAAAGAGGGAGAGAAACATCAATCAGCTGCCTCTGACACACTCCCAACTGGAGACCTGGCCCAAAACCCAGGCACATGCCCTGACTGGGAGTCAAACCAGCGATCTTTCCATTCACAGCCAGTGTTCCACCTACTAAGCCACACAAGCCAGGGCTTCTGGCCAAGACTCTTGGTCCAATTTCCAATTTACAGAAAATACCAAGTATGTACAGCAGTCCCCCTTATCCACAGCGGATACGCTCCAAGCCCGCCCCCCCCCATGGATGCCTGAAAGTACAGATAGTACCAAACCCTATAGATTCTACATTTTTCTTGTACATACGTACTTACAATAAAGTTTAATTGATAAGTTAGATACATTAAGAGATTAATAATAACACGGTAAACCAAAACAATGAAAATGCACTGTAATAAAAGTTGTGTGAATGTGGCATTGAGTAAATTGAGGGTTACTCGAACACAAGCACTGCGGCGCCCTGACAGTGGACCTGAGAGCCACGGCGGCTGCTGAGTGACAGGGACGAGCAGTGCATACTGCGTGGAGACCCTGGACAAAGGGACGAGTCACGGCCCAGGGCGGATGGGGCGGGACAGTGCAGGGTTTCATCGCACTGCTCAGAATGGCATGCGATTTAAACGGATTGTTTCATTCAGGGGGTTTTCATTTAATATTTTGGACCAGGGTCGACCACGAGCAACTGAATCCATGGAAAGCAAAACCTGGAGTCAGGGAGACGACCGTTACTGAGAGATGTTACATCACCACGGAGAGCGATCAGTGATGTCCAGACTGGGGAGCTACAGAACAAATGACCTCGTTTCTTCAACAAAAATTGGAAAGGCAGAAAAGAGAAAAGAAATTAAGAGAAACTTAAGAGACATACCAACAAACCACAACATATAGACCTTATCTGGGTCTTGATTTAAACAAGTGAACTGTAAATAAAATATTATGAGATGAACAAGGGGATGTGGACATCGGCTTAGATTATTTCTTGACATTAGCAATTACTATGAACTATCTGCAGCTGGTTTTTAATTGAGTTTATCGGGGCAACATTAGTTAATAAAGTTATATAGGTTTCAGGTGTTCTGTAACTGTTTTTCAATAATGGTATTGCTTACATTTTTATAGGAGTCCTTGTCATTTAAGGATACATGCTGAAATATTTGAGGATAAAATGATATCAATTAACTGCAATCCCTTTAGAATACTCTTTAGAACATTTTAGGTGTGGGACAAAGTGAAGATGTATATATAAATAAGACTAGCCATGAAATGATCATTGTGGAAGGTGGGTGATGTCAATACTGAGCGCTTTATCTTGTTCTTGTTCCATCTGTTTTGTGTAGGTTTGAAATATTTCTGAGTTACACTTTTATTTTTGAAATTAGTGCACAGACTCAAACACAACCCCCCCACTCGTGGTGTTCACAGGGCACCCACCGATTGAGAGGAAAGGGGGGAAAGAAGTGCTGGCCCCTCTAGCCAAGCCGTTTGCCTGGGAGGGCAGTAGTGTCAGCAGGTAGAAGAAACACTTTTTTAAAATGGTTTCCTTTGAGGGCTTACTTTTTGCTATTCATAGTGGGACGTTAGCCTGTAAAAATGTGAATAAAGGTGACTTATTAGGGGCCTAGAGAGGGCTGGCATTCAAGAGCTGGTATCACGGAGGACAACCTCTTCTCAAATTTGCATAACTGCAATGGAGCCTGCTGCAGAAGCCAGTTAAGACCCCATGGGGTCAGAACCTGTCGTATTTTTCCAAGTAGCTGCAGCCCCAGAAGGGGAGCTGATTCACACAAGCTACGGCCACTAGGAGGTGCATTAGACTCGCTGTAGCCTCAGGGGTAGGCGGGGACAAAAGGCATTCCCAGTTCCAGTAAGTGCTTTGGATGAGATTCAAAGCATCTACCTTGCAATTATACTGAAGCCTGACCTTCCATAAGGTGGGGGTAGCTTCAGGAAATACTGGTTTACCTAATGCGTGCACTCATACCACCCTGCCCCCAAACACTCATAAATTCTTGATACCCCCAGGATGCTGGCTAATATCTCACAGGTGGCTATCCACTGATTCCAGCCAGCTGTGTGAACCTGTACATTCCCATCCTAAATCCATGCTTATTAGGTAAGTAGACATTAGCAGCCTAGCTTCCAATAGGTGCGTTTCAAATTGGTGATTGACTCTGCCTCCGGTTGCTATTATTTCAGATGTAGTGAAATTACAGGTGCTCAGCTGATTGCACATCAGCCTCCTCACACTGCAGCACACTCAGCATCGTTCTCCAAGCCTTGACTTGCACTTAAGCCCGGCCGCCCATAGCCAACCACACATTCCCAGGCCATGTGTGTACAGACAGAAGAAAACGCGGGTTCTCAGACTCGCCGTACGGGGAGCCTGACTCTTCGGTTTCCTCCCTGGTGATTTCCCGACTCGGCTTCTGCCGGAAGCAGATCTGCTTTTCTCCCAGAGGAGGCCAAATGTCATAATAGAGGAAAAGGCTGCTGGCAACAAAGGGGCCCTGAATAGGAGAGCAGGGGAAAGGTTGGACCTAAGATCCTGAACAGATCATTTTCCCGGAATGGAGAGAGAAAAATGAAGGTTTCTCTAAAGCTGATTCATGTACTGCAGACAGTTCTTGTCCCAGGGTCTCTGCATTCCTTCGTGGGTTCTGTTTCCTGCCTCCACTTATCCCCTTCGCTGCTAGTGCCGGAAATCAGTGAATGATAGGTTAGCATGGTGCTCATCCCATGGTGTCACCTAGCAACACGATATTCATAAATAGCCACAATCATCTCTTCTCCAAAAATGGCTAAAATTTCTTTTAAAAACATCAGGGAAAAAGCTTAGCAATTTCAGCGCTAGTGTGAAATATTCCCATGTCTCCCATTCCCAGCCTTCCCTTCCCCCTTCTCAGTCTGACCTCCCAGCATGTTTATTGTTTATACTCTGCCTTTTTAAAAAATGCACATTTCCTTTCACAGGATCACACAACAGCTGTCCATGTAAAAGTCTCCCAGCACTTTTGTGAACCTCATTCAGCTCAAAAACAACTCAAAAGCCCCAAACATTCCTGCTTAATTCTCATCCCTTGTACTTTGGAAGAACTCAAACTAAAAGTTGTAGAATACTAAGGCCAAGAAAGATTCACTAGGTCAGTGAAGACCATACCAATCGGATTGAAGTCTCACACTGTTGTTAAGAGTTCAAGTACTCAAGAACAAAAAAAGGAGTGCCTCTAACTACATCAATATGTAGCAAACCTTAATTAACTCATAAATCCAACATAAAATTTGGGGCATCTATTGTATTTCAAATATTGTGCTAGGTAATGACACAAAGAAGAATAAGTTTCTGCTATTGAAGGGTTCACAGTGCATGAGGCCTGTTAGGAAATTCTCACTGCAGTAGAACTGAACAGTATTCAGGAGAAACCAGCCTTCTGATTCTGCAGTTGTTATAAATGGGGAGTCATAGATGAGTAACTTTCATGTAAAAACCATGAAGACCCAGCAAAATATCAACATTTTGTAATAGAAGCAAGTCTTACATTCTCGGCTTGAGCGAGGGGATGCATGCTGGTGCTTCTGGCCTGTGTACGGAGAAGCAGGAGTCTGGCAAAGGGACCTGAAAAGGAACTGCCCAAGCCTTTGGGTGATGGGGGAACTGGGAGGTTTAGGACAAACAGGAGTCCAATTTGGGCCACATTAAAACCATAGCACAGAATGGTGACCAGCTCTAGGCTTAAAAGGGAAAGGGAGGAAGGGTAGTTGGACCAGAAGCCAGAGGGAGTAGCTGTGGCCATTGGGAAGGGCCGACCTCAGAACAGGGAAACCCCTGAGCAGGCAGAGAGGAAGAGAAAGGGACGCATACCCGGACCTCACTCTCCTGCTTTCCCGGTAGTGGCCAGTGGGTCCCATTGGACAAACCCAGCTGGATACAGTTCTCGGGTTCTGTTCAGAGACAAGACAGCTTGGTGCTGTAGCACATGGTAGTCAGCCTCATAAAACACAGAGCTGGGAGGAGATAGGAGGAAAGCAGATCTGGATGGGGAAATGGGAAATATACAGTACCACACCCAAATGGGGATGTTAAGAAGGCTTTTTGGGGTTTTGTTCATTTTTGGTTTTTGTTTTTTGGCTATGCAAGTCTAGGAGTCAGGGGAAAGGTCAAAATCAGAGATGCAAATTTGGGAGCTCTTCAGTTAATAGATGGTCATTAAAGCCACGTTTCTGGATGAGATCACTCAGAGAAGATAGAAGGGCACAGGCCTGGGGTACAGTTTACCCTGTTTATAGAGGAGGCCAAGGGGACTGAAAGAGAGCTGCCCCGTGTTTAAGGAAAACCAGTGGCATCCCCATTGCTAAAAGAAGGACATTTCAAGAAGGAAGGGTTGGCGCACTGTGCTGAAAGAAGCTGAGAGGTTGAGCAGGGGTGTCTTTCACTCAGACAGACTGCGTAAGGAGAATGCCCTGCACCAATGAACCCTTCCATTCAACACATAGGCTTTTTAAGGCACAACGAAACCACGTTACTCCCTTCCTCACAACTGCCTTCCTAATACTGCTGAGTGAGTTAATTCTGCCTCACCCATGCAGATAAAATTTAGGCCAGACACATGATTTTTTCTTATCACTCTCAGCTATAGTTACTTTAATTATTCATGATACCTGACTTTTTTTCCCTCTGGTTTTCAGAACTGGAAACATCCTTTGAGCTCAGAGACCAGTGGGCGGGTGCCCTGTGCCCATGTAGCATCTCCAAGTGAACAAACCAACGTGCAGAACCAGTCCTAGGTCCCAGGGGAAGCAGATGAGCCTGACCACCTCCCCTCTCAGGGTTCACGCTGCTCTCCGAGTTACCTGCAGCACCAAGGACCAAGTGATCCCAGTGTTCTCCAGGCGGTTACCCTCCCGAGGAGAGCAGGTCTGATGATACCTCGCAGCCTTCTGGTCCCAGGGTGCTTGTGCCTCCAGGGAGGATCGGGGAAGGGGGCGACATTTAACACTATTCACTTATTTTAAAACATACTTATTGAGCTCCTACTCTGCTAGGTGCTAGGGATTCAAACGAGGAACAAAAATAAGCATGGCCCCTGGTCCCACAGGAGAGGGTGGGTCCAGAAGGAACGCTGGGTTTCTAGCTCGCAGTGGCCGTCACTGATTCCCGGAGCAAGGCCAGGGCAGAAGACCATTCACAAAGTGAGAAATGTTCTGTTCTTTATACCGTCTCTCGATAGAACTCGCTCTCGGCCACTTCTTTCCTTTGTAGGCCACTGTTGGTACAAAATAATCACCGATTTTGTTAAGGAGATAACAAGCTGCCAAATGCTGTGCTTCCCTCTTCACTATGGGCAGGACTTCACAGTAAATGTGTGAACATTGTCCACGCCCAGCATTGCCTAAAGCTCACATCCAGCACTTTATTTTACCCTCACCAAAGCTTCATCAGTTCCCCTCTACATCCTTATTTAAAGATCGGCGTGTTCGCAATCTCAATCGAATTGTGGTGTGTATTTCTGGGCACATCATCAAAAGCCTGCAGCTGCTAAATCCATTATGAAACCTTAGAATCTCCGAGGTTTAAGGGAACATTAGCTCTCAGTTACTTCCAAACCATTCATTTTGCTGAGGCCCAAAGAACTAGCTAGAGACCAAGCCAGGATTATAGTCAAATAAAACAAGTACATATCCAATTAATACTAACAACCCGATAGTTACTGCATTACTTTCACAGAGGGCTTTTAAAGAAATGCATGAACAATTTAAGACTCGCCTAAGCAGGTCCCCATCATGCTAACAGGACAACCCCATTCTCCTGACAAGCGGTCCACATCAGTCAGCAAATGGTGCGTGGCTCCATGCCCCGTGCTGTGAGCACAGAAGACAGAAAAGGCTCCTCAGTCCCCTTGCCTCTGTGCCTTCTGGATGGGGGCTGATCGGCGCTAGGCATTCTCAACTGCCCCCCCTCAGATGGAGACCCCTAAAATGCAAAGGGGGAAATCAGAACCGCCTGCTCTGGCAGGGACCCAGGGTTGTTCTTTGAAGGTGTGCTAGAGTATTGAAAATTGGGTGGTTGCCTGGAACTCACTGGTTAGGGAATTTGAGGACAAATCACTGAAGGGAGAGGAGGAAATGATGGGTCGTGTGGTGCTACTAAAATAAACCAACACAACAAGCTTTATAAATATAACAGCAACCCCAAATTTCTAAGACCACAACAGTCTTCAGATGAATTTGTGTGACTCCTTTACTCTTGCCTTTACAGTTTCTTTGAATCTGACTTGTTCTGCAGAAAAATGATGGAGGAAAGAAATGAGAGAATTTCAAACAGACAATTTGCCTCAAACTTAAAACCTATCCCTCACCCTCACGACTCCCTCCACTTTGGGTCACCAGTTCGGCAACATTTCTTTGAGTACAAGGCTTTGTACTAAGGTCTGGGGATTTGATGCAAACATGGAAAAGCCACTCTCCCTGTCTTCAAGATGACTACCGTCTAGCAAGGGGCTTAGACCAGTAAACACATTTCATACAGAGACCAGAGTTCATTGGTTGCGAACAAGTGCTGGAGAAGGTACTGTATTTTTCAGACTATAAGACACACTTTCCCCCCACCAAATTTGGGAGGGATAATGGTTGTTAATGCTGCTGTTGAGTTCTGTTTACATTTGCATTGGTGAAATATTATTTATGTTATTAAATATTTTACCATATTTTTGCTTCAAAAATTTTTCCCTATTTTCCTCCTTTAAAACCTAGGTGCATCTTATGGTCTGAAAAATACGGGTATTAGGAGAGAGAGACTTTTGCAAGGCGCTTTACAAAGGAGATGGCATTTGTATGAGTATCAGAGAGCACATATAATTTGGCAGGCAGCCAAGGGCAGAAGTGTGTGCAAATGGCACAGAGACACGGGGCCACAGGGAAGAGACTGCCAGGTGATGGCAGAAGATGAGAGGTCAGATCACAAAGAACCAGGCCATGTGAAGAACAGAAGCAATCCACTGTGATGTGTTCTCTACATGCTCAGGGTCTCAGCACACGGCAGATGCTCATTTTGCTACAGTCATGCTAAGAAAGAAGTAACTCTACACTCTTAGTGGTTTGCAACAAAGCATTTGACATTCGTGTTACAGCCGAGGTTCCACTCCAGGCTGCAGGGGGACTGTGTGCCAGCCCCCTGTCCTCCCATTCAGGCTTTCCTCCCACGATGGCAAAGGCGGGGTCTCTGTGACAGAGACTGCATGGCCCACACAGCCTAAACCATTTACTGTCTGGGACTTGATGGAAAAGGTTTCTGCATCCTTGCTCTAGAGCACAGCGGGAGGGTCTTATGTAACTCCCCAGGTGAGACCATAGAAGGTGATGCAGCTTCTGCTCTGTTCACAATGATACTCAACTTTGAAGTCTCCAGCCACCTTGTTAGCAGCCTGACTGCTCTGGAGTCACCGTGTTGTAAGTGCGCAAACCAGCTGACACGGACCGTCCCCCTGTGCCCGCACTGCCAAACCTCCACTCCAAGTGCTGTGTAAACCGCCATGCCAGAACTGCCCAGCTGCACCCTTCCTGAATTCTAGCCCCACAGAAACCCTGAGCAAGTAATAAGACGATTGTTGTTGCTTCAGCCGCTGCCTTGTGGGGCGATGAGTATGACCTCGGTAGGTGCGAGGAGCACGGCCTTTCCCTTTCCACCACGACAGGCTCCTTTTTGCCTCCTCTCAGTCCACCGGTAGCACATTGTGTTGTCACGTTTAAGTGGTTGACAAAAATCCAAACAATACTCTTTCATGCTGTGTGAAAATGATGTGAAATTCTAATTTTGTTGTCTGTAATTTGTGTTCCTGGAACACAGCTACACCTAAAATGTAAAATGCTGTAGACCACTCTGCCTAGTTTTAGGAATTGTATCTCTCCCCCTTGTGGCTAAGGGGGAGAGAGAGACGACCTCTGGAATGCCAGCCACAGGAGACAAAGCCTGTCTCTGGTAGCAAACGCTGCCTCAGTTCCTCTCCCTGCCCCCAGAGCTTGGTTGGAAGTCAATGACGGGTAAGACCCCTCACGGCAGGGGGCAACCTAAGCCAGACTCGATCACCTGGGAGGCCCTCGTGGAAGGACTGGGGGGGGGGGTACAACAGACAGCAATGGACTCTCGCCCCCCAGCTTTGACAAAGCCCGAGTCCCCATGTTCTCTGGGAGAAGTGCTTCCTGGCTCTAATCCCCTTAACCCTGAATACCTGTTGGGGAGAGGTGCAGCTCCTTGCCTTGCTAGAGCGTGTCCTGGGGGAAAATCTGGCACCACAAAGACTTCCTGATAAACCTGTGAAATCTGCTCTGCTAGGAGTGCTTTCTTTCATATGATAAGGGTCTGAGAGGAAATGAGTATGTCTCCCAAAGTTTCTGCAAACCCCTTTTCCTGACAGACACTGACTCAAACTCTAAAGCCCTCAGATTTCTTTGAAGTGTTATCTACTGTTTGATCCTTGCTGCCCTGCATTCCTGTGTATTACAACCCAATAAAAGGCTATGGAGCGGGGTGCTCGGGGCCTTTGTCTCCTCTGAGAAACTGGCCACAGCCCACTCCTCCTCCCCAAACAGATCTCAGCATGTCTCGGCCATACTCATTCACTCGTGTCCATAGCACCGGGGGGACTCACGAAGAAGTCGCTCCCACAGTAAAATCCATTGTTAGCTTGCAAGTTGTATAAAAAGTGATGTTGGGCCAGACACAGCCAAAGACTGTGTGGTGTGCCAATCCCTGTGCTGCTGTTCAGTTACCCAGTAGGGTATCTCCACCAGCAAATGGAAATTTTACCCTTGTGAGCAATATCTGGGCCAGAACACAGAGTGGAATGTTATGTGCATACAGGTGGCAGCTGACACCCCCCCACCCAGTGAGATTTCCCCAGCAAGTGTGCATCCAGTGGGAAGCAAAGGCATCCTGGGGTGGAAAGTCTATTGCAGCATTCGAGGGTAATTAGAGATGAGGAGCCAATGGAGAAAGGTCAGAGGACCACGGTTCTGTGCGCTCCCACCCCGCTTCTCCTTTTTTTCAACTCTAAATTTTAATCTTTCCGTCTCTCCTTTCTCCTGTTCTCCAGCTTCAACCTCCCACCTCCAGGAACTATTTGCAAAGTTAGAGGGCAAGGCCTGTAACACCTGACATTTGGAGGAGCTGGTCTTCACATTCCTTCCTGTCCCATCATACCTTCATTTGTGAAATTACGTTATTTCAGTAGGAGGTGGCATGATTGCATGTGGAAGGTTTCCTTAAAGACAGCTGTCATGCCCCAGCTGGTGTGGCTCAGTGGACTGAGTGCTGGCTTGTGAAACAATGGGTCATTGGTTTGATTCCCAGTCAGGGCACATGCCTGGGTTGTGGGCCAGGTCCGCAGTAGGAGCGGGCGCATGAGAACCAACCACACATTAATGTTTCTCTCCCTCTCTTTCTCCCTCTTTCCCCCTCTCTCTACTACTTGCACAACCAAAAGAAGGACAAAAACAAATTTAAAACCAAAAAATATCTAGAACTGCCAGAAAATCCTCCAACTATATGGAAATCTGACAACCAAGGAGTTAAAGAAGAAACACTCATCCAGACCAGTCGGGTGAAGGGCAGTCGGGGTGGAGAGGACTCACGATAAGGTGGCGGCTGGCAGAGCGGGTGGTCCCATATTCGAATGTGGACAAGCCAGGAAAAACAACTTGGGAGCGAGGCAGACCAAGCAACTCAGAGTTTCAGTGCGGGCAAATAAAGTCTCAAACCTCTGATTGAAAACACCTGTTGGAATTGAGGCAGCAGGAGAAACTTCCAACCTCACAGGAGAGACCCACAGGGTCCTATAACGTACACAAGCTCACCTACCTGGGAATCAGCACCAGAAGGGCCCAATTTGCCTGTGGGTAGCAGGGAAAGTGACTGAAAGCAGGGCGAGAGCCAAGCAAATAGCACAGTTCCCTCTCAGACCCCTCCCCAACATACAGCAACACAATGCAGTGACTTGGGTTGCCCAGCCCTGGTGAATATCTAAGGCTCCACCCCTTACTACGTAACAGGCGCATAGAGACAAAAACATACAGCCTGAATGAAAGAACAGCTCAAAGCTGCAGAAAAAATACAACTGAGCAACAAAGAGATGGCCAACCTATCAGACGCACAGTTCAAAACACTGGTAATCAGGATGCTCACAGAATTGGTTGAGTATGATCGCAAAACAGAGGAAAAAGTGAAGGCTATGCTAAGTGAAATAAAGAAAAATGTAAAGGAAACCAATAGTGAAGGGAAGGCAATGAGGACTCCAATCAACAGTTTGCAGCAGAAGGAAGAAATAAACATTTAACCAGAACAGAATGTAGAAATGAGAATTCAAAAAAATGAGGAGAGGCTCAGGAACCTCTGGGAAAATTTTAAACATTCCAACATCCAAATCATAGGAGTACCAGAAGAAGAAAAGGAAGAGCAAGAAATTTAAAAAATTATTTGAAAAAGTAATGAAGGAGAACTTCCCCAATCTGGCAAAGGAAATAGACTTCCAGGAAGTCCAGGAAGCTCAGAGAGTCCCAAAGAAGGTGGACCTGAGGAAGTATGCACCAAGGCACATGATAATTACACTGCCCAAGATTAAAGATAAAGAGAGAATCTTAACAGCAGCAAGAGGAAAGGAGACAATTATGTACAAAGGAGTTACCATAAGACTATCAGCTGCTTTCTCAAAAAAAAAAAAAAAAAACCTTGCAGGCAAGAAGGGGCTGGAAAGAAGTATTCCAAGTCATGAAAGGCAAGGACCTACACCCATGATTAGTCTACCCAGCAAAGCTATCACTTAGAATGGAAGGGCTGATAAAGTGCTTTTCAGATAAGGTCAAGTTAAAGGAGTTCATCATCACCAAGTCCTTATTATATGAAATGTAAAAGGGACTTAACTAAGAAAAAGAAGATGTAAAATACAAACAGTAAAATGACAACAAACTCATAACTATCAACAAAAGAACCTAAAAAAATAAAAGCAAAAACAAACTAAGCAAACCACTAGAACAGGAATAGAATCACAGAAATGGAGATCACATGGAGGGTTATCTGTGAGGAGGAGGCAAAGGGAGAATGGGGGAGAAGGTGAAAGGAATAAGAGTCATAAATGCTAGGTACGAAATAGACAGGGGGAGGTTAAGAATAATACATGAAATGCAGAAAGCAAAGGACTTATATGTATGACTAATGGACATGAACTAAGGCAGATGAATGATGGTGGGAAGGGGGGGTACAGGGTGGAGGGGAATAAAGGGGAGAAAAAATGGGACAACTGTAGTAGCATAATCAATAAAATATATTGAAATTAAAAATAGATAAAATAAAAAAATTTTAAAAAGAAACCTGTCATAATAAATATGTATAAACCATAATGATTTACCAGCTACAGAGACAGACCAACAAATTTAACTGTACAAAATAGTATTTGAAAACATTATTATTTGCATATTACTAAGAAGTAAAATACACTTCTCTAGAGGAGGCATTAAACTGAGCCTTTCGGTGAGAGAATGAAAGTTGCTTAACTATATTTTTCCCAATTCTTTAGTCCTTTCAAACTGTGTTCAAAACTACAGAGAAGGGACCTGAACAGTGAGTAAATAACTGAAGAATGAACTTTTTATTCACTCATTAAGGGGTGGGGAATAATAGGCAATAACATGTTGCCAATCATTCACGCATTCAGCAAATGTTTAGTGAACTTCTAAGTTGAGATACAAATCAAAATGAAGAGTACGCTGTGTGGGGCGGAAGGATAAGCAACATTTAAATAACAATTCAGTTGCTGCCCAAGTGAAATTACACTTTGTTAGGGGAGATTCATTTGTACATGAAAGGATTGCGCTGGACTGGGAACATAAAATTTTCCACTGACCTCCATGCAATGACTGAAATTAGTGGAGGGAGAAGCCCTGACTAAAGAAACTGTGATTTCAAAATCCAGTTTGCTTTTGGTGCTGAGAGCCGAGGATCACCTTTAGGAAAACACCTTAATGAGTGCTTTTGTGTTATGCAAGTTAGGTGCTGGGGCCCAGTCTGGAGCACCAAAGCTTTTCAATCTAGTAGCCTAAGGGGCTATTGCCTTTATGGGCCATGGAAACCTCCCTGGAACTCTGTTTGCTATTTTAGACATTACTTTGGAATTTATAGTGTAAATATTTACCGGTCTGCCTTCAAGTGGTAACATTTCACTTATATTCTAAGAACCTTATAATTCCATGTCTCCCCTCCCAGCTTTTGTGCTATTGTCATAAATTTTATTCCTACATCTGCTTTAAACCACATACTACATTGTTTTTATCATTGGTTAAATAGTCAGTAGTCTTTTTAAAAGAACTGAATATGAGTAAAGCGTTTATTTAATCATCCAGTTACTACTTCTGGTGCTCTTCATTCCTCTGTTCAGATCCAGATTGCCATCTGGCATCATTTTCATTTCGGCTGAAAGACTTCTTTTTACATGTATTGCAGTGTGGGGGGGTTTGCTGGTAATAAGTTCCTTCAGCTTTCGTACATCTGAACAAGTCTTTTCATTTCACTATTGTGTTTTTGAGATGTATTGCTTTTGGCTATAGAACCCCAATATTCTATAATTGTCCATTGTTTATTTGATCCAATTTTGTTGGTTTATTAATTTTATTGATTTTTTCCAGACCAGCTGTTGGCTTTGGCGGACTTTCCCTATATTGTGTTTTCTAGTTTATTAAAGCTCAATCTTTCCTCATTTTCTTCCTTTATAGATTTTCTTCAACTTTATTTTTCTTTATCTAACTTTTCAATTGGCTCTTTAGTAGCTCATTAAAGACTTTCTTCTTTTCTAATATTAGAATTTAAAGCTATAAATTTTTCTCCAAGTACTGCTTTACCTGTATCTTACATGTTTTGATATTTGATACATTATTTTTATTATTGCTCCAGCCTAAAGAATCTTAAATCTTGTTAAGTCCCTGTTTGGGCGGGCTATGTAGCCCTGTGATTCTAATGTCCTGAATATATATATATATTTCTGATTTTGTCTCCTAACTTCATTAAAATCAGAGAAGTGGCTACAACCAACCTTTTAAATGTATTAAAATTTGTTTTATGACCCAACACATAGTCAAATTTTATAAAATTCCTAAGTGCGTTTGAAAATAAAGCATATTCCACAATGCTGGGGTACGGTGTTTTCATAGATCAAGCTTATTGACTATGAAATTACTAAACTTATGAGTCCCACAAAATGAAATCTGAGTGTCAAGGCAAAAACATTAACATAGCAACTTCACATCTTTAAACCTAGTTGCCTCTCAAAACTATATTCACATCCTTAAGCCCCTATTCAGCTTGTCCACGTGGATGTCTAACAGTTGCCTCAGATGCGCCATGCCTTTCTTCACAGCCCTGCCAAGACCTGCTCCTTTTTCAAGCTCACCCACATCAACACCTCTCCAGATGTAAGCCCAAAGATTGTTCTCTTTCACCGGTTCCCTCCTCTTGTTCATCCCATTTCATCCACTGTTAAGACATTTTGATACTTCCTCCAAAACTTACGTAGGATCTGTCCACTTCTTTTCATCCTCATACCACCACTCTGATCCAAACAGTAACTCACCAAGATGGCTACAAAAGCACCCTAACTGGTCTTCCTGCTCTCTGTTTTGCCTCCCTCCTCTCCAGCTGGTTTTCTATGTAGTTGCAAGAACGGTCTTTTCGAATTGTTCATTACAAGATGTCATTCCACACTTAAAACCCTCTTATTATTTCCCCTCAGAATAAAAACTCCTTCCCTGGGTTTACAAAGCCGGCATGATCTGACTTCCGTCTTCCCTCGCTCACTATGCTTCTATTCTGGTCTTCTAGCTTTTCCTGCAAACCACAAAACTTGTTCCCACCTCAGGGCCTACATTAGATAGGAGACGGTAAGTGATGCTATGGTAACACACAATCCCCAAATCACACAAGTATCCAGTAAGGCTAGGATAACCTTTAGGGCATCTGTTTTCTAAGGGAACTCAGGAATTCAGGCTACCTCAATCTTGAGGTACCACCATTTCAGTATGTTGCTTCATCCATAATTGTTGGGGTACAGAAAGAGACTACTAGAGGGCCTTATCTCAGCCTGGAAATCATTTCTATTACATCTTTTCAAAGTCCATTTTCCAGAACTAACTCATAATCGCACCTACCTGGAGGATGCCGGGAAGTATAATCCTTTTGTAAACCAAGGAGAAGCAAGTCAGATGTGAGTACCAAAAGTCTTTATCACAGAACTGTTCTCTATTTCTGGAATGTACTTTCCTCGAACTTTCACAAGGCTGGCTCCCTACTTACATTTGGGTATCGCAAGAGTCATTTTCTTAGGCTGCCATTGGCCGCCCGGGTACTCTGCATGGCAACGACCTATTCATTCTCTGTATGTAACTTTTAATGCGCGGATTCAGTCCTTTATTGAACAACTCTTTAACCCTCTGAAAGCGGGCAACTTTTTTGTTTTGATCACCCTGGAATCCTCATAGTAATTATTTGTTGAATAATGAAATAATCACTGAACAATGCAAATCTGATCCTGGCATCCTTTTCCCATGAATGGATTTTTATAATTTTCAGGATAAAGTTTAAACTCTCTGGCCTGACATGTGAGGGAAAGCTCCAGAATGTAGAGAAGCACATGGACACTGGATGAGCACTCACCATCTCTGCCTTCATTGGTTACATTCCTTTAATCCTTTCTATCCACACAAAGAACACAATCCATTCCCAAGTGATGTAACTCCAGTACCATCCTATTGTTGCGCCCAATTTAATGTCCTGGATGTCCACCTGATCTATGAATTTCTCTTCTTTGAGATGCGTTTGTTCTCCATAGATCTGTGGGCCAAGTGTCCACTTATCTGTCCCTTTCCTCCATACATCCAACATGCAATGCTGAAGGAAGAACAGAGTAATGCCAATACAATCTTTCGATTAAAAAGAGGAGGAAAAGCAAGATTAAAGCAGTCGATAGTCTACGACAATTATCCCACTTGGGAGAAACCAGGGAGACCTCCTACCCTAGAAGTGGGAAAGAATTTGATTAGTCCGATTCTGCTGAGAAAAATAATTTTCTGTGGCTGTCACAAAAAATGACTGCAACCTTGATGGCTCAGAACCAAGATGAATCCACTGTCTCACAGTTCTGGAGGCCCAGACTCTTCCATTAGAGTCACCGCACGGACACCAGGGTGACAGCGGGGCCGTGCTCCCTTTTGGAGGCTCTGGGTGGGAGGGAACCTTCTGTTCACCTCTAGCTTCCGGTGGCCACGAGCATTCAAGGGCCTCAGGCTACATCCTTCCAGCCCTCAAATCTCTCCCTGCTCCTTGTCTTTTTCTGTGTCCGCTCTTTTTTTCTTACAAAAACACTTGTAATTGTGTTTAGAGTCCACTAGAATAATCAAGGACAATCAGTCTCAAGATCCTTAAACTAGTCATACCCGGAGAGCATTTCGTTTTATATAAAGTTTAACATTTACAGGTTCCGGGAATGAGGATCTGTTATTTTTAGGGCCATTATTCAGCCTAATACAAATGTTGTTGTGTTTTGACTGTACTGCTTCTGAAGTGGGGCTTTGGAGAACGCAGCTCTCTTAGCCTGCTTCCGGCTGGGGAAAATCTAGTGGTCCAAGGATGGTTTAGTCGTGTGTTTCACTTTTCAAGAGGTCTTGCTCTTGATTCAGTTTTCATTTATAATTTTATGAGTCAGCTGACTTCTTGAAGAATGACGAGGAGTTTGAAAATTAGATACTAATACTACTAATAAATAGTTTAATTCTGGTTAAAAACTGTATCATGCTCTACTAGGTTGACCCATATAAAAAACTGAGAAAAATTAAAAGCCTAAGAAAAATATCATTAATATAGAAGAAATTGATGGTTAATGCTGAAAAGGAGAAATTCTCTACCAAGATACACACAGATTAAACCTACATTGTCATCAGAAGTAGAGATTTTAATCAATTGCAGATCAAACCACAGAAAGAAATGTATGGGTGCCAGCATTTACTAACCACAATGGGTTTAAGGTGTCCCATTACCAGGAAGCAAATGAAGACCTTTTAGTCAGAATGCAAGACATGTTACAAAGGCTCAGCCTGGCTATCCAGTCAGTCATTTTCTATGTAAGTCTTCAGAGCTGTAAGTGGCTTTGATATTGGTGGCAGTCGTGAAGCTAATCCTACAGACTGTCCTTGGAAAACTACTACTTGAGTGTCATTGGTGGATAAGAATAGCTCAGTGAGTACAATAAGAGAAAATGTAATAATAAAACATACAAAGGCAGGAATTAGAGTGGGGGAAAAAGATTGAATTAAAGCAATAACACCATAGAAACCAAAGCCAAGGACTGGCCGGTGGTGTAAGGAGGACACAATAGAGAAAAACCCTTCGGGCAGAATAGTAGCCAGGGAAGAGTGCAAGTGAGAAAGAACAGAGTTGTAATTTCAGTCCCCACACTTAATTAAGAATGTAGGTAAATTCTTAATATCCGCATGTGCTCAGTTTCCTCATCTGTGAAGCAGAAGTAATCATACCTACTTCACAAAGTTATTGAGGAATTGAATAATGTATATAAATAGGTCCAACACAGTGCCTGGTAGTACTGGGCATATAAATATTAAGCTCTCATTCCTCATTACCTGTTCACAAAGTATTATTCAAGGAGGAAGGAAAGGAACAGAGTAGGATAAATGGGTCAAATTAAGAAAAAAATACAATAATTCTGAAACTATAAGGAAAAACAAATATTCAATGGCCATAAGGTAATAAATCAATTCTAAAAATAGAAGACCTCAGAGTGGAAGCAGGAAGCCATTGGATGAGGCTTGGACTGAGATGGCAGAAATGTACATGGTGAGAATTGCTTACTCCTGCAATCAACATTTGAGTCTCTTGATGAGGACAGATAGTAATTCCTGAAGCAACTTTGTAAATTATGATAATTTATTTGTAAAGGATTTTGCTTATTTTTAGAGATAGGGGAAGGGAGGGAGAGAGAGAAACATTAATGTGTGATTTCCTTTCAAGTGCCCCCCACTGGGGACCCAGCCAGCAACCCAGGCATGTGCCCCGACCCAAACTGGTGAGCTCTGGGTTCAAAGGTGCACTCAACCCACTGAGCCACACCCTGCCAGGGCAATTATGATAATTTCTTTTTAAATTTTATTGTTGTTTAAGTAGTTTTCTGTCTTTTCTACCCACCTCTCCTCACCACCCCAGCCTTCCCCACCTCCCTCCCCTTATTCCTGAAAACCCTTCCCCCTTTCTCCCCCATTATTCCCTTCCACCTCCCCTCTGGTTACTGTCCATTTGTTCCTAGTTTCAATGTCACTGGCTATATTTTGCTTGCTTGTTTTGTTGATTAGGTTCCACTGAAAGGTGAGATCATATGGTATTTGTCTTTCACATCCTGGCTTATTTTACTCAGCATAATGCTCTCTGGTTCCATCCATGCTGTCCCAAAGGGTAGGAGCTCCTTCTTTCTTTCTGCTGTGTAGTATTCCATTGTGTAAATGTACTATAGTTTTTGATCCACTCATTTACTGATGAGCACTTAGGTTGCTTCCTGCACTTGGCTATTGTAAATTGTGCTGCTGTATGTTGGTGGGAATGCGGACTGGTGCAGCCACTGTGGAAAGCAGTATGGAATTTCCTCAGAAGACTAAAACTGCCTTTTGACCTGGCAATTCCACTGCTAGGATTATATCCTAAGAACCTATGCACCCCAATTATGATAATTTCTTCACGTGACTGGGGTGGAACAGGTTTGAATGGAAAAATCAAGAGTTCCGTTTGGGCTTTATTGCAATTGAAATGCAAGACAACCAAGACGAGGTCAAGTAGATCTAAATGAGCTTACCACCAGCATATTATGACGGGTAACTAGAATTGGGTGGGGTCCTCTGAGATGAGAATATTGCTAGATTAGAGAGAATTGAGTACTGTGTCCTGAGGAAAGAGAAGGATCTAGCAGAGGAGAAACCAGTGAAATAAAAGGAAACCAGAACAGTCACACTAAAGAAGTAAAGACAGTGTCAAAAGCTGCTCAGTGGAGCAATGTCTATGAAACATCCATGGGATTTAGAAACATGGTAGTAGTGTAGTGGGGAGAGCAGTTCAGCAGAAAAGCCTGGACAAAACTTGAGGTAATATGATAGCAGCCCCAACATCTGAAACCAGAATTGGGTTTTCTATTTAAAAATAAAGGCCAGGGGGAAGGTTGAGCACGAAATGTCTGTGTTCAGAAGCTTTTCCAGTAGATTCCTATTACCTTCAGAATAAAATCTCAGCTCCTCTGCGTGATGTACGAGTCCCCACGAGGTCTGGCACCCGTCTGTGATTTTCCACCTTCCGTGGGCTGCTTCACCCTGCCCTCTACTCAGACTAGCCTTCTTGCTGCTCCTCAAGCAATCCAAGCTTCTTCCCACTCACAGCCTTCACATTTTTGCTCTCCCTTTAACCTGGATGATTCCGTTCCCCCTTATTTGATAGCCTTTCTCGACCACTCTTTCTAAAATGGTACCCGCCCCGCATCTTTGAAGTAGTCAGCTTTGTCTGGAGATATGACCTTCAGAAGGGGAAATCTATATTAAGCAAGTCAATTTTTGATGTTGCTTTAGGGAAAAAGATTTGTAAAAAGCAAAAAAAAAAAAAACCTTCTAAATAGAGGTGCATCTGCTTACGGAACTATTGATTTACTTAAAATGCGATCGGCAGTAAGGTTTCAAAGGTTTCCAGTAATGGACTCCTTTCTTCACCCAAGCTCTCGGAAAACCACCACCACCACCACCACAAAAACAAACACGTTTTTATCATAAAAAAGGGAAATGGTTTTAGGAAAGCGGACATACATAAAATTGATCAGTTCTTTAAGTTTATACTTTATAGTTTGAGTTACTCTTTATTCTCTAGATCAGTGGTCTCCAACCTTTTTGGCACCAGGGACCAGCTTTGTGGAAGAACACTCTTCTGCGTTTGGCTGGGTGGGTGGTTTCAGGATGATTCAAGGGCATCACACTCCAGCTCACCCGCTGCTGTGTGGCCAGGTTCCTCACGGGCCCTGGCAGGTCCTTGGCCTGGTGGTTGGGATCTCTACTCGAGATGGTTCTAGGTGCCGGACTGGTCTGTAAAGTCACCATCTCTTGATTCCTCAATCCCACCACAAACCGTTTTTGTCTAAATCTGGGGGTATCTCAACTAGTTATTGTTTTGCTGCAGTCTTATTTTTTACCTTCCAGTAATTTAAAATATAGACCCTCTTAAAACAAATAAAGATGTTCAAATGATTCAGTGCTGAATCACCAATGTCAGTAGTGTGTGAGATGACTTCTCCCAGAGCAGCGGTGGTGAGGGCGAAGAGGAACACAAATGGTTTAGAAGGACACTTAGGAGACAGAGCTGTAGAAAATCAAGAATTGGTGGTGAAAAACAGGGAAAATGAGAAACTGAGGATGATCACCAGGCTTCTGGTTTAGTCCACTGGAAGGCCAGTGGTGTCATCATCCATCAAGACAGAAAAAAACTTCTAAAAACTAGGGAAAATCACCCCTGGCTGGTGTAAGCTCAGTGGATTGAGTGCAGGCCTATAAACCAAAGAGTTGCTTGTTCCATTCCCAGTCAGGGCACATGCCTGGGTTTCCAGCCAGGTACCCAGTTGGGGGAACGCCATAGGCAACCACACATTGATGTTTCTCTCCCTTTCTTTCTCAGTCCCTTCCCCTCTCTAGAAATAGTTTTTTAAAAAAATATTTAAAAAAAGAATAGGGAAAATCAGTTTGGGGCATAATGTGTTAAATGAGTGAATGACTTTGCACTAGTATTTAGCCTCATTGAGCCTATTTCTACATTTGTAAAATAAGGGTGTTGTACTTCTTAATCTTTAAGATGTCTCCCAGCCATAAAAACATCAACGAACTCAACTTTATCCCTAATCTAAAGTAATTCAGGTTGCTGTGTGGATTTTACTTTGACAATTTAACAAGCACTATTAAACTACCCAGAAACTAATGAATTCATAAAACTGTTTTCTCTTAAATTTTAAGATAGTGAAACCCTGGCTTCCCTTACTGATGAAAGACAGATTTAAGCTTGTTGGTCTTTCTTGAGGGAAATACAAGAATTTAAAAATAATTATAACAAATTGTTGACATTTCTTCTCCCTGAATTCTTCCCCTCAGAGTTCTGGAGAAGCTGGGACATGACTGTTGTAACAGGGGAAGGAGGAAAATATAGAGGTTATATATTACCTCTATATAAGAGGGGTTATAAGATCTTTTGTATTACAATAATTTCAAAAACTAAAAAAATTTAAATCTCTTGCAATTTCAAAATGCAGAATGACAAAGCCATGGGAACACAATTTGCACAGGTCGCCTTAAGTTTTACCATCCAGAATGATTTCGTTGTTAGAAATCCTGGAATTCTTTCTGCCCAACTTCTTTCCTTATGCATACAACCTAGGTTACAGTGAACTATTTGCAGGTTAAAATTAAGTTTGAGGGAAGAGGGGACACTAACATAGTCATTCTGACGCATGTGCAGGTAGCCTGGATGTGCAGCTCTGGTTCAAACACAGCCCTTGAGGAATAACTGATATGCAAATGGCAGACCATTTGAAAAGAGAATGCAGAGTAAGACTCATTTGAGAACACTTTTTTCCCTGCTGTCTCAAGAGGGAGCATCATCACTTGGGTGAAAAAGAATCCCTCTGACTCAAAATATTCAGGAAAATACAAATTGAGCAAAATGACCCAAACCACACATTGGACTGTGTGTGTCTTCAGTGCTTTCTGTCGGACTGGCCCACGACTGATACATACTGAAGCGTTATCCCTGTTCTCCCAGTTTCACGATCTCCACAGGCCATGCGGTGGACGGTGCCCAACCCAGTGAGAAAGATAAAAAGCAGGGCCAGAACTGAAACAAATGTGAGTACAAATTAAGAAATTATTCCCTTAAAAGTTATTCATTTTTAAAAATTGCATTTTAACAAAACATGTATTCTATGAAGTACGTCTGCAACTTTTGTAACAAAAAGCAGAAGTGCATTGTGACTAATAATGTGAGCTTTGGAGTGGGTAGACTATGGCTCAAATCCTGGTGCTTCTTTCGTGATCTTGAAAATATTTTTTAATTAACCTCTTGAAGCCTAAATCTCTTTAGTAAAATGAGGATACTACATGACAGGGTTACCTGAGGATTAATAGTGGTAATTTAAAACACATTAATAAAAATAAAGACTGCTAGACAAAATATTTCTATTATGACTTTGCAGTTAGACTTTTCTATGAATTGTATTTTTTGAGCATCATTTTAAGGGTCTAAAAGTGCAAATCTTAAAGCGGTTAATTTAAATGAGTTGACTCTAGCTCTTGTTAATTAAAACTGACTTTTTTAAAGGACCATTGTGCGCATGAACTATACTGATGAGCAAGAGGGAGCCCTAGTTTCAATTTCTGTGATGTAAAATCTGTCCTGCTTACTTGTGGGTATTAACTTGATGTGAAGAATATAAAGCACGTTTCTGAAAACCTGTGAATAAACACAAGATTACATGTCACAGTTCATAGTTAAAGTATAAACAGTTAATTCGTGATTTTCAAACAAATGTAACTGTAATATAGTAATTCAAAGGTTATTCTGTTGTTGAAATACACTATGGTTCCTGAGTATTGCCCCAACAGTTTTTCATCTAAATTACTGGCTATCTTTGTTTCCAAGTTAAATCACACTTTGAAACTTCCTAAGAGACACACACACAATTGAGTAGCAGTGTTAGGTTAAAAAATTTCCCACCTATCAATTAGGTTGGTTAATCTAGACTTACTTGTAACCTATTCCCAAACTGATAAATATAATGGATTAGGTAACAGACTATTTTAAAAAATCTGGATACCATCAAGGATGAATATGTAAGTCACTATACTTGAACTTTCACTTAACAATATACTTTAAAAATTATAATCAAAAGCTTTCATTTCTACTATTGCTTTCTCCTCTGGCAATTATTATTTCTTATGTGACAGTTGTTATCTTCTAGACGAGTCAGAGAAAGTCCTTTTATATTTCATGATAGGTTTAATCAGGTAATTCAAACAAGTTCTTTGATATCATCTGATATGTCCAATTACATGGGTACGATGTAACAAAAACAGTTACAAACTTATATATGCATATTTACATTACATACCCAAAAAACTATCAAGCTAGTTAACTATATCTAAGGAGATACATTAAATGAGTTAAACAATACTTCATTATTAGAAAGAATGTGATCAAGCTTTTAATGGAAGCAATGTACAAGTGAGGCACTTTTGAGATCAAGAATAAAGCAAATGACACTACACACCGGCAATGTTCACAAAAATCTACATGTATCTTTAATACAAAAGCTTTTCAACTAGATTACTTCTGAAAAATTTCAAAACTAGCAACTTATGCAATTTAAGGAGCTTTCAGAAACAATGGCTAACATCATCAGTAAATCAAAGCATATGCAAGTTTCATAACCACCTGGCTGCTAGGCAAACAGTACCTTAATACCTTAAAGCCCTTTTTTTTTTGGTTTATATAAATCACCTCAGGTTGTGATTTTTTTAATGTTTTGACTTACTGCAAACACCTTATGGTGAGATGATTATCCTGGTCTACAGACCATTTTTTTAAGTGCAACAATGATGCAATTTCTAGTGCTTTCTTTTATATTTAGAAATGATTCTGAAAGTCAAATTAAGAGACTGTTTAGTCAAGATTTTGTGTTTTTTCAAGGTAACTAAGGTTTCAAGTTTTATGTAGAAAACGGTTATACCTGCTTAATGTATTTTGGGGCTAAAATTAAAAATCCAATCTTAAACACATGCCTTAAAGTGCAATCACAAGACTGAAAACCAATTTTAACATAAGAAACATCCTTAAGATTCTTTAAATCTGGAGGAAGGTACTGTTTCCTGTACTTCGGTGACTTACATGGATATTAAGAAACATCTTTGTGGTGTTCAATTAAATGGCAATAGGAGGTGAATGAGGGAGAAAAATACAAGAAAAAGCAAGACTTACCCATCAGATGGCACTATAACAAGAATTGAAAGTGCATTTGTGTTACTTCAAAAGTTCATACCAGGCACTGCTGAATAGCCAATGAAAATAGGTAGTTTCAAGTTTTCCCCTTTATATTTGAACCCTCACCCCAGCACCCCAGAGACATAAACACATAGTCCCTCTGAAGTTGTCTTGATGTAATACAGGTGATGTTTATTTAAAAAAATTCTCCCTGACTAGGAATGGGAAGAGAAATAAAAATACCATTTCAGTCATGGCTTTAGCAAGTTGAAAGAATTGGTTCTATAAATGCTTCGGCATATCCATTAATTAAGTTTGATTGCCAGTTTCAAATATCAATAAATATTTTTAATACAGAATATGTAAGAAAAAAAGTGCTTGAAACCTTTCAGCAACCAACAAGACACATTGAAGATTCCTTTTACATTTGTTTCGAAATATTTCCCACTCCTGCTTTCTCCATTTGGCAGTGGCCACCACTTAAATAGCCCTTTGCTGGTGATGAACCCTGTTAGATCCTAACTGCCACCTCACGTCTGGCCTATAAATTATCCAGTAGGTGGTGCTGAAGTTCCATACATCACGTTTCTTCAGAAATCAAGATTCCTTCACCTCAGGCCCCCACCACCTTCAATGCAGCAGAAAAATCACTTACAAATGATCGGCTCTGAACACAAGAAGCCATCAGACCAAGGTGTTTCTTATTATGCCATCAAGATGATTTCATTGCAGTTTCGTTTAGCCATTTGCTTATACTACCAGATTAAAAGCAGAGAAAGGTTTTAAAGGGAAAGCCAACTAAGCAGTGCCAAATCTATATGCAGAATGAAGAAATGTCCCTGAACGTACCTATATACATTTGAAACAAGAAATTTAAACCACCCATTAGTTTTCACATTATAACTGTAATTTACTCAAGAGAAAACTTTCCACATAGGGATTCAGATAACATTACATTACTAGTTAGTCTTCTGGACCAATTTGGAAACTGGGTGTGTTAACTATAAAGATCCAAGGTGAAATAAAAACCGTTTTATCACCATAGTTTTTAATGAAGAAACTTATTTAAAATTGTAAAGGAAAAAATGGGGACAGGACGGCAAAGTCTTAGCAGCAAAGTGGTTAAAACAATCTGAAAATATTAATGCACAAACATTAAAATATTAAAGCATATATGTTGCATATAAAATACAGTACAGAACCAGGAGTTGCACTATACCGATTAGTGCTTAACAGAGAAATGATTATTATATTTGTTCTTCCTAGAAGTATATACACAGTTCACTTCCACAGCATTTTCCTATATAGCCAGCAAGTTGTTTTCTTCAGTTATTCACACCTTGCTCAAACCTGAATTATAAGCTCCACACTTACAAATATGAAAATTTATTCACAAGGAAAACCAATTATTTCCATTCCGCCAATAAAAATTAATTTTGAAAGTTAACAGTCTATCCTAGGTAACCAAGTTGAGCCGAAAACCTCAGGGATGAAGAGCATCTGATGTAGCAGTATCCCCAATATATAAACAGGAAAAACAAGACTTAAAACTGCTGCTACTGTGTCATGTTTGGATTCAGTTCATCCAATTGATTTTTAGTACAAAACTAGAAATAACCTCTTCTTCATAACATCTATAGTTATCAATATATTTTTCTTCTTTTCAATGTGAAATAATACTTCAAGATGATCTATATACACAATGTTGTCAGTTCAAGCTGTCATATAAATATAAATGCTTTCTTAAAAAAAGTATTTTACAGACAGTGTTATATACATTGTTCAGTTTGATCTGGGGCAAAAGACAGGTAACATAAGCTTAACTGTGAATGTGAAATGAATGATACATAAATGACACTTAAAAACTTGTGTAGAAGAACATGAGCTTCAAATGGTAGTGTGATTTTAATGCTTATCACTCCTGAAACTTCAAGCCATTAAAAAAGAAAGGCATGGTTCTCACTTCTATCCCTCTAAGGAATGTTCTTAAAGAACCCCTCACCTGATTAGAGTTTAAATGTTAACACTTAAAAAAAAGAGAGAATTTGATCTCAAAGTACTTCAAACAATTTGTTAGAATATTTATCCAACTACTTTGTAATTAAAACATCCATTAACACAATACTTTGAAAAAGAAATAAATTTGTATGCACAGGATATTTCATACACAAAGTTGGATTATCCGGGGACAGCTTAGCATACACTTTAACATAAAAGCTATTATTATTATTATTATTATGTGAATAATAAGGACTGAGGATTAAGCCAAAAAATTAGTAACATAGCTGAACAAATTCTGGTTTACTGGAATGATAAATGGAAATCTCGGGAGAAAACTTTTATACTAAACTATCCAGTTACACTTTTTTGCCTTGTAAAATATTTGTAAATGCAATATAATTTTTTTGAAGGAGGAAAATCTGAAAGAAAACAACTTGCTGGTTGAATACCACAAAAAAAAACAGAACAACAACCCCAAACCTCTTTTTTCTATGTTTACTCAGTCACTTTTTATATAAAAATAAGTGTTATGTTCCCATCAGAACATTAGACAATTACATCTGTGCTTTAAAAAAAAGTTGGTCACTCAAGGCTATTAGAATATTTTTAAGAATTTTAGATTACCAGAATGTACAGACATAACTCAATATAAATCGTAGCCAAAGGGAAAATGAGGGTGAAAATATCAAATCATTCACATGGAATAAAAATGTTATTAACTAGATGAGTAAAATATTCAAATATAATGGAATGTGACAGTAGATATATATATACATCTACTTCCGAACTAGGAACGGAAGAAAAGTTTAATATGTCATAATTCGTACCTTATATTTAGTTAAATATAAACATTTGTTATTTATACATAAAACTGCTTTCAAAAAACAATAAATGATTTAGTTGCACTTGTTTAACTTCTTATAATTCCCAAATGTTAACTTTTCTTAGACTGAAATCAGCTGTCCCCTAGTGCATGAATTCAAACCTTTAAAAGTCCCATCACCTAATGCATAAATATACAAAAATGCCAGAAATTACTCTCGCTTAGTTGGCTAGTATTTTAGGCTCACTTTTTATAGCCAATAACCAGAAATGGTTTCCCTTTGCAAATACTTTTTACAACCTGTAACAAAACATGCCATGCACTCAAGGGAAAAGTTAGGCATGGCTAGCATGTGTGAAATGCCAAGAACTGATGAGTTCTGCTTCCTGCACGTGTGGCCCCTACGACACCAGGCAAGACTTCGTATTGCTTGCCAAAAGCGTCCACAAATCCAAGTTAGCTAGTTCCTGGAAACAAAGATTTTCAGCTCATTTCAGCACTGGATCCTTTCATCCAGCAGCTTTATGTTTCCCACCACAACACCCGCATGCCTCACCACAACGATGGCACGTTCTCAAAGGGACGTAGCAGCACATACAAGGTACAATGAAAGACAAAGCTACTAGGGCTAACCATCGTAAGCAGAACTTGTCATCGCTAGTGTCACACGAACAGGGATCAGAAAAATCTCCCTCTGAGTCTGACATACAATGATACAGCATGCTCTCAGCACAGAGCATGCAACTAACTTGATATATGCATCTTTTAATAGGGTCTGGAGCATCCTGACATTTTCCCCTGCCATTTTCTTCATGATTAAACCTCTCCTGGCAGTATACGCAGCGAGAACGTTCACCATCTTCTTTTCTTCGTTTTGACTTCTTAGATTTTAATGAGGAAGGCTGTGTCTTAAGTGCCACAGAGTCTTTGAGTGAACTTAACTTAGTCTCATCCCCACAAGAGTATAGATAGTCTGATTTTTTATTGTCTGGTTTAGAAAACTGAATATTGGAGTCAGTATCATCTCTCTCCAAGTCATTTTTCCACATGTCAGGATGTCTGTAGTCTGCATAGCGACGTATTAAGATATCTCGAGGGTTTATTCTGACAATCTCGTCCTCATCTTGGAAGCTGACATGTCGGATTGACTTCACAGGAAACTGAAAAGGAAAGAAGTGAAAAATGCAATGAGGACTGTAAATGCAAATTTTGTGTATCTGCTTGGCTGGGTCACAGTGTCCACATATTTGGTCAAACGTTATTCTGAATGTTTTATGTAAAGACCTTGCCTGGGTGAGATCAACATTTAAACTGGTGGGCTATGATGAATGAAAATTATCTTCCATGACATAGGTGGACCTCATCCAAATTAACAGAACAAAGACCGATTACAACTTTACTCTGCATCTGAAGCCCAATAGCTTACCCTCCATAGATTTTGGGTAGGTACCTTTACCTTCAGTATCACATGAGCCAATGCCTTACACGAATTTGGATATATACACATCTTATTGGTTGTTTCTCTGGAGAACCCTGACTCATATTTTGGTATCCAAAAATGGGTTGCTGTAACAAATACCTAAAGTTGTGGAAATGGCTTTGGACCTGGGTAATGGGTAGAGGCTGAAAGAGTTTTGAGGTACATGTTGTAAAAAGCCTAGAAAGCCTTAAAGAGACTGTTGGTAGAAATATGGACATTAAAGGTACTTCTGGGTGAGACTCCAAATGGAAACAAGGAATGTTTAACACTGGACAGAGGAAAGATGATCCTTGTTATAATGCAGTGAAAGATGTGAATGAATTGTATTCTAGTGTTTTGTGGAAGGAAGAACTTGTAAGTATGTTCTGAAGAGAATACCAAAGGTGTGGAATCATGGATCCTGCCAGCCATCTCGGCTGAAATGCTGCAGGATGGATCTAAACAGGACCGGAGTTGAGAGGAAGTGAATCAAGGTTGTCAAAATTATAGTTTTTATAACTTATAAGAACTGGCAAATAGAGCTATCTGGCGGAAAACATGCATTATCTTTTTAAAAAAATCCCCACCCAAGGAGCCTTTTCATGGTTTTTAAAGAGAGAAGAAAGAGAGAGAAAACACTGATGTGAGAGAGAGGCATCGACTGGTTGTCTGCTGTATGCACCTCGACAGCAGATCAAACCTGCAACCCAGGTGTGGGACCTGACAGGGTACCAAACCCACAATCTCTTGGTCACAGGACAACGTTCCAACCAACTGAGCCACACCAGCCAGGACTAACACGCATTATCTTTTAAGGGAAGCACTGGGAATGTTGGGGCTGTCTCCTCAGTTCAATAGGATGGGGTCACTTCTTGTTGGCCTGGAAGCCCAGGGTCAAGGGTGTGGAGATATCCTCTTGGAGAACCAACCATTAAGCCAAACAGGGTTATTCTTGAGGAATAAAAGCTAATAAAATTGGCTATGCTAGGTTTTGGACTTGAGACAACTGTCACAACTCCTTTCTTCTTCCCAGTTTCTCCCTTTTGGAATGGAAACGTCTATTTTATGCCTTTCCCACCATCATATTTTGGAAGCAGGTAACTTCTTTGGTTTCACAGGTTCCCAGGTAGAGAGTTATTTTGTCTCAGGATGAATCACACTTGAGTCTCACCCACTCTTTGAGACTGAGTGTTGACACTGGTATGGGTTAAACTTTGGAGCTGCTGTGATGGAGAGAATTTTGCATGTGAGAAAGTCATGAATTTAGGGGGACCAGAGGGTAAAATGTTATGGGTTGAGCTGTATCCTCCCTAAATTCACACACTGAGACCCCAACTTACACTGCTTCAAAAAGCGACTACATTTAGACATAGGGCCTTTAAAAAGGCGATTAAGTTCAAATAAGGCCCTTAGGATGAACCCTAATTCAATCTGACTGATGCACTTCTAAGAAGAGGAAATTGGACACATAGAGACACTGGGATGTGCATGGAAGGACCAATGCATTGGGAAGATACAACAAAAAGGTGGCTACTTGCAAGCCAAGGAGAGCAAGGCCTCAGAAGAAACCAAACTGTTAACACCTTGATCATGGACTTCCAGTTTCCAGCATCATAAGAAAATAAATTTCTGTTGTTTCAGCCACCTAGTCTGTTATACTCTGTTATGATAGCCCTAGCAAACTAATACAAAAACATGTATTTTTTGAAGCTTGGCTTAAAAAAATAAGTCATTTTTTAATGACTTAAGTCATTTTGAAAATGACTTAAACGCACAACATCAAATGAACATACATGTACACAACAAATTTACACAACCCCCCTCGCCCCTCCATCTAGATAGATGACCTCCTTGAGGGCAAGAAGCAAGGTAAATCTTTCAAAGATAAATCATATGGCCTTCTAGAAGTCATATTTGTATCTCTCAGCCCCAGTCCCTGGGCATAGTGACTACTCTATAAACAAGTACCTGACCCAGGTTGGAGCAAATGTATATTCCCCAGATACTTGGTACTGGGATTAAAAAATTCCAGGTCTGGGCTGAAGGTGAAGAGATTGATGCAGTCAGTTAAATTAACAATATAGAATTCTTATAGGTTTTATCTGGTTATAAATTAGAAGGACTGAAAATTTCACTTATATGTTCATTAGTTATATTCCTTATTAGACGATAAACTAAGATTACTTACCCTATTTTGGGACTTTAGGCTTCCACATTCCTTGGATATTTGTCGCTGTACATATTCTATACTTCTGCCCTGAATATCTAGGCTTGGATGACTGAACGTTATCTAAAATATAAACAATTTCTACTTAAGTGACAAAAGAATGCATATCTATGTTTAATAAAACTATATATATAGTGTATTTTCCAAAATTATATTACCTATTAGTAGTAAAGTTTTAAAAAATGTTGAGTCATCCTATTTATTATATAAACTTAGGTCTTTCCTTATACATTTAAAGTTTAATTTAAAAAGTAATACAGAATTCTGATTTCTGGTTCTGCATGCAAGGAACTTGAAAGTTGCCACTCTGTCCTAAGAAGTTAAAAAGAAAAAGCTGAACCGGAAAAACAAAACAAAACAACTTTTCTTTTCTTGGGTCCACAGGCAAGGCTAACCACTGCTTCCACATGAGGGACGGACAGGGGAGTAAGGGTAGTAACAGCTTCACAGAGCGGACTCATGATAAATGCCATGGAAACCAGTGTTGGGTAGGAAAAGCTGAACTGTAATCGATGAACTGCTGGAGGCTCAGTGTGGAAAACTTGGAGAGTTAAATGCTATATGGCAGAGGTATCCAACTCATTTTCACCAGGAGGCCACATCAGCCTCCTGGTTGCCTTTAAAAGACCAAATGTAATTTTTGGACTATATAACTGTAACTACTCCTTAACTAGGGGCAAGAAACTCTACATTTGGCCCAAAATTACTAAAAGGAGTAACTATATTACTATTTATAAGAGCTCCGTTTATCCAGTACATCATGTCAAGCTATTAAAAAAAAGGTAAAGAAAGCTGAATTTGAAGTGAAGGAGCAAGCATCAAAACCAGACATGACAGGGATGTTGGAATTGTCAGACCAGGAATTCAAAACTATCATTAATATGCTAAGGGCTCTAACAGATAAAGTAAACGGCATGCAAGAACAAATGAACAGCCTGGCCAGGCAGCTCAGTTGGTTAGAGTGTCGTCCTGATAGGCCAAGGTTGTGGGTTTTATCCCCAGTCAGGGCACATACAAGAGTCAACCAATAAATGCATAAATGGGTAGAATAGCAAATCGATGTTTCTCTTTCTCTCTCTCAAGCTGGTAAATAAAATTTTTTAAAAAAGAACAAATGAGCAAAGAAAGCAGAGACAGACATCCTAATAAGGAACCAAAGAGAAATGCTTGAGATCCAAAACCCTACGAGAAATGAAGAATGTCTTTGACAAGCTTAGTAGAGTGGACATGGCTGAGAAAAGAATCTCTAAGCTTGAGAATACATCAATACATATCTCCAAAAGAAAGGCAAAGAGAACAAAGACAGAAAGAAATGAACAAAATATTAAAGAACCATGGGACAACCATGGAGGTGTAACATGTGAAACAGAAGTATCAGAAGAAGAATGGAACTGAAGAAATATTTGCAGTAATAACATCTGGTAATTTACCTATGTTAATGTTAACCACAGATCCAGGAAGCTCAGGGAGGACCAAGCAGGATAAATGCCCCCCAAAGTGCACCTAAGCATATTTTCAAACTATAAAAAAAAGAATCAAAGATAAAGAAAAATCTTAAAAGAAGTCAGAAAAGAACTCTAATTCATAAAGAAGCAATGATGAAAATTACATCTGATTTCTCCTCAGAAACCATGCAAGTAAGAAGACAATGGAATGAAACATTATTACAAAGTGTTGAGAGAAAAAGGCCACCAACCTAGAATTTTATTACCTGTGAAATTATCCTTCAAAAGTAAAGGAGAGAATCCTATGGATGCTATGGCTCCATGGAGTGAACACTGGCCTATAAACAGAGGGGCCACTGGTTCAATTCCCCGTCAGGGCACATGCCTGGGTTGTAGGCCAGGTCCCTTGCTGGGGGCATGTGAGAGGCAACTGATCAATATATCTCTACCACACTGATATTTCTCTCCCTCTATTTCTCCCTCCCTTCCTCTCCTTCTACAAATGTAAATAAATAAAATCTTTTAAAAATATTTTTAAAGTAAAAGAGAGAGATATAAAGATTTTCTCAAGCAAACGAAAACGGAGGGAATTTGTTGACAACTGACCTGCCACACAAGAAATGGTAATAAAAGTTCTAAATTTAAAGAGAAGGAAAATAATATAGGCCAGAAACTCAAATCTAAATAAAAATGGAAGAGCATAAAAAAAAATTGAAAATAACCTTTTATTTTTCTTCTTAATTAATCTAACAAAGTTTTTTCTAAAATATAGTAATAATTTGATAATGTATGATTATATATACATATACATATACATATATATGCTTATATATAGCAAAATAAATAACAGCAAGGGTACAGGGATGGGAAGGAGGGATGAGGATTATTTTGTTATTATAAGATAACCTGTACTACCTGTAAAGTGGTTTGGTGTTATTTGAAAAGGACATGAAGTAATCATAACTGTTGAGCAACCACTGAAAAGTTTTTTAAAAAGTATAACTGATATGTGAAAAAGAAGAGAAAATGAAATCATATAAAATGTTTAATAAATGCACCAAATACTTTGGCAAAGGGGAAAACAAAAGTAGAATAAGAATAAGGGTAACAAATAGAAAACTATAGAAAATTTGATAGAGATTATATCAATTATATCAATGATCTCTTTGAACATTAATGGCCTATATATACTAATTAAAAGACAAGACTGCCAGAGTGAATAAAAAAATAATACCTAACTATATGCTGTCTATATAAAACACACTATAAATAGAAAGAAATACATAAAATAAAAGTTAATGGATGGAGAATATACTATACTAACACTAATCAAAAGGAAGTGGAAGTAGTTGCATTAACTTCTGAATAGATGTCAAAGCAAGAAGTTAACAATGATAATAAAGGGCATTACATGAAGATAAAGGGGTCAATTCTCCAAGACAAAACAATCTTTAGCAAGTGTGTGCTTAACAAAAGAGTGACAAATTACTGAAGCAAAGATGCACCCACTATCACACTGGAGAGTTCAACACCCCTTTATCAGAAACTAGACATCCCACAGGCAGGAAATCACTAAGGACAAAACTGAACTCAATAACCATCAATCAAGTGGATATAACTGACATCTATAGACTACTTCACCCAGCAACAGCAGAATATACATTATTCTCAAACTCACATGGAACATTAACCCAGACAGATCACATTCTGGGCCAAAAACCAGACTTTTCACAAAATTTAAAAAAATGAATTCATACAATGTTTGGTCTCAGACTACAAAGCAATTAAACTAGAAATGGCTGACAGAAAAGGATTTTAAAATCCCAATATATATGTAGATTACATAACATGCTTCTGAATAATATATGGGTCAAAAACAAATCTAAAAAAAATTAAAAGGTACTTTTTAACTAAATGGAATAAAAACTTACCAAACTTGGTGGGACATGGTGAAACAAATGCTTAGACAGAAACTGATAGCACTGAAAAGGCAGAAACATCTAAAATCGGTACTGTTAAGTTCCCACCTTAGCAAAGCAGAAAAAGATTAAATCCAAAATAAGAAGAAAAGAGTAGAATTAGAATAGAAATCAAAGGAGTACTAATGAACTCAAAAACTAGTTCTTTGAAAAGATCAACAATATTGAAAAGCCTTTATCTAGTCTGGCTACCTAAGAAAAAGAGGAAAGATTACTGATACCAGAAATGAAAGAGGAAATATCACTACAGATCCCATGGAAATTAAAAGGATAATAAAAGAATATTATGAACAACTCTATACCCACAAATTTGATAGCCTAGATGAACCTGATTCCTTGAAAGCCACTATCTCCCAAAACTCAACAGACAATATGAAGAGGTCTGTATCTATTAAAGAAGTTGAATCATTACCCTTTCAAAACACCACCAGATTCAGATGGATTCACTAGTGAATTCTAACGAACAGTTAAGGAATAAATTATACCAATTTTCTACAATCTCCTACGGAAGATCCAAACAAGATCCAAATACTTCCAAAGACTTCCTAACTCATTCTATGAGCTAATATTACCCCCATACTAAAACCAGACAACAAAACAAAACAAAACAAAACAAGTCCCACAACACTATAGACCAGTACCTCAAATAAGCATTGATGCAAAAATCCTCAACAAAATATTAGCAAGTTAAATCCAACAGTGTATAAAAAGAATTATACATTATGACCACATGGGATTTATCCTATTCTATATAAGGCTCGTTCAATATTAAAAAAAATCAATTAATGTAATCCATCGACAAAGTAAAAAAGATAAATTACACGATCTCATCAATAGATAGAGAAAAAGAATTTAACAAAAATCCAACACCCATTTATAAAAGCAACTCTCAGTAATCTAGGGATAGCAGAGAATTTCCTTGGCTTATAAAGAATATCTACAAAAAAATTACTAACCTCAAAATTAATGGCAAGAAACCTGAATGTCCCCTCCCATCACTCCTTTTAAATACCATAGTAAATTTCTAGCTAATGCAATAAGAAAATAAAGATATAGTTTAGGAAAGAAATAAAACTGCCTTTATTCATAAGTAACATGATCGCCTATGTAAAAAATACAAAAGAATCAACAACAAAATAACTCCTGCAACTAGTTAATGATTATAGCAAAGTTGTGGGATACGAGGTCAATAATGTTGATACATGAAAGAAATAAATGATAAAATGGATAAGTCAGTCACAGGAAGACAAATTCCACATGATTTCACTCATATGTGGAATCTAATGAAGAAACTGAACTAACAAGCAAAACAGGGACAGACTCAGAGACAGCAGATGACAGCTAGTGGGGTGGGGATATTAGAGGCTGGAGGGACTGAGCAAAAAGGAAAAGGGGCTCATGGATGTGGACAATGAGAGATATAAAAATGGTAATGGAGAAAATACAATAAAGATTGAATTAAAAACATACAATTTGGTGGAAACAAATAAAATGGATTTCACTAAAATTAAGAATTTCTGTTCTGTAAAATATGTCAAGAGAATCAGATGACAAGACAGGGACTGGGAGAAAATATTTGTAAAAGATATCCAATAAAGGACTTTTATCCAAAATATACAAAGAACTCTTAAAAAATCCAGGAAGAAACCAATCAATGTGATTAAAAAATGGGCCAAAGATCTCATCAGACACATCACCAAGGAAGATATACAGATGCTCCACACTGTAAATCATTAGGGAAATGTAAATTAAAATGAGATAGCATTACACAGCTACTGTAAGCCCTCACTTAACACCACTGATAGGTTCCTGAGCTGCAGCTACATGACATAACAAAACCAACTTTACCACAGGCTAACATACAAGCAAGAGTCAAGTTCGTAGGCATTTCATCCACGTTACAATGAAACGACCTTGAGGACCTAAGGTGTTGGAATGGCCAATATCCAGAACAATGACGATACCAAATCCTGGTGATAATGTGGAGCAACAAAACCTTACTCATTGCTGGTAGGAATGCAGAATGGTACAACAATTTCTTACAAAAATGAAAGATCCTCTTTTCATATGACCCAGCAACCGCACCATGTGGTATTTACCCAAAGAATTAGAAAACTTATGTCCACACAAAAACCTGTACACAAATGTTTGTATTAAGTTTATTCATAATTGTCAAAAAACCTGGAAGTGACCAAGATTCATGGGGTGAATGAATAAACTGTGCTACATTCAGACAATGGAATATTAGTGTCAAAAAGAAAAGGCAAAGAACCTCACATATTACTAAGCAAAAGGAACCAATTGGGCAGGCTACGTGGTGTTGGATTCCAACTGCACGATATACTGCTATATTAGAAACAGTAAAAATAGAAATAGTAAAAAATATTAGTGGTTATCAGGGGTTATAGGAGTGTAGGTGGAGAGGAGATGAATAGGTAGAGCACAGATTTTTAGGGCAGTGAAATAATTTTTTATGAGTTATAATGACAGATGCATGTCATTATACATTTGTCTAAATCCAGAGAATATACAACCCTAAGAGTGAACTGTAACATAAACTATAACTGTGAATGATTATGATGTGTCAATGTATGTAATTATAACAAATGTACTGCTCTAGGGGTAACTTCCGCTTTATGGCTATGTGTTAATTTACATTCACAAATGCATGCGTGAATATATATGGATCTTTAACATTTTAAATTTTAAATAGGGCCCTTTGTACTGTGCTTTGTTTTTTATGCTTAATGATACATCACAGACACTTTTCTGTTAATTATTATAACCTTATTCTTTTTTCTAATTAAATTTTTCTTCTTTCTTTTTTGGTTTTGTCTTTTTTTTCCTACCCTTATTTTTTTAATAGCAGCTCAATATTTCATCAAATGAATGACTTTCAATTAATTTAACTAGTCTGGTTAATATACTCATACTTTTCCCAGTCTTCAGATGTTATAAACAGTATTGCAACAAATATCTTATACATTTACCTTTAGTACAGATGTCCAGGTCTATCTGTACCACAAATCCCTAAAAATAAAATTCTGAATTAAAAAGTTTGTGTACTTCGATTCAATAAAGAATTTAAATGGATATATCCAACTTGAACCAGTTACTCAGTGTCTTAAATACTGAAGGAAGTTTAATAAAATTAGTTAAAAACTAAAGAGGTTATCTCCTTCTCAGCCTGTTCCCTATAGTTTTGAAATGTCACTCTCACTAGTACTTTAATTACATAAGCCATAAAGAGAAACAAAAGCATTTCAACTTTAATTATGCTGTATAACTAAAGGACTGATGTGGGATGAAGTGGATCGTGGAGATATTCTCTAAACCATCTTTATTATCCACTCTTCTACGTCCAGTTACTTCTGCCCAGTATGAAAAATTAGGAGCTAACACTTCCCATGCAGTTTTACTTTTAGTTTCAATATTCAACTATATTTTGATTTCCTAACAAGTACACAGTACTCATCTCTGTGGAAGGCACAATGAAGTATAAAAATGGCTCTTATCCTCACAGGTAGGATGATAAGGCATAAACTTCAAAGTTATATAACTAAAACTTCAGCTGAAATATGTAAGAATTCAGGAATTAATGGAGGAAGAAATCACTATGATTAAATGGTCTGGGAAAGCTTCGTAAAGAAAAAGAAAGTTAAAGTAAACCCTGAATAAAGCAAGCATTTGTTCAGATTTTTTTTTAATGGAAGAGCATTATACAAAAGAATGTAGCGAGAAGATTTTTTGTTTTTCCCTAATAGATGCAGTTCTCAAAACAAATACAATAACAAGTTATGTATTAAACACATTTTTGAGCTTTGTTTTTAAAAGTAAAATTGCCCACTTTTTAACTTACTACTCCAATTTGACTGCCTCAGACAAAAAGTCACAAACAGCACCAAAACACACTTTGAAACTGAGTTAATAGTCTAATATTAATCCTCTCACCCAATCTTTATGTGAAAAGACAGACCACGCTGACTCCCTGCACTCACTAAGCACAGATATTGTGAGACACACCCCAACTCACCACGGCTTTGAATACCCTGGGAGTGTGATGCTATTGCTCTAGGTCTTTAGAGGGATTTATTAGTAGAAGAAACCATGGGAGATGCTTCTTCAAAGCTGGTAATACTGATACAGGGTGCAGCCAAGAGGGGGGGTGGGGCAAAAAGGGATTTAGGATGGGGTCCAGAACTCAAGGTGTCTAGGAAATGTTGGAGACATATAAGATGTCCTCACCCCTTCCCCCACAGGTGTGAGTTGGGGGAAGGGACACATGGAGAAGGAACGTGCAGGGCTGTTTTGTACAGCCACAGCCTTGCAGTTCTGGACCATGGCATGGTCATTTAACATACCTATAGCCTTTGGTGGGTGGCTTAGATATGTTAAATAGCTGTGGCCTGTGCTTGGAGCCAGGGGGATGGAAGTCACTTCTCCCCAAGATGTAACTGGGGGGCAGGTCCCCCAAGTTACAGCGCTTGCCCTGTGGGAGCTTGGAGAGGATTGGCTCCATGACATGGGGCCATACCTGCCTACACTCACGATGGCAGCCCAATAAACTTAGAATAATACAGGAATGCTGGCAGGTGCAACTGATTGTGGGAGGAGACAGAAATGGGGGTACAGAGGAAGACTGGCACAGGGATTTAAACCCAGACACGACAGCCATTGAGAAAGAGCCAAGAGGTTTTGCCAGAGTGAGGACCCCCTCTTGGCTTTGCCAGGAAAAGAGGTCCACAGAGTTTGGCCAGAGTGCAGACCCCCGAAGCTCTGGTGAAGGAAAGAAGAGACTTTGCCTGGAAAATGGGTGCAAAGAACTCTTGCCAGCAGACCATGAGAAGGTGCCACATGGCTTTGGAGTAATCAGAGATCCTGCCTGGATGGAGACAGGAGCCTGGACCTTGGAGTTTTGCTTCATTTTCTGAGTTACGGTACTCTGAATTAGGGTGGGGGAGAAGGAAGCTGTGGGCATCTGTGGGTATCCTGAAGGACTTCGATATTTTAATGAAGACATTGGGTCGCTACTTTAAGTCTGTATAGCATTAAATAAACATTTTCTTGCCTTTTCACTAATCTCTGGCATTGAAAGATGTCTTTCCTACTGGCGACAGACAGTTGAGTCCAGTAGGGGGTCCGTATGGTATTAGTATACGGTCCTTGGAGTAACAATATGGAATTTTAAAAAGATTATATTTACAATGGTACAAAGAATAAATCTCATAGATTTTTTTCCATGAAGAAAGTGCAAGGCTTTATTGAGAGCTATAGAAGAGCTAAACAGAGGGACGGATTATAGTCATGAATAAGGCTAAATTTTCCCCCAAACTAATAGAGATTCAGTGCAATTAAAATGCAGGCTGCAAATGAATTTCTCACCAAATTTGATAAGCTGATTCTACATTTTCTCCAAAACAGCCAAATATTGTTTTAAATCTAAAGGAACAAGAAGGTAGGAGCACTTACTCTACAGATAGTAAGGCTTCTTACAGAGCTCCCGTAATTCTACAAAGGAGAAGACGACAAGGTGACACCGATGGCAGGAAAGAGGACCAACAGACCAGACCAGGAAGACCAGAACCGGGTCTCTCCAAGTGTGGAAACAGTACACACGACAGACACAGTGCTCTGTGTCAGTGGAGGAAAGATCCCAACGAATGGAGCTGAAGCAATTAATTACACACATGGTAAAAATAAAACTGGACTCCTCTCACAGATGAGCAATCAGTTTAAACTGGGTTATAGGCAAAACTAAAACTTTTAGACCAGAATAGAGAGAAAATCTTTGAAATAAGGATAGGGAGGCATTTATAAACCACCACCAGGAAAAGAATGATAAATTCAACTGCATTAAAATTTAGAATGTCTGTTCACCAAACCCCTACAGAGAGTGAAATGCAACCATGAACTCGGTGATACTGCCACAAATAAAACTGAAAAAGGAGAAGTGACACTGAAAATTTTATCACTTAGTAGCAAGGTTATTATAATACATAAGGAACATGTAGTTAAAACTAGTTTGTAAAGGAACAACCACAGCTGTTTCTATAGTCTTTCAAATCCTCAGTATACATCTCTTGCACTCATGGAACACGTGAATCCTACAGACCAGGGGTCCCCAAACTCTGGGCTGCGGACCAGCACCAGTCTGGGCCTGTCAGAAACTGGACCACACAGCAGGAGGTGAGTCTGAATGTAATGTGCTTGAATCATCCCCAAACCATCCCCTCTGCTCCCCCTAGAAAAATGTCTTCCACGAAACTGGTCCCTGGTGCCAAACAGGCTGGGGACCGCTGCTATAGACTAATTCACCCCAGAGACTTTTGTAGCACATCAACCTCAAAAGCCCATTCCTATACAGCCTTAGAGAAACTCATGCATGAATAGCTGGGGACGAGAAAGTTTGTAATAGCAGTGTGCCTAATAACAAAATTATGGGAACAACTGAAATACCCACTGGCAGAAAAAAAATCTGTGGCAGAAGAATCAAAAAGCAGAGGAAATCTAAGCAAACACAAGCCAAGGTAATGGTAACCTCTGGGGATGAAGTCAAGTAGATAGGAATGGGGGTGTTTATTACAATGTCTTGTTTTCTATGTATGAAATATGTCATAAATCTTTGATCATAAGCTCATTGATACATGGGTTCTTATTTCTTTATAGTAAAATGACCTCCAGGAACTTGAAAGTAAGCAAAATTTAGTCAAGGAGTCATTAATAGCTTCTAGGCCTATTAGACTGAACTAAAACCTGAATGAGAGCATTAGCATTTTAAAAGAATGTACCTATCCATCAAAAGGATTTAAATAGCCCATGGAGTCAATAACAAACACTGGAGGAAAAAAAAACTAAAGCCAGTCTTAGTGACAATTCTCCATGGGTCTTCTGCAGATCTAGTGAGCAGGGATGCACAGTCTGCCTGTGTTTCAGGCTGTCTTCTCAAAGATGTGTGTTTAGTGAAACCCTTGAAAGACACAGTGTCTCCCCTTTGAAGTTAGATTGTTTAGTGTCCAGTGTAACAAAAGCAGTCTCCCTCCATGATGAAAGTCAGGTAGTCTTATTGCCCATTAGGAAAGACTTGGGTTCCCTGGGCTAAGGTGTTCAGTGTGTGTGTAACATCCACCTGAGCAGCTCAGCACCATCCCCGTGGGCCTCGGGGGGCAAGGGGAACCAACACAAACATGAAGCTCAAGCCTCTTTATTGTACTGTGAGCAATGAAGTCCTCTGTCTCTGATCTACTAGCCCCACTAGCCTTCTGGCAGCATCCATACAACTGGCGAGTTAACTTCACAGCTTTTACGTTAGCTTTTAACTTAGAAATTTTTAAGTAAAATCTTAGACTCATCATATTTCTTGACATTGAGGTAGTCTAGTTCTTTTGGTAAGGCTGTTCCTTTCTTGTAGAGAAGGGTCTGTCAAGCTATTCCAGGCAAATGCAGTTAAACATTCACAGCATTTAACTACTCTGCTGAGGGTACACACAGACAAAGCTACCTTTACGCGGCGATAGGGTATCTCACGAAGATCTACTTTATTCAAACTATGTACCAAACAAGCTGCTATGAGTACTACAGTCCATGTGATAGCTTAAATTACAATTTTTGGAGGGAAGGGAGGAAGGGAGGAGAAGGAAACATCAATGTGAGAGAGAAACATCAATTGGTTGCCTCTCACACATGCCTGGATTGAGGACCAAATCTGCAACCTTTCATTTTGCAGGACGACACCCAAACAACTGAACCACACTGGTCAGTGCTTAAATTAAATTTCACAGTATGACTTTTACATATTGCTTTCCTGAACTTCATTGTTTTAATATTTGAAAGATGACTCCAGCCTTGATATCATGACAAAATAAGGTTTCTGATCTGCGAGCTGAAGGCTAGATTCTGTACTAAGAAAAATTCATCCTGTGAGATCTTTTGGGTGACATCCAAATGGACAACTGGTACACAATGATAACAGTACTGTGCTGAACGCAACCGTGCATTACTCCTGTTAAGAAACTCCTGCAATATTTATTTATTAAATCTATATTTATTAGGAATTAGAATGGAATAGGTTTTCCATTCCATTCTAATTCCTAATAAACTAAGTTCACTTATTTTGACATCAGCAAATGTTTAAACATCTAGTTATGCAAACTCATACACTGTAACTCTTGTTTCTCTATGTTTCATCAATCTTGGAGGTGAAGAAAAGTATCAATAGTAAGGAAGCTGGAATTGAGATTCAGATAGTCTGGCTGGCTCATGGGAATTTTGAAGCCATGTTCAAAATTCCCATGGTGAGGGCTACCTCCCGGACACGCTCACGTCCCTCCCCGCAGTTACGGAGCATCATGTCGCACTGTTCTACATGGTGACTCCCTCAACCACCACACCACTACCATCACCTCTTGCCATTCTGGAAGAAGAGTTCAGTCTTTTCCCTCCCATCAATCAAACAAACAAAAAAATTACAAGTTTATGGTTCCCTCAGCCAAAGAAGGTAGGAGAAGCAAACTCCTAGGATCTGGATGATGACTATTAGTCTACTGTAAGTTTGTGTTACATTCACCAGGCTTTCTCTTCTTGCTCAATGGTATTAATCAGTGACTTAGTTTAGGATGTGCGTATTTCAATTCTTTCCTCCCAGGAGATGAGTTTTTCTGCCCATTACTTGAGATGTTAAAACATATTTTGTACAATATTTAACAGTGAAAGGACAGCAAACTCACAGTTATTAATAACCACACCTAAAACAAAAGCAAACTAAGAGGATAGCTAGATCAGGAGCAGAATCATAGAAATGAAGATCTCAAGGAGGGTTAGCAACAGGGTAGTGGGAGAAGGATAAGGGCGGAGAAGGTAGAGAAAATAAGTAGCACAGACGGTAGGTAGAAAATAGATAGGGGAGAGCAAGAATAGTATGGGAAATATAGAATCTAAAGAACTTGAGTCACATGGTCATAAACTAAAGGGGGGGAGTGGTGGGGGAGGGGGTGTGGAGAGGGGAGGGGAATAAAAGGGGAAAATAGAACAGCTGTAATGGAATAATCAATAAAATATATTTTTTAAAAAAGTGTTCAAGTGTGTATCTCAAGACTTAAAATGCCTTACTAAGAATCCTTGAAGTTTATGAGCAAATATCACTACAGATAATGTTCTGATGTCCCCAATTCCTGAAAAGGATATGTAGATTACCTTTTGTTTTTATTCTTGCTATTATATTGCTCAAAGTAAAACGGGTTTAGAATTACCTTTCCCCCCTCTTCTGGTGCCAATATCTTAATATAAAATTTTCCTGCATTTCTTGTATTTCATAATAAACTTACACAAAAATGCATAAATGATAGATAATTTCTACCCCCAAATTGAGGCAGTTTGTCATAGTGGCTGTTGTGAGAATTAAAATGAATTACGTAAGTACTTTAAACAGTACTCAGCACAGAGCAGGCACCAGCTATGATAAAGATTAAAAACTGTAATCATCAGATTTTATGAAATATAAAGCTGCCTATATGCCATAAAGGGAAACATTTTAATCTGAGCTAGAATAAAAAGAAGGAGGAAGCTTACTTACCATTTCTAAATAACATTAGAATTTCAATAATTCAACAATTACTAATCTAGTGACTTTGTTCAGGCACTTAATGATTCTATGCATGAATTTCTTCACTGGTAAAAACTAAAGATTTTGGCTTTGCTCAAATAAAATATTGGACTCAAAAGCATTTAGTGAAGCACCAAAGGGCTATAAAATCTCATTCTTATTTTTAACAGTCTTTTCGATTTCCTGAGACAATTATAAAGGCGGAATAAATCATTAAACATAAAAACAAACAGAACACTTTAACAGCTAGTCTGCCTACAAGAGTCACCCTCCCCAAAGTAAAAGCAGAATGATTCTCAGAAATTTGAGTGTTGCTTTCGGTAATATATTTATTTTCTGTAGAAGTTAATGGAAAACAAATGGCAGGAATACTAACAGGTTTCATTATGCTACTTCACATACCATTTCTTCTGCAATACGTGAGAGGAAAAAAGGTCAAGGATATAGTGTATGTTGCAGTTCCAATGCAGTGGGGAACAGAAACACTCATGTGTTTGACAGAACAACAAATAAGACAATCAAATACTATCAAAGAAACGAGAGCCTTCGCTTGTCTTTTGAGAAGAAAAAAATCATCCTGAGAATTGATGACAAAACTAATGTGTTTCAAAATGGCCAATACAAAAGTGAAACGGGCTATGAAATGTGATGTGAGTAGAAAAAGTAAAATTTCAGGTAAGTAAAAATAATTGAAAACTATATTATCATGAGAAATACTTAGGATAATCATCACAAAAAACTAGATAACAGATTCACACTGTTACTGTGACTCTTACTGAGACCTGCTTTCCTTGAGTGACCAAAGTTCCTGGGGGGGTTAAAAAATTTACTCAGGAAAAAGGGGGGATACCATGGCCATAACAGCATTAAAGTCTGCTAGCATTTAACCTGTTCTACGAAGTCATGAATCCAGCAAGATCATAGTGAAAATAAATGTTTACTTATGGACTGCTTAATTCACTCAGAAGAGAACTAGCAGTGCTACCCCTGGAATCAGGCTTGTCTTTATGTCAGATCAACACAGCAGCCCTCCAACCACAGCATTTACCATGCCTCTTCCACCGAAAACCAACACATGTGCTCACAAGTACATCTACGTGCTTGCAAGCACATGCACCCCCACCGCCCACCCCAAGAGCTAGCCGTCTACTGGACCTAACTTGAGGCAAAAGCTGAAACAGTGAGTGTTCGATCTGATGCAGGGTTCCTTTAGCTCTCTACTTGAGGACAATTCACCCTGTCATGTCATCCTTTTCAAGGAACCCTAACAGTGTAAGAGGTCAAGTTCCATACCAATTTATGACTTGTTTTACATAAATGGCAACAATAAAACATATTAACTATTTGCTCTGTCCTGCCTATTTTACATTAAAACAAGGAGCACCAGTAACCACAACAAAATTAGAAATAGTATCTTAGGATGTATATATTTCTTCAACTTTTGTTTTTAGGCGGTTTCATTTTTTAACATTTAAAAAAATTTTATATATTTATTTTTAGGCAGAGAGGAAGGGAGGAAGAGAAGCATCAATGTGTGGTTGCCTCTTGCACATCCCTTAGTGGGGACCTAGCCAGCAACCCAGGCATGGGCCCTGACTGGGAACTGAACTGGTAACTCTTTGATTCGCAGGCCAGCACTCAATCCACTGAGCCACACCAGCCAGGGATGTTTCCAGACTATTTCAAATCATCATAATGTTTAGAAAATATTTTTCTTTTCATTGTTCTTAAATTTATCATTTACCCCTCTTACTGCTCTACTTTCTTAAATGTTTGCTTTTTAAATAATTGCTATATATTTTTTCCTTTTTAAGCTGTTTCCCTTTAAGATTTCACACTTGTAATTTCCTACTCCATACCAGTTTGGGAAACGTGTCTTTACACTCCACTCCACCTATTCTTTGGCATACTTTTACCCCCACTTTCTCAGTTTTTGGTTCAAATGCAGTTTAATTTTTTATTTTAATTACTTAAAGTACTGCTTTATTTTTTCTTGACTTTTAAAATTTTGTATCATTTGTGCTGGCTGTAGGACAAGTTATGTCTTTTGCAGCCACTAATAATCATGACAGTTTATTTAATTGTGACATACTTTATTCAGAATATAAGTGGCTACATGTTCTAAAAATGCCTGTGGTCTCTAACAAATAGCTCTTTGAGATCAGGCAAATCACTCTTATGTTCCCTGACACAAGAAGGAAGTGGCAGTGCTATTATATTGGAGGTGACAGAGATAGTCTTCCCCAAACTTTTCCATCTCAGGTGATAGCATTTTCATCCACTCAAGTGCTTGGACCTCAAACTCAGAAGTTATCAACTCTTCTTTCCTTCATATTCCATGTCTAATCCAGTATGAAGTGGTTTTTTCCCCCCTTCCTAACAATTTACTCTCAATTCAACCATTTCTCATCATCTCTTCCTAGTTCAAATTATCAACATCATTTAACTAGACAAACTGGTCATAATTCTACCTATGACCATACTCTGTCCATTCTCCACGTAGTAGCTATGTTTTAAAAATGCAAATAAGGCCTTTATTAGAAATTAAACACCTTTGAAAAGCTTCCATTAAAACCAAAACAACATTCCAAACCCTCCCAATTGCCTACACTATGCAAACACTACCAGGTTCTCTAATTGTGACTTGTAGTATTACCACCTTAGTTAACTAAGCTACAGCCACATAGGCCTTTCTGTCCTTCTACTATTCCATTTCCAATTACTTTGTTTCTTAGTGCTTACTACTATCTGAAATAATAGTGGTTATAAAAGTTATTTATTATCCATCTCCCTCGTGGCTCAAAAGGATATATCCCTTTATATCCTTTATATCCTTTGTGAGACTCATATCAGTCTTGTGCAAAGCTACTGCCAGGGCTTAGAACAGGGGCCTGGCACACAGGTGTTCTAACGTTCGTCACGTGCATATATGTGACATACATATCAATGTGTGTATGAATATGAATGAGCTTTTTTTATGAACAGAAATAAACTTTTTTTAAAAGATTTTCTTCTTTTATCCTCACCCAAGGATTTTTTAAAATTGCTTTTCAAGAGACAGAGAAACATCTATGCAAGAGAGAAGCATGAATTGGTTGCCTCCTGATGTGCTGAGACTGGGTTTTGTTTGAGGCTGGACCAGGGGCTGCACACACCTGTGCACGAACTGGGGATCAAACCTGCAAACTTTTGGTTGTAGGATGAAGCTCTGACCAACAGAGCCACACCAACCAGGACCAGAAATAAACTTTTAACAATATGATAAAATTACAGTTTTCCCACAACCACAGAAACCAACGAATTAGAAACTGGGAGAATTACAATGTATGCTTTATATTTTTTATAAGAAAGGAAGGTCAATGTTCTAAAGTGATTCTGTAAATGGCTATTCTTCCCTGCACAGTGTGGGTTTCCAATGTCATTCCTGTTTGGATTTTATCCCGCTTCTTAACATAGCAGACAGAGAATTACTATAGATTTGCAACGAACTACTACTGCCAGGCATTTTGATTTTACTTTTTAAATGTCTACATTTTATTTATATTTTTAATTTAATCTTTATTGTATTTTTTCCATTACCATTTAGTCCCCTCCTACTCTCTGCCACCCAGCAATCACCACACTGTTGTCCATGTGTCCTTTTTCCTTTTTGCTCAATCCCTTCACTCCCTACCTCTGTCCCCCCAGCTGTATCCCACTCCCCATCTATGTGCCTGTTTCTGTTTTGTTAGTTCAGTTTGTTCATTAGATTTCACATGAGGGAAATCATTCGGTATTTGTCTTTCTCTGACAGGCTTGTTTCACTTAGTGTAATGTTACCCAGGTCCATCCATGCTGTGACAAACGGCACAATTCTCTTTTTTACAGCTGAGTACTATTTCATTGTGTAAAGGTATCATAGTTGCTTTAGCCACTCAGGTACTGAGGGACACTTGAGTTCCTTCCATATCTTGACTGTTGTAAGTAGTGCTGAAATGAACATAGGGTGCATATATTCTTTTGAATTAGTGTTTTGGGTTTCTTTGGATAAATCCCCACAAGTGGGGTCACTAGGTCAAAAGGCAGAACCATTTTTAATTTTTTGAGGTATCTCTATACTACTCTACTCTCCACGGTGGCTATACCAATCTGCATTCCCACCAACAGTGCAAAAGGGTTCCCCTTTCTCTACATCCTCAACAGCACTTGTTTGTTGATTTATGATGATAGCCTTCTGAAAGATGTGAGGTGATACCTAATTGTGGTTTTAATTTCTTTCCCTGATGATTAGTGACATTGAGCATCTTTTCATATGAATGTTGGCCATCTGTATATCCTCTTTGGAGAAGTGTCTATTGTGGTCCTTTGCCCATTTTTTAATTGGACTGTTTTTTGGTATTGAGTTTTGTATGTTCTTGATAAATTTTGGATATTAACCCCTATGAATAAACTTTTAAATCCCTAAAATAATACTGTGGAAGTTTTATTATTATTGTTATTTACATTAGGAAACAGGAAGACAGAGAGCATTAATAGCTTTGTAATTCTGAGTAAGTTAAAAAGCCAAGAGCTACAGTTATATCTGCCTGTGACTAAAATCCAAAATCTTACTCATTGCTGCAAAAATGTCTATCCAGGGAATAATTTTTCCCTAATGCCTAGTTTGAGTCTAGTAAGTAAACAGACCTTAAGAAAAATAGTAGAATAATAAGTCTATGCAGGAAATGCAAAACTCACAGATCCAATTTACACAAAGCAGCAAGAAGCATCTCCTTACTCAAAGGCTGTGATGATTAGCCAAGTAACTCTCCTCTGAAACAGCCACAACTGTGATAAAACCAGGCTCTGGCACTGAACACAAAGGGAAGCCATAAGCTTGTGAGAAACTGGAATGAGAGCTCAGTCTAAAAGCAGTACTGTTGGATAAAGTGCTCATTATCTTATCTAGTCTCTGCCTAATCTGTCCATCCTGTAACTCTGGAGTGAACAGCTGTTTATGCTATAATAACCTACCCTAAGCCGACTCATTCATCTTCCTCCTTGAAAAAATATATTACTAGCTAAGCAATACCAGGATATAACTGCAGAATCAGCTCAAAATGGTGCTATGAAGAACTTACAAAACTCAATACCCCCCCAAAACAATCCTGTTAAAAAATGGGCAAAGGCCCTCACTTACCAAAAGAGGGCATTCAGATGGCTAATAGACATATGAAAATTGCTCAATGTGACTAATCATCAAAGAAATGCAAATTAAAACCACAATGAGATACTATCTCACATCTGTCAGAATGGCTATCATCAATAAATCAACAAATAACGAGTGCTGGTCAGAATGTGGAGAAAGAGGAACCCTTTTGCATTGCTGGTGAGAATGCAGATTGGTATAGCTACTGTGGAAAGCAGTATGGTTTCTCAAGAAATACCTGAAAAAATTAAAAGTGGATCTGCTTTATGACTGGTGATTCCACTTCTGGGGATTTATCCAAAGGAAACCCAAAACATTAATTCAAAAGAATATATGCATCCTTGCGTCCATTGGAGCATTATTTACAACAGTCAAGGCATGGAAGCCACCCAAGTGTCCACTGGTAGCTGAGTGGCTACAACAACTATGTTACATTTACACAATGGAATAGTACTCAGCAGTAAAAAGGAAAAATTTACTCATTGTGATAGCATGGATGGACCTGGGCAGTCAGAGAAAGACAGATACCATACGATTTCCCTCATATGTGGAATCTAATGAACAAACGGAACTAACAAGCAAAACAGAGACAGACTCACAGATGGAGAGCAGGCTGACAGCTCTGGGTGGGGGTGTTCAGGGGAACTGAGCAAAACCAAAAAAGAACTCATGGACACGAACGACAGTGTGGTGTTTGTGGGGGATGGGGGCGGGTGGAGGTGGAAGAGGGCATAAGGGGGATAAATGGTAATAAAAAATACAATAAATAATGGAATAAACTACTTGAATAATTATTGATCATAAAGAATTTTTATTAAGAAAAAGAAACTATTAAGAGTGAAAATGCAAACCACAAGCAACAGACATACCTACAATATATATATATCCAACAAAAGAAATGATTTCTAAAATAAATAAAATAATGCCTATAAATCAATGAGGAAAAGAAAGGTAACTCAAAATAAGATGCATAAAAATCCCAGAAACTTCACAAAACAATTTCTAAATGGTCAAGAGGCAATGGAAAAAGGTTGTTCAACATCAGTATCAATCATGAAACTATAAATGAAAGCCACAATAAAATATTACTTTACTTCACCAAATGAAGTAACTTAGAGGAAAAACGGGCAGCACCAATTGTTCAGGAAAATTCCCACCACTTGTGGAAAGGCAAACTGGTACCACTTGGGAATGTTTTTGTTTTTGAGTAAAACTGATACTCCATAAATCTGGCACATGACTGTGTACCCAGGTTTGTGAAGCAACAAATAAAATAGAGCCCAAAGTGTTTTTGCAGAACACAAAAACACAACAATCTGGCCCTTGTCTTACTTGCCTCTCTTTTTTATTCTCCATGCTGGTTTTCCCCTAGACCACAGGTGGCAAACACCGCAGGTGGAGGCCTGCAGGTTGAATCCGGCCCTCCACTGTTTTATCTGGGCCCACACCTTTTTCTACTGGAGTGGCACCAAGCACCTTGATCCTAGTTAAGAAGTAGTTACATTTACACAGTCCTAAAATTACATTTGGCCCTTTGAAGGCAACTGCAAGGCTGATGTAGCCCTTGGTGAAAATGAGTCTGACACCTCTGCCCTAGATCATGCATGCCTTTGCTTTACGTTGCTCCCATTATGAACTAAATGTTCATATCCCAACAAAATTCATATGAAACTCTAATGCTGAAGGTGTTGGTATTTGGAAATGGGACTTTTATTTAAAACAGTTCATGAAGGGTGTGGTCCTGGTCTAATGAGACACCCTTACAGGAAGAGACACCAATGAGCTTGTTCACTTTAATGTTTTCTCTCTCTGTCTCTGCCAGGTGAGGACACAGAGAGAAGGTGGCTGTCTGTAATCCAGAAAGACAGCCCTCACTAGGACGTCAGCCATGCTGGCACCCTAATCTCGGGATTCCAGTCTTCAGAACTCTAAAGATATTTCTTTTTTATGCTATTGTGTTATGGCGGAGCAAGCTAATATACTTGTTCTAAAACCTTCATCCCCTTACTCCTGGTGGTCCTTTCCCCCCAATCCTCATCACCAGCCCCACCCTCTTTAATTGGTTAATTGTTCCTGCCTTGAAAATTTTAGGCATACCTAGAAAAAAATTTTAGGCATATGTACCTTCTACAATGAGTCCAATGCCCCTCTCCTGTGCTCCCGTAACACTATGCTAATGCATCTATTACCTCGCCAGAAACACTCAGGACACAAACCATGGTTTATTTTCCTTTCTATCCGTCGATTCTAAAGCACAGGGTCTTACATATTGTATAAAATAATTAATATTAATAATCTGTTAAACTAAATGCTTTATCATATTGTTCATTTGTCTCACTTTATCTACAGTGTAAGCACATTTCTTTCCTAACAAATTACATGTTTGAAGTCTTCAGTTCAAATGAGAATCATTCAATAGAAATCAGCTGGGCTTTAGGTAGAGCCACTATGTCACTGGATACTAATACATGTTACAGATACTATCTAGCAGGAAGAAGCAACTATTTTAAAATTTTTTTAAAAACCATTTTGATTGGCCTGTAGATAGAATGGGTAGGATTTTAACTACATTAATTGACATAGTGTACAAGCATTGTAACTGATACATTCCTCCTTTTCATCTTTGTCACTGAAAACTTAAAGTCAAATTTATGGCTCAATTATTACAGCTGTAGGGGACTTTATGGCCTACATATTTATTATCTTCTTCTGGCTTTGATTCATTATAAATCATATTCTCCTGGGTTTCTTGTTGTTATTTGTTAATTTTGTCTGATAAAGGGCAGATGGCCTTAACATCCTTGTCTAACACATCCGACTTCTATACGTGTAAGTAACACACTGGAAAATATTTAGCTTCTCACCTGATTGGCTTGGCTTTGCAAGTAGACTCTTCTAGCATTCAAATCTTCAAAGGGAGAAGGTCTTGAGATTCTATAAGGCTCACTGGTAACAACTGTCTCTTGCTGGAAAAGATGATCTTTCACTAGAGAACTGGGAGTATCCTCTTCAGTTGCCTAATGAAACAACCCCCAACTCGTTAGTTACCAGGATATAAAAAAATAGATACTTTCACTCTAACAAGTATTCAGCAAATCAATAAGAATGTACCACTACCATCACTATGAATAGCAATTCCCAAAACTCAAATGTATGTGACTAGGGAACCATGTCAAAATAAAATATTAAAAAAAAAAAAACAACTTCATGAGCAAACTGGGCTTTCTTATAGAAAACAACTTAGGAAGAACTGGAAGACTAACCATGACAGGTAAAAGAGATACCTAGTTATAATGAAGCCTTCAGTTAGAATTAAAAATGATAGTGTACACAAAAAAAGAAGAAAATATTAGGAAGAAAATACAAAACAACAAGTGTTCTTTTGCAAGTTAAAAGAAAGGTATGTATACCAGGAACTGTTCTGTACTATGTAACAACAGGAAATCAAAAAAAAAAAAAAAGAAAGATAGCAGTCATGACCTTGTTGAGTACTGAATGAACTAAGTAGCCTGAACTCGTTGATTATTTCAAAAGATTAAAATCATGTAAGACTTAGAGAAAGGGAATGTGCTCAGTCAAAAACATGCTTTTAAAATTTTATAAACACTTGATTTCTGAGAAATAAATGTTAAGTGATACTTAGCATACTACAAAACAGAAAGCCCTAAAAGAGTTTTAATTGTTTCTTTTTTTAAAAAAGAAGTGAGATGGCTATTTGCTGTAACTTTTCCCATTACCATATAATTATTTCAGAAGAAGCAGTGACAGCCAATTAAAAATGACAAAAACACTTACACTGGCTCATTCTAAAATAATTTAGAATTAGGGGCTATTTAAAGGTATAAACTTTTATAAGCTTTTGTTAAATTAAAAAAACACATTTAAAGTTTTTGGTATTACTTCTAAAATAAAGCCATAAAATTCATTAAATGGCTATGATATTTTAAATTTACAAATGCAAGTTCTAGTCTTTTTTCTGGAACAAAGTAACCTTGTGATATTTAATTTCTTTGGAACCCAAGTGCCTCAATTTTCAAATAACTGTAATTCCTATACTGTTTCATGACAGGGATTATTACAAGGACTTAGTGAGAGGATAATATGTGTGAAAATTTTCTGAAAACTAAAAGCTGTTATTTTATCAGGGAGCACAAAACTGAAATAAAAAATATAAGAATCTTTTATTTAAAACTATGCTGAAGGAAGTTAATTGCTATTTAGCTAATTTTCATAGCAGTTGTCCAAATGTGTCACAACAATTAATGCAAAATTATTGGAAAGGAGTTGGGTAAATACTGGTATCCAGCAAACATTCTTTCAAAATGCATGATTAAATTTTGAAAGAGTAAAACCACATTTATTTGTTCCAGAGAATTCTTAAAATAAATAACTCAAGTAACTGAACAAAATTAAGTAAACTAAATAGCAGAAAACACTGGGGGGAGAAAAGGTTTAAGGGTGTCCAACCTTTTGGCATCTCTGGGCCACCCTGGAAGAAGAGTTGCCTTGAGCACATTAAATACATTGTACCATATAATAAAAATAAACTCTCACAATGTTTTAAGCATTATGATCATAATGTTTTAAAATTTACAGTTTTGTACTGGGCTGCATTCATAGCCATCCTGAGCCACATGCAGTGTGCAGTCTCACAAATTGGACACCCCCGAGAGAAGAGGCTTTAGGTTGAAACCTCAACCAATTAGGGTATAAAATTTAAGCAATGCACTTCTCTGAATCACAATTTATTATTCTAAATTGGGTGTACACTTTGTACTAAAAATCTCGGGTTAGTTATGGTACTCAAGAGAGCCTTGGCAGGGTTGCTCTGTTAGTTGGAGCCTCATCCTGGAAACCAAAAGGTTATGGGCTCAACCCAGGGTGGGGAAGGGTACAGCAGGCAACTGATGGAGGTTTTTCTCTCACATCAATGTTTCTTTCTACCCCTCCCCCCACAACCAATACACATATCCTTAGGTGAGGGTTAAAAAAAAAAAAGATATCCATGAGATTAGAAAACTACAAAAAAGCATGAATTGCAATACTTGTACCAGTAGTAATTATAAAGTAACTATGCTTTTAATGGTGACAACTATTTGGATCAGGTTGTCTTTACTGAATTTTAATCTAACTGTAGAGTCGATTAAGAATTATAAAATACAAATAAAGCTTACTTTAAAATCTGTACCTAAACAAACATAAAATGGTTATTAGTACAGTGTTTTACTATACTCAATTGGGTTAATTCTACTTACATTCCATATATTAAACTGTAATATAATACACTTCATTTTTATTAAGACTAAACACATGTATTTTTTAAAAGAGAAATATCCCAAGTGTTTCCTGTTTTCTTATGAAACAAAAATATATGTATTTGGGTATCAAAAGTAGTTTAAAAATTTTCACCAAGATTTTATTTTGGTGAAAAAAAATTAACCTATTAACTAACTCAAAATATTTCTTATTACACAGTGAATTCAACCACTTACCTAAATGGGTCTCAGCTTACAAAATAACTAAAACATCTTTCAGGTATCTGACATAATGAAAACGAGAAACAAAACCCTCACTGTTTGAAAATTCAGAGCTACACTTTATAAGGCATATGTTATGCATGAATTTGGGGAAACAAATGAACATTTTTAGAGAATTCTAAACTGGAAAAGAGTATTTCCCTACTACTTAATTATCTCTCAGTAAGTTATAAATTCTGATGTGTATTAACAAAAATTTTTAAAAAGTGGTGATGAGCCATTCTCATCCATTGCTAATTCTAACACAAGAGTAAAATCTGCAATGACAATTTCTGAAAAACTGTTTTAATAAAATGTATCAAAAAGTTAAAACAGTCACATATTTTGACCACTTCTTGAACCTAGTGTTAAGAAAAAAAAGTACTACCTCAAAAAAGATTTAGAAACAATATATTTTTCTCAGAATTATCATTTTTCAAGCTAGTTTACTAGCTTTAATCAACATCTTAATTATAGAACTATTTCATTTTTAAAACTACAGTGCCTTAATGTACTAGTAACAACCTAATCTAAGGAGCCACAGAGGCTTATGAAAGAAATATTCACCAAGATGCTGCATTTCTAGACTAAGGATGAATTAAGTTGATACTTTGTAAGAAGAAAATGAATCACCTCAGCATGGATAAATAGCCCATTTCTTTTACACAGTAACTCATAATTTGATTACTTCCTTCTCTTTGCTAGTTCAAAATTAGGCAGGAAAAGAACTAAGCTTACTGGTAACACCCAGAAACACAATAGTTTTTAGCAAGTTGCAGTCACTTGGTTCATCACGGGAAGTGTGATAATTTGCAGAAAAGGTGCTTGATGCTAGTACTCCATTTCTTCACATCTGTAGAGGAGCTCAATGCAACCACTTTTCTTTGTCAACTTTAAGCTGCACAGAGGCAAAGACATCACAAGCTGCTGGGAGGCTATAACAGCCTGGGGAAAGCTATATTTCCACAGTAGGGGTAAATTAAGTAACACTTCCTCGGCCTTCTTTGGAAGTAGCCACTTATCTTCTCCAGAGGATAACTGGCTGAGGTTTCCTGTCTTCTTTCCTGGCAAGACCCAATCAGCTGTGTTAAAGGGACACCAGGAAGCGGTCCCAGGGTTCATAAGCTTTTGTTTGCCATTTCTGTTCTCAGTACTAGGCACTTTCTTGGTGTATCCTTTGCATTAGGATGTGATGAGCCACTGACAAAGTACTGTTCCATAACACTTTAAAGGAATTACCAATTCTTTTTTTTTTAAATTTTTTTATTGGTTATGAAAGAGCCATTGCCTTTGGCATCTTAGCTTGTTTTGTTGCCTCTTTTCTCAAAAAGACAGAGCCACTTCTGTATGCAGGGAATCTATATACTTCTCATATTCAGGTTTGGCTGCACAGGTCTAGCATTTTTTCTTTTGCTTCTTTCTCCAGCAGCCATTTATTTACAAACAGCTTCCCTTTCACAATTTTCATCATGATACACTCTGCAAAGCTTGTACAGGGCTCACTGGCTTTGCAGACAGACCTTTACTTTATATTGGGTCCTGATGGTTCGGTACAAGTCAATCCTCAATTATCATGCTGGGAGCAGGTCAGGGTTTCTTGGCCTCCATATGGTCCCTTGAGCACTTCAGATCACCCAAGTTTTCAGTCTCCACACCTTACGGCTGGTTGCTCCAACAATTGGTATAGGAGCCAGGCTTGACAATCCAATCATTCACTCTATAACACTCCTGGAACACCCAAAACAAGAGCTTAAAATTCTCACTGGTTTCATAGCTGCCATTCCCAGGGTTTCACAGTTTGTTTGATTCCTGGGGAGTCACCAGCCAATCAGAAAAATCCATCTCACCTTGATCGAGAAGCTCTAGATTTTTAACCTTTTAGGTACTATGGAGTAAGAACTGGTGGTAGAATAACTGTTACCCTTTTGGTAACTTGGTTTTTCAGAAACTTCTTGTTGCTGCCTCTTTATGGAACCAGTTTTCCAAGCTCCTTAAAGGTTGCCTCAGACATTAAAGAAATCGCAGGCTCTGGCAGAAGTCTAACTGTTCTCCAAAGTCTGATTTTGGGTGAGCCAGTCATAGAAATTAGTGCTAGGTGTGTAAGAAGCCTGACGACCACTGGCATGTTTGCTTCCAAGGAGCCATTCACTAAAAAGGACAACTGCGGTGCTAAATGCTGACTTCTGCTCCATGAAGGATCCAATATTTGATGAACTAGTATGAGCCACCAACTGTTCAGGAATGTAGATGGTCTTGAGGGACCCAAATGCAGTAATGGCCTGGGGTAGAGCAGTTGTGTCTGCTTCAAAGAGTAAGACGGTCAAATCTTCAGGTTTGAGAAACAAGCTGCCCAGTTTTTCCAGGCATACAAAGACTTGATTGGCTAGATTCTTGTTTTGGGTGCACTCCACTTGAAGAATAAGATAAATGAACTGGCCCAGTAACAGGCAGAGCTGTTGTACCTGCTGCTGAAGTGTCTCCTCTTCAAGCTGACAGATGAGATCTACTTGTTCATACTACCACACCTCATCGCTTCGAAGGCATTCCAAGTGATGGGCTTTTTGCAGCTGTGAATGTGGGCTTTGATTCCTTCCAAGTTAGCTTTATTTGCCATTCAGCCTGGAGAACTCCACCAATAGCAGGCTCCAAATCCCTCTGTGCATCACAACACCTCGAAAGGGATTCTCATTCTGCTCACTGTTCTAGCTACAAGGACAATTCTGGATGATCCAAAGGGACATTTGGTAGAAAGACACCACCTGACACGTGCCAAAAGCCAACAGCTTCTCAGAATTATTTTTGATAGTTAAAGAAATAACCTAATGCCCCCAAATAAGACTTAGTTAAGTAAATTATGCTATGCCTACTTAACAGAATATTGAGCGGTCACTTGAAATCAGGTTTATGAATAGTATCTACTAAGTGGGGAAATATTTAGTGTTAAACAGTATATAAAATGTTATTGTACCATAATCATAAAAGTATAAAAGACTGGTTTTTCTACTTAGAATCCTTCTAAGATTTCCAATTATAAAGCTGTATTAGGAGAGCTTGCATATACTAGCAATAAAAAAATCAGTCTTGTCTTAGGAACAATTTAAAAAAATAGACAAAAGGTTCACAGGCACAAAACCTGTCCCTGTGAAAACACAAGGTATAAGTCCAATTTTATTCCATAAGGGCAAAAATAGACAATGAATATAGGAAAAAATGTTGCATTTCATTCGGTTACAGACAAAAATATAATGTCGATTTTTAGACAGACTAGAAAGATGGAAAAGGTTAATAAGCAATGTTGAAAAGAGTGCGGAGGAACAGGAATGCTTGCGCACTGCTGGGGAGTGCAGTTCTACTTCGGGAGGGTGAGTATAGAGATACGTGTAGAAATAATCATGGTAGCACTATTTTTAACAAAAAAGGAAAAAAGAAAATCATCCTATGGCTATTACCAGGAGGGCATTGGTTTAAAAATTACTATATAAATATATGACAATTCTATGCTGACATTAAGAAGATGTGTATGCAGCACTCATGAGATACTGTTAAATGAAAAAAAGCTAGGTACAAATCTGGGGATACCTGGGGAGTGAGCAATCCCAGCCCCAGGCCAGACCTTGCAGCCCAGGGTTCCAGACTGGAAAAATAAAGCCTCAAAACTTCTGGCTGTAGAAAGCCAGTCGTGGGTGGGGTGGTGGAAGAAACTGCCAGTTTCATAGGAGAGTCCATTTAAAGGGCCCAATACAGTCCTGGAACGTATGCAAACCCACCTACTCTAGAACTGTCAGTATGACACGATTCTATCTGCCTAATTGATAGGAAGGGAGAATATTTGTCATACAACTTGAGAAAGAGAATACAGCCAATACAACAAACAGCTCCTATGTTTTTCTCCATGTTAGCAAACCCTATCTCTACAAACCAGTAAACATCATCTTGAAAGGTTTTTTTTTTCATTTTTTTATTCTTCCTTACAGTTTTACCACACAAGTATTATCCATAAGCAATACTTAGTTACAAATGCTTTTAAATTTTATTTGACTGATATCATGCTATTTGGGACATTATGGAACTTCCTGCTTTTGCTCCAGTTTTTTTTTTGGTGAAACTCATGCTGACACATGGAGCAACAGCTCACTCCTTCTCATTTCTTTGTAGCAATGGTAACTAACATATATCACGCATTTTCTATGTATCAGACACTGTACTGAGCACTTTGCAAGGGTTAACTCATTTAATCTCACAACCCCTGGAAGTAGAGAGTATGATATTATTACCTCTCTATTCTGTCTGTAGAAACTAAAACTCACAGATTAAGTAATTCACCTAAAATAAAAGTTATCTTTTTGCTATTTCAAACAATGTTGCTAAGAACATTCTTGTGCAGGCCTCACAGGACATAGCTACAAGTGTTAACATATCCAAGAGTGGAAATGCTGGATTACAGAATATACATATGTTCCAGTTTACACAATAAAGATTATTTTTAAGGTGATTTTCACATATCCATAAGCAGCATTCCATATTTTCACAGACTACACATTTTTACAACTTACACTCATATATCTATATGCTGTTTTAAGTTCTAAAATAATAAATCGTTTTCAATTTTTAGGGAACAAGAAATTTTTTTTACACAAATTTTAAGAATGAAAAAAAAAGAACAATAACTGTTCAAACAAATGAATGCATAAGGTTTTACTTCTTACCATGACGCCTACTACTGTTGCATTTTCACCTGTTTTGTTTCATTAATACCGATGTACTTGCTTCTTTCTAGTACCATCTGACATTTCACACTTCTAGTCCTTACATGTCATCTCCTCTGCCCACACGACTATCTTCAACATTCCACTAGCAAAATTCCTGTATAAACTCAGCCATAAACTTCTCGAAGACCTTGTTGATCCACTCCCAAATTACCCACTCTCCTCTGAACTTCCCGAAACATACTTGTCTCTGTTACCCTTTATTCTAAATGTTCTTTTATTTATATTTCTCCTATAAACCAGTAATAACTCTGTGTTTTATCCCTACAGCTTAAACTATGCCTGGCACATAATGAATACCCTATAAATAATGTGTGATGTGCAAAAATTCACGAATTGGATCACATAATATTAACATAGACCCTTGAGAGCAAATTTGGTACAATACAAAAAATACAGGAAAAAACAACAACACAAAACCTTCACTCACAAAAGAATTAATTTTAGTTAATTATTAAAAGTTCAAATTACACAAAAATAATACTTCCCAGTTCAGTGTGAACTTCTGGTCAAGATGGAGGCATAGGTAGGCACGCTTTGCCTCCTTGCATAACCTCGAAACAAAAAAACATCCAGAATTGCCAGAAAATCAAATTGTATCAAAGTCCGACAACCAAGGATTTAAAGAAGCCATGTTCATCCACATGAGCAGGAGGAGCAGAGACAGGGAGATAGGGAGACAGGGAGCCAGGGTGAAGGGGGCGCCATGTGCAGTGCAGAAAGGGTGGTCCCGCATTCATGTGTGGTGGATAAAAATCTGGAGATACCAGGGTAGTGAGCAATCCCAGCTCTAGGCCAGACCTTGCAGACCAGGGTTCCAGACTGGAAAAATAAAGCCTCAAAACTTCTGGCTGTAGAAAGCCAGTTGTGGGTGGGGTGGTGGAAGAAACTGCCAGTTTCATAGGAGAGTCCATTTAAAGGGCCCAATACAGTCCTGGAACGTATGCAAACCCATCCACTCTAGGAACCACCACCACCAGATGGGTGCTAATTGCACACGGGAAATTGGTGAAGTAACAGGAAATGGGGCAAGTACTGAATAAGCCTCCAGCAGCCAAGCAGCAGCACTGTCCCTTCTCTGACCCCTCCCACACATATAGAGCAACACAGCAGTGAAACGGTTGCCTGCCCTGTACAATGTAACAGATATGCCAAGAGAGTCAAAGCAGCTCTACTTAATACACAGAAACAATCACAGGGAAGCTGCTAAATTGAGGAGACCAAAAAATATGGCTCAAATGAAAGAACAGAACAAGACCCCTCAAAAAGAACTAAATAAAACAGAGACATGCGGAGTTCAAAACACTGGTGCTAAGGATGCTCAGAGAACTCACTGAGTACAGCAAAAGCATTAATGAAAAAAATGAAGGTTACACTGAGTGAAGTGAAGAAAAATCCACAGGGAACCAAAACCTAAGGGAAGGAAGCTGGGGTTCAAATCAATGATTTGGAACATAAGGAAGAAATCACAGTCAACCAGAACAGAACAAAGAAACAAAAATTCAAGAAAGTGAGGAGAGAATAGGAAGACTCTGGGGCATTTCCAAAACTGCCAACATCCAAATCATAAGGATGCCAGAAGAAGAGGAAGAGCAAGAAATCAAAACTTATTTGAAAAAATAATGACGGAAAACTTTCTTAATTTGGTGAAGGAAATAGACATACAAGTCCAGGAAGCACAGAGAGTCAGTCCCAAAGAAGCTGGACCCAAAGAGGACCACAGCAAGACATATCATAATCAAAAGTCAAAGGTGAAAGATAGAGAATCTAAAAGCAACAAGACAAAAGCAGAGAGTTATCTACAAAGGAGTTCCCATAAGACTGTTAGCTGATTTCTCAAAAGAAACTTTGCAGGAAAGAAGGGACTGGCAAGAAGTATTCAAAGTGATGAAAAGCAAGAACCTACAACCAAAATTACTCCATCCAGCAAAGCTATCATTTAGAATGGAAGGGCAGATAAAGTGCTTTCCAGACAGCATAAAACTAAATGAGTTCATCATTACCAAGCCCTTATTATATGAAATGTTAAAGGGACTTATTTAAGAAAAAGATAAAAACTATGAACATTAAAATGGCAATAAATTCACAATTATCTAAATAACTGAATCTAAGAACCAAAACTAAGCAAACAATCAGAACAGGAACAGAATCATAAATATGGAGATCATTTGGAGGGTTATCAGCTAGGAGAGGGAAGGGGGAAGAATGGGGGAAAAGATACAGATATTAAGAAACATAATTGGTAGGTACAAAATAGGGAGATGTTAAGAACAGTATAGGGAATGGAGAAGCCAAAGAACTTATATGCACGACCCATGCACATGAACTAAGGGAGAGCACTGATGGAGGGAAGAGGGTACCTGGTGAATGGGGCAAAAGGGAAAAACTGGGACAACTGTAATAGGACAATCAATAAAATATACTTAAAAAAACTGTTCCCATAATCCAACTCCCTTGGAATAACACCTATTATTACCTGACATACCTTTTCTAGACTTCTTAATGCAGGCATCTACATTTACCCCGAGGTATATTGTGATTCCATTTATATTTTAGATCCACATAGTGCCTTTTTTACTTCATAATTTATAATGGACATCTCGCCATGTCAATATGTAAAGACATACATGACTTGAAACAGTTGGAAAGTTCAGTATTTTTCATCATGTATTCTATAGGCAATATTCTACTTTTGGGCGTTAGATCACTTCCAACATTTTGTTATGTACATAGCAATGCACAACTCCTTATAAATATGTCTTGGTGCACTGGTAATATCATTTCTTTAGGATTAATTCCTATAAATAAAAATACTGATGCCCTGGCTGGTATAGATCAGTGGGTTGAGTATGGGCTGCAAACCAAAGGGTCAGGGTTTGATTTCCAGTTAGGGTATATGCCTGGGTTGTGGGCCTGGTCCCCAGAGGGGGCCATGTGAGAGGCAACCATACATTGATGTTTCTCTCCCTCTCTTTCTCCTTCCCTTCCCCTCTCTCTAAAAATTAAAAAAAAATAAGAAATAAAATTACTGAAAAAATGATATGCATGTATTCCAATTATATTACAAAACCACCCTCTAGCAAGCTTATGTATCATCTGAAAATCCATCAGTAGTACATGACAGGGGTCATTTCTTCACATCTCTGCCTATAGTGGTGTTATTGCCAATCATCACCAGTCTGAGAAAACATTTGTATTGTTACTTCCCAAAAAGATTACCTGTACCATTTCCACAAGTAAAATTAACAACAACCAAAATACCTTCTTAATTAGGATATGAATGGATATAAAAGTATTCAGGCTAAGTCAAGTTTGAATGTTTTTACTGAATTATAAACCTTTAAAAAATTACTGTAGGACTATGGACATAATCTAAAGTTAGGTGGTGGGAAATGGGAAAAATCTCAAGAGCAGAAAATTTAATATGCATAAAGACTGTATGTATAGGTGTATAATGTTCAGCTTTTAAAAATTATATACCACAATTATATATACCCACATTCAATGTTTTAAGTGTTGTGTTGGCATAAGCTCATCTGTATTATCTCTAAAGTAACCCATGCCAATTTTAATGTACAGTAGAAATGTTTCACTCTCGGAGATCGCTATAATAATTACTCTCCCATGGTTGCTAAGAGATTGTTTAGCCTTTTCTTTTTGCAACACTACGATAGCAATTTTGCATGTAGAGGCAAAAGGATGCTGGGCAAAACAATAAAATAATTCAGACAGTAGCTCTCTGCCAGTATATGAGGCTGAGTGACAGCAGTAGAGGATAAAAAATATTTTGCTCCTCTCCTCCCTTTGTCCCTTCTTCCTTTATTGATTCTGAATCAGAGAAAAACTAAGGGTTGTTCTGCAACTATTTCTGACTGGATATTTCCCAATAAATAATGCAAAAAAGTGGTATCAGAGTCTACTTATTGCTCAAAAAATTCATTTTTGTAGTTGCATTATCACAAATCACAGGTTTCAAAATGTGTGGCTGCATCATATCCAACCAAATAAGTTTTTAATAATTATATTATTAGTTTATTTTAGCATGACTGAAGAACTTTAAAATGTTCTTCAATGAAGAAATGTTATATTTTAGCACTGCATATGTTGAAAATGCTACCAAAGTGGTTTTTGGCATTTAAAACTACATACTCAAATTATGAAACTTAGCACAGAGAAGGAAAAAAATGACTAACTATTCTATGAACAATCCAGTACCAATTCATTTTAGATTTTGACCCCGACTGTCTCCTGTTACTTCATTAGATATCTTTAATTACTTTTGATTAGTTTAATTACATTTGAGTTTTTAATTTGGCATTTGTCTATGAGCTTTGTCTGAAAACATTAATAGCATAGATAGTATTTTGTTTAAGCAAAGTGAATACAATAATCGGTGATGGGACAATACAAAAGGAATGAGAGAAATGTACCCAGATATAATGCCCAGCCTTAAAAAGAAAATGAAAGCAACTCCTCCACCCCAAGATTAAGCAACAGAAAAACTGAACTACCTTTCTAATGAAACTTTAGTTTGACTTAAAAGCAGTATTAGATTTTCAGAGATTGTTTATTGCCTTTAAACCTGAATTAATAGGCAATAATTACACAGTTCCTGATAACTATATAAGTCTTTATACAATCCTTTAACTTGCAAATCTGTTTTTAAAATTTTATCTTCAGGTTACATTCAGAAATGCCAACAACAATTAACGTAAAAGGTTATGGAAAATAAATGTTGAATGAAATGTGACTGGCTAAATATCAGTGTAGTACTATTACAAAATACAATGGCTATATTTGAACCATGTGGGTTCCAATTTTATGATTTATGCTATTAAAATTCAAGCACCACCACCACTACCATCACTAATACAAACAAAAATCTTAACAAAAACACAATAAAAATGGAAGAGACTGATGCTAATGGGGCTTTTAAAGAGAAGTATGTATTTAAGTAAAACATGCAAAAATTAAAAAAATAAAAAACTAGGCAGGAGTACCTAAAATATTAATAGCAATTATCTCTGGCTGGGAATAAATAATTCCTTATTTCTTCTTTATAACTGTCTAACTATCCAGATACTCTACATGAAGATGTACTAGTCTAAGAGTCAAGAAAAAAATTAAACAATGAGAAAACATTACATAAAAGGTTATATACTTTCTCCCTTATTAAAAATAAATAAAACTCTAAAATATAGTAAGATTGGGGAAACTTAACTATATGAGATGGCACTTAATACAGGATGGTGATAAATCATAGTTATATAAAACCCATTTTGCTAAGTAAATAAAACCTATCCATTAACTTAGTTTTCAGATATACAGCACCATTAAAATATTACCACCTTTGAAAATTAGTCCACAAACAATTTATATCCTCCTAGTCCATAGCAAAATTACTTTAAACAAACAATTTTCAAGCGCCGCGCCATAATCTTTTAAACATGCAATACCTGACCTCTGTTTCCTTAGACTGTCAAATTAAAAAATGGCAACAGTCAATATAACATTAGCCGGCCAGTGGGAATGAATCAAAGTTATATTACTTTTTGGTCACACTGGTAAAACATGTATTTTTCTGGTGTGCTGAAGAATTGTACTTTACATGTGTGCCATGAGATGAAAAAGATTAAAAATCACTGCTGTAAACAGTAAACATAAATCACAAGCCTTTAATCATTTTGCCTCAGAAATGACAGTACCCAATTTTAAAAAAGCTTAAGTCAGTCAAGTACTTCTCAGCCAAAAGATACAAAAACTTTTCACTTCAGATCAAATAGGTGTCATCTTTCTACTGCCCCAAAGCATGAAATCTGAGATCTTTGCCTCGAACAACCTAGTCTGTCATGAGGTGAACTTTATGGGTTTTGTTACCAATCTAGCATATGTAGAGCTATTGTAACTGAAAATTCCAGTTAAAGAGACAGTATAAAACTGACCTTAAAACAAATATAAACTAGCACTTAAAAACAAAGAAGAAACCCTTAATGGGCTCATTAAATTAGTCAAAGAAAGAAACCAAATAAAAACAACATTCCTATCTTATTATTGCTTAGGTTAAAAAAAAGTCCTAATTTTGAAGATTTTTCTCCAATAAACCTTTCTTGAGTACCAACTATATATATAATTGGTGCTGCACTAAACATTGGGAAAGATGCACAAGATAAAATTTTAAATCCAGGTAACAATGTGTTATGAAACCCTTCAAAGACAGATAAGAAATAGGGAGGTAAAGGTTTTCCTCTTAATTTATGATGACTGATGAGGATATTGGTTATGTTGAAAGGAGAAAGTTGTCCCTCAGTAAATAATCAATGTCTAGCATAGTTATTAAAACAGAAAGGGTGTTCAAATATTTGCTAAGTGAATTAATAAATACTCAAAATGGACAGAATCTCTAATCTGATGCTTAATGCCATCAGACTGATCTAAATATAATAATCATTACCTGCACTGGGCTTAAAAAATTAGATAATGGGTTACATTTATGATCTAAATAAAACAATCATTACCTCTTCTGGGCTTAAAAAATTAGATAATGGGTTACTTTTAAAACCATTTTAGTTGTCTTTGCAAATCATCACCAATAAAGTAAATACTAAAGTAAACCTGACATAACCTACCATAAATCAGTCAACCTATACTCAAAATAATTTCAAAATATTTATCCCAAGTCCACAGGTGCGTAATGAAACAGGATTTATTTTACCCTAACAAAGTAGTTAAATAAATTAGAATACTTTATACCTCCAATATATTATTCCAAAATGAGAACATGGCAAAAACTTTGGCATATTATGAAATAAGGAAACTTACAAAGTTTTCTTTGGTAGTTTAATTCTACCTGTTGATTCATTTATTTTTTTTATCTTCACCCACGGACTTTCTTTTTCATTGCTTTTAGAGGGAGAGGAAGGGAGAAAGATCAACGTGAGAGAAACATCCATCGGTTGCCTTCCGTATGGTATGCGGAGACCAGGAACTGGATCTGCAACTTAGGTTTGTGCCCCAACTGGAATCAAACCTGCAACCTTTTGGTTAAGGATGCTCCAAACACCTGAGCCATACCAGCAAGGGCTGGACATTGGTGCTTTTTAAGAAATATCAGACTGCTCAGAAAAATTTACCTAACATGTCTGCTAGCTCTTAGTCTCTCCCTGTCTTTTTTTGTATGTGTGTCACATGTCACTTAGTGGCAACACTATGAGTGAGTGATGTCCATATTTTTTGGTCCCCCTTTTAAAACTGAATTTTAACCAAGTTTACTTTAATCATAGGGAGCAAATCAAAACATGTTCCCCATTCCTAGTCCCATATTTTGATTGATACTAGAACAAAATGGAATCTTGGAAAAGCTTAACTAAAAAGATGTATTTATTTTGCATTTTATTACTTATTCCTTATACTTAATTTTAACTTCCACTCACTATATTTTTAAAATAATAATTAACCATCACGAAAATAAACAGATTCAAATATTTAAACAAACTCTTAAATGTACAATAGGGGACTAGTAATTAGTATATATTTACTATGAACAAAAACAGACCATTAGAAATTGTAAACTTGAAAACATTTAGAAAAACATAAAATGTTATATAAGTGGGAAAACAGATTTCAGTTAATAATATAATAATACGTGCATGTATTCATTTATATGTACAGGAAAAAACCCAAAGACTATATTTAAAAATATGTATGGTGGTTATCATGGATTACAATTTGTTTTCTTACTTTAAACTTTACTGTATTTCTCTAATAAAATGAAAACATTTCTATATTCTGACTACAAATGTACATAAAACATTTTTCCATATCTTTAGGTCACAACTATTTTTACAATATAAATAACTGATTATTATTATGACATATTCATACAAATTTGGGTTCTTTTAGTGCCATTCTAAAAATATTAAATTACTGTAGCACACTTAAAAATACAGATAAGTACTAATAAAAAAAGCCATGTAGGTCAGAATCCCATAATCCAAAAATAACTAATAAAAATATTAACATTTTAGCTGAGTAATGATAACACTGTGTAATTTTTGTCTGTTTTTATTATCAATATATTGCAAGGAAGTTCATAAAGAATAAAATTTAAATAGTTGTATAACAAAATATACCTTAGTTAATTCAACCATTCCTATTCTATTTAGATAGCTTATTTTTATTATCAATACTTTATACACACACCCTCAAAAATCCGTGTATAAAAATTTTTGTATAGATTAGTGGAAATTGATGCATTGGATGAACAGGCATGAATGTTTCTAATTTAAAAGCTTTTTAATACAAATTACCACACAGCTTTCTACATTTTCTCCACCAGTGCATCACTGTCAATTTCATGGACAGACAGTGTGGAGTAATACCAATTTTTTAAACCTTTGGTCACTTGGTAACTAAAATATGTTAACTGACACTACTTGTTGATTATTAGTGAGATAAAACAGATGGGTGTCCATATATGCTTATTAAAAATCTACAATTCTTTTTCTGTAAATTTTTTAGGAAAGTATCTTGCCTAAGGGGTGAGGTATCTGTGATAGTTAATTTTATGTGTCAACTTGTCTAATCTGTGATATTAAGCTCTTTGGTCAAACACCAGTCTAAATGTTGTTGTGAGGATAATTTTCAGAGGTGCCTAACATTTAACCAGTAGAATCTGAGTAAAGATTACCTTCCATAAAGTGGGTAGATCTTGTAATAAAAACACTCAAAGAAAAGACCAAGGACCCCAAAGAAGAAGAAAGTCTGCCTCGAGATTGCCTTTTGGCTTAAGACCACACATCAACTAGTACCAGAACTTCCAGCACACCTGCCTACCCTGTGGATTTAGGACTTGAAAATCACGAGCCAATTTCTTCAAACCAAAACATTTTATTTATATATCTCCAAATGAAAACTTTCTATATGTACATAAAGACATATATTGGTTCTGTTTCTCTATATTTCCTGACAAATACAGCGTATTGGAAATTTTCTTTAAAATTTACGAGTTGTTTATTTATTAAGCCAAGTCATCTCCTCTATACCCTTTATGTTTAAAAGACTTCTTTCAAACCAACTACTTACTTGTAAGTCATCTTCTGCTCCTTCAGTTTCATTTTTTAATGCTGGGCATCCTAAGAAAACAGGTTAAAGTTTAATTAAACAAAGAATTTTGTCTTAGATTTTAGTATTATTGACTAATTGATTATATCCCTACAATACTACAGGAGACTAATCAGAGACCATTCTGGGCTGTGTGGCAACCAGTCAGATGTTGGTCACTCATACTTGTCCCTTTATTAGAAGAACAGAAAATAAACTGATGTTTTCCTCTTTTACAGGTCAATTCCCAGTTACTTATTGAAAAGATGTTTATTACGTGTGTGTGTGTGTGTAAGTATACTGTTTCTAGAAAGTCCTGCTACTGATTTCTCTGAAACACTCAAACTGCTAGTTAGAGTACATGTACCACACACTCCTCTGGTGTTTAGGTGATGGCCATGCATGATTTTTTCAAATTTTTGAAATATTCTGACCCAGGAAACAGTATTTAGTACCAAAAAGTAGGATTTACTTGCTACAGTAAGGAAAATAAACAAGAGAGCCTCATTCCATTACTGATAGTCAATGGCCAACTGTACTAAACTTTGTGCATTAGTGTCTCTGTATGCATTTTCATTATGTTCGAGAGCCCCTATAGTTCCAACAAATTAATAAAAAATGGATTTTCCTAGCAATAAATTCTGAGTTTATGCTACCCTTGACAGACATGGCTAGCATGGAGATGAGCCCTTTGAAAAGGGTTGCATAGCTTTTCTCTTACACAGAAAGCTGAGGAAGAGAAATAATCAGTCTATATGGTGACCGATACAAATGTGCTATCCAGTACCTTTGAAATAATGTTTAAAAATAACAAGAGAAGTTGAATACAGCAGTCTATTCCACATGGCTAGGAGTGTGGATAATGATTTTCTCTTTAAAGTACTGGTTCTTAACCACTAGCTAAATAGCAAAATTAACTGGGAGACTTTAAAAAACATACTGATGCTAGAGTATAGTACCAAATCAGTGATATCAGAAATCTCTGTGCGGCGAGGCATAGATAATCACGCATTTTTTAAGTTTTTGTCAGCAATTTGAGAACCACAACCTCTGTTAAAGAATCTGAGGATACGCATTCACATTTGTTTTTCTAAATTCATAATATAATCATTCAATTAGCATAATAATTCCTCATCACATTTGAAATGTTAAGAACTTATAAAACAAATGGAATGTACCAGCTCCGCTCCCCAAACAGTTTCAGTCAACTGACCTGAAGTGGGAACCAGTTATTCTATTTCTCAAAAGCCTCCCAGTTAATTCATACATGTAGCCAACATTAAGAACACTGACATAAAAAGAATTTATAGGTACTGGCAATAAAAATAAAATGACTGCTATCATTTCATAGAATTTTTTTCTGAACTGGAAGTCAAAGATTATTTATTTAGCAAACTGTACTCTTTTAAAGTAGCCAAATAGATTATTTAACCACCGTTTTAAGTACTATCAATACAAATCTATACTAAGTATTTCTATTTTCTTGCATATGGCCTGTCTCATAATTAGTTCATTTCTTCTAATTCTTTTCTTATAATATATTCAAAACATGCAAATCACAATGTTTTCTAATATCTTGATTTAGTAACTTTATATAGAAGTCATTGCTGTGAATAGAGATAATATTCCTTCTTAATTAGAAAAACAAATCAAGTTTTGACTTGTTTTGGTGGAAGAAATAAGTTTGAATGTGATTTCTTTTGTTCAGTTATGCAGAAGCCAGTCTTACATGTAAATACGCTCTTCTACTCTTCAAAACCTGCAAACTTTAGGGCTAATCATTTTAACAGATTGGAAAGGTATCGCAGAGGGACATGGGGTTGTGGTATCTGCCAACGCTCAACAATGAAATCAGGTAAAAAGAAAAGTGCTCTGCCATAGAACAACTGAAGTCTACTTATGTGTGATCATTAGAAATTTTCTCTCCATCATTACCAAAACAAGAATATGACTGCTATAACATACACGCAAGGACTTTGAAAACGGTACCCGACGGCTGCCCTCTTCTTCAAGCTCTTATCTGAAAACACGTGAAGTACCTGAAGGCTGCTGCTGCTGGGCTGCTCAAGGTAATAAATGTAACTGGTATATATTGTGATGTAATGAATAGAAAACAGACTAAAGAGCCCATTCTTTTATCTTCATCTACAGTGAACTTTCAAAGCCTGATCACATATCACGAAACCTGACTTGCTTAAAGTAACTCTACTTTACTGCATAGAACTGATGAACAAATTAAGAACAGTCAAGAAAAGTTACCTTGAGAAATGTCCTCTATAGCTCTTCGAATACCTCTATCAAAAGCCCTCGCATCAGCAGGACTTTGAAAGGTAAGGCCAAATTTCTTGTCATCAATCTTCCAGTGGTGAAATGTCGGAGTGACCTTATTGTAAATGAGATCCTTTTTAAGCATACATTCCAAAACCACCTGTCAAAAGTTAAATGCCAAAAATTACTACACATATGGCCAAATGCATCTCTTAAATACAAACTGGAGTGTAAAAAAGAGTTATTATATTTTAATGAGTATTTCAACCCTATATTAATATAGAGGTCTTGCTACTGAATCTCTTTTACAAAGTGGCTCAATACAGAAATTAAGATGAAACTAAAGAGGATTCTGGAAGATGGCAAAGAATTGCTAGGAATCTGCCCTCCTACCTAGACAACAATTGCATTGGCAGGATCTGTCTGATGTAACAGTGTTGGAAGTCTGCAGTCTGCTGAAGGCTTGAAACTTCCAGGGGAAGGCATAGACAGTAAACTGTGGTTAATTTCCATCAGTTTCAATTATTAGCACAGTAGCAGCAATCCATCCAGCTGACACGGCTGGGAATTGTACATGTGCTGCTGGAGCAGTATGTACACAAATCATGGGAGCCAGCACGGGTAAAAGGACCCTGTCCTCCAAATATCAGGTATCTGTGCTGTTCTGATCCCTGACTGCTGCCTCTGGTCACAGAGATAAAGAGAAAGAAGAGGGTAGCCACTGCTGTTGTACTTTTTCTCATTGTTGCAAGTCTTTCCTTGTCAGAATGAAGTAACATCCATGATATTTAAAGGGGTAGCTCCATTTTTAGCTGTCATTTTTCACTTTTTCCATTTTGGAAGACATTAAAGACTAGAATGTGCAGAAACAGCATATAAGGAAAAAAATTAGAAAGTGACTATGTATACCCAGGGAAAGGCCCAGAAAAGGCATGAGAAGACATTAAATTTATCTTATTCTTTTCCTTGGCACAGAGACTGATGATACCAATGACGAAGATAATGATGATGTAACAAAAATAGCAAGAACTTCGGAAAGGAGAAGATATGATTTCCAGAGTTACCACACTATTAGACGCAAATACCCAGTGTTCAACCAAATAATACCAAAGCATACAAAGAAACAGTAAAATAAAACTGGCTCAAAGAGGGGGGAGGAGGAATCAACAGAAACTGCTCCTGAAAAAGATCCCCCCAGCAGAATAGACAAAGGCTTTTTAAAAATTGTCTTAAAAAGTACAAATTGGAAGTTACATAACAGTCACAGGGGTGTAAAGTATAGCATAGAGAATACAGTCAATATTACAATAAATATGTATGGCATCAGGTGGATACTAGATTTATTGGGTGTTCACTTTGTAAGTTACGTAAGTTTTTAACCATTGAGCTGTACACCTGAAACTAATATAATATTGAATGTCAACTGTAATTTAAAAAATTTAAAAAAACTGCCTTAAAGATGCTCAAAGAACTAAATGAAGATATGGAGAAAATCAAGAAATAATGTATGAACAAAATAGAAATATCAATAAAAAAAGTAAAAGAAATTCTGGAGCTGTAAAGTACAATAACCACAACAAAAAATTCACTAGAGGAATTAAAAAATCATATGAGCAGGAAGAAAAGAAAATCAGTGGACTTGAAAACAAAACAGAAATTATTAGGTCCGAGGAAAAGAAAACAAAGAAAAGTACACAGAGTCTAAAGGATCCATGAAACATCCTGAAGAGAAGCAAAATACATTATTGTGGGAGAAAGGAACAGAGAGAATATTTATAGAAACAATGGTTGAAAACTTTCTAATTTTTCAACATTCTATTTACTGATTGGGGAGAGGGGGAGAACAACATCAATTTTGTTGTTCCACTTATCGATGCATTTATTGGTTGCTTCTTGTATGTGCCCTGACTGAAGATCAAACCTGAAACTTTAGTGTATGAAGACAATGCTCTGATCAACTGCGCTACTCGGCCAGGGTGAAAACTATCCAAATTTGATAAGAAACATGAATATGAACATGCAAGAAGCTCAACAAACTGCAAATGAGATGAACTCAAAGAAATTCACAAAGAATCCTGAAAGAAGAAAGAGAAGTTAATCATTACAAACAAGAGATCCTAAATAAGGATATCCACAGACTTCTCTTCAGAAACTTTGGAGGCCAGAAGATAATGGGCAGATTAATACTGTTAAAGTTCTAAACAAACAAACAAACAAACAAACAAAAAACAAAACAAAAAAACCCCCTGTCAATCAAGAAGCCTATACCTGGGAAAACTGTCATTCAAAAGAGAAAGAAAAATTAAGACATTTTCAGATAAACAAAAGATGAGTTTGCTACCACCAGATCTGCTCTGCAAAAAAAACGGTCAAGGGAGTCATTTCTACAAGATGAAATGACAGTAGATAGTAACTTTAATGCTATATAAAAATTTTGAAAACCTCAATTTAAGAGCTAACACATTTAAAGAAAAAAAAAACAATTACTAAAGTAAAAGCTAGTTATTAGTGTAACTAATTTTAACCCCAAATACTGTTATCTATAAAATTTAAGAGACCAATGTATTTAAAAGAATTATTGCTTTATGATTCTTGGCACACCATGTATGAAGACATAATTTTGTAACGTTAACAACTGACAGAGATGGGGATGAAGCTGTAAAGAAGTAGTTTCTGTATGTTATTAAAATTAAACTAGTATAAATTCAGTTAGTGTTTTAACTTTAAAATATTACTGTAATCTCCATAATTACCAAAAAAACTATGAACAAAAGAAATGAGAAAGGAATTTAAGCATTTCACTACAATTGACTAAACACAAAAGAAGATAGGAATACAGAAAATGAGGAATTAAAAAGCTATAAGGCATATAGAAAACAAACAGCTTAACAGCAGAAGTCCCTCCATATTAGTAATTACTTTAAATGTAAAGGAATTAAGCTTTCCAACCAAATGAGAGATTAGCAGAATGGATCAATGCATGTGATCCAACTCTATGCTGCCAACAATGAACTCACCTTAAATCCAGAAATGAGTAGGTTCAAAATGAAAGACAGAGAAAGACATTCCATGCAAATAAAAAATAAGCAAAATCAAAAAGGTTACAAGGAAGCAAGAGGATATAAAAAACATTTGTGCATCTATATATACCATCAAAACACCCAAAGCAAAAAACGGTGTAACTGAAGGGAGAAATAGATCGTTCTAAGATAATAACTGAAAGTGCAATACCCACTCACAATAAGCAACAGAACCACCAGACAGAAGTTAAGGAAACTGAGGACTTAGCACAATAAACCAACTAAACTGAACAGACATATAAAGAACACTCTGCCCAACAACATTTAAATGTAAGAATACATATTCTTCTGAAGTGCACATGGGTCATTGTTCAGGAAAGACCATATCTTAGGCCACAAATTACATCTCAATATATTTTAAAATAGAGGTATTATATTTAGTATCTTCTCTGACCACAACTGGATGAATTCGGAAATCATTAACAAAAGGAAAACTGGAGAATTCCTAACTGTGCCATTAATTTTGGAAATTAGAAACATTTCAGAGAACTAAAACAAAAACACAGCATACCAAAATTTATGGTGTGCTGTGCTAATAATGCATAGCTATAAACACTCACCTTAAAAAAAAACAAAGAAAAATCTCAAATCAATAATGTAACTTCCTGACCTAACTAGAAAAAAACCCCTAATCCCTACCCCAGCAGAAAAAGGAAATACAAACAACAGCAAAATAGAGAATAGAGGACTAGAGAAAAATCAATGAAACCAAGCATTGGTTCTATCAGAAAAAGATGAAAAAATTGGCAAACCTTTAGGTGAACTAGGAGAAAAGATATAAATTACAAAAATCAGAAATGAAAGTACAGACATCACTGCTGATTCTACAGAAACAAACTGGATTATAAGAGTAGTATGGACAACACAATGGCAACAAATTGGATAACCTAGATGAAATGGACAAATTACCAGGAACAAAACAAACCAAGACTAAGTCAGAAATAAATTTAAAAAATCTCAATAGACCTGTAACTTCTAGAGATTGAACAGTAATAGAAAATCTCTCAATCAATAAAGAAAAACTCTGACAGTGATGGCTTCATTGGTAAATTATACGAAACATTTAAAGAACTAATACTAATACGCTCAAACTTTCTAGAAAAACTGAAGCGAAGGTTAACACTTCCGAAGTCATTCTGTGAGGCCAGCATTACCCTGATACCAAAGTTAGACAAAGACACTATAAGAAAACTGTAACCTAATATGCCTTTTGAACACTGATGCAAAATTCCTCAATGAATACTAGCAAGCCAAATTCAGCAGCATATTAAAAGGATTATATACAAAAGGGACTGATTCCTTGAATGCAAAGATTGTTCAACATATGAAAACTAATCAATATAATGTCACATGAATAGGATGAATAAAAAAACTATATGATCATCTCAACTAATGTAAAAAAGGCATTTGACAAAATTAAAACTCTTTTCATGATAAAAAACACTCAACCAACTAGAACTAGAATGAAAATACCTCAACATATTTGTCAATAATGTCAAGACCACTCAGTGGGAGAAAGGACAGTTTTTTACTGTATTTTTTCCTGTCACCATTTATCCCCCTTATATCCTCTTCCACCTTCACCTGCCTGCCTCCTATAAAATCACTACACTGTTGTCCATGTCCACGAGTCCTTTTTGTTTTTAGTTCGGCATCTCCACCCTCAAAACCCCATTCCCAGCTGTCAGCCTACTCACTATCTATGAGTCTGTCTATTTTCCTTGCTAGTTCAGTTTGTACATTAGATTCCACATGAGTGAAATCATACGGTATCTGTCCTTCTCTGACTGGCTTATTTTACTTAGCATAATGTTCCCCAGGTCTGTCTTTTCAATAAATAGTACTAGGAAAACTGGATATTCACATGCAAAAGAATGAAGTTGGACTCTTACTTAAGCCGTACACAAAAATTAACTCAAATGGACCAAGAGCCTAAATAAGAATTAAACAATAAAATACAAGAAAACACAGGACAAAAGCTTCAGGACATTGGAACTGGCAATAATTTCTTGGATATGATGCCAAAAACACAAGTAACAAAAGAAAAAATAATGGTGTGCTACTGTTCTCTTCCCAACTCCGTATGCAATGATGTCACATTGACTAAAATCAGCCATGGTAGGGTATGTAAATGCTACAAATCACTGCCTTTTCCTCCCTTTTGGAGTGCTGATTGTTAAACCTTTACCTACTTATCACTGAATTAATAATTTTTTATAATAAGTCTTAATTCTGAAATAACCAAGAAGTGACTAGATTCTGCCTTGCCTGTTAGAGACAACATAATGCCTCAAGTTTTCTTTCCTATACTCTGATGATTCTACTTGTATAACATAAGACTTCACACTTATGTAGGGCTTTTATGTGTTAGGTCTTTGTTAGGGCATTCTGAAGAGTTTACTATTTGTCACAGCAACGATTTGCAATATAAATAATAAAATTCATAATAAAATTAAAGAAGTTAAGATTGCTGTATGGATTACTGCAACATTTCTACTGTATTCATAAACAGTAAAGAAAGCAATATGTATTTTAGAAAACAAAGCTAAATTAAAATTGTCAAAAAAGAGGACATAAAGTAAATTTGGTCTTATAGCTATTACATAAAAATATCACTAAATTAACATTTAATAATGAAAATACTACTGAATTAACCCATCTTAAATTTTCCTAGGTTGTTTTCCAAATATTTTCTTTCAGAAAATATAATGTCTACATAATCTACACTAATCTTTACCAGTTGTTTACAAATAGCATCTAGTTTTAGCAACTTTTTTTAAAATGACTTTTTAAAAAATGAGCTTTAAAATACATAGAGGAAATGGGAGATAATGAACTAGCTCTTTGACTCACACAAATTCCTATGCAAGAATGTTACTCCTAAAAGTCATGCAAATACTGAGATTACATGCCATATCACCAACTAATTATAAACTACATGTCAATCTGTATTATTAACATTTATCTGTAAAATGATGTTAGGAAACAAAAATATTTTTACTGTTCATGTTATATATTTAAAGTAAAATAAAAAGTCTTGTTCCTTAGGGAAAGGCTACTATGGTAGTAACCATTCATAATTTAGGAAAAGGAAGTGAGATTTATTAAAAAACAGGTAATCTATTGGCACAACTACCCACTGTTCTTTCCATGTAATTTAAAAAATACTCATATGCTTCCTAAAACATTCTGCATCCCTCAAATCTTACATAATCTCAAAGCCTCCATGTCTGAAGTATAACAATTTCTCAATTTCTCCTCTAAGTCATACAATATAATAGAAATTTGTTTTGCTTCTGACTTTAAGTAGCATTAAAAAAGAAATGCACTCTCATGACATTAAAGATAACGTACTGCACACTTTATGTAACAAGGATAACTGTCCTCAAAGTAAAAAAAAAAAGAAAAGAAAAGAAAATCAACAATATAATCAAAGTTATATTAAAAGGAGTAAGTAAAAAATGTATGTCTTCAAAAGACTTTTACTCATCATGTGATCAATACTATATCTGCGTTCCTTAAAAACAAAAGTTTTAAGGGCTGGAAGAATTCTTAAAAACTGTGCATTCTGCTGCCTCCCTCCTTCCATTGCCCCTAAATTGTATCAAAACAATTATGGTCTGACTTTAGTCCACTGCAATATTCACTATACCAATTATGTATGTTAAGATAATAGTAATATTAATAACAGGCATACAAGAAGCAGAGTTCAATTTTTACCATATTCATGATTGGTATATAATTAGCAAGCAACCAAACTGCAGAAAATGGCAGCTACATTTTTGCCAAGCAATTATAATCAACCAATAACATCAACAGGTGATATACTTACTCTGCAGGAAAAATAGGTAATGGGATAAACTATTTCTGGTCAATAAGGAGAAATACCTACTAATTACCAACGTGGGAAAGGCACACATAGTCCTGAAGCGGTTACAACTCTCCCAGAATATATGACCTACGCTTACTCTTAAGGGCTTCTTTACATGTATCTGGCACAAAATAAATAATTCTAAATCCTGTTAAGACTATCCTAAAGACAAATACCACTGCCATTAGACATATGAAAAATATTTGTATATAGTCAAGTGAAACACATTTCTAACTAATCCTAATTAATAGTTGAATGTATCTCTTTCCAGGGTTACGGAGTTCTGGAAGTACATAAATTTCATCAAACCTCCACGGTTAACAATGAATAACATTTACAAATTATGGAGTAAAGATAAATTAAAGGATCAGGGGCCCTACCTTTATTTTATCTCTACCCAAAGAAGACATTTTATATAAAATTAATATAAAGATATCCAAAGTGGAAACAGCAATTATAAAATGTTTAATAAGATGGAATCAAAAAGAGTAACCATGAAAGAATATGTTGTCCAAATAATTTGACATCAATAAACTTTAAGATCCATTAAGAATGTGGCTTGTTAACAAATGAGAACAAATCAGAGTCATGTTTTACAATCAGCAGTATTATTTATTATAAACAAACAATATAATGTATGATGAAGGATTTTAAAGCTAGAAAAAAGTAGCAACAGATTCGAATGCACTTAAATGTTAATAACAACTGCATCAAAAAATCTTTTTCAGACTCTGACACCTTAGCAGACATGACCAGGTTTGAGCAGAATATAACTGCTGCAAACTGACTGGCTGGAGCCAGCCTTAGGAAGGTGCACATAATGATGAGGGAGGAAAAATACAACTATATAGGGGTATTTGAAAGAACAGCTCTGCATTCCAATACAGATCTACTCAGATCTAAGTCGGCTAAGACATACAAGTCTAAATACTTTTCTGGCTAAATACTTTTGGAACCATGAATATTTTAATGAGGTCATAAAGTCTTTTAACCTACTGGTAACAAAAGAAATTTTTTCTTTCCTTATTAAGGTTCAATAGATGTTAATTATGACAAAAATACACATGAACAGGTGAAGTCTAAATTTAAGAAAAGTGAATTGAATATCGGCGTAAATATATTAAAAGTCTGATATAGATGAAGAGAGAGAGGGAGAAGAAGTGATTTCCCTATCGTACCAGGCTAGGAGTTAAAAGAGAAAGGCAGAATAAGAAAGGTGGTTGAATGAAAAGTGTCCAAAATAAAACGATTTAAAGTATGAATAATAGAAGGTGCAGGAACTGGGCACACTGCACTCCTCTTCCCCCCTCCCATATGTTAGTACTGTGTAACAGGAATTTGGAACAGTAACTAATGAAGTTTGTGGGCTTTGCAGCTAAGATCAGCTGGGTGCCATCCAGTTTCCACCATTTATTATCCATCCGACTTTTAACAATTAAATGAGGTAGTACAGAATACTTAAATCTGCCTGAGATGCAATAAAACTTCAATAAATATTAGTAGCAATGAAGAGGTCGGTCTCTAGGTGATATCACTAGGCCAAATAGAGCAGTTGCTATGAGAAGGCTGGGAGATTATTATCTATCTATGAGGGGAGACCTTGTTACAGAATGGAAGGGGAAAAGTTTGAATGATAAAGGTACTTAGGATCTCAAAGACCTTGTGAATAGATTCTAAAGAGCTTAAGTTAATGGATTCTAAAAACAGTGAAAACATTTCAATCACCCAATATTTTTCCTTTTTCTAAAAAAAATTCTAGGGTATTTTTGGGAGGGGGTGGGGCAGGGGAGGAAACAACAAGGTCATTGAATAACTAAAACTTCTGAAGATACATTATTTCGGGAAATATATAGCAAAACTCCTATCATAAAATTACTACACTTGTGTTCCATAAGCATTTAAAATAGTCCAAGCCAAAAAATAAAATAAAATAAAATAAAATAAAATAAAAATAAAATAAAAACAAAACAGACCAAGCCCAAAATGTCAATAAATGCATTTTTGTTTCACTAACAACAACTAGTAATTTGGGAGGGCAGAGTAAAATTAAATATGTACTTTCAAACTACTATGTAGTTTATTATAGTTGCTACCTTACGAGTAGATAATTACATATTTACAAATAGCATTATCTAAAAAGTAATATAGTCTGTAACCAAAGCTAAACAATTTTAGTAGAGACTCTGAAATACTTTTGAATCCCAAGAAAAATTTCAAATTCAAATTATGTGACAACCAAAATCAATAACTGGTATCTCAAACAGCTGCCTCATGAACTTCAGTCTTCTAGACAATATAAAAACTGTATCCTCTATGAAGGACACCATGGCATCTTATGATACATAAAATTATATTGTTATTAAACATGTATTTTACACATTAATAACATTTTATTAATTATTATTTTACCAATTATTAATAAAATTTTATATTTAACACTGTTCTGAGTTGAGTGGAATTTTAGACCTTTTTAAAAAGGAACAATGGCATGGTTCTCACATAACAGGGAGGAAAGGAAGCCAATATTCTTTAAATATGTCTATGTTATAAAAAGACTTTAAATATGTCCAACTCATAAAGGAAAAGACTGAGGAACTTCTCCAGATTGAAAGAGAATAAAGACACATGACAGTTAAATGTCACATGACTTTGTACTGAAGGAACAAAAATGTTATAAGAATATTATCAGGTGAGTTACAAAACGAATATGAAATGTACATTAAAGCACTGTATTTATGTTAAATTTCCTAATAAAATAATTATACTGTGACTGTGTAAGAAAATATTTTTGTTCTTAGGAAAAATACACTGAAGTATTAAGGAGTAAAAGGCAGGATGTATGTGACTTCATAGGGTTCAAAAATGTGTGTGCACGTGTGTAATGTGTGTGTAATGTGGGGGGAGAGAGAAAAGGATAAAACCAATGTGACATATGTTAAAAATCGGTGAATTTGGGCAAGGGGCGCATAGGAGCTCTCGTACTATTCTCGCTGAAAGCTGACTCTCTGACAAGACTAGGGAAACGGACAAAGGAAGGCACAAAGTACAAATAAATAGTATTAGACATGAAAATGGGGACAAAACTGCGGGCACACGAAACCCTTAGAAAATAATAAAATACAATGTAAGGATTTTATGACCCCTAATTCGAAAAACTAAGTGAATGACCAATTTCCTAGAAAAAAATGTAACTCACTGATTGAGAATAGAAAACCATTAGAGACCTGCAACCATTAAAGAGCCTGCATCAGTAGGAAGTGAGAATGAAAGGGGAGGAGGAATGAGACACAGTGGGATCCATCAGCACCTCTAGGAAACTGGCCAGCCTCCGAGGGCCCTAAGAAGAAGACCACTCCCTGTGGAGAACCGAGATTACCAACAGCAAAAAGAGGAGGGAACTGTCACAATAATTAGGACGCGGTTCTGACTCTTGGTGACCACACTAAAGAACAATATAAAATTCTTGGGCACACGTAATAATTCTTGCTTCTTTATTTGATTCTTTCCCAAATCCCCATAACCTGTAAGATCTCCGAATTGCCAGAAAAAAACAAAAAACATAACACACACAAAAAAAGCTTAAATAATTCTCTTCTCCCTCAACTGGGTCTGCATAATTTAGAGAAGAGCCCACACAATTCTGATAGAACCAATCTCAATGATTTAATGATTTAACAGCCATAGACCTCTATTTATGGATTTATACAGCAATATCTATGATACAAACATTATTTAGAAACTTAAGAATACCAAAAGACATAATGATGGTTGGGAATTTTCAGCTCTGAATAGGAGAACAAAAAAAAGTTATACAATTAAATAATTTAATGAAGTTTTAAAAGTCTGTGGATGTTGAAATGAAGGTCTCAAATCAATAACTGAAGTTTCCAGCTTAAGAAATTAGAAAAAGGAGGAAGAAAATAAAACCCAAAGCATGCAGAAAGAAATGAACAAAAACCAGAAATCAATAAAATTGAAAATGAAGAAAATAATGAAACAAAAAGCTAGTTTAAAAAACAGGAAAATTGATAAACCTCTAGCTATACTGACAAATTAGAAATGAAAACATAAATCACCAATTTTAGGAATGGAATGGGATATTGCTAAAGATCCTGCAGACTTTAAAAGAATAATTAAGATACTAAGGACTTATAAATTAGACAATTTTTAGAGAAAATGGACCAATTCTATGCAAATCAAACATTATCAAAACAAAAATGTTAACTTGAATAGTCCTATAACTGATGAAGAAAGAGTATTTTCACTTTAAAAGTTCTCAGTAAGAGAACTCTCTACACTAAGAGGTCTTCACTGGAGAATCTGACCAAATATTTAAAGAGGAACTACGGTAATACCAATTTTACATAGTCTCTTTCAGAAAACAGAAGAAGAGAGAACAGTTCTCACTTGACTTTATGAAACTAATTTAGCTGATACCAATACCTGACAAGAACCAAAAAAGAAAACTACAGACCAATCTCCCTCATGTAATTAAACATAAAATTCCTTAATGAAATAGTACTAATTCAAATCCAATAATGTATGAAAAGATTATATACACCATGACCAAATGGGATTTAACCAGGTACACAAAGCTGGGTCAACATTCAAAAATAAAATATCAATCAATCAATGTAATCTATCATGTCATCAAGCTAAAGATGTTCTATATGTTAACAGAAAAGGCACCTGACAAATTCACACACACATTCATAATAAAAATTACCAGCAATTTAGAAAGAGAAAGGAATTATCTCAGTTCTATAAAGGTTGCACTTTAAGAACCCTATGGCCAAAATCATACTTCAAGGTGAAAGACTGAATGTGTTTCCACTAACATCTGACCAAGGCAAGGATGTCCATTACTACCATTTCTGATCAACACAGAACTGCAATAAAAAAGAAAAAAATGAAAGGCATACAGATTGAAAAGGTAGAATCAAAACTGTTCACATCTGAAATGGCATGTCTGTGTTAAACAATCCCAGGGAATCTAACAGACCATATAGGTCAGCAAGAAAACAGGATAAACAAAAGTTAATTGCATTTCCATACACATACAATAAGCATGCACTAACCAAAATTATAAACACACTACCATTACAAATGCTCCAAGAAAAATGAAACACTGAACTATACACCTAACTAAATGTATATAGGATCTATATGTTGAAAATCACAAAATGCTGGTAAAAGAATTCAAAGGAGAAAAAAAGAATACAAAGAAGATTTAACTAAAGATATATTGCATTCATACACTGGAAGATTCAACACAGTAAAGATGTCAATTCTCTTCAAATTGACCTATAGGTTTAACACAATTCCTATCAAAAATCCCAGTAAGGATTTTTGTAGACATGGGTAGGTTTATTCTAAAATTTATGTGAAAAGCACAGACCCTAGAATAGCTAAAACAATCTTGAGAAATAAGAATAAGAGACATCACTCTACCCAATACTAGGGTTTACAATATAGCTACAACAATACAGTGTGTAATACTTGTAGAGGAACAAACAGAACAATGAAACAAAATGGAGAACATATACAAAATACTCAACTGATTTTTAACAGGAGTACAAAAGTAAGTTAATGGAGGAAGAACAACCCTATCAACAAATGGTGCTGGAAACACTTGACACTCACAGGCAAAAGAAATTAACCTTGACATAATTATCATACCTTACATAAAAATGAACAACTATACAACTTTTAGGAAAAATACATAGGCTAAATCTTCAGGACCTAGGGCTAGACCAAGAGTTCTTAGACTTGACAATAAAATCAAAGAGTTCTTAGACTTGAACCATGAAAAGCAAAACTGATAAACTGAACTTCATTAAAATTAAAAACTTTGTTCTGCACAACCTGTGAAAGGAATAAAGAGATTGGAAGAAAATACTTGTAAACCACATATCCCAATGAAGAACTAGTATCTCGAATGTATAAAGAACTCTCAAAATTCAACAGGAAAAATAAAGGCAATCCAATGATAAAAATGGCAAAGGACATAAACAGCCATCTCACCAAAGAAGGTACATATAAACATATGATTAGCCATTAGGAAAATGCAAATTAAAATCACAATGAACTATCATTACGCACCTATCAAAAAGACTAAAATCAAAAATAGTGACTACACAAAACACTGGCAGGAATGCCTAGAAACTGGATCGCTGATACACTCGCTGCCTGTGGAAATGTAATATGCTGCAGCCACTCTGGAGAAAAGTTTGTCAGTTTCTTACATAACTAAACATGGCAACTACCACACAGTCCAACAATTGCATTATGGTCATTTATCCCAAAGAAATAAACTTATGTTTACAGAAGAACTTGTATTGAATGTTCATAGCAGCTAAATCTGCAATAGTCCCAAACTGTAAGCAGCCTGCTTTTTCCTTTAGTGAGTCAATGGGGTTAAACTTTGGTACATAGTTATCATAGAATACCAGTCAACAATAAAAAGGAACACATACCCAACCCTCAGGGAACTATACTGAATGAGGAAAAAAAAACAATCTTCAAGTTACATATATCTGATTCCAATTATATAATACTTTCAAAATGACAAAATTATAGAAAAAGAGAACCGGTGAGTTATTGCCAGGACAAGAGGGAAGTAGGTGTCTTTATTGAAGAGTAAGTAACAGGGAAAAGGATTCTTATGATTACTGAACTGCTCTGTATTCTTTCTATGGAGTGGATACATGTGATAAAACTATATAGACCTATATATGTACCCAAATGAGTACAAAACTGGGAAAGTCTTGAGTAAAATGTACTGTGTAGATGTGACTATTTATTCTGGTTGTAATATACTAGTTTGCAAAATGTTATCACTAGGAAAACTGGGTAAAAGGAAAACAGAATCTTTTTAAACATTATTCCTTACTAGAACAGTTAACAATCTCTAACTATCTCAATAAAAAATAAGTTTCAAAAGTCTATGGAATATCTGCAAAACCAAATTTCAGAAAAATCAGCATCAAATTCTGATGTGGGATAAATGATGTCTCAGAACAAGAGCTAACATCCTACGTCTCTACGGCACCAGAAGTCCCATCACATTCACACATACACAAAAAAGCCAACATTGTCACTGGCTAGCTACTGCACGTACAGAAGACGAGTTGTACAAATAAGCTTGAAAAGACCAAAAATGAGCCCAAAATCATACGCTACAGTCATAAAAATTTTTATATATGTTTATATCCAAAAAAGAGGTAAAGTCTAATGAGGGGAAAATTAGTATCAGCAGATATTCTACATAAAACTAATTTTAAGAGTATAACATTCATATAAGAATTGACAGACAAAAAAGTAGAATTAAATAGGAAGTGGTAGAGATTGAACTGCACCCTTCTGAAATTTAGAGAGACAGCTCTCACCAGAAATCAAATCAATCAGCATCCAGATCTTGGACTTCCCAGGCTCCAGAACTGTGAGAAAATAAATTTCTGCTGTTTTAGCCAGCCACTCTCTGGTTGTTTTTTTTTAAGGCAGCCCAAGCAAACTAATATAATACATGAAGGTATTCAAGCAGCTGTTGATTAATTAAAAGAATAACAGCAATCAACCAATCAATTAAAACCAGGATACAGTTATATGATAAGTTAGATTCTAATAGGGCAAAAATAGTGATGGAATATTTAGAGAGCTAAAAAGTGAGACTAAAAAGTTTGAATTTTAATTTAGTTATTAGTGAAGTCATAACTATTATAACAATTTAATGACAGTTGAAATGTAATGGAAGAAATGTGAAATACATCATGATTAAGTACAAAGGAGAAAGGTGAAGCCAAAATAATACTGATGAGCCTGACAGACCAGAGCAACCAGTATAAATTAGTAACTAAAGAATGAAATGACATTAATTTAAAGCAAGCCAATTGAAGAATAACGAGGAAGTCTAGTATATTCTGTAGAGTGCTGAAGGAAATTAAGTGTTAAACTAAAGTTTTCTGGGAAAAAAATAAAAGCAAGTAGGAAGGTAATAAGGGAATATGACAAATCTTAATTTTCAAGGAAAACAGCTATCACATGACTCCAGAGAAAGATAATGGATATCCTAACAGGTGGGTTTTCCCTCTCTCTTCCAGGAATACTGGAAATATTAAAGAGTTAACTGTTGAAACACAAGTGCCAAAAGAAAGTCACAAAATTTATGGTTATAAAAAAAGTCATTAGCCCTGGCTGGTGTAGCTCAGTGGATTGAGCGCAGGCCTGCAAACCAAAGGATTGAGGTTCGATTCCCAGTCAGGGCACATGCCTGGGTTGTAGGCCAGTTCCCAGCAGGGAACGCACGAGAGACAACCATACATTGATATTTTCTCCTTTCCTTCCCCTCTAAGGATAAATAAATAAAAATCTTTAAAAAACACAGTATTAAAAAAAAGTCCTTAGTAGAATTTATCTATTATCTTTTCAATGGACTGACCCTAAAATGAGTAGGCAATTTTGGACTAGATGAATGTTGTTGTTATTATTATTATTAACATTTCCTCCATTTCCAATCCTTCGCAGCAAAATTGACTTGCCAAAGTGCTTTCTCTAACTCGGTTTTCCATCTATGACTTACCCGTGACAACAAAAAGGAAATTGTTCCTGCCACTGCTGTTCCCTCAGGACTAGCAATCTGTCTACATTCGCCACTCTACATATACTTTTAATATACTGTCTATAGTTATTTAGTTACTGTAAAAGACCGGAGGGCATTTCCGAAATTCAGTGCTTGCTTTTGGTAAATAGGAACTAAGTAAGGCAACATCATGGAAGTGCCTGACTTTGGGAATAGGCAGACAGATTTAAGACAAAGGAAGGAAAGGTCTGATTCTTACAGTTCCTCCCCACAAAAAACTCCCTATAATTCTGTCCCCTGATTTGTTTTTCCTCTTATCACTTACAATTGACTAGCAGGTTATTACCCTTATTTATTATAATATTTCTTTGTCCCTCACCGTAATGTCTATTATCTTAAAAGCTAGAATTCCTGTCATTGTTCATTTAGTTATTCCCAGTCCTTAGAACAATGTTGAACACACAGTAGCTTCTCACTGTGTAACAGTTGCAGGAAAGACTTGCCTTTAAAAAGGGAGCATTCTCACCCTGGCCAGTGTGGTTCAGTTGGCTGGAGTGCCATCCTGTAAACCAGGTCATGGGTTCATTTCCAGTTGGGGCAGACACCTAGGTTGCGGGTTCAGTCCCTTGTCAGGTGCATGAGAGGCAACTGATTGATGTTTCTCTCCCTCTCTCCCTCCTTTGTCCTCTCTCTAAAATCAATAAGCATGTCCTTGGGTGAGGATTAAAAATAGTAATAATAAATAAAAAGGGAATATTCTCTTTTAATGATGTAGAATTCAATGAAATTTTAGTGTCAAATAACATTAAAAAAGCCACAAAAAGACCTCAGCAACATACTGTCTACTGAAACATGAAGAAATAGTTTAAACAACTGACCAAAAAAATTACATTGGATTTAGAAAGAAGAAAATAAAAAATACTCAAGCCAGAGGAATCTACTGAAATTGGGATAAAATCAGAGGCACAAAGTAATAGAGTAAGTATGAAACTGTAGAGTAAGAGAAGGGGAATAAAGAAGAAATGACAGGAAATTATAAAGTTTCTCAAATGAAGCAGTTCTGAGTAACAACCAGATTCAGGATGCTGAAATGAAGACCAAAAGGTCATGACTGTGCAAAGCAAATTAGCCACGAATAACGACGAGGTTCAGATGTGGAAGAGTTGGTTATGGACAGGAATAGTTACGGTCAGTAGATGAAAATGGAAGTTGGAGGGTGGTGATCTGAATGGTACAGTGTCAATAACAGGATTTGTAGATATGGCTGATACACTAACACTCTGTTAAGGCAAATAAATGAAGCACATTTAAAATACTGATACCATCTATCTCTACTTCCACTCCTGTGATATTTTCCTCCCTGTGATATTATGGTAAATAGGAGAACCAGTATCTTTCAAGAGAGAGTTGCTGAATCTTAAAGGAAAAACTAGTTAATGCAGTTGGTTTTTAGTGGAAGACTGAGGTTTCACAATGCAATAATTCACAGAGGCACAGTGGGAAAAGCTAAGCAGGAAACTGTTGTTCTGTACTTTTATAAAATCTAATCTAAGGCAGAAAGATGTTCCTCTGGTCTTTTAAAGCTTGAGGGGGTGAGTCTCATTGTTAATAAAACTGCTCCTATATTGTAACTATTTTCTTCCTAGAAACAATCACTCTAATTTTGTTTCAAGTTTTAATAACTGGAAAGAAACTCCCCTGTTAAAATGTGTCAATTCAAAGAGTAAAACTATTAGCTTATGGACATTTTTTATTTTTATAAGCCACTTTTTATCTATAACCTAATTATACTTAGTAAACCAAAAAAACATTATCTTTATCTCTTTGGCTACCTGCTAAATTTGAAATGTTTCTTGTCTTCCCTTTCTTCACTTTTTACCTTTATTATTTTAGCTTTACCCATTATTATCTTTGTCATTATAAGTTTATAATGACAGCTATCTCATAACTTTGCTGAATTGCACTGTGCTTTTTTCTTGTTTCCATATATATCTTAAGTAATCCAAATGTTTTGAGTCCTATTGTATCTATGTAGCCTATTCCATTTTTTGTCATCTTAGCACATAACATGCTTTTAATACATAATTTTAATTAAATTTGTAAATGTATAATATTTTATTGCCTACTACATAAATATAGGTATATCTAATTTATATCCCCATGGTAATTTTAAACTGTAGTACTAAATATTTTAGCAAACCTTTAATGCTGTTATGGACAGTTTATTCAGCTACTTCTAAAGATTCTAGGAAGAGTGTTTTAAATTTACACATCACATACAATTCAACTAAAAAGGTACAAAGATATAATCTATACATGACAATTAAATTTTAACTAGCATTTAAGAAATATGTGATCCAGGATAACACTAACACACTAAAAAATTAAGTGAAGAAATCAAGGCTATAAAGATTTAGAAGGAAATGGAGGATACAACTCAGATCAAGAAAAGTGGTTCTGAGACTCTATTCTTGTTAAAGACCATTCCCATGGCCAAGTGCCTGGGAGAAAGGCAGTACTTTGATTACCTTTAGAATACAACACCAAAGCCTGGTGTTCATTTTGAATTCCTTCTCAATCATCAATAAAGTGTGAAAAGCCAACTATGTAGAGCAGTGCTTTCCAACATTTTCCTCAGGCACACTTAAAAAAACATTTATAAGGCAACTATGAAACAGGAGCTGCTACTGGTTAAGAGGCAACAAGCCCAGAGACTCCAGCCACTATTTTTCATGGCACACAGCTTAGGGAAGCTCTAGTTTAGAGTATCAAAAGGGTAACCTATAAAACAAACTCTACCTTTGTAAACATCATAAAAACAAGGAAATTATAGGTAAACATCACAGGAAATACTTTCTAATTACTCTGAATGAACAAGCCAATAAATGAATGAGTACCGCTCAGTTACACACAATGCTGCCTTCCTGAAAAAAGAAATCCCCATTCAGCCTGCTCTTTATTTGTGCTGCTTTTCTTATTAAAAAAGAAGTAAATATAACCCTTTGGGAAGTATAAAAGACTTATTTTTAGTACAAGTAATTGCAGATCAAAGGCTGGAAAACTCTTCTGCCAAAGGGGCTTTTTTTCACCCTTGAGAAAAGCCAGCTTTCTTCGTCACCACTGTTACCAGTATTCTAAGTTATAAACACTCTTTAAGCCCTGGACAGGTCGCTCAGTTGGCTAGGGCATTGTCCCCATATGCCAAGATTGTGGGTTTGATCCCTAGTTAGGACACATCCAGAATCAACCAATGAATGCATAAATAAAAGGAGTAATAAAAATTGATGTCTCACTCTTTCTCGGACGAATAAGTAAAATATTATCAATTTTTTTATTAGCTACACATGTGCTAATTATCGATGACTATATTAATCAATTCTTTCCTAAAGAACACAAGTTTTTCTTGCGGTTTGAAGGATAGATACCGTACTTCATTTCTAAAATTACTCTAAGATGTAACTGACAGGCAAAATGAGTAAAGAAGAGTTTTTAGCAAATATCTTTTATATTATTAAAATATAGTTTACTCACCAAGAAGAATATTATTATTTTATTTATTTTTATAGAACAGAGAGAGAAATGAAGGGAGAGAAACATCAATGTGTGGTTGCCTCTCACATGCCCCCAACTGGGGACCTGGCCTGCAAATGAGGCATGTGTCCTGACTGGGAATCCAACCTGTGACCCTTTGATTCACAGACTGGTGCTCAATCCACCCAGACACACCAGCCAGGGCTCACCAAGAAGAATTTTAAAGAAAACTACCAACTTGGGAAGAACTTCATAAATTTATAGACTCAACAGTCACAGAGTATTTCTTTCTTAGATAAATTAAAAAGCCTGGAACTTAGACAACTGCATTTAAATAAAACCAATCAATACAAATATCTATAGAAATGGACATTAATAATTCCAAAAGGCAGTAATAATGAAAAAGAATATACACTTCAATTCTATATTATTTCAAAAGTATCTTGGTCAGGAAAGGGGGGCAATTAATCTGCTTATTTCAGTGCAGTGTCACTGTGTCACTTGTCCCATCTGTCCTGACACCCCACAAGACTGATGTTTTCAATTTATAAACATGCATTATTGACTCTGTCTTTGATCATACAAGTTCCCATAACTTAAAATGCTTTACTATACAGCTAATCTCTACAGGAAACATGGTAACCCTCCAACTGAATAATTTTTCTTCTATGTCTACACTGTGATATATTTATTATTCTGTTACACAAATAACAAGCTTCCTCAAGGAGAAATGGTTAGGTAAAACAATAGGTGGTCTGATGCCTAGGTCAGTGCTTCTACCAGAAGACTGTACTTTCTGTTAGTCTGTTATGATTCTGCACCTAAGGGCTCTTTGTAAGTTCTGTCATAGAGAACACGTTTGTGTCCTTTCTGAATCCCAAGTTTATTCTCACAAGCTTTATGTCAAAGCCACAATGAGACTAATCCATCAGTCTGACTGTCTTTGACCAGCCTCATTCCTAGTTATGCAGATTATGTCCCTTATTAAATTACCCTAAAGTAAACTGTCCATTAATATAGCCAATGGTTCGATCTTTACTATTTTACTGTTTCTAAAATCCACAAATTTTCCTCCAAAACATTTCCCAATTGCCATTAGCTCAGATGAGAAGCATCATACTCCAGAACAAGTCACCAGAATCTTTCTTAGAAGCCTACAAAGCCTTATTTTAAATTAGCATTAGCATATGCCAGCCACCATCTTTATCAAAAACCAGAATCACCTTTAAATATTTAAACTTTTAGAGATGACATGTTAAATTTATTAGGTATACTTCTAAATTCAACTGGGGTTTCCTACAATCCTAAAACTATATTCTGGTTCATTAAGATACACTGTCAGGAGTTAATTATAAACTCACAAAAAAACTGGAGTTAAGAAGGCTTTCAAGATGATTTAGGATAACTCTCCCTTTCACTGAGGCAGAAATTGGGGAACAGGAAAAATTAGTTTAACAAGGCATGTTAAAGTACTGAAATAATTTATTAGTGCAAATTATCCAGAAGCCAAGAACCAAAATTAAAAGTAAATTTATTAAAAATGTTCATATATGAGCCCTGGCTGATGTGGTTCACTGGACTGAGTGCTGGCCTGTGAACCACAGCATTGCTGGTTCGATTCCCAGTCAGGGCACATACCTGGGTTGTAGGTCAGGTTCCCAGCAGGGACATGCAAGAGGCAACCACACATTGATGTTTCTCTCCCTCTCTTTCTCCCACCCTTTCCCTATGTCTACAAATAAGTAAATAAAATCTTTTTAAAAAGTTCATATATAAAAGAATTATTTGGAACTTAAAATACATAGAAATACCATCAGATACTAAATGAGCTCACAAACCAATCCACAAGTATATATTTAAAGGAATTATAGTTATTCTCAAGGGTCTTAGAAATTTTTGGCACTTCATTCTCATTATGCTTCTAAGTGTATGCTTTCCTTTTGCTTGATGGAGGAATTACACCAACATTACTCAGCTTTTCAGATATGATTAGAGTTGTTCTATGGCTTACAAATGAAATAAAGGAGAAAGAGCTTTCTATACTAATTAAAAAGTATGTAATATTATCAGAAGTTAAGACTCATATTTTAAAATACATACATGAAAGAAAACACTTATCTGCATGGAAGATAATAGTGTTGAAAAACTAAGCTGGCTACCTGGTAGTCTTATGAGGCTAGAATTATTAAATTAACAGGAAACGAAAGAGAAAGTACCTGAGAATACAAAATACAAAAGTCTAGGCTGGGGGTCAGCAAAATTTTTCTGTTTAAGGGACCAGATATTTATGGTCTCTTAACGGAACTTTATATATAAACATTGAAATTTGGATTTCATATAATTTTCATGTGCCACACAATTATTACTCTTTTTTGAGTACTTTCAATTATTTAAAAATGCTAAAAACCATTCTTAACTCACGGACCATATTAAAATGGGACGCAGGACTGGATTTGGCCTGTGAACTATGCCTTGCCAGCTTCCAATCCAGGGACATAGTAGGGGAAAGGGCGGCAGGGTGTAGCTGGTTAGTAACTGGGGGGACTATCCATGAATGTTCTTCCATCAAACCTACCCAGAGAAGCAGCTCCTTCCTAACATGTTTATATTAATGGTACTTCCAATTGCAAAAAAGCAAAAAAAAACAAACACAAACAAACAAAACAACAACAAACAGGCATAGTTCACTGTGTTTAATATTAAAAGAGCTCCAGAAACACAATCATTGATCCTGGGCAAAAATAATTCTCATGAACTGTGGTAGACTAATCAAAATTTTAAGTAGGTAATTCATTCTACAAAATCTTAAAATTACAGCAATAGCTGCAGTATTAATTACCATTTTGTCCCTGAGTCGCTCTCCACGGATAAAAAAGTCAGCGCAGCCATTCTCTTCCTGGTGAGGGACTTTGAAGACCGTGACGCAGCTCAGTCCACTCCCTCCAAGCGGTAACCAGCCACCACTTGAGTCATCCCGGGTCATCACCACAGCTCGCACTCGTGCATAACTATTACTAAAACAGATGCAAAGATCACAAATTAGCTTCCCCATAAAAAACAAGCAAACAAACAAACAAAACAGCCAAGCTGTCAGTCTTATTTGAAAAACCAAAGACCACATTAGTTAAAATGTAGTAACTAAAATATTCACTACTTTCATAATAGTCCACAGATAGTAACCTACTTGAAAGAGGTCAAAAACCGCAAACTAACTTAAAAAGTCAACCTTTATTTTGAAGACTAACCTCATATAAAAGGCTACAGAACTCTCATTTCAATTCATTATTTGAATAGTTCAAGCACATTTGGCTGCTTTGGAACAACTAAAGAAAAACCCCAGGGACACACACTGTCAGATTACACAGGCTATCATCAAACCTGTCTCTCTCTCTATATATATATAGTTAGTTACCTGCTGCAATACAACCAGGACAAATTATTGTATTTCGGTACATTTCATAGTGACACCTCTAAGTTTCTAACATTTCTGGAATATATTATTAGTAAAATGCTGAACTCAGACAATACACTTTTTATTTCTTCTAACAACTGGGAATCTAAATCACACAAATCATATGGAGACAAACGTTCTGTTTCAGTAACTTAGCAAGCAAATTGTTCTATAGAAACCTTTCGTGCCTTCTTTTTGGCAGACTTTATTCTTAAGAGATTACATGCTAGTTCCATTCAGAATCATTTGCCAGTAAAAACCACAACTATGTTTTACATAAAATCTAAAAAGTATGTTTAATCTACTAATGTTCTAGATAACTGACATTTAAACATTTTAGTTCTAAAACTTTTATATAATTATTGATAAAATCCTTTCTAAAAATAGTACACCTTGCTGACTTCTTTGAAAAATATACTGAATATAACTTAAACTTGTCTTGATTGTTATTAATTAAGGTTCTATGTAACAGTTCTATGCTACTTGGTGTCTCTGTATGTTCTAAGTCTTAAGTTGCCAGTTGTCATTTCTCTTGTCTGAAATCTCCCCATTTCTTTTTACTTTACATATTTTATTGAAATATTCTTTATACATAACATATCAATCTTAAATATATAATTCAACAAATTCTGATAAATGTACATGTCTGCATAACCAACATGATAATCATGATATAAGATTTTCGTGACTCCAGAAATGTCCTTTAAATCTCCTTCCCATCAAACAGATAACCATTGTTCTGAATTCTAAAGTACAAGATCTGTCCAGAAGTTATCCAGCCATGTAATATGAAAAATAGAGACATTTACTGAAGAAAATACAAGCTATGAGAAGCACTGTATGTAGGACAATGACGCCTCCATCCCCTTCAAAATAGGCACCTTGGGACCTCACACAATTCTTCCAATCGCCATCAGCTGCCCTGTTGTATTTTCCTGAATTTCATCAACGGTCTGAAATCTCTTTCCCTTTAAGAATGATTTTAGTTTTGGGAAACTTCAGGCAGAAGTCACAGGGCACCAAATCTGGGGTGGAGGAAAGCTAAATTGCCTGCATGATTTGACTTCTCACCAAAAAACTCTGTATGAAATGTGACACACAAGCAGGAGCACTGTCGTGATGATGCTGCCAATCATCAATTGCCCACAGTTGCAGCTTCTGAATGATCCAAGTGGTTTCCACAGAGGAATGTCCAAGCTTAATGCAAAGTTTAATGCAGATTCGTTGCTCTACTTGCTCAGTCATTTTGAATGTGATGGCCACACAGTACACATGCTCACTCAACAGCATCTATGTCCCCCACTGACTAGTACAGTGAAGTCAGTCATGTTCATGCATACACATCCCAATCCACTCTCCTTAACTGCCAGGTTACAATGATGTCATACAAACCACTCTTCTATACATTAGTTTCTTTTCAGTAAGGGGACATCATATAAATGTAATCAAATAAAATCACTACTTGTACCCTTTATATCTGATTTTTTTCACTGATTACATTGTTGAAATAGCAGTTCATTCTTTTTTACTGCTAGGTAGTCCTCTCACTGAATAAATGCATCATATTTTATTTACTAGTTCTTATACTGATGGGCACTTGGCTTGATCCTAGTTATTAACTATTATGAATAAAGCTGTTAAAAACCATTCTAGTACAAGTCTTTTTGTAGAGAGAAGTTTGCTTTCAACTCCCTTAATTACACCTAGGAATGGAACTGACGGGTCATATAGGGTAGTATTTAAACTGTTTTCCAAAGTGGTTATACCCTTATATATTCCCATCAGTAAGGCATGGTAATTTCAGATGCTCCACATTTTTACCAATGTTGGATGTTTTCAGATTTTTAAATTTTATTCACTCTAGTGAATATACAGCAGTAACCTATGTTGTTTTAATATTCATCTTCCAGATGACTCATGACATTGAACATCTTTTTATATGCTTACTGGCCATTTGTATGGCTTCCTTTTAAGTCTTTTGATTTTGTTTTTATTACACTGTCTTCTGTCACTAATTTTTCTTAGTTCTCTATATAATCTGGAACAAGTCTCCTGTCAGAGAGCTGCGCGCTTTTAAAGCTATACTGTGTTGTGGTTGAGTCAAACTTTCATAAGTTAGATCCTGGCTCAACAACTTACCAGCTGTGTGTCCTCAAAAAGTTACCAAAGCCACCTTGAATAAATATAAACAATGCCTGACATATAATAAACACTACAGAAGTATTAATTATTATTACCACACAAAGAATTTTAAACTAATATAGCTGCCATTCTGGTAATTCAAAGCCAGGCAGGGAAAAATCAAATTTACATGGTCAACCATAATTCTCTATTTTTGGTGTCAAAATAATTCTTTATATAGAAGCTCCAAAAGTCTTCAGCTTTACAGGTGACCACTCTATCTAAGGGTTTTCATTATGCAGCTTTTCAGAGGCTCTAATTCTTGTTTGGGCCCAATTCTTACCAGTCTTCAACTCAGAGAACTGGGCAGTGGAGGTGTGGTGCATAAAGACTGTACTGACATAAATATCAAACTGGAATCCTCCTGGGATGGGTTGGTACAAGTGCCTCTGCTGAAAACATGACATGTACCCCAAGAACACAGGGAAATTTATTCTAGTGAGAACCGACTTGTAGGAGTAGAATTCATACTAGATGAAGATCATTTGGTTTATCAAGAATTTAAGCCTAAGGATATACTAAAAGCATCGTACGTAACTTAGACATGTTAGATTTAAATGTATGTAAACTAAACTTACACATCTGAAGCTCAACACACTTTAAGTTCAGTGAAGCTCCGAAGTCAAAAGGTAGTAGAAGGTTAAAACCTACATTAAAGTTCCCAATAATCATTTAAGTGTCTATTTTATTACAGAATCTTGACTTCCTTCTTGTCTAATTATGTAATAAACTGGGAAATTTAAGAATTTTATACTAGATCCTTTAAGACTTGGATGACCCAATGAGTAAAATACCCAATTTAGAAGCTCCAGGGAATATATCTTGACTTCAGAGTGTGAGAGTTGTTATCCTTTTTAGGGCATAGACTTTTACTGTATCATCTCTGAATCTTACTAACTCTTATTTACAATCTGTACAATGATTCTCAGGCGTATTTTAAAAATATAAAAATGTACATAAGATTATTTAAAAACATGAGAAAACCCTAGTAGTTATTTAGAATGGTGAAATTACTATTTTCCCTTCATTTCTGAGTTTCTCCAAAAATAATTATTTTAATTCATATTTATAAACTATAAGTAATTTAAATTTAAAACCCCACCTTTTAACATTCTTTGGCTTTATGCAAGATATTATAAACATTTAGAATGTTATTTTTAACAGTATATAAATGTTTTAAACAAAAGTATCCCCTAACATAATTCCTCTTAATACCCTCAATTCCTTCCCCTTCCTTCCTCAAATAGAGGAATATGTAAATGCCACCTAAAAGAGATACAATGTCCTTTCCAGAAAGAGCAAATAAAACACGATTTCCTTACTGGAAGAGTAAAGTTGTCTGATACATTGTTCACCTTAATGCAACAAAAGAGGTTTGAAAGCTAGCCAGTATTTAATTTAACCTTTTTTGAATCTCATATTTTCAACCATACCAAATATATAAAACTTTGTCTCACCTACTCAAGCTGATCTTTCAAACTTTAAAATACTCCAAAATCCTATGTAAATTACTATTCCTCTGACTGTAGCCATCATTAGTTTATAATTTAACAACTCAGCTTTCGACTTCAAGAACTAAACCTAGAATACTTACCATAAAATTCGAGTTGTTCAATATTGTGTTATATATTTTTGACAAAACCTTCACTTTTGACATGGCTAATTTTTTACTTGTTTTTAATCCCATAACCTTCTCTCCTTCAAATGTCCTTCTCTGTTCCCAAATAAAAGCAGTAATTCTTTGTCTAAAACATGCACCAGCCCCCAGAGACTGATGGCAGCTCTTTAAACTCTGTCACGCTTTTCCTTGTAGCACAATAAAATCTGCACTTGTCATTCCCTCCTTAAATAACAGTTACTTAAAAGAAACCAAATCACATTCTATTTAAAGTAATAATAAACTTTCTTCCCTGATCATGTAAACAACAAAAGCCCATTCTGATAAATGTGGAAAATAAATAAAAATATAAATAAGGCCCTGGCTGGTGTAGCTCAGTGGATTGAGCGCGGGCCTGCGAACCAGAGTATCGCGGTTCGATTCCCAGTCAGAGCACATGCCTGGGTTGCAGGCCAGTTCCCAGCAGGGGACGCACGAGAGGCAACCATACATTGTTGTTTCTCTCCCTCCCTCCTTCCCTTCCCCTCTTAAAGATAAATAAATAAAATCTTTAATATATATAAATATTGACCATCATGAAATTAAAATCCAAAACCTTTTTGGATTTTTGCCTTCTGGGTATCATATTTGCAATCTATCAGTCTCTCACACAACTGCCATTTATGACAACATATTCTTACAGCCAAAAACTCAGGAATTTCATTCTTGAGCTTCTTTAAACTACTCAGTTGAAAGACATCTGTTCCCAGTGATTTATCTAAAAAGTCAAATCTGACAATAATTAGTTCTTTAATATTATTTTAAAAAATACTTCCAACTGAAGTTCTACTCTTCATTTTAACAATGAACTACATAACAACCACTTTTTCAGCCTAGCTTTATTTCTAACAAAGAGGCTCTTATTGTAAAATGTTGCTTGACTTCCTTTATTTAATTCAAAATTTACATTGTATCTCAACTTTTAATCTGTGATCTTATTTCAACAATTATATCCAATATATTCTTTAACCCACAGTAAAGGACTTAGAAAACTAATGAAGAAGTCCAGGTGAGAGGTAATGCTGGATTGGACTAAGGTGATAATAATGGACACAGAGGAATAGACTGGTTTAGGTCTACTTTGGCAGAAGAGCCAAAAGGTTTGATGATGAAGTTAAAACTACACAGTAAGAGTTCTAAATCATCTAAAATTCTTAATAGTACCCATGAGCTTTATTTTCTAAATTTTCCAAGTGGTATTTAAATGAAGTTAAGGTAAAAAGAGGACCGAACACAAAGATAAATGGCCTCCTTTTTTTTAGTTTTTTTCTCCCTTGTAGAAACCTCTTGCTATGTGATTACCAAGCCTATCACATTATCTACCCATCAGCCTTCCTGCTATTCTCATTCTTTTTGTACTATCCCTAATTTTCAGCTGGGCTGTCTGTCTTTGTTCTATTGATTTGCATAATTTTTTAAATTTTTATTGATTTATTTTAGAGAGAGGAGAAGGGAGGAAGAAAGAGATGAAGAGAAACATCAGCGTGTGTTTGCCTCTCAGGCGTCCCCTACTTGGGACCTGGCCTGCAACTCAGGCACATGCCCTGACTGGGAATCAAATCAGTGATCCTTTGGTTCGCAGGCTGGCACTCAATCCACTGAGCCATACCAGCCTGGGCTGATTTGCAGAAATTCTTTATATTATAGATAATAATTATTGCCAGTTGTGAGAATTATAAATACCTTGTTCCAATCTGTGACTTCTTTTATTTTTTTAATAGTCTTTTTAAAAATTTTTTTATTGATTATGCTGTTACAGTTGTTCTATTCCCCCCCTTCATTCCCCTCCCCCCCGTCCCCACCATTCCCCCCTTTAGTTTATGACCATGTGTCTCAAGTTCTTTAGATTCTATATTTCCCCTACTATTCTTGCCCCCCCCCATCTATTTTCTATCTACTGTCTATGCTACTTATTTTCTGTACCTTCTCGTCCTCCCACTCCCCTGTTTTAAAAAAAGATTTTATTTATTTTTACAAATCAGGGAGGAAGGGAGAAAGACAGTGAGAGAAACATCAATGTGTATTGCCTCTTGCACACGCCAATGAGGGTCCTGGCCAGCAACCCAGGCATGTGCCCTGACTGGGAACTGAATGAGCGACCCTTTGGTTTGCAGGCCAGCACTCAACCCACTGAGCCACCCCAGCCAGGGCAATATTGTCTTTTAAAGAACAACGTTTTTATTTTACCATGGTGAAATGATTTGTGCTGCTGACTTTTTATAAGATATCATACATACCTATTATTTAAACATTTTACACCATATTAAGAAATAAAACTTTTTCTTTTGAAGCCACTTTAGCAAATAGAATACTCTTTTTTTCTGTGAAAGTCAGAAAGCCCCTAAATCACCTATGTCAGGCACAGCTAGCACTCATTATTTACTGAATTATAACACACACGTCCTTTTCCACTGCCCAGAAGTTAAATCCACTTTAGTCCTTGTTTCTCAGCAACATGTGATTCTGTGTTCTCCTGGGCATGGAAGCCAGGTCTTCGAAACTGTGTACAGTACTGCTGAATTAAGAGACCTACCTCCACAATTTTTTTTTCATATCTAGGGCCCATTCTGGTCTAGCATGAAATTGCACCAGAAAAGTTCCCCATTCCATTTGTAAGCTTAACCCAACTTCTAAGCCCTTCTACCCTTTCATGCTTTAAAACTTCCAAGTTTTTTTAAGCATCATTGATATATTTAACATTACTTCAAATAGCACTCCACTATATCTTCACAAAGAAACTGGCAAAGTATTATAATGATATTGCCAATATATATCAATCATGTCCTTACTTAAATAAGTTTCCTACCAAAAGAGGGTATTAAATAAAGATTTACGAAGCTTGAAAGCACAGAAAAATTTCAAACATGGACAGACTGTAGGCAGAGAGATTACTAAGGAAGTTGTTATAACAAATTTTACCTATCTTAATAAATAGAGATGTTTAGATAGATACATTGTCACAATACTAAACCTATCTGTAAAGGAAGCTTCCCATGTAAAAATTGGGAACTAAAGAAAATGAGAAGAGATATAAGCAGACTCTCTGGCAGAAAAGTAAAAGAAAAAAATTACAAGTTAAACTTAACATCTTGAAATCAAACTGCTGTCAGCATGGAGTCCAGAGGTGGAGTTGGATGAGACAGCAGAGAGAAAAAAAGGAGAAAGGAACAGAAACAAGAGAAAAGTGTTTTAGAAATGTTGTTTAAAAACCGTTATTACATTATAAATGACCAGTTGGCAATTAGAAATGTACACAAATTTAGAAACGTGAGACAAAGCTAGATCTGTTTAAGCCATTTTGTTTGTTTGTTTATTTGTTATCAGAAATGGTTCTCAAATTGAGGTACTAGGGTAATGACTGATGATGCTGAAATTGTGATTAAAGCTACGGACTATTTCCCTGAAAAAATACATATATAGCTAAAAACTCATATTTGAATACAACTTTGGGGATTCAGTCTATTCCAAGAGTTTTACAAACCTAAGATTAAGAATATTTGGTCTAAAGGTCAATGTTGACCTGTGATTATTTTTAGGTTCTATAATTTACAGATCTATCAGGATGATAATTTCCTATCAAATGAGTGACCTAAATGCCAGTTAAGTTACATCCTCCTCTCTCAAGTAAACCATAAAATTATTATACTTCCAAGAGAACAAAATATGTTAAGTAGCATTCAAAAATGAAAGCAAAACCAATATAATGCCAATTAAAGTGGAAAAGAGATGCAGACGAGGAGGTCAGGATCAGAGATTCAAAAATGCTACACACACTACTTGGCTCTGAACACAGATAAGGGTCATAAGAGAAAGAATGCAGTCCTTTTAGAAGCTGGAAAAGGCAAGAATACCGATTCTTCCCCGGACCCCCCCATCCTGAAGGAAGGCAGCCTTACGGATACTTTGACTTTAGCCCAGTGAAATTATCTGGACTTCTGATGTCCAGACTACAACAGTACCAAAACAAAACAGCCTCAAAAGAAAACGGTACTTAGAATCCCTTAAAACTTGTTCAGTACAAAAAGAATTTATAACATTTTTCCACAGAGGAATATTCACAGTAACAAAACATCTTGTTCTCTACAATATATTTTAAGTAAACATTATCATCCAAATATCAAATATTATTACAGAGAATTGGGTGTTAAAGAAAAAGGAAGCATTTAATAGAAGCAGTTTACAATTTGTAGTTTTCCCCAGACACACAGACTTGTTCAAATATAGCTGGTATCCCAGCCTTCTCCACATACTTCCCACATACATTCCCACATAATCTGAGAATGTGGAACATCCCACAAATCACATCATATACGTGTATTTCTTCTCAAGATATGTTGGATCATTTTACTATACAAAGTGGCTGCTCTGTGAAAGAAGAGATAGCAAATAAGGCCCTAACTGAAGAAAACTGGATATTCCACAGTGGATATACAAATATAGGCATGTTCTAAAGGAGAAGATATGAACTCAAAGGGTATATAGGCAGAAGAGGGAGTTCCAGAGTCCTCTCGCACCTTAGACAGATATTTCAAGAAAGAAAGTTATGCCTGATAGGGATTCCTGGTGGTAGAAGAAAAATGATTTTCCCCCTTTGAAAGCAGGCACAGCTTTAACAGAGATGTATTCTTACAGACTAGAGTGAGTGTGGATGACTTCTAAAGTGTAATGCAGTATCTAGTTATATATATTTTTTCCTATATTTCTTACTCTGCAGAAAGTCTTCCCTGACGCATATCACTGAGTTTGGCATCTTCTATAAATGCTTCCATCATGTAAGGTGTGGGTAGGAGACTCAGGTAATTGATATCTTGATGGTTAGCTGTGGTTAATAACTCTTACTTAAAGCAAAAAGCAAACACTGTTGCATTTTCTTATTTAAATTAGGTACATGATATTCTTGAGTGTGTACCCTTGTGTAGTTATTATATGAGAAGTTCCTTTCCTCTCTATAGGAAGAAGGCATAGTCGTCTACTGCTCTTGTTTCTCGGTGTCTTCAGTAAAATTATATTGCTTAATCTTATCTGTGCTACCAGAAATATTAATGAAAAAATGTGGATTTTTAACAAAGATGAAGCAATACTTTCCTGACCACTCCCAGGCAATGGCAAGAGAATTCAGCGAGAGACTAATGCTCTCTCTGGTCAGAGAACATACTCAGGGAGATTCTCTTGACAGTAAGGAGGTAATTCTTTCACTGTCAACATTTTAAAGAAAACTTTCATGAAGAAATTCAGTGGAATCCCTCCCTCGCATTTAGTACCCACAATTTTTTTAATATGTTGCCATCTCCTCTATGGTTCTGTACAGGCAGCCTTACTTAGTAGAAGTGAAAAGCACTCACTTTTTAAAATGCACCTAGCAAGTATTTAGATTATAGCTTAACCATGCCGAGAATGTATCTAACCATGCATAAAACATCTTAGCATTTAACGGCAAAGGACAGAGGAATAACGGGTAAGCTGGCAACCCTGCATGTCTAAAATGACAATTCTTTAGGGATCCAGCAAACAAACCAAGGATGCTAAAAAGATATGGAGTCAAGAGTCAGGGACTGAAAAATCTGCAAAATAATAACCTCAGAAAAAGAAAGTTCCACACATAATATTAAAAATCACTAACTTTGAGAGACCTGGAAATGGCCAATGCTTGAAAATAAGTGCTAGGAATATTTCTGTAAAATAGGCATTTCATAAGCACTTACACAGTTGAACCCAGAAATAAAGGAAAGCGGATGAAGGATGCTCAGCTCTTCCCAAGACTACCTATCAAGAGTGCTTTTGGAGAGAACCGACAGCACAAAGTGACTTAAATAATTACTCAAATGAGAATGTAGTCGAAATTTAGGAGCCTCACGATACTGGTACATGATTACACAGTGTTAATAACACTTCACTTTATAAAGGGAGGTTTAAAGAGTTCCTCTAAAAATGCCACACTAATCTGGGAATAAGAAATTCTGGAGCTAACAAATACAGTAACTAAAATAAAAATCTCACTGGAAAGTTCCAATAGCCCATTCCAGCAGGGAGAAGAGTTAGTAAGCTTAAAGACAGGTAAACTGAAACCATCCAGTCTGAGGCACAGAAAGAAAACCAAATGAAGAAAAAGAACAGAGCCTATGAAATCTGTGGGACACTGTAAAATGCACCAGTACATGTGTCATGGGCAGAAGAAAAGAGAATGGCAAAGAAAGAATATTTAAAGAAATAAGGGCCAAGAAACTTTCCATGTTTGATAAAAGACATAAATCTGTACATCTAAGAATTAAACTTCAAAAAGGACACAGAGCTAGAAACCAAAACACATAAATAATCAAGGAGTTAAAAGACACATGAGAAATGCTACTCATTATACACAAGGGAATCTCCATAAAATGAAGCCTGTTTCTCACAGAAAACAAAGGAGGCAAGAAGCAGTGAGATGACATATTTAGAGAGCTGGGGGAAAAAAGTCAACCAAGAACTACACACAGCAAAACTACCCTTCAAAAGTAAAGGGGAAATTAAGACATTCTCAGATAATTAAAAGGCTGAGGGAATTTGACAATAGTAAATTAGTTCTATGACTGCTAAAATGAGTCCTTAAGTTTAATATAAAATATCACTATACATCACTATACATGAACTCAAGGCCATATGTAAAAATTAAGAACCCTGGTAATGGTTACTACATAGGTAAATATAAACCCTTATTACAGTATTTTTGGTTATAACTTCTTTTTGTGTACATTAGTTATAAATCTATATTCATAGCCTCAATAATGTATAAAGTGTAATTTGTGACAATAATATAAAAAGGAGTAAAAAGCTGTATAGAAGCAAAGTTTTTACATCTTATTAAAGTTTAGCTAGTAACAATTTAAGTTGTTATAAACTTAGGACGTTAATTGTGACCCCCATGGTAACCACTAGAAAAAATCTAAAAAAAAATAGGATAACAAATTAGAAGAGAATTAAAAATACTACAAAAATATCAAATGCACAAAACATGGGAGAAATGGAGGAAATAAAGAACAGAAAAAGTATGAAATAGGTCACATATTATGGGATCCCATTTATGTAAAATATCCAGAATAGGTAAATCCACAGACAATAAAACAGATTAGTGATTGTCAGTGAATTAAGGGTGAGGATAAAAGGGAGTAACTGCTTAATGGATATGGTTTGGGGGGTTTACTTTTAGGGCAATAAAATGTTTTGGGACTAGACAGAGATGATGGGTGCAAAACATTGTGAATGTATTACACACCATTAAATCATACACTTTACAATGGTTTTAGTTGTTAAATCGTTAAATTAGTTAATTTCACCTTAATTCTTTAAAAAGCTAAAAACATGAAATATTCATATTATAGTTTACTTAATCTAATATATCCAACACAGCATCATTTTAATAATATAATTAATGAGCTATTTTAAATTTTTTCAACCAAGTTTTCATAATTTGGTGCACATTTTACATCTACAGCACATGTTGAATCTGACTAGTGCCTGATAGTTACATATGGCTAACAGTGACCATACGGGACAGGGAGCTTACAAAAGTAAGTTGTTGGGTAAGCTTATATTGAAAGATACTCTATCTGGAATGCTCATTTTTTAGCATATACTTGTAGCTAATTCCCACTACCTTCGCCTTTTTTATAAACTAAAAAATATATGCAATTTTAAAAAAAATATATTTTATTGATTATGCTATTACAGTTGTCCCATTTTCTCCCTTCATTCCCCTCCACCCTGCACACCCTCTCCCACCCACATTTCCCCACTTTAGTTCATGTCCATGTGTCATAAGTTCTTTAGCTTCTACATTTCCCATACTATTCTTGCCCTCCCCCTGTTTATTTTCTACCTACCATCTATCCTACTTATTCTCTGTACCTTTTCTCCCTCTTTCCTTCTGCCACTCCCCTGTTGCTAACCCTCCATGTGATCTCCATTTCTGTGTTTCTGTTCCTGTTCTAGTTGTTTGCTTAGTTGATTTTTGTTTTGTTTTAGGTGTGGTTGTTAATAATTGTGAGTTTGCTGTCATTTTACTATACATGTTTTTTATCTTCCTTTTCTAAGTCCCTTTAACATTTCATAAAATAAGAACTTGGTGATGATGAACTCCTTTAACTTGACCTCCTCTGAGAAGCACTTTATCTGCCCTTCCATTCTAAATGAAAGCTTTGCTGGATAGAGCAATCTTGGATGTAGGTTCTTGCCTTTCATGACTTGGAATACTTCTTCCCAGCCCCTTCTTGCCTGCAAGGTCTCTTGAAAAATCAGCTGACAGTCTGATGGGAACTCCTTTGTAAGGTTACTGTCTCCTTATCTCTTGCTGCTTCTAGGATTCTCTCCTTCATTTTAATCTTGGCTAACGTAATTATGATACGCCCTGGTATGTTCCTCCTTGGGTCCAACTTGTTTGGGACTCTGAGTTTCCTGGACTTCCTGGAAGTCTATTGCCTTTGCAAGACTGGGGAAGTTCTCCTTTATTATTTGTTCAAATAACTTTTCTACTTGTTGCTCTTCCTCTTCCCCTTTTAGTAACTCTATAATTCGGATGTTGGAACATTTAAAGATGTCCTGGAGGTCCCTAAGCCTCTCATTTTTTTTTTTTTGAATTCTTGTTTCTTCATTCTTTTCTGCTTGGTCATTTTTTTCTTCCTTCTGGCCCACTCGACTGATTTTAGTCCCAGTTTCCTTCCCATCACTACTGGTTCCCTGTGCATTTTCCTTCATTTCACTTAGCATAGCCTTCATTTTTTCATGTAATTTATGACCAAAATCAACCAGTTCTGTGAGCATCCTAATCACCAGTGCTTTGAATTGTGCATCTGATAGGTTGGTTATCTCTTGGTTGCTTAGTTGTATTTGCTACGGAGCTTCGATCTGTTTTTCCGTTTGGGACTTTTTTTGTCTTGCTGCACCTGTTATGTATGAGGGGTGGAGCCTTATATATTCACCAGGGCGGGGCAACCCAGTTGCTCGGTTGTGATGCTGTATGTCAGGGCAGGGTCCCAGAGGGAACAATGGAGCTTGCTCTGCTCTCTGCTGGGTGTCAATCACTTCCAATGCTTCCCCCAAGCAAACTGGGCCTTTCTGGTGCTAGTTCCTGGGTATGTGGGCTTATGTACATTCTAGGACCCTGTGAGTCTCTCCAACAAACTCTCCTGTGAGGCTGGGAGTCTCACCTCAACCCCCCAAGGTGTTCTCAATTGGTGTTTGAGGCTTTGTTTCCCCGAGCTGGGGCCCTGGGTTGCTCAGTCTGTCTCGCTCCCCAGTTTCCCCTGGTTTATCTGCCCACAAATGTGGGACTGCCCGGTCTGCCTGCTACCTTGCACGTCGTGCCCCACTTCACAATTGCCATCTCGCTGGGTCTACCCGTTGCCACTCCACGTCCAGGGTCTGCCAGCCACTGTCTGCGTGTCCACCCGCTGCCATCACTTTCTTTTGCCAGAACCCCTCTCCGCCCTGCCCCCCGGCTCCACCCCTCCTACCAGTCTGGATGAATTTGTCTATTTTAACTCCTTGGTTGTCAGACTTCTATACAGTTCAATTTTCTGCCAGTTCTGGTTGTTGTTTTGTTTCTAAATTGTTGTCCTTATTTTGGTTGTGTGAAAAGACACAGTGTGCCTACCTATACATCCATCTTAGCCAGAAGTCATAAATATAAATATATGCAATTATTACCTTTCATTGCATTTTCTCCCCTGGATTGCTCTTTACTCCTTTGTATTTAAAAACTCACCTTTAATTCGTGTCTTGGCTTCTAGAGGCAATAAGAAATTCTCCTGATGAATTCAATGTATTTATCATGTACATTTTTCATTAGGCAGTTACTACCCTCGATTCCTCTAACATAATCTTCCATTATTTAACTTCAAGCTTCTATTTACCACATCTTAAACTGCCCTGTACCATCCATAGTACCTCACGTAGAGCAAGAACTTGACATTCCACCATCACTTGTTCAATCGGAACTCTCTTGCTACTACAACTAATAAACAGTATTTCACATGCAGACAGTGATAACACCAAAAGGATATTTGCAACATCCACCCTTAACAGATGGTTTTCAGCTGAACTAAAGAAATCAAAGTCCATACAACCTGAATTAGGTTACTTAGCATTCTTTACTCAAAACAAGAACAAAAACAAAAACAAGAACAGAAAACACAGCAGGGCAACTTCAAGACTTCCCCCTAGCAGGAGCCCTCATAGCAACTAAGGGACTATTCTTTAGCTCCCTAAACTGATAGTTCAGTTATGAAAAAATACAACCCCATGGGTAAAAATCACTCTAGGCTAAAAAGCCCCGTGCTCCATACAGGGACTAAAATATCCCGTAACAGTCCTGTGGACGAATTTCTTTAGGTCCTGGCAAGAGATATACACAGATAAAGGAATATACCACACTCAGGACAGACCAAAGCTCTGGTTTTTTACCAGGCACAGACACTAATCCCCTCTTTTTATACATAGTTTTGACTTGCAAGTTTGGTTACCTGCTGTCAATTGGGGTCTGAAAATATTAAATGGAAAAGTCCAGAAAAAAACAATTCATAATTTTAAATTGTGTGCGGTTGTTAGTGTGATGAAATATCACGCTGCCTTGTTCCATCTCCCACAAGGATGTGAATCAACCCTTGGCCCCGCATATCCACACTGTATGTGCTACCCTCCCTTTAGTCACTTAATAGCCACCTCTGTTATCGGAATAGACAATCATGGTATTGCAGTGCTTGTGTTCAAGTAACCCTTATTTTTACTGTCATAATTGTTTTAGGTTATTATTAATTACTATTATAATCTCTTACTATGCCTAGTTTATAAATTAAACTTTATCAGGGGTATATGTGTATACGAAAAAACAGCTGATATGGGATTTGGTACTATCTTTGGTTTCAGAAATCCACTGGGGGTCTTAGGAGTATCCTTCATGGATGAGAGGGTACTACTGTAGTTCATTCACAATCCTTCAGGTCAATGTGGTGTTTACCACTTTACAACGCTACCTAATACAATTAACAATCTTTCTTTATCAGGATTCCAGAGAACCAGAGCTTAAAAAGTTAACCAAAAGCCATTTTTTCAATAAGAAAGAATAGATTTGGTAGTGTTTATTACTATGTAAAGGTGCTAAGTAACTGCTAAGTTTATGGGAACACATTTATATAAATATATATCTTAAAGACCTGTTTTCTTATTGTAATTCACTTTACTGATATCAGCTAAATATTGGTTTTGCCTGATTATATGCAATTTATTCATTAAAATAATATTCTAACTGTATAAAAATCAGTAGCAAACAACCTGTCATTTTCAATAATCTGAGTTGTAAATCTGAAAAACACTGCTGCTTTTAACATAGAAGGTATCTTCCAACAAAGCATCACCTAAAATGTCACTCACAGAGGCAGACAAAATTCAAATAGCATTTTATTTAAAAAGTGAACTGTGATGGAACACTCTGAAAGAACATCAAATATGTGTCTAGAGCAGGGAAAGAGTGCAGGTGAGAGTTTGCCACCAGTCAAAGTATATTCTTTAAAAGTGGAAAGGCAGGACATCTGCTCTTCTGAGTCAAGTCTTCTGAGAAGAAAGTCTTGGCAGATGCCAATTAACCATAAGAACAGGGATCCGTTTAAGAATACAAACAAAGACATTCTCTCAATAATATTTCTCCAGTTAGACTAAAATAACTCAGATTTAATTTCAGAGCTAGGTTTTCTCAGTGAGATTTCCTTAACTCCTCAATTTTTCCATACTCAATGGTGCCTGCAAGCGGACACAACACTGAACTGCCAATATGAAATTCAGCAGGACCCCTGCTTATGACATTGTTTTAGGTGCACTAACAATGCTTCAAATCAAAAGGGTTTTAATTTTAAGTAAAACTGACTTCATTTTAAAGTTGGTTCTGGTTAAGGTTACTTATCTCCCCACCCTATTAGCTCTAGGTACACAAAATCCTTATGGTCACCGTATCTCTTCTCAGAGTTCAAAAGTGCTGGAATTGAGTCCCATTGTCTCTGACTTGTCTGGCTTGGGTTACTGGATAATTCTTAAACCAATCATCATGCAGAGGGTCAACCCAACTTAATTAAAAGGCCTGAAAATGAAAAAGAGATTCCAAAGAAAAGTAGGGCACTCTTAATAGAAGAAGACTAAGGTACTCTTGGCATACTAAAACAACAGCAGCCACTACCATATTGAAGGAAGGTACAGGGAAGTGGGTTTAAGATAAGGTAAAAAAATCATCTAAAGTGAGTGGCACATAATGAAAGTAGACATAGAGTATGCAATGTATGTGTTATTCTTGCTTGAGCTGAAAGATTACTGAAGACAACAAAGATGATTCAGACTAAATAGGGATCTACTGGTGAAAGCCTTGTGTATTCAAAAGGGAACTGGTCCAGGCTTCTGTGCAAGGGAAATATCATTAAAGTGGTATCTAAAAATAATTATACTGAAAAATAGGATCAGGAAAGCTTGGAATAGTCAGAAGCAGAGACAGAAAGGCAGCTAGGAAGATGCTATTTGAATCCAAATGCTATTTCAATAATGAAGTCTGTGAATAGAGCAGTGTCTTTATAGATAGAAGCAGCAGGCGGAACCCTACGTTTATTATTTTCAACAAAACTCAGACAGAACAAATACTGTGGAAGTAAGAAAAGGAGGGTACTAAAAAATACAGGAGTCAAAGATAAACTCCAAGACTGTGGGCCTGTAAAGATTCAGTCCAGTGGTGTTATACACTGTGTAAAGGATGTAGAAAAGAAATTGTCGTCAATGTAGAATATAAGTTCAGATGTCAAGTGTGATAAGAACACTGAAAGGAAATAACTTAAAAGCCATGGAAAGCATAAGCAATTCAACAGAACCTAGTACATAATAGATGTTTGATTAATGAATGGATGGATTAGATGTCTTTTACAAACCAAATATTTTAAACAGAAAGTATCCAAAGATGAGTAAGACACAGATGCAGTCCCTGGACTCTGAGAATTCCCTGTACAAGTAACTTGAATAAATAATAAGGGCAGTAATTTTTTCAAAACTGCCATCAGAGTTCAGAGGAACAACTGATTAATCCTGGTAAAGGAAGCTTCAAGAGTGAATCAGAAGCCTGTGTAAAAGAAAAGTAGAATGTACCACTGAAACTAAGCTTTAAAACAATTTTTTTAATGAAGAAGAGAGGAATCAGTGATGAGGGTCAGAGGCTCAAGATAGGCAAGAAAATCTGAAGAATAAAGTTTAATAAAAGCCAAGACAACAGTTTTGTCTTAAATTGCAAGAGAGAATGCTAGTTTATTGAAAGTATGATTTGAATGCAAAACGACTAATCAATTCATACCAATAAATGTGGCATACTCATCTCTCCAATAATAGAGAATAAACAGTTCACATTTTGTTAATATCAATTTGTTAAGCCAAATCATTTTAAGTGGGATAGCCTGCCTTTTCTAAAGGAATTTAATAGCTATAAATAAATGTTTATTTATAAATGTTTATTTATAAATAAATGTCCCATTTTCTATCTCTAGTCACTCCACAGAAGATTCAAATTCAGCCTATACCAATACCTTAGTATTGCCTTAGATGCTAAAACAGAGGTAAAAACAAACATAAATAAGGAAAGATTACTGCTTTCAGGGTTTATGACACTTGCAGTACTATCCCATGTAAAGGGAACACTTAACCCTCTATACTCCAGCAGCTGTCTTGTAAGGATGTAGGCTCAGTACTATGAAAATGTTTTGATATTTTTAGGGAAGCTAGAAATTCTGCCTATATGAAATCTCTTAATTTTTAAAATACTGGCTCATTTATATGTGAACTGGTTTCACATCTCGTCTCAAAAAAATAATGATATATTTAGTTCAACAGAAATATAAATTGGTTTTATCCATTTTACCACTGTATTTACCTATTTTTTAACTAGAAAACTAGATAAATAAACATAGCTTATTTTAGGATCTCCCAAATAATGCAAGCAACAAGAAAGAGCAATTAACCAATTAGTACTTTATCCTGAATTCCTTAAACTAAATGTCACTTTAATACATTTTTAACTTCAGAATACACTTTGATCTTAAACATGAAATATAAAACTTGTAAAATCCCAGAAAATTCATTTAATAATGACCAAAGTGACCAGGAATCACTAGATAAATGTTCTAGATAAAAATTCCGCTAGCTCAGGGGTTCCTAAATTCATGTCTGAGGATTAGCTCTATTGAGTATTATCTGGAGAACTTTCTAAAAACACAGATTCCCAAGGTCCATTCCCTGATTCCTAAAGGATGAGGCTTAGCAGACCTGTATTTTAAGTTTCTGAAGTAGTTCGATGTATAGCTGTATTTGGGAATATTAGCAAACTATAAAACTAATCTTTTTTTAAAATTTAATTATTGTTCAAGTACAGTTTTCTGTCTTTTACTCCCATCCCAGCCCCCCACCATGCTCCCCTCTTCCCTCCCATTTCCACCCCCCTTAGTTGTTGACCATGTGTTCTTTATATGAGTTCCTATAAAGCCTTCCCCTTTTTCCCCTGAAATTCCTTCCCCTCTCCCCTCTGGTCACTGTACCCCTGTTCTCTATTTCAGTGTCTTTGTTTTTATTTTGCTTGCTTATTTATTTTGTTGTTTAGCTTCCTGTTAAAAGTGAGATCATATGGTATTTGTCTTTCACCGCCTGGCTTATTTCACTCAGCATAATGCCCTCCAATTCCATCCATGCTGTGGCAAAGGGTAGGAGCTCCTTCTTTCTTTCTGCTGCATAGAATTCCACTGTGTATATGTATGTACCACAATTTTTTGATCCATTCATTTACTGACAGGCACCTAGGTTGCTTCCAGCTCTTGGCTATTGTAAATTGTGCTGCTATGAACATTGGGGTGCACAGAACTAAACTTAATTTTGAATAAATTAACAGAAAGGTAATCACTATAAAATTCTATTCAGAGTAATTTCTTCCCTACCACTTCAAGCAATGTAACTAGTTACTCAAGTCCTGGGTCTTAAGATAATCTTAAAAATCAAGTTCTAAAGAAAGGCACTTACACAAAAACTCCAGTCAAAGCAAAACACTGATTAAAGACAGCTTGATAATAGAAAATTTTAATTTACTTATTTTTATAGAGAGGGAAGGGAGGGAGAAGGGGAGGGAAAGAAATATGGATGTATGAGAGCAACATCGATTGGTTGCCTCTCCATGGGACCCAACTAGAGACCGGCCTACAGCTCAGGCATGTGCCCTGATCAGGAATCAAACCAGTGACCCTTCACTTTGTGGCATGATACTCAGCCAACTGAAGCACAAAGGTCAGGAATATAAAATCTATTAATAGCTCCTTACTATAACTTACAAGACTATACCTCTTTGACGTTCTCCTAACTCACTCATACTATCTCCAACCACAACAGTCTTCTTTCTATTCCTTAAACAGTTTCATCCACCCGCTGGCCTCCACACTTCCTCTTTCCTCTATGCGCATGCTCCCCTCAGGTATCCCATTGGCTGCCTCCTTAAGCGTCAGCTAACAGAATCCTCCTCAAAGTGGACACCCAGTCTAAACTACTTCCAACACCCAGCTTCCCTCCACCCTAATTCTATTATACTCAAAATGGCTGGACTTTCTAGGAATCAGGTACACTCTGAATCCTAAGACAGCTGAAGGATGAGCAGAGGTAAATTAGAAGGGTAAAAGTGAAGGAAGAGGAAGAACGATTTTCCTGCCAGAAGATTATTTTATGCAGAGTTCCTATTTCCTCAAGGGGTTCACCATCTAAATAGCATTATTAAATAGCATTACAGATAATACAAGTAACAAAAAAACAATATGCAGTATAAAATACAGAAAACAGGAGTAGAATCTTAAATATAAATTTAATAAAGTTAATTAAGTGGGACCGTCTCACTTTTATATAGTGTGCACCAAAATTCAAATGCTGAAAAGGGAAATAAACTAGGAACTGAGAGCCATTATTTCAGAAAAAAAAACTTTACTGCTTTCAATGATGCTTGAAAAAACAAACAAAAACCTTTAAATTCAATACTAATTCTTAAAAATATTTCAGGTAAAGAAATATAGAAAGATACTTCTTAACATGGTAAAAGCTGTTAAAAGCACCATAAATATTACCATACCTTAATGTGAAACACCTGAGGCATTTCTATTATAGCCAGAAGTAGAATATTACTAGAAAGGCTTTAAAAAGTTAACATTATGGTAATATGATTAAAAGATGAGGTAGGAAGAGAAACAAATATAAATATCAATTTAAAAGATACCCTATTTGTACATTATATTATTGTTTACCAAAGAAAACACAAGCAAATTATTTATTAGAAAAGTAAGGAGGACTTTCCGTTTCCAATCCAGCCTGTAAGAAGTTTGGAAGCCTCCAATCTGGGCTTATCAAGTAAAAACCTGAACAAACTGAAAAAATCAGTAACTCTTCTCAGGTTCATAAGAGAAGTAAAGTCACAGGACAAACTGCTGCCCCCCAAGCACAGAGAACCACAACTTACTGGAGAGCACAGACCTCTGTGGGAAACAATGCCACGGTAGGAAAACTTGAAGTAGCAATGAGATAAAAACTCTAAGGAGATCCCGTCCTTGAAGTGCCCCACACTTTGTGAGTTTTACCTCTTGGAGATCTACCAAATCCTGACAGCAAATATCAGAGAAAACCCCTTTGTGCTTCCAGAGGAAAGGGGAAAAGAAAGCATTCTGAAATGCTGGGCTGGCCAAAAAGTCTGTCGAGTTTTTTTTTCCATAAAATAAAAGACATATATTTCCTTTCACCAATAACTTTATTGATTTGGACATTTTGAGTATGTCAGCTATCTCCTACGTGGTATAATGTTGGTTGTTTTCAACTAATGTCTAGATTGCTATTAACTTCAACTAGTCTGCTCGACTGTGCAGAATTGTCCAGTGAGAGATCTCCAGCACAAAACTTTGCAAACCACTTCTGACATGTTTGCTCAGTCACAGCACCTTCCCCTAGCACTGCACAAATGTATTTTTGCGTTTCAGTTGCATTTTTACCTTTCTTGAAATAAAAAAGCATAACATCCTGAAAATGTTATGTACTTTCTTCCATCTTCAATGTTAAAATGGTTATATGAAAATTCACCAATTTTGATTAGTTTTTTAATGCACACTGATATGATAGCTGCCACAATAAAATCGAACAAAATTGATTCAAATGAAGTTAAAAACAACTATACGCTACTAGAGCCATCTTACAGAAAAAAACGACATGAACTTTTTGACAAACCCAATATATCAGACCACCCTGTTCTTAACAAAGTTGGCCCCCAACAGAATTTATTTAGCTGCAGCCTAACATCCTGGAGTTTTATCAGCACCTAACTAATCTAGGAGAAAGGAAATACTCAACGACAGCTCCCTCCACCTATCCTGACCTACCTAAAAAGGGTTGGGGAGAAAAAAAAGCATCCTGAAAAATTCACAATCCAGAGACACAAGAGCACAAAAAGACTAAGACCTAATAAGTAAGTTCTAGAGATCAAATGTACAGTGGTGTAATTGTAATGAACAATATTGTTATTATATACTTGAGATCTGCTAACAATACATTTTAAATTTTCTTACAGCACAAAAAAAAAGAAGACAAAAGCCAACTATATGCTGCGGTGGATATGCTAATTTGATTGATTGTGGCAATCATTTCATAATGCAAAACATCATGTTATACACACTGAAGTACAAATAATTTCTGTCGATCATACTTCAGTAAAGCTGAGGGGGAGACTGAGACCTAATAAGACGACTATAAAGCACTTCTCATACCCCCATACTACCACTACATTATTAAAGGCCTATTTATAGCAGTTCCTGTTACCCAGTACATCAAGTCTGGGTATAAAGAAAAAAAAATTACAAGGCACACTAAACTGAAAAAAAAAAAAAGGAAGAAAGGGAGGGAGGAAAGAAAGAGAAGAAAAAAGAAAAAAGAGAGAAGAGAAGAGAAAAAAGAAAAGTTCAAAGTACTATGGCTTAGCTGGTTGGGCATCAGTCCACAAAGTGAAAGGTCACCAGTTCCACTCCAGTGAGGGTGCATGCCTGAGTTGAGGGTTCAGTCTGGTCCTGGAGCATAGAGGCAACTGTTCATTGTTTCTCTTTCACATCAATGCTTCTTTCCCTCTTTCTCCCTCCCTTCCCCTCTCTCTGGAAACAAATAAGTAAAATCCGAAGGAAGGAAAGAAGGCAATGGCAAAATAAAAGCAATCATCACTAGATGAATTTTAATCATTGTAAGACAAATTATAACCTATACACTTTCATCCCAAAAGTTGTAATGAATAAAAGATTACAGTAAAGATGTACAGATTCATTTCCCATTGATACTAAGAAATAGGCATAGATAAGAACTTCCAAGTTTCCAAAGTCTGAAAACACAAGCTATTGGAACACTGCTTATCCGCACAAGTCAGTAGCTTTTACATGGACATGGCTGAAATGAATCAAAGACAGTATCCACGGGTTCTTGAGCAGAAAAAGGAATGCTTAATGCATATGGAGTAAATCCACATGTACTCTCCCAATGTTATTATGGAACCAGTATGGAGTAATGCTGGTGTCCACTGGAATCTGACAATTCAGAAAGCAGCATCAATAGTGAATCACTTAAAACAAGTGAAAGCTTTCCCATTCAATAGGTAGATTTCATACAGATATTCCATAAATTTAAAAAGCCACAAAACACTCTTGTTGCCCCCTAAGAGCTTATGGTATCTATTAAAGAAGAAAATATGCAGAACTAGGTATCACTTTACATTTAAAATTTTCAGGAATTGTATGAACATAATAAACTGAGTATGTGTACTTTCTTTCAACCAGAAAACTAATGGTTATTGCTAATTTTTTCTTTATCCATAAATCTCAATGTATAAGGTATTTCTCTAAAGCCAGGTATTTTAATTTTACACAAAATGTACATTTTTAACAAACTGGACACTTCAAAAACATATATAGTATATTACATACATAAAAATTAAAAGCATGTGACCTAGGCACTTATACGGAAACTGAAAGAACACGGCACTCACTTTGAAAGGATCTACACACAGATGCTTAATCCTTTCTGTCTCAGAATGAAAATAACTAACAAGTTGAGAAACTCTCAACTTCACCCGACAGTCCATTCCATTATCAGTCAAATCACATCATTAGGAAACTCTCTTTTGTATAAAATATTTACATCCCTTCCCTTTTTAAACCAGCATGTACTGATTCCAGCTTTATTCTCAGGGACAAGGTAAGTTTACTCCTAATATTTTATAATACTTTCAATTATTTGAGATAGCTAATATTTTTCATTAATCAGTTGTTCTCCAAGCTCAACTTGACAAGTTCCTATGACTTTTCCTCATCTTACGTTACTTTCTAAATATCTCATCATACTGGTATATTATGAATTTATCACAATGGTTATGTATGTATGGGGAAAAATAAACTTTTACATACAGATGTTAAGTGATGAACTAAGCTCACTAAGAGCAAAGTGATTCATTGCTTTCCCTTTAATATGCTGCCCATTTTACAATTATATTCCTGAGTCATGGTCACATGAGTTCACAATGTAAATATATTTCCTTTAGTCATAAGAGGCTAAATAATTTGCACATATTCATTCTAACTCATTTGGTTTTGCAAACAATATTCTTCCTCATAAAGTAAATACAGTTTGTAGTTTCACATAATAGACTCATTAATTTAATGAGCACAGTGCCCAGCCAAATATCCTAAGTAACCAAGAATAAAATATCATAGTATTTTCACTTTTTATCTATCTTTATGTGAAATAGATTTAATAGCCAGTTCCATTATTAATATAATTATCATCACCAAACAACAGAGTTTCTTTAGAAATCTGGGACAAAGATAAATGATTAATTCTTTATAATAAGGGTACAAATGACTGATATCTTTGTATTTTTCTGTCTTTTACATTTCTAAAAATATATACCAATGAGCACCTCACCCAAAAGCTAAAAAACCTGTATCGTGACAAGACCCTACTAGCATCGGAATCTGAATGATGTCCTTTTAGAGAAGCTTTTTCACTGACCCATGTGTAGCCTAAATTATCAAAGGGATTCTGATTATAAAGCATTATTATGCTTATCTTAATAATTTACCCTTAAAAAGGTAAATTATAAATTTTTCTTCTGACTTACATTGGCTATGCTTTAGAAATCAGTGTTGATACTGATATCAACGATTCCTAAAAATAAAGATGACACTCCCAAATAAATTACTTCTCTTACTAGAGATTGGGGTTTCCAGGGACATATGGTGGGGGAAAAATCAATAGTGGAGAGAACACTCAACTAACAGTCATGAAGCCAAATTGTACCCTGAGACTGACATATGCAAGTGTAATATTTTTGGCAAGTTCTTTGCTGATTCTAAGCTGAGTACTCTCATCCAAAAACGTAGAGATACGATGCTACCTAATCAAAATTCTTTCTCATTCTAAATTTGATTCCATGAAATACCAAGATTTGTAAAATTATCCCAGGTAGTTCACCATAAACATTTGTCACATGACTATTTAGTATTTATTCTATCACACGAACTTTTGATGTTTCTTTTTAATCAATTAAGTAGCATTTCTACTACTGACAGTAATAAGTAGGTAACACTTCAGCATTTGCTATGTGCAGACACAGTTCAACACTTCACATGGATTACGTTTAATTATTACAATAACCTTCCAAACTAGGTATAATTATCCTCATTTTACAGATACAGTTTTTCACAAGTCCAAGATCAAAAAACTAGCTGAGTTAGAGTTGGGCCTTCAACCATGACAGAATGAACTCAAAAGCCCCCACAAAGATGTAGAGAATAGACTTGTTCACCAAATCCTCAACATCAGAACTAAGGAATACTCTAAAAACCTGAACATAATACGTACAGAAACACTACTTCACGTAGTAGGGACTGTAAAAATTGTATTTAAATCCACCTTATGATCTTAGGCAAGTCATTTAAGTCTCTTTGCTCATGCGGAATACGGAACAAATACTGTAAAGAAGCTACTGTAAGAATTAAAAGTGAAAACAAAGTGTTTTAGTGTGCTTAGTAAGCACTTATCATTTAATGTTATATAGTATTACTGAAACTGTGAAATAATAGAGCACTTAAAAGTGGCACATAAATATATGTAAATCTAAATACCATGTATATATTTATGCAGTATATCATTTAACATGTAAATAACCAGGTAGATTCATGAATAATGAATTAATTTACAATAGCCTTATCACCCCTACCCCATCCCTTAACTATATAAAAGGGGAAAAAAAGCCACAGCAAACAAAAATTCTCAACAAATTATATATAGGCTAGCACACTGCATTACCCATAGCATGCATATAATGAATGTTTTTGGAATTGCAATTACTTTTCTGATTTGAAATAGCTATATACCTATGATTGGCAAATAATCATCCTGAATGTTAAAATTAGATTATGCCTTACCCTTGCCAGAAAAAACAAGTAACAAAATTGATGGAAAAGGCAAATGTAAGGAAGGAATACTACAGAGAATAAGTAGAAAACCTGGACTTTGGACTGACATGTTCAGAATGTACACACCAACTCTTACCGCTTTTATCTGGGGGTTGTGAAAATGACAAACCTTCAGTTTGGTTTCCTTCATCTGTAAAATAGGGTTTGTACCACCAACCTCATACCAACGCCAATGAGCACACCCAGCACTGGATAATGGTTTCTAAATATAGTTTCCAACAAATGGAAAGAGTTCCTTGGATAAACGGGATGACTCTAAAGCTGGGGCAGGGAAAATATGAGATGAGCCTGGAACATCTTGTGAAGCCGAAACAGAAGTGCTCAAGAAATGAAGAAACCTGTCGAAAGGGCACAGAAGTCACCTTGATGGGCTCCCAATGGCCAAATCTGGGACAAGAGTATCAAAATGATGATAGCAAAGAATTATAATCCATACTGACAGAAATAAATAAATAAATGTGAGAAGAGAAAACCTGTCTATAGAATTCCAATTAATAAAAGTGGAAGGAATGATGGAAGTAGAAAATCACCATTTGGCAAATATCACAATTGTTGCAGGCAAGAATCATCAACAAATGTTAAAAATAGGGGTCAAGTGTAAAACAGAAAATAGGGTGTTTACAGTCTCAAAGTGTCTCTCCTCCGAAGACGATTATAAAAAAAAGTTATCAGCTAAGAAACCATCTTATCGAAATGATCAAAGTTATCATCATCAGTGGGGATGTATCAACATCACGGGCCTCCTGATTTGAAGGATGGGGACACCGTCACTCTAGGAAGGGGTGGCCGACCTTTTGGCGTCTCTGGGCCACACTGAAAGAAGAGTTGTCTTGGGCCACTTATTAAATACACTGTGACACATAATCACAAAGAAAAACCCTCATAATGTTTTAAGTAAATTTAAGATCTTTGTGTTGGGTTGCATTCACAGCCGTCCTGGGCTGCAGGTTGGACACCTCCACGAGGGTATTGCTTAACTTGAATTTAATCAAAAGTGAGCATCGGGCAAACCCAAACTGAGAAACATTCTATAAAATACCTGACCATCTTCCAAAGTTTTCATAGTTATGAAAGACTTTTCTAGATTAAAGGAGACTAAGGAAGGATACATGGATACTTAATATAATATGTGATACTGGATTGTAACCTGAACTGAAAAAAGAACATCAGTGCAATAACTGATGTAACGTCAATAATTTAGGTCAGAAGACAATAATATTATTATCAATGTTAATTGACTGATTTGGCTATGTTATTTAGAGGTGAATGTTTTGGAAAGCCAGCTGAAGAAAAATGTGGATATTCTTTGTGTATTTTTCCTGCTTGTATATAGGTCTGAAATTATTTCAGAATGAAAATGAATATATACACACACACATGAATTTTCTGAAGGAATACTAGCTTATATTTATTTTATCAATAACTGCCACCTATCTTTGAACAACTCTTTTCAAACGTCCCCCACCTCAAACAATTCAGTTCTTGACCAAGTTGTTCACCAGACAAATGTCTTGGCTGTTGAAAAAACCTGGGTTCTCAACCTGACAATCGGTTCTTGCTGATACCTGTATGAGGTCCCTCAGGTGACAAAGGAGATCATGTTCAAACACATCCTGTTTCGAACAGCCTTACAGAATAAATTAAGTTGGAGAACCGAGGTTCCACTCTAATACTGAAAAGATTCTCAAGATTACCTAGGCTGGTAAGAGATCATGACAGACCACAAATTTCCACAATCCCTTCATTACTCCTACCTTCAGCTCTCACCCATAAAAAATCTCCAAGTTGTAGTACAAATAACTGAGAAGAAAGGGAGAAAAATTATAGTTCAGTAAGTTTATGATAATTTAATTGTGAAGTTTGGAGCTGCAAGTGTCCTTCACCTAAAATGCCCCTTGGTCTTCCAATCAGAAATCTAAGCTGTCTGGACCATTTATGTGACTTAGAATGACACATCTCATGCTCTTACATTACAGCCTAACCCAACTGGGCTAATCAGTTACCAATTACTCATTTCAGAGCTCTTGCTTAGTGAAAAAAATTAAAAAGATTGAAGACACATGTCCCATAAATAATAAAATATCATTCATATATAAAATTTTATTTACCACACATAATGGATAAAGTTATAAAAAGACCAGGTTCACAATATTCACCTCATCCTTAAGCTCTAAGTTGTTGACACTAAGCCTGCCACCCCTCTTACACAATCTATCCTGCCATACAAAATTCAAAGTAAATCAGACACTTAAGGCTCTATTTACTTTGTCAGATCACAAGACTACTGACCTATATATATTAAGCATAATCCATAAAGATGCCTTTTCAAAATGTGGTAATTTTTTGCCCTGACCAGGTGGCTCAGTTGGTTGGAGCACCGTCCCACACACCGAAAGGGCAAGCTCTATTCCAGTCTGGGTTGGGGTTAGGTCCTAGTCAGGGCATACAGGAGGCAACAAATTGATGTTTCTCTCTCACATGGACATTCCCCCCCTCCTCTCTCCCCCTCTTTCTTCCCCTCCTACCACCTCCCCACGCTTTGCCTTCCTCTCTCTGTAAAATGAACATATCCTCTAGTGAAGTTTTTTTTTTAAAAAGTAGTAATTTTTATTTTTAATAGCTTTTCTCCTCTTCTGGGAAAACTATACTTTCCACTAGCAGGAAATCAATGTTTCCAAGTTCTTCATTACCAAAGAATGTATCATTTGGTTCTAATATCAGATTGAAAACTCCTAGAGGGCAAAGATGCAGATTTTATTCATCTACATCCCCAAAGCCTCATAACACCTGCAACACAGTAAACCTCAAAAAATGTTAGTTCCGATCCTTTCTCTGGCTTATAAGAAATGCTTAATAGATGTTTGTTATAGCTATTTCATTCAGTATCAGCATTAATGACTGCCAAACCTAAGGGCAATGTAAAATCCAGGAAATGGACTAAATTTGACTAATAATAAATGATGCAACATCCTGATCTCCATCTGTTTGGCTGCTTGTATCAGCCAACCATTCCAACACATGTGTGTGATTGATCCTTTTGTGGCCGGTGCACTGGAACATTTATCTACTACTAAACCTTGCAGTATACACTTACACATGAATCAGAACACTTCTGTCTATAAAAAAGGCCTGGACACTGTTTTTAGAGAACCTTAACACTTTAACATCTGAGTTTAGATAATATCCTGCCGCAGGGGTGTCAAACTCATTTTCACCAGGGGCCACATTGGCCTCGAGGTTGCCTTCAAAGGACTGAATGTAATTTTCGGGAATGTACAATAGAACTACTCCTTAATAGTTAAGTGAGAGCTCAACACTGCTATCCAATAGAAACAAGGTGCTGGGCTGGATAAGACAAGGTGGAGGGCCAGATTCAGCCTGCAGGCCTGGTGTTTACCAGCTGTGCCCTACTGGGTCTAGCACTTTGTCACTCCACAATTATTAAGTTAATAAATTATCTACATTAGAATTATAATTTTACTTTTTACTTAATTTATATATTTTTCCATTACCATTTAGTCCCCTTATATCCCCCTCCCCCAAGCAATCAATATCCACATCCATGAGTCCTTTTTCCTTTTTGCTAAATCCCTTCACCACCTAACCTCCCCCCCCAAAAATTATAATTTTAAAGTAACATGTTATCTTAAAACAGTACCTACAAGATAAAACACAAAACATCTACTGAGATCTAGCAGCTGATAAACAAAGATGATTGGCTTAATAACAAAATACTTCAAGGACATTACTTAGAAATACGGAAGGAAAAAATTTCATTCAGTTCACAATGTTATGTACAAAAGCTTATGTGTAGACTAGTATAAATTAAAATCCACTTCAGAATTTTTTAACTACTTAATATGGACCAAGAAAACCCGTGGTGAGGTGGTGGATCACACAGGCAGGTCTGGCTGAATGGGAAACTGAGATTCAGAGCTGGCTATGGACCACTGTGTGGGGGTTGCCACTGCAGGGGCTGCCCCGGTGGGAGAAACTCCCAGTCTCACACGAGGGTCCGTTGGAAAGTGGGGCTAGAACCCTGCAGGCGAGCTGCAGTGTTCCCTCTCTGGCCCCTCTCCGACAGGTAGTGCCACACAAGGAGGGTTGCCCTACTAGGGTGAATACCTACGGCCCTGCCTCCTTAGAACTTAACAGGTGTGCCAAGACAAAGATGGCCCAAATGAAAGAACAGAGCAAAACTCCAGAAAGAGAGCTAAGCAACGAGGAGATAGCCAATCTATCTGATGGAGAGTTCAAAGCCCTGGTAATCAAAATGCTCACAGGACTAACTGAGCTTGGTCACAAAATGAAAGATACCCAGAGTGAAATAAAACAAAATATTCAGGGAACCTACAGTTACAGGAAGGAAACTAGGACTCAAATCAATGAATTGGAACAAAAGGAAGAAATAAACATCCAACTGGATCAGAACAAAGAAACAAGAATCCAAAAAAATGGAGAGGCTGAGGACTCTCTGGAATAACCTGACACATTCCAATACCCAAATTACAAGGGTGCCAGAAGGAGAAGAGCCAACAGCAAGAAATGGAAAACTTGTTTGAACAGAGAATAAAGGAAACCACCCCCCAATCTGGTGAAGGAAACAGACTTCCAGGAAGTCCAGGAAGCCCAGAGAGTACCAAAGAAGTTAAACCCAAAGAGGAACACACCAAGGCATGTCATCATTAAGTTACCCAAGATTAAAGATAAAGAGAGAATCTTAAAAGCAGCAAGAAAGAGGAAAGGAAAGGAAAGAGTTACCTACAAAGGAGTTCCCTTTAGACCATCAGCTGATTTCTCAAAAGAAACTTTACAGGCAAGAAGGGGCTGGAAAGCATCTGAAGTCATGAAAGGCAAGGACCTACATCCAAGGTTACTCTATCCAGCAAAGCTATCATTTAGAATAGACGAGCAGATAAACTGCTTCCCAGATAAGGTCAAGTTAAAGTTCATCATCACCAAACCCTTATTACATGAAATGTTAAAGGGACTTAGCTAAAAAAAAAAAAGAAGATAAAAAATATGAAAGTAAAATGCCAAAAAACTCACAACTATCAACAACCAAACCTAAAAAAAATACAAAACCAAAAATGAACTAATAAGCAAACAATAGAACAGGAACAGATTCACAAAAATGGAAATTACATGGAGGGTTATCAGTGGGGAGGGGGAGAATGGGGGAAAATGTACAGGGAATAAGAAGCATAAATTTTAGGTACAAAATACACAGGGGAAGGTTAAAAATAGTATACAGAATGAAGAAGCCAAAGAACTTACATGTATGATCCACAGACATGAACTAAGGTGGGGGAATGCTGGTGGGAGTGAGGGTACAGGGCAGAGGAGAATAAAGGGGAGAAAAATGAGACAAATGTAATAGCATAATCAATAAGATATTTTTAAAAATAAGAATAAATAAATTCCAACTTTCATTTACTCCCTTAACCTCATAGAGCCTCAGTTTCTTCATCTGTAAATGAATATAATTGTATCTACAGAAAAGGGTTGTTGTGGCATTAAAAGAATCTATTGTCTTTTAGTAAACTAAGTCATTAATTTTAATAAATCAATAAATTCACTAATTTTAATTAAGCTAAAATTAATTTAAAGAAATAATTAATTGAAATTACATTAAAGTATTTAGAAGACTGGCACATAGTAAACAGTCAAAAATTTTGGCAAACATTATTATCTTTAATAAGAAATGCACATCAAGAAGGCCATTAAGTACAATTTTATACCCATCCTATTACATTGCTAGTAAAAGTACAAATTGGAACTATACTGGGGCACAATTTGGCATTACCTTATAAACTTGAAAATTCACAACATATCTTGCAACCTGACTATTTCACTTCTAAATATACATTCCAGAGAATATTTAGCAGGTTTGTATCAGAAGCATGTTGCAAATATAAGTAAATATATTACATATACTTATGTAATATTACATAATAATGTTCATGATAGCAAACACCTAGAAACAGTCTAAATAGCCTTATACAAGACAGTGGTAACTTCACAAAATTGAATATTATATGGTAGTGCAAATGGCTTTTTTTTAAGCATTTTATAAAATTCAACATCTTTTTTTTTTTTTTAAGATTTTATTTATTTATCTTTAGAGGGAAAGGGAAGGAGAGAGGGAGAGAAACATCAATGTATGGTTGCCTTTTGTGTGTCCCCTGCTGGGAATTAGCCTGCAGGGAACTGGCCTGCAACCCAGGAATGTGCCCTGACGGGGAATCAAACTGCGATTGTCTGGTTCGCAGGCCCGTGCTCAATCCACTGAGCTACACCAGCCAGGGTGCAAATGGCTTTTTAAAAAGTACACTAAAAAAGAAAACAAACCCCAAAATGATACATCTTAGTAATGCATTGAGAAAAAGAAATCAAGTTCCAGGTGTTCACATATAAGTAAATATATTCCTTTTATAGAGTTCAAATATATTTAAACAATGAGACAGTGTGTAAGCACACATCTATGTGATAAAACTTTTTTTTTTTAATAGGAAGGAAACAGTAAACATACAACTCAGGTTACAGTGACCTCTGAGAAGACACAGGAATATGAGAGACGCACATTAGGTAGATGTATCACTAAGGTTCTGATTCTTATATTGTATTGTGCCTGGGTATTTTGTCAAGTAAATAAAACATCAAAATAATAGACTTCAGAGGTCCATACACAGACCAATGATGACAGCATGAACCAAGATAAAGATTAATCCAATTCTGTGCACAAGAGGGTTTTTTTCTGTTTTAATCCTCACCTGAGGACATGTTTCCACTGATTTTTAGAGAGAGAGGAAGGGAGGAGGGGGGACAGAGAAAGAGACAGGGTAGGGAGAGGAAGAGAGAGAGAGAGAGAGAGAGAGAAACATCTATGAGAGGAAGCATCCAGAGGCTGCCCCACAATGCCCCCCGTCCCAGTCCATGCACCCCTACTGGGGACCTAACCTACCAACACTTCAGTGCACCTAAGGATGCTCCAACCAACTGAACCACATGGCCAGGGCCACCTAAGGGTTTTTAATTTTTTATTTTATTTAATTATAGTTGACATTCAATATTTATGTGTGCATTATATTGATTCAACATTTATATGCTTATAAAGTGATGACAATTCTGCTACCATACATAGTTATTACCATATTAATAACTATATTCCAATACTGCACATTCCATTCTGTGACTTATAACTGGTGCATCAGAGGTTCTTTAAAATGGATTGAGGGTTAAGTATAATCTACTTTGGAGTAAAGGATTAAAGAAGATAATTCATGTTTGACATTTAGTGAAATACTCAATATATGTTAGCTACCACCCAAAACGTTATGATCTTGCCCAGGCCGGGTTGCTCAGTTGGATGGAGTGTCATTCCGTACTTCAAAAGTTTACCATTCAATCTCTTGTCAGGGCGGCATGGAAGGCAACCAAAGGATGACTCTCTCTCATCTCCATTTCTCTCTCTTCACAACACCCCCTCCTCAAATCAGTAAACATCCTTGGGTGAGGATTTTAATAAAACATGATCTATCAGAAGTTATTACAGAATAAAGTACATTTTAAAATTTAAAATTGGCCCCGGCTGGTGTAGCTCAGTGGATCGAATGTGGGACTGCAAACCAGAGGATTGCTATTCGATTCCCAGTCAGGGCACATGCCGGGGTTGCAGGCCAGTTCCCAGCAGGGATGCATGAGAGGCAACCATACATTGATATTTCTCTCCCTTTCTCCTCCCCTTCCACTCTAAAGATAAATAAATACAATCTTGAAAAAAATTTAAATCGCTTGTCACTCTAAACCAACCTCTTCCCATTTTGCCAAAGTAGAAACCTTACCTAAAATAGACAGAGCGCCTCAGGAAACTCGTGGCCCCACAGGGCTCCTCCTAATTCTTTACCAATCCAATTCTCCTCCTGCTAGGTAGGTATGTAACAACCTTGTTTTTGTTTTGACATTTACTACCTTCATCAACATTCTGCTTTATATGTATACCCATATATATTATCCAAAAAATGCTGTTCTTAAAAGGAAAGATGCTAATCACTACAGTCAATTAAAAAAAAAACAAACCTAAACTATCATAAACTATAAATACATAGTATCAAAAATTTTAATACAGTAAAAATAAAAAATATTGGCTCATCTACCAGAGACTGAGAATGATAGTACTTCTTCCTGATTAAAAATGCACGTGCACAAATAAAACATCTTAATTAAAATGCGAAAAGTCTTGAGAAAGAAATAACTTGCCAATTTAATTTAATGCCATGTTTGTGATAAAACTAGAATTGTCTTACATAGCAGGGCAAGTTCCACACTTTGGAAAAAGCTGAACTACCTCAAGATAACTCCATGTTAAAGATATTTTTAACCTTCTTCAAAAACTGGCTAAGACGGAATAAAAAAGATGTCATTCACTGTTTTCAAAAGTGTGCTGGGATTCAAGAACTAGAAACACACGAGATCTGTACTATCTAAACAGACATCACTAGCCACATATAGCTACTTAAATAAAATTACAATTTTGGTTCTTTATTCCCTCAAGCTACATTTCAAGTACTCATTAGCAAAACAGCCACATACTAGGTACCATACTGGACAGCACAAACAGAACATTTCCATCACCACAGAAAGTTCCAATGGAAGTGCAGCTTTAGATAGTCAAAAGCCCGAATGGTAGCAAATGGAAATAAGACAAATTTTAACATAAAAAAAAGCATCTTTCAATAAAATAACAGAAACACTTGAAATAACTGTGAGAGAATAAATTAAAAGCTAGTAGTAAAAATAAGTTTTCTTTTTCTACACTTCCTTTATGGTTTGATGATTTCAAAGGCTGGAGATGTACTAACACAGGCTCCCAAACTAAGATAATAAAATTATTATTACAGTTGAGGAAGGGAATTAAAAACTTAAAAAATAAGGTTAAGATACCAAGGCCACATGTGAATGCATACTGCCAACACTTAGTGCTTGTTGTACATCAGTTTCAACATTAGAGTCTATGAAAACTCTTATAATTACCTTACCTTCATTAATAAAGCAATAATGAAAGCATGACCAAATGACAGAATATCAGTAATACCTAGTTTTTAAAAGTAAAGGGTCTAGCATAATGAACTCTCATTTTCCATCCCCTGATCACTTACAGATGTTTGGAGTCTCCCCTTGCTTGTTACATGATCTCAATATCCTTATGAATTTGTTTCGTTACAATCAATATATTAAAAGAGCATTTTCCAGTTCATTTGATACACCACCACCAAAATTCTAGGACTGATTTTAACTATGTAAATATCTTATATAACTTCCCAATACGTAGGTTATATAACCTTTAACATAACTACTCCTTATACAGATCTCATTTATCTCCCAAAGCAGGCCTACACATTTCAAATCTAAAGTCTAGGTTAACTTTCCTCAGTTTTTTTTCTCTTCCTCAGGTTTTGCTAAAAACCTTTTCTATACTTGTCTGCCTTCTTTATTCCAATCCTCTAGAAAACCCCCTTTTTCCCTGTAAGTAAATCAAAACTCATACAGATAAACCCATTGTATATAATTTTCATGAGAAAGTAATTTATAAATAGGAAAAGATTACTGTCCTCATTAGCAGAGATACTCTCACATATGAAAAGATTTGCTTTCCAGTTCCATCCATGTTGTTGCAAATGGTAGTAGCTCCTTCTTTCTCTCTGCAGCATAGAATTCCATTGTGTATATGTACCACAATTTTTGGATCCATTCATTTACTGATGGGCACCTAGGTTGCTTCCAACTCTTGGCTATTGTAAATTGTGCTGCTATGAACACTGTGGCGCATAGGTTCTTTGATATTGATGTTTTAGGATTCTTAGGATATAATCGTGCTGAAAGACAAATACCATATGATCTCACCTTTAACAGGAAGCTAAACAACAAAACAAACAAGCAAGCAGAAAAAAAAACCACAAAAAACAAAGACACTGAAATAGAGAACAAGGGGATAGTGACCAGAGGGGAGAAGGAAGGGAAGTTAAGGGGAAAAAGGGGGAGGGATTTGGAGGACAAATAGGAAGGACACAGGGACAAGAACTAAGGGGGGTGGAAATGGGAGGGAGGTGGGGAGCAAGGGGCGGGGGAGGCTGGGATGGGAAAAATAGACAAAAAACTGTACTTGAAAAATAACTAAATAAAATTAAAAAAAAAAAGAAAAGAAAAGATTTGCTCTGTCACATACATAAATGGTAAAATTGAGATGACAATCTGAGTTTCTTCTTCTAACAACAATGCAGATTTCTTATAGAGTGCCAATTAGTATAACTGCTCCAAGAGGAACTATGCTAATGTTCCACAGGTAATTCACTGTCTATATAAATTGTATGACCTACCTTAAGTTTTTACAGAAACAACACATTTTAAATTTAAGACCTCTTCTATATATTTTTGCCTTTATAATACTTTTAATATAAATATGTCCACGAAGGAAATTTCTTCTATAGGTATTATCCGTCACCTTCCAAATTCCCTATAGTGTGCTTATATTGTTATTATACTTTAATATGTTTATATTAATCTTTGCTGAATCAATATGTTCCTACTTTTTCTCTGAAAATGCAACCACCGTAACAGTGCACAATCATTCCCTGGATTCAGACGCACACTCTGGGTATATCCCAAAGGCTGCCTCTCTCAAGAGAGCACACCTCCATTAATGCGCCACATGGGCTAAGGACACATAATGCCATAGGATGTAAATGCACAAAAGATTTTTGTGGATAAAGAGCTTTCCAATTTTTCCTAACATAAAAATATTATCAAGACATTTCAAATTAGGATTACAACCACATTACTGATTAGAATTACATATTCACATTAATCTTTAAGATAGTTTTCTAGCTTTCAAAATAATTCTGCACTTTTTATTTTTAAAGGCTGCTTTTGGAATGCATTTCCTTATCTGTCAGAGCACCTCAGTGAAGAAATCTGAGAAGCAATGATGTAACACTTATCTTTACTCTAGCTATAGTAGTTCATGTCTGAATTCCCTGCAATTCTCTCAGACCTCGACCTTGAACTGCACTCTCTTGAGGATCCTGTAACTTTTGAGTATTATCTCTTATTTCAGGGAATAATAAGCTGAACGAAAATTTATTCTTCAGTGCCAATAAGGAGATACATCCTTAGAAGACAGTATCCCATACACTGCACTGCAGTTCAGGATGGGGGATTTTTCACATTAAATGTCTTGACCAGCAGTATTTTTTTACTGAGAATGAACAGGAGTACAAAAGTCAGCCTATGTCATCACACAGTAAGCCTAAGTTGTTTTAGGAAAGGTTTTGTGTGTGCATATACACACACACACACACAGAGTCAAAAGGTATAATGTATTTGGTATTGTCAGAACCAAAAGTTTAAAAGGCACTATTTTAGTGCAAGGCTTCAGAGTCATTACCAGATATGTAATGTTTGCCAAACTATTTAACTTTGTTAAGCCTCAAGTTTCCTTATGTTTGTGAGTAAGGGTAATAACAGTACTATTACAGGGGTGGGCAGACGTAGGTTAATAATAATAAATAAGTAATGTAAGAATAAACTGTTTTGTGGACTCACAACTGTAAATATACTTCCAACCCCTGTATTTAAAACGATTGTTATCTATCACTTAATTATGTACTAGGAGCTATCGCAAAAAGTACAAGTTACTAAAGAACAAAAATGAAATGTAAGAAATATGGAAATGAATTTCATTTATAAATAATCCACAATATTAAAAATGTGAACTTTTGGAATCAACAATTTATATCTATTAAAAAAATACATATACTCTTTGACAAAATTATCTCACTCCTATAATTCATCCAAAGAATTTAACTGAACAAAGAAAATAATTCTATGCAAATTGATGCTTATTACAATGTCACTTATAATAGCAAAGAGCTAGAAACCTAAAGTATTCACTAAGAAGATAATAGCTATGAAAACTTATGGTATAACTCAATGAAATATTACTGGCATTAAAATCATGATTACTAAAAAACTATGTACAAGCATAGAAATTATTTATATTATGTATTATCAAGTAAAAATGAATAATAAATATTCGTACATACCCTACTAAAACAAGTAAAATATATACACATGGATCTAGAATCAACTGAAAATTGTGTTGGGTTTTTAATTGATTTCTTTCTTTCTTTCTTCCATGTAATTATTGCTCCTTGTCTTCTCCAAAACAAGCAACAAAAAAGTCAGTATCTTAATCCATTGAGGCTGCTATAACAGAATACTGAGGTGTAGCTTATAAAGAACAGAAATGTGTCTCTTACAGTTCTGAAAGCTGGGGAGTTAAAGATCAAGATGCCAGCATAATCAGATTAAGGCTTTCTTCCTGGTTCACAGCCAAGGCCTTCTCATTTCCCCCACGTAGTATCGAAAGGGCTAGGGACCTATCTGGGGCCTCTCTCTTTTTATAATTTTTATGATTTATTGATTTTTGAGACACGGGGAGGGAGAGAGGGAGAGAGAGAGAGAAAGAGAAAGAAAAAGAGAGAGGGGAACACATCGATTTTCCGTTCCACCTATCTATTCATTCACTGGTTTTCCACCTATCTATTCATTCACTGGTTGCCTCTTGTATGTGCCCTGACCACAGTTCAAACCCACAGATCGGGCATATGGGGGACGATGCTCTAACTAACTAAGACACCTGGCTAGGCTACTTGGAGCCTTTTTTATATGTAAGACACATCCCAATTCAAGAGGGCTCCACTCTCATGATTTAAACACCCCCCAAAGGCCCCACTTCCTAATATTAATTGGGGGTTAGGAATTCAACAAAGGAATTTGGGGTCAGTCTGGGGGCACAAACATTCAGACCATAACAGTTAAAAGAATTTAGCTCAGTTTCAGTTTTCCCACCACTACCTAGCTAAATCTATTTGAGAAAGGGTATATACACAAATGACACGACTAGAAGTTAGCCAGTAACTGTAAATCAAACTAGTCTTTTATTTGATGTATGCTAAGGCTTATGGATAGACAGTATACATTATACAAGTTCAGACTCATCTGCAATAAGGTCTATTTAACATAAGGTACGTCCATGTCTTTTTCTTTTTGACTGACCTTGAAGTTAAGTTTGTTCTCTTGAAGTATCAAGACTAAGAAAAATTGCTACAGAAAACTCAGGTGGTTAGAGGTTAGCTTGTCTCACTCATTCATCTATCTCTTCCCTTCCTTTAAAAAATGATCATAATACAGAGTTAAACAATATCTTAATCTGACATTATTACAGTTATTTGTTACGTGTTCATTTTTACTAAGTTAATTACGTTTGCTTTTTGGCTCAAATAACTCTCATCAAAAAATACATACAATTTTTAATCATCATATTTTTAAGTTCCTGATTTACGTTCATTTAAGATATTGAGTTAACTTCAAATTAATTCCTAAGCCAAGTTTCAGTAATTATACCATTTTAGAATAATGAGGCTAAACATCAGGCTAAATTAAAATATAAACAAGTTTTTGCTTTAGTTGTTAATGACTATAAAATGAACTAAAATATAAACTTATAGACCTTTAGCTGTGCCAATTAAAGATAAGAGATTACATCAAGAGCAAGGAGCTTCTAACTAACAGATCTAGCTTATCACTTATCACAAGGATCCCTAATAGTATTGATAGATCTAATCTATTAATAGGGATCCACGTTTGATTACGGTTGCATAAAATTAAGTATCTAAATCTTTAGTAAGCTGGAAAAAATCTTCGTTTCCCCTTCTCTCCCATGGAAGTAGATTTTTGCTTTCCGTACAATATTTTTTGAAAGCTCCTACATTTGAGAAAGATGGATATTTTCCAGTGAAAATGACAGAAGTCAAATCTATTTAAATTTCCAAAATGTGTTCAGGTACTTAAATGCTTTCATTACTAAGGCCTGCAGGAGACCTACAAAAAGGTCTCCTTTTATAACTAACTATAATACTTGTCTAAATACCAAACAAACAAAAAGACTGGCTAGAGCTAGGTCTTTACCCAACACTTGGTATATCCTCTTTACTCAATCTTTACTTGGAATATGGGAAAAATGTTCACAATATAGATTCATAGTATTTTCTGCTTATTGGAATTTTTAGATTTTAAGTTTTTCTAAAAAGCTACATTTTAACATTTAAACTGAAATATAAATTTTTCAGTAGGTCTTTAAAAGGAGTAACCTGTCCTGCTTTGGCTGGTGTGGCTCAGCTGGTTGTAGCAACATCCCATAAACAGGAAGGTCGCAGGTTCCATTCCTGGTTCAAGGCACATGCCTAGGTTGTAGGTTTAGTACCAAACAGGGGGGCACATAAGAGAGGCAACTGATGGATGTTCCTCTCTCACAACGTTTCTCTCCTCTCCTTCCCTTCATCTCTCTGTAAAAATCAATAAGCACATCCTCAAGTAAATATTAAAACAACAAACAAAAACATAGCCCTACTACCCTGACTAGATAGCTCAGTTGGTTAGAACATCCTCCCAGTACACCAAAGTTACAGGTTCAATCCATGTTCAGAGCACATACAAGAATCAACAACCAATGAATATACCAATAAGTGGAACAACAAATCCATGTTTCTCTCTCTACCTCTCTAAAATCAGTTTTTAAAAAATTCAAAAAGTAACCCTACCAAGAGGACAGTGGACCCAGAGAGCATTAAGGAGCCTTACTGCTACTGCGGCCTAGTTACCATCACATCCCAGGAGGAGCCAGGGCTGCCACAGCCAGCCCCCATCATCATTACCACAACCATGAGCAGTGAGGCCTAGGCCCAGCGGCCACCCACCATCTGTCATCATCACCTCCATCACCACCTTCAGTGCTGCTGACACCAAGCATGGCACCACACTGGTGGTACCTGCTGACGGGTATAAGAAGGTCATCCCAACGAAGGTTTTAGGAACAGTAAAACGGTTCAATGTAAGAAACTGATAGGGTCTCATCAATAGGAATGACACCAAGGACAATATATTTGTACACCAGACTGCCACAAAGTAGAATAACCCCACCCCAGGAAGTACCTTCACTGGTGTAGGAGATGGAGAGACTATGGAGTCTGATGTTGGTGAAGAAGAAAAGAATGAAAAGATAGCAAATGTTGCAGGCCCTGGTGGAGCTCCAGTGCAAGGCAGTAAATATGCAGCAGATTGGAACCATTACAGACACCATCCACACTGCAGGGGCCCTCCACACTATTACCTGAATAGTAAAAGTGGGGAAAAGAATGAGGGGCTAGAGAGTGCTCCTGACGTCCAGGCCCAACAGCCCTAGTTCCCACCTCACTATATGTGAGACCCCAGGGGCATCAACCACAATATTCCAACTCTCCTGTACAGGAGGAAGTAATGGAGTGTGCTAACAACCAGGACGCCGGAGAACAAGGTAGACCAGTGAGACAGAACATGTGCCAGGGCTATAGACCACGATTCCACAGGGGCCCTCCTCACCAAAGTCAGCTATAGAGGACAGCAATAAAGAAGGTAAGGAAAATCAGGGAGCTGAGACCCAAGGTCAGCTCAGCAGCAGGACTGCTGCCACTTCAATTTCTGACCCAGAAAACCCTAAACCACCAGATGGCAAAGAGACAAACGTGGCAGATCCACCAGCTGAGGCTGAGCAGGGAGGGACTGAGTAAATGCCAGCTTACTATCTCTACCATCACCTGGTTTGGTCACTCAACAAAAAGAAATATGAAATCCCAGTAATAAGGAGTGAACAAAAGATTGGAGCTGAACACCATAAGTGCTTGTTTTCTGCCCGCTGACCAGATAACTAAAACTATCTGCATTATCTATGCAGCATGGGGTTTTTATTATATTTATGTACAGACATCTTTTTTTGTTAATGATGAATGTGTTTTTTTTTTAAGCCTGGCTTTTAATAATACATCTTTAAAGATTTTAAAATTGTTTCATATCTGCTCAAGTTGAGATCTGAAGAACCTCATTTGTAATTGGTAATAAAAATTTACAACTTGATTCTTTCAAAAAAGTCAACAAACTGCAAGCAGAAAGGTCTTAAATATTTTTTTTCAAAAAGTAACCCTACCCAAGTGAAAGTAAGCACTGATTATTTCATGAACATAGTACCTTTCTTCTCAAGAACTAAAAGTTCTTTTTAATATTCTCTTATCTCTAATCAAAAAATGTTTTCAAGGGAAGGGAGGTTACATTTATCTTAACATCCCTCTGAAGTAGAGACACATTATCCTGATTGTACAGATGGAGAATCAAGCACAAAGACAGTTTATGTCAAAGTCTTAATATGACAGTCAGCAGTAACCACAGGATCATGTTAATTAATTGTAAACACCAAATTATAAAAATTTGATTAGTGAATTTTGTTTTGAAAAGGCCTTTCTAACCATTAAGATTGGAGTACCCAAAGAATAGAAAATCTTCTGTCGGACAATATAATTTATTTGGATAAGGTCAACATGTTGGCTCGTCTTTCAAAAACCTTTAAAGTTCTTAATAAAATCCGAATTTGGATAATTAATTCACAGGTCTATTTTTCCTTCTACTTTCTAATTTCCAAAGCTCTCATTCCTGATGGGGCCATTATGAGATCTTTTCATTTCCAATAATCTCAACTCCTCCCAGGGAACCCCCTCCCTTTTCTTATTCTCCTTCTTCCTGACACCCTCCTCTTCAACCTCCAATCCAAGATCCTGTCTCTTTAAATTGTAGAGGCAGATGTCAGCATTCATACTACCACTCTAAGTCCCTCATCCCACAGGCACATTAAATACAATGGTGCTGGCTCAGGATTCCTCTCCGAGTCACGTCCTCATACCCACCCAGCAACTCGAATGGCCCACATTATTTACTGACCATTTATAATAAATGAGCAGATCCTGACTCCTCCACTCCAACAACCTATTTCTACTTTAATCTTCCCTCATGTGTCATCACTCTGTGAAGTTTTGTTCTCTTATCAAAATCTTTCAATTTGTCCCAGTTCCACTCTGTGTGTCCTTTAACTTTATTAACATTTCCAGTCCTTCAAAAGGGCTGTCAATTCTGTGTGTCTACCTATCACTTCAAGATTAATTTTTTACTTACAATCAAGTCTAGCCATTAAGTGTCTGAGTACAGTGTGGTACAAATACTATGCAATTTGAATTTCATTTCTAACTCTTACTCCCTCGTGTGGCCGTGGGCAAGTTAACTAAACCTTTCTTAAGTCTCAGATATCTCTGTGTGTAAACTATGGCTAATACTTAGCTCACATGGTTATTAGAAGGATTAAATCTAGCACCGTGTCTGACAAGCAGTAAAACAGCTTGATAGATTCCTCTTTCCTGGGCCTTGCTCTCAATTACCCATCTTTCCTTTCTTCCCCTCCAGAACTGACATCACCACATTCAACAAATAATCTCAGCTCCTAACTTCCCCCTAAAGAGTATAACATTGCTCTTTACTGTCTCCATTTCATCACTTCCCATTGTGTTTTAAACACTTTCTCTCTGAACTCTCCTACCTCTCAAGACTCTTTTTTGATGTCCCTTCTTACTGTCCCTTAAAAACACTGCTATTTCTAACTTCAACCTCCCATTTGTACTTAATATTCTCCTTAGGCAATTTTCCACTAACTTTGACTACTACACATGCTGAATTGTCACCTCTAACTCTGCCCTCTTAACCTTCTTTGGGCACCAAACCTATAATTAAAACACCTTATGGAACATTTTCTACCTTGATACATTAGGAGGCACCCATAAATTTAAAAAGATCAAAATGGAGTTATTTTCCTCTTAAAACCCTTCTCTTCCTCTTCCCACTTTAAGAGCATCGAAGCAGCCCAAGTTTAAAATGAAGTCATCCCCCCATTCTTCCTAGTCCTTCCTTCATATCCAGTCATAAAATCATCCTTACTGGAAATCTGAATTGCCTTACAAATTCATCCTCAACAGTTCCAAATGAACTATTGCCAGCTGTTCTTTACCTTGATCGTTATTATATCTTCTTCCTCAAATGGAATTCATTTTATTTTATTTTCTCTCTAGTGACCTGTCCAAAAGAGCCCCAACATTTAGCTTTCTACACAAATTTGCTCTCTCTTCCTCACTTAAAATAATGGTTCCCCTGCTGCCTACACGATAAAGACTTAAGCTGGGGCTTTTCACTACTACCCGTACTGACCTAAGAGTTGTAGTAAGAAGGGAGGGTAGTTGAAAGAAAAAAATTTTCTTTGAATGCTTAGTGCTTTATTTGAAAAATAAATGAAAGTTATGTTCACAATTAATGTTACTAATACATTTCCCTCAACTTTTAAAAAGTTTTGAGAAAGTTCCCAAGAGCTTCTGTCACGTTTATCTTGTGGACCTCAGGCTCCGATCCTAGCAGTCCCTCTTTGCCCCTCGACTGGTGATACACAGATTACTCACTGGGCCCACATTTTTTTTTTTTATCTCCAACCACTCCTCCAAACATGTTTAGCAAAAAAGGTGGTTGCTTATCTTCAAACCTTTTGTGCTTGTTTTTGTTTTATTTCCCCCCTCTCTTTTGGGGATAACTTCTCTTTCCAGCTCATCTCTGACTGACCCCTAAAATGCCACCTCTGTTCTGCAGCCTTCCTTCCCACACTAACTCACACCCTGCCATCCACCCCCAGAATCACGTTCTCCCTACAGCCTTGAAGACCTTCATGAGCAGAGCACTCATCGCATTTCAGAAGGATCTAGTTCCCTTGTTGGATAGTGAAAGCACTTACCAGGTTTTACTTATCTTTGTATCTCCAAGGCTAAGGAAAAGTCAAGTGTCTAGCAGGCTCTCATATGTCACTGAAATGAACTTCTTGAAGAAAAATTTAATAATGGTATTTATCCTGAAAAACTTCTAAGAAATCCACATAACATAATTCAACCACTAAAACTGTGAAATGCTTGCACATATTATTATGGGGGCAACCCCAAAAGTGATCCCTAATTCCAACCTTAAAATATCAATGTACTTAACAGTAAAGCAGTAAAAAATAAAAAATCAGTGACTTTATGCCCAAGTTACTAAAACATTCTGATGTGATGAAAGGTACAATAACTTTGAAAAAGTGGCATGAGAAGAGTCACGATTTACTAAATTTCATCTAAATTTCTTGTAATGCTAAGACAAGAATACAGAGAAGTCATTAACAAATAGCAAACATCATGTATTTGCAAAAGTAATCTCTGAACATGTGAATTAACAAGTGAGATGTATTTAATCATATGCAATAGTATCATTAAATACTATCAGCAAAACAATTACATTCTACTTTCAAGTCATAATGGCCTTTACCTAAATTATAATCCCTGTTATACAAATAAAATTATAACACAAATCAGATTAAATGTTACTTCCAATCACTCAATTTATTAAAGCTTATTCTTTGCACTCTAAATGTAGAAAGAAAATGCCTTCCAAGATAAAAAATTTCAGATACAAGGAAACCTTCACTAGTAAATTCTATATTATGAGTAACAGAAATGCTACATTAAATATGGCTCAGAAATACAAAGAAAATCACTCAGGATTCTAGAATTCTTGAACTAAAAAATCCTCAAGTGGATCAAATCTAATACTCTCATTTTCAATCAGAAAAATTAAAAAGTCTAAAATTCTAGGACATGGAAATAACATAAATCTGTATTTATGAACACTTAATTATAAATCTATAAATTATGAGCATTTACTTCCATATTATGTGCAAAGATTAGGTAACAATACCGCATTTCTGGCACTTATTAAGACTGTATCATTTCTCTTCTTTAATCTTCAAATGAGATAAACTACATGGATTTTCTTACATCAATCCATTCTTGCAATCTCAAGATAAACCCAGTTTGACTGTGAGGCTTTGTTTTGTGTTTAGTTCACTGAATTGGATTTAACTTGCTACTTCTTGAAAAATCTCAGCCATTATCTTTGAATATTTCCTCTCCTCCATTATCTCTTTTGGAACTGTTAGTTGTATGGTGAACTTATTCATCTTATCCTTCACGTTTTCTTAATCTTCCAATTTACATACATATCTTTGGGTTCAGGCTTCTACAGCAGGAGATCTTAACCCCCTGTGCCATGGATGTCTCTGTCAGTCTGATGAAGCCTATGGCCCCCTTCTCAGAACAATATTAAAGGCCTAAAATAAATACATGGGATTATAAGAAATCACTGACATAATTATCAAAGTATTTTAATGTTGAACAGTAATATAAAATAAGTGCTTCTTTACTAACATCAAAATATAAGCTCTAGCAGTAGTTTAATAATTATAATAAGTTCATACTAGAGACCATAATAATGGCTATTTCAACATACCTATTAACCGCTGGACAATAATTGTTTTAAAAAAAACACCTGATTTCTACTGCTGTTCTGGGTGAATTATATCCTTCCAAAAATAAATAATGTTGAAGTCCAAACCTCTAGTATCTCAGAAAGTGAACTTGTTTGGAAATAGAGTCATTGCAGATATAATTAACTAAGAGGAAGATATACAGGAGTAGGATGGGCTCCTAATCCAATGAACAGTGTACTTATAAAATGGCCATGTGAAGACACAGAGACACACAGAGAGAGCACCATGTGATCATGAAAATAAAGTATGGAATTAGGCAGCTGCAAGCCAAGGAATGCCAAAGTGCCATCAACCACCATGAGCTAGGAAGGGGCAAAGGAGGATTCCCCTACTCATTTCTAAAGGAGCACTGCCCTGCCAACACCTTGTTTTTTTAACTTCTAACCTCTAGAACCATGAGGCAATAAATTTCTGTTGTTTTATGCCACCTAATTTGTGGTTCTTTATTATGGCAACCTTCAGGAACTAATACAATTGCTATTACAAGGACTTCTAATTCTATTATGGTTTTTTGGCATTTCCCTCAATTATGAATGCAATTCATAATTCAGTCAGAGATTAGTAGCCTGAATTCCAAGAACTCTATGTCTCAAGCAATGTAACACATTAGTCTATGATCCGCTACTGATGAACTGTTTTAACGAAAATGATAATCTATTTTAACAAAAAAATTACATCAGTATTTTCTCATTCAAAACTTTTTTGAGTGCCATAAAACACAAAAATCAACCTGTTAGGAGTCTATAATGACTGTGGATCTGGCCTCTAAAATGAGATGCTGCTATGAAAATATTTTTTGTCATAAACAGCAAACCTAATCTAAATATTAAAAAAATAAAAAATACATTATTTAAGTTAACTTCTTAATCTACTGAATTATCCTTTAGTGTTAAAGTAACAAGATAAGTAACAAGCCAAATGAAAAGACTTACTTTTTCTTGGCACTTCTCAGCCAATTAAAACAAGAGGGCTGATATCTTGTTAGTATATATAAGTATTCCTTTTAGAAACACTCAAGTTGGTGTTTAAACCCAAAGGCCTTAAAAGGAGGCTTAAAAACAGCACCACAAAGTTCTCCACCTATGATATATATATGACATATCATCAAAGACACACGGCTATAAAGTAAAAAAAATCTTTAAAAATTCTTAACATACCAATTGTTTCTAAATTTTTTATCTTGGTCCTTCAAAATTCATGGTTTTAGGCACCATTCTACCAAATCTCTACCAGAAGTCTTTTATTTGCTCAAATATTTCAAAAACAACATAATAAATTAACAAATATGTATGTTACAAGTCTAGTGACTTGCAAAATGTCTACCAACCTATTACTTTAGGGTAGGTAAGTTAGTACAGGAAGTGCTGATAATAATGCTTTAGTTCAAATACCTGGATTTACAAATGAACAAACTGAGGCCTACAGAGGCTGTCACTTGCCCAGAATCACAGAATAAATTAGTGACAGGACAGCAATGCATCTCCCAAGTCCAATGTTCTTTACACTATACCATATTGCATAAAGGTTGGTAAAGTTAAATAAGTTATCTGCAAATGACTGTTGTATGATCGCATACAATGTAATTCTATTTACAATAGATTATTTCAAAATAGTTCTGTTACCTGAAAACAATCTCATAATTTTTTAAGTAACTATTTTACTATCTAGCACCTTTTTAAAATAGGCACAAGGTCTCATTTCCTCATTCAAAACTGGCAAATATTTCTTTCTAGAACGGGAGAGACTATTTCAAGGTATAAGCATTCTCATACATTCAGTTTTTCTTTACTAGAGGACAATTTGGATGAAAGGATAAAATAAAAAGTTTTGCATCTCTTTTAACTCCATTCCTAAAGTATCTCAAAGAAAAACTATATTTTTGGATGAAGAGAGAAGTCACTATCAAATGTAGCATTGTTCAGAAATATCCAAAAATAGTATATTTTTAAACCAATGTATATTATATACTGAATATAATGTAGCCATTAAAATTATAGTATTCTAGAAAGAAATGACATAGGAAAAGATTCACAAAATATTAAGCTATAATAGTATCTACTGCACAATTCCATTCTGTTGAAAATACATGTATATACATAAGTCACATAATGCATGGGTAAAGCATTTATTAAAGCGTTTGGCACATAGTAAAAAATCCAATAAATGAGTATGATTCATCAACATCATAGGAAAGGAAAGGCATGCTTATATATCAAATGTTAAGACACTATCTTAGTAGTAGAAATGCAAACAAATTATTATGTACTCACTTTAAAGACCATTTTGTACATTATCCGAAATAAACTCTTACTCCTAAGTGGAGGAAATCATCGTTTTTAAACTGCACTTTTAATTCCTTTCCAGTTCCTATCGAAGGTTGGAGAAGAAAAGCTGAATTTTACCAAGTCTGGTATTGCGTAAGACAAAGTCTTACCCGTAATAGATCCTTCACTAATTCTTGGTTAAATATATACTCACAATCAACTTCTGGAAGATTTCTCTTTACAAAGAACTCTTATTTCAAATAATATGGTATATAATAAGAGGATCTAAAAATGAGGCTTCTAAAGGCCTTACTGGATTTTACCATAATGGCTAAAAAAAGGTTAAATTAAGGTGTCTCAAGACATTGGTGATTTTCACTTTTTCTCTAAAGTTTGAAATCAGGTGAAAAAACATTCAAGTGTTAAGAACAATCTCTACTGTAATTAAATTCCTATTAATTTTGGCTTTTAAAACAATGAGAAAAAAGAAAAAATATACATGAAGATTTTGTAAGTAAAATGGTAAAATCCACATTACAGGGCAGGTTTAAAGTGTGGTAAGGCTTGAAGGGTATCTGCCATAATAATCTCTGGTTTCTTCATAATATATAACTATAAATAATAAATTGCCATTTTGAAATGTTACTTTATATATTAAAGATAAGATACATAAACTATCAGAATAAAAGCTACATTCCAGCCCTAGCCGAGTTAGCTCAGTTGGTTAGAACGTCCTCCAAATAGGCCAAAGTTGCTGGTTCCATCCCTGGTCAGGGCACATACAAGAATTGACCAGTGGATAAATTTTGCATAAATTATTGCAAACAATGCATAAATAAATGGAACAACAAATTAGATTTGTTTCTCTTTCTCACCCCCTCCCTCTCTCTATTCTGCTCCCCCACCTCCTCTCTCTAAAATCAACACATAAAAAAAAAAAAGCTACATTCCAAAGAAGTTTCCTGTGGTTTGGGTAATGAGCAATGTTGCCCTTAATAAAACTGATTAACAGATAAACACATCACTTTCTAATATTAAAAAAAAAGTAAAACTCCAATAATTTGTCTCCGTGAAGAGTTAACATCTAACAGCAAAATACTACATGCTAAACATTATTTTTGTCCTGCAACAAAGCTCCTAGAGACTAACTCATCGATAAAGCAGGATAAATTTGTAAAAATAGAATTCTAAAAGCCTGGGTGAGTCCCATACTAAGTACAATTAAAATTTAAAAAAAGAAAAAAGACAAAGCAGCAATTCTCCCAGTTTAAAAAAAAAAAAGCCATTTGGTGTTTCAGGTATCAACATCTTTGGAATTAAACCACTGGGAATATTTACTCATTTTTTCGTGTAATAGCACACAGACATCACTACACCAAAACCCTGCACTCTGAATTTGTCCATGGCAAGTATTGCTAATAGAGACCATTTAGAAACTATATTTACATGTGTGTGTCAATTCACATTTCTCATTCGCTTTTCTGTTAGCTGAATCCAACAAAGAGGTATTCAGTATTTTACTTTAAATATGCTAATTAGTCTTTTCCTATCTCTAAAACAAATTTGACAGTTTGATCCAAGCTACTTTCTTAAAAGATACTAATAAAAATTATCATCATTCCGCTCGGAATTTTTCGAAGCTTTTCTTCTAACTAGGCGTTATCTGAGATACAGTACTTCTTGATCTCTCTCAAAGTAGGTCTAATCTGCAGAAGGCAGTGAGACAGTGTACTGCACTGTGAATGGACAGCCAGGTATTTTATGAATGGAGGCGATCACGTGATCCCAGCACCTCCCAGAACTGATATTTCCCACATAACTGTGTCAACATTCTGAGAACAAGGGTAGTTATTTGTGGGTGCCTATGTTTTTTACTTTAACTTATAACTTCGAATTCTCCTTACTTACCGAACTCAAAAATCTACATGAATACTATTAAGCTTCGAATTTTTTTCCTTGGGAAATCCTTTCAAGATGTCCAAGGTGATGGATGTTTAATTATTTTTTTATGAATGAAGAGTGTGCTATGCAAATGAAGGCGATTCACAAAAAAAGAGAGAACATGGCGGCCACTTCTGCTTCTAGACTGCACTGACACTGCAGCAATCTACCTTCTCCCACACCCGCTCATCAGAAGCGTGTGTTGGGGGGAGGAATGGGAAAGAGAAACGCTGCTTGCATTTCTCAAGCTATTTTATTTTAAACAGGCCTAGGCTTTGGACTTTAAAGTTTTCTCAGAAAAGTCTAACTGGAGGAATGCACTTTATTTAAAGGAATGCATCCTAGGACTAGCCCTTACTCACTTAACTCTTTCCAACCCTCGAAAGATAAACAAAACCTGATTTACAAGAAAACCTATGCTAATATCCTGCATGAAATTAAATCGCGTCTCAACAGAAAATTGTCACAGCACCATTATTTCTCCAAGCAGTTGTTACGTTAAAGCACAATATGTTAAAGGCAAAGTATTTTGTTTGTAAAATATAAGGATTGCCAAAATAAGCAAAATCTTAAACGGGATGTTCCAGAAGTTAATCAATGGAGTCACCAACATGTTCAGCAATGTAAATACTGTTAAGTCAACGTCAACGGTGTGTTTTAATATACTTCAGGAGTGAAAATTAACATTCGAAATTATTCTATGCACCTGATAAAGGCATGCCGAATGATCGCGAAGGTAAAATATATTAGTTCAACATCTCCCACACTCCAGGTGTCCTTACCTTATTAAATTCTAAAACTGTTTCCCTAGCCCCATTTTTTACACGAATCTTACAGGTCATAAGTTTAAAAAAGGAAGGGTGGGGGTGGAGGCTTAATCGGTATTTAAGAGTCACTGACTCATCGAATTAAGATTCAAGAGCAGTTTGCTGCAAGAGGTGCTCCCACACAATAGTCTGCAAGTGAAACAGCTATAAAGGAATCAGGATGGATATTCAGGGTATGTTGATTGGCATGTTAAAGGGGAAAAGGACAGGCCAAAGGTCTTCCAGGCAAACGGGTAATTTCTATCCTGGCTCCATCCATCCATCCACATGACTCCATCTCCTGGACATAAAACTGCCTTCCAACCCCAACCCTCAATACCCCTTCCCAGAAGGAAACAACTAAATGGGGGGTGGAGGGGTTGCTGCCATAAAATAAAAAAGCTAAAGAAATCAAATATCTGCAGATGCACCGAACTCTCTAGGGCTGCAAGCTTTCCGGCACCCAAGTCTTCGAGGGGTCTGGGGGTCAGCGGAGGAAGGACGGATGGGGCGTGGGGGGTTAGTAATCAAGATCAATAAGGCACTTACTCGTTGTCAGAAGTCGCCGTCTCCTCGCTCATCTTTCCCTCACCGTGATCCGATCTGGAGATGGAGGAGCAACAGTAGGCGGAGGAGCAGCAGCAGCACCGAGGGGCAGGAGGCAGCGACGGCCGGGGGGGCGAGGGGGCAGCGGCTCAGGGGCCTCACCATGGTGGATGCCTCACCCAGAACGGTGCCCCCCCAGCCGGGAACCCTGGCCACCCCCGCAGGGGGGTGGCGGCAACAACCTCCGCCGTGGCGACCCCAGCCTCTTCCCTAGACTCAGTGCCCAGCCAAGTGATCCGAGGAGGCCGGGGAGGGTCCGTGGAAAGGAAAAAAGAAAGGGGTCCTGCAAGGGCTGACTGGAGAGCTGCTCCTCCCGCCACTGGGGTGGAGTGCGGCGGGGTCCGGCAGGGTCCGGCAGGGAAAGAGCGGGCGAGCGGGCGGGCGAGCAAAGAAGCCCGGAGCAGAGGCGGCGCTTCCCTCAGGGATGCAGCGAGGAGGAAGCAGAGCTCGGCTTGGTGGGGGCCGGCAGGGGGGTGCCGAGCCCAGGCTCCCGGCAACGGCGGCGCGGTCCTACCGGAGCCCACCCCACCATCTCCCGCCTCGCTGCAGGCTACCCGCTCAGCCCCAGGCAGCAAGTGGGGCGGTCCTCAAAAACGAGCGGAACCGGGCGAGGGGCCTTCGGTGGCAGATTCCTCCAGACACGCTCCAGCCGGGACGACTCCAGAGGGGGAAGAGGGGGCGGCGGGGAGCGTGTGCGGCGGTGGCAAGCAAGCCAATCGCTCCCGCCGGGCCGACGAAGACCAGCCACTCCCGGGGAGCAGGGTTCCGAGAAGCAGCTTGAGAGCCAGGAGAGCGGCCGCAAGTCCCCCACCAGCCAGTGCCCGGCAGCAGCTCCGCGGGCCAGCTCCTCACCTCCCCACACCCGCCAGAGGGGAGCCGCGAGGGGGGCGGCGGAAGCGCTCACGCCGCCCGCTCCTTCCGCCGTGCCGCCGCCGCCGCTGCTGCCCGAACTGGGGGCTCCCGCAGGAGGAGGCGAAGTAGTCCCTGGCGACTTCTCCCGGCCTCCGGCTTCCCCCGAGGGCCAAAGTGACCACCGGGTGGGGTTGCCGAGCAGGGTGCCCTGGGAGTGAGGGCGTGCGGGTTGGAGGACTAAAAGCTGCGGTCTCCGGACGAATCACTGCAACTCGAAGTCGTGTGCAGCATAGCAAGTTTCAGGAAAGTAGTTCCCTCCTCCCTTCATTTCCCAAATCGTTGTCAAGCCACTGAACGGGGAAAGGGAGGAGGGAGGCGGAGGGATACGCTAGGCAACGGGCTCGGTGAGCGTGCGCGCGCTCCAAACTCTTGGCACGCTGCGAAAGGGGGCGGGGGTGTGAGCTGCACTGGGAGCTGCTTGGGAGGCTGCATTGTTGCGGCGCGGTGCTCCCAGTTACTGGCTTTGGAATATCCAAGTTGCCTGAACGAAGAGGCTAGTATGACTGTGTGCTCAAGGACAATATTGGAGGCTACTCTGATCTGACGTGTGTATGTGTGTATATGTCGTGTGTGTGTCTTCTTGCAAAGAATGGAACTGGCATGAGTTCATCTTTAGTTAGTGGGGGTTCGAAGAGGGACTGTACAAAGAGAGCTCCGCCTGCTGTCCTCTGCTTGCATTGCTGCAGTGTCCTAGCTGCATGCCCGGCGGGTGTGTGTGTGTGTGTGTGTGCGCGCGCGCGCGTGTGTTAGAGAAAGAGTTGGTTCTAATACCTTGGATCCTTACTGCGCAAGGGGTATGCTGTGCAGAGCATTCATCTCCGAAAGCTAGCATGGTTGTTAATGGAGAACGACTTCCATTGAAGCACAGGGTAGGCGTGTTACATGAATCTGGCGCAGCCAGAAGCACAGGAAATAAGTCCCGCTGCGAGAGAGGTTGCATAACTATAGCGCAGAAGATGCTTCTGTGGCATGAACTCCTCTGAACGGAGGCGGGACGAGAATTGAATAGGCAGCTGTCACGTTTGCTTTGTTAGAGGACAATGTATGCAGTAATCTCAAAAGGGTTTTGCACAAAAACCTGCTTAGGTTTCGGGCTGTAGTATAGGGGCTCCTGGACCAGAGGACTGAGCTCCTGGCTTTGCAAATTCTATTATCTCTTCTCTACTTAGAAAGCCAGTCTATATTTGATCCAGCCTGGGGGACTGAATCCTAAGCGGGCTCCAGATTTTCTGACGCATCTCCCTAGGTTTGTGCGCAGTGCTTTTTCTCTTCATTCTCAGGTTTGTGCAACCTGCGAATGAAGGTTGCTGCTCCTGCCACGTTGAAGGGTAGAACAATTCCTGAGGAAGAAGAAAGTAGGAGAACCTCCCACACAAGCCAGGACTCCTGCCATCTGTCTCCGGGAAGTTTCAGGATTGCTGTTCTCAGGAGCACTCACACTAGCTTGTTAACAATGTTTTGTCCATAGTAAGTGCTTAATAAATGTGTGACAAATTAATAAAGGAGCTAAGCCAGTTAGCTTGCCCCCCTTAAAAAAGCATTCTGTTAATTTCTGAGGTTTCTTGCTTCCTGCCTCAGCAGGAGCAGCATAGTCCTTACTCCAAGTGAGGAAGGGGTAATGTTGGTGACAGGAAGGGGTGAGAGGATCCTGGGATAATCAGATCTTATCTCTTACCCCTGAACCTGAGGCTTTTGTTTTTTAAATCTTGTTCCTGCTGAGAACCTGTAATTGGGAGTGTTGGTACTGGCCTGCTCTCCTTCCAGTAGTACTGCTGACTGCTTCAGCTGCCCAGATTTGAGTCAAGTATCAAAAATTTGTGTTCTAGACAAGTTACTTAAACTCAGCCTGTGTAAAACTAGTACCTAATTCACAGAGTTGTACTGATTAAGAAGGTATGAATATATATATATACACATATATACATACTTATATATACATGTATATATATATGGTACTTAGAACAGATTAAGAGGTCAGTAAGTCTTAACTTTTACTATGATTTTGTAAAATGGAGGTAGTAAACTCCATAACAGGCAGTGTCAGTTGCTCTGAAGTTTTAATGTAGAGCATTCAATAGCCTTGTTCATTCAATAAATAAGTGGGGCTTTTTTTTCTGTGTACCTGTCTTGCTAGGCACTCGGCCCTTAGTAAGTCATCAGTAAATGCTAGTTCTCAGACTTATGACTAAGTAAGTAAAAGGAACATTGGGTCCCTTGCAAAACCTCATTTCCTTTGGAAAAAAATTGTATCTGAAATTCAAGTGCATCAGGGAAATTATTATCCGTAACAAGCTTTGGGAGAAGATATGAAAACCATTTTGGTTGTCATTTGCAAGGCATTATACTGGCCACTTTCACACACAGTGCCTACCTGAAGGGGCAAGATATCATCAACAACCTGAATTAATGCTTTTAGGTTGTTCCCAATCCATGACCAAGACGTAGCCCCCAAACGGTTTTCTTTTAAGTACTGTAAGTCCTCAGTTAACATTGATAGGTTCTATGACTTTAAGGGAAACAACTTATAGCAAAACCAGTTTTACCAAAGGCTAATTCATATAAAGAGTTAATTTCCTATGCTATAACAAAATGACATTGAATAAAGTGATATTATTCAAGAACCGGCTGTACACTGCAGGTAGGGCTTTAATGTAGACTCTAGACACCACTCTAGACATTGTGATCACAGACCTGTAATGGGACTAACAAATCTGTTTGTTTGTTTCAGAAGTATGCCAGGTCCTTCTTAGCATTCACAGACTACTCTCTCTCCTTGCAACCTCGTGTGTTCATCACATCTCCAAACACATCTCTAATTTAAGCCTCTTCCAATGGAACACACACTCACACACAAAGGTGTATCTTAGGCTAAGGTAGATACTGGTCAAGGCCAGAGAACTGGTTCAGCTAAGGAAGATGGAGTCAACAAGTCTTGAAAAGTTACGTGAGAAAATACATAGGTCACAGTTTCACCTTATGTTCCAACTCCATGCAGTTGATTGAGCTGTAGTCGAGAAGGATTCTGTGGCCATATTGGGGTCAGAAAAGTAAGGGACCCTTCCTTGCACTTGCTCCTATGTATTTTCTCAGGGTTTCTGAGAAGGAGCTGGCCACAATGGCTGGTGCGTATAGGTGGCAGTCAGTACTACTGCCATGAGCTTAAGAATTAGCCACAGCCACTTGACACTTAACCTATTTTAGGTGATTAAGTATCCAAATACCCATAGGCCAAGAGCACAATTGCCAAGTAATTGTCACTATAGGAAATCATCAAAGTTAAGAAGGTACAAGTGGGCTCTGAGTTCCAGGTAGGTATCAGGCCAGAGGCCACAAGGATGGCAAAGTAGCCTGTCCTCATGGAGGCACTGGGAGAGGCATGGCACACTCCAATTGAAGGCTCTTCCTTCCAGACCACTTGGTCCATAGTGGTCATCTTTTTTGTGAACTCAGAATTTGTCATCTCTAATTCTTCTTTTATTTTTGTCTTTACTGTTTTAAACCTGTATTAATAATTCTCTTTCTCTCCCTCTTTGTGTGTGTGTGTGTGCTACTTAACTTTTTGTGAGTTTCCGTTTGTTTTCCCAGTTACATTTGAAGTGGCTCAAAGGCACAGGCGGCATTTCGCACTTTTTGGTGTTCTCATCAGCATTGCTTTTAAGTGATGGAAGCTATTCAAGTGCAATACGATGGCAAAGCTTGGTGCACATAGGTATACATGAAGCTGTATTGACGGACACTGATGGCAGTCGGGAGTCCACTCTGGCTTCCTGCTGTGACTTGGACACCACTGTGGTTCAGCACTTCACACACATCGTGCCTTGCACTAATAAGCTCTCAGCAGATATTTGTATACTTGAAAAAGCCAAAAGAGGAAACAGCCATGCCAACATTTGAGGTTCTCACAGAACATAAAATCCATATACACAGTTCCCTGTCTAAGTCTACTCTTACCATTCCCTTTTAGCAGATGTTATTAAAATTTTATATTGTAAAACTGTAGTTAATATGTGCCTAGATCAAAGAGAACACTATTTTCATGCTGTACTTTGTTTAATGAATGATTTTTTTTCATGTAACCAGTCTCTTGGCTAATGAGCTCTGCCTCTCAGTGGAGTAACTAAATGGTAACCATGTTTCTAAATAGTTTCCTTGCCTCTGGCATGAGTCTTTCTCTCCATCACTAGGGTTTCCATGTTCGTCTGAACTAATATAGAGTGTAAAGGAGAAGTGTGCTATTTTATTTTTTTCCCAAAGGACTACAATTGTCGGTCTGGTAGTATCCGGTGAGTGTGAAATCAGTTTACTTTTAATGCTATAACTGCCTTTTACAGGAAGTTTCCACAAGATTACAACGAGTACAAGGGAAATGAGCAGTCTGCAATTTCCTCTATTTTCAGTATAATCTTAGCAGGGAGGATGCTTACTAGGCCCCACGCTGCTAAATAAAGCACTCCTCCCTTACCATGGTTCTGGCAAACAGCTTTGGCATGCTCATTCTTTGAAGGTGAGATCCCATTACAACAAGATTTCCAAGAGCATGTGCGTGCAACACCAATTCAGTACACAGCAATGACAACGACCACCACAAAGTGTCTAAGCAGTTCCTAGGATTTTGCTTTAAATATGGCATTTGCTTTCCCTTTTAGTGAGTAATGATAATCAGGGATTTTTTATAGGACCATAAAACTTACGCCCCTTCGTAACTTACCTTTGTAACACCCTTGTCCACTAGGTATTATTATCCACTCCAATTAACAAGAGAATTAGGAACGAAAGATCAGAGAGCTTAGGTGACTTACCAGAGGTCACACATTAGTAAGGATGTGGCTAGAGCTCAAACTCAAATTTTCTTCAAAAACCTGTGTGTGTGTGTGTGTGTGTGTGTGTGTTAGTGTTACATATAACTTGTCTAAGATGGGATCACTGGTAGGGTATTGTCCACGTCAAGTCATTATTGCTGTGGAGGATGACTTGGCAGGAGAGCCATACTTTAGATAAAGAGAAGACTAAGCCCTTGGCAGTTATCAGCCGCCTCCTGTGGGCCTCGAGCACTTTATGAAAACCTCTGGTGTCTCTTTTGCAAATTGGTAACTAATTCCAGGGCCTTGATAGGAAGACTGTTTCCAGTAGGAGGCAAACAACATCTGGTTGTGTTGTGGAATCCTAGCAGCCTTGATGATCGTGGTGGCAACTGGCCAGCACTGTGGCTGTTTACATTTAATTTCCGTTAAGTGAGATTAAATATGTTCTCCTGCCCTGGGCCAGTAGCTCAGTTAGTGGGAGCACCATCCCCATAGAACAAGGTTATGGGTTCCATCCCTGGTCGGGGCACACACAGGAATCAACCACGTGTGCATAAATAAGTGGGACAGCACACAAGAATGCATAAATAAGCGGAACAACAAAAATCAGTGTTTCTTTCTCACCCGCTCTCTCCCTATAATCGATAGATAAATTTTATTTAAAAAAAAACCTTTAAAAATGTACCCCTCAGTTGTACTAGCCACATTTCCAGTGCTGAGTAGTCACAGATGGCTCGCGGTGACGACGTTAGACAGATCAGACCTAGAACGGTTTTGTCATCACAGAATATTGTGGCGGGCACTTTGATGTGTAGAGGAGCTGCTGTAAACAACACAGGTAGCAGCCTTGTCCTTAATATAGACATCTAACAACGATGATGCTCCCAAATACATACATGTCAGACTTGAACTGGGACGCACTGTATTTCCTCTTTTGACCTCAGATTGTCTTCATTGCCATCAACGCAAGGTAAAAGGAGGGATAATTTCGTAATTAAAGTCTGCGGTAAACCTATGGAAGATATCTATATTGGTAAGCCTTCATTCATTGATTATTTTATAAAAACATTAGAAATGCTCATGTAGAGTACTGAAAATCCTTCCTACTGAAAGCAGCAAAGCTTCACCTGGGAGCTGGTTAGAAATGCAGACTCTTGGGCTCCACCCCCCAAACCCTACACCCCTGCTCAGCTATAATCTGCATTTTTACAAGATCCCCCGGTGATTCATCTGCACATTAAAGTTTAAGAAGCCCTGCTGGAAATAATCTCTTTCTCTCTAATAGAGGCCCTACCTAATCTTGACAAGGTATGTTTTTCTTCAGGTTTGTCCAGCCCCCAAGTGTATAAAAGTGAGATAGACCGACCATCATTTCCAGCTCTCTTCCTGCCCCCCCCCCCCCCGGGTTAGACCACTGAACTGCACTTCGGCTCTGCTCCTCCCCAGATTTCTTTCCCACCCCTTCCCATATCCCTCTTTCCTACCAAGTATCCCTATTTTGCTAAAAACAAAAACAAAAATAAAAACCTTCTGTTTTTCTAACGCTCTCTTTCTGACTTTTTGAAGGGCTCCTCCTCTTCACACTCTGCAACATGACACTTTAGTAGGATTTTATCATTATTAGGCATGTGGAAAGCCTAGTAGTTCTACACAACCCCCTCCAGGAGTATTAAAACTGCATCTTGTAACTTCTGTTTACAAGAAGTTACAAGATGCAGTTTTAATACTATAGTTTGTTTGGTTTTTAAACTATAGTAGATGCAGGTCTACTATAGTTTAAAAACCAAACAAAACTTAAGGCCTGCCTTTTACGTATGGCATCAACACTTCCAGACCTCTGTCTGTGTTGGCCATGTGTGTGTATGTGTAATATGTAGTTGAACAGTTATAATGGAAGGAATACAGACACTTAGGTGATAGAGGTTATATGTATTATATGCATTGTAAAGGGAATGTTAGCATTAGAGGAAAAAGAAAGTTATTTTTATTATCCGTGTCGTATAACACCTTGTGCTGTATAAATGTTTCCTTTTGGTTTTCCATGTTTTCCTAGATATTTGGTAAAATTTTGGAGACCAGTTAAAGGCTGTTGCAGTGGTCTATATAAAAAACCAGTTTGGGCACTAGTCAGGTGCTGGAGGGTAGAGAAGGAATACCGATACATTGGCGCTTCGGTACTGATCGTTACTTAGTTCTGGAACTTGTGATGAGTGCCGGAACCAAGGAGCACCAAGCAACTGGTGAGTGCTGAAGCTGGGCAGTGTGGTGACCACACAAGTTCTGGCGAATGCAGTAATAAGCCCCGAGCAAGTGCCGAGTGCCAAAACATTTTTTTTTCTTGACGAGTACAGGGTGTGCTTGAGTTCTGAAGGTGACAAGTACCAAGGCACGACTGTATTAGATACCAGAATCCTCAAGACTACTTTAGCTGCTGGGAGGCCTGCTCTCTGGAACCTTGCACTGTAGCTGGAGAGACATGGAAAGCCAAAAGAAAACACTTAGAAAATACAAGACGTCCCATAAATACATGCCATGGCAAGTAATAAAAATAACTGCTGTTATTTCCTCTCATGACACTAACCTTATTAGCATTCCTAAATATGTCCATTTTGGAATCCTATGATAATATCTTTCTTATCTTTGTATGATGAAATCTAAAATTTCTGTGTTTAAAATTAAGTTTAAACTTAAGTTCCAGTGACATCTGGTCAATCCTGACCTCACCAGAAAGAAATATTTTCATTCTCCAAAAAGTTTAAAATCCTAAGACGACACTGACTTAGAGAATGCCACCCTCGACTCCAAAGTTCTTTATCAGGAAGCCCTAAAACACTTCACACCCTTATTGTCTTCTGGGTTTGAGCCAGTCCTTGTTTACTTCAAGTTTCCTTCCTTTGTCGGATCCTGCCAGTCTTCCTCCTGGGTCTCCTGCCAAACCATGCCAAGGACTTTGAACAGTCTCTCTTTACATGCCTTATTGTTCTTGCTTATTTTAAGTACATCTCCTGGTATTTTCCATAAACTTTTTAGAATTGATTTGGGAGGAAAAATTGCTTTTTACAGTTCCCCAGCATTTAACCTAGCCTGCCTCTTAGAACTGTTACTCTTGGTATATTTCATGATACTATTCTTAACTATGTATTTGTTTAATGCCTATAGTTATCTGTTGTTTCCAAGGTTTTTTTTTGTTTTTTTAATTTATTTAATTATTGTTCAAGTACAGTTTTCTGTCTTTTACTCCCATCCCAGCCCACCTGCCTAGTGCTCCCCACCTCGCTCCCTTTTTCCAAGTTTTTATTAAAACAAAATATTCATATGTATCCAATTATTTTTGTACAATAACCTGTAAAGTGAATGTCTGATAGATGCTTATCAAATATTATTTTATATGGTAATAGTAATTTATTACTCCAAAAGAACAACTTTTAATTTCTATTTTCAACCTATGTCTTTGGATCTCCTACCTATTCAAATGATATTAGAGATTTTGCCAAGCTTTTGTTCAAATTTATAAATTCTATTCATGCATGATTCCAGTTTATTTTTTCACTATTCTTGTATCTACAAGGTGAAATTTCCTTGGAAATCACTTAAAATGTAGTTAATTTAAAGGCGATTTTTTAATGCTTTTACTTCAGATATTAATGTTTTATAAAACCAATAGTAATCAGAAAAGGATAGAGAAAACCTTCAGAAATCATCATTAGAATTCACTAGAGAGTGGTTTACGATAATTCTCAAAGGATCCATCTTCAATAAACTTACAGAAGATGTCTATATCAGAAACATTAACTGATGGATTAATTTTATATGCCAGACTCAATAATAGAGGTGGAATTAAAGCAGTCCTTGAGTTCAAGGAACTTGTGTTTAGGGAAGATGAAAACTGGTGAATTGCCATTACCATGGTTAAGTGCTGTGCAAGCTATGAATGAAATGCTATGGGAGCAATTGACTTTGCTTCACATAAAACAGAAGATGAACAATAGGTGAGTTACCTTTGAATATCATTGTGAAACATAAACAAGAAGAATGAAATGAAAAGCCATTCTTGAAAATGGTTTTACCCATATGTTCAAGGAGATTGTGATTAGAAAAAAAATGCTGATGCTTGTATAACTTCACCTTTCAAAGGGACAATAGGAGCTATGAGAGATTTAATAAATGTCTGGTTGTATTTTGTACACTTTCATATCAACAAGGCCAAAGTGCTAAAGATGAAACCCATGAGGGTAAAGCTTTCACAGCCACTCCCTACCCTTCAGCCTGTTTAGATGTTACCGTTTTCACCAACACCTGTCTCATTCCTCCCACCCCCCCACCCCCCGAGGATGTTACCACACAGGGACCTGATGGATGTTTATGTAGCTGGTTTATTTGTTCTCAGTTGTGTTTCTGGTAGTTATTGCATAGGCCCTTTTGGTATAGATGAGCAATCTCCTAATTATACCTATATTCTCTGAGAAAATGCTCTTTAGCATAATGCACCTTGTTTTGATTCCCAACTCAGGAACTCTGTGGTTGCTTTCTGTGTGCCGAAGGCCCAAGGTCACCTATTCTCATCTCACTCATCCCAATGTAGTTTCACTGGGTCTTCCACTTCTCTGTCTTTTCTGAATGACACATGTACAGATTCTATACTGGATGTGTTTGTTGTGTTTATTTAATTACAAAAAGTGTTCTTAGGTTCCTTGTGTATGTTTTGAATATCAAATTAATAAAACAGATGCCTTGGTTTCTAAAAAATCTTTATCTTCCTCAATTATATGCTATTATACCACAACAATGTTGACAGAAGTTGCCTCTTACCTCCTAGACATTTGAGGGAAAGTCATGTGGACATGGGTTATCCTTCACACCTTAAAACAATAATTTAAAAAAGCACAAAACAGTTAATATCAAGATTAAGAAATCTCAAGATTTATTGTACCCTTAGCTAAATATTGTCATGAAATAACTGTTACTAAAATACTCATATATTAGACATTATTATCAGTGGTATATTGTGTTTTCTAAGAAAATGATAGATAAAAATAAAAATATTGTTTTAAAAAGCTTTTCACAATTACCTTTTCTGCATTTGAGATTCTGTTTTTATTTATGTAATCTAAAAATTGGCTTTTTCTCCAGTCACACAGAAACACTGTATACATTGTATTCACCGAGCAATAACAACGCATCAGGGAGAAATTTAAGGGAACTAGTTAAGTGCTATTACTATGAAATGTACATTTGTCCATAGTATTCCCCTAGCGCAGCTTCCCCAACACAGAGATGTTAAATAAAACCAGCATTATTCCTTAAAGTGTTATGAGGCCAATACCTAACTTTCTCCTTTCCCAGACCAGTAATACAGAATAATCCACTCCATGAATACAAATGGGCAATTGTTGCTGGGCTCTTTTGTATAAAAATGTGGTACATGTTCTTCCCTGGTGGAGGACATGAAGATAAGCGTAATGGCTAACATTTATTGCTTGGTTACTGCATACCGGGCACTGTTCCACGTACCGTACATGTGTTACTGCCGATTTCACCATGGGATAGTTACTATTAGTATCATCTCCATTTTAGTGGTAAGGAAGCGAAAGCACACACCAATAAATAACTTGCTTGAGTAGGTTTCATAGCAAGACAGTAGCAGATCTCAGATTAAAACTCAGTCTAAAACTCAGATTAAAACTCAGTCCATATGAGTTCCAGAGCCCCACTCATAGTCAGTACAGAACTACCACGGCCAGTGTTTGACCAAAATAAAAGAAGAGAAAGGAACTATAAGAAGGACATGAACAAGGGGAAAAAGAAAAAAGTGGGAGATAAGAGGAGAAGAAAAAGGAAGAATAATAAAGATGAAAAAGAAAAGGAAGGAAATAGAAAGAAATGGGAAAAATTACCTTCTGACTCCTGTGCCACCAAACCAGCGGTCAACTTTAAAGGAGCTTGCTCATACCAACACCAGTGAAATGCACTGCATTGTGGGGACGTTCCTCATGTTTCCTAAGCCCTGGGCCCAAGCACCCCTTCACACCCACACTCGGGCATATTTCTTCCAACCTGGGGACATTGTCCTGGCATATTCCCTTGCTGTACTTGTAAGATTCACAAAAACTGTAGAGGCGTGGACTCCTACAAAGAAAGATGAGATTGACTTCACATTCGTCATCTGATTTGAGCTTTCAGGCATAAGGTAAGCTGGAGGCCAAATGTTTACAAAATGTGTCCTCCAAATATTCCGGAAGAAAGAGTAAAATATGGATTTCAAGTTCTCCCTAATTGCTTAGACTCACCTTCTCTTCGCCATGTAGGAAAGGTCACGGCGGAGGCATTGTGTGACAGTGGCGCTCAACCAAGGTCCATTTTGCAGCCCCCGCTCTCAGACCCTTGGTAGTGTCTGGAGATATTTTTGGTGGTCACAACTGGGTCAGGGAGAAAGAGAACACCATTGGCATCTGGTAAGTAGAGGCCAGGGATGCTACTAAGGATAGCTCCTCACAATGAAGAACGTCAGCAGCGCCAAGGTCGAGGAGTCTGCTCTGTAAGAGGATGCTGTCCAATCTCAGGTTAAAGCTCCCCTCCAGTGGCACGAGAATTTGTTCTCTAGTAAAAGTACAAGGACAACGGGAACTTTTTTCTAGCCAAATTCCACTTCTTCATTCCAACTCCTTCCTGTCTGGCAAGGCCATTCATGAAAGAAAAAAAAAAAAAAGGTACAGAACAAAAGTGGTATCAAGGTCCAAGCCCAAACATTTGGGTACAATTCCTTGCCAGTGTTTTCTACCTCTGGTCACATGTGAATGATATTTGGGTGTTTCTTTGTAAAGCCAGGGGTTGAAATGAAACTGAGCAAGTGTTGTTGAGATACTAATAGAAGAAAGGAAAACCTTTATTCTGATGCAACTGCCCAAGGAATACTAATTACCCAATAATTAGATAAGATACTTTGATGAATCTTCCTTAAGAAACCTTTCATTACAAATTTGAATATTACCTTTTATGTGCTTATTAATGATAATGTGATATATTTAGAGATTTTCAAAAAATTGAGAATCTCTTACATAAGCTAGGAAGAAGCAGATCAGTATTTAAATTCATGTTCTCTGACTCTTACCAGGTCTAGCATTATTTGCATAATATAATTCTGCTTATCTATTATCCCTGTTCCCAAGATGATTCAAAGAACAGAATATATCGCTATAGGTAGTTTTTAAAATGCCGAGCCAAATAAAATCAATATATAAATTATATACACATAGTAATGTGCATATATAATTATACACACATACATATACACATATACATACATATATGTATATACATATATACATAATGTACATACATATATACATACATATACTATGTACACATATGTTAACAGTGGCATTGGAATTTGTTATAATTTTATAACAAATCATAACTTTATTATAATCATTATAAAAGACTCCAACATAAAATTTAAAGATGAAATAAAAAACAAGTAAAAATAGAACTCTTAATGCTTTATTCCTGTACCTCAGTGGATCATCATCTTGTGTTCTTCCTGGGACTCCCCCAACCCCTTGGGACGCTACTGGAGGGCTAGGTTTCATTCCTTGCTGTGTGTCAAACTGGGAGACCTGGCCTATGGGTGCCTCTTCAGCGACTCCATTAGAAATGGCTATGGTAAGATCAGTATTAGATACCAATCCCAGTTCAGATTGACACTTGAACCAAATGACACAACAGTGATAGGAGAATATGACCCTCATCTATGAGAACAGTGCATGAAAACGGTGGGGGGGGGGCGGGGAGAGACTTCTGCCCCTTAAGGTAAATATAGAGGGTGACAAGGCAGGTCCACAGCACAAGACTGAAGCTCCAGAGCATTTCACCACGAAGGCCTTTATCTCAGAGTCACAAGGAACTATGCTTATCATTCCTCTCCAGTACTTCTTTTTTTTTCTAAGATTTTATTTATTTATCTTTAGAGGAGAAGGGAAGAACAGAGGGAGAGAAATACCAATGTATGGTTGCCTCTCATGTGTCCCCTGCTGGGAACTGGCCTGCAACCCAGGCATGTGCCCTGACTGGGAATCAAACTGCCATCCTCTGGTTGGCAGGCCTGTGCTCAATCCACTGAGCTACACCAGCCAGAGCTCCAGTACTTCTTTTATAGTAATCACTCAACAAAATGCACACTGGGGTCACTGAGTGAAAATGAAAAACTATTATACTACACAGTGAGGAGATCTTGGGGACATGAATCATATGCAGGAAGGCTAAATCTAAACATACCATTTAGTTACTTCATTCAATTTGGCTTAAGATGTCAGTAAAGGTTCTATAATTCTCGTTTCACTTTTTACCAGTATTCGCGCTTCCTCCCTTAATGTAGATGGAACTGTATCAGACCTGGGACAAATCTGAGGTGAAGAAAATATAAAAAATGTTAAATAATGTCTCTCAGCTTTCCTGAGACTGGAAGTAATCTCCATTCCGTCTTGTTTCGCCATGACTTACCCTCACGTTTAGACAGGGTAATAATACTTCATTTAACTCCCTGAGGCCTGAGTGAGGATATTTCTTTGATCCCCGTTCTAGGAAATGCCCCATCTGCAAAGCATCTTGTTTTTCAGTCTGCTCCAGTTACATTGCTTTCTGTCAAAGTATAATATTGTTAACTGGCCACCCTGGAGCCTTCATAACTCTTAAAATCTTCAACTTTTGGAAATAAAAGACATATTAGAATATATTGGATGTAACTATTTTCATCTCAATTAATGGATACTTAAATGGCTAAGTGAATGATTTAATTTTTTTAATTGGGGGATTTAATGTGAAGATTCTAAGGCATCTAATTACCAAAAGGAGAGCAATGCATTGGGCCTCCGGTCAGCTAGGATCAAGGATTTAAAAGCTGCTTCTGTCTCCCTGCTCGACCTTTGTGTCTGTTTTTTCCTCCCATCTATCGGAGACTTCTACTGCTCCGATCAAATTGGGGAAGGCAGTCACCAACCAGTTGTGCATTTGTATTTCCTAAGTTTTAGCCACCGGAAGGAGGCTGGTATTAATTTTTTGGTTCCAGTTCTGAAATTCTTTGGAAAAAAACTGCATTGGCCCAGCTTGGGAGTACCTATGTTTGGACCAGTCATGGGAAGGGCAGGGTTAGATCTGACTAATTTGGGGATTAGCAGTGTGATCCCACTATAATCATGTAGATGATGGAGCTGAAGGGGCGCAGGCCCCAACTAAGTGGGAGACTGGCAGAAAAAAATTACATGTATTTACCACAGGAATAATTTAGTCCAAGCCTTCCATGTCACAGATGATGGAAATTAGGCTCAGAAAAGTGGGTGGACCAGTCTAGTGAGAAGCCTGGAGCTGGATCTCGGGTCTCCTGAGTGCTAGATTCACCGTCTTTTATTCATCCGATGTCTGCTAAGCCATGTGCCAGACCCGGTCTCAGGTGCTCAGGCTGGTCACAGCCCCAAACGGCAACCACAGAAGCTTCCTTTGTCCTCGCTACGCTGCTTCTCAGATCAAATGGATTGTCTTCTGATCTCTCTTCTCTTAAAAAGCTCTTTTTTTTCAAATCAGTGTACCTATGCTTCTTATAGAAAACTCCAGAGCCCATTCTTTCTGCCTCTTGATTGCTTTCCCGTATGCCAATTGATTCCTACATTAGCTTTTCTAAAATCCATGTGAAGAGTGATCAATTGCTCTGACAGATCCCTAGTCACAAGACACAGATTTAATACACACAAGGCTTTGGAAAAAATAGTGTTGTTTTCACCATTTACTTAGTAGTTGTGTTGCCTCACTTACTACTTTGCCTCAAGAGAAGGACATTTACATAATATAATGGTCGCAAATTCTTTGGAAATTTTTTGAGAATGCCAAAAGTTAAAGAAAATAAAGGAATGAACACTAACTTGAATATTGGTGTAGGTCAAGGTCAAACATACACTGCACTCTCCATTTGCTAGCTATGTGACCTTCAGAAGTTCACTTCACTTCTCTGTGCCTCAATTTCCTAATTAATAAAATGAAAGTGGGGACTAGACAATCTCTACTGAAATTATTTATAATCCCCACTTTTCCTATATTCTTGAAAGGATTGGAGAAGCCAGTGAAATATAAAATCCATTTCAGTTTCAAAATTCTGTATTTCCATGATAGTGAGTGGCTTCACAATGCTTTTTATGCAAGGGCGCTTAGCTCAGCATTTCCCTATGTGTACATAGATCCTAACTGATCTAATTCTGTTCACTAAATAAACCAAATTTCTTTGAAAACAAGATGGCTTTGTCTCCCAGTTCTAGCATTATAATGGGTTGCTGCTGTGATTTTTAAAATATCTATTTAGGTAGCCAAAAAGTCTCACACTGGTTTCACATGGAAAAACGTCATATTACAAATGATTTCTTTCTCCCCATATTAGAAGGCTAAGAGACAATATGAACATGTAATTCATATTATTTGGATAATAATATGAATTTTATTCCACGCATTTTATTCCATAAAAATCCAAGAGAAATGGGAGGGGAAAGCATTTCATTTTTGCTCCCCGGATGGCTCTAATATGCCTGCCTAATTAATTTTTTTAGTCCTGCTTTAACTTTGTAAGTACCTGGGTACACAAGTCTGTGCAATTTTTTTTGTCTGATATCAGAACACTTTCATATTGAATTCTACAAAAAATCATGTTGGATCCAGCATTTCCACACCGCCCTTTGTTCCCTGGACTACGGGAGACGGCTATGCCTTGATGGGTCCTAGAAGGGACAGCATGTGAAATGTGCCTGTTCCCAGAAACAACATCAGTCTCTGTGACTGGATTCTGGACAGGCATTCCTGGAAGCAGCCACTCAGGAGTGCTACTTTTAGCAACAATAGCAGCTAAGATATGATGCTCCAGTCAGGACATTGTGCTGTATCTTTCCTAAGTGTCTTGAATGAGCTTACTGGACTCAGAGCTGAATGCTAGCCTTCATGTTACACGGCTATCAGTGTTTTCCCACTCAAACATGGCCACAGAGCAAACCTTCTGGAGTAGCAGGTTGGTAATGGACATCGAAAACCTTAAAAACACTCAAAACTTATCTTAGTCATTCTACCACTTAAGAACTTGTCTTAAGAAAACAAATATGTGTTATAGCAGCAAGGATATAGAAAATGTGCAATAAATGTTAGTTGTTGTTATAAAAATGATCAACAACATAATCTACAATGTTGAAAACTTAGATTAAACCTAACTGTCCCAGAAAACCAGATTTATGAAATAAATATTATCATGTCCTTACAAGGTACCATGGGGTACTATTAAAAAGCATGTCAGTGGCTTCCAAATTTTGGTATGCATCAGAATGGCCTGAGGAAACTATTAAAAATGAAATTTCCCAAATATTTTATGAATAAATGGAAAGTTCTAGAAATAAGAGAGAAGTTAGGATTCATGTATAAACTCAATATATATTATAGCAGGAATATTAATTTTGCTTAAAGGATTATTATTTACGTCAAAGACTTGGTGTCTATTCTTACCCAGTTTATCTCACCAATAACCATCTGTCTTAAAATGACCTATTTAAATCCTTCAGGTCATTGAAAACAAACCTCCCTTGAAGCAATATCTTGTTCAATGAAATTTTCTTTAAGTGGTCATTACTAAAAAATGCTGTTTCCCCAGTACTACAAATTATGTCATTGTCTTTATACGTAGATAGATAGATAACTCTGTAATAAAAGAATAACATTTTCCTTTAAGAGGAGGAGTCCATTTGGGGAAACACTTCATTTTGGGGGCTTTCGTTTTGTGTGTTCTCATAATATCTGCGTTGAAATCAAGGGTAGTTGGAAGGCCATGGCTAAGCGGAGTGAAAAAAGCACTGAATAATTAACTCAGAAGTTTGTTCCAGCTTCAAGATAAATAATTTTATCTGTAGTTTCTCTTTTGCTCAAAGAAATATACATACTAAGGAAATGGCCAACCAAGTGTCTAATTGAACAAAGAAGCCATTAGACCGAAATGGCTTCAAAGCCTTAGGAGCCTAGTAAGCAAACCAAAACCTAAGCCTAAAATGCCTCAAGGTGAAGAAACAACCAATCACAAACAGCCAACCAGGTTTTTCCAAATAAGGCAAATGCTTAAACCGTAGCCAATTAAATGATTGCTTTGCTTTGCCTGTGCCTCTTGTGTTCAAAAAAAAAAAAGTAAGAAGTCTTCTCTAGCTGTTGTTGGTGAAGAAGCACTCTTAAGCACTTCTGGTTTGTCTCTACCCTATTTGAATTGATTTTTGCTCAAATAAAATAAATTTTAATATCCTCGATCTATCTTTTAACAACAGGGTTTGTTTTCTTCCGGATAAACCATCACTTCAAAGATCAATGTAACAGATTTTGTTTACACAGGAAAGTCCAAGTTGTTTTTATCTTATGGGTCCTCCTTGCTGCCTAAACATTATTGTCCCAAATCATGGAGTTGACCCATCAGCAGCACAGTGACTCAGTGAGTACTGATATGTCACATTTTAGGAAGAAGGTTAAAGTCCTAATTTCTTATTCCTTCCCAGGCAACAACCTCCCTAGTAGCGCACTGTAATTACCTAGAGCTTATCTGAGCCAGGCGCTGTATTTACATATTTAGTTCTCACCCTATAAGGTGATAATAGCATTATTCACTACCATTTTACTGAGGAGGAAATCTCACCAGGAAGGTAAAGATCACACAGTTACGTACAAATGATCCATAAGGATTTGAACACAAATCTTCCTAAAGTCTATGGTATGCTATTCTAATGTCAACTTTTGCTTCAAATACTGGAGAAGCCATGGGTGGAGGAGAGAGTGCAAATGACTGATGGTAGAAGGAAGTGCCTGAGGACAAAAAAGGGGAGGTTCTGAAGGCTGCAAAGTAAAACTAGGACAGTAGGAACCTGGTCAGAAATCATGCTCTTCTCTGCCTCTGATTGACTAAGGCCCTTGGAAAAGGAATTTCATTTTTCTGAACCTCAGTTTCCTATTTTGTAAAAGTTGATAGTAACAGCACTTCCATCCTATCCTCATAGTGAAACAAAATAATATGTGTACAACAGGCACAGAGAGACCTTAGCTGTCACCCCCCACCCCTGCAATCAAAGGCAAAAAAAGAAATCTGAGATCTTTGTATTTACTAAACTGAAAAGGCAGATTTACGAGTAAACTTTGCTAAGGACCAGAAAACAAAACAAAACAAAGCAACAATACCAAAATAAACAAACAAACCAAAGAACCCAGCAGGCATTTGTAACCCTTAATTCTCATCATTTCAAATATTCTTTTACTGTTTTCTTCTTTTTTTTTAAGCTTCTCCCCTCCTCCTTCTTTTCTTCCTTTGCCTTGTTCATTTCCCCCTTCATTTCTTAATAGAATCCTTTTTGAAAACCTCCAGCTTTGACTTCACTAAGAGGGAAGGAGGATACATTTCTACTGAGACCAGAAAACCATGGAAAGCAGACTGCCCTGGGGGACACCCAGCTGCAAAGCAAAAACACAAAAAAGCTGTCTGAGCTGGGGGATGAATATTCTAGAGGGAGGAAGTGTGGGGATGACTAAAAACTGCAGATTCTTTCTGGCCGAGGATTGACTTTCCCAAGTTCTAGTTTGCTTATATAAAGTTGATTTCCTTTACTAGAAAGTGATCCTTTGCCTGCGCCATCTTATATTTCTTTTTGTATATCCTTAGAATGATTTAGGTTCTGTCAGGCACACATGTCTCATTTGCCATCCAAATTGCTGGTTGGAATAAGAAAATGTATCTTCTTCCTTTGGTTTCACCTCTGTGTGTGAACAGGGAAGAACTGGGCTTTGGGGTCAAAAAACCATGGGTTGATCAGCAGCTCACTACTTCTTAGTCAGGGGACCTTGAGTACATCACTTTACCTCTCTAACTTCCTTCCTTTGAATAGTGGGTATGAGAACAGTAGCAGCCCCATCAGCTAAGATAATACGTGTAAAGCACTAACATAGGAGTGGAGCCTAGGAAATATTCATTGTGTAGTAGCTTTGATGTTTTAGTCTATTTTTTCTCTCTCACAAATGCCAAACTATGCACTCAGTTTAATAGGAGTTTGTCAGGTGAACTATATAAATGAAGCAAAGATGTACTATCAGTCCAGGGAAAAAGATATATTATTGTAAAAGGCTTGATTCTTTCCAAGATTTTGAAGAATTTTAATGTTCTAGGTTATGTTTTAGGTAGAAACTACAAAGGGAGTCATAAAACATGAAAATAAATGCAGAGTGATATCTTGCATAGTTGTCATTAAGTGGTCAGGGCATCTTATTTACATAAATAATTTTTGATGGTCTTAATACATTAGTAGAATACCATAGCATTTGAGAAGTGAAAAAACAGGGCTTAGTTTTCATCAACCTAAGCAAACAAATTTAAAACTGAACAATTCAGTTCAGTTTTAGAGGTTGAAAGGGTACTTAGATTCTCCCCATCCCAGAATTAGCTTTTTGCATGTATAAGATTAATAAGCAGGTAACTTTCTGCCTCTAAATGGCTTGTTATTTTCATTCCACTTCAGTTAAGTAAATATTTCTACATGCATATACCATGTCCTAGGCACCTGGGATTAAAAATTGATCAAGCCACAATTGTAACCCCAGAAAATAAGATTGTGAATGTATTCCGTGCACAGAAATGGCACTTTTGAGGAACGTGGTTGTGCTCCTGTTTACTTATTACGAGGCCAGAGTATGATCCATCCGATCACTCCTGCTGTGTCCTGGTTATAGAACTCCGTGTTCACATGTATTTTCCAAGGGGTTGCTTTGCGAGGTTAGGCAGACATTTATGTTCCATCTTGTGAATGGCAGTCAAAATTTACGCCCCAGAGTCAGAGGCATGGCGCGCCCTTGGCCGGGGCCCTGAAACCACCTTTCGCTGCCACACAAGCAGTTGTTGTAATCCCCTTGGCTCCGTGCCTGGAGCGGGCTGTGGGACTCAGTGACGGTGGCAGTCAGAGCGCGGACTTGGAGACAAAGAAGCCTCAGATCAGGAAATCACGGCGACGATGGTCAGTTAGGACTGGATGGTTTTATGTGCGGGGAGTGTTTTTTAAAGAAAATTAAAAAAAAATATGTCATTCACTGAGGACACATTTAATTCTGTTACCTCTGCATGAGGGGTAAACTTTTGTCCTAGTAATACTTTGTTCGACACCGCAGGTGATTCTACACTAAGGGAGAGCTCCGAAGGTCCTAACAGCCATTCGGCATTTCCAGTGATTTTAGGTTCATGTTTGGCAAGGGCATATATGCTTCCTTTCACTAGAATTAGGTTTGGTTTACTTTTTTAAAAGAAAGATTTTATTTATTTATTTTTAGAGAGGGGAAGGGAGGGAGAGAGAGAGGGAGAGAGAGAAACATCAATGTGTGGTTGCCTCCTGCACACCCCCTACTGGGGACCTGGCCTGAAAACCCAGGCACGTGCCCTGACTGGGAATCGAACCAGCGTCTCTTTGGTTCACAAGCCAGCACTCAACCCACTGATCCACACCAGCCAGGGTGAATTAGATTACTTTTTAAAGTCATTTAGATTTTAACATCAACCCCAATTTAGATTCAATTCATTCTAGTGAAGATAACAATTAATTTTCAAGAGAAATGTTAAGTCAGAAGTTTTGAAATGTTTTGAAGTTCACAACATGTATACTTTGTCAAAAAATGATCAAGTACTTGATTTTTATATTTATCAATCTAGTTATTAGTTATAAATGTACATGGAAAATGATAATAAAGAGAGATTTGTAACTACTGGTCAACATTAAGGGGAAGGAGCCTATAAAATTAGGGAAGGATGAACAAGGATGTGAAGTTGTGTTAGTTATAATACAATGTATTTTTTCTCCTTTTACATGTCAGTTATATGGTCAAACAGGTAGAAATATTTTAGTAACACCAGAGGCACCATCCTTAATTGTGGTTGGGTAGAACTGTTGTACTAAGGGGTAACGATGAATGTAACATGGAGACAGGCACTAGATTCTGAAACAATATCCTCACATAAACTTAAAATATTTGGTGTAAGGGAACAACTATCTTACACTGCAGTTTGGTGTGTATTTGGTGTGAAAAGCTCTCATTGAATCTTAACACAGAATGCTAGGGATCTTCATGAAGCAGATTTTTTAAAAGCCTTTAAAAAGGCCTGGAGAATTGCAACGCAATTTGAGACAGATAATTGATTAATATCTTCTTCTTCTTTTTTTGCAAAGGAATTTTGTTATTATAATTTTTTATTATTTAAAGATGAACATTTTTACATTTTATCAGGGACGTACCTGTCTGCACTGAACAACTTCCGCTCTTTGTGGTTATTACTATCATCCATATCATCTACAGGAGCATCAGTTGACAAATATTTATTGAGCACCTATTATATTCTCGGGAGACTGCTCTAGGGTCTTAGGATAAAATAAAGAACAAAATGGGCAAAAGTGCTTGCCCTCATAGACATTTTAGAGTGGAGTGATTGACAATAAGTATTAATCTAATACATAAGTAAATTAAAAAGTATGGAAAATAAAACAAGATAGCGGGGTAGAGGGAATCAAGAGTGTTGAGGGGGCCAGCGTTGCGGTTTTGCACAGAGTGATCAGGATGGGCCTCACCGAGAAGGTAACATGTGAGGAAAGACTTAAAGGAAGTGAGAGAGTTAGTCATGTGGCTGTCCCTTGGTAGAGCATTTCTAGGAAGAGGCAACAGTCAGTGCAAAGGTCCTAAAGGTCATTGTTTTCACACAGCTCACTGTCTTCTTTATTCAAGGAGTATAGCATGCTACTTACAGGGAGGTTATTGGATTACACTTAGTGGGATTGGGAGAGAGGTACACCTTTTCCTAACTTTCTATCCAGGGTTCCTAACCCCTAATGCCTCAAACATCTCTGGTTTTTTGGGTCAGAGAGCAACTGTGGCCAGTCTTGGCCATGTGTTGTGGGTCTTGCCTGCTTGCATACAATAAGAAATCAACTTTATTATGGGGTATTATTTTTTTTTCTGTTAGACTGAGCAGTTTGGGAAGGAACAATTGTTGCTCATCATCTGTGTTTATCAGTAGAAGATGAATATACTGTAAGAATAATTGTTGTCTCTCCAAAATATAAATGATGAACTTGGCAGCATCATAACTATATAACAAATAAATGATATGGGACACACACACACAACTTTTCTATGTGATATTTTCTCCAAAACTGACTATTTATTAGTCTTCAAACTATATGTGTTATTTTGATACTAACTATTTAATATTAATCTCAGATGCAGAAATGATACTTCACACCGAATGACAAACTCTAAAATAAAACATCTCTATGACATTGTGGCATCATTAAGATAGGTGAATAATGATCAATGGTTACCCATTTATCATTGTTCAATAGTATAAACTATTGAACATACAAACATATGGGTGCACATGTGTGCACATATATAAGGGGAAGAATAAAAGAGACTCCAGGGAATGTAAATAAAAATAAAAGCACACATATGCTTTGCCCAGACAGAATATATTTTATTTGGAAAACTATAGAAATCATTAAAAAAATTTATTTGGCACCTAATGTTAATGGCTACTGTGGTAGGGCCGCTGTTTCATTTCAGAACTTGAACTAATTCTGCTTCTACAGGAAGCACAATGTAAAAACAACAATAAAAGCCAGAACTTCCACCGTGCCCTGAGTGCTTATTACTTCCCAAGGAATGTGCTAAGTACCTCTACCTGCATTGCAGTACTATTGTAACATCGCATCCTTTAACCCTATGTCAGTGCTATCAACATAGACAGATGAGGAAACAAAGGTGTAAAGAATCTGAAAAACTTGTGTAAACCCCTAGAGCTAGTGAATTCTGGATTAAGGGTCCATAGCCTTGGCACTGCAGCGTGTTTCTTGAAAAGCATCTCAGATGTTGTGTGAGAATTCTGGGGTCAGACAAGATCCAGTGTTATTTCTCTCTTTTATGTGACCATAGACAAGTTACTTAACCTTTAAGACTCAAAAGTTAATGGTATAGACACTAATATCTAAGGTTTAGCACCTGTAGTACAATAGTATCCATAAATACCCATAGATACTAATATCTATACTACTAGTATCTAAAAGTACGGATCAGCAATTTTCAACCCTTTTCATCTCATGGCACACATAAACAAATTACTAAAATTCAGTGGCACGCCAAAAATTCTATTTTTTGTCAACCTGACAAAAAAATAGGTATAATTTTGATCCATTTGCACTAGATGGCTATTGTTGTGTTGGCTGTTGTCATTTTTTTAATTTGACAATCTAAGGGAAAAGACGCCAGTGCTCCTGACTAAATAGGAATTGCATGTTTCAAAAATTCTTGTGGTATGTCTGTGTGCCACAGCACACTGGCTGAAAATTGCTGGTATAGATAATAACATGTACTTTGCCAAATTGGCACAAGATTAGAGATGACATATGGTTGCTATTCAATAAATGATCATTGTTGTGATTTGACTGTTATCTCTGTGCCTAATCAGAGTCCTGGAGGAAAAAGGTTGCCAAACTGAAAGTGCGCCTAAACTTTTTCTTTTCTCACTAACCAGGGCTACTGGTGCCTACTTGATTATTTGTCCCTAGAATCAAGGCACACTCTTGCTAGAAGAAAAACCAGGAAGTGAATAGTCCTTCTTCCTTTCCCACAACTTAGAAAATGAAGGCAATTTTCTTCATCCTCACCTGAGGACATTTTTTTTCATTGCTTTTAGTGAAAGAGGAGGAGGAGGAGGAGGAGAGAGAGAGGAACATTGATGTGAAAGAGAAACATCAATTCTCTGCCTTCTCACATGTGCTTTGAGCAGTGACTGAACTCTCAACTTAGGTATGTGTCCTGACCAGGAATTGAATCTGCAACCATTTAGTCCACACGATGATACCTCAGCCAACTGAGCCGCACCAGCCAGGGTGAAGCCCACTTATTTAATTTACACCAGAGCTTTTGGTAACATGTAAATAAAGCCTTCCCTGGTAGAAACGGACAGGAAGCTAATGTCCTGAGTAGGGAGAAACAATTAGCTAATTCATGAATTAAGGTTTGTAGCTATAGTACATTCTTTTAGCCAAAGACAGTAATTTGTTAGCTTAACACTAAACGAAGATTACCAACGTTACTAGAGAAAGTGCTGCTCAGGGATGGGTCCAGCTGTAAATTATAAAACAAACTTAGAGATGTGTGGGATGCCCAGAGATATTAGCGTTTACACAGGGGATTTTGCAATGAAGATAGGAAATCAAGCCTAAAATAAGTTACTATCCTAAACAACAGTAGTATAAACAGGATCCTGATTAATGAATACTCTAGCAATTTTTAAGTGGGTAATAGGTTGTGAGAGCTGAAAGGGATTTTAGAGCTCATTTATTCCTCCCCCATGCCCTGCATTTTTTAGATGTGGAAACTGAAAACCAGCCAAAGGAAATGCCGTGGCCAGTTCCATACAGCACAGTAAAATGCTTCTCATTTTGATTTTCCTCTGGATGAAGTGATGGGGCTGAGTGAGAAGCATCGTTTATAGGGGTTCTTAAAGCAGGCCTTGCTAAATTTAGATTCGGTTCCTGCTTATGTAGTTTTCCTTGTGTTTTAAATTATTTATACAAATATATTATTTATATACGTCTGGAACTTGTGCTTTTAGCACTCAATAAACAGGAATTATTTATAGGATTATGGAGTGCTTCCTGTCCTTACCTTTCAGAGCGTGCATTGTTAATTATTTGTTATATTTCTGCCTTGTGTAATCCGTTCCCAGCAGTCTTATAGTAGTACTTAACTAGCCAGAGAGAGCTATGTTAGGATCTACCTTTATCTTCATACACAGCTTCCAAAATCCAGGTTAATTCTCCCATTAGCTGCTTCCCTAGCACAGCTACCTATGGGGGCTTTGTGGCACGGCCCAGCAGATTCCATAGCCTAGGTAAAGTGAGACCACACTGAAAGGAAGCAGGCTTCCAATCCTAAATAGAAGTTGCCTCTGCTTCAAGTTTCTTTTTTGCCTTTGCTTTTTAAAAACAACCTAATTCTTGACATACGCTTTACCCTCTCTCATCACTTTTTTTCCTTCTGCTGCCTTGCATTGACTTCAATTACCTCTGTCATCCTGTAGCCATGGAGATGCATTCTACCTCCAGAAATCCAGACTCATGTGTTCCTTATGTCTGACCCTCCTTGTCCTTGGTTCTCACCTTGTCTTGAATTTCTGAGGTCCTTATCCTGGAACTCACAGGACTGAATGGCAGTTGCTGAGAGGAGCCAACACAGCCAGCACCCAAGAGTGGTGCTAGGATGTAAAGAAGCCTTGGCAGAGCTGGGGCTGGGCAAGCAGGAGCTCAGCCTCTGTCCCTTCTGCCCCTTTTCTTCACAGCCTCCTCAGCGCAAATAAAAAGAAGACCTTGGTTGTTTCTCCCTGAGCCTGCAGGATAGAGCTCTCTAATCAGTTTTTAGGAGAGTAAACACAGTGAGGTACATAGACTTTCCTTCTGTGGAAAGGGAGGGCAAAGATTTGGAAACTGAGATGGGCTGTCTTTTTTGCTACTGTCACTCAAAGTCTGTGGCTTAGGCTTTGAAGCGTGGTCTTTCCCTGATTCCTTCTGTCTTCATTGGAGCCACCAGGAGAGCAGCACTCTCTCAGACCATTTAATCTGAAGGCAGGAAACCACCTTGCCAGAGTCGTGAGTGTTCATGAAGATATAGACCAAACACACCATTGACTTGACATGAAAGGACTACTGGGACATAAACAAATAATTCTCAGGAAAAGGAGCCACTGAAGGACATTTTTTCCTTTTCTCAATATTTCAGCAATTTGTTTTCTACATAGAAGTCAATCATAACACTAGGTGTCAGAATTCATTGAACGAAAAATGAACAGGTGGATGAATGAGCCTCTCAGCTAAAAAAGTGGACCTCTTTAGACCTGAGCTCTTATTTATCTTTGCAGTACCCTCTGTATATGTCAGGAGCCCTGACAGCATCTTTAAAGCCTCAAGGAAAGCACGTGGGGACACACCTGGTTCCAGGAGACTGACTGGCCACACCACTGGCTGTCAGGAACTTCCCTCCCAGAGCTATTTGTGCTCTAGTACATGTTGATGAATAGAGGCCAGAAGGTTCTGTGCACTATGGGGCCAACTAGGTGGCCAGGGAACTCCACCCACTCCTAGCTGAATTGGCCAAGTAGGCAGTAGTTAACTGTTCAAGGTAAAGGAGAGGATTCTGAGAAAGATACTCCAAATGCCCTGGGCAAAGAGTTTTCATAAATTCATCTGGCTACAAAATGTGTATCAGCTCCACATTTAAAACATCTTAAATTTTAAGAGTGATTTATGTTTATTGTAAAAGAGTAAAAAGTATGATAATGAACGTAAAGGGCCCCACCTGCGTGATGCCCTCCCTATTCGCTCACCTTGAGTAAGCACAGCAAACAGCTTCTTGTTTATCTTTTTGGGAACGTGTAATGCACGTAGCATGGTATACCTAACAGACAAGACTAAATGGGGGTGAAATTTAAAAAGCAGCTTTGTTCTCTAACCTAAGACCTTCAGACTCACTCTACAGATCTCCCTGCATAACCCTTGGGCGGATCCTGTGGCTTTTCCAAAATCATCTAGATGTTAAAACAGTCTTTTATTTTCAAATATATTTAAAAAGGGCGTTCTGATCAAAATCAAAAATTCTTTCTTACATCTAGTTTAAAACGTCTCCTCTTCCTCTGAGCTGAGGCCTGATCCTGGTTCAGAAGCCTGCATGGAGAAGGGGAGTGTGGGATGTGGCTTTTCACGCTCCTTCTCCTTGCCTTTCTGCTCCTCTGGACCCGTCATGGAATCCTGCTGCCCTGGCTCCTTCAAGGACTGGACTGCGTAACCCATGGAGGTTTCAAAGGGCCAGACCTGGCTCAGTGGGTGTCATATTATCTACTATCTTTGCCTTCTATGTGGTGGATACCTAATGCTGACATTGTCTTACATGGGATGGTCCTGCGGGTTTTTCAAAGACTCCTGCCCAGTAAAAGACTGCACTCTGGTCTCTGAATTGCTCTCTGTGGTGCGAGCTCAGCCCAGCCTCTCATGACTCTCCCTCAAGTGCAGTCTTATGATTCCTCTCCTATTCTCAGAATATTTCTGCTGGGATTATCTTGCCCCAGCAGGCAGGGCTCTGGAGTAAGACCTTTTCAAAATGACACCACCCTGGCTACCTTCCAGGGTGATCACTTAGCTCATGGGAAAACTTGGCAACCTCTGGTCTTTAGCTTTTTCTAGGTAAGAAGCAGGCGCCTCATTCTGTGCCGCCAGGTTCTAGGGAACACAGAGAAGTTCGCCCAAGGGCTCCCTGACCACATTCTTTTGTAAGAACAGCATGGAGGGAGCCTTCTGAATTTTTGCAGATTGGCAAGCAAAGCGATGGTGATGAGATGGTTTTTCTCACTCTGGCAAGCCCCACCATCCTTTCTTTTCTGCTCTCTAGGCACTCCATTCAGCCCCCTTCGTGAGGAAGGGAACCCATGGAACTATAATGCTATTAGGCCAACACTTGTCCAAGCTGTCTTTCTTCCTCACTCTGATCATCCTCTAACATCCTGTTCAATGGAGATTCAAGATGGGTGAGGAGCTGAGGGTCATAACTTAGGGTGTTGTTTACCTTGTAATAAGTCCTGAATGGGTAGTACTTCTATTTAAAATATGGAGAAAATATAGCTCACTATTATTAATATTGAAACCTGAGCCCAGATTCTGATTAATCACGAAGTCTGTTTAAGCAATACACACACATGTATCCATACAACACGCATGCCCAAATATTATACATCCTTTCTTAACCTCAAATGGAGGTATTCTATATTTACTGTTCTGGAACTTGTTTTGTTAGGAACATGTCTGAGACAGATTGTATTGTCAGTCCATATGGATCAGTAGAGTATTACACTCCCTGGCTGTTTCCAGATTTCTTTATGACAAATAATGCTAATGTAGTCTTTGTACGCTTTGGGGAGAGTATTTGTAGAATAAACTCCTAGAAGGAGAATCACTTCCAATTCACAAGTAAAATTTTAATATAGGTTGCCAACTTGCCAATTTTTAATCAGTTTTCGCTCTAACCATTAGAATGTAGAATGCCCATTTCTTTATACTTCTACTAATCAGAAGATTTAAGAAGCACTTAAATATTTGTCAATGTGGTAGGTAAAAAATTGTTATGTCTCCATTATTTTAGTTTATGTTTTTTAAAATTATGAGCATGGAGGACATCTTTCCATACATTTTTGAGTCTTTTGAATCTTTTTTCTGAGTTGCCTGTTTATTTCCTTTGCTCATTTTTGTATTCATGATTTTCATATTGATTTTTAAAGAGCACATCATATGTTAAGGATGTTTGCCTTTTTCTGACAGGCAAAAATGAAACATTGCCTTTAGTTCTTCTTTAATACATTGACTTTATCTGTATCTTTTTTTTTCCTGTAAAGATTTTTATAACACAGTAAATCTATCAGTTTTCCCTTTGTGACGTCTGGGTTTTAAGGCATCCTTAGAAAGGCTCTGAGGTTTTAAAAATATTCACTGATATTCTAGTGTTTTTATGGCATCTTTTCCTTTTACATTTAAATGATTGATTTGTGGAATATATTTTAGGGTAAAGTGTGATCGTTTCTGCCTCTAACATTAAACATAAACTTTTTACTTCCTAGACTTCTCTAACTCCTTTTTCTCTTCACATCACTGAATGAAAATCTAAGTTAAACTCAGAGTCCCTCTTTAAACACATAGCTTCTCACATAGTTAACCACAAAGACAAATAAAAAGAGGCAAAACATTTTTTTTTGTTTTAAATTATGCCTGCTGCCCATTTTCCAGGATCCTCAGCCTAACTTTCATGAGCGTTGGTCTCTTGGACCAGTGCTTGTTTTCATGGCCATTACAATGCACTTTTCAAATCTAGTAGTGAAAGAGGCAAGCCTATTTGCTCCTCCTCATTTTTACAGCGGGTGCCAGAAAAGGGGAAGTAATAGACCCAAGGTCACAGAGCAATTTAGGGTGTTGAAATCCAAGGTTCTGTGCCATCTAGCTTGTTGCAGTGATCATCAGACATCATGTACACAGCACAGGTAGAACGCATTCTTCTTCTGATTGCATCACTCACTCAATTACATAATCCACAACAAAAACAGCTAAAGGGCAGTGGACAGGGTAAAACTTAGCCCACTGAAATGCACAGATGTTTCAGCAAATTGGGAAAATGGCCTGCTCATAGAATCATATATAATACTTGACAACGTGAGTCAGACTTGGGTATCATTCAAGATTAATCTTATCCGCTTAATGAAATAGCTGATTGTTTTGACTTGTTCCTCTCTGCCTGTTCCAAGTTGCCTGACAGTGTGTTATAGAGACAGTCTTGCTGGTCTGAAGCTCTATTCTCAAATGCTGAATTATGGAGTCCATTAAGAAGTTCAAAAGATCTGTTTGGAGAGGCAGGAATCCAGTAAAGCTTCTAATTTTTCCATGATGACTGATGGATTTGGAGCACTCTTAAGGGGTGGCTGTATAATGCTAAGTGTTTAGCGTGTGCCAGCTTTGTCACCTTACATGAACCCTGTAACTAACTACCTTTTAGTCCAACCTCATCTTCACAGCCTGCCTCTGAGGGAAGGAGAATTTCTGACTTGGGAATTTGGGAGAGAAAAGAGAGGGTGGGCATGCCCAGGGGGGAGACACCAAAAAACAAAAACAAAAATGAAAAAAAAACCTGCCTGTGTCTTAATTACCTGGCAGATTCCCTGCTTTAGTTTCACAGGTCATTGGAGTTCTTCCAGAACTGTTGTTTTGCAGAGGGTGTGCGGAGTAGTGTAGGCTCTCTGGTGAATAGGATACGCCTTCCTAGCAACAGGATATGGGAGGGATCAGCACCAGGAAGATCCCTGTGTCCAAAATGGTGGGGAGAAGTCGGAAATGGTCTCTGTCTGACCAGCTGCTATTTTTTCTAAACTCAAGTGGCTCTGGGGATTGGCCCCAGCACCTCGTAATACTGGGAGACTGTGTTCAATCCGAGGGGCCTAAAGTCCTTCAGTTAGTCTGTGGTTTGTGCGGTCAGTGCTGACAGCACCAGCTAACTCGGAGTTACAGGCAGCGATTGTGCTCGTCACAGAAATGGTCCATTCCTTGATGTGCATTCAAGTGCTGTGTCCTATGAATCCTGTTGGCAAGAAAACCACCCTCCACCCTAGCACTTAGTTAATAAATATGGCCTTGAAAAGCAGCCAAAAATACATATGTTTGCTGTGCTGTTAGATTTCTTTTTGAAAGGAAAAAGTTCTGGTCATGATGCATAAAAGATTCTATTAATTAGCAGAACTTATAATGTCTCCCTATAGGATAAAGAAAAATAATAGCCTACATTGCTATTCCACTGGTTCCTTTGTTGGACAAAGTTTATTGCTCTTGCTTTAGCATAGAAATTTCCTCTCTGACCCCTTAGTTGTGTCTCATACCCTCACACGGTACACACACAACTATTCATTAATGTCAATGAGACTCGTGTGCATATCTGGTAGGGTGAAGTCAAGGGGACTAGGTCCCAAAGCCAACATCTTTGCTATACATTCCAAGGTGAATATGGTCAAAATCTTATTAGTCTTAAGTAACTAAGAATAAAAAAGTAGAGCATTTAGGATACAGGTTAGAGATGAAGCAGAAGATTTTAATTTTCTCTCCCTTGTGTTCATACAGTCACCAGACTGTAAAACATTTCAACTCAAACTTGTCCCTAGGTATAATGGGATAGGGACATTGAAGTACATCTGGAAATCAAATTTCTAGAAATTAATTTAAATTTGTCAAAAGCTGAAGGAGAAAAAAGCAGCCAGTCCCCAACCCCCACCAGAAACCAGGTGCTAAAGAGTCTGAAACAGGAGAGAGAGTATAATCAGAGGAGGAGATGTGTGTCAAAAGAGGGAGCGGGGTGGGTGCGTTTGGCCCCTGGGGAGACAGAGATTTCTCAGCTCCTTTCTGCCTGGCGAGTGGGTAGTAAGACTGAGGAGGGCTACAATGACACCTAATCTCAACTCGAAGAACGATGTCCTCAGACCCCATCTCATTCTGAGAAACAGTATCCTCCTATGATCCTTTGCTCATTGCACTGTGTATTCTGCGAGCCCTCAAAGACTAACACCCAACTCTTCTCTACTCTGAGTCTCAGGAGGCTGATGTATATGGACTGAATCAATTGGGTTTGGTTCCCTTGCTTTTGGCTTCTTTTTGGGTTTGACTGATGAGAATTCAGACTGGCAGAGAATTCAGAAGGCAGCAGAAAAGCAAGATGAATCTTCTTACCCCCCACAGTCCTTCCTGCCAGGCCTCAAGTTATTGGGGCTGTGTTCTTCTAGAAAAGACTAAAGCTCCTGTTGGGGCTCTTTCTTACAGAGCAGGTCTCACTGGGATCTAGCAACTCTCTCCCCTTGACATTCAGGCATAGGACTTCTGGTGCTGTCTCTCTCTTGCTAGTCCAGGGCTGGTTTAGTATCTTTTGTCCACATCCCTTAACCATAATTACTCTGGCTTTCACGCTCTTTGAGTGGCCCATCTGCTTTCTGCTAGAATATTGACACGTACATCTCTCCACATCAGCTTGGAACAGATAACAAGCAGCCAACCCCTGACCTGGGTCCGACAGTCCTGCTTTGTAGTATTGTGGTTTCTGGTAGCTGTTCTATCTTTGGAGACGTGGCTCCTAGGTTCCCAGTTTGAATTGTCACTTTGTGCTGTGCTCTGTCTCTGCCCTCTGGCCATGGTAGCTGTTCAGTGGCAACCTCAGCCTATCTGCTCTCTTTCTCGCTTTGGATAATTTAAGTACATGCTTCCTAGGAAGTGGGTACTATGCTGAGCTCTTTACCTATATACTTTATCTATTGTTCACAGTAAGTATTGGGTAGTTACTATCTTTACCCTCATTGCACAAATGAGAAAACTGAAGCTCAGAAAAAGTTGCTGAAGGCCACACAGCTGGAAAGAGCAGAGATTCAAGTTGTGTTGTGTTCTAAATCACTGAGCTGTGCACTAGCTGATCCTCTGGCTGGGTCCTCGGAGCTCACTGTAATCACAGGCCGCATTTCTATACACACTGGTGCCTCCCTTGTGTTGCCTAAGCCATGGGATATTCCAGCTAGTCAAATCGCTTACTGGGCTTAGAGGCCTAGCCCAACTCCTGCTCCTCCCAGTTGGGAACTTGATCCCTGTCTCAGTCTGCTAGGGCTACCATAACAAAGTTTAACGAGGTGGCTTAAGCAACAGAATTGTTTCTCACAATTCTAGAGACTGGGAATTCCAACAGTAAGGTGCTGGCAAGATAGGTTTAACTCTGGGGCCTGTTCTCTTGGCTTGCAGGTGGTCACTGTTTGCTGTGTGCTCATGTGGCCTCTTCGTTTCATGCACAGAGAGAGAGACAGAGATTCCCATTGTGTTCATCTTCCTATGAGGACACCGATTCTACAGGAATAGTCTCTCACCCTATGATTTCACTTAACTTTTATTATCAGCCTTAAGGCCATGTCTGCTAATGCAGTCACTTTTGGGGTTGGAGCTCCAACATACAAATTTTGGAGGGGACATAATCCAATAAGTCTCTCTCCCTAGGAACTTAGACTTAGCATTGATTCCTGATCCATCACATCAAAGCAAAAATTAGACCCTCTATGGTATGAAAAAACTTTCCCTTCCCTCATACCTACAAGGTACTATCTTCCCAAATGTTTACAAATGAGTGTACAATTTTAAAAAATATGTCAGGATTTGGAAATACCACTTAATCAAACTCAGTTTAAGCCATACACAGATGAACTTTGACGGAATATTTACAGTTAGAGCACCCTATCCTAACTTCAGGTAGAGCAGCCTTGCGTTATCCTAGCAAGATGTGGTCAATGTCACACCTAATCATTCTGTGTTGAACGTACACATTTCTAAAGTGGCCGGGTTTTCTTCTACAATGTGAGAAGGGTGTGACGATGAGAGCTAACAGTCATGAGTAAAGATTGATTGGAGGTGCTTAATTAAGGAAAGAAAAAAAGAAAAGCTATATGGGTGGAGCAAAGGGGTTGATGAAAAAATTGTCTTTTGACCCATTTTTTTTGTGGTAAATCATAGGGTGAAAAAAATGGTTACATAAACAATTTACCTCCTTTTCCTACTTCTCCTACCTTTCCTTTGTCTTAAATCTCATTAGTAGTTTTTTAAAAAATATGATATTTTTAATTATTGATTTTTAGAGAGAGAGTGGAAGGGGGGGAGAGAGAAGGAGAAATAGTAACCTGTTGCTCCACCCAACTATGCGTTCATTGGTTGATTCTTGTATGTGCCCTAACCAGGGATTGAACCCATAACCTTGGCATATTGGGATGATGCCAAGTGAACTACCCTGCCAGGACTTGATTAGTAGTTTGTTTCTGTTCATTCTATCTCTAGAGAAGAAAATAGATTTACTATCTACATTAAACCAAGTTGGAGTTAGCTAGTATCTGAATTAAAGTTAGCATTTTTTAATGAAGAATTTTTAAATTCCAGCTTGTCTCAACTTTTAAATAACTGGCCGATCTGGGAGAAATAGCATAGCTTTCCACATAGCAATGTATTCTTTTATTTGGAAAAAAGGAAAAGTATGTTTTTACACATAGAGAAAAAGTTATACAACATTATTTAGAATGATTTGCCTTTTATATATATTTTTAAGTTGGGATGTGTAGGTGTATGGTATGTGTCAACACAGATGAGTCTTAATGTTTGTTTAGTATTGTGTACACTTTAGAAAGAAAATCTAATTAACCCCAGGAATGCTGACTATTGGGGCAAGGGCACACCTCAGAGCAGGCGATCCAAACACAAAGTCCTGGGTATGTTTTGAACTGAGAGCAATAGAAAGAAGGACAGATTTGGGGGCCTCTGGACACTTACAAGCCTGGATCAACGGGCTTCTGTGGTATGTGAGGCAAAAATGCTTGCTGAGACACACTGATAATATATTTAGTACACCAGTGTGCCCTAATATTGCTGGTGTGGAAAATCCTCATTCGTTAGACTAATCTTTTCAGAAAGCAGAGCCCACAGTCTCTCTTCGACAGCCCTTTTAGTTTGTAGTTCACTCAGTATCACAGGTCTGAATAACCCCAATCACTTATGCTAAGTCTGAGCTCATCGTCTCTTGGTCCATCTACAGTTAAGCTGAAAAGCAGCTAGTCTGCTTAATGATTCTTGTCATCAAAATCCTTCTCTTCCCTTTATTAAATATGTTGTCCCTCTTTGGGTTACAAAAAGACAAAGAAAAGAGAAAACAAATAGTGAGTGTGGTATTAGATTGAATGTCTTCAGAAAGTTCCTCATACCCTCTGAATTCTGACTTTTCCCTCTCCCTTATCCTCTTGAGTATAGGGATATTTGGACAGAGACCCATTTTTTTTTTTCATGAGCATATGGGAGGGGTTTGGAGAATTGCAAAGTCAAATAATGCCATGAGGAAATTATAACTTGATATCACAAATGCATTTGGGTTGATTAAACTATCATATACATAGCTCCTATTTCTTCACGCAAGCACAGAAGTACCACGAGGAAGCTACTTATGTGAGAAGTCTCTCCCCCCCTTTCTTTTTTAACGACAGTGTGAGAGAAGAGTTTCAACTCCTAGATGTCAGTCTTTACGACTTCCTTGTTGAAATTGGGAAGTTCGAAAGTTAATGTTTCCCTCAGGGAATTTCCTTGACAAGTTAAACAGTCCTCGCCTTATTCTTCCAAGGTGGGAAACTCTCAAGGGGGGAGGTCTCGCAGCCACACCTCTTCCTGGAACATCTCAGCACTCCACCCTGGAATGCGGGACCTACGGGGCCTGTGGCAGGTGGGGATCCTGCGGAACACAAAGGCTGGCTGTGTTTCTTCTAAAACTTTGCTTTGTCTGTTTAGAAACTGTCTTGATCGAGCTGCTGTCCTGGCACAGAAATGCCATGAGGAGCTCTGGGGGTTGATTCACTTGGGAGCAGACCCCAAGGGTATTCAGATTAGGCAAAGTGCTCTCCACAAACCGTTCACTCACTTATTCAGTCACCTGTACCAATAGGTGTTTGTGATGCTTAATTTTGGGTATGAACTTAGGTAGGCCATGGTACCCAGATATTTGCTCAAATGTTATTGTAAACGTTTTTGTGAAGATGTGTTTTTTTGGATGAAATCAACATTTAAGTCCATAGATGTTGAATAAAGCAGATTATATTCTTTAATGTGGGTGGGCTTCATCCACTTAGTTGAGGTCCTTCAAAGAAAAACAAACTAATCTCTCCCAAATAAAAGGAAATTCTGCCTCTTTGCTTTTGGACTTGAATGGCAACTCTTCCCTGGGTCTCCAGTGAGCATAGACACACACACACAACACACTTCTACAGAACCCTGACTAATATGGCACTGAACATACCTTAAAGCTGATTACGAAAACTTGACTAGGAGCCTATTTGTGAAGGTATTACTTGCATCATACCTTGATAAACCAGAAGTAGTTTTGTTTTTTCAGGCTGGTGTTCCATACGAGGTCAATATAAAATATGCAGTCGTGGAGAGACTCAGATAGGGATGCAGTCTCTGTATTTTGGCTTTCTAAAACCATCATGTTATTACTATGCTTAAAATTTTTTTTTCTCCTTTCAAGAAAAAGGTCAAAATGATTAACGGGGCCTATGAGTGGTGTGATCACATAATTATCCAAATGGGGACACTTTTGAGAGTTAAAGTAGGTGCTATAAACAGGACCATCATATAGTGCCCATCTCTCAGCCTGGAGAATCCCTTTCCCAGGCACCCCAGCTCTGCCCGGCTAGTGCTTCCTCATCCTTCAGATCTGGCTCAGATACCACACACTTGTTGCCCTGGATGAGGGTGACAGGCTCTCAAAGTAGCGCGTGTCTTTCCGTTGTGGCATGTACCATTTCATAACCGTAACTTTTTACATTTATTCTGGTCATTATTAGATTCCAGTGTGGCTCCCTGACTGACTGTGGGCTTCACCCTGCCAAGGACCGTCTCTGTAGTTCTATTGTTTATGTGCTTGTCACATAGTAAATGCCCCCCAAATATTTATTGAATAAATAGATAAGTGAATCCTAAGCACTTGAGTCCCTTAAAAGGAAATGTTCTTTTCACTGGTTAGTAATTGAGGAGACCAGGGTTCGTATAACATGCCCTTGGTCACAGTGGTAACACTGATACTCAGTGCTAGGTTTGTTGACTCAGAGCTCAGGCACTTCCCACTACACCAAACAGCCTTTCTTTGCGGCCTGCAGAAACCATAGGCAAGATGATCGAAAGAAAGCATGCCAATCTGTGGACTTCCCTTATTGCTTTATCTCTAAAAACATTCCCCAACTCTTGGCACTGCCAAGAGGAATGAGAAATCTATCTGTGTGTTTTACATTGGAACCAAACTTAGTGGTACCAATTGCTTCTGAATTATCAAGCACCAGAATGAAACATATCACTTGAAGGTGAGAATAAGCATGTGAAGAAGCATGAAGGAGAGGATGAGACAGAATGTATAACACCTCCACATTTCATAACAAGAGACATTAAAATCTCACATCTAAAAATTTTATATAGCTCAGAGGTGCCTTTGATATGATTCTAAAGGATTAAAGCAACAGATTTGTAATTGATTCCTAACTAGCAATTCCATTTCACTTTAGAGACACAACAGCTTAAGAATTGCACAACCTTCCTTGTCTATCACGGAATGAGACAGCTCAGACAGGGAAACTTGCAAAAATCGAATCAAAATGGCCTTACAAAGCTGTCTCCAGAATTGTAGACCCACAGGGCAGTTTCACAGCCAAGTCTGCAAGACTTGAAAAAACAGGGTGAGATGGGAAGTGCTGACACAAGCCCAGCAGAGAGAATGGCCTCACTATATTGCTGTAACAATCTGAGGGAAGAAGTGAATAATTTTTTTTGTCTGCATTAATCTTCAAGCTGCTTCTACGTGACTTGAGACTCTGCCACCAAAACCGACATAGCTTGGCCGCGTCAATTGTGTGTACATTCCTAGTGAATAGGGCCCTTGATCACATTCCTGCCAATTATGCTGCTCTCCAAACGATCCGAACTGAGTCCTAACATGTTAAGAATGCTCAGGAGGGGGAAAAAAACAACAATGGTGGGGAATTTTGCTCCTCTGTTAGAAAAGTAGAATAAGGAGGGGCTTATGGCAACAGCAAGTTAAGACTTCTTCAGGCAACTTTTACCGACATGAAAGTCAGCTGAGGATGCTTTTATTAGGCAAGCTTAGGGTTAACTCGATGACAAAGAACTTCATGTACTTGAGGAAAAATCATTTTGGTAATGCCTATGCCACCACAGGGATTGGTTTTCCTCTCATGGCATTTATCTTACCCTCGACATTTGTGTTCTTGCTTTACTTTTCACATTTTCACTCCCACCTCCAGCCCCTTAGATATGAGTTGCTGGAGGACAGGAAATATGTTTTATTACTCTTTTAATCTTACACAACACTCAGTTAACTGCAGTGAACATGGCAAATACAAAATACACATCAACTGACTTCAGTACTATTTAGTAACTGGCCACCTTCACTGTACGAGATACAGGCAGAGGAGATATATTCTGGCAGCTAAAATCATGACAATTCTTGAAATTTATAGAGCCACCTGGGCCTGAGAGTCTCTGTGTGTTTTAACAGGAGCTTCATGAACACTAGTGCTTTTATCCGGAACCGGGTCACCTGTCAAATCAAACCGGCAGCATTATTTTTCCTTTAAAGGAGCACACCCAGCCGCAGTTAACAAGGCCATTGTCATCACACAGGCTCTGCACTTCAGGGAAACTTAGATTTGAGTCCCCAGTTTGCCAGTTCCTAGCTGTGTGACCTTGGACAAACTTTTCGATCTCTGTAAGGGAAATGGTCTAGACGAATTCCAGACGTGGGTGCCTCCTGTACGTCTGTGCGTGTAGGCTGAGTCCGTGTAAAGGCAACAGGACAGGGCCCATTGGAAGCCTGGGCACAGGAGGAAATTTTGAGAAGAGCGGGGCTTGGAGTTTGGTCTACAACTCTGGTCTTATCCGTTCATCCTAATTTTATCTGGGGAAGTAGGCTAGGGGCCAGAAATCACCCACCATATCTGGATGGGGAAATCACTTCTTGTAACTTTGAAGGTCTGTGGCCATCCTGCACATCCTACACACCAGGCACAATCCTTGCACTCCGTTACCGAGGTGGCTGCTGGGAATCTCAGTATCATCTCCACATCCTCGAATTGAAAAAGAAATGTGGAAACCCCCAGATGTTCCTTCCTCTGTGTTGACCCGGGATAGGAAATTACCACGCTGCATACCCTTAGGCTTTTTAGGATTGGGGAAATGGAATTAACTGACATTTCTGAGAAGTCCACGTGAATCACTCTAAACATCTGAGGTTTCAGTTTAGATTTTGGTGTCTCACATCTTAAACTCTGCCCTATGCAGTTGAGCTTTCTGTCCATATTGACACGAACGATAAAGAGTCACCAGTGGCACACAGATGTGGTGGGTGCTCCTGTGAAGATCTTACCCTCGTATTATATTCAGTTGGAAAGGAGACCTCGGAGTGAAGCTTCTCGCCCAAGGCCTTGTAAGGGGAACATAGTAGAGGCAGAAGTCTCAGGGTTTTAGATCCAATTGCTCTGATGTCCCTGCAGAGTCTTTTCGGGATTGGAGAGTGAGGATGCTGCAACGTGGCAAAGCCTTTCCTTTCTGACTCTTTCTGAAATAGGCCTCATCATCTGACTCTCTGACAGTAAGTTTGCTTTTTACAAAAATTAATGGGGATTTTTATTACAAAGGATGCAGCATTTTAACAACACTGCATGATGTGGTGAGTCATTTCAGAAGGTACTTACATAACAGGGATTTCCCTCGGGCCATACCAGTCATGGGGCAGAGCTGGGATGTCCTACTGCAGCAAATTGATGTTTCTGCTGCTCTTGTCCTGGCCCTGTGGGAACTCTTGGCTCGATCCAATTCTTCCTCTGCTCCGTCAGGAGAGGGGAATTCCCTGAGAAATGAGTGCCTTAGGAAATAGTCTTTTCTACACACTTCGTTGCTCTGCCTGGCAAAGCCAGTGCTTCCTGACCAAGCCATGGGCCGCAGAACTATGTGCCGGGCTTGTCTGCCCCAGTCAGATGCCTAAACTTTCCACATGCCAATGCAGGTTGCTTTTCTCTTATTCCTAGTGGGTGTGGCCATTTTCTGTATTGCCGGAGGCAAGGAGGATGATGGACTGGATGCTGGAGGATCTTTCTCAGGGTTTCCTCTGTTCTTACCTCTTGTGTTAGCCAGTCCCATCCAGCTGCTCTCTTGAGGAGTGAGGTCCCTTAGAACCATGCTGGTCCGCCCCTCTCCCTCCAAACACTTTCAGGGTCTCTTCCTCCAGCTATTTCTTGCCACCTGCTTTAGTAGAGTCCTTTCAAAACAGAACCAGTGGATTTGGAGGATGGGGTGGGGAATAAGGGCAGGTGGCTTTTGTTATACACGCTTGAAAGGGGAGAAATCCAGGGTATCAGAATATAAAGTAAGGAAATTACTCAGATATATTTGTCACCTTAACTCTGGTTCCCTATGAGGTTTTTGTTTTTAATGAATACATTTTATTTTTTTTTAGAATAGTTTTCAGTTTGCAGAAAACTGAGCAGATATCACAGAGAGTTCCCATACGCCCCTTCTCCCCACTCTCTGAGCTTTTCAGAGATTACTTACGGAACTCCCAGACTGCAGCCTTGTAAGCGAGTACCATGTTTCTAGTCCGCTGAACCACTGAGAGACGTGCAAGGAAATACATAAAATCAGCATTCTAAGTGGATCGCTTACTGTCTTGGCCCATGGGCTATTTATTAAGGCAAATTATTAAATGTACTAATTGCAGAACATTTTCAATTATTCAGATAAGAAGCACAAATAGTGAAAAATGTTCATTTTATGTAGTTTAACCTACCTTTTGGGGGAAAGGGGTTAAAACAGGTCTAATATAATCAAGTAGTTTCTAACAATAACTAGAATTTTCTAATTGTGTATCGCATTTTTCATTTGCTTCTGTTCTCAGTTCCCAGTCTAGTCCAGCCCATTTGTCCAGAACCACAAATTGAGACTTAAAAGCTACCTGCGGTTGAAGTCAGAGAGCAGAGTGGGAGCTCTATTAACTCTGTGTGGTTTCATCTTTCTGCAGCTAAATCCCTAAAGCCTTTAAGGGGCCAGGGAGCTCCAAGTCTTCTCTAATGATCTAGTAATGGTTGAAGAAGCTTGTTGAAAAGGTTGTAAATATTTGTTGATTGATTGCCAGCTGAGAAAAAACCTTTTACTCCTCCATAGCAGCCTAGAGGAGAGTGAGGGAGGAAGCTTTTGCAAACCCACTTGAATTCAGCCTTTTTATTTCTCATGCTTTGACATCCTAGACACACATTTTAAGAACAGAACTTTTCTTTCACCTTCAAAAAATTACAATAAGACAGTTTTCTTAAGTTTTTCTCTATAACACAGGGAAATGTGCAAATAGTCAGTTACCAAGTCGGACAAGGCTAAGCATGGCTCTTTATGAATAAGAATGAACTTTTAGTTTCAATCCACTGAAGGAAGATGGAGTGGGTGGAGTAGGCAGCTGCTGATGTCGTGAGATGTGAACATTTCCAAAAGACTTGCCTGCATAAAAATATCTTTCCCCTGGGTCTATCCTAGATAGAAAGGCAGCCAGCTATTGGAATTACTCTTCTGGATAAAGGCATTGTCTCCTTTAGGTGCCATTAAATATACATCTATTCCTTGGGAAGTTAGATGTTAACCCATTAGGAAACATTAAAGTGTGTGTGTGTGTGTGTGTGTGTGTGTGTGTGTGTGTGTGTGAGAGAGAGAGAGAGAGAGAGAGAGTATTTTTAATTTTAAGAAAATTGTATAATCACATGCAATTGGAAGAAATACTACAGGGAGATACCAATACACTTCACCCAGTTCCTCCTCTTATGTAACTATAATACTAAGGCAAAATCAGGAAACTGGCATTGATACAATCCACAGACCTTATTCAGACATTTCCAGTTTCACATATACTTATTTATATACGTGTGTTCGGTTCTGTGCAACATTGTCACATGTACAGATTGTCACCACCACAGTCAAGATACAGAAGACACAAGATACAAGATCCATCACAAGGTCCACTGGGAGCCCCAAGCAAAAGTTTCCCATCAGTGGAGTCCTATGTTGGGTAGGAACGGCCCAGCGGTGGTTGTCCTCCTGTGCTCAGTCCCTGGTTGGGAGCAGCCTGCAGGGAGAGTGGTCTCAGTACGAACACTGCAGCAGACTGGAAGATGCAGCAGCTGGAGGCTGTAGGCAAACTGCAATCCTCGCAGCAGGCTCTCTGTTGACAGGAGCTGGGACAGGCCCACCGCGATGGCTGCCGTGACCGCCTTTATTGGTCTTTCATGGCTTTGACACTTTTGAAGAAGCCTTTTCTCTCTGTTGTTTTTAATAGGACATTCTTAATTTTGTGTTTGTCTGATGTTTAACCCATTGTTTTTCACACTTTTTTTTGGTCACAGAGTCTTTTACTGATAACACCTATTAGTATCTCTTTAAACTGATGTTCTACAGAACACACTTCAGGAAATTGCACATGTCGATGTTGCTGCGGGAAATGATCTTTCCCTCTCTTTGGTCCAGTGGTCTTCCTCTTCCTCCAAAGTTCACAGTCCCCAGGGTTTAGGTGGTGAGAATCTCTTTCCACTACAGGCTATGAATCTCTCTGACATTATACCCATCAGACAGGGTGTCATCTAGTACTTGTCAGCTCCTTTAAGCTCACGTAGAAGGTGTTTAACAGACGACTGTGTGGAGTATTACACTATCTCTAAAGGGTATCGTTTCTAGAAATCCAAATAATGTTACCTAAATTTTATTTACATACAACCAAAATACTAACGGGCGATAATTTGGACAATTCACAAGAAGCAAAAGGGGAGAATATAGCCTATCCTCTTATACTCTGGCAACAAGGTCTTATTAATGGGAACTATTAAGGGATTTTGATAGTAGGCTACTCAATGGTTATAATATAATCCTGCAAAGATGCCATTTGGAGGCAGAAGCTCCAGTACTTGGTATTGTTGATGAGACTCTGAGCCCTGAGAGTTTCTGTGCTGGGTTCAAAGTTTGAATGAAGCACATGAGTTTCTGGGCAGGCACAAAATTTGTCACCCCGACAAATCAACTTTAAATATTTAAGGAGAGGAGAGTCTGACCATCGCAGGGGAAAAGTGTAGAAGGAAGACCACAGAAAGCTGAGTCTTGCCTGTTTTTCTTAAGTCCAGGCTTGAGTGCTGTCCTGAAATTCATGTACACCACTTAGCAAATCAGAAACACTGACGTTAACTTGACCCACCTGTTTAGAAAACAGGGCATAAGCATGTCTCTCGGGAGGTCTCCCATCCCATCCCAGTATTTGCCTTTTCCAAGTGTCTCTTCAAGCCACATGTTTTACTCTTCCCTAGAAAAGTTTTGGTAAATACAGTGCTCTCCAACTCATTACATTCTCAGCAAAGGCAGATTGCTCCCTGGTGCGGTGACTCCCCATGAAACAGCCGGGCGGGCAGTCCCTTAATCTAGCTCTGATTGAATTTGGGCAATGAGGAGACATTATCTTGGCACCAAAATTTCTATTCTTATTTATCTTTTGTTTTAGGTACAGACATTGACCTCTGTTTTTATTTTAAAATAATTACCTACTGTAATGCACATATTGAGCTGTAAGATTTGTGCACTTGTAATACTTCAGTAATATAATCACCTGCTATCTCTTAAAACCTAGACCGTCCATGGAGAAAATGAATGGCTGGTAATGGGATAAAATTTGAGGAGAAACGCAAAATTATGTGGTTAAAATATATTTTCTACTGACTTACCACTGTTTTTTAACTTACTTAAACTAGAAAAGGAATATAGGTAATACACATCACTGGGTAAAAATAAAAAACTCAAATAAACAAAAGTAATAAAAATGAAAATAACTTCAAAACACCTGTCAGAGGTTTTGTAACACAATATTTTGCCATATATTTTTTCCAGGATTTTTCTGGATGGATACATACATGGAAAAATATATACATATAAAAATATACTTACAAAGACCAGATGATTCTCTATATTGTTCTATGTAATCTAGTTTTTATATTTTATAATGTATTATCAAAGGATGTCCATGCCAATAAGTATTATTTAATGTATTATTTTAAATGTTTGCATATTATGTCATTATGTAGCTTCCTAGTTATTATTTAACTATTCTCCTATTTTTAGATATTTCAATTATTCCAAATTTCTCCTCTATTTATCCATTATGATGAGTAACATAGTGTTAAACATCTACACTACATCTACCTTACATACGTGTTTGGGTTCAATTATTTACCAGAAGTCTGATTGGTGGGTCAAAAGATTTTTACCTTTTTTTTTTTAAAGATTTTATTATTTATTTATCTTTAGAGGGGAAGGGGGGGGAGGAGAGAGGGAGAGAAACATCAATGTATGGTTGCCTTTTGTGCATCCCCTGCTGGGAACTGGCCTGCAACCCAGGCATGTGCCCTGACTGGGAATTGAACCGCAATTGTGTGGTTCGCAGGCCCGTGCTCAATCCACTGAGCTACACCAGCCAGGGCAGATTTTTACTTTTTTAAGGCTTTTACTAAGTATTGCTGATTCTTGCTACTGGTTTCTGAAAGTCCAAAGGTTTAGTCCTAAAAACAAATAGTGTACCTGGGAGGAACGATTAATTCAGCAATTAATTAATCAATTCACTAGGACCAGTGGAGCAGATTGGCTTTAGGACTCTGAGAAGCTGGGTGAGTGGCCTAGCAAAATCATATATATATATGGCTCAAGAAATTTTCTTAGCAGACCAAAAGGCCTGGGTGATTAGCTACCTGGGTTGTAGCCAGTGCTCTTAATGTTGGACAGAGCAGGAAAGAGTACTAAAAGGAGGTGTATGTGTGTGTGTGTGTGGGGGGGAGGAAGAGTGGAATGCAGACTTCATCCTCCCACAGTTTTGCTTGCTGTATGTCTTAGAAGGGAACAAATATTCTGTATTAAACTGACCATGTAGAAATTCTACTGTGTACCTTTTCTTGGAGAGACCTGATTCCCTGTTATAACAATACATGCCTGCAGATTGTTTTTTCATACTCTGGGTCTGTCTGTAATATCTATATTTTTGCCACCTTATCCACTTTTGTTTGTTTGTTTTTTGGTTGTTAGGCATGGGAAAGTACTGATAATAGGGAATTCTGAATCTTTCACAGATTCTTTATATGTAAAGAACATATAAATAAACTCAAAAAACAGTCTTCTATTCTCCCTGGGCCATGCACACACCAGTGAGCTATTAAGCATGACAGCATCCTGAACAGATTGTTAGTAGAGCTATGGAAGGAGTCGGCTCTCAGTCAGGGGACCCAACCAGGGAGCCAGCTCTGTAGACTTAAGGATAAGGCACCTTTGGGAGAGGAAAGAGAAGCTCCAACCAAATGCCAAATATGGGACTGCTCACTTATTCCCTAAATAGTAACCAATGGTTCTGTCACTGACTATCCAGTTGACCATTCACCGGAGAGGGGTGTTTACTTAGTAGCCATGCTTACTAAGCCCAAGTCTTTTCCATGCCTCTTAATTTGGAAAACAAATGACCTCTAGATTTCATGCCATCTATTCAGAGACTTAAAAGTAAGACAGCCCATTAAAAATAAAAAACAGATAAACTTGGTGTTATTTCACCAGAGCAACAAAGGCTGTGTCCAATTTTGTTTTTGAAAAATATCCACAGCATTATGTCCATTGTGACATGCTCCTTCACAACCAGCCTCTTTTGTCATCAAGAAATGGATTTTATTTCCCCTCCCTTGAATTTGGGTGGGGTCATGACTTCTTCCTCCCACCAGTAAAATAGGACAGAAGTGATGCTGTGTGACTTCTGAGGCTAGGGCATATAAAGGACCAACTTCTGCTCAGGTATCTTCTACTGCGGACATAGTATTGTGGAAGAATCCCAGGTCAACATGAAGAGGCTGTGTACATTTGTTCCAGTGGACAGCTCCTATTTAGTTCCTAGCTGACAGCTGGCATTAAATGTGAGCAAATGAGCCTCCAGGTGATTGCAGCCTCCAGCCTTCAAGCCTTTCAGTATCAGACATTAGGAGCAGACACAAACCATTCCCACTATGCCCGGTGCAAATTCCTACCTATAGATTCCATGAACATAACAGATGGTTGTTTCGATCCACTGAGTTTTCTAGAAATTTTCAATGTAAGCGGAGTAACTGAAACAAAGCCGTGGGCCACATTCGATACTGTAATTTGTCGATCACTCAGCAGACAGCCATGGTGAGCCTGCTCTGATCAAAGTGCTCTGCTAGACTTGTGGGGTTTGTATTTAAAAGAAAAACAAAAACAAAAACAAAAACCACATGTTTTGTCCTTGAAGAGTCCAGTCATTTAGTAGAAGAATCTAAATATATAAGTGCAAAAATAACTTAACAATATGTGGTAAGTGTCAATTGAGGTAATAAACACGTGCTGTGCAAGAGTTGGATGGAGGGACAGATCACAGTGGATAGAGAAGAGAGGCTGGGCTTTGCTCTTGAGCACCACAGACCCCATCCCATGGCAAATTCTAAGGGACTGTTCATTTGACCAGAGAAGAGGACAAGTTAGGGACTGAAGGAAGAGTATCAGGTACTTGGAAAAGAAAGTAATGAATCTAGAGTACTGGGATGTGGATAATAGCAATAACAGTACTAAACCCTATGTGTATAACAGTATATATTGGGTTGGCCAAAAAAATTGTTTTTTTCTGTAAGATGGCTCTAGTAGCTCTTAGTTGTCTTTATTTTCACCCAAACCAATTTGTTAGATTGTATTGTGATATTTGTCATATCAGTGTAAATTTAAAAAAACACATTAAAATAGGTGAATTTTTGTGTAGCTACTTTAATATTGAAGATGGAAGAAAATAACACATTTTCAGCATATTATGCTTTATTACTTCAAGAAAGGTAAAAACACAACTGAAATGCAAAAAAAAGATTTGTTCAGTGTATGGAAAAGGTGCTGTTACTGACTGAATGTATCAAAAGTAAAGTGGTTTGTGGAGATTTGTACTGGACAATGTTCTCTATGGTCAGATAGACCAGTTGGAGTTGATAATGATCTAATCGAGACATTAATTGAGATCAACATTATACCACACAGGAGATAGCCAACATATGCAAAATATCCAAATCAATAGTTTTAGTGGTGAAAATGAAAAATGTGTTTTTTTATTTTATGGAAAAAACCATACAGACTTTTTGGTCAACCCAACACTTTATACAACGCTTGCATAGACACTATCACATTTAACCTTTGCAGTGGCCCTGTGAAGTAGGATGTCTTATCTTTATTTCATGGATAAGAAAATTTAGGCCCAGAAGTCTAAAAACCACTTTGATTTTATTAAACATTTTTTGGTAGGGACAGTGGTGAATCAAAAGAAAAATGAAGTACTAACATTCAACGAGTGCCTATTAATTGCCAGATATTTTGCTTGGTTATTTTCATAATTCATGTAAAAACCTGAAATCTAACTTTATAATAACCTTGGGAGTAATTGTTATTATCCTGGTTATAGATATGAGGGTACTGAGGCTCAAAGACATCAGATAACTTTCTTAAGGTCCTACAAGCAGTGAGCTAGAACCTAAAGGTAGACTTTCCAAGTGTGATGGCAAGCTCAGCACACCCCCATATCCCTGTGTGATGGTCTCTCTGCTCCCCCCTCCACAGTTTCAAACAAACCTCCCTTTCACACTTCCACAGAAACATCACCTAGAGGTTGCCTGTTTAAAGCACTCATGGTGTTTATATGGAAATGACCAATGGGTTTAGCAACTTCCCCCCCCAAAAGAGCTAGTTGTTAACCTCAAAGAATTTCCATTTGGTAGAAAGCAGAAGGGATATATGTCTTTCTGTCTCTTGAATAAGCTGGAGCACTAATGATATACCTAGTAGGTCAGCAATGAACTAGGGATATGACCTTGAATTTGCCATTTAAGTCCTTTGGGTCTGAGTTTCCTCACCTGTAGAGATGCTTCATGATCTTCGAGGTTTATTCCAGATGGAATGCTTTATGATTCTATAAATATAGAATTAAGATGTAAAATGGAGAATTCACTTTAAAAAAATGTTACATCATTCAGACTTTTGCCTTGTTCACCCTTGCAGAGTGAGTTTTTTACTCACTGAGAGCAAAGAATCATTACTGGGAAGAGTGGATCTTGGTGTAGTCACATTCTGAAGCACTAATAGGTAGCAGATCCTCTGTGTAGTGTAGTGCTTTCGTAATTACCACCAGTAATTGGTAGATCCCTGTAAGCCTGTGATTTCAAAGGTATTTATGTAAAACTGCTTCATGTACAGAAGTAATTTCCCATACTGTGATATCCTACATTTTCCTGTTAAGTACATGCCCATTTTTCAGTTGATGCTTTTGAGATATTTGTACTTGATGAGATTGCTCTAAGAATAAGTCCCAACAGTGTGTTCTCATCGAATGGCAGAAGGTTCTAATTGTATAAAATGAAACACTAAAATAGCCTGTTGCAATTCAGACTTGATAAAGCAAAAGAAATTATGGTGTTAATTGCTCTCTTCCACTTTCTCTCTGTGTTTGATGATTGCCACTTTCCGGGGAATCATAGAATATGGAGATGTTAGGTAGGTTACCCTCCCTGTCTCTATTAAACTGTTTGTAACAACAAATGAATATGTAGAATCTGGTAGGCAAAAAAATTTATGGCCTTAATTTTATCTCTTGGATTAAGTTTATGTGTTCTAAAACTGTTCTTGAATTGCTATGTCCTTGTCTATTTTTGAAAGCCTGGGCAGTTATGAGTTGTTACATAAGATCGGATGATAGGTATACCTCCTATCTTCAGAAGTTGATTTATTTATATTCTTTTGCATTTATATTTAGGAAATGTCAAACGAACTCAGTATCAATACATTTCTTGGTAATTTTCAATTACTTATGAAATGACAAATTAGCGCAGAGCTTCAAATAAGCCACAATCCTGCAAATGATTGATAGATGCTTCATAAAGCTGAATTTCAGTTTTGTTTTCTACTTAGTGGCTCAGTCTTTAAGGAAATGGAAAAATGCCTGAATTTTCCTTATGGCTCATATTATGTTAACAGCCCTTGAATTTTGCTCCAAATGCAAGAAAATTTAGTTTTAAGTATAATCATTTCAGAATGATTCTCTGAATTACATTGAGAATGACTCACACTTTCAATGAATATTAATTGCTCCCAAAAGGATAAAGGATAAAGGATTGACCTGAACCTACCTATCCCACTTTATTTCCAAATACTCTAAAGGCCAACTTCTGGTTTTCCCACCCCACTGTGTTTTTTTTCCCAGCCTCCTTTGCCTACAGTAGCCACATGCTAGTTGTAAAAACATTTAAAGCTGTTGAGATTATGCTAAAGAAGATTGTCATTAAGTCTGTTCCATACACATGGGCCCAAGCCTGTTCCATATACATTTTCTGTAGTGGTGTTGAGCACCTGACCTCTCTCAGCCCTTACTTATGTAAAATAATGTTGGGAACTGCTTTGCCTGGTTTAAGGAGTTGTAACTATCCCCCATGGCTAAGGATGAGTGAGCCACCTTTGGAATACGAGTCACAAGAAGACACAGCTTGTCTCCGGTAGCAAATGTTGCCTCTGCTTCCTCCCCTTGCCCCCAAAGCCTGGTCGGTTAGTCCATGACAGGTAAGGCTCCTCAGAGGAGGGGCAACCTAAGCCAGACATAATCACTTGGGAGGCCATCATGGAAGGAATCGGGGACTGCAACAAAGAGGGAGTGATGGACCCTCACCCGCAGGCTATTCTTACATAGCCCGAGTTCCCATGTCCTCTGGGAGAAGCAGAGGCTCAAATCCACTTAAGCCTGAAAACCTGTGATGGGGAGGTGGTATAGCTCCTTGCCTCGCTAGAGCGGGATCCAGGGTATTTGGCATAAGAAAAAAATTCCTAAAAGTCTTGTGAAGCCTGCTTGCTAAGAGTGCTTTCATTCATATGTTAAGGGACCAAGCAGGAAATGAGTATGTCTCCCAAAGTTTCTGCAACCCTCTTTCCTGACAGACACTGACTCAGACTAAGCCCTCAAATTTCTTTGAAATGTTTTCTATTGTTTGATTTTTGCTGCCTATATTTCTGTGTATTACAACCCAATAAAAGCTATTGAGGAAGGGGCTCCAGGCTTTTTTCCTCTGAGAAACTGGTCACCTCTTCTCTCCAAGCAGATCATGTCTTGATAGTGTTACTTTCATCTGTGGCAGATGGGGGGACTTGCGGGCAAAGTCACCCCCCAAAATAACTTATAAGGATGCAGAAAAATATATGCTAAAATAATTGAAGCTGGCAAGTGGGTTCATCTTCAGCAGGCTTCAGCTTCAGAAGCATATTGCAAACCACAAACAACAGGGCTAGTATAACATGTTTTGACCCTTTTTGGAGAATGCAACAATTCCATAGGCCATTGCTGGGTAGAAATGGTGACATTTCATAAGTTCCACAAATTTGGGGTTGGTGGAGCTCTTCCAGTATGGTGTCCCCTCAAACTTGCTTCTTTTTTTAAAAAATTTTTTATAAGATTTTATTTATTTATCTTTAGAGGGGAAGGGAAGGAGAGAGGGAGAGAAACGTCAATGTATGGTTGCCTTTCGTGTGTCCCCTGCTGGGAACTGGCCTGCAGGGAACTGGCCTGCAACCCAGGAATGTGCCCTGACTGGGAATCGAACCGCGATTGTGTGGTTCCCAGGCCTGCACTCAATCCACTGAGCTACACCAGCCAGGGCCAAACTTGCTTCTTTCAATTAGCATCGTCACTGTTTACCTTTTTATGGTTGTTTCCAACAGTTTAAATAGAAAGATGTTATACACATTTCCAAGTGAGGAGCCTTTTTCAGACCTGCATATTAGGCCACACAAATGTTTCCCGGCCCTTGGCACTGAACAGGACCTTTGTTCTCTTTCCAGGCTCCATGTCATAAGCACCTGGGAGTTTAGAAAATATTGTAGTTTTTCAGGCCTTGCCCAAGCCATTCTTATTTAATAGTTCTAGGTGGGCTCGAAGCTTCTATAGTTTAACAAAGTGCCACAGATGGTTCTCCCACACAGTGATCATGAGGTCTAAGATGAAGTAAAGTAATAAGAAGAATCTTAATTTCTTGTCTATTATAAACTTCATAAAAGGCAATACTCACAAGTTAAACTTTGAAATAAGGTAGACTTGGACCACAGACAGGGCTCTACCACACTTGCTCTGTAAACTTGGCGAAATCACTTACCTTCTCTGAACTTTAGAGTTTGCATCTGGGGATAATAGTTTCCTAGTAACGTGTTGTAAAAATTAAATGAGCTAATGTATATGCATTTCCTCTCAAAGTGCCTGGTACTTAGTAAATGTGTAATATAGCATATCTGTGATTTGATTTCTTTTTAGGTAGGTAATCTGAAAGAACTGGTACCTGAGCAATCAATAAATCATGTACCATTTCATATACCATTAATATGTGAAAGGATATTTTATCTACCTGTGACAAGAGGACTAGAGGACCTTGAGAAACTAAAAAATGTAAAACCTGGCAGTTGACCTCAAAGTACTTGAAAATCAAAGGTTGGTCACTTCTGATGGAGGAAATGAAAAAAAAAAAACAAAAAACAAAAAACCAGAATCAGTCTTCTTCACTGTAAGGGGAGATGCCACAAAAAAATGGTTTTCAAGAGAACAAGATGTAATAATGGCTGTTGGTTATTGGCCAACTTCAACTGGAGAAAGAGCTGATCTCCTCCCACTGCCAGCTCCCACACTGCGGGCAATAAGGCAGGTTTCTTCCCTGTTCTCTTTTTTTCTACCATGGTTATTCCTACTTCATTGCCTGGGCTTACTCCTTTTCCCTCTTCCAAGATCAGTCATTTAAGACCCATCTCCTCTTAGCTCTTTCTGTCCACATGCCCAACCTTCAGTGAAGTTTTTTCCCTATTTCTTACACTTCTGTTGTCTCAGTTAATACCTTAAGCTATACTTATTTTTATTGCTTTGTAGGTGTTAGTTCTCTTCCCAAGTGAACTTCACATTTTCTGAGGGAAAAGATATTCTTAATCTTTTTCCTTGGCCTAGCACACTAGGTCCTCGTGAAAACAGATAGAGTGCCACAGAAGGTCATGCCACACACTAAATAGAGAGCCAGCGAGTCCATCTTTACTGGTTGGTGTGCTAAGAACTTAAGGGTCAGTTTTACTAGATGTTCTTCATTTTCTGAGAAAGGAATGCGAAACACTTATTATTTGAACTGCTCATTGACTTTCCTTGTTGATCAATTCAGATTTAATTTTCTTTTTTCCTTTAAATAGTGATTCTCAAAATTGTTCACATGTTAGCATCATCTATGGAATTTTAGAAAATCTTCATGTCCAGACTATACCCCAGAACAATTACATTAGAATTCCCAGGCGTGCGGCGAAACCATCAGTATTTTTTTTTTAAAGAAAACCTCCTCAGGATACTCCAATGTACAACCAAGACTGGGAACCAGTGTTTCAGATCAAACTATGTAAAATCCGATGACTAGAACCCCAGGTTGGAAACCAATAATAAATACAAAATAAACATCCAGGAATGGGATTTCTTAATGGACCCCAGGTGTCCTCTGGACTCCCTTCTGATTTTGTCCTTTTCCTAAGCTGTTTAAAGACACACTGCTCAATGGACCGGAATGTACGGTTTGAGGACAAGCACATGCAAAAGTGAAACTCCTTGCTGCCTTGGGGTCAGTGCACCCACTGTTAATAACTCTTGGATTGCCCATCCTACAAATTTGTATCCAGTATTTCAAATCTCAAACTGAGTTTTATTTCTTGACAGAAGCCTTCTTTGACCACTTCCATATTCCATCAATATTTGAAGCCCTATTTATACTTTCTCAAACACACTATTTTCCTTCTAGTACCCATGCTATATAGAAATTTGAGTGATCATTTACTTAATATACTATCTCTCCCTCCTCCTACTATAGTATTTTAAGCTTAGTGATAAAAAGACCACATCTGCTTTATTCAGGGCAGTAAAGCTGGCCCCCATCACAGTGCATGGGGCAGGAGCTTAGCAAATATTTGCTGAGGAATGATAGTCAGAGTACCACTGACTTTTGTGGGTATTTATTGGGGTAGGTGAAGGACAGAACCCTGTACCTCTCTGGGGAACATTCTATTAAGAGTGAGATAATGCAGAGCAGTGGACACCTTCATTCATCCAGTTTTGACCAGTGATTCTCAAATATGACCTCCTCGCGAGGACCACTTGGATGTTTGCTTGAAAATACAAGTACCTATGCTTCATCTTCAAAAGATTTGGCTTCAGTAGTGTGAGGTTGGAACAAGCAATGGGTTGCAAGCTGATTCTGGTGCCCTGGGCCGCAGCCCAGTGTTTAGAAACTACTGTTAGGCATTGCCCTAAAATGACTTTCAGAGTCACTGTCAAATTTGGAGCCTAGAGCCTCTGTAGCTCAGTTGTCCTGTTAGCCCTGTGATGGAGTTGGGAGGGTAAGATTGAAGGTTCCCTCTGGAGAGGATACACATTGCCTATGAAACTGCTCTGGAGAGATAATGCCCCAAAATACCATCCTCTCTGTTTAGTAATGTGACAGGCCCAAACTATGTCTTTTTAGAAATTAATGTAGTAAAATCTGATGATGATATCAGAAGTGTAGCCAAGGTAGCACCTTTTCCAAATGCCTGGGAAGTTGAACCATTTTGGTTGCAGTCAGTGCTGGCCATATTTTCACATGCCTATGTCCTTTCTCACAGACAATCAACGTGGGAAATATTATATTACGTAAAATACTCATGACATTTGCATGTATGCTAGGAAGAGATACAGATTATACCACTTCAGTTATTCAGTGGTCATCCTTCTAGCAAACTCAGCTAGCTAGATAGAGCAAAGAAAGAAAAACTAAGCAAAAAAGAACTCCACGTGCAAAAAAATGGGTATAATAAAAATCATATAAGTAATTTTTTTCTGTAAGAGAATCAATGTACTCAGACTGCATTTACTGTAATCAAAAAATGTTTTAAAATTTATTTTAGGGAGAGGGAGGGAGAAAGAGAGAGAAACATTGGTTTGTTTTATTTATTCATGCATTCATTGCTTGATTCTTGTATGTGCTCTGACCGGGGATTGAACCCACAATCTTTTTGTATCTGGATGATGTTCTAACCAACTGAGCTTGGGCTATTTACTGTAATTTTAAACATAATTTAACTGCTTTAAGAAACCATGACTTGTATATAATAAACACAGAAACCTCAAAATCGAAGCTGCATAACATTTTGGGGCTAAAATGGTCCTTTCTTTTAGTATTTACTTTTTTATAGCCAATAACATATTGGTAACATTTACACGTTATAAATTTAATACCATAATCGTTTAGAAATCCGGGGAAGATATTCTTTCATTTTTACAGATGAGGCAACTGTGCATCAGAGAGGCTTAAGAACTTGGTGAGGTCATTGTGATTCTTTTTTTTTTTAATTTTTAAAAAATATTTTATTTATTTATCTTTAGAGGGGAAGGGAAGGAGATAGGGAGAGAAATACCAATGTATGGTTGCCTCTGGTGTGTCCCCAGCTGGGAACTGGCCTGCAACCCAGGCATGTGCCCTGACTGGGAATCGAACCGTGATTGTGTGGTTCGCAGGCCTGCGCTCAATCCACTGAGCTACAGCAGCCAGAGTTTCACTGTGATTCTTAATCTCATAATCTTCCTGTTGGACTTGGTTACCTAGTAAAATGTAGAATAACCTTTAATAATCATAAAGATAATCTGGAGTCAGCAAGCTAAGTTTAAGATTTAGCATACTTAGTTTAAAAATGTAGAACAATCTATAGTAGTTTTAAAAAATGTCCATTAACAGTGATTAAAGAAGTAACAATATTTGAGTACCTAAAGGAGTAAGTTTTGTTACATGAATAAGTCCCTGAAGTGATATGTTCATTTGGTAGGAATTCAGATGAAAAAGGAATACACTCAGACACAGGGCCACGCACGCATATTTTAAACTGAAGTTTTTATCCACTATGAATCACTGCCATCTCTGTGTGCACATATTTCTTATGTGGTGTGAGCTATTTATTATTTATTTGATCTACAAACCATCCTTCCGTGCTCAAAATGGCCCAGGAAAGGACAGGGAGAAGACAGCAGCAGTCAGCTAAAACCAGAGACAGTTTTCACAGTCAGACAGCATACGCCCAGACCAGAGAGAGCTGACGCCGAGACTAACTTCTCCACAAAAAGTGGGGTAGAGGCCTTGGCTTATACTAAAGAATTTATGTCTTTTCAAATTCTAACCTTGTACATGATCCGCTTAATTTTCCAGTCTTAGGATCAGGTATGTGGTTGATATGAATAGGCAGAGAAAATAATGCACTCCATACTTTCCACCAGCAATCCTAACGATGTGTAAATGGACCGAAGAGTTTCTTTTTCAGATATTTACAGGGGTATTGTAACCTCACAAGCATGGAAGGTACAATTATTTTGCAACTATTCCATTCATTAGCTTTTTGAGAGGGGACTAAAAATGGAATTTATTTATTAAAAATTATGTATTTATTCTTACATATTTAAACTTTAGTCACCTTCAAAGTACTCTCCATTTGATGCAATACACCTACTGAGACATTTTTTCCACTGCTCAAACAGTTTTTGAACTCATTGATTTTGATGCCTTTCAGTGCTTCTGCCATTTTTTGTTTCACCTCTTCCACATAGGCTAAATGCTTCCCTTTGAGTAGTTTTTTATTTGGGGGAACAAAAAAATCACTGAAGGTAAGATAGGTTGAACAGCAGAGGGGTTATGCTGTTTTTGGTCAAAAATTGCTGAACATTCAGTGTGTTATGGGCAGGTGTGCTCGTAAATCCCCCATCATGAAATGGACAAAGATGTTGAAAATGTCTTTAACAAAGTCACTGAAGCCGAACACAGCCTCTCACAACAACACCAGCTAGTACACTGATACAGAAGAGTTCCTGGAACACTCACCTAGAAGGGGAAGCTTGCACTACAAGGGGCCCATACTCCAGAAGGTAATTTCGGATTATTTTGTATCCCGTTGTATATATAATATTTTACATATAGATATATTTTATATCTATTTATGTATATATGTATGTATGTATTTATCTATCTATCTTTGCAGGCTGTTGGCCTTGACCTTCTAGGATTAGGTGTTATTTTTCCCCTCAGAATATTCTCAGGTAGAGAAGCATTTATGAACATTATACCTCTGCATCTATATTGATATTAAAGTAAGTAAGTAAACTGTCCAGATGTTAATCTACTGTTAGATTTTCTCTAAAATTTTTTTAAAATTTTTTTAAAGAGGGGAGGGGAGAGAGAGACATGGATGTGAGAGAGAAATATTGATGAGTTGCCTCTGATATACACTCTGATTGGGGACTGAACTCAGAATCCAGGCAGGTGCCCTGACCAAGAATCAAACCGTTGATCTTTTACTTTGTGGGATGACACCCAGCCAACTGAGCCACACAGATCAGGGCAGTACTGTCTGATTCCTTTTTATATTGTTCTCAAATGACTATAGAGTTATTTTTCCTTCTCTATTCTAAAATTAGGGTATTTGACTTTGAGTCACTATATCAAATTCTTACTCATCCCCTTATACATTAATTTGTTACATGGCTATGTGCTGGTTTTAACATATGTCCACCAATTTCTGATGCAATTCCTGGCAAAGGTGAAGAATCTAATCCTCTGCCACCTAAATGTGGACCAGATGTAGGAGCTTTCTTCTAATAAACAGAATGTGGCAGAAGTCGTGATTTGTGACTTCTAAGGCCAGATCACAAACAAAGCACCACCATTTCCTTTTGCTCTCTCTGGGATTGCCCACTCTGGGGGAGGCTAGCTGTCATGTGAGAATCTTCAAATGGCCTTGAAAGATGCTCCTATGGGCAGAAACTGAGGCCACCTGTCAACAGCCAGCACAACATTGCCAGCCATTTGAAAAATCCACCACGGGCCTGCATCCTCCAGCCTTGGCCAAGCCTTCAGATGGCTGTGGCCCTGGCTGATGTCTTGACTGGAACTTCACGAGGGGCACACGGCCCCCCTGCTCCCTCCCCGCCCCCCACCAGACCACTCAGCTAAGCCATACTCAGTTACTGACCCACAGAAACTCAGAGATCATACTGATTATTTGTTGTTTTCAAGACACTAAGTTTTGGGGCAATTTGTTATGTAATGACAATATAATTATCTTGCCGAGAGTAGATAACCTGCCTTTATTTATACAGCAAATATTTACTGAGCATCCGACACATGTTGAATAGCCTGTTAGGTGGCAGGTATACTAAAGCGAGTAGGAGAGAGATAGTTCTTCCCTTTAAAGAACCTATAATCATGTATTGGATAGAAATATTAAATGGGCAGAAGTGATCAGCTGTTTAATTACAATAACTGTGAGATGGAATAACTGGATTATCAGTGCTGCTGACTATTAACCTGAAGGTGAGGAAGGGGCTCCCGGAGGAACTGACACTGACACTGACCGAGAATGCATAGGCGTTAATCACACTCAACAGAGTAAGACTGAGAAAGAGCTTTTCAAGTAGAGGGACAATAGAGGTGAAGGCCCTTGTTCAGTGGTCCCAACTGAGATATTTCTGTGCTGGAAACTACTGGGAGATGTTTTTATTCATTTATTCAATTTCTCCAAAAAAATGTAATTTGAGTGCCTACTATGTGTCAGGCACTGTTGTAAGTGCTGGTGATGTTGTAGTAAACAAACAGAAATCCCAGCCCTTAGAGAACTTACATTCTGGTGAGAAGGATAACAAAAAAATGGAATAAAAAGATGAAATCTGGATGTCAAGTTTCTGGTCCAGCATACAAAGAGTTCGGAAGTTGTGTGCTCCACACAACAAGAAACAACTGAACAAACTGAACATTGACAACTCTTCTTAGATCCATCAGATGACTGAGGTCACAGGGCAAAGTGTTGCTCATGAAATCTGAGACGCAAACCGGCAGATACAGAGCGTCCCAGCGTGTAGCAAACCTAATGTGTAAATGACAAATTGCTAGAGGATCAGTGTGGACAAGTCTGAGAGATAAAAACCCCAGGCGGCTCAGCCTTAGGGGAGGGCCCTGCACTTCTGTGTGTTTTACTTCCAGAGCCTGGGAGCTTGTCAGGTTCTCACAGCAAAGACCAGAGGAGAAAATCCCCTTGTGTTTCTGAGAGGGCAGGGGAAGGTGCCTGCTTTGAAATATGCCCAGGGCTTTCCGTTTTGCTCACCAAGACCTGTCCTCAGGAGAAACTACTTTACCAGAAACTACTAACTAACCTAGGGGAACTGAAATACCCCACAAAAGTGCCCTGCAGCCTTCCTGTCTGTCCTGAGGGGAAAATAAAACACAGCAAAACAAAACTGGGAAGCACTTGTGAAGGTCACAGAGCAGGGGTGCAGGCTCGGTAACAGACTGAGACCTAATCACAGGGACTATAGACTATTTCTCTATGTCCCACGCCTCACCACCATATCAATAGGACTTTTTTTTAATAACAGCTGAAAGAACTGTGCATCTCAAACAGTAGTTGAGAACTCTTTAGGGAAACCTGTAAAAACCAAGGGAGACAAAAACAAGGACACCAGAGGAAAAGTTAACCTCTGACACCTACAGCTACAGTAAATAGTGAACACAGCCTGACCCTGAGCCAGATGAACAAAAGGTGTAATACAGTGGATGAGGATAAGTGCTGAGAAGAAAAATAAAGCAGGTAAAAGGGACAGGGTACGTTGGAGGAGAGGGCAGGTTGCAGTTTTAAATAGGATGGTCAGGAAATGCCTCACCGAACAGGTGACATCTGTGCAAAGATCCGAAGGAGGCAAGGGAGTGAGTCATGGGGATAGCTGGGGAAGAACAGAGGGAGCCAACATCAAGTGGAAGGTCTTTAGGAGGGAGTGTGCCTGGTGTGTTGGATAAATGATGGGAAAACCCGTGTAACTGGAGCAGAGTGAGTGAGGTCAGATTGGTAAGGTTTGGGATGAGATTGTGCATGACCTTGAAAGGCATTGTAAAGATTTGGGTCTCTCTGGCTCCCATGAGAATAGACCACAGAAGAGGGAGCAGGGGAGCCTAGTCAGGTGGTTTTGGAAACAATTCAGAAAAGAGCTAATAATGACTCGGGTAAGAGAGGAAGGAGCGGTAGAAAAGGCTACCAGTCATCAGATTGTGGATACATTTTAAAGGTAGAGCTGACGGATGTTGCTAATGGACCAATGTGTAAAACAAAAGGAGGAATCAGGGGTTGACTCTCTGGTCTAAGCAAAAAGAGGAAGGCTGAAGGAGGAGCAAGTCTATTACAAGGGAGATCAAGTGTCAAGTTAGAAATGCCCATTTGATAAGAGGATAGCTAGATCAGGAACAGAATCATAGAAATGAAGATCACATGAAGGGTTAGCAACAGGGGAGTGGGAGGAGGAGAAGGGGGGAGAAGGTACAGAAATAAGTAGCATAGATGGTAGGTAGAAAATAGATAGGGGGAGGGCAAGAATAGTAGGGGAGACACAGAATCTAAAGAACTTGAGACACGTGGTCATAAACTAAAGGGGGGAACGGTGGGGGAGGGGGTGTGCAGGGTGGAGGGGAATGAAGGGGGGAATGAAGGGGGGAATAGAACAACTGTAATGGCATAGTCAATAAAAAATATATAAAAAATGCCCATTTGACATTCAAGTGGAGATGTTGAGTAGGCAGTTGGACACCCACGTCTGGCGTAGGGGGAGAGGTCTTGGCTGGAGATGTAAATTTAGGAGAATTTTAAGCCACGATAACAAGTGCAATCACTAAAGGAGTGAACATATATCTTTAAATAGAATGACTGAATCCTGGGATCCCCAATGTTAACAAAATAATGAAATAACATTAATAAAATAAGGAGAAATGAGCTAAGAAGACTGGGAAGTAGGAAGAAAACCAAGAGAGAGTGATGTCCTAGAAGACAAGTCAATAAAATATTTCTAGGTGGAGGGAGTAAACAATGATGTTAAATATTCCCGAGGAGTCAAATAAAGGAACTGACTATTAGATTAAAAAATGGATACTGTAGGTAAAGAGCAGTTTTGGCGCTTGGAGGAGGCAAAAAGCCTGATTTAAGGGGTTTTAGAGGAAATAGTAGAATAGGGTTTAGAGATATGAGTATGGACAAGTCTTCAGAGGCATTGCAGTAAAGAAGAATGGACATATGAACTTGTAGCAGGAGGGCAAAACAACAAGTTTTGTATGCTGATGGAATAATCCAATCAAGAGGAAAAACAATGTAGGACCAAGAAAAGCAGGGATATCTGGAGCAATGTTCTCGAGTATTTAAAAGGATTGAGATCTAGTGAACAAGTGGAGAGTATAGTCTCAGATAAGAAGACGGACAGTTCATCCCTGGTAACAGGAGAAAAACAGCATATAGGGTCCAGATGCTGGTGGGTGGGTGGAGGTGTTGGTGGGAACTTGTGGAAGTTCTCTTTATGATTATTTCTATTTTTTTCAGTGAAATAGCAATCAAGGTCAAGAGCTGAGAGTGAAGATGGGGGAGGAGGTGTTGGAAGTTTGAGATTGGAGAAAATAGGGACTCATAGTCCTATGGTTGTAAATGAATCAGGAAAATGCTCTGTGATTTCTGGGCAGCATGTAGGGCACACTTGAAATTAATAGTTGTGAATGTCATGGATTTAAAGATGCATGACATGGGTGGTTGTGTCCTTCTAGCTCCATTGGGCTGCATGGGTTCTGGTTGAGAATAAGTAACATTTCTGCAAGGGGGACAACGTTGTTTGCTCACATCTAACAACCAGCTACTAAAATAATTAAGAAATGATGTGTTTGTGTAAATTCTACTTAATTTAGCACTCTTAGAGAATGGGAGATGGTCTCTGGTTAATTGAATATTTTAGATAATTAAGTCCCTTATATCATATATGAACTAATTTTTAAAGAATTAAAAGATGAAACCTCCCCCTACTCTGACCATCACATAAGAGGTTGGGGGTAGTAATAAGTGTCTAAATACCTAATAGCACCTCAGTGTCATTATTATAAAAAGTAGCAATCACTGCATATCCCAGGGAAAATGTAGTTATCTGAGTTTTCTGGAGGTTTGAGATCTTGATACACTATATTGAGAATTGTATAAAAGGTATGGGGACAACTGTAATTGAACAACAATAAAATTAAGAAAAAAGATATAAAAATAAAAAAGGATGCCACTAAATGTAATGAGAATATCTTCATGGAGAGCCACTTATTGTGTCTTGGTTATGATGTTGTGTCGACCTATGATAGCATTGAAGGGACACCTTTTTCCCTCTCTATTGCCTTTTCCTTGGCTAGTGAAGCGACAAATTACCATCATTAGATTCCGAATCTTCCGCAATGGCGATGCTGTGGTGGTGAGGGTGTGACCAGCTAGGCTGGCTTTGTCTCTGCTGCAAAGCAGACTTATTTCTCTCTCAGCTACTTGTGTTTTCCAGTAGCTCAAATTCTTTTTATATTTGGGAGTCTGTTTTATATTATTCATTTATTTTTAAAACTGTTTGATTCTATAAATAATACACACATACACACTGAATATAATTTGAAAAAAATGGAAAGAGAAGAAAATAAAAATTATCTCACCACTCAGGGATGAACACAATTAACGTACTGGTGAATTTTAATATTTAATACTTTAATTTATATACATCTTTCTTTTTAAAATTTATATCAAACTATCATTTTGTATCCTTTTTAACTTAATATTTCATTGTGAGGTTTTTCCATGCCATTGCATAGTTTTAAAAAATTTGCGTTTTAAAGATTGTATAGTCATCTGTTATACAAATTGTCCTATAATTTATTTAACAGTTCTCTCATTATTGTACATTTAGGTTGTCTTTACATTTTAGATAATACTAGGTAAACATCCTTGAACACAAATCTGATTATTTTCTTTAGTCAGAATCCTAGACAGGGAATCATGAGGTCGAAAGCCACAAAGATTTAGAAACTTATATGGAGATATTGCAGTGGTCTCCTGCAAGATCACACTTCTTGCAGTCCCCTGGGAGTGACCAAGGTGGTCCATTTCTACAGAGAATTCCATCAGCCTTTATAGTGCCTCTCTGCACACCTGACCTGTGATTAGTTCACTGCAGTTTAGTTCTCCAACGAGCGATGTGTGAGACTCCTAAGGGGTCTTCTTTAGGAGGAAGGCCCCTCATTCCCACCACCAATATGTTCTCCGTGCCGCTGTCACAGGTGTCTTTCCACCTCATGGAGCTTCTCATTTCTGTGGTAAAAACCTCGAGTCCTCCTTAGCCCCAGTAAGTTACATGACGACACACACAGTCCTTCCCTTTTCAGCTTCATGGACCACTCGCTTCTAAGTGCTTTGATGAAGCAATGCAGAATGTCCTTTAATTTACAGAACATGCAATGCACATTCGTGCCTCCAGGCCTTTAGACATTATCACTGTCACATTTTCTGTCTGAAACTCCACCTCATCTTTCAAGACACCAGGCAAGGGCCCCTTTGGCAGTGCTTTCCTGACGTCCCAGGGGGAGGCAGTGCAGCTGTGCACGGCACTGAGCCCCAGGCCCACAGCACTGTGCCCATGTCCCCACTGGGGCACTAACCACTTTGCCTAGTGATTATTTGCTCTCCTTGACTTCCCCACTGAATACTCCAAGGATTTTGTCTTATTTATTTATATCCTCAGTTCTTAGCCTATTAGAAGTTGATGATCAATAAGTATTTATTGATTCAATGGCTAAAAGCACAGAATTGGGCCCAGCCATGTAGCCCAGTTGGTTAGAGCACCATTCCCATACATCAAGGTTGTAGGTTCATTCCTTGATCAGAATCAGAGCACATATAAGAATCAACCAATGAATGCATAAATAGAACAATGAATCGATCAATCTCTCTCCCTCAAATCAGTAAATAAAATAAAATAAAATAAAAGTATAGAATTGGTTTGAATATTCTGCCATTACCTATCTTGGAATAGTTGGATTTCAGGGGTAGCAGTATGCCATTGCTAACTATTCTGCAGTGGTCTCTTAAGTGTGCTTCTGTTAGCTAGCATCTTAGTATATGGTTTGGTATCATGGAGTCTTGGATCACAAGCTTCTGTTTATTCTTCAGTCTCTTCCTATTATTTGTCTTAGTTGTATTTTGCAGTTGACTCTCCCCAGTTCTTTCAGTCTATCTATACCATTTTGATTTCACTGTTTAACAAAGATCAGTACCATGAGCAGCTAATGGCTTGATTTCCATCTTTCCTCATTGTTCATAGAACACTCAAGTTATTAACATTCTGCATGTGAGTCTATTCTACTCTCTATTTATATCGTTTCTCTGCTCCTGGTTCTTCTTAAAATTTTGCTGTTCTTGTGTATGTCCTGTAAGCAACCTTTGTTCTTTGTTGAACAAGACAGAATATAAGCACATAAATCAATGCGCAAATGCACACTTATTTCCATTTTTGCAGACTTCCTGTTCTTGAAAGGCCACGACGTATTCTTTGTTGTTGACCAATGTACAAATTGATTTGTCTTTTCATACAGCCTCTCAGGAATGCTGTTCCTAACCTTTTCTGTTCTCCCTTTTCAGTGGTTTGGCCCCAAAGTTTATTTGAAAAATAGAAACCATCTGAGGAGATTTTCCTTAACTTCTTTCTCTCCCCGCTTGGCCTCTCTCTCAGGGCAGTTCAGTTGGGCACTGCCCATATCATACTGTACGTGTGTGGTGCTTTTAGCATTGCGCTTGGCTGTCCTCAAGCCCCCTGCTCCTCTGCCTACAGATCTACTCCAGCGGAGCTCAGTCCACAAACTCAGTGGACAATCTACCTCTCTGTCCTTCCTATAATGCAACTTAGAAAAACTTCTGGCTCGAAGCCCCATTCTGCTGATGTGGTTAAGAAATATTAATGTCTTTCTTTTTTCATTTGATCAAAATGTAATGTAATACTTTTTATATTCAACTTCTTTATTTTTTAGGGTTTACTTTTTCCCCCAGTGTAAGTTTTGCAGTACGAAGGCTTGAGAATGGGGATAGAATGAAGAAGGCAGCAATTGTTCTCTCGGCTATTGGTCTGCTGGGTCACCGTTGAGGAGTCTGTTTCCACACACCCTCCTTGGCACATGGGCATCTTGCTGAGCCTGCCCCGGGTCCTGTATCCCCAGGCAGGTCACACAGCCCTTGCCCTTTGGGTCTCACCTCCTTTTGTGGGGCTACTGGGAGGCAGGGCTGCCACTCTGCACTGGGAATCCGCAGACAGCTTTCTATCTCTCTCTTCCTGCTCTGGCTGTGGGAAATATGTTTCCCTTCATTTTTCTTGAAGAAACTGGTTCTTTAATAAAACATTTCCTAATTTCTCCTAAGGGCTTAAGAATTTGGGAGAATAAAAGATGGAGGCGTAGGTAGAAACACTGTGCTTTCTCGCACAACCAAGTCTAAAAACCACAAAGTTTTAGCAACAAAAAATGCAGCCAGACCACAGAAAATTGAACAATACGGGAGTCCGACAACAATGAGCCATTCAGCCAGGCCCATAAGAGGGGCAGAGCAAGCAGCTGAGTGGGTCAGGCAAAAAAGATTCCCTGACCCAGGCGCGCAGGCAGCCAAGGGCAGATCCCAGGTGTGGGATAGAGACGAGTGGATCCAGTGAAGGCGCAAGGCAGCAGGCTGGCCGTGGCCACACATTCGCACGCAGATAAACCAGTGAAGGAGTGAGCAGTGAGACAGACCAGGCAGGCCCCAGTGGCAGGAAGGAGCAGAGGGGACCGCTATTGCTCCCTCTCCAACCCCACCACCACATACAGCGTCACAAACTAGCGACCTGGGTGGCCTTGCCCTGGTGAACAACTAAGGCTCCTCTCCTCATATGTATCAGGCACGAACAGACCAAACATGGCTCAAGAACTCAGAGCCCCAAAACCCATAAGTCTAAGTGAACAAGAAATTGCCAAGAACAGTGCTATCAGAGGCACAGTTCAAAACACTGGTGATCAGGATGCTCACAGAACTGGTTGATTTTAGCCACAAAATAGAGGAACATATGAAGGCTAAACTAATTGAAATGAAGGGAAATACACAGGGAACCAATAGTGATGGAAAGGAAACTGGGACTCAAATCAAGGGAGTGAACCAGAAGAAGGAAAAAAATGACCAAACAGAAAAAGATGAAAAAACAAGAATTCAAAAAAATGAGGAGAGACTAAGGAACATCCAGGACATCTTTAAACATTCCAACATCCGAATTATAGGGGTACCAGAAGGGGAAGAGGAACAGCCATGAGTGGAAAACTTATTTGAACAAATAATAAAGGAGAACTTCCCCAATCTGGCAAAGGAAATAGACTTCCAGGAAATCCAGGAAGCTCAGAGAGTCCCAAAGAACTTGGACCCAAGAAGGAACATACCAAGGCACATCATACTTACATTAGCCAAGATTAAAATGAAGGAGAGAATCCTAGAAGCAGCAAGAGATAAGGGGACAGTCACCTACAAAGGAGTTTCCATCAGACTGTCAGCAGATTTCTCAAAAGAGACCTTACAGGCAAGAAGGGGCTGGAAAGAAGTATTTCAAGTCATGAAATCCAAAGACCTACATCCAAGATTGCTCTATCCAGCAAAGCTTTCATTTAGAGTGGAAGGACAGATAAAGTGCTTCTCAGGTAAGATCACATTCAAGAAGCTCATCATCACCAAGCCCTTATTATATGAAATGTTAAAGGGACTTATCTAAGGAAAAGAAGATAAAAAAGATGAACAGTGAAAGGACAGCAAACTCACAGTTATTAACAACCACACCTAAAACAAAAGCAGACTAAGAGGACAGCTAGATCAGGAGTGAACCATAGAAATGAAGATCACATGGAGGGTTAGCAACAGGGGAGTGGGAGGAGGAGAAGGGGGGAGAAGGCACAGAAAATAAGTAGCATAGACGGTAGGCAGAAAATAGATAAGGGGGAGGGTAAGAATAGCAGGGGAAATACAGAATCTAAAGAACTTGAGAGAAGTGTTCATGAACTAAAGGGGGGAATGGTGGGGGAGGGGTGTGCAGGGTGGAGGGGAACAAAGGGGGGAAATAGAACAAATGTAATGGCATAATCAATAACATGTATTTAAAAAAAGAAAAAAGAAAAAAGAATTTGGGAGAATAACAACAAAAGAAGCTGAGAAGACTTTTGAGTAAATAATAGAGCCACCTGAATGCTTTAGATATCAGAAGGGAAAACTCAAAATAATATGTTGAATTGTATTCCCATCACCGTAAACAAAATAAAAGCAAAGAAAAACCAGATTTTTCTCCACTAGCCCCCATTCTTTTCATCATTAACGTAGTTGAAAAAGCAATCCCTACCCACTGTCTTCATCCTGGGTTAGTCACGCCTGTCACCACTTGCAATGGGTCTTTTACTTCTATCGTTCTGTTGAAAACACTCTCCAAATCACCAACCCAGCTTTTTAGTTTCTTCCTCCTTTCTTCCTAGCCCCCTTTTGTTCTTCCAACCTTCCTCTCTGCCTCTGTATTAAGTCTCTCCTTATCACCAGGGAACATATTCCAAGACCCTCAATGAATGTCTGAAACCATGAATAGTACTGAAACTACATACATCTACATCTATGATAAAGTATAATAAAAATTTGGCACAGTAGGAGATGGACAGCAATAACTAATAATACAATAGAATAATTACAACAATATACTGTAATAAAAGTTACATGGAAGTGCCATTATTAAGGTAAATAAGTGTAACTTGAGCACAAGCACAGTGTGCACAATACACTGTGACAGTCTAACATAAGGAAGATGAATAGAAAGAGACTAATGGGCAGGGACATGTATAGCATGGGCAAGCCGGACAAGGGGATAATTCACATCCCAGGCAGGACAGAGACGAATGGCATAAGACTTCATCAAGCTACATTAGAATGGCACAAAATTTAAACTTATGAATTCTTTATTTCTGGAATATTTTAATATTTTCAGACTGTGGGTAACTGAAACCTTGCAAAGCAAAACTACAAATAAGGAGCTCTGTTGTATTTGACTATTCAGTGGCACTAACTATTAAGGGACTATGCATTGGAAACACAAGAGCAAATTAGACACGTCTTGTTTTAAAGGCATTTGCGATTGGATGAATTATATAGGTGCTAAGTGAGTAATGCACACACACACACACACACAAAATCTCTGCCTTCTGTTTTTGATGCCAGAAAGGCCCTGGCCCCTTCCTGCTGATGTTTACATTTCTAGCTCCTCCTTCTTTAATTTCCTCTCTTTTTTCACCGGCTCCTCTTAAATTTTCTACTCTCTAACCCCTTTCAAGGTCTGGTCCTGGGTTTCTTCTCCCTAGGCTTGCTCTTTCAGAGAAGTTCTTGTTCATGGCGATGCATTCTAAAGCTACATCTTTGGGTTGGCTGAGATTCACTTAGACATCCTCATAACACCTTCTCTTGTGTTAATGACATCACTGCCCTTTTTCAGTAAAGCTTAAGACTGTCACCACCTTTTCTCTAATCTTAGCATCTGACCAATTGCCACATCCAAATGGTTCTTCCTCTGCAGGGTCTCTCTCATTCTGCCTTTCTTTTCCTTGTTGCCCTAGCATTAAGTTAAGGTCATTATAGCACTAAGAACTTTCTGCCTTGTTCTTGTTCAGGCCTGGAACATAGATCTCTCTCCTAAACAGCTACAGCATTCTGGAAACTTGTTTCTTAGTTGCAAACTTTTCATGTTCAAAAGTACCATATCTATGATGATTTCTCAGCATATACCTATATCAAATTATTATGTTGTACACCTTAATCTAATATGATGTCACGTGAAAATTTAAGGGTCTTATTATTTATTTTAACTTGGTGGGGAGAGGTGGTTCATCACACTATCAAGTCATTTCTGATACTAGCTGGGTGTCCTACCATTCAATTCAATTCTGACACCATCTGTCTGCAGATAGCATTATATATATCCTATAGATTAAGGGCTCAGTCCTACGAGATTGTCCCCATGCCATTTCAGACATCACTTACAAGTCAGGTGGTCATCTAGGCTTCTGACTGACCAACAGTTTATAGGAGATTCCAATGATTCCCTCTCTCAGGTTTGATTAATTTGCTAGGGGCACTAAGAACTCAGAGAAACATTCTATTTACCAGATTACTGGTTTCTTGTAAAAGGATGTAACAGAATAGGCAGATGAAAGAGATGCACAGGGCAAGGTGTGAAAAAAGGGTATGGTGCTTCCATGATGTGGAGCTTCCCAGCCTTCTCTGGGTAGGCCACTGTCCCTGAATTTCCGCTTTTTCACCAACCCTGATGCTCTTTAAACCCTATTCTTTCCGGTGTTTATGAAGGCTTTATCACATTGGCAGTGTTCATTAAATCATTAGCCATTGGTGATTGAACTCAGTCTTCAGTTCTCTCCTGTCAGGATGTCAGGGCTGGGAAATGGGGCGGGTAGGTGGCAGATGGGGAGGTGTGGGAATGAAAGTTTCAATTTTTAATCACATGGTTGATTCCCCAGGACAACCAGTCTCCATGCTTAGGTGTAATGCAAAAGTCGCTTAATTAACATAAGAAAAGACACCCTTGTCACTTTCTTGTTAATCACGATGGTTTGAGGAGCTCTATACCAGAAGCAGAGATGAAGACCAAACACTGTGCACATATCTTATTATAAATCACAATGTCTTACAATTATATCTTAATCAAATGGGGGGAATGTCACATCTATTTTGTCCTTTCCTTACCCCAAATCCTTGATTTTCTTCTTTGTCAATTGAAGGTTAAATTTTTTTTACCCAGCATTCAGTGCCCCTATGATATAGTCCAAATTTGTGTTTCTAGCTTCATCTCCAAGTAGATCCTTAGGAATATCTGATACTGTAGTGTACATTTATTTTTCCTCAGATATCAGATATACTGCCTAATTGCTTTTGCTGGTACTTTCACCGCTGAAATATCCTACTGCCCATTGCTACTTGTGAGAATCTTAGCCAGTGACAAAAACTTTTCAAAAGGTTTGTTTATGAAACCATTCAGGTCTCCCCAGTAGATGCTGTCTTTTCTGCCTTTGATTTCCCAGAGCACTTTGTTTGGACCTATTGCACGGTTGTTATCTCACTCTTCCCGATGTTGTGGTTATTTTTTTCCTTCTCTGACTTTCTTGGTAAACTTCACTCTCTTCAGAGATGATGAATTTTCTTACCAGTATTGTGGATTTAATAGCGCTTATCCTTGTGTCCTCTATATGAGGGACCCAGTATCTATTCTTACTTTGTCCTGAGTAACAGAACTTCTGTTTTTTTCAGGGTGATAATGTGCCCAGCTAAAAATACTTACTCTCCAAATTCTCTTGCAGTCAGGTGGCTGAATGAGTCAGTTCTATACAAGGAAATGAAAGCTGAGGGTTTCTGGTTTTCTGGATATAGGCACCACAATCCTTTCTGCTTTGTTCTTCCTGCCTGGATATGGAGCTGGAGGCCATTAGGCTAGTCTTATGGTCATTAGGTAATAAACTTCAGGGTGAATATTAAAGCACTGATTGTTTCCTTCAACAGATATTTACCGAATACCTACTATGGTGCCAGGCACTATTATAGATGCTTCAAAAAGTGGCAGAGCAGAAGGACAAAAAGAGGCTGGATCCCATATGTCACCATTAAACACTGAAACAGCTTTAACTGCCTTCCTCTATGCTTCGTGAGTCCCATTTGCTTTAAGCTCCTTTTACTCAGTTTTATTATATTCTTTTACTTGTAAATGAATACATTCCATATTCATACAGTGCTGTTTACTTTTTTAAAGCCTAGAATTTTAAGTGAGACTAACTTGTTTTTCTCTTGAAATAATTGTATGGATTTTCTTCTTTATTCTATCAGTTATTATTATTCATTTTGAAATATTTACCAACCTTGAATTCTTATAATAAGCCTACTTAATTGAAATATAATTATCCTTATTATGTTTACATGGATTCAATTTGCTAATATCTTGTTTGGAATTTTTGCATTACGTCTGAGATATACGGGCCTGTAATTTTTCTTCCTTTTAATGTTTGTCAACTTTGGTATTAAGTTATACTGGTATTACAAAATGAGTTGGGAAATAGTTCTTTTTTATTATCAGAAAGAGTTTGCATAAGATTGTTCTTATTTCTTTAAACATTTGGAAGAATTTACTGGTGAAGAATCTGGGCCTAAAGTTTTCCATTGTTTTAAGTATGTGTTCAATGTTTTTGATACCCACAGAACTAAAATTTTCTATTTATTTTTTAGCCATTTTTGGTAAGTTGTATTTTTGAAGAAGTTTGTCCATTTTATTTAAACTCAAATTCAATTATTATCTGTTTATTATCTTAATGTCTATGGAATCTATAGTGAAGCCCCTTTTTAAATATATGATATTAGCAAGTCGTGTTTTCTTCCTGTTCTTTTAAAGAGAGAGGCAGGAAGAAAGAGAAACATGAATGTGAGAGAGAAGTATCTACTGGCTGCCTCCCGTAGGCACCTGGACTGGGAATCACACGCACCTGGACCGAGGATCCAACCTGCAACCCAGGCATGTGCTCTGATTGGGAATAGAACCCGCAACCCTTCAACTACTGGCCAACACTCCAACCAACTCAGCCACACTTGCCACGGCTCTTTCTGTTTTTTCTTGAATAATCTTTCTTGGGTTCTATCAATTTTTTAAACTTAATTTGCTTTCAAAGAGCCACCTTTTACTTTTGTTAATTTTCTCTAGTGTATGTTTGGTTTCTATTTTATTAATTTCAACTCTTATTTTCTTTGGGTTTAATATGTTGGGGCTTTTTTTTTCAGCCTAGTTTCTTGAGCTAAAACTTGTATCCTTGATATTTAGCCTTTTTAAATATGTTATTTTAAGTTTATGTATTTATACTGCTTTAGAGGCGATAAGGCAAGTAGAGAGGGAGAGATTTACTGGCCTGTCAACCCAGGCGTGTGGCTCAGTGTATTGGGAATCGACCACTCGTGGTTAGTTTGGTTCCTCAGGACCAGCGTGCTGCAAGGCCGGTCCACTGAGCTACACCAGCCAGGGCCACATGTTGATGTTAATCTCCCTTTTTCTTCCTCTCTTCCAATACCTCTAAAATTAAATAAATATTAAAACTATTTTTAAAGGCATTTCTAATTTCTATTGGGATTTCTGGATTATTTTGGTTACTCTTCTGTTATTAATTTTTAGGTTAATTCCATTGTGGTCCAAGGATTTACTCTGTGTGACTGTATCCTTTGAGACTTCCTTTATGGCAGGCACAGTTGAGACTTTCTTTATGGCCCAGTACAAGATCTATTTTAGTAAATGTTCCACATGCAAATATAAGAATAGGTATTACAAAGTTGTTGGTTTTACATCTATAGTGTTATGTATATTATTATATCAAGTTTTTAATAATTTTGTTAAAATTTCATATATCCTTACTGATTTTCTTATCTGCCTAGTCTATGAGTTACTGAAAGAAGTATGTTAAAATTAGAAGTTATTATTATTAATTTGATTATTTGTATTATGCATTTCAAAGCTGTTATTAAATGCATTGATTTCTGTTGAATTAATACTTATATGAATATAAAATATTCTTTTTTATTTTCAGTCATACTTCTTGCTTTTGAGTCCTGTTAATTTGATATTATTATACTATATCAATTTTCTTTTTGGTAAAGTTGGCATGGTATATTTTTTTCTGTCCTTTTACTTTAAATTTTTCTGTGTCTTTATATTTAAGTTATGTGTCTTGACAGAGTCAGGTTTAAATCCCAGTTCTTCTGCTCCTTATGAGATAAAGCTCAAGTTCTAGACTATAAAATAAAAAACACCATATATTAAAATAGTTATTATTACTAGTAACTATTGTATTTAATAGATGCAGAACCTGTCTTTTTTGACATGGTGTTTTCTCATCTTTATTCCAACTAAATGTCATCCCAATGTAGTCCTTATTTTATGGTTACATTTTATATTAAGATAAGAGGAAAATATTTCTGTACTTTTGTTTTTCTGGTCCCTCATTATGAAACTAATTCTGGGAAGAATACTCATGCAATTAAAAAAGAATTATTTATTTATTTATCTGTAGAAGGGAAGGGAAGGAGAGAAGGAGAGACATATGAATGTATGGTTGCTTCTGGTGCATCTCCTGCTGGGAACTGGACTGCAACCCAGGCATGTGCCTTGACGGGGAATCAAACCACAATCTTTTGATTCGCAGGCCCATGCTCAATCCACTGAGCTACACCAGCCAGGGCGAATACTCATGCAATTTTATACTTTCTTCTTTGTAATACTGCTTCAGAAAGGGAAATTAAGAAAGTCCTACTCTTTGACTTCCATGAGTTAGTAGAAGATATTTTAAAAATATTCTCATTATGAAGACAAAAAAAACCCCAACTCTGACTCAAGTATAAGTTATGTATAAACAGAAAAAGAGTGGTTCACAAAAGATTGTTACTTGTTTCAGTTTAAGGGTCTATTTAAACTCCATCAACCCCTCCACCCCTCCACGCCTCCACCTCTCCACCTATCTATCCCTCCATTCCTCCATGTCATCATTAATTAACTTATATTGAAGATTTATCATGTACTAGGGACTGTGCTAGGAGCTTGGGTATAAAAATGCATATGACAAAGTCCTTCTGGAAGAGAAGTAGGGAAGCTTAGTAAGGAGGGAAGATAAAATATTAGGAAAATCTTATATTCTGTATATATTCTTATATGCAGGGTGCTATGAAAGTAGTAGGAGACAATGTAAACTTCCATTGAGAATACCCTCCTGCTTGTTGCTTATCTTGCAGATGACTTGGATTTCCTAGATAAAGGGGCATTTGAGCTAGGGTCTGTAGAATGACTTGGCATTAGAGAGTGGACCAAATAAGCTTCTGTATAGGAAAAGAAGGCACATTAAGCATTTTAAGCAGGAAGGGATTTATATGCTTATGAAATTATTGGAAGTGCTAGAAAAATGAGCTCTGAGTGTCTAGTAATGATTCACAGAATGGTGGCATTCTGTGAATTGTGTGACCTATGGGAGTACTATTTTGTCACATTCCAGAGGTGGGAATCAAAAGGTCCACTGGATGAGTTGATTTCAAAAACATGATGCTGTGATTAAAATCCAGAAGTCAGGAAGCTGGAATCAGGAAGCTACTGCTGCCAACACCACCCAGGAAGCTGAAGACTGTGCTGGAATGCAGAAATGTCAGTATTTGCACAACTTTCTTTGCCCATAGGAAACAGAAGGTGTTTTCACCTTCTGATCATTGAGTGAATACATCTCAGTGATGAAGACTTTTTCACACCCAGAAGATGAGAAGTGGGATTTTTAGCTTTCTGAGCTTTGCTATGCAAAGGAAGTTACACTGGGAAGAGATGAGAATGATACAAAATGTAGATCAATCATCAAACAAACCAAGTGAAGATGAAGTGGTGGTAGGAGAGACAGATGGGGAGAATAGTGTGTGGAAAGGAGGCAAAATAATATAGAGATCTGGGGGAATTTCTGGGATGACTGGCTAGGAGAAGCAACTAAAGATGAATCTGGAGGGGATTATCATCCAGATGATAAGAATAAATGAAGAAAAGGTGGCAGAGGGGAGGAATATTAAACTTAGGCAGACCGAGAGGCTATTGTATTAATCAAGATGAGTGACAATGGTGGCCTGAATTAAGGCTATACTAATAGAAATGGAGAGAAGAGACAATTTTGGGAGCTAGTTTAAATATCATGATCATTTTTATCATATACTTTTCTTTTTTAGTACTGATTTTTCCCTCTGGAATGCCTGCTTTGCTCTAGTTTTTTGCGTGTTCTAATACAAGGCTTATAGAATGTATTATTCTAGCCCCTGGTGATTCTCCATTTACTGAGCGGCTGTAGCACCTGTGAATAATGCTGTTTCTATCCACTTGTACTTTCATGAGTTGGTTGCCTTCCCAGTTAGAAAGGAAGCTGCTAAAGAGCAGAGGTCATGCTTTATATATTCACTCAAGGTAACAGAATATAATGTTAGAAAATTTTGACTAAGGCACATAGAGTTAACAGATACATTTCCTGGACAGGTTTCAGATACAAATGGAAAATTCAGTCTCGAAACCAATTACATGGCCAAAAGCTCTTACTACATCTAGGGTCTAAAAGAACAGGATTGAGGAAGGATTTTAAAGAGTATTTTCTTTAGAATGAGAGATGGGCTGGGATTCTAACTCTCCCCAAGGGGCAGGATAAGGTACTTTCACCTTATCTTAAACCCAGTGCAAGGAAGGGGCTTAAAAGCACTCACTCAACTTAATATGAAATTAGGATACAAAGAAGACCAGAGTTTTCCCCCTGTCTTGAGAAATCTAAAAGGCATCAGACAGGTTGGTTTGCTTTAGATGGATGAATTGGAGGATTGGCACATGAGTCATATCAAGGCAGTCTCAGATGAGAAGCCCTCAGTGATGGAGCTCTTTCTAAGAATCCACAAAATAGCTCACAAAAATAGTCAGTGTTATTTGCCTGAGAGTGCAGGACCATTTTACAATTGTACTAATTAGGTAAGAGATTTCCTGTCTGCCCTGATCTTTCCTCTCTCCTCCCAACACCCTTTGGCCTTGGAAGAAAGGATCACAACCTTTTTAGCAAAATAGCAAAGGGAAGGTACAAGGTAGAAGGATTCCCCTTCTCCTACCCAACCATTTTCCCGACTTCCCACAGAGCAAAAATCTTATAACAGGAAGGCAGGGAGGATTTTGAATTCCAAATCTGATGTGAAGTTTTGATTATTACATGTAACTATTACTCATAATTATGAACTTGAAATCATGTTTGCAGCTTGAAAGGACAGTTGGGTTTTTTATTATCTGGATAATCAGAAGTATCACGGGACTTTTGAGTTTTCATCCACTTCAGAGGAAGAACTTTCTCCATCACTTAACATTTAAAGGGAGACTGTGAGACAATATAAAGTTGATGGGTGATTATATCCCATGAATCCTGTCTGGTAAACTACTAGTTAAGCTTTGTCATTCCCAGGGAATCATCTGTTCCAATCCTGAGTAGTAAGTGGAAGTGGTAACATAGCACAGTACAAGAGGCTTCTGCTTCATCTTAGCTATGTGACGTTGTAAAACACAGCTAATTCCTACGTATCACGGTTTTCTTTTCTGCAAAATAAAGTGACTACATAGTATCTCTGTGTGTGCGTGTATTTACTCACAGCATCATTGAGAAGATCAAATAAGATTTCACAATTGGAAATGTCCCTAGCCCTGGCTGGCATAGCTCAGTGGATTGAGCGTGGGCCTGCGAATCAAAGAATTGAGGTTCGATTTCCAGTCAGGGCACATGCCTGGGTTGCAGGCCAGTTCCCAGCAGGGGACGCATGAGAGGCAACCATACACTGATAACAAATTTAAAAAAAATTTCCCCAAATTCCATTAGGTCCTCAAAATCAGTTAATGACTTGATTAATGTACCTTGATTAGATGGTACTTTGAAAGCTCATCACATTTTTCTCTCTTGCCCATGGACTGAGACATCCTAAACCCATAGCCAAATGAGAATAACTGAAGAAGGAGAAAACTTCAGAGAAAGCGAGTCCACAGAGTCCTCAGGGGCCCATTCCTGTTCCTAACACTACCAGGATCATCTGTTCTGTGTGCGGATTCTTAATGTCTTATCATCACTTATAAAAACCATTGACAAATTAGCTTTCATGAAAGTTTTCTTCCCTCACCAGTTTTTCAGCACCTTCTCCGACACAAGTGTTGAATTACTGGCCAATTACCTGGAAACTAAAATGAGCCCAAGAGAGCTAGTGAATTACTAAGAAAATCATTTACAGAGGGAAGTTACATCGATGCAGAAGATTGATTGAAAAAATGGTCTGATTTGTTTCATAGAAGGGCTGGGAAAGGAGAAAAGAGCACAGGGAAGAGGCTGAGGGATGACTTGACTTGTCAGCAACAAGGAGAAAGTATGAGCATTTCACAGGCTCTACAATTCTTGTCTGTGGTTATGGCATGGCATCTTCTTGACAAAGCCACTAGGAAGCTGGCTGCTGCTCATTGAAAATGGTTCTACCAGTGTGCGAATGTGGCAATGTTCTGTTGTATCGTGCAGAATAATGAAAATAGTTGCATTTGTGAAGAAAAATGGACTATGAAATTTAAGGGATGCTCAAGTTTCTGCAGGAATGCATTTCTTTTCTCCTCCCCAGCTGGTTTCAAATTTATTATTATTTTTATTTTTTCTCATTGCCCTTTATCTCCCTTATACCCTCTCTCCCCTGCTGGAGTCACCACAGTGTTGTCCATGTCCATGAGTCCTTTCTCCTTTTTGCTCAATTCCTCCACACCCTAATCCCCCAATAGCTGCCACCTGCTCTCTACCTATGAGTCTTTGTTTTGCTTGTTAGTTCCACTTACTACAAGTAGTAATGTGGGTAGAAGATTCCACATATGAATAAAATTTAGATTTCAAATTTAGTTATTCAGCTTCTTGAAATCAGCGATGATGGTTTCCACCACCGGAACCACCATACTTTATCTGTCTGCTGCTTCTCCTGTGAGCGGTGCCATTAAAAGAATACAAACCACATCTCTCATTGCTTCTAAGGAGCTTATGCTCTAAAATAAACTTTGCATTCACAGACCAGTAAAAGAATAAATACTCTTTGTAACAGAGTAGATCAAGGAGTGGAAATGACGCATAGAAAACCTATTAATTATCATGTGTTCAGATGTTAAAAGTGGGGGGGGGCAGTTAAAAGCAAAGGAGCTATTTTAGTTGGTGGAGAGAAGAGATGTTACCTAAAGTCAAAAGAAAAACATACTCTTTAATCATAATATTTAAATTTCTAACAGTAATAAAAAAATGGACTAAAAATAAGTTAACTCTCCAAACTAGCAATGGAGGGGGAGGGAGTAGAATTGAATTAAAAGTGCTTTATCGTTTATCTTTTATTATGGGCAGTCAAATGATACTAACATTCACAAGTCAAGAAACAGAAATGTACCTGGCTGGTGTAGCTCAGTGGATTGAGCGCAGGCCTGTGAACCAGAGAATCATGGTTTGATTCCCAGTCAGGGCACATGCCTGGGTTGTGGGCCAGTTCCTAGCAGGGGACACATGAGAGGCAACCACACATCGATATTTCTCTCCCTCTCTCCTTCCCTTCCCCTTTAAGAATAAATAAATAAAATCTTTTAAAAAATGAAACAGAAATGTAGACAGGTTGTGATAGTGAAAGTGACTATCATTAGTTATAAATCCAGGAGCAGGCGCGGTGGCTTCCCCAGGGGGCTGAAGCAGGGCTTCCGCGGGCACCAGGGAGCGGAAGGTACAGAAGAGGGATGGATCCTCTGCTCTCCCCCCTGGCCAGGTAGGTCAGTGGGAACAACTCTGCTTTTCATCTGTTTTACATCGTGGGTTACAGTGAACTATCTTACTGGGGAAAAAAGTTTCTGTGCTTTTAAAATATTTGGAAAACATTATCCCAAAACAAGGTGCATCCATTAAAAGATCTGCATTAAAAGTCTAAATTCTAGCAGGGCCAAAGAAATTATAGAGAAAAATAGGGGGCTTTTATAATATATGCCTATCCTTTGAAAATGGATCCTCTTCCACCCATGAATTGCCTCAGAAACCATGATTTTCCATCTGATCAGCTCATAGTTTATTGAATCAAGAATGAAGAGCTCACTGAAATTTGGCTGTTTTATATTTGGGTTCTTAGGGATTTGAACTGAGTTGGTATGTATTTGGGAGGGTGGTGTGGCCATCTTTGTTATTTACAGGAAAACAGTCAAGAAGGAGAAGGAAGCAAAGAGAAGGTGAGGAGGTATTAAATAGCCCCAGAGGGAAAAATTTCCCTTCTGCCATTTCACAGGTCCCCATCTAATGGAACCCCTAGATTCCGCTGTCCTAGATCCTTTCAATAAAACCTTCATTCTATTTGTCAGGTGTGCATGTGATTCCTTTTTTTTGGAATTGAAAAGAAGAGAGAGAAAAAAAAGAAGAAAGGCTTTGACTACATTATAGAAGAGACCACACTGGGGGGGGGCGGGGCGGAGGATGGGGCTCCCTGTAAGAAACAGGTCAGGGATAGATTGATGCGTAAATACTATGGGAAGCATTTCATTTCTGACTCTTAGTAGGAAGACATTGTCTCTATTTTCCAAAAAGTTTTCCTCAGTGTTGATGATTCTTAGCCTTATGGGTCACTCAGTGTCACTTCCCCCCTGAAGTCCTACAAGTGACATTAGGAGTAAGAAGTCTAAGGGAATGGCCTATCTGCAAGCAGATTTCAGACTTTGTGGCCTTTGGACCACAACCACACTTTAAACAATATGTTAAGTGTGAAATGTCAAGAAATAAAAGGTTTGATGTTGCTGACAAAAATTCTTAACTCTTTTGGCTCTTGCTTTTTTTCCTTTTCTTCCTTCCAAAGCTCAAAAAGACAAATCCGTGGGTTCCTCTTTCAGCTTCTTTCCATACTTCCCTGCCTTTGCTTACAGCTTCTCTGTCTTTGAAAGGCCTTTCTTCCTATTCCTTCTCCACCTGGTGAACTCATTTCACTGTGCAAGTTTCCCCAACAGCCCTTCCTCTAAGTAGAATTAATTGATTGTTTTTACATGCTTATACCTCATCTTGAACCTATTTTAATGTCAGCTCTTATCAGATTGCATTACAACCAGTTGTTTTTATAACTGTGGTCTCTGCTAGATTAATCCAACAAACATTCAATAAGTAACCATGTGTGCCAGGCCCTGGATTAAGCAACACAAAAATGAATCACATTCTCTCTGCCTTCCTATTCTTTAAGAGAAAGAAACTGAATACTGCAGTGGGTAAGATGTGCAAGATTGTACTCTCCCTAGCCAGATGCTACAAAATATAGATACATCATGCTAAGGGAAATCTGGAGTGCTTAGGGCTGTTGTTTAAGATGAGAACACATCATCTTAATTGTGAGAACACAATTTCTGGATGTTGAAATAATTTTGAATCATTAAGGAAAGCTGCATTATTTGGGTAAACAGCTAACCTGTGCCAAAATGCTTTTTCAGAAAAGTTTTAGTATATCAATATATTTGGAGACAATATTCTGGCTGGGATCAACTATTGGTCACCTACAGAATGGTTATTGTTATGATGTTATAAGCTGTGCAGAACCTTCTATTTTGTGCTGCAGCTACAAGATTTTGGGTACATTTCTATGATTTCCAGTTAAAAATCCCCAGGTGTAGAGGGAAAAAATGCTAGGATTTGAATTTATTAGATGTAAGGTTGAACCAAGGCATGTTTGTTTATTCTTTTTATTCTGTATATTTATTTATTTTAATCCTTACCTGAGTATATGTTCACCAGTTTGTGAGAGAGAGAAGGGGGGGTGGAGAGAGAGAGAGAGAAACGTTGATCAGTATTTCCTGTACATGCCATTAACCTGCAATGTTTTCATGTACAGGATGATGCTGTAACCAACTGAACCACCTGGTCAGGGCAGAGGCTCCATTATTTATTAGGTGCCTAAATTACTTACTTTCTCTGAGTATCAATTTCTTTGTAAAATGAGGAGTAAAAATAAATACCTCACATGGTTGTGTGGATGATTATATAAGATAATGCATGTAAAAGCATTTAGCACTGTGCCTTGCACATAAAAAGAATTCAGTAAATGTTGGTTTCCCTGTATCCACTTCCAAAAATTTAAAAAGAGAACGAGTTGGTCCAGAGCCAGAGGGAAAATGCCAAAGGAGTTTTGGAGCAGGTACCAGCTGCTTGCTCTTCTTTTGATCTGGTGAGTATCATTCCCCAGCTTGCCAAGCCTGTCCAGCAGCTGAAGAGTTGATTTTTAACCCCAATTTCCTCTCTGGTTGAGACTCAGGCCACTTGGGTTCAGAGTTTTTGGAGTCCATGGCCAGGTGAGACGAATTCATGGCCCTGTGCCCCTGGGCTAACCTCCGAAGCCTGGCCCCTGGAGGAGCGTTTCTTTCGCTCTTCAACACCACACAAAGGATCCTGGAGAGGGGAAGGAAAGTTGTTTCATGGGCAGCTCAGTAAATATCCCAGGGCTGGGCAGAGCACAAGGACTTATAACATAAAAGAGGAAGCGCTTTCTGATTGTGTCTGGCTCCCCCAAACCCCGAGCAATCTGTTCCTGTTTAAAACAAAAAGCAAAACATGTTTCCTCAAACTGGTTTGAGAGAATAGTGATGACTAAGGCAGTGTATTTATTTTAGCTGTCGCAGGAGTCAGGGCTTCCTAGATTAAAGAAAATTCTTCTGTATTTTCTAAAATACTGTGGTTCCCTTCCTAAGAACACTTAAAAAGAATTTTTTTGGACATTAAACTATCAAGGGGGGAAGTTCTCAATTCTGAAAAATTTCATTGTTCAGAAAGATTGGAAAAGTTTCTTGAGAAGAGCATAGATCTACATAGATGGTTGAGCAAGGCTAAAAAAGTTAATAAGGGACAAATGGAAATTATATTTATTCAATCAGTCAATAATTATTAAGCACCTATTATGTACCACACAGACTGTGAATATAATTCTGGGTTAAAAAAGCTTAACAAGATGTTCCTGACTCTTCATGTTTCTCACATAGGGGGCTGCAGATAAGCAAATGCATTGTCACAATACAGAGTGATAAAGGCCATGACAGAAGAACAAGCTAGTGCAGGAGAGGACTCGGAGACCCAAAGATGAGCAGAATTTAACGAGATGAACAGAGCTGTGGATGGGAAGTATGTTCTAGGCAGAGGGAACAGCATATTAAGGCTTAAACCTAAGAAAGAATGGAGTAGGTTTGAGGAATGAAACTCTTTTCAGTGTATCTGGATCACAAATGTAGCAGGAAGAATGGCTGGAGATGAGGTTGGCATTCTTTTGTTCAGCAGCTGGATGCTGGCAAGGTGTGGATGTAGGACTGACAGGCAGGTAAAACTCCCTGGAAGAGTTGGGCCTAAGCCATGTGCTCCAACTGAATCTGGCCAAAAGAGATGTGTAACATGTTTCCTTTTTTCCCCATTTTGGTCTTGTTTCGTGTGTGAATAGTTTCCACAGGCAACTCAGGGGATGCTTGATGGAGTTAGAGTTAGGTATGCCTCGATCCGTTTGCTAAATATCAGATCCTTATCTCCACTCTCAGCTGCTGGGATGTTGGCATCCTTGGCTGATGGGACCCACTGTTTAATGCATCAACTGATAAATGGAAGATGAAGGGATCATGATAGGAGTGGGTCCTAGACACAAGGGCTTCCTGAGCACCTAGCTGGTGACGAATAATAATCAATCCTCTTTGACTTGGTTGTATGAATTGAAGGATGAGGAGGCAAATACGGGAAGAATAGATCTATAAATGAGGACCTAAACTCAAACATTCACTAGAACCACTGGACATATGGCCATCTTAACATGTGCTACCTAAAAATATAGCCATGGGCTTGTTTCCACTAAAAATACAGTTCTGTGTTCTTCCTAGAACACTTATGAATAGTCATTGTAAAAATAGTCATGCCATCAGAGAATTGAGAAAACTTCAGAGACGATTTGGTTCAATTTCTTTATTTTGGAGACTAAGACTCTGTGCCAGACAGGCGAGGTGGTGCCTCCAGCCTGGTCCTGCCTCAGGGCTCACTGCTCCCTTTGTCTTCTTGTTATCCAGGACTCTGCTGAATTGCCTAATTAGAACAGCTTCTAACCAATTTTTTTCTTAATATCCTACTTGTTTCATTGCACATATATTTTCTCTAATATTTTATTTTCTTATTTATTGACTGTCTCTTTCAATCACATTTAAGTAAGTATTTGTCTTAATCATTGCTGCATCCTCAGCATTTGAAACAGTGCCAGGAACATAAAAGAACTCAATACATAAGTTTTTAAAATTTATGAATGAATGTAAAGTAGAACTAGGGTCTGCCAGGTCATTGCCCCTTTTATTACTCTAGTGCTTCTCAAATTTTAATTTGTATAAGAATCACCTGCAGATTTACTAACATGCAAATTTGATTGAGAATGTTTTGAATTCTGCATTTTGATGCTGATGACTGAGGTCCATGGACCACATTTCAAGTATTGTACCACAGCTGTGCTCCTGAAGCAAAAGTCCAGCTCACTGTTGCCAGGAACATTTTACAGTCTACTTCAATACATATGGTTTAGTTTTATTTTTTTCTAAACAAGAAGCAGGGAGTTAAGCTGCATTTCGTCAAGATTTTATTATAAAATTTTTCAAACAAAGGAGTGTTGAATTAATGTTTTGAGTTCCTTCAGACATATTCCCAGAAGTGGGATCTCTGGGTAAAAGGCAGATCCATTTTTAATTTTTTGAGGTATCTCCATAGTGCTTCCCACAGTGGCTGCACCAATTGGCATTCCCACCAAGAGTGCAAAAAAATTCCCCTTTCTCTACACCCTTGCCAGCACAGGTTCATTGCAGCGTTATTTATCATTGCCAAGATAATGAAGCAGCCCGAGTGTCCATCAGTAGATGAGTGGATAAAACAACTATGGGATATTTACACAATGAAATACTACACAGACATGAAAAAGAAGAAAGTTTTATCCATTGCAACAGTACAGGTGGACCTACAGAACATTGTGCTAAGTGAAAATAACCCATCAGAGAAAGACAAATATCATAGGATTTCACTAATATGTGGAATCTGATGAACAGACTGAAGTAACAAAGAAAATGGGGGCAGACTTATAGATGGAGAACAGGAGGCAGTTAGGGGTTTGGGGGGCCAGGTTACATGGTGGCAGGATTGAGCAAAAAGGAAAAGGGACTCAGAGACATAGAGCACAGTGTGGTGATTGCTGAGGGGAGGGGGATATAAGGGAACTAAATGGTAATGGAAAAATACAGTAAAGACTAAATTTAAAAAACTGATCAATAAAATTAGCTTTTATCATTTAAAAAAAGTTGAAAGATTTTTACTGTGAACCTACCACCTTCATTATACATTTAACATTGTACTACTCTTGCTTTTCACATTTTGATTCAATTATCATCTTTACAGCCAACCTCTATCTACATTGTATTTTGATACATCCCAAAGTGAGTTGCAAGCAGCAGTGCATTTCTTCCAAAATACTTTTCAGTTGCATTTAAAAAATGCGACTGCCTTCCTGGTTGTTGACCAAACTGTGAAGGCTATTCAGGAGGCCTATTCAGCTGGCCCCATCTGTCACTTTTCCTACCCACATCCTTGTACCCACATTCTGGCCTTTTCTTGCCAGAGGACCTGAAGTTAGTGCTGCTGGAAGTGTTAGACACATTCCACGTCTTTTGACGGCATCCCGTGATGATTTTAAGCCCAAATCAAATTTGCTTACGGGGATAATTTAAATCATTCTGCAAAGGACAGAACAGAAGGAAACAATGATTTATTCTGGCTCCTGGCACTTTTGATAAAACTGAATAAAGGCTATGAAGTTGAGAGTTTCCTTGTAGACTAACAATTTCTTGAGGGCGAGAAGCATTTCTTAATGATCATTGTATCCCCAGTGGCCGGTAGAGTCTCTAGCACATAATAAATGCTGTGTTTGCTGAAAGGGTGATTCAATAAAGGCACGAACATTCACAATGGAATAGCAACTTCCCTACTTGATCTTTGATTGGTGTCAGTCCCTGACAGCCCCATCCCTGTCTAGAGCAGAGTTTCTCACCCTCCATACTGTTGATATTTTAGGCCAGACCATTCTTTGTTGGGGGGAGCTGTCTCGTGTATTGTCAGATGCTTAGCAGCATCCCAGGCCTTTATTAGCTAGATGCCAGTGGCAATCTTTCCAGTCATGCTCATCAGAAATGTCTCCAGACATTGTCAAATGTCACTTGGGGCACAAAACTGCCTGTGTTTGAGAATCACTGAGTTATAGAAACTGAAACCTCACAACTTGAGGATATCTCTGTTCAACTTCTGAGCTGATGAGAATCAAGTTTGAGTATATATTAAGGGTCAGAAACACATTTTTATTCCCTAGGATTCACATTAGAATTGAGAAATGGTCCATGGCCTATATGCTTAAAATGCCTTGACGAACCCTGAGTGTCCTCCCTAGTTCAGGATGTTCTCCCAGGCCCCACTGTGTGTACTCAATCTTTATGGCTGGTTTCTGCCTTGGGTTCTGATCTGTACTCTAGTCTACTTGTGTTCTGGGATTCAAGCACAGTCCTAACCCCTGATTCTTTGACCTTGTCAGCTTCTCCTGTGGGTTGGATCTTGCTTGCAGCACAAGTCACTGCTGCCCGAGTTGCTATTTAAATCTGGAGGTTCTCTATTGCTTCTTGGCCTTTTGGCCAAGATCAAATGTAAATCTTCATCATCTTGGGGCTCTCACTGTGCAACTGCTTTGACTGTGCATTACTGCTGCCTAATAACTCCTGTTAGGGTTCCCTGTTCTCAGACAGGCACACAGATATTGGCACTGCCTTGCATCTGGACTTGAGTTTTCTGGATCCCTTGGGACAAGGAAATTGGCACCATTGGCCACCTTCCTTTGGAGCTAGTCCTACTTTTAGTTTGGTTTCCCTTGCCCTAGGACCATCACTTCTGGCCTCTTACCCTTTGTTTACCAATTTACTCAAAGTTCTGATTGTCAGCCTTGACAGTTCATTTCCTCTGTCCACATTAGTCTCTCCCCTTCACGGACTAAATGTTCAACAACTCGAGGATGAGTTTTCAGCCTGTTTGACTTTTCTGGTCCTGTTAATCAGATTCTCCCGCCCTCAGAGGCACTTCTTTTGTCTACTGTTCCTGACTGCAGAGAGCTGCTAAAGAAAGACTCATAATTAAACCCAAAGGGCCTACAAAAATACTTGTATTTCCTCCTTGGTCATTGTACATGAGCTCTGTTTTTGTTCTTCCTCTATTGCCCACCTAACTCCATTCGCTGATAGTTTTTTCAAATATATTTCTTTCTCTATAACCCCACAAGCTTTTGTTCTTTACCACAGCAGACATGCTGGCAAACTCATCTTTCTTTAGCAAGATTAAGGCTATGTTTCATCTTCATCTTAACATATCCATTTGTTTTCAATCTACACTTTCTTCTTTCTTCCAGGCTCAGCTAAAAAATGTCCTTTCTCTTCTCTAACTTACAAACTGTTCTTTCTGGGCTTCCTAACCACTTTGAGGATCTGTATTTGTTTGACTTAGAATTGTCCCCTTATATACTTGTGGGCAAAGTCCAATTACATTTTGCTTTGCCTCATCCAGAGTTGATAAAATGGAGTCTCTTTCCTTTCTACAAACTCTCCTTTTTCATTTTGCTGCAAAGGAGGAAATAAACACAATGTATTATATTTATTAACCCAGATGCCAATAAGGTTTTGGCCTTTTTCCCCCATGATACCGTGGGCATATAGCACACATTTAAATAGTAAAATTACTCATCAGTTAGTAGATTAAAGTAGTGCATGACTCTTGTTCAGCTCTAGTTATCTCCTCCTCTCAGAGAACAACCATATTCCTGGCATAGTTCATTTGTCTAGCTAATTATCTCCATGCCTGATTTACCTTAAAGCTTTCCCCCCCTCCCCTTTAATCAGTCATCAGTTTTCTTTGGTACTTATGATTAGAAACTGTTTAGCCCACGAAAAGGCCCTTCTTGTGAAATCAGTTTTTACCAATTAGCTCTTATAATAGTATTCTTAAGGAATTTGTAGAAACTTTATTTTTGCGGCCACCCCCAGAACATCGGTGTGGGTTTGCTTACAGTGAGCAAATATTCAGCTTCTCAGCTGAACAGGCTTTTTAATTCACAATATTTCCAGTAATTTTTCTTTGAGTGAATCATTCCCGCTTAGCTGCTTGGGCAGGACTCAGTGCTGGAGGGCCGATTTTTCCAGGTTTCTGGGTGAGCCGGTTAACCCCTTGTGATTCGAATGGTGCTGCATAGATCCCGACTGCCCACTCATATTCATGATCCCCCACTGCTGGAGTAGAAAATGAACTGAACATGGATTTTGATGTGGTATGTAAGATATTTCTAATATTTTAGGATGGTAATGTGGAATAGCATTAAGCATAAGTTACTGAAATTCATGAAATTTCCATGTTTAGTCTTAAACATGACAATAGTTTGAACTGAAATTATCCTTAATCTCTGCGTTTCAAGTTTATCTTCTCAAAAACAAAGTTTCTTTTAGATTAAACATTTTGTGGTTCCTTTTATGAAGTCCACTTTATGGACTTTTTTTAGTCCCCATTGTTTCATAGTTTCACTCTGATGGACCTTGCTAAGACGTTTTCAGGGCAAGCTACAGACCCTGCCCATCTGGAGACCCCTGTCTTAGAGTTTCTCATATTATCTGAGCATCAGAATTTTAGAGGTACATACCCCAAATCTTATACCATGAAAGTATATAGAGGTTAGATTTAGAGAATCTAGTTTGTACAGAAGATAAGATTAAAGGCAGCTTTTGAGAGGCAATATTTGAAAGAAAATTGGCTGTGAGTTTTCCTGAATTGAAGAGATGTGAATCCTCAGATGGAAAGTGTATTTCAAGTTTCAAGTGGCTTGAATAAAGCTACCTCAGAGCAGAAGTACAGAATATCAAGAATAAAGAGAAAATCTCAAAGACTACCTAATTCTAAAAAAGATTACCAAGAGAATTAGATTGCCAGTAGGCTTCTCATCTGCAATCACGGATTTGAGGACAATGAAGTAGTCATCCTCAAAGTCCTGAGGGAAAATAACCCACGACCTACAATCCTATTCCCATAAGTGGTTATATAAGGGCAAGAGTAGACTAAAGACATTTTCAGACACATGTTCCACCCACACATCCTTTCTAAAGAGCAACTTTACCATAAAGGCAAGAATACTCAGAGGAGACAGGAGAAGTGTAACAAGTAACCGTGAGCACAGAAGTTGAAAGATGTAGGTAAATTTAAAAAGAGCAGTTGGACCATTAAAAATAAGAATACCATCTTATGTTAAACTATAAGAAAACAAAGCTAGATGACTTTATGGGAGTGGGAAATGTTCATCTACTCTAGGGTCATTGTCTTGCTTGTTTGGAGGAGAGAGACACTAGAAGTTTAGACTTTGTTAGGAAAACATATAGCAAAGTACATGTACTTAGGAAAACCACTAGCAGAATAGAAACATCACCTATAGCTTCCACACCAACATAGAAACACCTATATTCTAACTGAAGACAGAAAAGGAAGGGGAAAACAAGACCACTAGAAACAAACAAAAAAGATGAATAAAATAAGTCTAAATATATAAAGGATAATTATTGCTGAACATACATTAAATTGTAATCATGGGTCCTATGGAGTTTTGAAGTACTCTAGATTTCCCAGAGGGTTGGCATTGTGAAAGGAAGTGACAAGAATGTGGAAACAACCTAAAATACCAGGATTATCAGAGCTGGTTCACTCTCATAACCAGTTGCCGGGTAAACGTTGAAAACTTTCTTCCTTTAATATTATTTACAACATAATCTCACACAGATTTCCAGGTTTGTTTTTTTTGTGTGTGAGTGTGTATAAACTAGAAAATAGCTTATATAACAACTATTTTCATTTACCACTGAAAAGAAGAAAAAAATACCCCTGCACTGCCTCTTCAACACCTGGAATCTGGTGTGTAATTCCGCTGCCCAGATGGCATCTTCTAATGGCGCTCTTTACAGACAGCCCATAGGTTAGGACACCAACTAGCGCGCTGCAATTTTAGAGGTTGTTGTCTGTGTTTACTGTAATTATAGAGGTATTTAAAATGTTTACATTTTGCCACTGGGAGAGGAAAAAGAGAAGGATTTGGGGTAATCGGTTGTTATGGACACATCTTGAAGTGAAATTGAAGCTCTGTTTAGTTTGCCTGTGGCAAAGTCTGACTTCAAAAAGAGCCTGGGTTTTTGGAAGTTAGATACTTATGAATATTCTACATTCAGTTGCTTAGGTTCCTAAACCAGCCACTGACCTTCATAACCCAGGAAATCAATAGATTTTGCTGTATATTTATGATGAGGCTTAAATTCTCAAAGTAATTATCTAAGTTGTTTACTTAATTAGCAGCTATCCTCTTCTTTAGAAATTATAGTATGTCAAAAAACTTTTTTTCTTAAGCTTGGGATTTTTGAACTTAAATTTGCTTTTTTGTTCTTAAGTCAAAGTCTGGCTCACTTAAGTTATGAGTGTCAGTACTCTCAGGAATCCCCCTGTCTAGCTTTCATTGCTTAGAGGGTGATACTGTGGGTCAAAGAGAAAATGTGACTTTCCCTCGTCCACAGGACTTCATCAGTGCTGAGATGTGGCCTAAAACCTAAATAACCTGTGGGTCGTCTCTGCACAACACGCCCGAAAGTAAGTGACCATTTCACCATTTAGGCACAATAGTTGTTTTATTATTTTAAGATTTAATAAACACTATTTTATTTTAATTTTTAATGTTTTATTTATTTATTTTTTAGAGAGAGGGGAAAGGAAGAAGAAAGTGGGAGAGAAACATCAGTGTGTGGTTGCCTCTCATGTGTCCCATACTGGGGGCAACATACTGGGGCCTGCAACCCAGGCATGTACCCAGACTGGGCATCGACTGGCAACCCTTTCGTTCAAAGGCCTGCACTCAATCCACTGAGCTACAGCAGCCAGGGCTAATAAACACTATTTGAATGGGTGCCACATCCTATTATTGAACAAAAAGTATCAGTAAAATTCTAGCTCATTGATTAGTTTTAGTTTTTGGCCTGCTGTCTACACTGGCCACATCATAAGAGAAAAATCATTTAGAATATCCCTGGATTCAGCCAATTCTAATTAATAATGTATAAAATAGTATTTTGTTATTAAAAATTATAGAATATTTCATACATATACAAAGTTTTGATAAAAATCTAATAGATGCTCATATTTCTACCACAAGATTTAATCATGTTTAACACAAACTTATGGCTTTTAGTTTTATCTATGTTAATATCATGTTAATATACACATAAATTATAATGTGAAATAATTACCATGTAGTATTCAACTATATAATTTATTTCTGTATTCCCCAAAGATAATATGTAGTTTTTCCCCAATTTATTTTTGCTTTCAGAAGAAGTTAACATCCTTATACACCCTTCTTAGTATGCATAGGGAAATTTTGTCTAGTATATATAACTGGAAGTGGAAGAGCTGGCTCAAAATTGTTTCTCCAGTTTTGTCAGATATTGCTCAATGTACCAACTCTCCCTCCCACCAGTACATGTAAGAGCTACCATCCTCACGTATCCTTGGAAGTATCAACCTTGAAATGTTTATCAGTTTTATGAGAGGGAATTGGTATCTCAGTTTTAATTTGCACTTCTTTTGTTACTACTCTAAGGGATATTTTTATATGTTTTATTACATTTGGCTTTCCTCCTGTATAAATTATCTAGCCATAGGCTTACTCAATTTTCTACCAAGTTTTTTAAAAAATTAATTTGTCAACATTATTTATATATCTTGGGCACCTATTTTTTTATTTGTTATATGTGTTGCAAGTGCATTTTCCCAGTACATTGTTTGGCTTTTTGGGTTTGTTTGTTTGTTTATAATATGTTCTTAAATATAGAAGTTTAAACTTTTTATGAAGTCATATTTATCAAGCTTTTTAAGAGGCTTATCCTTTTCTTGTCTTACTTGCAAAAACTTTTTTATGTTCTCCAATACTTTCTTATGAAAGTTAAAACTCTGTTTTTTTAAATTTAGGTCTTTAATTCATCCGGAGTATAATTTTATGCATAATGGAGATAACTCTAATATTGCAGTTTTCCATATGGATAAAAAATTTTTCTTGTACTGTTTATTTAATGGTCTATCATTTCACCCTTTGTCAAATACAAAGTTTCCCTATATATGTGGATATTTTCCTGGGCTCTCTATTCTGTCTCATTAATCTGTCTATTCACCCCTGCAAATACCACAGTTGATTTATTACAGATTTATAATAAATGTTGACAAGTTAGTAGGACATTATGACTTCTTTGTCTTCTATTCAAAATTGTCTTATGCATTTTAGCTTTTTATCATTCCATATGAAATTAAGAATCAGCTTCATAACACTGCTCTTGGAATTTTAAAAAAGATTTTACTCAGTTTTAGAGAGAGGGGAGGGAAGGGAGAAAGAGAGGGAGAGAAACATCAATGTATGAGAGAAATATTGGTTGCCTCTCTCACGCCCCCAACCAGAGACTTGACCTGCAACTCAGGCATGTGCCCTGACAGGGAACTGAACTGTGATCTTTTGTTTTGCAGGATGATGGTCAACCCACTGAGCCATACCAGCCAGGGTGCTCTTGAGATTTTGACTGCATTGAATTTACAAGCTAACTTGGAGAAAATTACCACTTTAATGATATTGAATTTTCTTCACAAAATGGTATCTTTTTCATTTATTTAAATCTTTTCATATGCCCTTGAGATACTAAAATATTCCATATAAATATCTTAGTTAGATGTACGCTTAGAACTTTTTGTCCCTGCACTGTCTGAATAAAATTTTTTAGAATAAAAAGAGCTTATATTTGTTAATTGATTGTTGCTAGCACATGGAAATGTTGCTAATTTTGGGGGGTAGTATATTGTCTATCTAGAGACATGTTTATTAATTCTAAGAATTTTATTTGCACCTTTCCTATTACTATGTCTACTTTATTTTCTTGTTTTGTTGAACTGTATAGGCAATCCAATAAAATGCTTTTAAAAAGCCAGGAGTAATAGGCATTCATATCCTATTTCCTTTTTTGTTTGTTTCTTGAAATTTCTTTTTTATTGAATTTATTAGCGTGACATTGGCTAATAAAATTAACTTCTGACTAAATAGCACTTCTATTGACAAAGCACTTCTATTGCTTTGTCATTAAGTATTGCTTAATATCTTTTTAGTAGATGTTCTTTATTAGTTTAGGAAAATCCCCTTCTATTCCTAGTTTGTTACAATTTTTTTTCATACAGTGGACTTACTGGAGACCTCATAAATTATTTCAGCTAAGACTTGAATCTACCTTTTTTAAAAAAAATAATGGTATATAGGGAGTATGTTGGAGCCTAAAAAACATGATAACTGCTGACTTAGACTTTAGAATCAGGAGAACCTAATTGCTAAAAAGTTTCTATTTATTAAATGCTCAGAATATGTCAGGTCAGTGTGCGTAGGCTTTGAACACAGTGGTTTTGAAGAAACAGGTGCATCAGTCTAGTGAAGTCCAAAAGCCTGGTGGATCACATAGGCTGTGGGCTGATGAAAAGTAACTGATGCTACTCACAACTATATGTGTGCAAGGCACACCTACTTAACACACTGGGATTATAAAAGTCTTGGAAATTCTTATGCAAATAGCTTGGATTAACTAGCTTGTTTGAATTCCAAAGCTGTACAGCTATTGTTACTTCTAAATAGAGGCTGGGCTGCAGTTAGTTAGGAAACCCTCTGCCTGTGTACATGTGCCTTGCTCCAGGCTACTAGGAAAATCATCAGCCCTTCCCACAGCTGTTCTCCTTCTAGTGTGTACACAGCTAATGTGTGTAGTGGAAACACACATTAAAGTGTCTTTCCGACTCATTGTTCCAGGTGTGTTCCCCACTTCAAAATACCCACTAAGAAGTTCCTTGATATGAAATAAATTCAATTCCACAAACGTTATTGACAACCTGGTTTGTCAAATGCATTGTGTGTGTCACCATGTGACATACAAGGATGAAGAAATCTGAATGACTTTGCAACCTAATTGTAACAGGGAGCCCGTGGAGACTACATTTGAACTTTTTGAGGGTAGAGCACTGTTATTTTGAGGTTGAGTTGAGTTTTGGTTTATAAAGCAAGTGGCAGGAATTAGCCTTTAGGGGAACCTTTTTTTTTTTTGTCTTGGGAGTGATTATTTTGCTTTTAGTCATGCAGATTTAAATCATGGACCTCCCTACCTACTCTTTGGGGAGCTCTGAATGCCGTGAATTAATGTAAATGTACTTTCTTTTGACTAGGTGTAAAATAATTTTTAAGAATGTAAATTAAATATACTAGCACAATTGTATACCAGTAGACTTAAATATTTTTTTCCTTTGAAATCTGAATGGAGGTTGCCTGATGGACAAAAATGAATTTTTCTTCGAGTATTTCATTGTGCTTGTGAACAACTCTGCTGTTTATGAATGGTTTCCTTTTTGTTTTCCTGAGCACACAGCTAGACTATATTCCCTAGCCTTCTTTATAATTAGTGTCACAGTGTGATTGGTATTGGTTCTTGTTAAAAATATGTAAGTGGAAGTGATGTGTGGCACTTGCAGGGCAAGGCTGTCAAGAAGTGGCTAGGCTTCCATGGTCCCTTTCTCAGCGTCCTTGGTGGATGCAGTTGACAAAGAGTCTTAAGGCTGGCAGGCCAGGATGAAAGGAGTCTGGGTACCTGAACTGCCTCTCAATGGAACACTCCTGCAGACCTGGAACATTATCTTTAAACACTAAATAAAAAGAAGATAAACTATTTCATTGAAATTTTTATCTTTAAAAATCATTTTTATTGTTGTTCCATTACAGTTGCCTCCTCCCGCCCATTGCTCTCCCCTGCCCACCTGCCCCCTACATTTAATCCTCTCCCCCCTCCACTCTTGTCCTTGTCCATGGGTCCTTTATATCTATGTTCCTTGAAAATTTTTTATCTTACTTGTTACAGCAGATCACATTACCTACCCAAATAAAATAGTGTTCTTGTCTGAACACTTCTTCATATCAAACTGGGGAGCTGGGCTTCTATCACATAAACGCACATGCCCCTCTCTCCACTAATATGTGAGGAGGTGCCTGAAAAGGATCTGAAGTCGACTTGGCAGAGCGACACATGCGTTGAATTATTGCTATTTCACACATGGCATTTTTTTTGAGAGAATCATTTAGACATTAGAAGATTTTAGAATATTATCATTGGTTAATTTCTCTGGTCTCTGAGGTTGAGACACACGCAGTAGGTAAGGAGTAGAATCTTTCTCAAGGGAGTCCGTGACTCTACTATCAATCATTCAGGGATAAGAAAGTGAATCATAGATTAGGAAAGTTGGGATTTAGTTAGACCTGGGTTTGTGGGGTGGAGAGGCCTGAAGATTTTTATTGGAGGCTGCTGGGCTTGACCAAGCAATGGAGCCCTGAGGTTTTAGGTTGAGTTTAGCTTTTTGGGTTTTATGGCTGGGCTATTTTTTAAATTTTTAGTTTTATTATGGTAAGAACACTTAACATGAGACTTACTCTGTCAACAGATTTTTAAGTGTATAATAGAGTATTGCTGCCGGTAGGCACAATGTTGTGCAACAGATCTCCAGAACTCACTCATCTTACATGTCTGAAATTTTATACCTTTGATGGTCAATTCTCCCTTTTCCCCTCTTCCCAGCCCCTGACAACCACCACTTTACTCTTTATTTTTCTGAGTCTATCTCACGTACCTTATATAAGTGGAATTGTTTGTACCTATCCTCTGTAATTGGCTCATTTCACCTAGAATAGTGTCTTCAAGTTTCACCCATGTTGTCACAGATTGCAGGATTTCCTTCCTATTTTAAGGCTAAATAACATTCCATTGTATGTCTATACCATATTTTCTATTCCATTCATTTATCAGTGGACATTTAGGTTGGTTTCACTTCTTGACTACTGTGAATAGTGCCATATAAACATGGGAGTGCTAATGTCTTTTTGAGATTTTGATTTCAATTCTTGGTATAAACACCCAGAAGTAGGATTGCTGGATCATATGGCAGTTCTATTTTTATTGTTAGTTTTTGAGGAAACTCTATACTGTTTTTAATAGTAGGTGATACCATTTTGCTTTCCCACCAATATTGTAAAAAGGTTCTAATTTCTTCACATCCTTGCCAACACTTACTTTTTAAAAAAAATCCTCACCTGAGGATATGTTTTTTCTAATTGACTTTTCAGAGAGGAAGGAAGGGAGAGAGAGAGAGAGAAAGAAACATTGATGTGAGAAACGTGGATGGGTTGCCTCTTGGACATGTCCCAACTGGGGAAAACGGCAACCCAGATATCTGCTCCAATCAGGAATTAAACCCACAGTCTTTTGGTGTAGGGGACAAAGCTCCAACCAACTGAGCCACTCAGGGGTTGTTTTTTATTTTTTGATAATAGTCATCCTAACAGGTATGAGGAAGTAACTTATGGTAGTTTTAATTTCTATTTCCCTGATGATTTATGACATTGAGCATTTCTCACATATCTATTGGCTATTTGTATTTCTTCTTTGCATATAACTACATGTTCTAATAGCCACATTGTGTAATAGTTACACCATTCCTTAAGCTTTCACTGAAATATTTTTGAAAGTCACAAACTGGTTTCAGATATAAATGTGGAGAATTAGGGAGAGGGATGCTTACTTCCCAAGGTACTTTAGTGAGCACTAAAGTGGTGTGCACACAGGGTCATCCAGAGCAGGGGCAAAGTGTAATGTTAAGAAGACTGGAGTGGAAGGAAATCAGAGCTTTCTTCAGAGGATATGTGAGGCAGTACTCTGAGAACTCTTAGAAATAACTAGGGGATCCTCTAAGAAGGTTCTTTTCCTAAAATAGGCCAGCGGGATCTGTATAATTATCATTTGGATATGAACAGCATATTTTTATTCTGTAGTCATAGACTGGTGAAAATGCTGATATATGGATGACATAGTTAAGTTTTGACATATGTTTCATTTTTACTGTTCATATCAGGACTTTCTCCTAGTCATGCCTATTAATGGGAGTTTAAAGAGACAATAATGGACAGTGAGTTTGCCACCATCTCTATCATACAATATATCTTATGGAAAGGTGGCTGTGCAGGCTCAAGTACCAAATTTGATCAGAGACAACTGACTAACACTGAAGAAGGAGATGAACACAATAGCAGGGCCATTCAGTGCAGGAAGTTGAGAAACCTGCTTGTCCAATATTTACATAATTATTGACTTAAAAAATGTACTGGTGCCATTTTTGTTTGTCTTCTCTATTTGCATATACAATTTATTTTTTCTCTTGACTTTCTTGAAATTGGTTGGGATTTTTGTTCTATGTTTAATTGTATTTTATTTCTATGTTTTATAGTTATATATATATATATACATATATATATGCTCTATTATCTAATATTTTAGTCATTACTCTTGGAATTTAAAGATGTACATTTAACAAAGTCTAAGGTGAGTGGTATTTTACTCAACTCCCAAATGGTATGAGAATCTTCATATATGTGAACTCAAATTATGCTTCTCTTATCTTACATGTAACTGTGTCTAGTGTCTAACTCTATTTTTTATACTTCATGAAATAGATATTACTTTTTTATGCTTTCAATACTAGTTTAGATTTATCATATGTTGGTCATGTTTTTAGCTACAATTCTTGGATTTGAGACCATTTGTGATCATTTATTTCCTATTACAATACATTCTTTAGATGTTCATTTAGTAGGATCTTTGGATGGTAAACTTCTTCAGTTTTTGTTTTTCTAAATGTTTTTATTTAATTTTTATTCTCAAGAATAGTTTTTCCAGGTATAAAATTCTAAGTTTGAAGTGATTTCCTCTCAAAATTTTGAAGATGTTATTACACTATATTCTGACTGAGAAGTTAGTTTTTAGTCTAACTCATGTTACTTTGTAGGTAATTAATGAGTTTTTTTACCCCTTTCACTGCTTTAAAGATTTTTTCTTTGCCTATACTTTGTCTTATGTATGAACATTTTTTTCTATTTGATATTTATTGGACTCTAAGAAATTGTATCTTTAATTAATTCTGAAAATTACTCATACTTCCTGTCTTTCACTTTTATCACCCTTCCATTTCCTTGTATTCTCCTTTTGGAACTTTAATTAGTTATGTTAGAGCTCTTTGTTATAGCTTCTGAGTTTCTTAACCTCTCTTGGTATTTCTGAACTGAATTCCGAGTACTCTTTGGATATATCTTCCAGAAATAAATCTATCTTCACCTATGTCCAAACCACTCTTTGATTTATCTAGTGAGACTTTTAAAAGTAAAAAACCCAATTTTGTTTTCTTAGATTTGCATAAAAATAAAAAATATACTAGAGAATTCCCATTAATTCTGAATGCAGTTTCTCCTATTAATAACTTACATTAGTATATTTATTTATTTATTTATTTTTAATTTTTATTTATTTATCTTTAGAGGGGAAGGGAAGGAGCAAAGGAGAGAAATATCAATGCATGGTTGCCTCTTGTGTGTCCCCTGCAGGGAACTGGCCCGCAACCCAGGCATGTGCCCTGACTGGGAATCGAACTGTGATCCTTTGGTTCACAGGCCCGCACACCCTGCTGCTTCATTCAGCTGCACCTCACTGGGCTCGAAATTCATCTCATCCTCATCCTTATTCTGGCTCAGTTTCATCTCCTCCAGGTTATCCTGCTGTGTGAGCTCAGCCAGCTCCTCCCAGGATGTGTCCCTCCTCAAGAGCAAGATCTTTGGGCCCGCAGGGTCTGGCAGCACTTGGCCTCTGCCCGAAGCTGCTCAGCCTGCTGCTCCAGAGGCCTCCTGTCATTCATGCTTCTCTGCCCCTGGGCAAGGTCAGCCATGGTGCCCATGGTGCTGCCCACACCTTGAGCATCTACAAGGCCATGAAGTTGACCTGCATATTGTACATGGCCTTAATGCTTTGGCAGATCTGCAGCATCTTTTTCAATGGTGTCCTTGTAGCCATGCTGGACCTTGAAACTTCCACATCTGCTAGAAGGCCCTAGTCGTTCAAGGTTGTAGATCTGAAAACAGAAGCTGTAGATGGCTTGGGCGCAGTTAATCTTCCCCAGTTTACACTCCATGTCCACAAATCACAAGCACATCCTCCGGGTGTGCTTGTCTGACAATACCTCTAGGGCAATCTGGTAGATGCTAGAGGTCTAGGAGACTCCATGGATATCGGTCTCCCACTCAGTGTAATTATTGCGCAGGTCCTACTGCTGGGTGGACTCCACCACCGGAGTGACCACCAGGTACAATGCAATGGAATTCCTGCTGGGCCACATCCCACTCCTCCTCCAACAGTACATGCAGTGGGTGCGGGGTCTTTGGGTATTTGCCATCAGGGCCTGCTCAAAGAGATCCCTTGCGCGCTTACAGACATGCGCGTTCCAGCTTGCTGCCCTCTAGCGAGCGATGAATTTGGTGAGGTAGGTGTGCAGATGGACACATTGGGCCTCTTGAGTAGCAAGATGGTGCATTTGTATGCCTTAAAAGTCTTGAAGTACTTGTGCTCATCCAGGAACGTGGCGTAGTTGATGGCGATCTGTGGGTGTGGATCGACAGGTGCAGGATGCGGTCACACACAGCGCTGGTGGACTGAAAGGTGCTAAGACTTTCCTCCAGGTTGGCGAGCAAGAACCACACCTTCAATGACTTGTACACATGATTCCACATGGACTCTGAGCCACTGAAGTACTTGGCAAGGTTGGCGGGCAGTGTTGTTGCCTTCTGCAGCAGCCACAGCCCTCGTCATAATTCTCGTGGTAGAGCTCCAGCTCATCCTACTTGTATAACATGCTTGCTAGTCTATCCACCCTCCCCTTGGTGGCCTTCTTCAAGGTGATGTGGGCATCATCTAACAGCCTGTTGTCCTCATAAAACTTGGCAAACATGACCTATAGTGTCCGAGGTTTCTTCCGTAGTCTTGAAGGGGTCCAATGTCTTCACAGACATGTGAAGATTGATGGAAGGCCAAGAACTTGTACCACTGAGCAAGTGGTGTGGGTTTGGAACAGCAAGATGCTGTTGAGGAGGAGGGGCTGCTGGCTGATGAGCTGCTCCAAGTGGGCCAGGTCCACATTGTTCTCCTCCTCTGGCTCTGAGGAGGTCTCCATCTAATCAGTGATCATGTTCTCCTCTAACTGGGCATGGCTATTGAACACCTGGGTGAACTTCCACAGTGTCATCACAGCCGATGGACTCCTCTGCACCTCCCCGCCCCACTCTCCAGCCTTCTCAGATATAGTAGATGGTCAGCAAGCAGCAAAGCTGCCCTACTGTTGTTGAGAGATGGCACCTTTTCCAGGTTCTGGGAGATGAGGTTGCAGAGTTCATGCCACCGGTAGTTGGATTTGTGGGCCTTGGCCACTGAGCGCTCGTTTTTCACTACAGTGCCAGGCACTGTGCAGTCTGGTCCAGCTGGTCACTCATTATGAGATACTCTGTGAGGCTTTCTGTGTATTCAGGGCTCAGCTTGAGGAAGCACAAGCAGCCTTGCACAGCTCAGGTGTGAGCGCAGAAAGCGCAGGTACAGGGGCCAAGTACAAAAGTGCTGTGTGATGGGTGGTATCTGGAACACACAGTAGAAAGTGCGGCTAAGTGTGTGTATATGTGTGTGAGATGCGGCCCTGGTCCATTGGGAAGTGGCAGTAATCTAGCCACAGGTGTGGTAATTTGTACGTGAACACAAAGGCCCCCTCATGGCAGTAGTTGACCACTTCGCAGGGAGAATCAGTCAAACAACGTTGCTACACCTGTGTCTGGTGCACCTTTGGGGAGTGATGCTAGAGTCTGCAGCTACTGAACAGCAGCTTCAGCACCTGCTCATACAGCTATTTGAGTCTGAGCTGCCGGCTCCCTGGTTTGAACCGCATGTAGTGGAGCCAGCATTTGACAGAGAACTGGTTCCCCACAACTTCTTCCTCATCTGTGAAGTTCTCTTCTTCCAAGATGAGGTCTGGCTGCTCTGGCCCGAGAGTTGCATCATCACCATCATTTTCCTAGCTTGCCAACTACAGGCTGCAGTCACATTATGACTTTTGGTTTTTTATAGTCTTTTCTCTTTTTTATATTCCAATTTCTTTCCATTTTCTCAAAACAAATATATCTTTTATGATCCATATCTAATTCCAGTGCCTGAAATGGTTGGAGGTTTAGTGTGTGTGTTTCTGTGAATTTTGTTCATGGTGGCTTGTTTCCTTATCAGTATATGGTGCATTTAAAAATTATTCCTCTTAGGCGTAGGAATTCTGAGGCTGAGGCTGAGGGTGTATTTTCTCAAAGAAGACTATTAATTGCTTCTACCAAAGAGGTGCCTGAGGGGCCCTATGGACCTTATAGCACTTTAAACTATAGTGCTAAGCTTTTAGATTTTAAGTTTCATTATCAAGTGAAAACTTAATTTCTCCAGGTTATACATTCTTCAAAGAGATCTTTCTTTTGGAATATTCATCTAAATCCGTGGTTTTTGAGTCCACATTTATATCAAGTTGTCTTCAGTCTATAAATCTGCTCTCATAGTATTGAAGAGTGTCCCAAGTCCTACTATGCACTAAAGTGATTGGTCATGGGGCTCCCAGTGTAGAGTTAAAGCACAGGCCTTGTAGCCAGACTACCTGGATTCAATTTTTGCTTTGCTATTTGCTTAGCTTTGTGACTTTAACCACCTTGCATCTTCATTCCCTCATCCACAGAATTGGAGTATTTATAACCTGCCACATTGGATTAATAAGGGATTATATATTTGGCACATAGCACATTTTGTTGGTGTCTGCATATGATTCGAGGGCAGCTGGAAAACTTCAGTTCTCACTTAGCTGCCTGGACTTGTGTTTTATTTCTGGCCTCAGCAAATTTCTCTTTGTTGTAGGCTCACCTATTCATTTAAAATAGTTGTAACATTCAAGGTTTAGGGTTCAGAGAAGCATAATATAGGTAAGTAGAAAGCAATAGTGAGAGAGAGGTTTTTTGTTGTTGTATTATAGAGATTTGACCTTAAGCAATTATACAATAGAAGCTGGTTGAGAAGTTTCTGTAATCTTGGGTCTTATCTTTGCTTGGGCTTGGAGTGCACAGGGCAGGCGAGGGAGGTGGGATGTAAAGAGATAGACAGCAAGAACAACTTGAAACTCGCAAGCACAAGTAAGAGGCTATGAGGATGGACTGAAGACCCTCTTCTTTTGGTAGTATGGGTGTTCTTCAGGTGCCAGGGTGCTTTGTTACAGAGCTAAACACACACCTGGCCCAGGAGTCAGAGAAGGTGAAGGAAAATATAGGAGGAGACAAGGTGGAGTAGTTGATATAGTTGTTTCCTCTAGCCTAGGGTAAGTCAGCAGATAAGCAACATGTATGAGTTACAAAATGGTTGCTACCTCATTCCCCTCTCCAAATATCTCTTGTGATTCACTCTTAACTGGAATTACACAAGATAGGGAATTATGGGAAATATAGGTCAGCTCAGCCAAGTTGACATTTTACAAAGTCACCACAATAGTATTTTAAATATTTTGTAAGTCACTATCGTGTTATGTAGGGGGAGAATTTCAGGATTCCTATATTTGCCTTGTTGGTTGATACAGAATTCTTGACTACAAGATTTGTGAGGACAGGAAAATATATTTAATTGCTTTCTTTTGTACTCCAATGCCTAGCACATTTACTTTTACATAGTAGCATCTTAATATATATTGCTGAATAAATGGATGAGTATGATATTCTAGATATTATGGTAAGAGCCAGGGATACAAAGCTAAGACATATTCTTTTCTTCCCTCATGGAATGTGGAGTCTACTTAGATAAGACATGTAGAGATACATACATTAGAAATATTTATACATATACACAACCTTTGCCAACATATGGTGAACAATTAAGATTTAGCATAAAAATAATTTATGATAGTATTAAAATATGGCTAAAATAATTTTTAATCTAAAATTCTAGTTTTTAAAAAAATTTAGGATGGGAAGACAGATTTAGTAAGAAATATTATACATTCAATTTAGAAAAAAGGTTTTAGTATGAAAATTTCTGATTTTTAAAATTTCTCATAGAGGAGAACAATAATTGTGGCAGAGAGTGGCTGAATGGTCACCGAATCTGTTTTCTATCTCTCTTGTTTTTTTCTGGGCCCACTTGAAGACTATAGTTCCCAGCTTTTCTTACAATTAAGCATTCTCATATGTGTAGTGATAGCATAGAAGCATACATGATGTACATCACTTCCAGATCTGGCCGATATGAACCTCCCATATGTGATCTTCCATACACCCTTCTGTAGCTCTGTGCAGATGCGTATGACAGCTTCACAAGTTATATGTCAAAGGTATCTGGGAAACCATGCACTGCTGATTATGAGACTGAAGAATCCTGAGTGTCTGAACTATCAGTCAGAGGAAAGTTAGCATATAATCAGGAAGACCTGCCACCCATACAAGATCATTCACTGAGAAAAAGATATAAATTTTTACTTTTGAAGCCACTGACATTTTGGGGTTGGTGATACAGCAACCCATGCCATCCTATCTAATACAAAGATTCATGATGAGGTATAAGAAATGTGGCTGCAGTGTATACATAAATGATATTATATAATATACATATTTTACATATATGTAATAACTGCTGAGAAATACATTAAAATAAAAAGCAAAGTATATTGCTTGTCATCACATATGGATGTTCAAATTAACAGCAAACTTGATGTTCCAGTATTTATCTTCAATAGCCCATCTATTGCATTTAATCTATTTTGTGAAACCGTGTATGAATGTGTTACATTGGACTGGAAAACCTCTACAAATGCATTGTTTTCTAAGGCTGTGAAGGTCATTGGGTTGAGAGTCAGAAAACCAAGAATCTGAAGATGAGTGTTAGTTTTAAATCATGTGTTCTTAAATAATCACTTTTCATTTATTAACCATAAACCTTCAAAATAATACACGTGTTAATTCTATTTACAGTGAACTTGGGATAGAGTGAAGAGTTTACAGTTTCCAACTTTCAGTCTATGCCACTGTCTGAATTTTTCTAAGAATTTGTATACTTTACAAATAATATATCATTTATGAATGCTGATATCAAAACCAGAGAAAGACATTATAGGAAATGAACACTATAGACCAATAACTCTTATGACTATAAATGCAAAAATCCTCAAAAAATTGTGAGCAAAGCAAGTATAGTAATGTATAAAAAGAATTTATACTATGACCAAGTAGAATTCATCCCATGAATGCAAGTTGGTATAATATCCGAAAGTCAATTGATGTGATGGTATACTATTTGAATGGAATAAAGGAGAAAAACCACACCATATGCCAATAGATGAAGGGAAAGCATTTGTACCCTGGCTGCTGTGACTCAGTAGGTTGGAGCAATGTCCGGTACAACAAAAGGATGCAAGTTTGTTTCCTGGTCAGACACATATCTAAGTTGCAGGTTTGATCTCTGGTTGGCACGCATATGGGAGGCAACCAACCCACATCTCTCTCACATCAATGTTTATCTTTCTTTCTTCCTTTTTCTCTCTCTAAAATCAATAAACATGTTCAAAAAAGAAAAAGAAAAGGCACTTGACAAACTTCATTATCCCTGCATGATAAAAACACTTAACAAATTAAGGAATAGAAGGGATCTGTCTCAACCTGACAAAGGGCATCTAGGAAAAATCCACAGCCAATGTCATACTTAATGGTGAAAGACTGAATATTTTCCTGTAAGATCAGGAAAAAGACAAGAATGTCTGCTCTGCCAAGTGGATCTAACATTGCACCAAGTTTTTAGACAGGACATTAAAAAAGAAAAGGGCATCTAAATTAGGAAAGAGAAAGTAGAACTTCCTCTATTTGAAAACAATATAATCTTATATGTAGAAAAATTCAAACACTCTTAGAACTAATAAATGAGCTCAGCAAGATGTCAGGACATAAGATTAAAATACAAAAAACCCCCACAAAACTGTATTTCTATACAGTAGCACTGAACAATCCAAAAATGAAATCAAAGAAATAATTTCATTTGTAATAGCATTTAAAAGAATGAAATATTCAGGAATATATTTAACAAAGTAGTATAATACTTATGCACTGAAAACGGAAAAACATTATTGAAAGAAACTAAAGACCTAGATGAGAAAAAAAAGACCTAAACAAATATCAGGATACCCTATGTTTATGGACTGAAGAACTTAATATTGCCAAAATGATAATACTACTCAAAGCAATCTACAGATTCAGTGAAATCCCTATGAAAATCCTAGCTGCCTTCTTTATAGAAATTGACAAGATGATCCTAAAGCTCAATTTGAAACATAAATGATCTAGAACGGCCTAAACAATCTTGAAAAAGAACACAGTTGGTGGTCTCACACTTCCTAAATTTTAAAGTTAGTGCATAGCTATAGTAATCAAGACAGTGTAATACTGGCATAAGGGTAGACATATAGATCAGTGAAATCAAATCTACGTATACATAATCAACTTATATTTGGTAGTGTTGTTAAAACAATTCCTTGGGGGAAAGAATAGTCTTTTCAAACAAATGGTCCCAGGACAACTGGATAGAGTAAAATTGGCTTCCTATCTCACACCATACACAAAATTAAGTCAACATGGATCAAAAACCTAAATGTAAAAAATAAAACAAACACAAGTAAAAAATAAAACTTTTATAAAAATATCCAAGCAAAGAAAAACACATTTTATAAAAAGTCTTAGAAGAAAACATAGGCATAAACCAATGTGACTTCGGATTAGGCAATGGTTTCTAGACATAACACCAAAAGCACAAGACACACACACATAGACACATGTGACTTCAGTAAAATTAAAAATTTTGTGTTTCAAAGGACACCATCAGGAAATTGAAAATGCAACCAATTGAATGGGAGAAAATATATGTAAATTATGTATATGATAAGGAATTGTATCTATCACATGTAAAGGATTCTTACAACTCAACAGTAAAACGGCAAATCAATCAATTTAAAAATTGGCAAAAGATCTGAATAGATACTTCTTCATAGAAAATATACAGCTAGCTAATAAACATGTGTGAAGACTCTCAGCATCATTAGCCATCAGGGAAATGCAAATAAAAACTATAATAAGATACCACTTCATACCCACTAAGATGACTATGATAAAAACCAAACAAATACATACTGCTGAAAAGGCACAGGGTACCGGAATGGCTAAGAAAACAAGACCTGTATATGCTGCCTCTAAGAGATACATCTTAGATAGAAAGAAACACACAGACTAAAGATAAAGTGATGAGAAAAAAAATTTCATGCAAATGATAAAAAAAGAGCTGGGATAGCAGTCCTTATATCTAACAAAATAGACTTTAAAACCAAGGCTATAGTAAGAGATAAAGAAGGACACTACATAATTATAAATGGTACAATTCAACAAGAGGATATAACCCTAGTAAACATTTACACACCCAACATAGGAACACTTAAATATGTAAAGCAAATCTTGATCAACATAGAGTGAGAGATCCACAGAACTACAGTCGTAATTGGGGATTTTAGCATTGCACTGATTTCAATGGAGAGATCTTCCAAGCAGAAAATCAATGAGGAGGCTCTGGCTGGTGTAGCTCAGTGGATTGATCATGGGCCTGTGAATCAAACAACCGGGGTTCAATTCCCAGTCAGGGCACACGCCTGGGTTGCAAGCCAGTTCCCAGCAGGGGCCAGTTCCCAGCAGGGGACACACGAGAAGCAACCATACATTGATATTTCTCTCCCTCTCTCTTTCTCTTCCCTTCTAAAGATAAATGAAAAAATCTAAAAAATAAATAAAATTATTAAAAAAAAGGAGACAGTGGCCTTAAATGACACACTAGATCAAATGAATTTAACTGATATCTTATGAGCATTTTACCCCAAAGCAGTAGAATACACATACTTTTCAAGTGCACATGGAATGTCTTTTAGAGTAGATCACATGTTAGGGACACAAAATAAGTCTCAACAATTACAGAGGATTGAAATCATATCAAGTATCTTTTCTGACCACATTCCTATGACACTAGAAATCAATCACAAAAAGAACACTGAAAAAACATACAAAGACAGGGGAACTAAATAACATGTTATTATACAATGAATGGGTCAATGAGATCAAGGGAAAAAACCAAAGCTACCTTGAAACAAAAGAAAATGAGGACATAATAATCCAAAATCTGTGGGACACTGGGAAAGCAATCCTAAGAGGGAAATTCATAGCATCACAGGCCTATATTAAAAAACAAGATAAAGCTCAAATAAATGATCTAGCTTCACACTTAAAGGAACTTGAAAAAGAAAGGACTCAAATAAATGAAATCAGAAATGAAAGAAGAGAAACAACAACTGACACCAAAGAAATACAGAGAATGGTAAGAAAATATTATGACAATCACAGGCCAACAAACTGGACAACCTGGACAAAATGGATAAGTTTTAGAAACATACAGTCTTCCAAAAATAAATCAGAGAATCTGAATAGACAGATTATACCTAATAAAATTGAAGCAGTAATAAAAAAATTACCAAAAAACAAAAGCCATGGAGTAGATAGATGGCTTCACAGATGTTTTTATGAAACATTCCAGGAAGAACTAACACCTCTCCTTCTCAGACTATTTTCTAAAATTAAAGAAAGGGAAAGGATCCCAAACTCATTTGATGAGGCCAGCATTATCCTAATTCTAAAACCAGATAAAGACACTACAAAAAAATTATAGGACAGTATCCCTGATGAATATAGATGCTAAAATCCTCAACAAAAAATATTAACAAACTGTACACAGCTATGTATAAAAAAATATCCTATACCACAATCAAGTGAGATTTGTTCTGGGAATGTAAGGTTGGTACAATATCCACGAATCAATAAATGTGATCCACCACGTAAACAAAATGAAGGATAAAAACCATATGATTATATTAATAGATGCAGAAAAAGCATTTGAGAAAGTCCAGCACCCATTTGTGATAGAAACTCTCAGCAAAGTGGGCATAGAGGGAACATACCTAAACATAATAAAGGCCATGTATAACAAACCCACTGCTAGCATTATACTCAATAGGCAAAAACTTTAAGTGTTCCTTTTAAGATCAGGAACGAGACAGGTATGTCTGCTTCTACCTCTCTTACATAGTACTGGAATCCCTAGCCACAGAAATCACCCAAGAAGAAAAAATAAAAGGCATCCAAATTGGAAAGGAAGAAGTAAAACTATCATTATTTGCAGATGACATGATACTTTACATAGAGAACCCTAAAGGTTCCACCAAGAAACTATTAGAAATGATAAGTGAATTCAGCAAAGTAGCAGGATAAAAAATTAATATCCAGAAATCAGTTACTGGTATTTTTATGTGCCAGTAATGAACTAACAGAAGAGGGAATTTAAGAAAATAATCTCATTCATGATTGCTTCAACAAGAATAAAATACCTAAGAATAAGCTTAACCAAGGATGTAAAAGACCTGTACTTGGAAAATAACAAGATCCTAAAGGAAGAAACTGAAGAAGATACAAATAAGTGGAAGCACATACCATGTTCATGGATAGGAAGAATTCACATCACTGAAATGCCCATACAACTCAAAGCTATCTGTCCATTCAATGCAATTTCTATCAAGAGTTCAATGATACATTTCACAGAACTAGAACAAATATTTCAAAAATTTATCTGGGACCACCAAAGGCCCCACATTACAACAGTGTTCCTGAGATAGAAGAACAAAGTTGTAGGACTCATGCTACCTAATATCAAACTATGCTACAAAGTCACATTAATCAAAACATCATGGTACTGGCATAAAAACAGACACATAGGTCAATGGAACAGAACAGAGAGCCCAGAAATAAATCTATACATTTATAGTCAATTAATATCAGAGGAAGCAAGCATATACAATGGGCTAAAGATAGTTTATTCAATAAATGGTGTTGGGAAAATTGGACAGATACATGCAGAAAAATGAAACTAGACTACTTTCTCACAACCACACACAATAATAAATTTAAAATGGATCAAAGACTTAAATGTTAGACATGAAACTATAAAAATCCTAGAAGCATATGCAGCAAGATCTCAGACATTGCTAGTGGCAATATTTTATTAGATGTATCCTTCCAGGAAAGGGAAACAAAAGAAAAAAATAAACAAATAGGACAACACAAAACTAAAAAGCTTCTACACAGCAAAGGAGATTATCAACAAAAACAAAATGAACCCACAGAATGGGAGACCATATTTGCTGATACATCTGATAAGGGGTTAATACCCAAAATTTATAAAGTAATCACAAAACTCAATACCAATGCCCCAAAAAACCCTCCAAATAACTGAATTAAAAAATGGGCAAAGGACCTGAATAGACTCTTCTCTAAAGAGAACATACCGATGGCCAATAGGCGTATGAGAAGATGCTCAAGGTCACTAATCATCAGAGAAATGCAAATTAAAACCACGATGAGATACCATCTCACACCTATCTGAATGGCTATCACCAATAAATCAACAAACAAGTGCTGGAGAGGATGTGGAGAAAGGGGAACACTTTTGCACTATTGGTGGGAGTACAGATTGGTGTAGCCACTGTGGAAAGCAATATGGAGATACCTCAAAAATTAAAATGGATCTGCCTTTTGATCCAATGATCTCCCTTCTCAGAATATATCTGAAGGAATCCAAAACACTAATTCGAAAGAACATAAACACCCCTATGTTCATTGCAGCATTATTTACCATTACTAAGATATGGAAGCAGCCCGAGTGTTCATCAGTAGATGATTAGATGAAACAATTATGAGATATTTACACAATATACTACCTCTCAGCCATGAAAAAAAGAAAATCGTACCCTTTGCAACAGTATGGATGGGTCTGGAGAACATTATTCTAAGTGAAATAATCCAGTCAGAGAAAGACAAATACCATATGATTTCACTCATATGTGGAATCTAATAAACAAACTGAACTAACAAGCAAAACAGAGACAGTCTCATAGATGGAGAGCAGATGACAGCAGATGGGGCGGCAGGGTAAGGGGATTGAAGGACTGAGCAAAAAGGAAAAAGGCCCCATAGACATGGACAACAGTGTGGTGATTGCTGTGGGGAGGGGAGTATAAGGGGACTAAATGGTAATGGAAAAAATACAATAAAGATTAAATAATTACTTAATTGATTAAAAACCAAAAGAAATGGCGCAGCGATATATGCTACAACATGAATGAACCTCAAAAACATTTAAGTGAAAGAATGCATCACAAAAGATCACATATTGCATGATTCCATTTACGTATAGTATCCAGGATAGGCAAATCATTGGAGGTAGCAAGTAGATAAGTGTTTGCCTAGGGTGTGGGCAGTTGAGGGAAAGTGAGTAGTGATTGTGAATGGGTACATGGTTTCCTTTTGAGTGAGGTTAATTTTTGCAGATTGATTGTAACAATGATCACATAACTTTTGCATACACAAAAGCCATTGAGTCATACAATTAAAACTGGTGAATTTATGTTATATCTCAATAATGTTGTTATAAAAAATAAAATGACATGTCACCCTTTGTGTTCCAGTTTTCTTGTCTCTATCTGGTAAGTAGGAGTTGGCTCACATAGTTCATTATTTGCTTCCATTTCCACTCTTCTGTGACTCCATGGCCTTGTGAATACCAGCAGATATTAATATTGTTGCACATACTGTATTTTTAATGTCTAATGACTTTTAATAATTCTAAGATAATCTTAAATTATTTTTGTAAGTTTCTGGGGTATAAAGAAAAAACCAATGATCATTTCATTTATAAACTTACTGAGTAAAAGCCATGTCTTTCCTGGCTCATTTGAAGGGTCGCCACTGATACAAGAACCTTAAGAGAACTAGGCTTCTATATTATCTGGAGTAAGAAAAACATTATATGTAATAAAAAATTTCTATCAACTTACATTGTTAAAAACCATCTCTTAGCTGCACTGTCTGAGCAGCACACTTGATACACTGATTAATCAAGCACCAGAGAAGCAAATTGAATAAAAATTTAATGTCCTTTGGAGAAGAGGCAGACAAAAACTTGGCAGACTGTATAAACTGAAAATGTATAGAGCACTGGCAATGATTAGAACTAAGAGTCTATGATTTGACCCAGGTTTTAAATCATGCTTCTTGAAAAATACTTTTAAAAAAGCAATAAATATTTATGACCATTAAATGACAGAACCAGACAATACAAGCCAACTTGAAGTCCCAAAATGTAATCAGCTTCCAAGGGTTAAAATGATCATTTTCATCACGTAGCTGGACTGTTCTGGTATATAGTGAAGGTAAAAGAAAACAGGCTCCTCCAGCTGTTTGGGGCTTGATAAGGGTTCATGCTAAGAGCAGAATTGATAGATGAGTTTCCTAGCATAACTTCTAACAATAGATCTTGCTGGTGGACTTTGGGAACCAATAGCTCTAAGCTGGCTACTTTGACACAAAACAGTAGAAGTGGTTTTAACAAGCCAAGGACACAGGCTTATAATCACTGGAAGTGGTAATATCAATAGTGAATAAGACTTTGTAGAAAGTGTCATGTCTATGCATAAGTAGTCTAAAAAAGCTGACGGTCACCAAAGGCTATTCAGAAAGGCACCACGAACAGGCAACAACACTGACTGTCATGTCCTCTTTGAATGTGTGGAGGGTTCTATGTAGTTATCTAGACCTATAGCCATCATTAAAAATAAAAGCCACTTCTAAAAACAGAAATAGTTGGAAGGGCAAAACATGAACAAATTAGTTTGGAAGAAACTTCTTTGAAGTTAGAGGCCAGAAAAGAGTATTGGTTAAAACTGAAGAAGAAGAGAATGCAGAATTTTGGAGTTAGATGGGCAGTGATTATCTTAAGATGCTCAGGACAGAATAAGATATTCTGTCCTGAGACAACAAATCCAGGAGTCTCTGTGGCATAACACAACACTAATTTATTTCTTACTTGGGTAGGCAGGCATTTTCCTTTACCTGATCATTCAAGGTCTTAAGCTCTTTCTAGATCATGATCATGTCACAGCTTCCAAAGCTGCTGTGACAAGAGATTAGAAAGGCGAAGGGAGCACACTAGCTTCTCTCAGAAGAGACACGGGAGTTGTGTTCACACTTCATTGGGCAGAACTAAGGCACCTTATTCCAACTCAACATCAAGGAAACCTGGAAATGTAGTTTTCCTATGAAACATTGAGACAAAACTTAACACTGCTTCCAGGTCATCATTATGGACCATTTTCCCAATTTTTGCTATATCTAGTTACCCCTTGAGTCTGCTTAATACTTTATTTTAAATCAATTCACTGAAAAATATCTCATTTCCATTAGATAATCTACCAATTAGATTAATATTTAATTTAAGCTGGTTGAAGTACCATATATATATATATATATATAATCTTTATCGAATTTTTTTCCCATTACTACTTAGTCCCCTTATACTCCTCTCCTTCAGCAATCACCACACTGTTGTCCATGTCCATGGGTCCCTTTTTCTTTTTGCTTAATCCCTCTACCCCGAACCTCTGTCCCTCAAGCTGTCATCCTGCTCTCCATCTATGAGTCTGTCTCTGTTTTGTTTGTTAGTTCAGTTTGTTCATTAGATTCCACATATGGGGGAAATCATATGGTATTTCTCTTTCTCTTACCAGCTTATTTTACTTAGCACTATGCTCTCCAGGTCCATCCATACGGTTGCAAAGGGTAAAACTTTCTTCTTTTTTTACATCTAAGTAGTATTCCATTATATAAATGTCCCATAGTTGTTTTATGACCTCATCTACTGATGGACAGTTGGGCTGCTTTCATATCTTGGTGATTATAAACAATGCTGCAATGAACATAGGGGTGATTATATTTTTCTAATGTGCATTAAAACAAATACATACTTATAAGGTATGTTATGGACAATCTAAAGTTTTGTCCCATACCAGCAATGGTAGGTCAAACACTTTAGAAAAAACTCATCCAAACTTCCCATTTTAAGTTGAGAAAACTGAGGCTCAAAAGGATGATGTGTGTTCCCCCAAATCACATGGGAAGTTGAATGGCAAAGCCAAAATTAGAGTCTAGGTTTCTTTTCCACAATACCATGTTTTTGAGCCTCTAAGTTTTGAGGAAAGGATGTGGGCACTAGGAAAACAAGCTGAGTCACTGCAGTTGGGAAAATGAAAAAGAACACAGGCACAATGTACAGATATCTTAAGTGGAAAAAAGTAATCAGGAAGAAGAGTTGTGAGCTACAAGGCAGATGGAGTCTCTTGGAAAACATTGACTCCCACACAAATCAGCCATGAGTGCACGGCTGTCTAAAGGTTCTGAGAGAGTGATTTTCTGAATTACTTAGACTCACTGATAAATATTTTTAGAGGCCTTGAGAACTGCCACAAGAGTACCATGAAAGTGCAGAGGAGCACAGGTGACTAGAGAAGCCACTGGGATAGTAACTGGACCCTGTGCTTGGAGGCGCAGGAAGTATCTGTTCTATAGCTCACTGACCTCTGGGTGTGGCCACAAACTTTGAGGAGCACACTGCAGATAAACACAGGGAAAAGCATCACTTCCAACTGGATCAAAATAAAATACCAAAAAGTAGGGTAGAAAATTTCTAGAGGATTCCTGTGAGTTCCTTAATACTTTATAAAGCAGCTTTACAAATAAATGTTTCTGTATAAAGAATTACAGCAGAGGAGTTCCAGCCTAGATGAAGGCATAGGTAGAATCCCTTTGCTGCCTCCCACGACCAAAAGGAGGATAACAACCAATCTAAAATTAATAGACAACCAGAAGTGCCAGAAAATCAAACTGCATGGAACTCCAACCACCAAGGAATTAAATAAATAGTCAACCAGAACAACCAGACCAACCAGGCCAGTAAGACAGGCCAACAGGAAGAACCCAGGGTGAGGCGGTGGATCATGCAGGCAGGGCTGGCTGAATGGGAAACTGACACTCAGCGCTGACTGTGGACTATGGCAGAGGTTGCCACCATGGGAGAAACTCCCAGTCTCACACAAGAGTCCGTTGGAAAGTGGGCTAGAGCTGAGCAGGCAAGCTGCATTATATCTTCTCTGGCCTCTTCCCCACCGGCAGTGCCACGGTGGATCAAGGTGGGTTGCCCTTCCCAGGTAAATACCTAAGGCTCTTCCCCCTTACAACTTAACAGGTGCATGACAAAGAAATATGGCCCAAATGAAAGACCAGAGCAAAAATCTAGAAAGAAAACTAAGCAATGAGGAGATTGCCAACTTTTCTGATGGAGATTTCAAAGACCTGGTGATCATAATGCTCACAGAACTGACTGAGCTTGGTCAAAAAATGAAAGAACAAATGAACGATACCCAAGTGAAATAAAGCAAAATATTCAGAAAACCAACAGTGACAGGAAGGAAACTAGGACTCATAACAACAATTTGGAACAAAAGGAAGAAATAAACATCCAACGGGAACAGAATGAAATGAAAAAACAAGAATTCAGAAAAATGAAGGGAGGCAGGAACCTCTGGGAAACTTGAAATATTCCAATATTGAATTATAGGGTTTCCAGAAGAAGACAAGCAGCAAGAAATTGAAAACTTATTTGAACTAATAATGAAGGAAAACTTCCCCAAACTGGTGAAGGAAATAGACTCCAGGAAGCCCAGAGAGTCCCAAAGAAGCTGGGACTCTCCAAAGAAGTACATACAAAGGCATACCATCAGTAAGTTACCCAAGATTAAAGATAAAGAGAGAATCTTAAAAGCAGCAAGAGGAAAGGAGAGAGTTACCTACAAAGGAGTTCTCATAAGGCTATCAGCTGATCTCTAAAAGAAACCTTAAAGGCAAGAAGGGACTAGAAAGAAGTATTTGAAGTCATGAAAGGCAAGGACCTACATCCAATATTACTCTATCCTGCAGAGCTTTCATTTAGAACAGAAAGGCAGATAAAGTGCTTCATCAACACCAAGCCCTTATTATATGAAATGTTAAAGGGACTTATCTAAGAAATTGAAGAAGATCAAAAACTATGAACTGTAAAATGACAATGAACTCACAACTATCAACAAATGAACCTAAAAAAAAACAACAAAAACAAAAACTAAGAAAACAACCGGAACAGAAACCGAATCAGAGAAATGGACATTACATGGAGGGTTTTCAGTGGGGAGGAGGAGGGGAGTAATGGGGGGAAAGGTACAGGGAAGAAGAAGCATAATTGGTAGGCATAAAATAGATGGGGAGAGGTCTAAATGGTATAGGAAACAGAGAATTCAAAGAACTTATATGTACCACCCATGGACATGAACTAAGGGGGGTGGAATGCTGGAGGGCTCGGGGGTGCAGGGTAGAGAGGGCATAAAGGGGGAAAATTGGGAGAACTATAATAGCATAATCAATAAAAATACTTTAAAAAAGAATTACAGTGGATGTCTGGCTGATTTAATTTTACCAATTAGGATCACTGGATTTGGCACCTTAGGAGATTTTAGAGGCCATGTATTATAGTAGTTGTAAATTCTCTTTTGAAATCTGTAAAAATCAGTTCATCAAAATAAGTCATTTGAATAAACTACATAGAACTGACAAGCAAATCACTCTGGTTGGAGGAATGTCTTAGCTTGGGCTGCTGTAACCAAATTCATGCACTGCATCGTTTAAACAACAGACCTTTATTTCTCACAGTTCTGGAGGATGGAAATTCTTAGACGAGGGTCCAGCATGGTCAGATTCTGGTAAGAATTCTCTTGCTGGCTTGCAGATGGCTTCTTTCTGGCTCTGTCCTTACCTGGTAGAGAGCAAGCTCTGGTCTCTTCCTCTCCTTATGAGGGCACTAATTTCAACATGAGGCCTGCTTCTTCAGGACTTAACTAAACTTAATTATCTTCCAAAGATCATCACAATGAGGGTTAAGGCTTTACCATGTGAATTTGGGGGACACAGATATTGAGTCTTTAGTAAGAGAAGGGGTTCTAGAGCTTAGCTAGCTCGGCTCTTTAACCATTTTTCTCTGCACCTTCTGAGGACAGCATAATATGACACCTCTTTATCCAGTTCAAGATCTTCATTTTTGAACTATGCCTGCAGGCATTGTGGAGATTTCTGAGGCCACCCAGTGATGCAATGAGAGATCAGAACTGGAATCACAGCCCTTTGACTCATGTTAGGCCTTTCTGTGACATTATTACTATATATTGTAAGAGACCACTGTATTGTGATTTATGAACTTATGTCTATAAAGAAATTCTCCTTTATAAATAATACCTAGAAACTATGTACTACCTGAAATGGATTATAAAATGGTCATACTCTCTGTGATCCTGGCCACTGAAAGCACACAACACAGATAAGTTCTTTTTTTAAAAAAGACTTATTGAGGTATAACTGATACAAAATAAACTGGCATAAAATAAAGTTGATGTAAGATGAACAGTAAAATTTACATTTGGTAAGTTTTGAATTAAGTATGCATTGTAAAATCACGATGACGCTCAGGACAGGGAACATATTTCTTACACCCAAAAGTGTTCTTGTGCCTTTTACAATCCCCTCTCAACCTCCCCCACACCCTTTCCACTCCAAGGCAACAACTGTTCTAATTTCTGTCACTATTTTAGTTTATAATACATCAACTTATACCAATGAAACCTTAGAGTAGGTACTGTTTTTCTTTTCTAGCTGCTATCTCTTTGCATAGTAATTTTGAGATTAATCCACATGGTTGCATGTATGAATGGACCATTCATTGTATCACTGAGAAGTCTTCCACCACATGGCTACACCACACTTCACTTAGCCATTCATCTGTTGGTAGACATTTGAGTTATTTTCAGTTTTTGACTATTACAAATAAACTAGTTCAAACATTTCTGTGCAAGTCTCTCTATGGGCATTTCTCTTGGTTAGATACCTGGTTTGGCATGGTTGAATTTCCAGTTGATCCAATGCTCCAACGTATGTCGGTTTTCTAAACATGCAAGGCAGTATGCTAGGGGGTACCGAAGATGGATCAAACGTAACTTCTTCCCAGAAGCAGTGCAGTGCCTACTGGGATAGATACGTGTTCATTTAACTGCGGAACATTTTTATGGCTTTTTATACTTAACAAACTGCTTTCACATGAATTATTCTAATCGGTCTTTATAGTAGCCTAATGAAGAAAACAGAGGATGTATTACTGGTCCATTCTTTAGGGACGACTAGAGTAAAACTAATGCCCATTATTTGTCTGGACACTTCCACTACCTGAACTTTATCCTCCATCTTGCTGCCTTTATGCAATCAATTGCCAGGTTGTATTGATTCTATCACCTAAATGTTGCTGTAATTTTTGCTTCCCTCACTATTTCCACCATCAGTGCTTTTGTTGAAATAAGCTCTTTTTTGCCCGGGCTATTTCTATAACCTCTTAATTAGTCTCCCTGCCTACAAGTTCTGCCCACTCCAATCTGCCAACAGAATTATCTTTCAAAAACAGAAATGATTATGCTAGTCAGCTAAAAAAACATTGCTGGCTTCCCCATCCATCAAGAAAATTTTCAAAACTTCAGCTTGGCTTCAAGGCATTTTACAAGGCTACCCCAGTCAACCTTCCAAACCTCGCCTCTTGAGGCTTATGAACTCTGAGCCCTGCTCCTATCCACACACAGCATACGCTTCAGCAATACTTAGTTTATTATACTCTTTCAAGGCTTCATACCTCGTCTGATAAACTTCTTATCCTTTAAGACCACACTGAATCTTATGAACACCAAGAAACCTCATGACCATAATTATTTTTAAAAATTGTATTTATTAACTTGAGAGAGAGAGAGAGAGAGAGAGAGAGAGAGAAACATTGACTTGTTGTTCCAGTTATACGTGCAGTCATTGGTTGCTTCTTATTTGTGCTCTGACTGGGGATCAAACCCACAACCCTGGTGGACTGGGATGACACTCTAAACAACTGAGCCACCCTGACAGGGCAGAACAGAGCTGTGTTGTGTGGTTGCTCCTTGCCTCAAGATTCTGGACCTCTTTGCATTTCTATTTTACAATTTATCACAATGTAGTATGACAGTTGTGTGGACAGACTGCTTTCTCCTCAGCTGCTATGCTACAAACCTTCTGGAGAAAAGGGTTTACATTTCAATCATCTTTGAAAGGATTCTGGAGACTCTAATAGGAATGGAGAGGACCCTTGCTAGAGCTGCAGGATTGGGCAACAGATTGCACAGTTAAATTTGGATTTCAGAAAAATAATGAATGATTTTTTGGTATTAGTGTGTCCCAGATATTGCATGAGACATATTTATACTAACATTTAAAAAATCTGAGATTCAAGTTTAATTGGCTGTCCTGTGTTTTTCTTTGTGTTAAGTCTGGGAAACTTAGCCCCTGTGGACCTAAAATCCAGTTCCCATGCTGGCTGGCAATACGCACTGCCACAGTTGCAGTGTCCAGTGAAAACCAAAGCTGAAATTCTGCCCCACCCTCGTGAAGCTTCCGGTTTAGTAAATAAGTCGCAGAGACTATTTCCAGAATCAACAGTTAATGCTCAGGACTATGCATTTTTGATAAATATGGACATGGTAAACTATATATCTAAGGGTACATTTAAGTACTCATTCTACGAAAGAAAATAAATCCAATTTTTTTTATTTGCTTGATGATAAGAATACATTAAAGGGAATCTGGAAATCTTCATTGAAATGGCTTAGTTGTGCTTTTAATCAAACCACCACAATATTGAGAATAGTGTAACCTTGGTCAAATTGCTTAACTCTTTTTTACTTCCTTTTAAAAAGCATGCATGGGGAGGGAGGGTGCGGGGCAAGACCGAACTCTCTTGCCTAATGAAATGACTGTCAGGCTAAATGTGTAACTTCATAGTACGCATTCAGAGGAGGGCAGAGGCGAAAGTCAGGTCAGGAGCATTACCGAGTTTTCAGTTCTGGTTGCAGAATGAACAAACCTGGAATTGGAGCCAGGCAATAGCAAAAATGATTCCAGATCTGCATGGTAACAATTTAGACCGACTTCCACTCCTGCCTGAAATTTAGCAGCAGAGGAAGTTCTTTATTGGCTGTCGGCCTTCTCCCTGCCTCCCCCACCCCCCAGTACCTCAGGCTGTTCACTCCCCACATCTGTTTCCAAGCCATGGACCCTAGGGTCACAGCATGGCGCAATAAGCAGCATTAGCAGGCAGCATGAATCAGTGGTAAATCTTTGGTTTTAATTCCTTGCCTCTCCTAGAGAGGAAGTGTGGTCTAGCGGTTAACCCACCAAAAAAAAAAAAAAAAAAAAGCTTGGAGCCAAAATTCCTGGTCCTATCTGTCCCCTTGTTCTATTGTTGCGATGCCTTGCCCTTCAAACATACTTTTTTTTTTTGACTTTTGCTCAACATTGTTTTCTCCTGAACAAACTGGATCATGAGACTCACTTGAGAAACTTGTTAAATGATTCCTGAGACCCACCTGAAAAACTCCTAGAAAACTCTAGGTATCTCCGTTTTTAACAAGTACTACAAATAAGCCTTCATCATCAGACTCAGCTCACTGAGTGCTGGTTACACATCACACAGATGACGACAGAGCGTTAAAAGCAACCATAGGAAGAGAACGGCGGTGAAGGGAGCGTATCTACCATACGATCTGCTTTTACAAGCTCATGAGAAAAAGGTGCAGGATAAGGAATAAAACCAGATACAGATTCTGGTTCCAGCTTTACGTATTGAGAGCTGTGTGAGCTTGGGCAGCTCACATACCTCTCTTGATCGCATTTTCATAATTTTAAAAATAAGTGATTAGATCATCTCTTTCAGTTCTGTGATTCAAAGAATTATTTCTATGATTTCACAGAAATGCCAAGAAAGATTCAGAATATCTCTTTTCCTGAAAATGACAGTGAGTGCAGTCACAGAGGTGTGGGCTGGCTTGTTTGGGGTTGTGGCCAGACACTGGAAACAAGTGGCAGTGGGAGGTTTGGGGCCACAGCCACAAGGAGGGTTCTCCCCCCAGCTCTGCCCCTTGAGGCTCTGCAGCTGGCCTACTTATGCAAACGCTTTGGCTCCTCTTTCCTTTTTAAAAGCATTTCTGACTTGTGCAGTCCCCTGAGGAGCAGATTCATCGTTCTGCGGAGAACTTGCACATGCTTTCCTGAAAGGAAGAAAGGAGGGAGGAACCGGAGAGAGCTTGGATGGATTAGGGAGTGGGCTGGGGTTGCCAAAAAAAATGAGTCTCCCCATCTATGATTAACATGTACCCATCACATTCTTAGCTCTGACTATGCCCAGCTACATCCTTTGTCCCACTTCCTCAATGCCTAGAAGTGTGTTCTCCTTAGTGGACTGGCCACCCGCCTACTCACCATCTCTGGAGGGTTTGGGCATTCTTCCACCCCAGAACAAGTGGGGGGTGAGTTGGGAGGAGGGGGAGTGAGGCTTGGAAGTCACAAATGAGTCATGATTGTAGGAAAAGGATGTCTTATGAAGCCGACACAGAACTAGCTTCCTAGAAACATCATGACAGGTCCCAGAAAGCCCACGTTTGGTTCTAATTATAACATACCCACGTTTGAGCATTTTCACAGTTTTCCCATGGTAACAACAGGGTTTCTGAGGAAGAGGACTTTGACTCAAATGTGCTCTACACTTCTAATTGTGAGGGCTGGTTGGACTTATTAAAAAACAGTTCTTTTTGCTGTTTTACAAAGGAGATATTATTGGCTTGCCAATGCCTATTAACCCATCTGTAAACTGGAGTTAAGCCCACCATATTACATAAAATGGCCAAGATGAGGAATGTTTTAAAAATCAGAAAAAACAGAAACCTCGAGTAAGAGAAATTTGTCTCTCCCCACAACCTGAGACAAATGGCAAACTAAAAATAAATAAATAAATGAATGAATGAATAAGTGAGGATTTTAAAAAAGCAACTTTGTAAGGATGCTGCAGTGACTCATTGATAGCCCATTGTCTTTCTGATCCTATGACACAATGACTGCTCTTCCTGGAAACCATCATGAAACACAGCCTGGGTCTTGGAACCATCAAGTTATGTTCAAGTGTGATTTTAGTATCATATTATTTTCCTTTGTTAAAAAAAAAACTTTGCAAATGACTAATCCTGGAACACTTATTAATGATAACGTTGAATAAGATCCAGAGGCTCTTGGCCATTTTAGGTAAATGAAAATTGTATTATTGACCCATTCTTTTCCACTTTTCATTAGTTAGTTACCAAAGATGCCAGCCAGCTCCTCGGAGGCTGAAAATAAAACTTTTTCCTCCTCTAGCAAAACAGGTTCCAGGTTGGAAATCAGCTAGATCCAGGCGCAATCATGAGGAAGGAGGGATTTTTCAGACTACCCTGGAGATGGAGCTAAGAAAGTACGTGGACCTGCTTGGAGCCCGCTTGGGGCTGGTTGGAATTTTTTTAACATTCCGTAAAAGCTGGCTTATGTGAAATTTAGAAAAGGAAGAGAGTACTGCCTGTCCATATTTGCAAGATTATCAAATGAGGATTCACTCTGTAAATCTCAGCAGTTATGAAAGTTGGCGTGGTTTTCAAACCCCACCGCAGGAAGTAGGGACGATCAGAATAGATGTTGGCAACATTTTGAAATTTTCCAGAAGTATATGAGATTCTCTTTCTGTTTAATAATGACCTCAGGTTTAGTAACTTCTAAGAAAATGATTAATGCAAAAGATATCCACTTTACTCAATACCGCATCCTCGTTTCTTCAGATAAATTTTGGAGCTTTATATGATAAATTCAGAAAGTTATTTTACCTTATTTAGTGACAAATGAAGTAATAGCAACGTACTTTTTCTTTTCCATTTTTAGCACTTTCGCTTACATTTATAGTAAAATATCTTTTACTGAAAACTAGGGCAAAATGTGAAATTAAGAGCAGTAAGGGTTTGAGTAAAGACCCAGATATATTGTGGATAATATAATCATTAATCAAAGTAATCAGTGATAGTTGGCAAAATAAAATATAACAATAGCTAATTTTTATATAATGTATACAGCTTACTATATGACAGGCACTAAGTATTTTAAAAAATTACCTGCAGTGTAGTTACTTCTCACCACAACCTTTATCCCCATTTTCGATATGACAATACTGAGGCCCAGAGAGGTTACATAACTTGCCTTAGGTCATCGTAGAGCTTGTGGAAAAGCTGGACTACAATTCCAGCAGTTCGTCTGAGTCTGTGTTCTTAATTGCTTTGTGATATTGCCCCTTTGAAAAATGACCAAGGGCTCTTATAGAAAACAAAGTGGAATGGAATGTTTTGAAAAGATTTAACACTTGAAACATAGCCACTGAGTCAGTCTTGCACTTTTTACAAAATAGTCAGTATGAGGAATATGCTGCTCCTGTCAGTGAGAGGGGTCTTTGGTGGGACTGCAGAGGACCTGTCCCTGAATAAGGGAATACAGGCCATTAGACAAAATGTTGGTCTTCTTAACTAAATTACGGTGTCTTTGAAGTGTCATAAAATTGTACTTCCTCTTTGCAAGGAACTTATCGTTGATAAAATAAAGGTAATTATTGACAATTTGATAAGGCTATATTATAAAATCACTATCTACAGGGTATGTTAAGATAAATCTGCTGTAATGTATTTACCTTCCACGTGGTTGCTGCCTGGATGGGGAATTGGACAACCCATGGAGGAGATGCCCTAGAACTGAAAGATCAGGATGCTGTGAGTAGCAGGAGGGGCTCCTAACCCACGTAGGGAATTCCAGGATGGCTTCTCCAAGGACAGGATACCTGACTTAAACCCTTTATAACTGGTGCTTTTATTTCCACATCACATCTTACCCTCTCATGTACATTTGAATTTATAAGTACAGTTTTAAGGATATGATCTGTCTTACTTCCCAATCATATCTTCCTTTCCACTAATTTCACCAGCTAAATTCTGGGATCAATCTCGATAGAAAATGGTTAAGAAACTAAAGGGGGGGTAATGGTGGGGATGGGGGGGTAGGGTGGAGGGGAATGAAGGGGGGAATAGAACAACTGTAACAGCATAATCAATAAAAAAATTTTAAAAAAAAGAAAATGGTTAAGAAGCCTTGGACCTAGAGAGTTGATTTTCCAGAATGGATTTTTTTTTCCATCTGATGCTTCCCATCTGTTTTGACACTGGGCTGCCTTAGCCTTCTGTGCAGGCAGATCTCTCCATTACCTGACCACTTACTGAGCTCTCCCCTAGTGTTGAGCTTCCTTCTGTTTTCGTCTTCGTTAGCTTTTTGTTCTCCCACATAGTTATGGCTCTAATTTCAGCTTCCTTGCTTAGTGCTGTCTCTCTACTAACTCTGAGCCTTGATTTATGTTTTGTTTTGGACTTGCTGAACCACATTTAATAACTTCTCTAACCTTAGTATTCTTCTGCCTTGGTTCACACATGGTCTCAATGCTTCTTGCTTTGTGCACTCAAATATCCCATTATTTCAAGTAAGACTTAGAGCTTAGTGCTAGATATTCAAGCATGGAGCAGAGTAAGACATAGAAATAAGGTAAATGCTACCACTTTACCAGAGGACATGTTTGGGACAGAAGTATTGTCAAAAATCTTTGACCATTAATGTTGTCACAAATGGATACATAGCCTTTCAGTGAAAAGGGAATGCCTTAGACTCAGGTAGGCAATTTTACTTGACGATTATGTGCATTCTTCCCATTTTCAACAAAATTGATGGTGACATGTGAATATGAAAGATGATGTCAGGTTGCTCTCACCAGATGCCCTCAACTCATTGCCAGAACCCGCTGTGAGTTCCATCATGGATATGTTTTTCAAAATTTCTCAATGTGCTACCTAAAAGATTTGATTTGGAGACCTGAAGAAGGACCCCAGGGCCAAAGACCAATGAGTGGCAAAACTAGGAAATTAAATGTTGAGGTAGATTCTTTCAGACACACACAATTTCATACTCTGAGTGTGTATTCTGAAAATGCTTTCTGCAAAAGTTTTAAAGGAAATAGGCATTGTTGTACAAACAGTCCCCACTTAAAAAGCATGTCCCTGCTGCAAATAACATTTATTTCCTCAAAATAGAAATACCAGAGAGCACTTCCTCTGTGCACCAATTTTCTCAAAGTACAAGCATGCTAAATTGCCTTTCTTCTTTTCTGCTTGAACTAGCTTTTTGTAGAGTCTTCTCCAAAGTCACCATCTTCCCATCACACAGAAATACTATAACCATTATTTTACACTGTGTATGGAGAAAGACATGGGTAAAAATTGGCATCAGAAGGGCATACTTAGTGACCCTGACCAGAGTAGTTTAGTTGGTTGGGTGTTGTCCCACAAAATGAAAGGTTGCTGGTTTGATTCACAATCAGGGCACATGCCTGGGTTTGGTTCCCAGTCAGGGCACTTAGGAGAGGCATTCTATGGATGTTTCTCCCTTGCATCAATGTTTCTTTCCTTCTCTTTCTCCCTCCCTTACCCTCTGTCTAAAAATAAATAAATAAGTGAAGTCTTTTTTTTTTTTGAAAGAAGAGCAAACTAAGTGATGTGCAATAACACAAATATAAAATTTGTGTCCTCTTCTGAAACTTTATTGCTTCATGGGATATATAAACATTTGAGAGGGGCATTTTCGAAGTAGCCGTGTCTTAAGGAATATATAAACTGAAGTCAGTAGGGCAGTATTTCTCAAACTCTTTTAAAGGATCTTCTATCTTCACATAGGCCAATGGTGCTTACTTAAAATGAAAATTTCTGGTTCTACCTCAGATTAACAAATCAAAATCACACCAAGGAAATCTGCATTTTAAACAAGCTTTCTATGTGATCATATGGTTTATATGAAAACCATTACTGTAGAATTGTGCTTAAAATAGGCAAGAACCCTGTAATTATAGTCAAAGAAAATCACACCTGACTCCAAGTAAATCAGTTAAAAGTCTTATGACTAGTGAACATGTTATTAAGAAGGGAAGGGGATGGTATGGTGCTTAAAAAGAATTGAGTGAAGGGGCTCACTTTGTGATAGGGAGAAAGGAGGGCGGCACTTTCATAGTTTCAGTGCATCATAGCACTGTTACGGCATCGTAGCACGGAGGAAGGTTGGCCTTCCTCAGCCTATATCTTGGAAAAAGAAATTAAAAGCCATGAGAAATAGACCACCCGGGGTCATGACCCACCAAAGCATGACTTCCTGCTAAATGATAAGCAAATTTCATATTGAATCAAATCTAGAGCATTTTGTTTTTACCCTAGAAAGGGTTTGTTATATGTTGATGGCAATCACCATTCAGCCAAACAGAGCAAACCAAGGTAAACGAAACAATGGTTCTCAACTTTGTGTCCTCTGCACACATTTGAACTCTAGAATTTTTGGCAGCCCACTGGAAGGAATTTAAACACTCGGAATGACCAAGAGCCACGTCCCCAAGCCCTAAAAAGCCCCACAGTTACTCTCCTTTCTTCTCACCTAACTGGCATCAGCACTTGGTCGCTTTGTGAGGAGATGCGATGGCTCGGTGCCCTCCCTGAGCTGGCCTTCGGCCGGGTGGGCACCCTGCCATTGGTGCTTCTTATCTCTACATCCTGCTGTGCACTGCGGCACAAGACCCGTTTGACAAAACAATGCCTGACAGATGTCTCTGCAATATCACATATACTTAGCAACAGCCAAAAAATAAAATTTCATTTAAAAATGAAAAAGTTCCAGCCTCTTAGAATGAAGTACTGATAGACGCTATGACATTGGATGAACCTCAAAAACTTGATGTTCAAAGAAGCCAAACATGAAAGACCACATGTTGCATGATTTCACTTTTATGAAATGTTCGTAATAGGCAAATCAGTAGAAACCGAGAGTAGATTAGTGGTTGCCAGAGGCTGGAGGAGGGGGGAATAGGGAGCAACTGCTAATGACCGTGAGGTTCTTTTTTAGGGTGACAAAGATTGGTCTAAAATTAGGTAGCTGTGATGATTGTACAGCCTGTGAATATGCTAAAAAACACTGACTTGTATGCTTCAAAGCGGTATGGGAAGTACATCTCAGTAAGGTTGGTCTTGAAAAATAATTTAAAATTTTTGAGAAGCTCCTGCAAAAATTTTGGTATATCAATACACTGAGAGAAGTTAAAATTGAATTAAACAATGATCAAATGATAAAGTTGATAAAATGCCGAAGTATTATTTAAACTTAGTTTTCTTTAAAACTTATTATGTACTGCATCTCTTTGTATCTAGCAGACACAATGGATAACTGACACATTTTTAATAGTTGTTTTCACATGGAATACAAATTTGAGAGTGCTTTCATTCTAAATGAGATTAAACTTTTTATGAAGAATTATAATTCAGAGTGGTGATTAATGTTAAATTAGAACTAGTGAGAAGAGTACCAAACTATATCATTAAACATTCATTTCACTTCAAAGTTGTTTCACCAGATAGATTTTATTTTTGTTAGTGGTTAATTTAATCATATTATTAAAGAGGTTTTTAGAAAAGATTCACTGGAAGAAGACAATCTGTTCAGCAATGCTTTATACACAATTCTGGTTTAAACTAATTTCCTTGAACTGCGTATAGCACCTGGTTTGCTAGCCTATGGCAGAGTCAGGATTTGAGAGGCGGTAATGCATTCATTTCAAACATTGAATTACTACAACCCACTCACAGAGGTAAGGTATGTGACTTTGGCACCGTGTGTATAATCTAGACTAGTACTGCTGTTTCTCAACAGTTTTTGTCAGGTGTTCTTTAGAGAATATGAAAGAGGATATGGGCCATCCCTCTAAACAGCACGTGTTTTTAGGAGGATCACTCTGAAGTCTGTCCATGGACTCTTTGCCCCATGCTGTGAACTCTATGCCTATATAAAGAATAGTTTAGCGTACACTAACACTTATTTGGATCAATTTAAACCATTGTCAATTATTCTATATTCGCAGAGAAGCTGATTTTTTTAATGCTCTCACACAGTATGTTGCGTGATGGATACTCACCCTGGCACCAAATGTGTCAGTTCCAAGACTGGACTTTAACTAGCAATTGTCTTTGGCATATTACAATTACTTAGAGGAAGTGGGATTGTGTGGGATTATCAAGTATTCAATCCCCTCTTTCTGATGAAACAGGAAGTTTCCCTTAATAAGTGGCCTCCAATGTTCTTTCTGCTTAATCTTTAATGAGCAGCTCTACAAATAAACCTTCAAGTAGAATCTGAGACATTTTAAAAATATGGGTGCTTCACTACTCTCGGGTTTACCCAGCCCCAACATATTGCACAGAACCAGAGATTCAGGCAAACACCAAGCTTTGGTCTGACTTCTCCACAAAGAGGCCTCAATGTTTTCATTTTGTTGACCATAAGTGATATATTTAGTTATCCAGAGGGTAGTCAATCTGCCAGAGAAAATATCCTGAAGAAAATGAAGCACGCAATTATGTTGGGCTGACCCACGATTCAGTGTGGATGGACCTTGTTTTAAAACAGATTCCTAACTCAGTCAAAAAGTCTCATGTCTAATGTGTTTTCCTGGGGAGAAACTTTCAAGGCGGCAATGTAAAAACTAACAGACTTGATGAAGGGGTGTGCAGCCATCTGGCTTGCTCACAAAGCAGAGATGCTCTTTTTATCAGAATTATTTTCAGATTTTTATATGGGGGAGGAGCTAGCCATCTTGAACACCATGTCAGTATTAACCCTCTCCTTAAACAATTCTATTCAGAATTCTTCTAATAAGGATACTGGCAAAATGTTTTCTCTCTCAAAGAGGGAACAGAGGTCTGATGAAATCTGGTAGCCAGCGTCTAGGGTGGGGGCAGGCACTCATCAGTGGGATTTTCCTTGTGACTAGCAAGCCTTAGGAATAGTGAATCCCCATGATTGGCGGCCTGAGGATGCCCTCGCCTCAGACCATGCTATCCATTCTGATGGAAATTAGAGTTAGGCTCTAGTAAGGTGACTGTGGATCTCTTTCTAGAACTGACTTATTTTGTCTTTGGAGCTAAAAGCCTCTTTGTTCTTCCCATTCTCCAGCTGAGGTAGATGAAGGAGACATTCATTGAGTCATACAACTTGCACGTTGCAGAGCTGAAGAGAGAATACAACAGTGGTATTTCTCCTTTTTTTACTGTAATCATGCATACCGCTCGCTTCCTATGATCTTTCATATTTAAGGTCCACTGAGAACAGCTTGCTTGCAGGTTTCTTTTGGGGACAAAAAAAGTGGAGGTGGTGGTGGTGGAAAACTGAGTTTATTTTTCTTGCTTTTTTTTTCCCCTGGGACTCTTCTACATGCACTCACTCTTATTTTGAACCAAATGGAAGGACAGGTTTCTTTTCATTTCCTGCCTGATTGGAAAAAGTTTCCAGAGTTGACTCCTGGCAGGAATGCCCTAGTATATTGGGAAGGGCCCCTCTAAACTGGCAACGTTTTCTGCAGTGACCAAGAGAGCAAATTAAAGGCAACAGCTACCAGCCACTATTATAGGCACCAACAGTTTCCCCTTCCATGTAAAGGACAGAAATCAGAAGAAAAAGACAAGGCCCAAATTGTGTTGGAAAACTGACTTCAGAGGAGAAACGAGAAGAGTATAAAACACTGAGTGTGAACTTTTCTTATTCTACCTTCTTAGTCTACGTTGGGCTGTACATGATAAATCAGTGGGGTGTTTACTTAATTTTTTTTATTTTGGAGAGAAAGAGAGACATTGGTTTGTTGTTCCACTTATTGATGCATTTATTGGCTGGTTCTTATATGTGCCCTGACCGAGGATCAGACCCAAAACTTTGGCGTATGGGTTCGATGCTCTAACCAACCCAGCTACCCGGCCAGAGCCAGTGGCTACATTTTAAAGGGCTTCCTTTGAGTTCTCTTGTGGTCCAGAGTGAAACTTGTTGGTATAGTAGATATATTAAATTCTAATTCTTCTTTTTAAAATGAGAATAACACTAATACCATTTTAAAATGCTGTGGCCTTTGGTTCCAAAACCAAATGAAGAGAGAAAAACAAAGCATAAGTTATTTCTAAATTTCTGGAATTAATTCAAACCCATAGCTTTAAATAAATGCTCATTTACTCAAATACAAGATGAATTTTTATCTTCAAAATTATTTCCCAGAAAAAAGGAAGTCACTTTCAATATACATATTATGAAGTTTTTTGTTTGTTTGTTTTTCGTGCTCTTACAGTATCTGAATTTAGAACAACAAACTAGTGTTGGGGGAAGGTGCATTGGTGTGAAATGATCTACATTAACATCTCTTCTGGATGCTTGTGGAGGTCATTTACCAGAACTGGTTAAAAAAAGGAAAAGAAATTTATCACTGATTCAGTGATTATTTTTTGAAGTGATTAGCCCTGAGATGCAAGCGTTAGATATTTTTTTCAGCAGGCCTTTTAGAGAACACATCAAAGGCAATTCAGCGAGGGACACACCAGGGAGATCATAAATATATGCCTACAGGAACTGAAAGTGCCATGCAAATGGGTGTTGGGGACAACATCTGTAGTGACGGTATTGCACACGGATCCAAAAAGTGTTAGCTCTTGTCATGAGGATGTAGAGTATAGCATAAAGTACAGACTGAACAATATTGTAATAACGACATGCATGGTTTGTCAGATGGGTACCAGGCTTATTCAGGTGATCACTTCCTAAGGTATGCAAATGTATAATCATGATGCTGTACACCTGAAACTAATATAATATCATGTGTCAACTGTAACTAAAAAGTCAAAATATATAAAAAACAAAAAAACTTATGATTCATGGTATTCATTTAGTAATTCCTACTAAATTGTCTGTGTATTTAAAAAAAGTGCTAGTTCTCAAACAACATGAAGGTATTGAGGATGATGTGTTGGAGAAGCTTGGATTGTTCACAAAATGACACTGGTGAGGAATAATATTGCTTTATGAAGCGATAGTGGAGAAATACAGTATTTAAAAATTAACATATTACTTTGTGATTTTTAAATATGTGTACATAACTAAGTAGTGAACTAAACATTTTCAGTAAAGATTTGACTAATTTCCACATCTCAAAAGTGTGTGTCTTCATGGCCAAAAGGGATGTTGTATATTTAGGCATATATGGCAGGTAAATAGATCACAGGGCTACACATCCTTAGGAGACCATGGGGTCTAGGGGAGGGCTTTCCCATTTTACAGATGAAGTAACTGAATTAAGTTATTAGCTCAAGGTCATACAGTTAGTTGGTGACCGGTGATTAGAAATGAGACTTACCCTTTCTATCACAATGTTATTATTGGGGTCTTTTCTTCAAAAAACTACCAAATCCTGGCAAACAGAGAAGAAAGATTAAGAAAAATGTTTCCAAAGTCTTCCTGTGAGGGAGAAACTTTTACCCGTGAGAAGCTGCTGCCTTCCCCCTAGACACACATACGGGCCCTGGAGTCCCTTCCTCCCAGACAGATGCTACCAATTCCTGATCTCCCTTTGTGAGTCTCAATTCCAGTAATTAGAATCAGCTCTAGTGGGAGATATATAAAAGCTGCTTGCCCCTGTGGGCTGTAAGTTTACTCCCTTGGGAAATCCCAAGTATTATTATTGTTGTTGTTATTATTATTAATATAATAAAATGCACTGGTCCTCCCCCACTCTTCAGGCCAAAGAGTACCATATCCTAAAGTCGCTTGTGGGACAGTTCTACAATGAACAATAAGACAATCTCAAAATCACAGCATTGCACGCTTGGGTTATAAAGTCTATGACCTGTCGCTCACAGCAGGGGGGAATGCATTATAAGCTACCTGGGAAGGGTGAGCTCAAATGACTAGGAGAATCATCCCATAAGGAACGCCAGTCGTTCCCCGGGGACCTGGGTGTGATTAGATTCTGATCAGATGAACAATCAGTGTGGAAGTTCTGGAGCCCTGCTCACGTGGAGTACCCTAATTTTTTTGCCAGGCTGACTAAAGAGGTCACAGGACTCCCCATTGCAAGTTTTCTCCTACCAATGTTGATCTTTTCCTACCACTCAAAGGGCTGAGAGTGGGAAGTAGTTTAGGGATTCAGGGTAAGAAATCAGTGCTGAATGAATGGGATCGAGGCTGGTGTCCTGGTAGAATGAGAACATGTACACAGAGGGCAAATGGGCGTGAGCTGAGTCCTTGAGGGAGAGTAAGTGTTGGATTAGGCGGGAGTTTTGAGAGGTAGTGGCCATTATTGTTGACTTGAGATAGAAGAAAGCACTTCAAGGATCAGGGAGGTGGTCAAATGGATGTTGTTTTCAGTTAAAAGTATTCATTCTACAACTGGCTTAACTTTAAAAAGATAAATTTTTTTCTTCTCCAGCACTTCTTCCAGTATGTTCCCCTTGTATAAGGAAAACACTTTGGTAAGTTTATACATATGTCTTCCTATTCTCGGGTAAATCATACCCTTTATAATGCCATTTTTAAAATATTTTATTTATTTATTTTTAGAGAGAGGTGAAGGGAGAAAGAGAGAGAACTATCCATCCGTCGCTTTCTACGCGGCCTGAGCCAGGAACCTGGCCTGCTACCTGGGCCTGTGCCCTGGTCTGGAATTGAACCGTCAACCTTTCAGTTTGCAGTCGGGGCTCATAGTGTCAATTTCTATAAACAACATCTCTTTCTTTAATTCTGATTACTTCAAAGCACTAGTTTCTGTGACCAACACCATTCTTGAAGTTGTCATGTCTAAATCCTGCATACTCGTGTATTTGAAATTGTATAATCTTATCAGTAAAGAGAAGAGTTTTGAGGCAATGCAAGTTTAGAATGAGTTGTCTCATTACAGTCAGTTCAAGTCAGCATCTCTTCCTCCCCTTTTCTATTTTATCTCTGTATCATGGCTTTTGATATTGAAAAAAAAACAAATCACATTCAATCAAACAAGCAACTAGATTCCTAAAAGTTTAAAAGTGCCCCACTGAAACATGAGAATTAAGCTTAAGCAAAAACTATGTAAATATTCATTGTGGTTGAATATATTTCTAGTATCTCTGGTTCTTGGTCTATTTCAAGTGAAAAGAACTATTTGTTGACGTGAAGTGCACCTGCTGAGAATTCTAGACATCTGAATTCTTACTCTATTTTTGATTCACTGAATTTGTAGGTAAGTTGCCAAACTTATTCTCCTCCATTCTTTATATTTTAAAAAGACTGTGAAATTGTTATTCTATTCTATCACTGAGTGAGAAATATGGTATTAGTGACTATGAAATAATTTTCTAATGTTTATTTAGAGGTGGATAAATATAATGAAAACTTGTAGGAAGTCTCAATAGCATTGCTAAAAGCATTGGATTTGGATTTGATTTGTCCTAGAATTAGCATCTATGGTGAAGATAATGGTGGAGAGATCACATGGTTTCCATTCTGCTTATTCACTTTCTTTTCATCTGCTAGCAGTTTAAATGTGACTACTGTTGTCTATGGATATCTTTAGGCTTTTTATATCTATCGGACTGCCAAAAATGTTCAAAGCAGGCATTATGGAGCATGGCCTGGAATTGGTGGGAAGGTAGGCTGAGGGATCCAGCCAGGGCCCTTGGTGAATGCTTCATGAGACCCAGGGCACTTGATTTTCATGGGTCAGAACTCAGATGTAGGGTGACTGAATAAGAGATGTAGAAATGAAGTATTCTGAGTTAATGGTTCCTTATGTGTTTCTTGTGCTGAACTTAAAAGTAGCACCTGATGTTTACTTCCCCAAGAAGACCTATACACAAATGTTCATAATAACATTACTCAGAATAGCCCCCAACTGGAAACAGCTCAATTATTCTTCAAAAGCTGGATAAATAAACAAATGGTGGTACATCCATGCAATAGAATACTATAGCAGCAATAGAAAAAAATGAACCTCTTTCCTTAATAAAAGCAAATTGAAGATCTTTACAAATAAAACTTTTGCATTAGTTTCCTATTGTTGCATAACAAATTAATATAAACATAGCATCTTAAAACAATACTTATTTATTAACTTACAGTTCTGGAGGTCACAAGGCCAAGCCTGGGCATGACTGGCCTTTCTGCTCAGATTCTTAGAAGGCTGAAATCCAGGTGCTGGCTAGGCCGTGTTCCTCTCAGGAGGCCCTGGACAAGAATTCGCTTCTCAGCTCTTTTGGGTAGTTGGCTAAACCCTGTTCCTTGTAGTTGTAGGAGTGAGACCCCTGTTTACTTGCTGACTGTGCCCCAGGGACTAGTCTCCGTTTCTAGAGGCTTCCCTTTCATGCTTCCAACCTCTTTCTGTCAGAAGAATTGAGTCTCTTTACTGGGTTCACCTGAGTAACTCAGGCCCACTAAGGATAATCTCCCTAAATGAGAAGCAACTGATCTGTGACTTTAATTGTATGTGCAGTTTTTTTTCCCTTCACCACCTGGATTAGTGTTTGATCATATCTGGGAGAGGAGGTGTGTTACTCTGGGGCCTGGGGATAGTGAGGGGCAGCTGAAAATTCTGCCTACCAAGACTCAGCTTCACCCTTTTGTTTGCTCTGTCCAAACAGAGAACGTGCGAAGAAAACTCCCATAGAGGGATAGGTCTGGGCCACTGAGCACCCTCACTTAAACTTGGCACCAGTGGTACTGGGAGGGTTTGGTTGGGCATTTGGTCTCACCTTTGGTGAAAGAGAAAAAATTCTGTAAGAAGTAGCACCTATGTACATCTGATTAGGGGATAAAAGGAACCATAATACTAAAAAAGTTAATTTTAAAAATTATTTCCAAATGTCCTCCAGTGAGCACACACTATTCTTGCAATCAGATACAAAATGATATTTAAAAAAAATAAAGCATATGTTATATAACAACTTTCACAGTTATCCCTCATGGATTTATCGCCCTCGGTTTTATCTAAGTCATTGACAAGGCCCCCTTTTTTCCCTTGAAGGCGATTAATAAAAAAGTTTGTAAACTGCATTTAAAATTTTTAACACAAATGATGTTATTATGTGAAATGGATCATTGTATTGACTTATACCTACCATCACCTATTTAATTAAACACAAGAACGTCAGTGAGATTCGCATTCCTTTTCTCTACTGAGCTATTAATTGGAGACTTTTGAGAAATGGAAACAGGGGCTGTTTCTCATTATTCCACTATCACTTGTAAAGCACTTTAGAATTTGTATGTACTATCTCATTGCACTGAACAATCTCACTCTCCATTTGGGACTCAGAAACGATGTTACCTGCTCCAAACCACAAAGTGAGGTAGAGGCAGAAATGAGGTTAGAGTCTACCCTGGTGTTGTGACACGGTCTGCTCTCTTTACCTCTATCTTAGGATAGAGGACAAAACCAAGTAGAGCTGGCATATATTTATCTTGAGCTAAGACATCCGGGCCAAACAACTTGAGGGCCTATATTCTCTTATCATGGAAACCAAGCCTTGATCAAGCTATATTTGAAATAAATGACAAAATTTCCTTTCTTTTGTATTTTGTCATATTGAACGTCCTCTATTTAAAGGGTGCTAGAAAAGAGCTACTTATAATGTTTAATAAATGTGTTCATTTTCAAATAGGTACATGCCAGTATTGGTGAAGATTCCTAAGCCTCTTTTACTTGTCTTCAAAAGCACCGCACAGTTCCTTGAGGTGCAGGGGGTAGTGTATTCTTGTGCCGTTTTACCCCAATAATCCATGCCCAGCCAAGCTAACCACATCTGCTTTGTCTATTTTGGCCATGATGTCAAGATCCTTAAAACTGAATGTCTTGGTTTGGGACTGTGCCTTGTGGTGAAATCCTACACAGTTTTGTTTCTTTTGTTTGCAGTTTGTTTGTGGTCTTTTCCAGCAAAGGTGCTGGAGCTGACTAGGGGAAGTTACATCAGATCCATGGTTTTCTTGATTAGATCATTATAGGCTCCAAAATAAACTGCCCCTTCTGAAGTCCAGCTGAATGTTGGCACAGTCAGTCGTCATCCTTCCCCAGCCCCTTGAAGGAAAAGGACTGAAATCTTCAGCAACTTTTGTTGCCAGAGGGCACACGTGGTAGGAATTAAGTTAAGCCATCCTTTAATTTATATAAATAATCAAGAAATGGCAATTGACTTTGTTCATAGACCAATTTAAATCTATTAACATATGTAAACTTTGTAAAACAAAAGTACATCTGCTTCATGGATGTCCTGTCAGCATCCTTCCAGTTTCAAACCCATGTCGGATTTTGTTCCCTGGACTGGAGACAAGCATGATCAAAAGTAGTTGGTCTGGAAGTTTAGAATAATCGAACAGGTAATGACGTTTTCCTGAAAAACTCCATTCACCACAGTTAAGTTCAAGGAAGTGGAAATTACTTTAACTTGGAATAGCTCATTAAATTAACTCTCCAATTATAGAGGCCTCTGTAATGTGATTCTTAATTAAAGCTAGTGATTAATTCATGGCACTGATAGGGGAATGGCGGCTCTTGTTTTGCTTTTGAATGAAGTCCCACACATGTGCAATGGTACTTGTGTAAGGCCATTCTGATGAAGATTTCTGGACAAAGTGGTCACTATATTTGACAACAAATAAAGTGACTGCTGTTCTTGATTTTCTGCCAAAATCTCAAGGAAACTTTTTTTTTAGAAGTCTGCAACTAGAACACTGATGGAAAAATCAAAAGTAACAATTCTTATATTCTGCGTGAAGAAATTGTCCTGGGTAAATTCTATCTGATCTTATGAACACAATTTTCATGTACCTAGTCTTTAAGATCTAAAGTCCATCCTCTGGATTAGGTTCCTTGCAAAAGAAGAATTAGTTATTAACTAGTAAATATTTATTTTTTTATTATGATTGTTTTATTAATTAATAGAAATTGAAAACTTGCCTTATTTGGACTTATTTAATCTCATTTAAAATTATCTTATTTAATATTCATACCAAATCTTTGATGTAGGTACTAATACTTACCTTATTTAATAATTAAACAGCTAAGCTTCTGAAAATTTGAATATCTTGTCCAAGGACACAGTTTATTAAAGGATGGTGTAGAATTTGAACCAACCTTCCTTTGACTTCAAAGTTGTAATGTTTTCACTTGCTGTATTAGTTTCACCTCTTTTCAACTATAGGCTTTTATTGAAAAAATTTTTGTTGACTTTAAAGAGAGAGAGGAAGGGAGAGAGAAAAACAGAGGAAAGAGAGAAACATTGATTTGTTGTCCCATTTATTTATGCATTCATTTGTTGATTCTTGTGTGAAGCCTGACCAGGGATTGAACCCACAACCTTGGCGTATCAGGATGATTCTCTAACCAATTGAGTTACTAGCCAGTACTCAGCTATAGACTTTTCAGATAAAATCTTTTATTAAAAATAAAAATAAATTTATTTAAAAATAAAAAATTTTAAATTTATTTATCTTAATTGTTGTTCAAGTACAGTTTTCTGTCTTTTACTCCCATCCCAGCTCACCCCACCCCGTGCTCCCCATCTCCCTCCCATTTACCCCCCCTTAGTTTTTTTTTTCTTCTTTTCCTCTCTCGGTCTAGAGTCATTGTTTTTTGTTTTGTTTTGTTGTTTAGGTTCCTGTTAAAGGTGAGATCATATGGTATTTGTCTTTCACCGTCTGGCTTATTTCATTCAGCATAATGCTTTCCAGTTCCATCCATGTTGTTGCAAAGGGTAGGAGCTCCTTCTTTCTTTCTGCTGTATCAAATTCCATTGTATAAATGTACCATAGTTTTTGATCCATTCATTTACTGATGGGCACCTAGGTTGCTTCCAGCACTTGGCTATTGTAAATTGTGCTGCTATAAACATTGGGCATTTAAGGAAGAGCTAACCCCTATCCTTCACAGACTATTTCTAAAAATTCAAAATGATGGAAGACTCCCAAACTCTTTTTATGAAGCCAGCATCATCCTAATCCAAAAACCAGATAAAGACACAACAAAGAAAGAAAACTTCAGGCCAATATCACTGATGAACATAGACACTAAAATCCTCAGCAAAATATTGGCAAACTGCATCCAACAATACATTAAAAAGATCATACACTGTGACCAAGCGGGATTCATCCCAGGGATGCAAGGATGGTTCAATATTCGCAAATCAGTAAATGTAATACATCACATAAACAAAAGCAAAGGCAAAAATCACATGATCATATCAATAGATGCAGAAAAAGCATTTGATAAGGTACAACACCCATTTATGATAAAAACACTCAGCAAAGTGGGAATAGAGGGAGCATTCCTCAACATAACAAAGGCCATATATGAGAGACCTACAGCCAACATCATACTCAATGGGCAAAAACTAAAAGCTTTTCCAGTAAGATCAGGAACAAGACAAGGTTGTCTACTTCCACCACTTTTATTCAATATAGTATTGGAAGTTTTAGTCACAGTGATTGGACAAGAAAAGGAGATAAAAGGCATCCAAATTGGAAAGGAGAAAATAAAAATGACATTCTTGAATGATTACCTCTGTCAGTTCCTAGCAAGAAACAGATGGCGTACCCAAATTAGGATGATTCCAGAAGAGTTTATTTACAAAGGAACTGTTTATAAAGGTATGTATGGCAGGCAGAGGGAGGGTAGAGTTAGGGGAACAACAAAATATAGCACGGCATCTGAGGCTAGTAGCATAGATGAAGTGTTAGTACACCCAGATCTGAAAGGGTAAGTATAAGTTACTGAGCCAGAAAAAACAATAAAGTTGGTTGGAGAAAGTCATCTGGAGACACACATTAATCCTGCGTAGAGGAACATATCCAACTTAAGGTCATCTCACAGAAAGGGAGCAGGGGCGTTACCCACACTGATCTTGCTCTTCTCCCACCTTTGATGTTCTGCCAAGGCTCTTGGCCAAACCCAACAGGAAGCCAGAGGGTCCAGGAATCTTGTTGATGCGGTCCTTATAGCTCAGCCTAGCAAGGCACAGAGCAGAGTGAGAAGAATGGAGAGGGGGATCTGGAGGGACAAATAGAAGGTATCCAGTAAGACACATACAAAAATGCACTGACATTAATTACAGACAGCTGGCTTTTGCTGTGAATAAAGATATAAGTTAGATACACAGTTTCTGTTAGGGTGTGAGGAAAGTAACTGTCAATTGGCTTTCTTGGACCTATATCTGGCTATATGGTATGGTACCTAGACTGATTTTGGGCAACTGTGTTCATGACTTTTACTGCCAATGAGAGACTCGTGCTCCTAGAGCATGTGTTTGGCAGGAGTCATAACACTTGGTCACCCCCAGAATTAGGGTTTCTTCTCACAACCCTTTGAAAAATGCAGCTTTCTTGAATAGTCACTATGGGAACACCTGGTTATTCTCAGCATTCCTAGAAAAGAGATAGGTATCCACCAATTTAGAGAGTTGCTAACACAGTTTGATACAAAGGATTTCTTAGTAGTTTTCAAAACAAACAAACAAACAAACAAACAAACATCCAGAAAACTAAAAGAAGAAAATGGAAGAATGAATATTGAGCTGTGAATATGGAATGGGCTTGGAAAATTCTTGGGTGGGAAACAGCCCTCCAGCGTTATGGGAGAGAACAAGGGAAAAATAAAAGACACAAAACTTGTTAGCACTCAGCGTGATGATTTATCCAGATTTTTGTTCATTATAGAAGATATGGGCATGCCATCTATTTACAATATTCATAATTTTTTGACACCAAGTAGCCAAAATAATATCTGCAAACATAAATCGACCGCGTTTTAGTTTATTTAAATGGACAATGTTCCAATTTGAATTATTTCCTCTTGTATCCCTCTCCTCTTTTGAATATTGGGCATTGTCCCTTTGCTAAGTGATACTCTGAACTCTTATGCAGCTACCATCTTTAGCATATTTGCTGTCCCAGAGAATCTTTTACCCCACACTTACTTTTTCTCTTTCTGAAAGTTCATTACCACTTCTTTTAGAGCTATAAATTTATCTGCACACTCCTTTATTTTTTTAAACATTTGGACATATAGATCTAAAAGTCTTCTGTATAGCACTGGCCAGGTAGCTCCATTGGTTAGAGCATCATCCTGACACACCAAAATTGGGGATTTGATCCCCGGTCAGGGCATGTACAAGACTCAACCAATGAAAACATAAATAAGTGGAGCAACACGTTCATGTCTCTCTCTCTCTCTCTCTCTGTCATCCCTTTCTCTCTAAAATCAATTAAAATTTTGAAAATGTTTTGTGTAAAGGGTTCAGAAAGTTGATGTTACAGAATCTGCTCCTTCATCTGCTAATTTCTTTAGGAGAGGCTAACTGTTGTGCTCATAAGTTCCACTATAAAGAAGAAAGAATAGTTTTGTTAGGTATAATTTCCAGTCTATGAATGGAAATTTAGGAGGCAGTGTAATGACTCACACTACCTATAAATAGAGTCCAAGATGCAGCTAGGACCACGACCTGGATGGAGTCTCACTACAATGTTTTTTGTTATTATCCATATATTTATTTGCACAGTTCTCACCTAAAATGTGAAATTGATGGCAACCTAGTTATAATTTACTTGTATGAACCTTTCATTTTTTTCCAATTTCATTCCCCATTCCCATGCTTTGTGTTTCTGTTGATCTCACTTGAATTTCCCTTATTCTCAGTGGCTTTCCAAACTCTATGAAATTTAAGTACTACTTTTTTAGTGAAGCCTGCTCTCACTCTAGACGAAGGACATTGTTTTTAATTTTGAATGCCTGCAGTGGTTAGCTCTATCACTCCCTTCCATTTATTCAGACATAGCACTAAATTAGGACTTTATCTCATTTTTTAAAGTTTGTATTAATTTTTTAAATGTCAATGTATAGGTTTTTTGTCTTTAACTTGTGTATAAGCTCCCTTTGAGCTAAGAATATATGTTATACTTCTTGTATCTCTTATTATCCACAAGTATATACTCATACTAAGAGAATATTGTACAAATAAATTAATAAAGTATGGTGGAAAGAAAAGAGAGGCACATGTAGTCAACATGGCAGATGGAACACATGAATCATTTCCCCACTAAACACCACTAAAATGACAGTAAAGAAATGGCAGAGGTTTAAATCCATCCAATGGAGAAAAGAGGCGTGAAGTGTGAAAGAGATGTCATCCAGGTTTGGAAGGCATTATAACTTAGTAAAAGGGAGGCAAAAATTAAGTGCCTTTGGGAAGTAGGATAAAAGAAAACAAGGGGATTTCTGCTGAGGAATTAGAGAAAAACAGTATTTGCAGGCAAGCTCCTCTGGAAGTGGGTGTGGGTAGAGCTAAAAGTTGAGGTCTATAAAAGAGGCATTAGATTCAGAAATTTCAGGAAAAAAACCCTGGGAAGATGCAAAAAATTTCACTATGAAATATGCAAAGAAAGAAAATTGTTTGCAAATTGAAAATATGAAGGTGGAACTAAAAACATTCAAAATAAGGATTGGGAGGTAAAGTTGAAGAAACCTCCCAGAGAAGGAAGTGAAAGAAATGAGTGGGAAAACATAAAACTATTAGAGGTTGTGTCCAGGAGATCCAGCCTCAACCAAAATAAATTTCACAAGGAGAGAATGAAGAAAATGAAGAGAAAGGAATTATCAAAGCAATAACACAAAAGAACTTTCCAGAACTGAAGGATGTAAAGCTGTAGATAGAAAGGGTCCACCAGCTGCCTAGAACAGAAAATGTAAAACACCCTACACCAAGCCACATCACTGTAACATTTCAAAGTTAAAGTAACAAATGGAGACTTTCCAGTGAAGGCAAATGAACCTTCCCTGCCACACACACACACACACACACACACACACACGCACACGCACACACACACCCAACCAACCAACCAACCAAACAAACAAACAAACAAAACTACAACCTACCAGGTTGTAAATGACCAGGAATCAGAATAACAGACTTCTCAAAAATGACATTGAAAGCTAGAAAGCCATGATACAATCTTTCCAATTTCTGCATAAAATTATTTCCAGACTAGGTTACTTTACCCAAATAATCAGTCAAGTGTGTAGGTAGAATGAGACTTCTTAGGCATGAATGTATCATTTACTTTTCATGTAACCTTTCTGAGCAACTTATTGAAAGATGTGTTCTATCAAAATGAGGGAATAAAACCTAGAAGAGAAAGACATAGGTTTCAGATATACGGAACTCAACACAGAACAAAAATAAAGAACATTTCCACAGTGATGGTGATGGAAAGTCCCAGGATGACAGTTGTACAGTGGGCCTAGAGAGCAAATGGCCCAGATTGGAGCAAGAGAGGAAAGAGCTTTAGAAGGGGGTGGACCCTTGGGGAAGAAGGAGAAAAAAATTATGGATTATTTTATGTGCTTTGATTACATTGAGAGGAGTTTTATAACTGTTGGACAGTTTGGTGTTGATTACTGAAAAGTATACAGAGAACCAAAATAGTGACACTTATTCACTCTAAGAAAAATAAAAATTTTACAAGGAAGAAAATGTGATAAAAGTACATTTCATGTCTTATGTGTGAATGGTATTTATACAATTACAATAATGTAGGCCCTACAGATTGATTTAATAAAAAATTCAATATTGATAGGATAGAATACTCATGTAGATGTGCTTGGTAAGGGGTTTATAAAAAAGAGTTAAATTCTATCTTCTTTGGTAGGAAGCCAATAGATCATATATAAAAGAAAAAATGAAGAATTAACAGTGTAGGAGAATTATTCAGAAATATGAAGAAGTAGAAGAAATAGTTCAATGGGTAGAAAGTAGTTGCCTCTGAGAAGAGGCAGATGACTAATATTTTTAATTATATTATTTTAAAGACTTTTCGTATGATTTGTTTTTTTCTATGACCTAACACACACACATGTATTTTGATAAGATAACATTTTAATTTTTAATCAAAATTTTAAGAAGAAAAATGCAGAGGAATGGCGGTACAGGGCATATACCCAGGTAGAGATGCATAATGAAGTAGGAAAGAAGCCAGAGGTAGGTGTCTGGTAGATGACTGAAAGCAGAGGATGAATTTCCTCTCCTCCCCGTGTGTTTTGGCAAATTCAAGTTCATAGGTATGTGCCAGTTCATCTGGATCAGTCTCTGATAGAAACTGCAGCACAGGGAAGGATAGAATAGGCAGTGTGAATGGAAGGGGGAAGTTCTAACTGAAACACATACTCATTTTCATAAAGGCTTTGGTAGTAGGTAGGGTTGTGGGTAAAAGGCATCTCCAAGAACACGATAACAGTGTTGAATGCTGCTATGAATCAGATTTCATGTGATGGGTGTCTGGCAAAAATATATATGATAATGATGATAACAGTCTGTTGCTTACAAACCATGTAGCAAAATTCAGCATCCTGTGCATTATTGAAAGTTGCTAAATTCTCACAAAGGCCCCTGAATACAATCAGAAGCTGTGACAGTTTTTCACCTTATTGATTTTGTTTTACTACCTTTCAAAGTACTAAAATTCTGTATTATTTTTGCTCAAGCTGAAAAACTTCATCAGAACATCTCATGACCATTGCAGTCCTGAGATGGAATTGCAGTTTGAATGGCACATCTATGGCAAAGCTTGTTCAGTTTTCATATTTAAATTGATCTCATTTTTAGAACTTGAGTTCTTCTCTTAAGCAATTCTGGGATATAATCAGTTTATACACACACACACACATACACGCACACAAATCTAGGCCCATCCAGGAAAAGTCCAGCCATTGTTAGTATGCGAATGATTTGTGTGATGTTGATGTAACCTAGCAGCCAAGGAGAGTGGACTGGAATGCGCATCAGTGAACAATGGTGACTTCACTGTACTAGTCAGTGGGGGCGGTAGACACCGATGAGTGAGCATGTATATTCTGTGTCCCTTGCATTCAAAATAACTGGGCGAGTGGAGCAAGGAATCTGCATCAAATTTCGCATTAAGCTTGAACATTCCTCTGCTGAAACAATTTGGATGGTTCAGAAGGCTTTCAGGGATGATGCAATGAGTGTTTGGCAGCTTCATCATAACATGCCTGCTCATGCATCACGTCTCGTGCAGAGATTTTTGGCGAAACATCAAATCATCCAGGTGACTCAGTCCCCCTACAGCCCAGATTTGATGCCCTGAAACTTCTGGCTTTTCCCAAAACTAAAATCACCTTTGAAAGGGGATAGATTTCAGACCATGGATGAGATTCAGGAAAACATGACAGGGCAGCTGATGGTGACTGGGAGAACTGTGTGAGGTCCCACGGTGCCTACTTTGAAGGGGACTGAGGCATCATTGTCCTATGTACAATGTTTCTTGTATCTTGTATCTTCTTCAATAAATGTTTCTATTTTTCATAGTACATAGTTGGATACCTTCTGGACAGACCTCATATATAGTATATTTGTATAAATATATACACAAAGGGACAGAGAAACAAAGAGAGTCAAAATTGGCTATTATTTATTGGTGCAATATTCTAAAGAAAATGGTTCTTTAAGGAAAACATCAACAGCCGGTTATACAGGGCTTTTTGGTATAAAAATTTTTTAAAGTTTTTATTTATTTATTTATCTTTAGAGGGGAAGAGAAGGAGAGGGGGAGAGAAATATCAATGTATGGTTGCCTCTCATGCATCCCCTACTGGGAACTGGCCTGCAACCCAGGCATGTGCCCTGACTGGGAATCGAACTGTGCTCCTTTGGTTCGCAGGCCTGCGCTCAATCCACTGAGCTACGCCAGCCAGGGCATTGGTATAAGATTCTTAATCAGGCATTGTAACTTGGGTAACAAAGCAGAATCAGAAACTCTGAGTTCTACCCTACTATTAAGTTGTTAAAAATTTGGAGAAGTCTCTTGTCCTTTCTTGCTTAAAATTTTTTATTAAGGATAAAATTTTTGATATTGAATATTGTTTATATCACATGCTGATTATAAAAGAGCAATGATAAATGTGAAAATACTTGAGAAATCATGGGGAAAAATTGCAATTCAACTGAAGGAAATTTTATAGCCTTGTATACAAATTCCTGAAAAATTACATGCTTCTCTCTTTTTATTCTTGCACCTTTGACTGAACTTGGGAACAGAAGGTAAACATGTATTTATTGATCACTTTCTATGTTGTAGGAATCTGTGCTCAATCCATTATATTCATTATAATTGAACATATAAAAAAATACCTTTTCCTTGGTAATAACAGTATTTCTTTGAGTAAGAGGCCATTTGTAAAATAATGTTTCTAGCAGTAAAATCTCTGATTGACTATTCTAAATATCTTTAATTGCAGAGTAGGATATATGCAAGAAAAAACCATGGCTGGCACAGTGGATAGAACACTTCCTGATTTATTACTAAACTTTAAAAATAGGAACCCATTTTCCTTTTAGAGCGGAAATTTGTGCTGGTGGAGACAAGAAATATCTGCTGTTGTATCTGATTGATCTGGCCTGGTTCAAAAGCCACACTCAGCAGTTCTAATGGGAAAGGGCACGAAATCTACAGTATGACTGGTCTGCCGAGCATCTGCTTTTTGATAGCGTTGATGGTGGTCACAGCTTATTGATTTCCAGCAGAGGAAATGAGTTAGCAGGCTTCAAGATGCTTTCTTTCTATGTTTAAAGCTCTTCTACTATCACCTCTGCATGAATTCCCAGAGCAGGGCTTAATAAGGCCCTGTGCATTGTTATGGGGATTATTCTGAATGCACACTGGAATCTAAGTGACACTAAAAATGCCCAATTTATCAGGGATGTTTGAATGCCCTGGAAACTAATTTTGTTAGTGAACATAAGCTAAATTAACTCACTTTTGATATTTCAGATTCTTTTAGAGACTACCATAATTGGCACCCAAATAGCTTGGATGAATGAATGACGCTACCAATACACAAGCCACTTACCTAGGAATCCTAATCTCTGGAGTCTCCAAAATACCAACGACAAAATCAAGTGAGATGCAGATTTGCTGGATCTCTGGCCTGAATGAATATTTCTCCCAAGGGCACCTCACAGACCAGACTGCCCTTCTCTTCAAGTAGTTATTATAAGAATAGATGGTAACAGCCCAGAAGAACTAGCATGATACAGCTAGAAGGGGCCTTAGAGATTGGCAGATTGGCAGAGGGCAAGGAGACTTCGGCAGCGGTAGTGAATCATGCAAGGGTCCACATTACTTCTGAGGGGTGGCACCTGAATTTCACGAACCCTCTAAGTCCACTGACTTTTTGAGTACAGGAAAAAAAATAATTTTGTTAGTATGTATGTATTTTTCCCTAAGCAAGAACACCAAATGATATTTTATAAGTTCTCATAGTAGTGAAAACAAACTAAGGAGAGAAAGAATTCCCAAAGGTTTAGCCTAATGTTTTTTCCATTTGTCAATTTGTTGACCTTTAGATTTAAAAATATTTTTCAGGGAGAGGGATAACTAACATCTTCCCAAGCCCCCCAGGGAGTGGAGCCCTAGCAGCTCTGTTCATGCGATGAGACTCTGCCCGTATACATCCGCACCGAGTCGGTCAGAAACGGAGAGTTCACTCATGTTGGGCCAATCTGATTGTTCCCTGGGAGTGTGCAGTGGAATTTTGGTTTGTTTCCGCTGATTGAGAAGTTGTCTTGTAACTTGTGCATGGAGAAGCAAATGAAGTGCTTCAGCTGAGAGATAAGATGAAGGAAAATACTCAGAGAAAGGCAGAGAGGAGAAACCATAAGGGGAGGGAGAGGAAAAAAGAGAAAAAATGAAGGGTGGATAGAGAAAAGGAGAAGAGACAGAGAGAGAGGGAGGGAGACAGAGATAGGTATTACTGCCTTAGTTTCTTAGAATTTTCTGGTGTCTGACTCTAGTCCGTATAGGGCTTTTTCTTCCCACCCTTGGGATCCATGAGATAAGCTAATAATAACCCCTCTTTTAATTAAGGTGGTTCGAGTGACTTCTGTTATTTGCCACCAATGTGACTTGTAAAACCGAAACTGCTTTAAGATATTTGTTAAATTCCTACTAGATAGCTCAAGGTTACAGTCTTTGAGTGCCAGAATTTTAATTGAATTCCACTCTGAGGCTTTGGTCAACATTTGAGCTTCTAATAAACGACTACAGCTTTTCTTGGTGAAATGGCAGCACATCCATCGTCTCAGTCTGAGGCTGGAATTTTAATGGCTGGAATCATCAGCATTCAGCTTCTCTGCGGTGACTCTGAGGAAAAATGTGATGGGACTTTTAGACTGTTATCTTTTCACCCTAAGGAAGAGTATTTAGTCTGGGTCTACATGATCCCAGCCAAATTGTGCTAAACCAAAACATTTGTTTAGTAATGTCTTTGTAGTTCACTTGTAGTGATGTCTACGATTTGTAATAATGATGTCATTTCTAGTTTTTGTGATGGTAAAGGTATTTGGAGATTGATTTAGGTGATGATGGGTAGATCAATATTGAGAGAGAAGTTTAATATTGATAGTGGAGTTACAGGGGTTTCAGAAATGGATTTTTTTTCCCCTGACTGGTATGGATCGGTTGATTGGACATTTTCCCACAAAGCAAAAGATCACCAGTTCAATTCCCAGTTAGGACACATGCCTGGGTTGCAGGTTCAGTTCCTGGTTGGAGCTGGTACAAGAGGCAACCTTGTACCAACGATCGATGTTTCTCTCTCACATCGATGTTTCTCTTCTTCTCTTTCTCCCTCCCTTCCTCTCTCTCTAAAAAATAAGTAAATGAAATTTTAAATAAAAAAGGAAATGGGTATTTTTGAAGTGTTGTAGGGAAAGAAAACTGACCATTCAAAATGGAAGCCAAGCATTTGTGATGGTTTGGACTGTAAAAAATATTTGTGGGTGAATATTTCCTTGTTTTGTGACTACTGTCATTATATTTTCCATGTTGGTTTCCAACATTCCCATCAGAAAAACAGAGCTGCCTATTCTAGGTCAGGTAAACTATGTCCTGTCCGCAGGGGCAAAATAAAGGTTGTTGGTTCTTAGCATTCCAGACTTAAAATATCAGTCTGTGGAGAGAAGCTTATGGAAGCTAGCATTCCTCTGGGTTTCAAGAGTCAATACCATTCAAAAACGAGGAGGCGATAGAACGCATAGTTTTCTTCTCTTGCCTTATTAGGCAGGACTGGCCCAATAAGCAGAACTTCAAGTGATTCTCTGGGAAGGTTATGCAAGATTTTTAGCAAATCTTTAGCAAAGTTTTGAGCAGGGGAGAAAGCCCAGGGTTTAGGAGAGATATGCACTCACAGCTGTGACGTATTTGGGAGGAACCCCAGAGGGATCCCTTATTCCAAATATCTTCTCCACCGGCAACGCATCTGTAGTTCTGCAATTAGAGACTTATTTTTTTTTGGCTCAAGGAATTGCCCCATTAATTAAAAAAAAAAAAAGAAAGAGAAATGCCCCGTGAACACATAAATAGCCCTAAGAAATTAACTATGAAATTAGCGACTTCCCAAAGAAGTCACTCATGTATTGTAAATAGGAATTGGGGGCTCTTTCAAACCACATGCTTCATTCTCCTTAATATTCTGAGATAGTCCATCTCCTCTCCCCTCCCCTTTTCTTCACATTATTCCATGTGCCATAATTCCCAGGTGTTGTGTGGGTTGGGGGCAATAAGATTGAGAAGTGCTGATGTAACCCATGGTGTGACTTTCTGGAATTGCCCTCCTCAGTTATGACTAAATGAGAGCAGAATATTAAAGCTAAACATTTGGATGGGAAAGAGAAGAAGAAGGTACAGTTCTTATGCTGGGAGGAGCCATTTGGAAGGAATAATTTTGACGATGTTTTATGGTGGGCAGGCAGGGGTGGGTGCTGCAGTATAGTTCCTGAGCTGTCAGTTTTGAGGACAGATGAGGAGGTTCAAGCTTCTCCCAGAAGGAGGAGGATGGGAGAGGCTTAGAAAGGGGGGAGTAAAAAGATCAGAAGATAAGTTAAGGGTACTTAACAATTTTGCCTGGGGTTCTTCCTGCTTCTAGGTGAATGGAAAGGGCAGCGTATTACTGTGCTGTCACAGATTTGTTCAATGTTTAAACAGTCACTTCATGGCTTCTGAGCTAATGGAAACTAACAGCCAGTTCTCCAAATGCGACAGGGTGGCTGAGCAGTCTAACAACCAGTTCTCCATTGTGGTTCTTAATACCAAATGATCAACAGGATCAACTGTGAAAACAGAAAAATACAAAGGTGTAATAAAAAGGAATTCTGATGGTAAACAAAAGTATAAAAACCATAAATATAAAAAGAAAATGTCTCATTTCTCCCATTTCCAAATATCTTGATCTCTAGATATAAATATTGTTTATAGTTCCTCCAGCATAGAAAAGATAGATAGATGATACTTTTTACTACATTAATAATATTATGTCTTCCATACTGTTCTGCATCTTATGCTTCACTGCAGCAATCAGTAAATAGAGATCTACTTTTCCTTTGAATATCTCATAGTCTAAACTGGAAAAAACTCCTATGGCTTTATCATTTCATGCTGAAACTGTACAGGAGAGATACAGGCATATGTCTTTGGTTCTCTAACTTTAACTGAAGCACTTGTTAAAACAAAGATTTCTGGTCACATCCTCTCTACCCCGCCAGTGTTTTTTATTCAGAAATTTCTCAATGGAGAAATTTTTTTTTAGATTTTTAAAATTTATCTTTAGAGGGGAAGGGAAGGAGAGAGGGAGAGAAACATCGATGTATGGTTTCCTTTTGCCTTTCGTGCATCCCCTGCTGGGAACTGGCCTGCAACCCAGGCATGTGCCCTGACTGGGAATGGAACCGTGATTGTCTGGTTTGCAGGCCCATGCTCATCAATGGAGAAATTTTTGATAAGGAATATACATTTTTATTTTACATGGGTTTACAAAGGAAGGCACCACTGTGATGACTTATAAACAAGATGAAACTTCTCTGGGCAATTACAATTATTCATTTTCCTGATGGAACACGGGAACAGATGTGGTCCTTTCAGTATCTTTTTGTCTGTTTGTTTGTTTGTTTTACAGTCAGTTCTAAGCAAGGGCAAATTTAATTTACTGATTGGGGAGGAAGCGGATGAGGAGCCTCTGTACTTCCTCGTTGTACGTGCTCCCAACCGTGTTCTGCGTCCTTTTGCAGTCTCTGGAGTGGTTTCTCCGCTTACCAGCACTTTTCTGCTTGCATTCTTTTACCTATCCCTCCCTCGCTACCAACATCTTCCTTGTTCTTCTTGAATATTTGAGCCCTTTAGTCCACCAAGAAATAGAGTGAGATAAGCTGTTAGAGAGAGTGCTTTGTAGACTGTTTCAGCCCAGAGGGATTAAACAAGATGACCTCACTGGAAAAGAAACCACACTTAATAGCTTTAAATGGGACGGCTGTTCACTGGGTCACCCTGAACCACTGCACACACCTCGAGTTTCAAGTGAATGTGGTGGTCTGGGCCAGAATGGGTGGTCAGTGAGATAGTTTAAATACCTTTGTCTTTCAAAGATGAACCAGCACCTTATAATGTGAGCAGAAGGAGGACGTATGTATAGGTCGTCTGATGTTCGGCCCCAGTCACTGGATCCTATGGCCTGGACATCTGGAAAACTGACATTCTTTCTGGGCTTCTCTCAGCTAGAGAAATGAGAAATTTGTGGAGCACAGTTCTTCTGAAAAGAGAGTTCATCCACGTTTTAAGTACGTTTATGCCGAATTAGGGATGTCAGCTGGATACAGTATAAGGTAACTATAAAGATCATGTTCTTTAACTCAGACTGGATCTCAGCTTCCAACTCTACTCTCAGGGTTGTTGGGGTCGAATACAAGAACTTATCATAGTACTTGGAACATAGAAATACTGAATACATCTTAATTTTTTGTTAGCTTTTACATGGAAATGCAAGTGCCTCTGTTAATAGCCAACCTGAAGAACTCTGGGACATGTCCCAAAATATGTGGTCCAAATTTTCACTAAACCAAGGCTTCAGACAGTTTTCCCTAAATCTTTGACTCTGTGAGTGAGACTGACTTTCAGCAGCTCTCTCTGTCTTCTAAAGGGGAAATAGGTTTTGCCAACATTAGGAAGTCTTCGTTATTAATAGTCATTGCTTCGAGTTCTTTCCCCTTGGCCAGATCGCTGACTCAATACTTCTTGTTTTAGAAAAAGGAAGTAGCTGACAAGCACCTGTTAATGAGACTAGAGTAACATAGCATGTGTGTATGTGTGTGAGAGAGAGAGCAAAATTCCACCCTTGAAGGGGGTATGAAAACATTATATGAAAAAATGAGGCTCACTGTGTATCTACCTTCCTAACATGTTTAAGTTTTATTTTGCATTAAATATGATTTATTTCTTCTGCCTTTAAGAAGTGCCTGTTCAAGTTACTATAGTAAAAGATTTATTTTCCATAGGTTTCTTGATAATTAAACTATTAAATCTGAATAGTCATCAATTTAGTTGTGATGTTCTGCAGCATAATGTCAAGTTCTGTACTGAAGAAATGGAAAAAGAATGCTGCGAGATGAGTGAATGTTGTGTTTCACTTCAGCTCCGAGCCTGTTTCTGAGCCACGGCCTTTTCTAACCCAGCAGGGCAAGCCCTGTGGCTGTAAAGGAAGGCTCCGAACAAGGTAAGTTTCTTCACTCGTCTATTCACTTAATCAAGCATATAAATTAAAACACCTCTGTTGGACTCCTGCTGTGTGCCAGATGTTGTGCTGGAAGTGGGGGAGATAATCCAGGGAAAACCAGGCATAGAGGTAGAACAGGATAAATTCTACATTCGAGGTAAGAACAGAGAACCGTAGAAACGGAGGAAGCAGTGACTAATTGCTTGTGGTCAAGAAAGGCTTCAGCCAGAGGAACTGACTCCAGACCATGTCAAAACAACACATTTTGTGGTATGACATCAACCAGTTCCTGTATTCTGATCCTGACTGACCAAACTTGTGCTTCTGATCATTTCCTTTGGTTGGTCAGTCCACCTGAAGACTGCATTCTAGTCATCTGTATATTCCTAAAATCTGGACTGGGATAATAGGCCCCCAGCCAATGGCGAGCTAAAATGACTATGGCTTGTGTCTTTGATAAGCTTCCGATCTTATTGATGTATAGACCTTGCTTTTTGCATTTAACCTGACATGAATCCTCGGTGTTAACATTAACAGTAAATTATTTGTTGGAGTTTTTCGTTTCCTGCTTCTAGTCAGAGTCCTGTCCGTAATCAGTCAGCCCCGGCTCCTGCTGCCCTGTTGTCTCCTCCTGAGACCTGGTGCTGCAGCCTCCTCACGGCGCTGGGTCTGTGGCTTTATGTTTTAAGATGCCCACTTGATCCTTGCACACTCTTATAATTTCCAGGGATTCTCAGACTACTTCTAATCAGATAATCTACTGATGTACTCCAAGGCGATGTTCCAAAAACATCCTGGATTTTGGGGCCCTGGGCTTCTCATCCTTTATGGTGGGAAACTGCCGAGGGAAGTTTCAAGGAACATTGAAGCTAATCACATTGTTTTATGAACTAATCCCTCAAATAGCTCTGGGCTAAAACATGGATGCTCTTTCTGAATGCATCTAGCCTAAGAATAGGAGTCTATTTAAATAATATGAAACTTAAAGGCATATGCCAGGGTAAAGAGGATTAAGTTCCCTGAAGGAGAAAAAAGAAATTATTATATTGAGGGATTACTGACTACACACAGTTTATCATGCACTGTGTTGCTTTCTGATCTCCTGTTCCTTTTAATCCTGGCTGAATAAAACCAACAGTTCCCGCAGGATATATATTTGATAGGAGACATTTCTCAGTAGGTTCAAAAGTTCAATATAAAAGCCCCAGTACAGTCCATTCTTCCTGAACATTCCACATGTTTACCATGTTTTCCGAAGTCTTCTTGTCTGTCCACTGCAACATAAGTTCCTTGAGGCAAAGCCTGGTTCACTGCTGTATCCCCAGCATCTAGGAAAGAATTAGGTGTACACGGGTGCTCACGGGTGTACACGGGTAATACTTGTGGATTGTGTTTGCCTGCCAAGTTGCTGACCTTGGAAATCTGAAACTCTTCATTTCTTTCTTCAAAGATAACTCATTTAGATTAAGATGATGATTGTGTGATAGTAGTGGCAATGATGAAGATGGCTAGAATTTACTAAGTTAAACTAGTTTACTAATTTCTTGCAGCAGTATAAAAAGGAATGGCCTCTGATGAGCCGTGAATCTTGGTTTCTACAACTTGTCCGGTGTGCTTCCACAATGACTGTGGACTTGACTGTGTGATTACCTTGCCTAGAAGGATGTCAGCAAACTTGATGCAAGCTGGAGTTTGATAAAGCAAGTATCTACTGATCCTTGACCTCTTGGAATACTGCTGCTGGTAAACAAGCCCAGGCTAACATTTAAGAGGAAACAGTCTATGGAGAGAGAGTGGCGTTTGGAAAGGGGCCACCCCAGCCAATCTGGTTCATCCGGTTATCTCACCTGAGTCCCTGGACTGTGACCGAGGCCATTCAGGACCAGTCAACCCCAGTCAATGTATCAGCTGACTGCAGACTCAGCTGCCATGTGGAGAGGAAAAACTCCCCAGATGAGCGCAGCCCAAATTGCCAATCTGTAGAATCATGAGCGAATAAACTCTAAACCCCTAAGTTTTAGAGTGGTGGGCTATATAACAATAAGTAACTGATACAGTTATTACGAGGCACTGAGATAATGTAGTGTCTCATTTCACTCAAGGCAAAACACTACAGTGCCTGCTATTATTATCTCCACCTTATAGATAAAGAACTGGACAGTTAGGTTCGATAACTAGCCCAAGCTGACGTAGTGGGTCATGATAAGCAAAGATGAAACACCTACGTCTGCTTGATTCTTGAGTCTAGTTCTTACCCACTGCTCTATATTGTTTTAGTACTGACCTTTGTCACTCCGGCCAAATCTAAGGTCTGTCTCCTCCTGCTTCTTTGAAAAGACCTACCCTATATGTCAATGGTCCCCAACCTTTTTGGCACCAGGGACCAGTTGCGTGGAAGATAATTTTTCCACGGACCAGGCGGTGGTGGGGATGATTTTGGGATGATTCAAGTGCATTACATTCAAGCTCACCTCCTGCTGTGCAGCCCTGTTCCTGAAAGGCCTGGAAGGTACCAGTCGGCAGCCCCTGCTATACTTGGCTCCCTATGGGACTTCTGTCTGCTACAACAAAAAATTATCAATCTTTGATACTTAAGTTTTTTTATATACAACAAACTAAGATAAAGTGTTTGGACCATTTATCTTAGGAATGATCCCATGATATTGTCAGACAGTACAGAGTTTAGTCTTCTATTACTTTTGCTGTATTTCTTCTTTTATTGTTTTTAGTAGTTACAGAGTATTGCTAAATACCAGAGGCAAATGGAATATTGAGAAATAAATGGAATTATGCCAATACGAATGACAGATTCTATAATTGAGCCAAATATTGAATATTTCTGTCTTAATGCTTTCAATGTTCTGAGCATTACTAACAAATTGCGGCCTGAAAAGACCAGGCAGTCTTGCAGCACTGTCTTTTTTGTTCTTGGCTTTTGTTGGTTTATGCTATCGGCATATTGGATGAAGTAAAAATGCTTGGATTATTCATCTTTCTAAAATGCACGAGAGGCAGGTTGACACTCTGTCAGCACAAGCATTTTCATTTTGAAAACTAGGAAGTTGTTTCAAGGTTTGTGTGGCTTCTTTATCAGGGAGGCACACACGTTTTTCTCCCAAGACTATTACTAATTTTTGAAATTAGAAACTTTATTACCTACGAGACTTTGGCAAATAAGTTTAGTACTCAGTTTCGAATTAAGGGATCTGCCTGCGATGGAACTGAAGCCACCATTCCCAAAACTGTGGGGGCGATAGAAATCTTTGTAAAGCTACCTCTCAGGAGAGAGCTGTAGATCCATAGAAGCAGCCTAGTGCTTGAAAGCTATTACTGGGGAACTTTAATGCAGGGCAGGCAAGGTTTCTGGAAGCCAGTGGGAGAGCTATTGGGGTTTGGCAATGTTTATTAAGAAGAAATAATCATATATGTACTTGTTTTCATCTAATATATTATATTACAAGGCTGTAGGGAGTGAGTCTTTATAGCTTTGGAAATGTTAACATGTGACATGGGTATTGTTAGATCTGTTTCAGTTTTATAATCTCAGAAATTGTGGGAATATTAGAAGTTATCTCACTCAGCCTTGTTCCTAAGCTTTAGATTTCCCCCGTAGACTTCTGGCCGCTGAGCTACTCTTTAAACATCTCTGTTTGAAAGGAATCACCATTTGATAGGCTAGTCCATTTCATTTTGGGAGTTCCTTTGTTGTTACATATCTACTCCATCTAATAAACATATTGCTTATATCCGCTCTTTTCTTTCCTATGGGTAGTCTTTTATCCTTATCATTATAGACATCAGCCTCTGGACTTAAAACGTAGAAACATAGTATTTCAGAAGTGGTCTCAATTGTGCTAATAATAAATGGGCTAGATTACGACTCTGTAATCAACAACTCTGAGATCTCAGCCGCACATTCCATGTGGTCATTTCCAGTTTTGAACTAGGAGCTCCCTGTTGTCGCTGTTGTTCTGGCTCTGGCACCCGGGCAGCAGGGCGGCCACCACACACTCGTTGCTGGTCACAGCGGCAGAAAGAGCAGAACTCGTGGCAGAGCTTATACTAGATCTTCTGCCTGAGCCTTGCCCTCTTGGAACAAGGAAGAAACACATCTTACTCCTGTTCACATTTCTTTGGCCAAAGTAAATCACATGACCAGGGCTAAATTCAACAGGACAGAAAGGATACACTTTCTCTGTGGTTGGTGGTGGTGGGGAGGGAAGGCAGGGAGAGAAGGGAGGGATGAGAGAGACTAGAAATATTTATAATGGCTCTATCACAGAATACAACGAATCTTGATAAACATAGTCAAAGATTCATTCTTTTATTTTTGTAAGCCATTGAAAATGTTGGTTTATATATTTACACTGTTGTGACACATTTGTTGGCATGAGTTACTGTACCAGTATAAATTTCTAGTAGGATACTAAGCAATGGATTCTGCAAAACTACTTAAGGTAGAATTTTACACTTATTATTGATAATTCCAGCATGGTGCTTACCTCCCTGTTAGGTATCCTTTCTAACTTGCCATCGGTATAACCAGCAAGTCTCTGATGTTTTCTTTTCTTTTTTTAAAATTAATTTTATTTAGTTATTTTTCAAGTACAGTTTTTTGTCTATTTTTCCCATCCCAGCCTCCCCTGCCCCTTGCTCCCCACCTCTCTCCCATTTCCACCCCCCTTAGTTCTCGTCCCTGTGTCCTTCCTATTTGTTCCTCCTGATGTTTTCATTTAAATTAGAATAAAAACAGTAAAAGGGGTAGCTTTGATTGTGGAATCTTGTGGTTGATCACTAGTGATCTTACCCTTCGAACAGGTTAACATCAAATAATTAATTAATATTCTTTTGGAATAATTGCTCAGCTGTTTGTGCCCAAACAGCTGCTTGTGTTCAGCTAAAGGCACTTAAAAGGTCCATGACCCAGCTCACATTTTCCGTCTTAAAGAAAAGATGGCAGTTTCATTTTGATGTTGCACAGAAGGGCACGTGATAGCACTTACCATAGTGATTTGATATAAAGTGGGTTTGCTGTTTTTTTTAATCCCTTGGAATTGTTTGTGGTGTAGCAACACATAGCCATAAATGTTTCCAGAAATATATAAGAAAAGTAACTTAGCCCTGGCTGTTGTAGCTCAGTAGATTGAGCATGGGCCTGTGAAGCAGATGGTCACTGGTTCGGTTCCCGGTCAGGGCACGTGCCTGGGTTGTGGGCCGGGTCCCTGGTAGGGGACGCATGAGAGGCAACCACACATTGATGTTTCTCTCCCACTCTTTCTCCTTCCCGTCCCCTCTCTCTAAAAATAAATAAAAATACTTTTTAAAAAAGAAAAGTAAGTTAGATGTTCAGTAAAACCTGTAGTGTGAATCCCATTAGAAAGGATCTCTAATAAGAAGGCACATTTTTCAGGGAAATTATCTTAAAAGAATCAGAGATGCATGTGCCCCTTAGGCAACCCCTGTGAGAGGTAGACCTGACATACTGTACCTTGCAGTTTGGGTGTCAGGGAATCAGCAGCACCTTAAAAATAACCGCAACAGGCTAAAGAATGATAAAAAATAGATACTGTTAACAAAATAGTTCATTAAGGAAGGAAGTAAAATGAAGCACACCGAACCAGTCATGTGCAGAATAAATATAGAAAAGCACATTTCCAGAAACACACAAGGAAAAGCCCAACCCAAATATATTGAAAAGAATCCAAGGATAGAAATAACAGCTAAGTGGCCTGAGATATTATCTATTGTTCAGAGGAAGAGCCTCACATAGAAGAATAAATGTTGAAAAATAGAACTAAACACTACATGGGGGAAGAAACTACTTTGACCAAAATAATGTACATACAGTAGGGGAGCAGGCTCTTCAAATGCTAAAGTGGTATGAGCTGGCCAATTCTGCTTTTTAAGGAGTCATTTGGAGGAATTTTGGGAGTGTATTATAGAAAGAATGATCAGTTTTTACTGTAGTTGACATAAACAGGCAATTTAAGTTTAAAAAACAATTGTTTTGGGGTAAAGGTACAGATACTCTTTAAGCTCCACATTGAAAAAATTAAGTAATTGTTTATGTAATATTTCAAATAGACATAGGCAGCAAATCTTTTCTGGAAAGGATTAGATTGTAATCTAGCCTTCATGAGCCACGTGGTCTCTGTTGCAGTGACTCAACTCTGCCATGAGAGCCTTGAGGCAGCCATAGACAATACATAAACGAACGAGTGTGGCTGGGTTCCAATAAAACTTTATTTACAAAAACTGGTAGGAAGTGGCACTTGGCCCATGGACTGTAAGGCCCAATCCCTGCTTTGGATCATAGTTTCTTGCGGATGGTAAAATAACTGTTCGTACAAAGTAAGTAGTCCTTACTGTCAATCCTACTGACCTCATAATATTGACTGGTCCTCACTGAAACAGGTGAGCTGGTTACTTACGTAATGTAAAATTTGTATTATGAGTTATGCTGGCTTTTCTCAGAGAAAGCTTCAATGTCCTAGATATGTGAATTAACAATTTGATTATCGGAGTTTTAAAAAGTCCACCTAAAGAGGGCTGTAAGGCAATAAAGCAATTAAAAGGAAAATATTAATTTTCCATTGTGCACCTTTCAGAAACACAATTACGTTATGAATAAAGATGCACTAGTATTTTCATCTTTTCTGTGTCCCTACCAGACTCCACGGTCCCTTGTTTACCAATGCTAATTTGGGTGCTGCTTTTGAGTGAAAGTGAACCAATAAATATCTTACATATCAGTACTAAAGGGTAACCTACTGATCTTAGCGACAGGAAGTGTTTGTTTTTAGACTGTAACATTATCTCTGAAGGATGGAGAACAGATAAAATAAGATTTGCTATTTAAGTTGACTAGACCCTGTATCCTGTAATTTCATTTGACCACTGGAATTCTGTAGAAAGTTTTATACTTTAAAACATTTCAAAAAAATTCCCTGCAAAGGATTATTTCATTTCACTATTGTCTTTTCTACATAAATATCTATTTTTAAAGAATTAGCATTAGTTTTATTAATTGAAGGAGAAAAACCAGTAACTAATTATTAGCAAAAACATTATTTCTACTGAGAAATATTTTCATCATTTTTATTTTACACATATTTAATCACCAGATGTGCATCTGTGATAAACCAATGAGTTTTGAAAGAACAAATCATTGGAAGTTGATTAAAAGGCCATGCAACTACAAAACTAAAACACTCGAAAAATAAAAGAAAATATAATATTCCCTAAGGCAACTGCTTCTCTCTTTTGTTCCTGCTTATGGATTCCCGGGTTTCTCTGAATGCAGTGATGTGAGGTGCATTTTTGTTTCCTGGCACCTGCAACTCTGAGGTCAAGTTTAGGTGCATTTTGAGGAGGGAAGAAAAGGCAAAGGGAAGTATCCAATAGTTATTAACTTGATGCCTTTTAGCGTAGGCATAATCTATACATTCTGTAAGATCAATGTTACTTAAAAAGTGCCAGCTTTCCATAAGACGGAATCTTAGGTCTCATACACTCCTAAAACCATGCTAGTAGAAAAGCTGGAAAATAGCAGCTCTTTCTACAGGGAGGAATGTTTGGCAAATTGTGTCTGATAGGGTAAAAATTCCAAGAGCAAGAGATAGTAGAAGTTACATGTGGGCCCAATGCCATCCCCTCCCACCTCCCCTGTCTATCTTGTGTCTTCAACTTCTTCCTCCAAGTTGAATTTCTCCTCTTAATCTATAAACAAATTCAGGCCTCTCCTACCTGGGAAATTACCCTCCTTTGATACCGAAATCCAACTTAAGCTACTATCCATTCTCCTGTCTTTTCTGTTTTCCTCCCTGGTAAGCCTCTAAGTGGGAAAGTCTTTATTCAGCCTCTACCATCTTACCTCTCACCTCAGTGCATCTGTCTCTCTACCCTGGGGATTTTTTTCAACATATTTTATTAATTATGCCAGTACAGTTGTCCCATTTCCCCCCTTCATTCCCCTCCACCCTGCACACCCCTGTCCCCATTCCCCCGTTTAGTTTATGTTCATGTGTCACAAGTTCTTTAGATTCTATATTTCCCATACTATTCTTGCCCTCCCCCCATCTATTTCCTACCTACCATCTATGCTACTTATTTTCTGTACCTTCTCCCCCCTTCTCCTCCTCCCACTCCCCTGTTGCTAACCCTCCATGTGATCTTCATTTCTATGGTTCCGTTCCTGATCTAGCTGTCCTCTTAGTTTGCTTTTGTTTTGGGTGTGGTTCTTAATAACTGTGAGTTTGCTGTCCTTTCACTGTTCATCTTTTTTATCTTCTTTTTCTTAAGTAAGTCCCTTTAACATTTCATATAATAAGGGCTTGGTGATGATGAACTTCTTGAATTTGATCTTATCCGAGAAGCACTTTATCTGTCCCTCCATTCTAAATGAAAGTTTTGCTGGATAGAGTAATCTTGGTTGTAGTTCTGCAGTTGCCAAATCAGGTGGGCCCTTTTGGTTGCCTCTTCTGTTAACATAGAGACATGTGCTGCCTCTTTTATCAAATTTATCCCATGAGCAGATCTGGTTAGTTACTTGCATGTCTATCTCTTTTACAGTGTAAAATGCATATCCTGGTAGGGATGAGATATTTAATTCGAAACCTTAAAATAATCCCAATTTTTTTGGTCACACGGGTGCTTAAGAAGTGTTTGTTGAACAAATAGATTTCCTCCATTGTACTGCAAATGATTTTCCAGGACTGTGGGAGTAACACGGCCTTTATATAGACTTGTATTACTGTTGGTTTGTTTAAATAATGTGGCCTGTCTTTCCACATGGTTTAGGTTTGAGGGACTCATTTCCTGTTTCTTTTAAATGGTGTCTTGCTCTGAAACCATTTTGTTCTGTTCCTCCCTCCACCCCCTCTCAGTCCAGTCCCCACTCTCAGAGGAGGTCTCAAGCCTTCAGGAGAACTCCCAGTCGGGTCTGGTGGTGCCCAACGCTGCAGCATTTGCTTTGCCATCCGGGTGGCTCCCTGTTTGAAGGGGAGGAAGCGGCTACAAGAAAACCCCAGGGAACCCAAATGTGTCCTCCACATTCAGGCAACTGGGGCTGGCTCAAGTGCAAGGACGGCCGGGAACTGCTGCAAGAGCAGCTGCTACGCAGCTTTCCCAGCCAGCATGCTCGTCAGATGGGTCCTTTGCTCTACTTATGTTTTTTTAGATTATTATAAAGCAATATGACCATGTTCTAAAATTCTGGAAGATTAAAAGGGGAAAAAATGTGCCTATTAACTTCACACATGAATTCCTTTTAATGTAGTCCTCCACAGTCCTTTTTGTAATCACTTTAAAAAATATGGTTGCCATCGCAGTGCCTGCTTTCTTCACTTACTAAATCAAAAGCACTCTTTTCTGTTGCTAGATAGTCCTATGATCATTATTTTAAAGCGAGCCATTACATTTTTTTTAATGGGGACATTTTGAAAGAGATTCTCAGAGAATTTGGTCCTACTGTTGCCCGCGATGCCCATGGACCAGGGGATTCCTGTGAGGCCAGGTAATCAGGCAAGTAGAGGTAAAGGCTGCCACGTGGGCCCGATTGCTCTTCTGGAGTAAAACTCACATAATTTTACCTAGAGATTTTAGCATCAGGAGTTTATTGTACATGCAAACTGACATTTTAGGGACTAGAATATTGACTTTAGTGTTATTTTTTATATTTATGATATTGACGAATTAATAACTATCTAAAATGCCCAATAGCCCTGGCCAGGTACTGGGTAACTCAGTTGGTTAGAGCGTCGTCCCGATATGCCGAAATTGTCGGTCTGACCTCTGGTCAGGGCACATACGAGAAGCGACAAATGAATGCACAAATAAGTGGGACAACAAATCTCTCTCTCTCTCTCTCTCAAATCAATCAATAAAAATTAAAATACCAGCAGTAGGGGAATGACCAGATAAAATAGAGTAGAATAATTTGAAACTGAATATAAGCAGCAGTCAAAGAGAGGAGTAGATACACATTCCTGCTTAGGTCAGTCGATCGACCAGGTATGTGTCTAATTAACTCCAGATGAGGTTTGAATTGTTCAGAGAACAAAGGCATGTTCATTTGCAATGACTTGAGGAATGTGGAGGAGAGGTTAGGAATCATGTTCATAAGACACAGCTGAGGAAATCGGATGTGGGAGCGAATGAAAATGTCAGTGATGCGCTGTCACTACTGCGTCTTTCCTGTTAGTTCAGTGGCCCACAAAGCCTGTGTTTGCTCTTAATTGCATATTGTCTGCTCCCTCCCACAGTGAACTGCAAAGAGGAGCACTTTGATTGTGTTTTTGTCTTCCTCTCATGGGAAGGTGGAATCCCCGAGAAGCAGAACACCCTTGCAGGCTGGTGCAGACAGAGCTAGTGCCCAGTCTTGTCAAAACATGACTCCCGAGATTACAGAGCAGTTGTCTACTGCATGTGGTGGTAGTCAGTAGCGCTGGTCACCATGCATTTTCAGTCCCCTGCATTCCCCGAGATGGGGCACATGGTAGAATTGTACTTCCTGGCCATATTACAGTTGGGTTGTGAGGTGGGAGGAAGTGTATTATTTCCAGCTGATGAGTTTTAAGGGAAAGTGATGTGAGTTACTTCCAGGCCAAGCATTTCATTATCAGTCTAATTACCCTCCAGTTCTTTCTTGTCCCCTCTGCCATGACAACTGGCAAGGTGTGAAATAGCAGGTCCTTCCCCAGTGAGAAGATATGGAACAGAACTTCCACCTAACTTGTGATGGATGTATAGAGTGAGTGAGAAATAAGTCTCTGTTTTTACAATTAGGATTTTTTTTAAAACCATAGTGTAGTGTAGTCTACATGAGTTGATACAAATGCTTACTGTAGGACAAATAGTTTAGTGAACATTTACTTGGATGATCTCATTTAATCCTCACAACAAGCCAATGAGGTAGATATTCTTCTTTTCACCAGTTTAGAGATGAGATTTATAGGGCTGAAATGTTTCCCAATGTCTCTCCTCTCTCAGAAATGGCAGATTCGAACTTGCACCCAAGTTTTGTTTGACAGAGCAACTGAGACACTGTTGTAGTTCCCCAAGCGTGGCCAATAAATAAATAAATACATACATACATAAAAAAAAATAAATCTCTCAAGGCAGCTCGAAATAGGCGGTGACTCTTAACTCACTCTTTTGGATTCTGAAAGGGGAGTTTCAGTGTTCATTTCGTCCTCAGAAGGACTCTCTTTCTTTCCAGGCCAGACAGGATGAAGCAGATTCTCCCCCTATTCAGCCATGCCATTGTGACCTCTTTCAGAAGCACAAAGAAATATTGATACAGGGTGCAGCCAAGGGGGGGCCCCCCAAAAAAAAAGATTTGGAATGGTGTCCAGAATTCAAAGTGTATGGGAATAATGGAGAGACATATAAGATGTCCTCACCCCCCCCCCCACAGGTGTGAGTTGGGGGGAAGGGACAGTTTTGTACAGCCACAGCCTTGCAGCTAATCCATGGCATTGTCTTTTAACATATCTATAGCCTCTGGCGGTCACTTGGATATGTTAAATGGCTGTGGCCAGGCTTGGAGCTAGGGGGATAAAGTCACTTCCCCCCAAGATGTAACTGGGGGCAGGTCCCCCCAAGTTACAGTGCCTGCGTAGGGGCTTGGAGAAGATTGGCTCGAGGACATGGGATGATTACTGCCCAGACTGACGATGGCAGCCCAGTAAACTTGTATTAATACAGAATACTGGCAGGTGTAACTGATCTTGGGAGGAGTCGGAAATAGGGGTACAGAGGAAGATGGGTGCTGGGATTTAAGAGCCAGGCACGGCAGCCATTGAGAGAGAGCCACGCGGTTTCAGCAGAGTGAGGACCCCCTCTCGGTGAGGTGAAAGAGGGAGCCACGTGGTTTTGGCAGAGTGTGGAACCCCTCTTTCCCAGGTAAAAGGGAAAAACCACACAGCTTTGCCAGAATGGAGATCCCTGCAGCCAGGTGAAGAAGACAGCCACATGCTTTTGGTGGAGTGCGGACTCCTGCAGCTTTGGTAGAAGAGGCCCACGCGGCTTTGGGGTGCCCCCCTTTGGCTGCGGGGCCTGAAAAGCAACAGAGACTTTGACTGGAACTGGGTACAAAGGACTCTTGCCAGTGGACCATGAGAGGGTACCATAGTACTTTGGATTAACTCGAGATCCTGCACAGTAACACAGCTGACGGTGCCAGCGGCCTGCAACACAGACGTGTGCTCTTTTCCTGATTTACGGTACCCGGAGTTGGGACAGTGGGAGAAGGGAGCGCGGTGTGGGTGTAGGTGTATACCCTAAAGGACTTTGATATTTTAGTGGTGGCATTAGGCCTGAATAGCATTAAATAAACATTTTGTTTCCTTTTCACAAATCTCTGGCATTAAGAGATGTGTTTCCAATTGGCGGCGGACAGAAGGGCCCAGTAGATTTTAGTATTTTGGTTTTCGGGAGGGGCCCCTGTTGTATAGCAGTTTTGGGCATCCCTAGGTGGGCCAAATATTGTATTGCCCCTCCCTCGGACCTCCTCTTGTTCGGTAACACTATGTCTGGCTACAGCAACCCTGGCTCCCAACTCCAGCCGTCTGTGCCGAGGGTGTGTTCCCACGTGTTCATGCATGAAGTTTCAGTAGAGCCTAGTGCAAAAGACACCAGGCCAAGGTGGCAGATCTTCTGGCAGGGCCACTTCACAAGATTCCTGTGATCTTGATAACCGTAAAGGTAACTTCCGTGCCTTGATTTCTATTCTATGAAATGGGAAATTAATATAGGAAACCCCATAAGTTACCGTGAGGATTAAATAAGGTAATGTATGTCGAGCGCTTAGAACAGTGCCTTGTATGTGGCAAGCACTCTCTCTCCTTTATCTGTTTACACCCTGATTCATTTGTACCTTTACAAATAACCACTGCAGTGTAAGCCTATCTTTATTTTAAGATTCTGGAGTTTTCTTCCAGCAAGAGGAAAAGAGTCTTAACGTGGTGAGTGACCAGTTTTTTTTTTTTTTCACCACATCAAGGATGCGATACTTTACTTTGAGAAGAGAGGTCAGCAATGTTCCAAATGCAGGAAGTAAAAGAAACAGGAGCATTCTTTGTGAAAATACTTTAAGATACTCTTCTAATCCTCATTTCAAATCTGGGTTCTCACCTTTTCCCCACTAATTCGAAGGGGAGCCCTTTCTGACACACACACACAACATAAAATATATTTTTAAACAATATTTTATCTTAGAATTTTTATGTGTATGTGTCCAAAATAATTTTTAAGTTCATTTTGAAAGTTTGCTTGAGGACAATTGTTAAGATGCCCTAAAATGAACCAGCTTCCTTCTGAGGGTGGGCGAGTCATTTCCCCTCTGTGATCTTATCTGTTTCTTATCAGCAAAATGAATGGATTAGGGTTGATAAGTCTTCCTGTATTTGGTGTTCTTTGATTCTGCCATTCCCTGTTTAATCCGAGCCCCAGGAATGTGGGTCTGGAGCTTGTTTCTGCTTTAGATTGTGAAGTAGGAATCAAGTCCCAGCTCCCGGCAGCTGCCTGCGAGTTAGTGAAGCTGCAACCCTTCTTTTGACCTGTGAGCTCTCTGCAGCATTAACCTGTTGTTGGTCTCGTGTGAGCGCCAGAGGGACTATGCTTGAAAGCTGAGAATAGGGAGGGAGAACAAGTCCATTTCTTTTCTGTGCTTTTTTCCCAGGAGCGAGATGGGGGAAGAAAAACAGTGGTCTTTGTTGTGAAGCCAGAGTCCCAAGCTTCAACCTAGAGGAATGTTAAAGTCCTGAAAAAAAAGTTACGGAGAAGGCTTGCAATTATGTACTTAGTCACAAGAGGGTAAGAACTTTCAAGGCACTGGGTTGAAGAGACACAAAAGTCAGGAAGTGACCCTTTCGTCGGGATTTCGGGGGCCAGGGAGAAACAAAGTCCTCTCACAACTTGGGAACTTGGGCCGTACCATCCCAAAGGCGCAGGGGTGGGGAGCCGGGGACAGGGCCGTGGAAACTGACACCTCCATTCTTAAGAAGCCGTGAGTAAACTGAGGATTTCCACGCTGAAAAGACTCAATGTCCGCAGATCCCCAGCCCAGAAATGAAGGAGGGTTTCAGCCGGTCTTCATGGTCGATCCTGCTGAGAATGGAGCCTGGGTCGCCCCGGCCAGAGTCGGCCTCCTGAATCGGGCCCTGTGCGCGCCCGGCCGGGCCGCGCGCCCGGGTCTGCAGGATGGCGTGCCGGGGCCAGCCCAGCTGCGGCTGCGAGCGGCCGGGAGGAAGCCGGCCCAGGGGATGAATGGCGCTTTGTTCGCTGGCAGCCGCGGCTGTCCTCGGCAGTCCCGGCCCGCACAACGGAGGCTGTATGCGAGAGGAATGGAAATGAGCCTCCGGCCCTCCCGAAGGAGCCCCATCCCCTTCCCTTCGCAGTGCGCAGGAATGCTGGCAAGCCGGAAAGGAACCCTCGCTGGGAACGCCGCTCTCGCAGCTCTGAAACCCCATTGAGAAGAGCCCTTTGATGCAATTAAAGCGCATTTCTTTGCCGGCTTGGGAGGAGGAAGCCCCGTCAAGCTTTTCTCTGTCTCAGAGCGTGTGTGTGTGTGCACCTTTGTGGGGAGGGTTACTTAGAGAGCAGGCAGGAACTTGAGCTCCCTCTCTCGCAGACGTTCTGTAACATCATAAAAGCCTACCCTTAAACAGATTGGTTTTCACCGTGGGTGGAACCCAATTTGGACAAGATCCAGGCTGACCTGCAGGCCTTGCTGCTTTGAAAGGCTCTTTGGTACGACTTACACCACCTGCCCTGCTGTAAAGGTTTAGGCGGACAAGAAACTGCATTTGGAGGAGGAAGTTGTTTCTGAGGTCACTGCTCCTCATTTTCCATGCTCTCAGAGGTGGTGTGGACCATGTCTCCGGTCCAGAAATGCTCACAGCGAGAGCTGTAAAAATGATGTAACCAGCAAATGTTGAAGGACTAGGATGGGACAGCTCTTTTACTATTCAGATGATTCTCTAAGATTTCCCTACTTCCTCCATTGGTACAACTGTTTGTCCTCCCCCTACCAAACCCCGCATATTCTCTCTGAGCTTAATATTTTCTTCTATTAAAATGAATGTTAAAAGGCCAGAGAATTCATACCATAGAGGTCTGGGTGCTTGTGGAATTCTTTCTAAGTTGGAGGTGAGCAACTCATCTACTGGCACATATGGAAGATGTATGGAAACAAAACTGCAGTCAGTCTTTAATATTGCGTGAGTGCCTGTTTTGTTGACTTTGTAACACATTTCAAAGTTAATAGTTTGTCTTGCTGCACTAGAATATGCCTTCTTGCGAACACGAACTTGTCTTTCTTATTCAGGTATCCCCTGTGTCCTGAGCAGTCTCTGACCATCCTAAATGGACAACAAATATGTACAACAAATGAATAAATGAATAAAACCAGGAATGTAAGGAATTAAGACTAACTTAATGGCTGGTTTTTTTTTTGTCATTTTTAAATCTAAACAAGAAATAAGGGGAGCTAGGTGGATATTGGGGAACCTTGGCTAGGCAGAAGTTCAAGAGAAGTTTGAATAGTAGGAAACCATTTTTGAGAGCACACATGTGCTACAATGTTTCCTGAAGTGACCCAAAGCAGAGTGGGGCACTCAGGTGGAGGAGTCATTCTTTCCCAGCAAGTGGACCGGTAATAGTGGCAGGCGTGAGTCATGTTTTATATTTTCAGGGAGCGTGAGTAGTCCATCTTTCCGTCATCCTTCAAATGTCCCATGGAAGCAGGCAGTAACAGTAATGGCCATACTTGATGGGCATCATTGTTTCTTATATGTTGATCTAAATATGTCTCCATGGTTCTTGTTATTTTGGGTCTTGTTTAGACATCTAACTTGAGTGCTTTCCTCTGAGGCATTGAATGCATGAGTATTTTCCAATTCAGTAAGAACCGGTACACTTTTGCATTCCAATGAGGAAGCTCATAAATATGAGATTGTAGAGAACATCCCACTTCAAGTACATCTCCGGGTATCTGCAGGAAATATGACATATGCGACATTGACATAAATAAATAGAGCTCTCCTTATGTACCTCCAGTCCCGTTACTGCTCCTTCACCCCAGCATACACACAGTGACTAGGTGGTGAGTTATAGAAAGTCCATTTAAAAGATGGAACCTGAAGACCTGGCTGGTGTGGCTCACTGGGAGCATCAGCCCATAAACCAAAAGCTTGCAGGTTCAATTCCCAGTCAGGGTACCTGCCTGGGTTGCGGGTTCAGTCCTCAAAGATTCTGTGTTTCTGTATTTAATACGAGGGAACTCTGCAGTTTAGATAGTGACCAGAACCTGGGTCCCAAAGGACATATTAAAGCTAGCTCATCTAATATGATAAAATTGGATTACCTATATTATATACTGCTCCATTTTGGGGAGATTTAAATTATTAGCTCAAGTTTCCTCTCTCTCTTTTATGTGTCTAGTAGCTCAAAAAATGAAGAGAAGATCTCTTCTTTATTTACCAGTTGGCCTATGGCCTTTCTGGCCAGGGCTCTCTAGAAGTTAGGGTGGAGACTTCTATTTGTCCTGTCTTTTAGGCAATAAAAATGGAGGGGATGCCTCATTCAGTCAGTCTTTTGCTCCTAAAACACCACAAAGAATTGCTATTTACTTAGTCTCTGGACTACTAAGTGCCAGGGTGGCCCATGTTGACTCAAATCTGAGTCCTTACAGCTGGGTGGGGCTGCGTGGAGCTGTTAGTCATGTGAGGTTGCCAGGGCAACTTAGTCTTCTGAGCTGGGAGGCTTCAAGAAGTATAAAGAAGAGACTGCAGGGCACGTTACAACTTATAGGCATGTGTTCAATAACATGTCCTCTTTTGGTAGTGGGACTTTTATTTGTATTTTATTCTGTGAGATTGAAAGATCAGAAGACGGAAATTAGCTGGGGAGGATAAAGAAAAGGAAAAATGAAGCGGTGGGGGGGGGCTCTTCTGTTCCTTGTGTGGGCAATGGTTAAACAAGGAGAACATCTGGTCCTGGAGTGGGTCTCTGCAGCACTGCTTTTAATTACCCCGTCATTTGGTCTCCTACTAAATTAGTGACTGTGGGAGCAGCTCGAATCTCCAAACTGACAGGCCTGGAGAGCTCGACTTAGCCTGCCACATACTCAGAGGGGAAACACAGAGCTTCCGGTTTCATATTTAAACCAGGGATTGACTCATAATTGTAGCTGTCAGGAGGGTGATGGAGACATTATGTAATCTGGTTCTTATGGTGATGTGTGTTTAAGGTTTCTGCTCTGTAAATTCCAGAGGAAATTTTGTGCCCATTGAGGGAGAGCTTGCTGGTTGCTCTGTGGTGTGCCCTGCAGGATAATGACAGTGCTATTAAAGGTCCCCAAGTCTGCCTGAATCCAAACATGAATGAATTTCCCCCTGAAAGGCCCTCCTGTTTTTCCATAGACTTTTAAATGTGAGGCAAAATCTGGTGAACTTCGAGGAGGCAGTGTGTTGACCCAGAAGGGAAATTTAATAATGACAAGCCATTCAGGTCCATACACATTTTTTTCTGGACCACATAGTCCCCCTTACTCATTCCCATCATTTCTAGCCCCAGAGATTTGGAAGAGGACACCAGTTGCTCCTAGAAACAAAGTGCTGGGGTGGCGGATCATTTGTTCCATTTTCGTTCTGCTCATTACTTGCCTCTCGGAGGGTCTCTGTGGACGGCTGCGCAGGGCAGCCAGCAGAGGCTGGAGGCAGACCCAGTGTTTGCTGCCACGGGAAGGAGAGTCAGATGAGGCTGTTTAATTTTAACCTTAAAAGAATGTGTTTTCAACAGTTTTGCTAGAGGAAGATTTGTTTTTTTCATTGGATTTTTCTCTGAACCGAATAAGTTTTTGCTACACGATAAGAAGGCTTTGTGGATAGAGAAGAGTATTCATAGTAGAATAATAGTAAAGACTGAATAAAAACTTGAAAGGGGAATTGTTAGTGGGTGGGTTTGTTCTGGGGAGTGACGGTGGTGTGGAAGGGGGAGGACCGAACCCGCCCAGAACTCCCTGGCTGCTGCTGGTCTGGCCGGCTCGTTGTTTCTATACCTTCCCATCCTGTCTAAGGAAGTCGTTTTAGCTAAAATTAAAAACTAAGTGTATGAAAATGTATAATTAATTAAATGCTAGATATCAGCATTTATATATTAGGTTGGCCAAAAATTTGTTTCGTTTTTTCCTTATGATGGCTCTAGTAGTGCTCAGTTGTCTTTAACTTCATTTACAACAATTTTGTTAGATTGTATTATGACAGTTGTCATATCACAGTGCATCTAAAAAAGAACTTACCAAAACTGGTGCATTTTTGTGTAGCCATTTTAATAATGAAGGTGGAAGAAGATACACAAATTTTTAGCAGATTATGCTTTATTATTTCAAGGAAGGTAAAAATGCAACTGAAACACTAAAAAAGGTTTGTGCAGTGTTTGCAGAAGGTGCTGGGACTGATTGAGTGTGTCAAAGTGGTTTGTGAAACTTCGGGCTGGAGATTTCTCACTGGAAGATATTCCACGGTTGAGGAGACCGGTTGTAGTTGATAGCGATCAAATCAAGACATTGAGAACAATCAATGTTATACCATGCTGGAGATAGCCAAATCAACAGTTATTGGTGAAAATGAAAAATGGGCCTTTTATTTTACAGAAACTACTACGTGGACTTTTGGGGCAACCCAATATATGATGGAGAGGCAACCAATTTCTGTTATAATCTCTGTTTTTTCCTAAAAAAATCAACAATTATGATCATTGGACATTTTCCCATTGGTCTTTGAAACATGTTATTAAGAGTGGGTAATTTGTACTCTTCAGGAAGAAAGCCGAGTTATTTTAATAAAAATAATATTAAAATAAAATTAAATAATATAATATTAAGTCAATATATTAAAATACTATATTCTGGTATTTTTACACATATAAATGTATATCTAAAGGAACAATTGAACATTTCCCCCGTTCTTTTATGGTCTCATGCTGTGTAATCTTTAAGGAACAGTGCCAGTCTAATGATTTGATTTCCTCTCTCCCATGAGAATGAAGTTTCATGTGAGTATTATACAGTCACCACAGTGTGGGACATTATCTTATGACTGTTGGATGATGCAGGGAGGGATAATTTCATGAGCTGTCTTGCTTCTAAGTGTATTCATTTTCCCAGTCATTGAAATGAAAAACCTTGGTGTGGCTCCTGCTGAGATACTTTCAGAGGCAACCATCCTTGTAATGAATTCTCCATCAGAAAATTAGGTACTGATTTGCCTGTTTTTATTTCTCCTGTACTGGAACCTACAGATGGGCTAGGGAGTTCTCTTCCAATCAAGAGCCATCAGCTTATAAAAAACAATAATGGAAGACAACAAAACAATATGAGCTTGGAGCTTGAACAAACTGAGCTGAGCATCAGATCTAGTTAGCTCCCTTCACCCAATAGGGCTTTTCTGTTCTTTGACTTCTCTAGCCAAACCCAGTCATGCATCATGGGGGACGAAGGACCAGTCTAAAGGAATAATTGCTAGAATTAATAAATTACATTTGATTAAAAGGAGTGAATGAATATTTACTACATGACACTTATGTAAATTAGCTGAGATTTGCTTTTTCTCAAACTTTGCAAATTATAGTTAACACATGTGTCTGAAGTTTCCCCCAAACTCTTTGAGAACTTCAGGTGTTTGTACATACAAGGGGGAACCCTTCAAACCGGGAATTTATTTATAAAATTTGTGTATTTATTCTTACATGTTTAAACTTCAGTCACGTTCAGAGTACTCTCCATTTGATACAATACACCTATTGAGACTTTTTTTCTACTGCTCAAAACAGTTTTTGAATGTGTCAATTTTAATGCCTTGTAGTGCTTCTGCCTTTTTTTGTTTCACCTCTTCCACATCAGCAAAATGTTCCCTTAGAGGATTTTTTTCATCCTGGAAAACAAACAAAAAAAGTCACTCAGGGCTCCAGATCAGCTGAGTAGGGAGGGTGGTGCATGGGGGTCATGCTGTTTTTGGTCGAAAACTGCTGAACACTCAGTGTGGTGCAGGCAGGTGGGCTCGCAGATCCCCCATCATGAACTGGGCAAGCGTGTTGAAAGTGTTTGGAAACATTCACTGAAGCCAAACACAGCCTCTCACAACAACGCCAGCTGGTACACTGGTACAGATGGGTTCCTAGAACACTCACCTATCAGGGAAAGGCTGTACAAATTGGTGCCCACCCTCCAGAAGATAATTCTGGTGTTTTTGGGTCCCCGTTTATAAATTACAAATTCCTTATCAAGACTTTCAAGGCCTCCCTCAATCCGGCTTCAATTACTTTTCTAACTTTATTTCCTAATACTCCCAACCTACCCTCTTCACCCTATCTCCCACTTTCTCACCTCACATACCCCATGGTCCAGGGAATTTAAACAACTCCGTTTTCATAGCTGCTGTCTTTAGATGCTATTTCAAGTTCTAGCTCCACAAAGCCTTCCTTTATTATCCCTAACCAGAAGTAATTATCTCTAACTGAACTCTCATGGAAGTTGATTTATAATTTCTCTCATGGCATCTAAAGGTACATAGATTTATCTACATGCCTTATCCATTTATTTCTTATAAGTTCCTTGAAAGTTGGAATCTATATTTGATTCATGTTGTGTCCAAGAGTGCTCAGCGCTCTGCTTGTCCATGATAGAAATTCCACAAATGCTTGTAGAAGGAATGAATAAATTCTACCTATGACATTCAAAATAGTTAAATTTCTCTTGAAGTCTGTACAAGAGAGAACTTCAGTTTTCTTCTTAAAATAAGATAAGATGTTGACTCCTTTGACATGCGGACACGCGACACTCTTGTTTCTCCCTTAAATGGATTGAGTCGGTGTCCATCTGCCACCTTCAGAAACCAGGAAGACTCAGAACCTAGTGGCTGGATGTGGGAAACCATGCCAGGCAGTTGTTCAGCCCTCACAGGGATGAGGGTAAATTCACTTGCCAGGTTAGCAGCAGATCTGTGGTACCGGTGTTTTTAATTTTTTAACAGAATTGCCACCAGGTCTACTGTTTATGGGTTTTTTTTTATCACCTTTCCTTTCTTTCCTGGATGATTTGTCAACTCTGGCCAGCTACTTTAACTTAAATGAGGCTCTGAAACAATAGGGTAAGTCGGGAGATTTGGATTCCAGAGTTGGCTCCACCACTAGCTGCATGGTTTTAGGGAAATATAAAAAAGAATTAATTTTCTCAATTGTATGGTGTAGATACAGAGTAGTGTTTTGAAAATTCAGTGCATTTTTTCACAGTGTTGTTCTGAAAATAATATTAGAGGCTTTCTTTTGGGATACTTACTAAATCACTATTTTCATTTGGACCCTTGTTAGTGAATATATCTAAGTTAGATAAATTAGAGGCATTTGGAATTTTGGCTCTGCCATTTACTAGCTTTGTGACTTCGGATAAGTTAGCTCCCTTCACCCAAGCTTCATTTTTCTTAATTGCAAATGAGTAGGAAATATCTAGCTCAGATGATAGCGAGAATTATTAGCGTGGTAGCCTTGTAATATGTCAACCCGGCTAGATTGAAATTTGTTTCCTAGAAATCCCTTCCCTAATGTGTCTGGTTTCCATGGGCCACAAGAGACATGTTTCCAGTAGATTTGGAAGCTAAAAGCAAAACAGCAACCATTTTGTGTTTTATGCTTGGAAAGTTAGGGAAGGTGCTCTTGTAGCTTGCACAGATTTTGTGGCTACCTGTTGGTTTACATCACTGGCACAGGACACTAGCCACCATGACTGGGACCCTCTTCTAAGTTTTCTGACTTGAGTCACATGTATATTTAGTTCTATGACGAAGGGCCCTGGACATCAACATTATCAAAGATAGACACAGCTATAACAGATATTGCAGTTTACAGTGCCCCTGTCCTTGTGGATTCTGGCTCACCCCTACTTTTTAGCTTTTCTTCCTGATGACCTGCCTTGTGTACTTCAAGTTTTAATCTCAGACAAGAGACTTACAGAGACAGCTCAACCAGTGCCACCATTGTGTAAGGTCCACAATATCCACTCCCCTCCACCACCAAAACACACACGCAGACACCAGTGCTCTTGTCATCATTATCAGTATTGTCACTGAGATGTCAGAGAATAAGGCAAGATTGTCTAAAGGCTTTATTCATTCCTTGGAGCATCCCGAAGTCCTCTCTAAGATTTCTCCAAATTCCTGTAGAGTTTACTTTTTCACGGTCACTTTTGGCTCACCAAACCCTTGTTAAGCTGCACAAAAGACTTATTCATACAAAGCACTTGTGAGTAATAACCGTCTTTACTAAAGACTTTGGTGTCATGGGCAGACAGAAGAGTTCATGTAGCAAGAAAACAAATAATCTTCCACTGGATTTCATGCACCCTGTTTGTAAAACGTGTTTCTGCTGTCTCATCCGTAGAGAACATGCCTGGCTCCCCCACCCTACAGATCTCCAGCCGCACCACAGCTCCTTGGCCCTCTCCCTCTTTCTTCTCCCTTTTCTCCTCTGCCTCCTTTTCCTGCCAATCTCCCCACCCTCTGGTTTTAAAGCACAGATCAACTTAACCGGCTCTTCTTCTTTTTTTTTTTGCTTAGGTTATTGTAGACATGTATCCATGCCTTAGAATCTCACCTTCTATTCCCAACATCTATTTTTCCAAAAGAAATGCCTTTTCAGTTGTTAAGAAATATGAATTTTAGTTCTGATGGGCGTGGCTGTTGATTGGGTGTGGTCTTGCATTGCTGGTTTGGTTCTCAGTTGGGGCCCGTGTGAGAGGCAGCTGATCGATGTTTCTCTGCCATGTTGATTGTTTCTGTCCCTCTTTTCTCCCTCCCTCCTCTCTCTCTAAAAATAAATAAATAAAACCTTTAAAGAAAAGAAATCAGCGTTTTACCTGGTTACAACAGTGACAGAGTGGGAACCATATGTTTAGCACTTATCGTGATCCAGGCTCCAAGAACTCTTTGTATTTTAACCAATTTCCACAACAGTTCCGTGCAGTGGTCTGGCATGACTCTCATTTTAACAATGTTGAAATAAGTTTGCAGAAATAATTTTTAAAAATAAGAAAAATTTAAAAACCTAATATTTATCAAGCCCTTATATGTCAGGCACTGTTTCAAGAACTCGACTCATTTTTTTTTATTTTTGTGTTACCTTGGTACAACTTTACAAATTAAGTGTAACTGTCACCATTTTACAGATAAGGGAATTGATAAACAGAAAACTTAGGAAATTTGCTCAAGTTTACACAATAAAGAAGGAGTAGCATTGTGAATGAAAGCCAGACTGTTTGAAACTGGATCTAAGGATACTGTTTGAGAAGGTAAGAAAGATTTCAATGTTTTCTGATATAGTTACCCTCCTAACTCATCCCTGTGAAAACTTTCTTGGTTAACCTAGTTTTCAACCCATCCCTCACATTTTATACCTTTCATCCCTGTTTTATTTTTTCTCCTTAGCCCCTAATGCTATCTAACATGTTATAAATTTTACATAGTTGTCCTTTTTATTTTTTGTCCCCACCACTGGAATGTAAGCTCTGTGAGGACAGGGTTGTTTTTGTCTGTTTTGTTCTCTGTTCATCCCTAGGGCCCACCAGAGTGTCTTGCATATAGTAGATGCTCAACAAATAGTTGTTGAATGAATGCATGAATGGGTCTGCTTACATAGAAGTCAAGGCCTTCTAATTAGGTACTGGAGATCCTTCAGGAACTAAACCTTTTTGGAGAGAATGTGAAAAGGTTGTAAATTGATGGGCCCTAGATATCAACAAACTTACTGGGGGAGGGGGAGCTCACAGACCGTGCTCCCCTCAGTTCCTTCACTCTCTCTCCTCTCCCCTCCTCTCCCAAGTACAAACATGTAACTTCCTTCATCCTGCTTAACTGCCTACTAATGAGCCTGCTCTCCAACACTGAACAATATTATTTGACTTGCCAGTTCACTTTCTCCATTTATCAGTTGGAGATAATTGTACTAGAAACAACTTCAGAAGGATTTGGAAGAGCTCAATGAGATGACAGAAATAAAGTAAGGCATTGATTCTTAGGAAGGCTCTGCCTGTAGAAACACATATGAACATTCAAATAAAATACTTTTATCAATCACCTCTCCATAATCTGAGGCTGTTACCTCTAGGAAGTAACTTATTAACATTTGTAAATCCGATGACTTGTGGCATGTTGCTATATTTAACCTCAAAAAATTTATTTAACAAATTAGTAAAAATTTGCTTTTGTATAAATGCAGAAATTTTTTTAAATAAGAAACTTATTTTTTAATGATTTCTAAAATGTATTTTATTAGTTTCAGGTGTATAGCATAGTGATTAGACATTTACATAACTTGTGCAATGATCACCATGATAAGTCTAGTACCCATCTGACACCACGCATAGTTATTACAATATTATTTTCCACATCCCCTATGCTATACTTTACATACATGTGACTATTTTCCGTAACTGGAAAAAATTATTTTTCAATTTGGTTTTCTATTTAGGTTGTTCAAATGTATTAAAGTAATATCTTGAATTAACTAAAAGGATAATGTTCATTCATTGATTCACAAATATTGTTGAACCGGGTATTGTGCCGGACACTTGAAGTGTGCAGAACAGGTAATACTAGATGAAAACCAGACAGAACCCATGGTTGGTTGCTGTACTGTCTCAGAATGATGTTTCTAGAGGTCTCCCGTTGTATCGGGGTGGTGGGGCTGCCACGACCAACTGCCACAGACCGGGCGGCCTGAACACATTTCGGAGGCCAGCTGTCTGAGGTCTCCAGATCGGAGATGGCTTCATTTGAGGTTTCTCTCCTTTGCATGTAAATGGCCGTCTTCTCTCTGTGTCTTCACATTTCCTGCTGGCTACGCCGGTCTGTGTCCAAATTTTCTCTTCTTATGAGGATACTATGATAACGGGTCGAGGCCTATCTGAATGACCTTATTTTCACTTAATTACCTCTTTAAAACCTCTGTCTCCAAATATCGCCACATTCTGAGTTACTGGGAGTTAGGACTTCAGCATGAATTTTTGGGGACACAGTGCAGCCCATAACAATTATTCTAAAGTAGTGCTGATCTTTTTAGGTCTCAGTTTACTTGTTCAAAATACTAGTAATACCTGTTTTCCATACCTGTTATAAACATATCAATGTTTTCTTTCTTTATGCATATTGCAACTAGCTCAAAATAAAGCTAGTTTTTAGACTGGCAATTGCAGCTAGGTGTAAATAAATTTACTTTCTGGAGTGGCACTAATATTATCAAAGGTCATAGATGGACCAAGATTTGCTCAGAACTGCACAAAACCACCTAAGTAGGCAGGAAAACTGTTTTATAAGATTTTACCATTTTTGGAAAATGGATACCAAACAGCTGAGTATTACCAAATGCGACTACCAGAATTATTGGGCTAGACCAAACTTTAAACCAGACTTGATTAAAAGTTAATTTATCTCTGGCTAAGCAATGTCTAGAAGCTGGGAAGAGAAGGCACAAATGAAATAAAGGAGTTAAACTTGTGGTCTTGCTCAGTCATTGTCATCATCGCCGTCATCTCTGTCATATCATTTTTACCATCTCACACTGAGTGTTTTTACTACCTTATTTTCTCATGCTTCTATCTTCTTCTGAACAAGTTTGTGAGCTCTTTGTGGATAGGAAATATGCCTGGCACTGTTTGTCCATGTCCTTTTGTGCCTTGCATAGTACAGAGCTGGGCTTGGTAAGCACTAGTTGGCCCACTGTGTTGACTTGCAGTCCTGCTTGCTGAGTGCATCGACCCAAGGAGTGGTGATGGAAGGAGGATAGTAGGGAGAGGGATGGTTGGCAGCCATAGCACAGCCAAGAGTGGACCCCCAGGTGGTGATGGTACTCTTGGCCTTGATCCCATTGCTGGTAGAAGTCTGATGAGGGAAAATGGAGGGAGATGACTTTGCAACCTCACGAAATATCTTCAGAGTAGGCATTTTACAGTCTTATGGAATATGGACTTGATATTATTTGAAAAGGAACAGATTATTAGTTTCTTGTCAGCTTCAAGTCCCACCATGCCATAGGAAATGCAAATGATTTGGTGGTGGGGAGTGGGTAGGGAGAGGAGTAGAATCAAAACAGAGGTTTCTACTGAATTTCTTCTGACAATAGTTATAGTAAAACATTTTGGCTAGCAAAAAGATTAATTTGTTTTCAAAATTTAAAAAAAAGTAACATGTGGAAAATATTATGTTGATGCATGTTTTGCTGAACAGATGGCGACAGTCCGCAAACTTCCCAGGGATTTCTCTTACGGGATGAAGAGGAAGCCTTTTAATACTACTCAGTAAATGAGAGTCACCGAATCTCTATGAGTTTGTCTGTCTCCTCTTATAGAAATGCTCTCTTTGGATCACCAGATTTTTCTTCCCCATAATTTTTAATAAATTCCTTTAATCTGTGGTATCCAATCAGCATCAAAATGCAAATGTTTATTTTTTTGCTTATCCAGTGTTTCTCGGCAGGGAACCCCTCGTGTTTGTATTAATACATGTTCATGATCTTCATTCTGAGTCTCTGGAAGCACATCAGATGCAACGTGGGTTGGCCAGTTATTCAAATCTTCCTTTTAGAGGTCGAGAAACCAAAGACTGAAAGTTCCCGTGACCCTCATCAACATTTGGTAATAAGTCACAGCTGAAGTAAACATTAGAAATAGATTTACTGACTCTCCAATCATTGACCTTTCACTATTCTTTAGAAACCATGATTCCTATCCTACTTGGATCTATTTTACTTGTGTATTTTCTTTTATGTGCTGTCCTTTTAGAAGAGTCTAAAAACATAGGGAAGAGATTTGCCTCGAGTCTCTCACTCTTCTACCCCCACTGTTTGGTTTCCTTTGAAATAAACCACAGCTCCAAGTGGAACCTCCCAAAGGTTTTTTAAAGACGAGTCGGACACACAGCTGGAGACAGAATGATGGTTATTAACCAAGTACTTTCTTCTGTCACAAGTCATTTTTCCATCAGGAGAATGAAATGAGGAGAAAAACGCTTGTTTTATTGAGTCATTAAGATAAGTTAGATCCTTTGCACAGGTCATCTCATTTAATTCTCACTATAACGCTGTGAGGTTACTGTTATTCTCAGGAAAGAATTTTGCAGTTCAGGAACATATGGTTTAGAGAGTTTTAGTGATTTGCCAAAGCTATACAGGAAGGTGGGATGAAGCTAGAATTTATACCAAAGAATTCTGATTTCAGAGACCATGACCTTAGCAACAATGCTACACCTTCTTTTGGGAAATCCCACACACTTTTAAAAGTGTATTTAAGGGGCTTAAATGATGAAGCTAATATTTTGAGCTTATTTAGCCATTTATCTTCTGCCCCAGATAATCAATCTTGGGACCTAAGGAAATACTACACCTTGGAAACATGCCTGGCAGTTGTTTAAATTACTTAAAAAGGGGTTATAACATCACACTGTAAAGCGCTTGGATTTTCCTCAGTAGTTCTACATATAAGTCAAGTCTTTAAAGTTGCTTTAGTCTTAAGGCATGTTGTTCTTTATGTTGAACAATCAGTAAAGAAAACTGCCTTCTCTTCTGTCCAGTGTTCCTCTGTCAGGAAACGCAAAACAGCAAATCCTGTATCCTGAGGGTGTCAGTAGGCAAGATGCCCTTTCTGCAGCCCAACTGCTGGGCGCTTCATGTTCCGCCATCGAGTGAGTCAGAGGCTAATTATTACCCTAACCCTTCTCACCTCTACACTTTCAATTCTGAAGTGTGGAGGCGCTGCGACCTGTATCAAATTCCACTAAATTGCTGACTTGTCCTAGTAACTTCTTTTGACTTTCCTGTACTGTTCAGAAGGGAAGGGAAATTGGATAAAACGCAGGAACTTTACTGAAGATTTCTGTTGTTTTCATATAGCATCTGATGTTTCTACAGGGTGAGGGGGCAAGCGATTCAGAGAGGGCTCCTATGTTAGTTGTCCTTGCTACTGAAAGAAAAAAGCAGGGCATTTTAAGTCTTGATTAAAGGGAGTTTACACTGATCTTTGCATGTAGTTCTACTGCGTGATTTTAAGAAAGTTACTGAATTACATACCAGGTTGCTTTTTAAAAAAACTAGGCATTCTATGGAGTACAGAAATTTTAGGGGTCAGAGAAGTTTTGCATGTCTTACACATGGTCACATTATCCAGCGCCTAGCAGACCCTTCCCCTTGTCTGCCTGGCAACCCTTCACTCATTTTCTGAAGTAAGCTCAGGTATCAGCTTTTCTATAAGGCCATTTCTAACTTGTCCAGGCAGTTTTACTCTGTCTCTTTGGTCCCACAGAGTTCGTGACTCTTACAGAACTTATTTCATTGTTCAAGTCTGGTTTGTCCCCCAGGGCCACCTCACCACACAAGGCTAGAGAGCACCCTCTGCAATTCTGCAACACGGCATTCCTGCCTCCATCAGCCTGTAGGCACCACCTAGGCAAAAGCTCCCATCTGTGTACCCCCGGGACCTGGCATGAGGTCTCTAGAACAATGTTAGTGTTTAATAAGTAGTTAATGAATGAGAAGCTGAATTTTCCCAGAATTTATCCTTTTTGATCCCTGGATCTTTATCTGTTCTGTCATACATAGCTTTTCTTTTTCTGTCTTGACATTACAGAGTGTCTGCCCTTCCCCCCACCCCCATCCTTTCCTTTTCTTGCTTAATTTAAAGGCTGGGAGTTTAGGGGAGGTCTTAGGGGAGGACCTCAATAGAATATTCATCATCTTTATGCTGACCTGCCAAAATGGGATTTATTGCCTTAACTTTATTCATCCTTGGGTGTGGTTGGCACAAATGGCACTTAATTGGGTTTCGACTCTCTACCTCCCGGAGTGGGATGATTCAAGCTATTTACCCCCTGGCTGGGGAGGAGTGTAAACCATTTACTCTTAAGTGTTCTTGACTTGGGAAGATAGGATTTTGTGATTTACTAAATGGCTGTAAACTGCATGGCTGTTTAACTATCTGCCTCAGTTTCCCTATTGCTTTCAGTTGTCCTGGCCTACTAGCCTGTTTTGCCATGGGCAGAGGTGACAAAAATTGGAGTGCCTGTAGAGTATGTAAACTCCTCTCTTGGCGATGAGTTGTGGGAGGCGGAGGGAGAGGCAAAGATGGTGTGTACTGGTCTCTATTCCTTGAGAGCATGTCTGTCTATTGGCCCCTACATGCAGGCCAACCTGAGGCCTGTCCCTCAGGGGAAGCTCCAGAACAGGCAAGTAGGCCTTTCACAGAAACACGAGCAGGAAGGCAAGTCCCTCAGGCCACCAAAGTGAGGTGATCAAGGACCATCACCTGGGCAGCAGCTGAAAAGACTGGGGCACCAGGCCCACGGAAAAGACCCCCAGAGGCCTGTAAAAGCTCCTGTCTGGAAAATACTTGTGCTCTGGAATAAGGCAGGGGAGAGCAGGAAGATGGTGCCTGCCGGAAAAGAGGGGGAAAAAAGCCTAGAGTTTAAAAAGTGGTGCACCTTGGTTAGAGTGCAGCAGAGACAGAACTCCTGCCAGGACTAGAAGAGCAGCCCGGCAGGTCCCCAGACGTGTGTCACATCAGATGCCTGCCCTCTCAGGCCAGCGCCTCAGAAAGCCCTTCCCACCCAAGGCCTGGCCAGCTCTGCACTTGGCCCTGGGCAGGTGGGTCCCAGCGTGAGCCTTGTCAAGGGATTCTCAGATCGCTACAGCTTTGAGGGTTTCCTGGGCACGAGATGTTATATCATCAAAGGTAGACGTGTTAGTGCTGGTCTCTCAGGTGCAGGTTTTAAAAGTTGGGGGTGCCTAATGTGGGGTTGGAACCCTTTGCTGAAGCTTTGGGTTTTGAATTCCCTCAACCCGGTGGGTCGGGGTGTCTGGCGAGATGGTGTCCCGGCCTTACCTGCAGTCTTTGGCATGGGCATTCTCTCGTTGGCCTAATGCGCCACAGTCCCTCAGCCAGTTTTGAGTTTTTCTTTGTTAGAGGCAATTGTTCCACATGTAGCTGTGCATTAGGTGAGTTTGTGAGAGGAGGTGATTCAAGATCCCCTTACGTGGCCGTTTAGAACCGGAGCCCCTCCTTAGCTGCTATTCATTTCTTACCTCTTTACAAAAAGAATTTTCGGTGGTTTGCACATAGAGGGGTACGCAAAAGTAGGTTTACCATTTACAAATAAATAATACAACAATTAACAAATAGTAATACAAGAATAAAGTCTGTTTTGCATACTTACAACTATAAACCTACTTTCACCAACACATGTAAATACAGATATATAAATATACATGTGTTATTCAACAGTATACAAAAATAAATGAGGCAATCAGGGAAGGTTTGCACATTTTTTCCCCTTGCTTTGTAAAGGAAAAAATTACTCTTTTTTTATTTTTGCAGATTTATAAAAAATTGTGCTAACAACATCAATTAATGTGCTAAGGTGCTGGTCACTCACTCTATTCCCTTCTGGCTGATATTCCAGCACTTATGTCACTTGGGCAAATATAAGGAGTATTGGACCTGAAATGACCTTGGCAAAACACTCCTAGTCTGTCTCTCATACTACTCAGCTGCCAATAAGAAATTAAGTAACTCATGTGGGGTCAAATTTTTAGGTAATTTATCCAGAAGATGGTTGTGTATTTTTGATCTGTGATTTAAAGACTATGCTACAAGGATCTTTTCAGCTTCCATGGAGATATATAAGGACCATGTTGGAGGTTAAATGAGTTTAGACATTGGATGTGGCTCTGGGTTCCATATCCTTGTTTCACCCGGGAATATCTTTACTTTTATCCCATTTGTATTTGGGTTTCCTTGTGAAAATGTGTTTGCAAAACAGGTTTTGCTTCTAAAATAAGGACAAATAGCTACAATTCTACTATTTTTTTCCACTTTTATTCATGTCTCTCTCTCATTAAGTGTTCGAGTCATTAGATGGAGTCTAACACCGGTTTTTACCTAGTTCTGTTTTTGTTAGGGACTTTGAAAATATATCTCCTTTCCCCTCTTCACCCGGTATCCAAATATATGCTTGCTCTGTAATTTTTCTGGGTCATCTTTAATGCAGAGGTTAATAAAGAAGATAAATAACTCTGAGGCCAACAATTATTTAAGAATTCCTGCCGTGGCTGGGTGGCTCAGTTAGTTGGAGCATCGTCCTACTAAGGTTTCAGGTTCCATCTCCAGTCAGGTTCCATCTCCAGTCAGGGTGTCTATGGGAGGCAGCCAATTGATACTCTCGCTCTCTCTTTGCATCTCTCTCTCTCTCTCTCTTCCTCTCTCTGTAAAATCAATAAACATATCCTTGGGTGAGAATTTTAAAATTTTTTTTTCTGAAAAGGGGCTATATGGTCCACAGTGACATGCACATTAGATATAAATGCACTTGGGCTCTAAGGTACCTGCAAGTCTTAATGACACAAAATCCATACATCCTGGAATTCAAACAAAACTCTAGAGCCGACATACTGCTAGGTATCAGTGGAACTGAATGAAATTGAATTTGTGTATTTTTGTGTTGGTCTGGAGGGAGAGATTTTGGTTTTGTAAAACACCCTCCTAATGTAAAACGCTAAATTGACCCTTGCCGTTGGTTGGAAGTCCTGTGCCCCAGTTTTATTTATTTATTTATTTTGTTACCTCAGGTAACTGATTGGGCTGTTGGTTCTGCTTAGCTCCCAAATACCAAATACCTTCCATTAGTTTCCTTTAATTTCATTCAGTCTTACAATCAATATAGTTTGCTGACCTCGTCCTGACTTGTAACAAACTCTAATGAGCTATGCTGTCTGTGTGTAGAACATCCTCCAGAAGGTTCAAGGCCATAGGCGTGTGGGCATTTCTGGAAATTTCATAGCAAGCTAACATGGGGCCTGTGAGTGAGAGAAAATTCAAGAGGGATATAGGTTTGCAGCTTGTTAGCTAAAATGTTACTGGCTGTGAATTTTTCAAAACTGTAAAAAGTAAGTCAAGAAACTCCCTCTACATTGTAGGGTATGTGTGAGGCCTGTCCAGCAAGTATCCAGCCAGGCACTATGAAAAACAGACACAGTTATTGAAGAAAATACAGATACAAAAAACACTGTACACAGGACAATGATGCCCCTTCAAAGTAGGCACCTGGGGACCTCCTCACACAGTTCTCCCAGTTGCCATCAGTTGTTCTGTCGAGTTTTCCTTAATCTCATCATTGGATCTCATCTGAAATCTCTCTTTTTGAAGGTGATTTTAATTTTGGGAAAATCCAGAAGTTTCAGGGTGCCAAATCTGGGCTGGAGGGGGACTGAGTCACCTGGGTGATTTGATGTTTTGCCAAAACACAGTGCACGAATGTGATGCATGAGTGGGCACGTTCTCATGATGAAGCTGCCAATCACCAGCTGCCCATAGCTGCAACCTTCTGAATCATCCGAATAGTTTCTTCAGAGGAATGTTCAAGTGTAATGCAAAATTTGACACAGATTTGTTGCTCTACTCTCTCATTCATTTTGAATGTAATAGTACACATGCTAACGGATTGGTGTCTACCGCCCCCACTGACTAGTACAGTGAAGTTGTCCTTGTTCACGCTTGCACATTCCAGTCCACTCTCCTTGGCCGCCAGGTTATATTGATGTCATGCAAACCATTCTCATTATATTAACAATGGCTGAACCTTTTCCCAACAGACCACCTGTGTGTGTGTGTGTAGACCTTGTACATATATATACCTTATATATATATATTATTTATACCATATATATTATTTAGGTCTGGATTAAAAGGGAAAAGAAAAAGAGAGAGTGTGTGTGGTGGATTTATAGGGAGTTGAGGTAGAAGATAGAGATAACTTCTAAGAGGATTTATTTGGAAAGTGACTTGCCTGTTGATTCTTACAGAAGTGTCAGTTGACAGAAAAGCCCAGACAGTGAAATCTAGTGCAATTTAGTAATTTGAAGTACAGCTGTGAAAGGGAAAGGGAAATACTCACCCTTTCCCCAAAAGTCAAACTGTAGGCCGAGGAATATGGAGAAAAAGCAACCTCTTCACTGGCTCTAGGAAATGGGGAAAGGGTGAGTATTAGTTACTATTAGCAATGTATGGGCACTCAGGTTGTGTGAGCTCCTCTTGGCTCTGGTCTTTTGGGCAACTTTCCTATTTTTTCCCCCTTGCATCTCTTTTCCTACCTCGTCTCTCCAACCCCCAGATCAGTGGTGTTGGGCCTTGGAACCTATAGCTCTGTGAAACACAGGGAGCATGTCCCATGCCATGCTCGTCCAGAAGGGCCGTCTTTCCCAGGTGCGAGAGTCATTTGATAAGTTATCCACAATTATTCTTTTAGTACAAATACATGTGCTAAAAGATATAATAATCACAAAATTTGAATTATGAAATGGGACCAGTCTGAAATGGTGACTTTGGATTGATATTCTTTAAGTATTTGTTTACATTTATTTAATTGGAATTAGGGAGTCATGTGATCTTTTGTTCATAGACCTTGTGTATCTCTTTCCCTTCAAAATAGGGTGTGTACATCTATGTGATAAAACATTTAAATGTATTGAAAATTATCTTTCATTTCATAGTATTGTGCTTCTCATAGCCGGATAGTATTCTTGCCTTGACAAAAGATTCAACTTATGTGGAAATAGTTAATAGCTCCTTTTTAACATGTTTACTCTCTCACTCCTTCAATGTTAAAACAGTTCCTGTTTGCAAAAACATTATTCTTTCTTCAGCTTTCTTTTGTAATTTTCAAAAACAGATACCTTCTTTGGAGACAATTCAAATAATTTTAGAATTAAATAATAAAATAATTTAATTATTTCTAGTAGATGGCAGTAATCATAAATGATTTGTTTTCGACATTTTAGCTGTAAGAGCATGTGTTCTAGGCTGACTTCCACGATGGTCCCATCGCCTTTGCGCCTCTGGAGTCACCCTGGTGATTATGTTATTTCACATGGCAAAAGGGATTTTGAAGATGTAATGAGGGTTATTAATCATTAAACTATAAAAAAGAGAAATTACCAGGGTGAGCCCGATCCAACCTATTGCAGTTTAAGAGTTTTCTCCAGATGGTAGCAGAAAAGAAGGTAAAAATTGGAAGCACAAGAGGAATTTGACACATCGTTGCTGGCTTTGAAGAGGGAACAGGCCAGATGCAAGGACCAGATATCAGCCTTTAGTTCATGAGTGAGACCCCCAGCCTACAGCCAACAGGGAGATCTCAGTCCTGGAACCATAAAGAACTGAATTTTGCCGACCACCTGAAGGAACTTGTAAGTGAATTCTTCCCCAGAGCCCAACCTTGATTTCAGACACCTTAGAAATGCAGAGAAACCAATCAAGACTGCCTAGACTTCTGACCTCCAGAATTCTGAAATGATAAATGGGTGTTGTTTTAAGCTGCTAAGTTTGTGGTAATTTGTTATGCAGCAATAGAAAACGAATGGGGCTTTTTACGGGAGTTTTGGCTCAGCCTATAGTAGCACTGTGCAATTTGCAGTTCATGAGAAAAGGTTTATGAGGAAGTTTAATTTATTTTTATTTTAATTTAAAAAAATTCACTTGAAGCTCCTGCCAACTTTGGTGGGAACAGTGCTATGACAGACACTACTGGTTGACTCTCCAAAAATATTACCTTCCCATTTCCTTTGATAACAGAACCTAATTTTTTTCAACAGATATTCTTTATATGGAATGTAGGCCTAGAGCTGTGGATTAAGCAGTACGCAGGCTCATGATCCAGTTCTTGCCAATGAGATTGAAGTACGGGTCTGCTGGGCCCTGACTGGTGAGGGCCCTCAGTTGGTTTAGCACTGTCGTGCAAAGCAAAAGGTCACTGGTCCAATTCCTGATCAGGGCACATGGCTGGGTGCGGGTTCAGTCTCTGGTCAGAGAGATAATGAGAAGCAACCAATTAATGTTTCTCTCTCACATCAATATTTCTCTCCTTTTTCTCCCTTCCTTCCCATTTCTCTAAAAATAAATTTTAAAATAAGAGTCTGCTGGGAGGCTTTGAGAAGGATTTTGCTTCTTTAATATAAGCAACAGAAACTGAGAAAAAATGCTCTAGGTGACAATGCTGTTTCCTGCCTTTGAATGTGGTATAATGATGTCTGTGGCCATTTTGATACAGGGTACAGCCAAGAGGGGGGGTCCCAAAAAGGGATTTGGAATGGGGTCCAGAACTCAAGGAGTCCAGGAAATACTGGAGAGACATATAAGAGGTCCTCACCCCTTCCCTCACAGGTGTGAGTTGGGGAAGGGACAAATGGAGCAGGGCCATTGAGAGCTCTTTTGTATATCAACTGCTTTGCAGCTAACCTCTGGCACGGTCATTTAACATATCTATAACCTTTAACTGGCTGCATAGATATGTTAAATAGCTGTGGCCATGCTCTGAGCCAGGGGAATGGAAGTGACTTCCACCCAAGATGTAACTGGGGGCAGGTCCCCTGAGTTACAGTGCCTGTGTGAGAGCTTGGAAATAATTGGCTCCACAACATGAGGTCACACCTGCCCAGACTCATGATGGCAGCCCAGTAACTTGGAATAATACAGGAGTGCTGGCAAGTGTAGCCAATTGTAGGAGAAGTTGGAAATGGGGCTGCAGTGGAGGACTGGCGTGGAGATTTAAAACCCAGACTCGGCAGCCATTGGAGGAGTACTATGTGGCTTTGCCAGAGTGGGGACCCCCGCAACCATGTAGAAAGAAGAGAAGGAACCACCTGGCTATGGCAGTGGAAAGAGAGAGCCACACACTTTTGGACAGTGGGGACCCCCCCCCCCCTGCAGCTGGGGGTAGAAAGAATTTCCATGTGGCTTTAGCAGAGAATCGCCACTCGGCTTTGCCAGAGTGGCGACCCTACCCTTTCCGCAGCTCTGGTAGAGGAAAGAAGAGACTTTGCCTGGAAAAAGGGTGAAAGAACTCTTTGCCAGTAGGCCATGAGAAGGTGCCACATGGCTTTGGAGTAATTAGAGATCCTGCTTGGATGGCAACACAGCTGACAGTGCCAGTGGCCTGAAACATGGATGTATGCTCTTTTCCTGAATTAGGGCAGGGGGAGAAGGAAGCACTGTGGGCGTCTGTGGGTATCCTAAAGGACTTTGATATTTTAATGGGGACATTGGGCCACTACTTTAAGTCTGTATAGCTTTAAATAAACCTTTCCTTTCCTTTTTACAAGTCTCTGGCATTGAGAGCCGTCTTTCCTCTGGTGGCGGACAGATGAGCCCAGTAGGTGGTCACGATGGTATTAGTATGCTGTCCTTGAGGGGGGGCTGTTGTTCTGTAACAGTTTTTGGCATCCCTGGGTGGGCCAAATATTGTCACGCCTTGGACCTCTGTTCTGTAACAATTTTGTAAACATAATGAAGAGGTCAAAAGAATAACAGAGATGCTGCTTCAGGGTCTTGATGTCTTTGAACCAATGCCACTACTCACTTATCTGGAAACCCCCGTCCACAGCCAAATGAAATTCTCTTCTGGAGGCCAGGCCCCTTGTAGTACAGGCTTCCCTTACCAGGTGAGTGTTCTAGGAACCCATCTGTATCAGTGTACCAGCTGGCATTGTTGCGAGAGGTGATGTTCGGCTTCAGTGAATTTTTTTTGAAGACTCTTTCAATGTGTTTGCCCATTTCATGATCAGAGATTTACTGTCACACCTGCCCACTCCATGCTGAGTGCTCAGCAGTTTTTGACAAAAAGCAGCACAACCCCTATGTCCCACCTTCCCTATTCACCTGATCTCAACCCAAGCAACTTTTTTGTTTTGTTTCCCTGGATGAAAAAAGTTCTCAAAGGGAAACATTTTGCTGATGTGGAAGAGGTGAAACAAAAATGGCAGAAGCACTAAAAGGCATCAAAATCTATGTGTTCAAAAACTGTTTTGAGCAGTGGGAAAACATCTCGACAGGTGTATTGAATCAGATGGAGGGCACTTTAAAGGTGACTGAAGTTTAAACATGTCAGAATAAATGCACAATTTTTTATAAGTAAATTCCAGGTGTTTTGGTCTCCCTTGTACATATAGATGTCTTATGTGACAAATATTTTAAAAATTTAAATAAAATATTTAGAAAATGACTATATTATAAACTATGGTTAACTGAGTTTAATAATTTATAGCTGACATAATATCTAACTGATAGAGAATTTGGGCCCTGAAAGCGGAATGCTGCAAGTAACAGACTTTCGGGGGCAGTCAGGGTGGGCATTGAGGACCCCGTTCTCTTAAGCTGGAAACCTTTGACCTGGCCAAACACTTCAATCACTAGTTGCCTGATACATCTCAGGACACAGACCACATGTTGACAGAGGTTGTAGTGGCATGGGAATTGGGAGGAAAAATTCAGGATGTTTATGTGTGTTGGCTCATTTTAGTGGGTGTAAGCAAAGAAGTCCTATTAGGAGATGCACCACTTAAGTTAGATAGCTAATCTCTAATCAGAGAGCAAAGAAAGTATGAGTTTGCTAAGAAAGGTACTGATACAGGGTGCAGCCAGGGGGCCCCCGAATAAGATTTGGGATGGTGTCCAGAATTCAAAGTGTATAGGAATATTGGAGAGACATATAAGATGTCCTCACCCCCCACCCCCCAAGGGACGAATGGAGCAAGGACATTGAGAGCTGTTTTGCATAGCAACAGTTCTGCAACTAACCTCTAGAATGATTATTTAACATATCTATAACCTTTAACTGGTTTTATAGATATGTTAAATAGCTGTGGCCAAGTTTTGAGCTAGGGAGAAGGGAGTAGCTGGGACCCAGGATGAAACTAGGGGCTGCGCCCCTGAGTGAGAGTGCCTGTGTGAGAGCTTGGAAAAGACTGGCTCCAGGACATGAGGGGATAACTGCCCAGGTGAAGAGAGGGCCACGTGGTTTGGGGCAGAGTGAGGACCCCTGCAGTCATGTAGGGGAGAGCCATGCGGTTTCAGCAGAGTCAGGACACGCTCTTGGTGAGGTGAAAGAGGGAGCCACGTGGTTTTGGCAGAGTGCGGACCCCTCTTTCCCAGGTGAAAGGGAAAACCATGCAGCTTTGCCAGAATGGAGATCCCTGCAGCCAGGTGAAGAAGAAAGACACGCGCTTTTGGTGGAGTGTGGACCCCTGCAGCTTTGGTAGAAGAGGCCCACTCGGCTTTGGGGTGCCCCCTTTGGCCGCGTGGCCTAGAAAGCAGGAGAGACTTTTACTGGAACTGGGTACAAAGAACTCTTGCCAGTGGACCATGAGAGGGTACTACAGTACTTTGGATTAGCTCGAGATCCTGCCTGACACAGCTGACGATTCTAGCAGCCTGAGAAACACAGACCTGTGCTCTTTTCCTGATTTATCGTACCCGGAGTTGGGACAGTGGGAGAAGCGGGAGCTGTGTGGGTGTAGGTGTATACTCTAAAGGACTTTGATATTTTAGTGGTGGCATTAGGCCTGAATAGCATTAAATAAACATTTTGTTTCCTTTTTACAAATCTCTGGCATTGAGAGATGTCTTTCCAAATTGGCGGCGGACAGAAGAGCCCAGTAGATTTTAGTATTCTGTCCTTGGGAGGGGCCCCTGTTCTGTAGCAGTTTTTGGCATCCCTAGGTGGGCCAAATATTATATTGCCCCTCCCTCCGTCGGACCTCTTGTTCGGTAACAGTACTCCTTCATGGTGACCCCCAGTCTAGATGTACAGAGTCCCCAAATTTATACTCACTCAGGGTTGGAAAAATGTCTTTGGTACCTAAGTTAAAACAAGCACAGGCAAGAAAGTGGCACCCTGAAGGCTGACCAAACTGGAGCTTCCTACGGCAGAGACTGATTATGTATGTTCAATGCCAGATTTGGAAGAGCACAGGATCTAGCAGCAGGGAGAGAAGAAGTCTTAGTCAAAGATTATGTCTAGACAAAAATCTTTCATTGTGGTTACTAATGCAAGGAATTTACCAGAAGCAAATAGATTGAATCAACCAAGTTTTTGAGAGAAACTTTGTTGTTAAAAATAACGCAAGCCTCACCAACAACTGCATTTAATTGTTGAACCTCAAAGGCAATTCCTAGGTGTCTGAACTTGTACAGCACGCAAGGGTAAAATTAGAGAAGAACTTTCCTGTAAATGCTCGTCTCAGATATAATCATTGAAAGTAATGATTAAAGAAGATCTTACTAGAAGGAAGAACCAGAGACTGCAGAAGGAAAACAGAACTAAGAACTGTCACATTGATTAACCAAGGACACTTTTCCTGAAAGAGAACAGGCATTTATCGATATTCCTTTCTAACAGAGTAGAGCATATGATAGTAAATGTTAACTGTTTATTTAGCCTTCTCCCACCATTGTATATTAGATGCATTGGAGACCGATAACCTGTTCTTCAGAGAAAACTGCCAGGTCTATACGAAGATGTCTCCAGACCAACTGAAGAGAATTGAGCGCATCACCTAAAGATCCTAGATTTGCACCTGGAGGTAGTAACTAGATATGAATTTGTGGTTTTCCTCTCTTGGGGGGCAGTGAGCACACCTGCATGAATTGTATGTGTGGGAAAAAGGATGTGTGTGGAAACTACATGGCCAAGTAGGTGGACTGTGGCAGACACTGTTGGTTGGTTACCTGAAAGCCCAGCGTACCCAAGTTTATTCTTGTTATCAGATCTCTGTACTCTCCTCTCACCCCAATACACATGCACATCTCGGGCAGTATTCCCTTGGTTTCAGAGATAGTGAACTTAGTCCAGAACCTGGTGTATGTGTGTGATCCAGATCTAGCCAATGTGGAAAGAGATGTCATTTAGAAGTTTCTGGAGACAGGTGCTGCCACTTCCAAGATATTAAGCTACTAACCTAACATTTATAAACATTTAAGTCTAAATTTGTTATGTGGCATAAAATAAATGTGTATTTGTTTAAATCACTGTTAATTTGCATTTGTTTTTATTTCTCATAGGCAAATATTTCTAAATGATAGAATTATAAACTCGCATTTTGGTAGTTATAAAGCAGGAGGTTGCCAGATTATAATGTATGGGCCAAATTCAGCACCTCACCTGTTTTTGTAAATATGTGTATTGGAATATAGCCACTCCCATTTGCCTATATTATGTACGGCTGCTTTCACACTACAGAGGCAAAGTGAATAGTTGTAAATGAGACCACATGGCCTGCTAAGCCTGAACTATTTTTATCAGACCTGTTATGGAGTAAGTTTGATGACTCCTCATGTAAAGAGTTATAACATGCATATAGAATGTCATCTATTCCAATACTATTTTCATATTGTCCTTCCCAAATTCGCAGAGCATATGGATGAGCTGCAACCCAGGTTAAACTTATACACTCTGAGATCCTGTGCTGAGCTACTGAGTCAGAATCTTCGGTGGAGAAACCTGAGAATATGCATTGTTAACCATTTCCTTAACAGTCTTTTGGTAAGGGAAATTTGGGAAATGCAGTTATAGAGTGATATCCTGGAGCTGCTTAGCCCACCATGTAATTCATTTAGTAGCTGGTTCTGTTTGCAATTTATGGCAGAAGCCCTGACATGACCAGAAGATTAAATAAGATGATATCAGGTCACTAGAAACTGGCTTATGGAGTGAAGTGCAATGAATTAGAAGAGTTTGATGTACTAACAGGGGGGCCAGTTCTCAAAATGAGATACCTTGGTTCAGGATTTATGTCATCTTCTAACTAATTATTTGACCTTGGGCGAGTTTCTCTCTATAATCCAAGATTCTCTGCTATAAATATGTCAGTAGAATGGGATGTCTCCAAGTTGCTTTTTGGCAATATGTAAGACTCAGAAACTAGAAAGTGCCTAAGAAGAAAACAATAATAGTTTCTATTGCTTGACATTCTGTTCTAGATCAGGGCTCCTCTGTCCTGGCTGTGCATTAGACTCACTGTGGGGTTTGTAAACACAGCACTACCAGAGGTCCCATCCAGAGATTCTGATTTTGTAAGCCTGGGGGAGAGTGTAGCCATTGGAATAAAACTTTTCCACGTGATTGTATGTGTTCCATCTCAGATGGCATTGGATTCTTTGGCTCATTTCCTATGTAAGGTTTATATACATTAGTTTCATCATTCATGAAACACAAATAAGAGGAGCAAACAAGGCCATTAGTTCCCAAGCTCTGGTGAGTTAGGAAGGCTACTTAACCTTCAAAGGGGAGCCTGCTAAAAATATAGCCATGGACAAGGGTGCTCCACCACCCAGTTCAGGCATACTGGGTCCTGGATCCTCCAAACACCCAGCTGGCGTGGTGATCTCTGAAACTTCTTCCAGCTTGGTAGGAGGTGAAGCTTTATGCTTAATTACATGAGAAATAAGTCACAATTTTAAGGACGTTTCAAAATGCTGTTTGTACAAGATTAAAATGTTATAAAATGGAGGTTATCCCCCAATAGGAGTAGGCCTCAGTTGGGTGCTATTTGGTAAAAATAATGTTTACCTGGTTCACCATCTCAGAAGGAGCCATAACTGTGTCTGCATAGTTTAATTATTTGCCCTCAGTAATACTTGAAAATGTTGTTTACTTTGGCTTGTTTATGTGAAACTATAAAGTTCCCTTGGGAAAACCGAAATCTGTGCTCTCCAATAATTAGACATAGTTTATTGAATAATATACTATATGGAGCAATTTGCAAATAAAATAAGGTATGGCCACAATCTGGTCTTGCATTTACTACTAATCCTTTTATTTTTAATTGTTAAAAATTTTTTCAATTACAGTTTACATTTAATACTATTTTATATTAGTTTCAGGTATATAACATAGCAGTTAGACATTAATCTAATTTCCGAAGTGATTCTCCCATAGGTCTAGTGCTCACCTGACACCATACGTAGTTGTCACAGTGGTGTCAACTATATTCCATATGCTCTAAGGCTCCATTTGACATCCCTGTGGCTATTTTGTGACTACCAATTTGTGTTTCTTAAATCCTTCATCTTTTTCACTCAGCTTCCCATGCCTCTTCCCATCTGGAAACCATCAGTTTCTCTTTCATTTGTTCATTGTTTTATTTTTTTTAGATCTCACATATAAATGCAATCATATGGTATTTATGTCTTTCATTTATTTCACTTAGCATAATAGCCTCTTGGTTCATCTATGTTGTTGCTAATGGTAAGATTTTATTCTTTTTATGGCCCAGTAGTATTCCATTGTATATGTGCATGACATCTTCCTCACACAACTGCCTATGGATGGCACTTAGGTTTCCTCCATATCTTAGCTATTGTAATAACACTGCGGGGAACCTAGGGGTGCACTACTAATCCCTTTAAATTTGGGAATTAAGAACTCCATTCACTCACTTATTATTTTGTTTACTTATTCTTTCACTTAACAAATAATTTAAAGGAATCAAATATGAGCCAGGGAAGGGATTTCTGTCGGTCCTGGGGATACAGTAGTAAACAAGAGCCCCTCCCTCACTGAAGCTTACATTCTACTTAGGGAGAGATTGTAGTAAATAATTACTTCAAGTGTCAAGTGCTAATTGATGAGGAAAGTAAGGCGAGGTAAGATGGTAGAAAGTGCTGGGAGCTGGAGGGCAGTGCTCTTTTCTAGCGGTAACAAGGAGGTTTGGTCTGTCAAGGCAATGATGTTTTAGCAGAGACCTGAAGATAACCAGAGGAAAGTAACGGCGATATTGCATATAGGGGAAGAGCATTTTAGACAGAGGAGACAGCCAGCGCCAAAGTCCCGAGGTGGGACTGTGCCTCCTACGATCTAAGACCAAAGAGCCGGTAGCTCTAACAGCTTGAACTGAGTGAGGCAGGGTGGGAGTGTGGGAAAGGAGTCAGAGGGTACCGGGGCCTCCTTTTGCAAGCCTACCCAGGCTAATTATAAAGGCGTCGTTTTCAACTCCAAGGTTTAAGGGTGCATCCAGGATTTGTGGGATTTGAAATTTTACAATCCTGGGGCCTTCTATATGTGAGGGAACATAAAATTTGATACAAACCTAAGTAGCTATTTGCAATGAAAAATATCACAAGAAATGATCAATTTTAAACAACAACAAATACCAATGTAGGAGATCAGAGTACACCACCCCCAAATATTCCACGCTGGCATAAGGATTATTTTGAACTCAACACAATGAAGAATAGCAGATGCAAAAAAAAAAGAGCCCAACCGACCAACCAACCAACCAACCAAACAAACAAAAAAACCCCCCAAATCTCTGTCCTCCATCCTCTCTTAACCAGGAAGGGCAAAACGACTCTCAAACACCAGAGACTCTTACTAGCATAGAGACAGGCAGGAATCTATATAACACTCCTCACTAAAACAACCCTTATTTTCTATTCATTTTCCCAATATTTTAACTCCCCCAGTTTGCCACCCCTAAATGCCAACATCCCATTTGCTTTGTCTTGTTACTTTTCTATAAATTTATTCTTTTTGTAAAAATGCCATGCAAGCCCCACATTTTAACCACTGCTTTGAATACTCATCACTGAGTTTCTGTGAGTATTGTCTTGCCTCGGTGAATAACTGTTTTTTCTCTTGTTAATCTGTCTTTTGTCTGTTTGATTTCCAGGGCCCCAGGGGCAACACCTAGGAGGTTTAGAGGAAAAGTCCTCCCCCCCCTTAACCACACATACACCACAAAATCAGAATTTTCTCGGCTAACTGCGACACCTCTCTGTATTACTTTTCTCCTTCACATTTTTGGCTAAAATCTCTCTCATGGCCTCTCTACACATTATTTTGTAATTTAATTTTCTATAGAAAGATAATTCAGTCTTTCTTTCAGTTTGGTCAATATTTATATTTCATTCATAGTATAGAAAATCTTCTTTAATCTCACAATGTATCATTGGTAATGCCATGTATAGTTTTGGGGTTATTGTCAAATTTGGGAAAGCTTTTCTCAAATTTCGCTCCTACACGAAGTACAAGATTTGTAAGCGTTTTCTACAGACTGGCTTCTGGCTCCAAACATTTCAAACCTTTTCCTCTTCACTAGCCGTGCATTTCTGGGGTGATGAAGACAAGTCCTGTCTGTGACCTCTAGGCCCTGAACTTAAGGTCCTGAAACTCTGCATTGAAATAACTGTGAGTCACAATAATACTAGAATGTCCCACGAGCTCAAACTAAATGCTTCTTTAATTCAAGTTCTTAATTAAATCTCGAAGTGCTGGTGTCTCTTTTCTCCAAGAGAATTGCGACAGAGGAGAAAATCAAACTATACAGTGTGTTTAAAGTATCTCGTGTTTGCAAATTAAGAAAATAAAATGACCAAGTGAATATATGGCCAGGCCTCTTGAAAGGGCTCCGTGTGAGGGACCCTGAATGTGGAGGTTTCTTTGCTCCAAGGAAAATCTTCCTCTCGCGAGATGTGAAGCCACTGGAGGGTTTTGAGCAAAGTAGTAATATGGCCTAAGTGCTATTGTGAAAGGACCCCTTTGTTAGGAGGGGAGACTATGGGAGGAGCGAGCCCGGAAGCAGGCGGATCTGTGCAGAGGCTCGATTGCAGGCTGCAGCGGGAAAGTAAAAGAGCAGACATAAATTATTCTGTGAGAGCCAGGAGAGCTGCCTCTATTATCCACAGAGCTATTGATGTGTTTCCTGATAGTGCATGCCTGCTCCTGTCAGACGGGTTTCCTTTCTCAGCTGTTGCTGATTCAGCAATTGTAGAGTTTGCTTAATATTTTCCGATGCTTCGAGTCTTTAAAGTTCAAATTTCTTCAACAATATTTTCATTACTGTGTTTATTTATGTTCTTGTTTGCTGCTGTACAGATGCCTGAAATGCTGGCTGAATGATCTTTCTCAAACAGCCCTATTTCAATTTGCAATATCAATGCAATTGGTTTCTGGGTTGAGAACTTCGGGGAAGGACTGTTTCATGGTATTTTTAGATACCTTAGGACCTGCAATTTTTCACTTCATTTTATTAAATATTCCTTTGTCCTATGAATATCTTTAAGGCCTTCAGAGTTCAATCATTGTATTCCATCTATCTGGGAGTTAACTGTGTGTCTTGCTTTAGAACAGAGGTTGGTAAACCTTTTATGTCAAGGGCCGGCTAGTAAATAGTTCAGGCCTTGTAGGCCATGTGGTTTCCGTCAGAACTACTCAGCAATGCTGCGGCAGCACCACAGCAGCCGTAGACAGTTGTGCAAACAAATGGATGTGACTGGGTTCCAATACAATTTTATTTACACAAATAGGCCAGGGGGCCAGATTTAGCCTACACAATGCAGTTTGCTGACCCCAGCTTTAGAATTTTCCTCTAGCTGTTTGATGTTATATATCCCAAAACTTCAACTTACTTAACCTCTGTGAGTCCAGTGTTTCCATCTTTAAAATAAGGACCCTAATATATACTCTGTCTGCCATGTAACATTGTCATAAGAGTCAAGTGATGTGTTGGTTGCAGAAATTTCTTATGAATTTTAAAATAGCATACATTGCCCTGGCTGGTGTGGCTCAGTGGATTAAGTACCAACCTGCAAACCAAAGGGTCGCTGATTCAGTTCCCAGTCAGGGCACGTGCCTGGGTTGCAGGCCAGGTCCCCAGTGGGGGGCTCATGAGAGGCAACCACACATTGATGTTTCTCTCCCTCTCTTTCTCTTCCGCTTCCTGTCTCTCTAAAAATAAATAAATATATTTTTAAAAATAGCATATATCTGTATATTCCCTTCTCTTTTCTATCACCCTGAAACACATTTCCCTACTGCCCTCTGTACCGAAAGCACACATATAAATGCTCAATATCATAAAATGAAACTATGGCCGGCTACTTTGTCTTTACTTCTTTACTCTTGGGGCTTATGTCAAATGCTGGCTTCTTAAAATGTCCCCAGAACTACCTGTGATAGTACAAAACTGAGTTTGTTCTCACCAGGATAAGGGAGAACATGGCCTTGATAGTCATAACAGAGCCTCTGAAGGGAGGGTGCAAAGCCTGGATATTTATTAAATTTTTCAGACCTACCTAGATGAAGGTGAGTCTTTCAAACAGGGGCTTGGTTAGGACTGAAGAAGAATTATGAAATAATAATCTAGGATTGGTGGACATAGCAAGGTGAGTCCAAGAGTCTTAGGGTGCATACTATCTTTTGACACTTTTTACTGAAGAATTCATCAGTCTTTCAGAAAGTTACTGAAATAAAGAGTAGTTATTTGTAGCTTTTGTTATTTTTTTGAGGCAGATTTCCTGGAATAATAAAGTTATGTTGTCAAACATATTGGAATAATCATGTCTTGTTAATGTAGTCAGTAAGCTCTGTGGGTGCAGATGGTTTTGGTTCTCACTTATAGGACACATTGGAGGCATTTTGTGAAAAGGAAAAGAAGGCAAGGTAAATAGCAAAGCAGGATTTACTGAGAAAAGGACAGAGAACAACTAGTAGAAAAGAAGACAGTAGATGCAGAGAAGATAGGAAGAGGTGGCAGGATGTGAAGAGTTTCTCAGGCAAAGTTGAAAGAGAATCATGAAAGCAGGGAGAAAGTTGGGGGGATTAGAAATTGGAATGCAAACTATATCAGTAATGTCAAAAACTGGAAAAGAGCATTTTAAAAGCTGTCAAATATAAACTCCTTTAAATTAATTGTTCTAATTTGAAGTTATCGTTTTGTGTGTGAATTTGTGTCAAGACTGAAAAATGTATGGGACAAGTTTTGAGGAGGTTACTTTTTTATTTAAAAGACATATTCATGGTAGAAAATTTTGAATATACACATGAACGACTAGAAGAAATTCAGGTAACTCTTCACAGGAGAAGAAAATTCCAGTGAACTGGACACATAGGAGTCAAAAATAAACAGAAATAGAAAAAATGACTCTCATTATAAATAAACTAGAATTTCTTTGGGGGAGAAGAATAGAGACAAAGGAGAGTGATAGAAGAGAAAGAGGAAGACCAAGTAAAAAACATTTTGGGAAGCTGCTGTTTGGTCTGTTAGAGATGGTCACAGGTCACTGGAATTTTAGGAAGAATATGTAGTTTAAGTTTTAACTTTTTGAAAATTAGTTGCTATGATATTTTAGAGACTTTAGGCCAACAACAAAATGAGGCACAGTCCCTGGGGCCGTCCTCACATCTGACATCAACGACAAGTTTGGAGGGTCCAATACACTGTCCTCAGGTGTGGAAATTCACTAGAGGGACTCACAGAACTCACTGAATATTATTATACTCACAGTTTGATTTATTAAAGGGAAAGGATACATGTTAAAATCGGCCCAGGGAAGAAGTAAATATGGCAGAGTCCAGGAGAATTACTACACACAAAGGGTTTCCATTGTCCTCTCCCTGTGGAGTGAGGATACATTAATCTGTTGGTATCCATGTGTGATAATATGCATGGGATACTGACAACCAGAGCAGTTCATCTGGGCCTTAATGCCCAGAGTTATTATTGGGCCTCCATTTTATTGGGTCCACATGGTGGACTTCAGTCTCCAGGTCAACTGCATGACACAGAGTCTCCACCCTAAATTACATGGCTGGTTTTGCCAGCCTCTCTCCTCCTTCCTCAAAGACCACATGAGAATGACCAGCCCTTGCCTAAAGCACATTTTTAGACTATCCAGTGTGACTCAACGCCTCCAGACAAGACACTCCGATCTGGAGGATCCCAGGATTATGTCTAGAAGCTAGGACATAGGTTGGATGTTATCTTTGAATAAGACCAAATGTTTACTACACAGAGATAAATTCCTTTCATCATTCCATTCTTCAATAAATACTTTTGTGCATGTGTGAAGACATAATTCATTCTCTGTGCCACTAATTTGATAAAAACACTTAAAACATTTTGGTGTAGATTCTTCTAGATAGATATTAGATAGGTTAGGCATAAAACTGTTAACTCATCTTTTCTTTTTTCTTCCCCAAATTAAAATATAAGATAGTTATTAGCACAAATTAGAGAACATTAGGAAAATCAAATCAGGTTAGGCTAGATGAGACCTCGAACTATATTTTTGGAAAGGTGAAGTGATTTGTCCAACACCAGTGGGGCTAGTGAGACAGCTGAAGCAGGATTCCAGGTTTTGGGGCTTTCTCTTACAATAAAGGGTAACTCAAGAGACCTTCATTTGAATCCAAAAGATGTTAGTTTTTGAAAATGGGACTGCCTTGTTGATGTATGGTAAGATAACCCTAATGGCTTTTTGATTGATTTGGTTTTGCCTGAGAATTTGGGATGATTTCCAGCTCCATACATTAAAGTGTGTCTAGAAGACAGCTGCTCAAATGCTTGCATATTTTTCTCATTAGCTGAATTGTATATGCTGCTGAAATATTCAGCTTGAGTTCATGTTGATAGGAGCAGCTCAGGATCTAAAACTGAACACTATCTGTATCTTTTGGAAGAATTTCCCGCCCATTTGTTGCCTCCTTGTCTTTCTTAGGAAGCTGTTAAATTTCGTGTTTTTCATATTCAAACCTTGAACCCAGTTTTCAGCTGCTTTCTCATTACACTCCCTATGGCCTCACTAATTTCGTAAGTATTTAATCAACTTCTTTTTCTGTGTGTGTTGGTCAGGTTTGGAGAGTGTTGACGGATCCAAATGGTATACAAAGGACCAGTACTTATTCCTTTGTCATATAAGCCTATGGCTTGTAGGTTACTATAGATTAAATGTTCATCTTCACTCAGATTCATTTGTTAAAACCTAATCCTCGATGTGATAGCATTTGGAGACAGGGACTTCGTAAAGGACCAGTACCCTTATGAAAGGAAACCCAGAGAGCTCCTTCGGCCTCCTTCCATGTGCCATCACAGCAAAAAGATAGTGGTCTATGAACTAGGAAGCAGGCCTTATCAGACACTGAATGTGCTGGTGCCTTGATCTTGGATTTCCCAACCTCCAGAATTGCAAGAAATAAAATTATGCTGTTTATACACCGCTCAGTCTATGAATGTAGCTGAGTGGACTAAGATAGGGGTCTGCACTCATTTTCATTCACAGAAACAGCATCATGTATAGGCCTAGAAGGTAAAGGCTGACTTGGTCTCATTCAGCTGATGGAAATGACCTGCTGCAACAAACCATTGCCATTCTATTGCTTGGATTTGTTTTAGCTATGACATGAACAATGAACAAATCATGAGGGTTAATTGGAGACCTTTTTTAAAAATGCAAAGTGCAAACATTCCTGAGGGAAACTTTAGTTCCCTGAGGCACCTTGCATTTGGTTATCTCTTTTGCATTCATAACTGAAATCAGCTGCAGTGAAGAGATAAAATTCTGATGAAATAAACTTGGAACTTGTTGTGGGGTCAGGCCTAGGGTAGGACATCACAGGTCTTCAGGAATGCAGAGAGAATCAGAAGACAAAGGAGAGTTGGGAGGTGGGGCTGGGAAGACCCTTCACTTTTTCATTCGGTGTCATTCTAAGCTGCAAGCTTAATGGAGCATCAGGATGGAGAATTTTTACAAAGGGGTGTGCATGTGTCCTCTCTCCTACTGAGAGTAATAATATTGTTAACATTGGTAAAGTGATAGAAAGGACCAAACTGAGACAAATCAGGTATGTACATGAGGACGTACAAGTTCTGATTTTTTTTGTTCTCCAAACAGATTTGAAATAAAAGTTAATCTAGAATATGGGAAATACAAAGAAATTTCAAATGGTGCCATCTCATGGAATGAGTCATTACTGTCAGGTCCTAATATCCATAGTTTCCTCTTCTTCTGCTTTCCCGACATAACTAGACATTTTTGTGGCTCTGCCTTTATATTCTAGACAGTGCTGTCCAATAAAAATATAATGTTAGCTACGTGCATTATTTTTAACTGTTCTGTTAGTTGCATTAAAAAAGCAAAAAGAAACAGCTAAAATTAGTAATATATTTTACTTAATCTATTATCTCTAAATTATTACTTGATCAATAACAAACAATTTACAAAATATTTTTACATTTCTTTTTTTAAAGATTTTATTTATTTATCTTTAGAGAGAGGGGAAGGGAGGAAGAAAGAGAGGGAGAGAAACATTAATGTTTGGTTGCCTCTTGTGCATCCCTTATTGGGACCTGGCCCGCAACCTAGGCATGTGCCTTGACTGGAAAAGGAACCAGTGACCCTTTGGCTCACAGGCTGGCATTTAATCCACTGAGTCACACCAGCCAGGGCTCTTTTTTCTTTTTGTACTAAATCTTTGAAACCAGATGTATGTTTTATACTTACAGGACATGTCAGTTTGAACTAAGTCCATTTCAATTGCTCAATAGTCATACGTGTCTAGAACCTGCTGGTTCGGACCATGTAGCTCTAGGTGGAAGATATTATAAATATAGGGAAATTGTCTTAAAAATCATGAAAATTTGTTATCAGCTGTTATCAAGAAGGCTTGAACTGAAAGGGCATTTGTTATTTACTTAACAAGGATACCAGAGGTAAATGGTAGTTCAGAGAATTTAAAATGTTGTCAGAGATCAGGATCTTTCCAGCCTTTTATGTCATGGGTCTCCCTGAGCACACTTTTGCTTCTTTGTGCTTGTCATCTCATGGTCATAAGGCACCTACACAGTCCTGATATCAACCCTTAATACCCATAAGGGCACAGAGCAAAAGTCTTTTTCTCTCATCTCTTTGTTATCCAGGAAGAAAAGGATCAGTCCTGGCAGACCGCTCTGACCTATCACTGGCTAGATTTGGGTCACATGGCAACTCCTGGCTACAAGGGATCTTGGGAAACTGAAAAGTTACAAAGGTGAAGAGAATGACCATAAGGACTTTGTTGTAGAAAATCAACCCTGATATATTTCTGCCTCAGACAAAATCAGGCTTCTCTTACCCTACAAAGGAGAAGGGATAACTACTGGGCAGGCAGCTGATGGCTTCTGCCAGAGGGGCATTCTCTCAAGAAGAGGGTACAAAGGTACAGCAAAATCAAAATGGTCTTATAACAGAATAATAATTACATTAATAATTACTTTCATTTACTGAGTACTCGAATAGCATGTATAAGTGTTGATGGCTTATCTAATTCACACACACACATTATGCTTTGTATCTTCTGATAGCCCCTCTAGATTTACCCTCCATCCTGCTTTAACCTGCTCTCCACCCTGAGGCTGAGCTGCACGAACTCAATCTGTGGGCTTCCTTGCTGCAGTGGTTGCTAATAGCGAAATCAGTGCAGAATTATCAGATCACACTATGAGCTCACCAAGAGCAGAATTATGTCTCTTTGTTTTGTTTTATATCCCATAGCACAGTGTTCATCAGTGTTTATTGAATGAATGACTCCTCTTACTCAGCGGTTTATGTCTTCCTTTCAAATCTTGTTTCCAGCCTGTACCACCTTCTGTCTTCAAAGTCTTGTGCGTTACCCTCCTTGAAATTATTGGCTCCATTGCCCACACTGTAGCCTCGGGCACAGGCCAGGCTCTCACCACCAATGCCCTGCAACTCCTTGCATGGGCTGCCAAGTGTTCTTGTTTGGGAGGTGTCATGGCTGGAAAACCACAACCGACCAATGATTCGGTGATCTCTTCATTGGCGTCTTCTCCCATTCAGACTTATTTAAAGACATTAGGGAAATAAAACTCATTTCTCCCACACAGATTTAAAGCCTCCTGGGCCTATGTCTTATGATGTCTCTTAGTCTTATAAACCTGTCTTGCAGTTTGTTAGGCTCTTTCAGTTGGCAAGGAAAAGAGATAAACTCAAGTTTCCTCAACTATTGGTAGTTTTTTATATGAAAAAGAAAGAAAATATATCTTGTCTCCCATCCATATAGGCCTCATGGAGAATGGGAGTATTATTCAGAATAAAAAAGTCAGCAGTAGCTCTAATAATCCATCAGAATCTGCTGTTACTCCGCAACAATTGCTCTATTTCCTCCCCTTAGAAACGAGCAGGCAGTACTCTTGTGCCAGTGCTTGACTATTGCGGTAACGCAGCTGTTTTTTAATATGGTTCCTCTACCACTAATCTCTTTCTGTACTGCCTACCCACGACTTCTGTTTAGTCATTATAAACTCTACTAAGTTAAGGTCTCTGTGCCATTCTACTATCTACTGAATTGCTCTGAGGTTTCCCTTTAAAACTCTCCAAGAAAGAGTGTATATTGGAAGTGACCTTGCAGGATCCTTCCAGGGAGCCTTCATTGGTTAAAAGCACTATTGCAGACCAGATTACAGATCACTGATAATTAGAGATGTACACTTTGTATCAGGCACCTTTCTCTAGTTCCATCATCTGTCTTTGGGATGACAAAGTCCTGTGGTAAACAATGAATAATCTGTGTATAAATCAAATAAAATTCTCCAGACCTCAGGCTTGCCCTAATCTATGATACCCAACTAAAAATAAATCTGAGCCTTTCGTTCCAGATGATTTTAGGAAGTCAGGCATTTATCAACTTCCCCTCTCCCATTTTTTTCTGGTAGTATATTACAAATAAGTATTTTTTACTAACTAATAATAAGAATAGTTGTTAATTTTTATGAGCCATTTCTGTTTGTTACATTTCATTTTAGTTAGCCCAAACTTGTTTTCGGTCTTCCTCTTTCCATTTGGTGAAAAGTTGTTTAATCCAGGGGTGACTTCTTTGGGGTTGGGGAAGGTGGCTCTGAAAGGGACATGAGAGTACTTTTGGGTGATGGAACTTCCATTTATTTTCATCAGGATGTTAGTTTCCAGAGTGTGTCTTTTGTCAACCGTTCCTGAAGTGGACTCTTAAAATCTAAATGATAAAGTCATAGATAAAAATCTATGGAAGTTGTTCCTCATTCTGATCAGTTAACAACAACTAAAACAAAGTGGTTAATCACATTCCCAGCAGGAAATAGATAAACACTCAGCTGGGTCATTTTAAGAGAGTTTGCTAAAAGACTGATTTACAAAAGGGTCAATAGCATGCAGCGCCCCAGGTCTGAAATCTGGATTCCCGCGACCACTTCTGTAATAAAGAGGCAAGGGAAGGGAGCAGTTGCGAGAATGTGATGTGCCAAATGTGCCAAGTGGAGGCCATTTTGGCAGAGGCTGGGGCTTTGGGTCAAGGGACGCAGTCAGTAAATGTCAACTGTTTGGGAATAAGTACCTTAACTGCAGACTCCCCCTTCCCTACTTCTGATCTCCCTGAGCAAACCCAACCAGAAAAGTCTGAGAGTACGGGAACCCATAGATGTAATCTGTGCAGCTCAGCCTCGAAGTAGACAGCAGGTCAGAGAAGGAAGGAGGGCAGATCTAGAAGGAAAACCAGAAGATATACAGCATCCTGTTTTCCATTTTTCCTGTGTTTCCTTTTGTGGTTGCTCCTTTTGTGGTTCTTTGGAATGTAAAGCAAATAAGGCAAGTTGATGACATTTAAAATGTTTACTGAAAGACTGAGAATATGGAGGGGTTTACAATGAAGAAAAAGAAAATTTAAACCACATAATAGTTTCCCCAGATTCTGAGCCCATTGGCTACGCCTTGTGCAGGGCGTTCCTGGGTCTTCCTTCCTTTTCAGCCTGAGCTAAATCACGTGGAAAGGGCCAGTTTACTTACCCACTGGTAAATTCCTTGACTTCCTCTTCCACATCCAAAATCTGATCCTGGTTTTTCAAACCCCCAAAGATAGGGAGAGTCTTCCCCTTCCTTTCCTGCTTCCTTGTATATGGAAAGATGATTAATAGTGGAACATTCATTTCATCTGGGGAAACAACTATCCTTACTAGAGGTAATGGTCTCTGGCCAATGTTATCCCAATCAGCTGTGGTCAGAGTGGTTGTATCATTGGGTACAAAAGTTTTGAATGATGAGGAGTCATGTCAGGACTGGGAAGAATACCAGTACAGCGCAGCCAGGCCAGGCCCTGGAAGAAGGGAAAACGCTATCTAGACATACGCTGGTAGGTACTAAGGGGCCTCTTCAGGGTCCCAAGTTGGAAAACTTTAGGTTAAATTTAATGTTTATCACTTTTCAGCCATGTGACATTTGGGCAAGTAAGTTAATTACTCTGAACGATTGATTTATATTTTCTTCCTTCTTCTTTTTTTTTAAAAAAGAGATAATGATGTGAAAATGATCATGAAAACATTTTCCAAAACTGTATGGTCCAAATGAACATAAGAACTTCCTGTCTAGTAATTGTTAATCTTTTGCTGTTGTCACAACATTCACATGTGTAGGACACTCACATCATGTCATGCAGTACGTTTCAAGGGCAAAAGCAAGCATCATGGAGGGAAAATACATGTCTAAAGATATATTTTTAGTGGGCACTTGGTTAGTTGAAAAAGTCCTTTGTGGAGATTTTGATATGATCCACCACATCACCCCAAGTGGATCATTTTATTTATTTTATTTTCGATATATTTTGTTGATCATGCTATGACAGATATCCCATTGTTTCCCCTGTGCTGCTCTCTGTCTGGTGTCCCCCATTCCTTCCAGCAACACTTCCCACCCCTTAGTTCATGTCCACAGGTTGTACATATCAGTTCTTTGGCCACTCCATTTCCTATACTGCCCTTAAAATCCCCCTGTCTGTTTTGTACTTACCAATTTATGCTTCTTAATCTCTATACCTTTCTCCACCTTCTCCTTCTTCTGTGTCCCATTCGCTAACCCTCCAAGTGATCTCTATATCCATGATTCTGTTCCTATTCTGCTTGTTTGCTTAGCTTTTTTTTTTAGATTCAGTTATTGATAGTTGTGAATTCACTCCCATTTTAATGTTTATAGTTTTGATCTTCTTTTTCTTAAATAAGTCCCTTTAACATTTCATGTAATAATGGCTTGGTGATGATGAACTCCTTCAGGTTTACCTTATCTGGGAAGCACTTTATCTGCCCTTAAATTCTAAATGATAGCTTTGCTGGATAAAGTAATCTAGGCTGTAGGTCCTTGCTTTTCATGACTTTGAATACTTCTTGCCAGTCCCTTCTAGCCTGCAAAGTTTCTTTTGATAAATCAGCTGACAGTCTTATGGGAACTCCTGTGTAGGTAACTCTCTGCTTTTCTCTTGTTTTTTAAAAGATTTTCTCTTTATCTTTAATCTTTGACATTTTAATTATGAAGTGCCTTGGTGTGATCCTTTTTGGGTCCATCTTGTTTGGGATTCACTGTACTTCCTGGGCTTATATGTCTATTTCCTTCATCAAATTAGGGAAGTTTTGTTTCATTATTTTTTCAAATAAGTTTTCAATTTCTTGCTTTTCCTCTTCTTGTGGCACCCCTATGATTAGGATGTTGGCACATTTGGAGATGTCCCAGAGGCTTCTTAGACTATCCTTGGTTCTTTTTAATTCTTTTTTCTTCTTGCTATTTTGATTGAATGCTTTTTTCTTCCTTAAGTTCTAAATTGTTGATTTGATTTTAGGCTTCATTCCCTTTAATGTGGTTCCCTGTAGATTTTTCTTTATTTCACTTAATGTAACCTTCATTTCTGCCTGGGTCTTTTTTATGTTGTTGCAGTACTCATGAGTTCCTGTAGCATCCTAATAACCAGTGTTTTGAACTCTGCATCTGATAAGTTAGTTGTCCCCATTCATTTAATCTTTTTCTGCAGTTTTGTTCTTTTCAGTTGGGCCATACTTTGCCTCCTCAATTTGGCAGCCTCCCTGTATTTATTTCTGTGCATTAGGTAGAGCTACGCTGACTCCTTGTCTCAGTAGCATGGCCTATTGTAGAGGAGCAGATCTATAAATTGTGTGGAGTGGAGACTTAGGTGATCATCAGGGTGGGGCAACCTGTTTCACTGCTTTGTGGCTCTGTGTCGGGGAGGGCTCAGAGGGGGGACAATGCTGGTGCCTGGCTTCTGGAGGTTTGCTCAGGAGGAAGCTGTCTCCTGGGTTTCCAGTTACTTCACTCCGGAAACTTGCTCTGTTTCCAGTCACTTCACTTTCTCCCTGTATGCCACTTGTGCCCTTCCAGCTGTTGCCCTGATGCTAAATCCCAGAGGGGGTAGGTCTGTGTAAGCCCTAAGTCTGTGCAGGCCCTTTATGGGTAGTCTCCTGGGAATCCAGCCATTTCTTCCACCACCCCAACCCCCACTGGTTTTTACTGCCAGAAGTTATGGGGATGTAACTTCCTGACGCTGGAATCCTGGGCTGCTGGGTGTTCTGTTTTGGGGTTGGGATTCCTCGCTTCAGAGTACCCTGAAGCGGTATCCCTCCTGATTTTGATCTACCACACGTGACTGTAGGACTGCCCTGTTTGTTGCCTCTTCCTGTTACTCCTCGGCTCCATGCCTCGCCACCTCTCTCAGCCTCTCCGCCCCTCCTACTACTCATCTGGATGAATGTGGCTTCTTTAAATCCTTGGTTGTAGGACTTCCACACAGCTCAATTTCTGATGGCTCTGGGTGATATTTGTTTTGTAGTCTAGCTGTAATTTTTTCTGTAAGTTGTGCAAGGGGACGCAGCGTGTTTACTTATATTACCATCTTGACCTGAAGCCCCCAAGTGGATCCCTTTTAGTTGAGACTCACTTTTTAGAACGAAGTTTACAAACTTGTGGAGGGTAGAAACGGTTAGAAGATTTTCTTTTGGCCTTCACAAAATTGTAAAGTTTTAAAATTACGTATACAATTTAAAAATCAAAAGACTTCACACACACACGCACACACACACACACACAAAATCATACTTCTCCCTTTTCTTCAAATACAGAATTTCTGGCAAAACCAAGCCCACATCCCTGAATGTCCAAATTTGGCTGGCGTTACATAGTGGCTGTCCCTTTGGACATAGCATGCCTCCTCCAGCTGTGTCACCTATTTGTGTCACCTGCCCCTTGCCAATGAGTTTGCTATCCCAGGTCTAGATTAGCAGGAAATTTTTGACACTGGAGCCGAAAGGGACCTCAAGATGTCAGTGAGCCCTGGATTTGTTTCTAGTCAGGTCAGGATTTGGTTTCCCCCTTTATAGCCAAAGCCTGCTGGTTTAAATGATCTGCCCAACCTCCCCCAGGTGGGGCTGCAGAGGGACCTGTGAAGGAGACTGACCAGGATTGAGATCAACTTCCTCCCATTAAGGGCCTTTTCCTAGCACAGTGTGTTCCTTCTCAAAGTGCATATCACAGTTTCTGAAGTCCCGTCAGTGGAGCCATTGTGAGGAAAGGTCAAACCTTGGATGGGCCAGGCTGCTGGAGCCTCACTGCCACAGTTTCAACACCGGAACACACAAGCGCTAGTGTGGCTGACCTTGAGCCCAGCCGCCCAGCCCCACAGGAACAAATGTGAATGGTGGAGCAGGGCCGGAAGGGCTGTGAGTTTAGAGCAGCTAGTGTCCTTGACCCTCTGGCAAAAGTCCCAGGCTGAAGAAACCCTCTGGGTTTCTTGATGTGGGATGGGGCAGGAAGATGAGGGTGGGGAAGGAGGGGAGGAAAACAGGGATACAGAGCACAGCTGTTTTCTTTTCTCCCAGAAATTGAGCTTTTGTGTTTCTGTGCTACATGTGTGCAGTGAGATTTTCATTTTCTTTCTCTTTCTTTTGTGGTTCTGGGATTGGTGTGTTGCTGAATTTGCTGAGTGTTTGTTTTGGCTGCTGGGGGAAGTATTGACAAAGGAAGTAGAAGAACAAACATAATTTTTCTAAGCAGCCGGCTTGAGAGGAACAATAAAGCGGAACTGGAGACAGCATGTCGGGGCTGAGATTCCCTAAGACTTCAACGCCAGCATCCCTGGTGCTGGCAGCCACGGAGGAGTGGGGAGTGGGAGTGGGGGCTTCGGAGCTGCAGGGGGTCATGGGGATCCCTGCAGGGGGTTCAGGCGAGCTGTGCTTTCTGATTCTGATTTGTAAGCTTTGTTAGATGCTTTTCCTTGACCTCAGCTTCTCCCCCGCCCCCAAGTTTCCTCCCAGGTGTCAACACTGGGGCAGCAGGCCTTTTCATTACAGATAGTCTACACCAGGGAAGTGGGGTTTTTTTTCGTATGCATGTGAGGTTAAATAGTGAAGTTGTGATATGGAATTATGAAAAGGATCCCATAAAAATTTGGTTTTATCTTTAGGAATTTTACAAACATTTGAACACTGTCAAAGTGCCCAGTGATTTTTTAGTGAAATCTGGAAAGAATACTCTTTCACTTTCCACCTGTCTCAAGACCAGCTTGGGTGGGAGGAGACTTTTCACACATTCCAGTGATGGCACCCAAGGGACCTTGCTGGGTCTGGGAGAAAAGCCCAAGGGTTCGACACCGAATGGCCAGTGTATGGATTAACATCACAAGTGTACGATTGGAGACAGCCCTTGGTTATAGATTGCTTAGAAACTGGATTGAGGCATGTCGGAGGTGGCGGAGGTGCAGTCCATGCTAGAGGCAGGGGACTGAATGACATGCTCCTAAATTTCCCCCTAAAGAGCCAAGGAGATCATCGAAGTCCCAGGTTTAGGTGACTGTGGGCAGTCATCAAGTACTGGAGTGTTGACCTAGGCTAAACCCATTCCCTGGGCCTACACCTGCGAAGGCTCCTAAAATGGTCATGTTCCCTGAAGGATTTAACGCAGCTTAGAAGAAGTTACATCGTTCTCTCTAGAAACACCTCACCCAGGTATTAGGTAAAAGCTTTGCATGAAAAGCTGAAGTGTTATCTTTGAAAGACTAGATTGCCTCAGGAGATATAACTTACTTTTATTTTTTCTCCTGCTTTCATAAGATGATAATGGAGTGGGGTAGGCATCATTTAGGACACTGAGAGTTCCCGTGCTTTGTAAAACTGTAGCACACCTGTATCAGGTAGGCTACTCACATATGTAAAGCCTCTGGTTAATACTCTTTCTTTTTCAGGATAAAGTCTTTTTTTTTTCCCCCCAAGATTTATTTATGTATTTATCTTTAGAGGGGAAGGGAAGGGGAGAGAGAAAGAGAGAAATATCAATGTGTGGTTGCCTCTCATGCGTCCCCTGCTGGGAACTGGCCTGCAACCCAGGCATGTGCCCTGACTGGGAATCCTTTGGGCCTCAGGCCCTTACTCAATCTACTGAGCTAAACCAGCCCCGGCAAGGATAAAGTCTTTCCCCCCTGTGGACCTGGGAAAAAAGTCGGATGAAGAGTTAGGTCAGTCGGATGGAGTGGGAGCTTGTGAATGCATGTACAAGTCCACCGGTGTGTGAATTACAGCTCCACACCGGTGTCAGTGTAAATACATCTCCAAAGGGGTATGGGAAGTGCGCCCCGCTAAGGTTTCTGGCACTGTACGTGTTCCAGGTCCCTGCTGACCCGGGCACCTCAGAAGGAACCTATTGTCCCCATTATCTGCGGTTCTGCTTTCTGCAGTTTGAATTACCCACAGGCAATTACAGTCTGAAAATATGAAATGGGAAACTCCAGAATAAACAGTTCATATGTTTTACACTGCATGCTGCTCTGAGTAGCACGGTGAAGTCTTGTGCCGTCCCGCTGTGTCCTGCCCCGGACGTGAATCACCCTCTTGTCCCCTGTCTCCAGGTTGAATGCGCTCCCCGCCTGTCTGTGAGCCACATGGTGGCCAGCTAGGTTAGCGCAGCAGCACCGTGCTTGAGTCCCAGGAACCCTCATCACTTAGCAACGGCCCCAAAGTGCACGAGTGGCGGGGCTGGCAATTCAGATATCCAAAGAGAAGCCCGAAAGTGCTTCCTTGAAGTAAAAAGCTGAAAATTCTCAACTTGATAAGAAAATGAAAATCTCGTATACTGAGGTTGCTAAGATCTCTGGTAAGAATGAAATTTTAATTTAATCTTTATGGTATTTTTTTCTGTAAGAGTGAATATTTTCTCTGTAAAATCGTGAGTAAGGGAAAACAAATTCGTGTGCATTTTGCTGTCACAACTCCAACTGCAAACACATCTCATCTCATAGGCATTGTATCATCTCACAGTGTCCAGTACACTGTGATATTTTGAGAGAGAAAGGCCGTAGTCACCTAATTTGTATTATGGCATACTGTTATTATTGTTGTCGGTCTATTACTGTGCCTGTATTTATAAATTAAACTTTATCATAGGTATAAGTACATATAGGAAACAAGAAAGTATATAGGGTTTGTAACTTTTATAGGTTTCAGGAATCAAAAAGCAGGTCTTGGAGCGTGTCTCCACAGCTAAGGGGGGACTACTGTCTTCTCCACGCTTAAAGGCGTCTGGAGCTGGTGCCTGTTGTTGTGTGTGGGAGCGGATGACTGTAGTACTGTCTCCTGATTCGTTCTCTCAAATTTTCTTTTCTTTTTTCTACTTTTTGAGATATATATACATATATATATGTATATACACACACATATATTTACATATACATTTTTTTAAGGTGTAAAACTTGCTGTTTTGATATATGCATGCTGTCTTGAATTTCCATATTCTGAAACATAGTAAAATGTCTTTGGAAAATTACTACTTTCCTTAAACTCTACTAGTGTCTTTAAAATATTTGAATTAGTAAGGGAGAAAGAAGAGCACTTCATCAAAGAATGTGGACACAGATTCTGGCACAAACCCTGGAAAAACTTAATTGCTTTCATTGGACTGCTGGGACAACTACTTGCTGTCTCTGTGGCCTGTTTTCATCTTGACGTATCTGTGCTCTGGAAAGGCCTTATTACAGCGTAGATTTTCTGAGACAGTCCCAATTTTGAATATTTATAGTGCCTACAAGTCACTTAAATGCTAGAGAAATTTTTGATATTTTAGTATCTAAATAATATGTCTTAGATTGCTTATTTAAATGACAGTCTTCTGAGCCTTTTTCTTTAAAACAGCTTTATTGAGGTATAATTCAAATGCCACAGTATTTACCCACTTAAAGTGTTTAGCATATTTACAGAGCTGAGCAATCATTATTGCAGTCTTTTTAAAAAAAGATTTTATTTATTTATTTCCAGATAGTGGAAAGGAAGGAGAAGAGCGGGAGAGAAACATCAGTGTGTGGTTGCCTCTCATGCACCCCATCCTGGGGACCTGGCCCACACAACCCAGGCATGTGCCCTGACTAAGAATTGAATCAGTGACCCTTTGGTTCACAGACTGGCACTCAGTCCACTGAGCCACACCAGCCAGGGAACCACTTCTATTTTTAGAACCCATCTACTACTACCTACTACTACTGCATCCTTCTTAGTCATTCATCTCTATATCTAACAACTCTTACACTCAAAATTTTTAACTTACAATGCACACAAATCCCTTATTCTTCAGTTAAAGCCTGCAGTCTTACCTACCTGCCCCTAAACAGACAGGTGCAGCTGATGATGCGACTCTCTTGACTGTCTCTGTTGCACCATTTTGTTTTGTTCCATTTAATTTCCGACTGACTTAAGTGAGAAGAGAAGGCTGGATTTTATCCTGTAGCACAGAGAGACATGTGGAATGCCTTTTTACTTCCTCTGTGATCTGACTTTAATTTCAAATGCTGCATAGATGACTCAAAGTGTAGCAACTAATGTAAAAAATCATGCTTATAACATACGGCTAAACCTGAGATGCCTCAGCGGACAAGGAAGTCTGATGGGAAGCCCTGGGCTGATGGGAAAGGACCGTCTGATTCCTAGGAGAGCGGCGGATTCAAGCATCACTAAAATTCCCATCTTCCCCGTATCTCCTACCAGTGGTTTCATAAAAAAGCAGGACATCCCATGATTGAAGACAAAATCAACTGTGTTTCTTCTTATAGTCACAACTGTGCCATCTGTACTCCAGTCAGAAGGACAGGGATAGAATGGAAGGAATCATTTTTGTAGGTGATGTACATTACAGAACAAGTTTGCTGGGAAACAAGCAAAGATTACTTGGACATGATAGGTCGGGGAAGCTCTTTCCATGAATAGGGTCTCATCATTTTTCTTTGTTTTTATTTTCTATATTGATTTAAGAGAAGTGTGGATTATACTTTTATGGAGCAAATTAGGATAGTGTTTACAATTAATAGCTGATTTCATATACTTTGGACAATTATTTTCATTTATGGTTGCCAAATTTTTTTTTACCTCTCCTCAATGCTTGGGCATTATATTGTGATGTTGCCCTACGTCCTCATTCCATTGTCCGTATCTCTGCTCTACAGTGGAGGTTCTCGGTCCTCTTAGTGGCTGGCGGGAGTTTCCTCGATGGCTGCTCTTTCTGGTGCGTAGGTCCTCCGCCCTCTTGAGTTGGGAATATCACTCTGCAAACCCCCATCCCTTGCTCTGCATTTGTAATTCCAAATACTTCACAGAGCCTTTTTTTAAAAAAAAGGTATATTCTTGTTAATTTAGAGGCAAGCAGAAATTAGCCAATTCTACATTACAGTTACAAAATGTAAAATGTTCTGTCAAGGAAGGTTTTAAATTAAGTAAGCACAAAGGGCATACATTGTCACGAAGATTAAACTGAGTTAGAGCTCATTTGAAATATTTTCCTGTTTTTCTCTTCCTCCTAAATATAGGCTGTGCTCAGTAGTTTTCACATCACTGGCCCTGCCTGTTCCAGGTTATGCTTTGCGGGTACCTGTTGCTCCTGTGTCAGACACCACATTAGTGCCCAGGTGCTGCTTCCGTGAGACACAGCAGCGACTTTGCTGATTTCAGCTGACTTCACCTCTGCAGCCTCAGTGGGCATCCGATTCCGCTCAGCACTGTTTGCCTTCTGCATTCTCTTTTCAAGTATCTCTGAAACTAGGGGTATGTAAAGGAGTTGTTCTTGATTTGCTCGGAATGGCTCATTCTTACACATATCTAACAATCCTGTCACTTCGTTTTGTGCCAACCACTGTGCTGGGTTCTAAGGATACAGAGATGAATAAAACATAATTTCCTGGCCTGGAAGAACTTCCAAAAATGGAGAGAGTCATGTGAGCGTATCGTTATGACATGACTGGAGTGCTCCAGGGGGCTGAGAGCACTGACTCCGCCTGGAGGAGTCAGAGGAAGGAAGGTTTCAGCTGGGTCCTGACAGAAGCCCAAGGGTTTAGCAGATGTGTAGGTATGAGGGGGTGGCAGCTGCAGAAATGATTTCTAGTCTGGAAAACAGCATGAATAATAGTGTGGAGGCATGAAAGGACAAGGCTGGCTCAGAGGAGAGCGAGAAGCTGGGTGGGACTGGAGTGTGTATGTGTGTCTCTGGGAGATGAGCTGAGGATCGGGACGTCTGGAAAGAGAGAGAGGATATTTGTAGCCTAGGTGTGGAATTCTGATTTGCTTCTGTAGCAATGGGGGGCAGTGATGCCCTAAAACAGAGCAGTGATGTGGTAGTACACGTACATAGAGGCGTATAGATGAGACTAGAGGTTGGGAGAGGTGGGTCAGCGGGAGGCCCTGTAGAAGGTCAGTGAATGCTGCCTACCCAAGGCAGCTGCATGGAGTCCTCCACTAGGAGATCTGGTCTTTTGCAGTTGGGCTGGGACTTAATAAGGCAAGTGGAGGGAAATGCAGAGGAAGGGCTCCAGTTGAGAACTATTTCTGAAGCAAAATTGTCAAGATACAGTGACTGATGGTGTGAGAAGAATGAGAGGGGGGAAGTGAGGGAGACTCTAGAATTCTCTCCTTGGGAGACTCTGGTGAGTGGTGTGATTAATACAAATAGACTACAGAAGAGAATAGATGTTTAGAGCGGGAGGAAGGAAAGAAGATAGGGTGGTGTAGCAAGCATATTCAATATTCCTGACTTTCCCTCTATTTTTGACCATGTTTGGGGTAGATTATTACAGGGCAGCTTCAGTTTACTTGTGCTGGGAGCATCTTGCCTCCTGTGGTCCTCCACTTTCTGCCCTGGAGCTCCCTGAGTCCAAGCACATAAAGTTTGAGGGAGGTCGCAGGGATAATATAGCCATAATTCAATGTGGAAGGGATTCAAAGGATAAATGCTCCCCCTTTTCCCCTCTGGGAGTCATTCTGTACCTTCTAAGTAGTGTCTGTCAGAATCAAACTGTGATATTCCCAGCAGAACCTCAATAACACACTTTAATGTTGTCCCCCCCATCTCACCCTTACCAGGAAGGAGGACTTTGGGTGCTTTGGTGGTGGGTCCTGGGTACCTGGAGCATGGACTCTGGGGGCATGGACTCTGAGCGGGCAAGTCCCTCTGGCCTGCAGAATCCTTACCCTGTGGTAAGGGTCACAGAGGAGAGCCACAGTGGGGTCCTTTAGACCAGTGATTTTCAACCTTTTTCATCTTGTGGCACACATGAACTAATTACTAAAATTCTTCTTAACACACATATATATTTTTTGCTGATATGACAAAAATAGGTACAATTTTGATTCATTCACACTAGACAGCTATTGTTGTGTCGGCTGTTGTCATTTTTTTTTTTTAATTTGACAATCTAAGGGAAAAGAGGTCAGTGCTCCCGATTAAATAGGAATTGCATGTTTTAACAATCCTTTTGGCACAGCAGTGTGCCTGCCGCACAGCACACTGGTTGAAAATCGCTGCTTTCAGCCTGGGACTCAGGAGGCCCTTTCAGCCATGGTTAGGTGTGGGTGTGGCCATGGTGCAGCCTGCTGGAGCCGTGTGGTAGGTGATTAGTAACACGGATCTGGGCTTGGAGAAGTTGGAACTTGTAAATATTTGGGAGTTGGCAGTATATGGATTGTCACTGAATAGTGGGGGTAGATGGACTCAACCAGAAAGAGAAGGCAGAGTGAGCAGAGAAGGTCTAAGAACAGAGCCCTGGGGGTGGCTGGGGAGGAAAAACCTGAGAAAGGGGCAAAGAAGCAAGAGCCTCTTTTAGTGAGTCAGTGTTCCATCTTGGAATTTTAAAGGGATTTTATTTTTCTAAACTCAAGAAGCAAATATAAGTTGATTCCTTTTGCAGCATGTTGGAGTCAAAGTGTTTTCTCCTCGTGCTCACTCAGTGTCCTGTGTGCCACACTGGTCACATTATAGTCACCAAGCTGTCTGGGATTTTGAGGACTCTAGTGTTCAATGTCCACATAAAACAAAGTCTTCTTACCTGGGGAAATGTATGGTGCCCTTTGAAGCACTAATATAATATTAGACCAAAAATATGGGATGCAGGAGGAAATCTCTCAGATTTTAAGCCTTCATACATCTCCAGGTGTCCACATCCTTAACTGTGATGGGAGATTCGTAACATCATCATTAGTTCTTGTGAGAGTCAGGTAAAATAATATATAAGAAAGCCTTGGACAAAGATTAAATGTTCTATACAGATGCAAGGTATTGGGCTGATTCTAATGCTTTCATTTGGAAGAATCTCACACAGGGAGCTCAGTGCTCTGGCAGGGCGTCAGTGCTCAGTTAATCTGACTCATCTATTCTCCAAATAAAGAAAGAGAGGGTGCAAAGGGGTGAGGAACTGATCCTAAATTTTTACAACTATAGTGGCAAGGACAGACCGAAAGCCATGATCCACTGACTTAGGCCACTTCTGCTATTGCAGCCCTCTGTGCTGTAAGGACACTTGGTGTCCCTCAAGAGGGGAGAAGGGAAACCAAAGGAAGATGAGTGTATGAGACGTGTGACAAGAGTCTGTTAGGAAAATAAGGAGAATGAATTCTGTCACGTGGTTTCCTAGTGCTTCCAATCCTGGTTTGCTTCGCAGTCTTCCGATGATTTCTGCCACGCGCTGTCATAACCAGACTCTGAATGAACCTGGGGAACCTCGGGCCAGAGTCTCCATGAGATTTCATGCCAGTTAACAAGTAATGATAAATATCAAATGTATATAATCAAGAAAATGATTAAGTGTGAGTAATTAGGTAAACAATTACTCGAAATGATAAAACTTGTGAGGACAGGATAACACTTGCTTTGCCCTTTACATAGCCCAGCATTTGGCAGATAGTTGGCAAGTCCACAAATAGTTACTGAATGATATAATAGATGTGCAAGAAGGCTAAGAAGAAAAGTTGCCAGCTGTTCTGAAAGCATGTGAAAGATGGCCAGACCCGGTCTGGGGGCTCAAGGCACGCCCCTAAGGAAATGCTATTTAGGCTCACATATAAAGCAATCATGGTGGTGGAAGGCATGCGAGAGATCCCTGGCAAGAGGGAGTCTGCTGTGGTCTAACCAGGGGCAGTTGGCAATGGTGGGGCTAGAGCCTTGTGTTAGTCGTCTATTGCTCTGTAACAAATGACTCTGGAATTTAGTGAGTTAAAACAATAAGCATGTATGATCTCATAGTTTCTGTGAGTCAGGTATCCAGGAGTGGCTTAGATGATGATTCTGGCTCAGGGTCTCTCATGGGGTTGTAATAACAATATTGGTTGTGGCAGCAGTCATCTGGAAGATTGACTGGGGTTAGCACACTTCCTTCCAAGAAGCCTCAGCCAACAGCCTGGGTCCTTCAGTTCTTCACTGGCTGTAGGCCAGAGACCTGGTTTTCTCACTACGTGGGTCGGCAAGTTTAAACTCACAACACGGCAGCTAACTTTCTCCAGAGTAAGTGACCCAAGAGAGAGAGACAGAGAGAGAGAGAGACAGAGAGAGAGACAGAGAGAGAGAGAGAGAGGCAGAAGATGTAATGACTTCTATGATCTAGCCTCAAAAGTGATATGTCATCATTTTTATGTATGCTTTGGTCACTCAGACTAATACTGATAACAGCCTGGGCGGACTACAGAAGAATGTTAACACCAGGAAGCTGGGACATGGGGCCGTCTTGAAGGCCAGCTACCACAAATGGTAATGAAACACAGGCTAGATGGAGTAGAGTTTTCAGTTCATGTTAAGGGCTTTATGCTTCATTCTAGGAGCAATAAGAAGACTTGGAAGAATTTTAAGCAAGGTCCATTCACAGGCCTGGGAATTTAAGGACAAGACAACTCTCCATCAGGAGTGTAAGGGAGCGGCCAGATGGAGGCATGCCCTCATCCCTCAGGCCTGGGTGTGCATTAATTCATTTAGCCAACATTTATTGTGGAGCTTGGATGTGCCAGGTGATGGACAAGACCTATGCATGCCCTCACTTCCAGAGGCTTACAGTCCGAGGAAAAACAGAAGTTAGTAAATGGGCATTTATACTCCAGCACAAGAACTTCTATAACAGGGTAAAGTGCGGGTTTCTATGACAACACGTAGGAGGGCATATAACTCATTTTGGGGAGTCAGGAAAGGAGGAGGTACCATCTACACAGGGACCCTAGGAACGGGTAGGCAGTGGGTAATGTTCCATGTATGAACACTGGCCAGGAAACGAGAGGAGAATAGCAGGTTTGGGGGAACTGGACGTAGTTCAGTGTGTCTGGAGTCTAGATCGGAGGTGAGCGTGGGCGGAGGGGTGAGCAATACCAAGTCAGTGTGGTAACTGGGGTGACAGCGGGATGAGCCTCTCAAACTCTTGTTAAACAGTTTGGACTTTATTTGGGGAATAAGAGGAAATTGTTACAGGGCTGTAAGATGAGAATAATTTTAGAATGATTACTAAAACAACATTTTAGAATGATTACCCTGGCTGCAACAGGGCGAATAATTTGAGAGCAGAAAATTTGGAGGCTGGGAGAGGAATTCAGAGGCCATGCTAATAATAACACAGGTGTGAATGGATGGTGGCCCACACTCAGGTTAGCGACAACTGGACCTAAGAGGTATTTAGGATGTAAAGTTGCTAGAATCTGATGGTTATTCAGTTGAAGGTGAGGAAGAGGAAGTCCAGGGTAATGCCCAGAATTATGGTTTAATCTTCTGAGCTATAGGAAGTGAGTAAAACTAGCTCAAATGAAGGCAGGGAGGGATGTGACCATTGGAACCGAGGTGCAGGTTGACTGGTCTGGTTACCAGTGTTAGAAGCACATCATCCATAATTTTGGCTTTGTTTTAAAATTTCTGAAAGTTATGTTGCATACTCTGGGAGGAGGGGAGCCTGCAAAGGTAGAGTAGTTCCTTTTACCATAGGAGTCGGAGGTCAGGAAAGGAAGCTTTTTTTTTCACTTAAGGATTTTCTTAAACTCAAGGGCACAGCAGTAAGGGATGATTACACACCCCAGAAGACAATGGAATGAATCCCACGAGGCTTTATACAATGACAAAAGAAAAGTTGATTCTTACCTGCGGTATTTTACCCAAAACATTCTGTAACAGTGGATTTGCCTCCAGTAAGAAATTACAACCTTTTTACTGGAATAAAAGTCTCCTGTTTATAAATGTACATCAGTTCATACCTTTCTCTTCAAGCATCTCAGTTCTGAGAGAGTTGAATTAGTGATGGAATTCACTTTACAACACTGATTTCCCAAATTGCACTTTTTGAAATAATGAAATATTAGCAGCACCTGCTGTGTGTGTGTGTGTGTGTGTGTGTGTGTGTTTATGCTATAATACATAATAGTCCCTAATTGACATTGGGGGTCAAGAGCTAAAATTCTGTCAAACATAGAGGCCAAACAACTTTTTATGTGGCTCCTTCTTTCTTCTTTATTCCAGGTCATTACTACTCCCACTGGTTCCTTTATACACCCAAGCTAGTCTGATTCATCTGCTTCTCTCTCCTCCTACAGAAACTGCTAAAATTATTTTCTGTTGAATTATAACAGTATTTCTCTGGAATCCCAAATTCCACCTTTAGCTTCCATTGAGAATAGTCTCAAAGTCTTCCCTTTGGATGACATCCCTGACTTTCTTGTTTGTGCGGTCCATTCTTTGACCTAATGGAGGAGGTTTTGGGGGTCCAGTAGGGCTCACTATTGTGCACCAAGTGAGCCAGAGACCTTTTTCTGGCAGCAGAAGCAGTTTTCCCGAGTCCTGTGCTGCCCTCTCCCTTGCCTCTCACCTTCTCCCATTGCAGCTCTATGGACTCCGTCTCCCATTGATTGCTGATGCTCGAAACCCTTCATGCAACCACAATGACTTTGACTTTCCTTTTTTCTTCTTCTTCAAAAAGTGACTCTGCAAACAACCTGTGCTGTATTCACTTCCAAGATATTTACATTTGAGACATATCACAAAGAAATCAATCTGTGAGCAAAAGTGAGCTTGCACACAAAGATGCGTCTGCTGAGAATGAATGAATGGAACGACAGGATTGGCTGGGCCAGTTACTCACCTCAGAGGCTTGTCCCGTGAGGCAGCTGCCTTGTCATGAAGCTGGAAAGAGGCTGAATTGACGTGGAGCTTGCAACTCTCTTCTGAACTCTTGAACCCACTTTCTCACCCTCTCACTTCTGAAACTAGTCATTTGAACTATCTGTAACAAACCCACAGACAAAAGCAATTCTATTAAACACCATTTGATTTTATTTACTTGCTGTTGAAGCAAGTAAAGACTAGGGGGTTAAGTGACTGTGTCTAGTAAAGAGTTGAGCTAGATGGAAAAGAATTCACTTAATTTGTGGCTTAATATATTAGACCCTCTTAAAATACTCTAAGTTTTAATATTTCTTTATCTTCAACAGCAAAGGTTTATTGAGTACCTATTTGCAAGAAATGCAAGGCACTATGCCATATGCTAAGGGTAAAAGATGCGGATCCTGCTTGCATGCACCTTGCAGGTATGGAGATCCTGGGGATAACAACATACTTAGATAGAAATAAAATGAATCAGCATATGTCAGGATGATTCCAATCCCCAAATACCATGAAAAGTGATGTCAGGACCATTAGAACAAAGATTCTAGAAAAGGTAGAACTAAGGCATAAGATAAGATAAGATCCATCTACTCACACCATTCTTTAGACTGACAGGTAGAAATGCAGGCTGGGAAGAGGGTTATGAGGACACGGTGACCATTTTGGCTGAGGAAAGGATGTTTACAGGGTAGTGCTGGAAGCTTCATTTCTAGAGGTTAATAAGGCCTGACTGCAGAGTCTTAAATAGTAAAGGGAGTGTGAACTTCCTTATTAAAGTTACAAATAAGCTCCTAAAATTTTGGGGCGGGGGATGAAAGCTTTCCAAAATATATTTGTTGAGGGACATATTGAGGATAGTGTTAGACACCATCCCAGTGTAAGGATTCAACACCAAGGAAGACACTGTTTGCGCAGTTGAGTGGAGACAGACAAGTAGACAGTCGTCTACAAAATACTATCAGTATTCATTATCACTCAAAAAATAAAATACTGAAGATGCACATCTAACAAAACATGTATAAGACACACCTGCTAAAACTACCAAGTGCTGATGAAGGAAATAAAAAAGTATTACCTACACAGAGTGATATACTGTCTTCATGGGTTGAAGACTCAACAAAGTAAAGATTCAATTCTCTCTAAAGCAATATGCAGATTTAATGTCCTTCATATCAGTATTCCAGCAAGATCCTTATGTACATATAGGTAAGATTATTCTAAAATTTATGACGAAAGGCAAAAGAACTAGAATCAATAAAACATGTTTTGAAAAAAGAAAAAAAAAAGGGGGGGTGGAATTTGGAGAAACTGGTCTACCTGATTTCAAGACTTACTGAGCTATAGTAATCAAGGTTGTGTGGTATTGGTAAAAGGATAGACAAATCAATGGAACAGAATTGGGGACCCAGAAATAGATACACATAAACATGCCCAACTTGTTTTTGACAAAAGCAATAAACAAATTCAAAGTCAAGCTATAGATTAGGAGGAAAATATTTGCAAACTACATATCTGACAAAGGACTAGTACCTAAGATATATTTTTAAAAAAACTCTTTAAAACACAATTATTTAAAAATAATCCAATGAGAAAAATCCATGGGAAAATACAATAAAAATTAAATCAAAAAAGAAAAAAATAGAAAAATCTATGAAAAGATATTTCACTAAAGGGAATATATAGGTGGCAAGTGAACACATAAGATATTCAATATCATTAGCCACTAAGGAAATATAAATTATAACCAGAATGAGCTATCAACTGACACCTAAAAATATAATAACACCAAATACTGGTGAGGATGCAGAGAAACTGGACCAGGTCAGTCACACATTGCTTGTAGGAATATGAACAATCATAGCTACTTTGGAAACTACTTTGGCAGTTTCTTAAAGACAAAAACTAAACATGCAGCAACCATATGATATAGCCATTATAACCTCTCATATTTATCCCAAAGAATAAAAAACTTATTTTCACTCAAAAACCTTTATAGGAACATTTACTGTAGCTTTATTCATAAAAAAAACTTTAAACCATCCAGATGTTTTAATGGGTAGGTGATTGAACAGACCATGATGCATTCATTCCATTGAATATTATCAGCAATAAAAGAGTGCATTGTTGATACATCGAACAACATGGGTGATTTACCAGCAAATTACGCTGAATGAAAAAAGCCAATCTCAAAAGTTTATAAACTGTATAACATAATTTATATAACAATCTTGAAATGACACAATTATAGAAAGGAAGGACAGACTAGTGGTTGCTGGTGGTTGGGCATAGGACTGGGAAGGAAGGGAGTGCTGGACCACCATGGGAGAATGTGAGGATCCCTCGTGGTGGAACTCTTCTGGATCTTGACTATGTCAATATCAATACCAAAGTGCTCATATTACTACCATTTTCTAAGATGATGCCATTAGGGGACACTGGGTAAAGGGTATACAGTTTAGCTCATCTCTATATTACACCTTACATCTATCTATACGTGCATCTATAAGTGTCTAAAATAAAAGTTTAATTTGAAAAATTAAAGATTGAGTTAGCCTAGAGGAGATGGGGAGAAAGGCACTCTAGGCAGATGGAGAAATGAACTGAAACTGGGTCAGCAAAGCTGCAGTGCAGGGAGTGTGTCGAGTGGGGAATAAGGTTGGAGTGGTCAGTCAAGGCCAAATTACAGAAGCCATCGTTTAAGGAATTGGAAATGCCTGAAAGTTAGGAATAGCCTTTGGAGAATTTTAAGTAACAGAGTGACAGAATCGTATTTTTGTTTACGGTGATAATTAGAGGATGACTAGATTCAATCAATTGATGGGGGAAATTCACATTTCCATCCCCCAGACAGCCTGGGGGACGGAAATGTGAAATTAAATGTTTGGAGGTATTGATAAGGTATAAGAAAGTCACAGTGAGAATAAAGACTAAGAAAAGGTAGGAGGATACAATCTGGGGGGTGGATATCAGGGTTTTAGTTTAAGAGGTAGGATAGTTTTAGAAAACAGAAAAGAACTGAATTTGAAATAAGAGTAAATTTGAGTCACGGAACTGTGGTCACAGGTTGTACACATGGATGTCAGATTCACCTGGAACCTAGAATTAGGACAGAACCAGAGGAGAAAGGGAGGTAATAAATATGAGCCAGGTACCCAAATATGTGATAAATGTGACTAGTAACTGGAAAGTGAGTAGTAACAATGACAAAGGAGAGAGTACAAGCCACAGACGGCTGGTATAACCCTTAAAGATGGTGTTTTTCTACAAAGAAGGAAGGGTAGTAATCTGAAGGCAGCAGTGTCTAGCAAGACATATATAATTTATATCCCTCATCCTATGGAGGGCGAGACAACAAGTGGCTTAGGACTGGGAGTGTTCTGGGGATGAGAGAAGGAAGGACACAGGACCAGAGAAGCTTGCATTTTGCATAGTGGTGAAGGATGACAGTGAGTGACAGCCATGGTTGAATTAACTGGCTTCAAGATGCTGCCTGGATTTCTGCCATCAAATGGCTTTTAAACTGGCAGAGCCATTATTAGGTCCTGGGGTGTCTGAGACAGGATGACATATGTTGTTTGTGTCCCGGTCAGTGATCTGAAGCTTGCAGAGAGCAGTTGGTTTTTGTTTCAGTCAAGTTCAATCCAAAGAATGAGAAGCGCATTTAGGCCAACATGAGATTGGAAAAAACTTCCAGCATTGGCAAAACTCGGGCTTTGGTAGAGAAGGCTGATGTGGTCAAGCTCAGGGCGTCCTATCCCTAACATTTGTGGGACCTGGAGCAAAGGACAAATGAAGGCCCCCGGCCTGTGGTTCACCTCTTTGTCTTCACAGCCCTGGCTTTGTTCTGGAACAAGAGGAGTCCTGGGGATTTCCCAGCCCACACATCCAAGCTCTGTCCACTAAATCCTGGCAGCTGCCTCTTGGCTGCCTGTCAGGCCTAAGGCAGAGGACACTATTGGCTCTGTCCTTGCTCAGGAGGACTGTCCTGGGAAAAGGTCCAGGCAGGATTGGAAATGAGCTCCACGCTATTGCTTGGGCAAGGAATTATGAGGTTCTGGGTACCTAGGTTATTGCCTAAATACGGAGGAATATGGGCCTCAGATTGGCATGTGCTCATGAACTTCTTGCCCCTTGGAAAGAAGCACAGCCGGATGGTGGCTGAGAGGGCCTGTCCAGATGATAGGCATAGTACTGGGGCCCACAGGCCTAGGGGTGGTCCTGAGTTCAAGTCAAGGTGAAGTAATGCTCCAGAGATCTGTTGGCCTGAATAAAGCTCAGCATCTGGTTGAAGCAGTGACACAGTTAAATTAGAGCAATTCCTTTACCCTCTTCCTCCTTCTTTCTCCTCTTTCATTTCATTCTCCAGAGGTAACCAATGAAATGAGTGATATACTCATCCATACATTTACATACGTTGTTTAATAATTGCTTTTTTATTGTAAACATATCATGGCTATATTTATCAGTTGGTAGACATAAATATATTTTGAATGGTAACCTAATTTTTTTAGTAGTAGAGTTACTATTTTTTATTTAACCTGCATTAATGTTATTTCTAACTGTTTTCACTATTATAAACAATGTTGAAATTTACCTTTTTATGTAACATATCCTTCTTGAGTACCTACTGTGCCCGGAATCATTTTATCAGTGGAGATTCGAGCACTGAACAATGCCAACGAGAATGGAGGTTCTTAGCCCTGGGGCAAGTCCGACCATAAACATAATTAAATTCTATAGAATGTCATATGGGGGTAGGTGCTACAAAGAAAAATAAAACAGGGAAGGGAAATAGTGGTGTTGCAACTGTAAATAAGATGTGCTACGGAAAAGCATTTCTGAGAAGATGGGGTCTGAGCCAAGAACAGAAGGAGGTGAGGAGACAGAGGTAACAAATGCCTGGAAGAGAGCGCGCTTCAAAGAGAGATCAGCAGTGATGTCTTTATGTCCTTGGGTTAATATTTCTATGGAAAAGATTCTGGGATGTGTTGTAGCTGGGTCAAAAGCCAGGTACATTTTAAATGTAACTAATTTATATCTCTATCAGCCATGTGTACAGTGACTCTTGCAAAAACTCTTGAAAGCAACTATTTTGGTGGGAAAATATTTGGTACGACTTTGAAGAAAGGGGATGTACCTCCAAATGAACCTGCTTTACAGAAAATAGGGTCTAAATTGTTTTCTAAGGAGATTCCACTTAGGAATCTGAAAAGCTTATACTGATTGGTAGTCGCTTTTTGTGTATTTTAGAAGACAACATTTCATTATGAATGTGGAAAATATTTTCATGCCTATAGCATGAAGTCCCTGGGGGGGGGGGCACATCATGTACAGCTGCCTGCTGACCAGCAGCACTTCCTTTAAACTGAAATAAACTTGTCTTATAAGTAACGGAAGTGTTGTTGTCTGTTTATCAGGGTAGCTTAACCTAGCCTAATGAATGCTTTGGGTTTTCTAGGGCAATAATCATACCATCTGGTAAGAGTATGATATGCCAGTTTCTTTCTCTGTAAGAAACGGCCAAACTACCTTCCCAAGTGGCTGCACCCTTTTGCATTCCTACCGCCAGTGACTGAGAGCACCTGCTGCTCAAGGTTTCCACCAGCTTTTAGCGTGGTCAGTGTTTTGGATTTTAACGGCTGTAATAGGTGTGTAGCAGCATCTCGCTGTTGTTTCCTGATCCCATTTTGACACTGACTAAAAAATGTCTTTGCTCAGACAATCTTTAAATGCCCTAGACTTAATTACGTTTTCCACCCTCTCTACTGCCATATGTGTACTGAGCAGCACAATGAGAGTAGAGAGAACCTAAAACAGAGAGGAAAGGAAAGTAAGCAATTTTAGGCTCCTAGGCACAATTCTGTGTGTATGTGTGTGTGTGTGTGTGTATGCATGTGCGTGTGCTCACACTAAATAGTCGTTTTCACGTCTGTTCAGTAACCCAGAAATCTCTGCAGCTTTCAGAATACAATTCAAGAACTTATAGAAAAGTTGATAGAGTAATTCGGTGGCCTGTGGGGAGGCTTGCCTCTTCTGGTAATTTCATAATCTCAGGTATTATCTATTTAATTGTTTAATGAAAAGGAGTTATAAGAAGGAAGTTGATTAAATTAGAATTTCTTGGGAAGATTAAGAATCGTGCCCCTAAAGAGAAACCAGAGGTATCTGGTGGCTCATTATAGCATCTTGAGAACTGGGTAGGTAGGTTTAGAGAACATTTTATATGAGGAAATATTCATGAAGAAAAGAGCAGGAAATATTCAGGAGACTTTAAGTTTAAGAGGATTGTATGATAGATAGAATAATGCCTTCCTGAAGATATATGGACCTTAATCTCTAGAACCTGTGAATATACCACCTTCCATAGCAAAAGATTTTGCAGATGTGATTAAATCAACAGCCTTCAGGTAGGGAGATTATCCTGGTGGGACCAGTATAATCACAAGGGTCCTTGTAAACCGGAGACAAGATGGATACATCAGGCAGAAAATGTGGGGACAGGAGCAGTGGCCAGAGAGGAACAAAGAAGATGATACACCGCTGGGTTTGAAGATGGAGGAAGGGGCCACAACCCAAGGAATGCAGTGTGCCTCTAGGAGCCAAAAAAAGGAAATCGATTCTCCCATAGAGCCTCCTTCCGTCACTCAGGAAACTCCAAGGGTTTCCGAAACTTCTGTATTAGGAACTGGAGACCAAATATGTATTTCTTATTATAATCACAATATCACAAGCAACAATAGAAATCAAGCAATAATTGTTTTTTCTTAAAGTTTGGTATTGGACAAAATAAAATCGAAAGAAATGCTGTTAGTGTGAGCTCCAGGAATCTTGATAAGTGTGTTTTGTCTTTTTGCTATTTTCAGTAATTATGTGTTAAGGGAATAGTGTGGCTATCAAACTCAATGACGTAGTAGAATGACTATTAAACTCAACATGTGTCATAGGTTGGATTAAGGAAAGTGAGGAGACACCAAGCCTTCATGTCCGTCTAATACATCCCTGGGTGTGAGCAAGTTCGCAGAGCTGAGTAGAGCTTGTGCCTCTTCCCGGATGATGCAAGTGTGCCTGTTGGTGATTTATTGCCTCTGGGCTCCACATCACCCTGCACTGTCATGCTTGCAATGGATTTTGCAAACATTTCTTCTTTACCTCCTGGCACCACGTTTTTTGTCAGTAGAGGGCAAAGAGGAAACCCTTTAGGCAGAAGCTTTTCTAACCAGTTCAGACAGCTCTTCTCTCCTTGTTCCTGTGGTGTTTGGCCATCCTGCTGCCGAACAGCCTGTGGGGGTGATGGCCAGCAGGTTTCAGTGGTCCCACTGCTGGCAGCTTTCTAGAAAGCTGGCTTCTCTGTGAGCTAAGCAGCATCCCTGTGGGTGGCTTCCAGGTGAGTTCTGTGGGTGCCCCTGACAGCTTCCCAGTGAATTCCACAGCTGCCTCTGCTGGCAGCTTCCACCAGTGCCCAGTGATGGTTCCCTGCCCTCCAGCCTTTGCTCTCTGACTGTGGAGCAGCTTCCCTTCCATGCAGTGGGCTACCCCACAGCTCTCTAACCTGAGCTGTTTCCCAGCCTCAGGGCAGGGCCCTTCCTTCCTTGGATTCTCTCCCTCAGACCAAGGATAATCTTTAGAGTTCTCTTTATCACTTTTAGGTAGCTAATCCCCTGTAAATAGTTAATATTGACCTTTCCTGTTCAAATTACTATGGAGTTTCTGCCTCTTGACTGGCCTTTGGCTAATATTAGGACCCGGAGCCAAGGGAAGAATTAGTGTTCTGCATGGGGCTCCTTTCACATATTAACTTCCCTTCCCTTCAGAATCCTCATCACAGTGTTACATTTCTTTTGGATGTATATATGTTGTTCTAGCTTGGATTTTGTCGTTGCTTACAAACCTCTCCTCAGTACATTTTGTGTACTTGAGAACTAATCAGAGTGTCTAAAAGCAGCACATAATGAACAATGCGCACACATGCACACAGTCATTTCATTAGGAGCTGAGGCAGTGTGCTCTAGACCCAACCCTGACTCTGGGAGTAAAAGAGAACATCAGAGGGAAGTCTCTGAGCTTTCCTACTACAGAGTTTGATTAGACGGAGTTAAGATATTTTCAGCTCAAAGGTTCTATGAAGTTTGATCTCATTGTGGTTTTAATTTGCATCTCTCTGATAGCTAACGATATTGAGCATCTCTTCATGTGTCTCTGGATGTTCTGTATGTCCTCCTTCGAGAAATGTCTGTTCAAATCCTTTTCCCATTTTTTAATTGGGTTGCTTGTCTTCTTAGAGTGGAGTCGTGTAAGTTCTTTGTATATTTTGGAGATTAAACCTTTGTCTGAGGTATCATCGGCAAATATGTTTTCCCATACAGTTGGTTCTCTTGCTAATTTAATACTGTTTTCTTTAGCCATGCAGAAGCTTTTTATTTTGATGAGATCCCATTTGTTTATTCTTTCCTTTATATTCCTTGCTCTAGGGGACATATCAGTAAAAATGTTGCTGTGTAAAATATCTGAGATTTTCTTGCCAATGTTCTCTTCTAGGACTTTAATGGTGTCACAGCTTATATTTAAGTCTTTTATCCACCTTGAATTTATTTTGGTGTATGGTGTAAGTTGGTGCTCAAGTTTCATTTTTTTGCACGTAGCTGTCCAGTTCTCCCAACACCATTTGTTGAAGAGGCTATCTTTACTTCAGTCAGGATGGCTGTCATAAACAAAGCAACAAACAACAAATGTTGGAGAGGGTGTGGGGAAAATGGGTCCTTAGTTCACTGTTGGTGGGATTGCAGACTGGTACAACCATTATAGAAAACAGTATGAAATTTCCTCAGAAAAATGAAAATCGACCTGCCTTTTGACCCAGCAATTCCACTGCTAGGATTATATCCTAAGAATCCTAAAACATCCATTTCAAAGAACCTATGCACCACAATGTTCATAGCAGCACAATTTACAATAGCCAAGAGTTGGAAGCAACCTAGGTGCCCGTCAGTAAATGAATGGATCAAAAAATTGTGGTACATATACACAATGGAATTCTATGCTGCAGAGAGAAAGAAGGAGCTACTACCCTTTACAACAACATGGATGTAACTGGGAAGCATTATGTTGAGTGAAATAGGCCAGGTGTTGAAAGACAAATACCATATGATCTCACCTTTAACAGGAAGCTAAACAACAAAACGAACAAGCAAGCAGAATAAAAACAAAAACACTGAAATAGAGAACAAGGGGGCAGTGACCAGAGGGGAGAAGGAAGGGAATTTAAGGGGAAAAAAAGGGAGGGATTTGGAGGAACGAATAGGAAGGACACAGGGTCGAGAACTAAGGGGGGTGGAAATGGGAGGGAGGTGGGGAGCACGGGGTGGGGGGGCTGGGATGGGAGAAATAGACAAGAAACTGTACTTGAAAAATAACTAAATAAAATTTAAAAAAAGTTTGATCTAAGTGGTATGAACATTCAAACAGCAAAATGTTAGTGACAGGATGGGACAGTTTTGAGGGCTAAGCGTAGATTTTGAAGGCGAGAAGGACACCTGTGACCATGAGACACAGAGAATAGCCACTGAGCATGAGGAGAGCTGTTCTGAGCTGGAAGTTACTCTCCTTGTGCCAAATGCAGGGAAATGTAGAAAAATATTCTCATCACAACAGTGGCAGGTAGAGGCTGTCTCTAGGCAACTGCGTAGCCAATCAATATTTTATTCGGAGCTGGAGTCGTTACACAGAAACACATGGGAACAGATGTAAAGTTACATAAATATTGTTGATATTGCTTTTATTTTAAAGTCCAAGTTAAGCATTTGTAGATTGGAAGACTGGGCATTTTTTATGAAGAGTTCTACATTTTACAATGTGGGACTGTTAATAAGAGCAGATCAAGGTGAACCCAATTACTTCAATATTTTTAAAAAACCAGCTGATCATGAAAAAGAGCCAGGACAGCTATCAAATAAAAAGATTGTGTGCTGGGTAGTTAATGGTCTCAGACCTAGTGAATCACTTCTAGCCAAGAAAATGAGGCAAAAGTGATGGGACACCACTTCTGAGATTTGGGTTAAAGGAGATGCTGAATTCTATCTTCTCCCCCTCTCTTAACCTCTTACTCCAGTGACGCCAGCTGCATGCTGCGAGCTGCCCTGTGGTGAGGCGCATGGGACAGGGACCTGGGGGCAGCCTCTGGCCAACATCAGGGGGAATCTCAGGCCCTCGGTCTGCTAGCTGTTAGAATGATGCACCTAAAACACCCCTGGGTGTTAGCAGGTTTGTAGAACTGACTAGGGCTTATGCCTTTTCCCTGATGATGAAGGCGTGTCTGTTATTGATTTAACCCAAGTCCTGCCTGGGTTTTTCTCACTCAGGTGTTAAGATGAGACCACAGCCCACACCTTGGTCATAGCTTGGTAAGAGCCTTTGAGGCAGAGATGCCAACTAAGCTGTGCCCAGATTCCTGACCCACAGAATCTATGAAAAAAAATAAATGTTTGTTGTTTTAAGCCATTAAGTTTTATTGTGCAGCAATAGAGAATTAATATAAATATATAAAAATAGCATATTGGTTTCCTATGGCCAGTCTAACAAATTGCCACAGACTTGGTGACTGAAAACAACAGAAGTTTATCCTTTCCCAATTCCGAAGGCAAAGCTGTGTCACTGAGCTGACACCAAGCCGTCAGCAGGGTGGCACCCGCTTCGGAAGCTCCAGGGGAGAATCCTTTCCTCTTCCAGCTTCTGGTGGCTGCTGCATTCTTTGCTTTTGACCACATCACTGCAATCTTCAAGGCCAGCTCCTTCAAATCTGTTTCATCTTCAAAGTGGCTTTTCCCCTGTGTGTGTGCACATGTGTGTGTGTGTGTGTGTGTGTGTGTGTGTGAAATTGCCCTCTGCCCTCCTTTTATAAGGATACCTGTAGTTGTATTTACAACCCACTCAGATAATCCAGATATTCTCTCTATCTCAAGATCTTTACCTTAATAACATCTCCAAAAATGCTTGTTCCATGTAAGGCAACATTTACCAGGTCCAGGTTTTGGGGCATGGATATCTTCTGGAAGGCCATCTTTCAGCCTACCACAAATAACTAACATTTTAAAAAGTCTTATTAAGCTCTAGATACCGTGGTAGATACTTTAGATGTATTTTCATTTACATGCATTTTATTTGCACAGATAATCATCCCTCCTTTGTGTACAAAGAAGCTGAGTGTCAGAGAACGTAAGTCACTTGACTATATTTACATGGCTGGTAAGTGGTGACGCCAGGGTGAACCCAAACAGCCTGACCTCCGAGTTTGTACCTCTGACTGCTGTGTTGTATTGCCTTCCTATGTGTTCATCTGATTATCCTGACTAATTAGAAAAGGGTGTGTCTATTTTACTGCACATAATATATTCAGTGAGTTCTTATTAACATTGTATCTTTTGATATCTTTTAAATTCTTAAGTTAAATGAACACTTACAGTTAGTTTTAAGGAGAGATATTTGAACTGGGAAGGCCTTACTTAGCACTTAGAATAAAATTCCTGTTGTCTGTTGAAAATAGGCCAACGAACTCAGCTCTCATACAGAATGGATCCTGAACACAGTCTATTCTTTGAATGTGCCATGTTTACTTAAAACAATCTCTGGTGTGGAGGATGTGAAGAGTTGGAATAGCCAAAGCTGCACTTTCTGGAGCAAGGCTCTCTAGGAAAACTGATTGCTTTGAGTGCTCAGAGTCACTTCTCCATCATTAGTTTTGGGTGGATTTATTTTATGTTTCCTGAGGAAAGTAGGTCTAGACACAACATCTGAATGAAAAGAGAGGAGAGGTGATGCTTGCATTGATCAATGTTCAAAATGAGAATGTATGTAATGGATTCCAGATTAAGTTCTGCTTAACATTTGCAATGTTATTCCTTTAACAATGGCTGGTTTTCCATGTATGACCTGGTAGTCTAAAAATTCCAGATCACATGGAAACTTCAGGCCTGTGTAGATTTAAACATCAGGCTTATGAATTCCTTTCCCATATGTGTCTTCATGGAAGCAGATTCAAAATTGAAGGAAGTAATAGTGTTGGAGGCCATGGAGCTATTTGTTTTTCTTCTTGCCACTGCATTAATGATGGCATGCCCATCCCTTCCTCAATGTGACATGCCTGAGCAGGTGTGCAGATGGTTAAAGGGCTAGGGAGATGAAACTCAGATCACAGATGGTGATGCCTTGTCATGGTTCCAATGACACTTTGAACATTCTGTTCCCCCTCAGACTTACATCACTTCAGATGGCAACCTCATTTGGAGGTGAATTGTTCTTCGCTTTTGTTGTTGTTGTTGGAGTTGACCTCATGCCTGGCACTGTGTGGAGTGTATTGGCCTCATTTCTGCCCCAGAGATGACAGAAGATTTTTGGTATTTAGTCTATGCTTTGTCATATTGATCTTAGAAAATAATATCTGAAGAGGTCCTCTGATTTTATTGAGATTGCTTAGTCGCTGGTACTAGTTTATTTACCTTAGTGCAGCATCTCTCCAAGGATAGATGCTTCATGGACTAAAGAAGTCTCGAGTCAAATTAGTTGGGATCTTAGTGGAAAAAAGTGTTTTGAGGGCACATGAGGTAAAAAAAAAAACACTGACCCCTCTATAACCAACATGTTGACACCCATACCTTATCTCCTCAACACCTCTTTGAATATAGCCTGGTAGATGTTTCTGGTGTGTTGATAGCTACCCCCCTTAAGCTCTCTTCTTTACCTGAGGGCTTTCTTTAGCACTCTGGGAGCTTCTCTGAGCTCCCTGCAGGTGCAACTTACAGTGTAGGACTGTTCATGCCCTCAAGACAGCCCTCAGCCACTGGGAGGTTGGACTTGATAAATAAGTGCCCACACTTCCCCACCCACGTCGTAGTTTCTCAGAGAGTTTCCAGCAGAGCTGAGCTCCAGTGACAATAACTTGTTCGTTAACTTAAGATGTGTGACTGTTCTCATTTCACTATCTCAGTTTTCCCTGTATCATTTGTGTTTCCTTTTTTTTCCCTCTGAGGCAAAGTACCTGCATCCAAGTTCTTCTCTGAGAGTCTGCTTTTAAACAACAGCTCCTCTGGATCCATATTAGGTTTGAGAAGTCCTGGAGAAGAGAACTTCATTTCATCCTCTTCCCTTAACTTATTCCGTGGATCTGTTCTCTACTTTAAAATTCTGTGTATCTAATGTTCTTTACAATATAATTCCTGAATTAGTTTGGGTCCTGGAGCTATCTGAGAGAGGTGTTTCTTCATAGTGTCCTGTGAAGGAGAGTCCATAGATTTCCTTTCACAGCTTATTTCTGTTTTTCAGCATCCATGGCAAAGCCTCAAGGTCACAAGTCTGCAAGGGTATAGTTGCCTCATTTTATCAATGGAGAAACTAAGACCTAGAGTGGTGAACTGTCATCTGGTTCAAACATCTGAGATGCCATAGGAAGTGAGCAAACATTATTTAGCCCAGGCTTTAATAGCTATGGCTTATGGGCAAAACTCAGCCTGCTATCTATTTTTGTATAGCTAGCAAGCTAAGAATAGTTTTACATTTTTAAACAGTTGAAAAAAAAATTTTATAAAGAGTATTTCATGACAGGTGAAAAGCACTGTAAATTCCAATTTTAGTGTACATAAACAAAGTTTTATTGGAACACAGGCACACTCATTTGTTTATGCATTGTCTGTAGCGGCAATGGCAGAGCTAGTTGTCACAGATACTGTATAATCCACAAGCCTAAGATATTTACTGTCTGGTCCTCTACAGGAAAAGCTTGCCAACCCCTGCTTTAGATTCTTAAAAAGTGATGAAGGGAATTGCATGAGTCAGTACGCATGTCAGTCTGTGTAAACAGATGGTAGCCGGGAAGTCAGAGAGCTAGGAGTTGAGCATGGGAGTTCTGTTGCACGCAGCACAGCTAACAAGCTTCAGTGATATTTGGACATGTGACATTGCATCTTTAAATAGCATTGCCCTCATTTATAATATGGGGGAACTGGACAGAAGCTTCTTGAACCCCATTAATGACCTATTTTTTAGATACCATATTTGCCTATTTAGAATTCACTAATCAATCGCCCAACTAATGGCCAGAGAGTTGATATCTCTCATGCAACCCAGCTTTCACTGGTGTGAAAAAATCCTATCTATAACCTCTCCCGAATCCACACTTAGTCAACTCCTTCATCTAATTCTCACCAGACCAGTATCTCCCATGCCTAATCACCCGGGGCCAGACACCAGGCAAGTAGAGATCACCCCTCATAGCCCAGGGGCTGCCAACATTACTCAAACTTGCCCAAGCTAAGCTACTTTCCTTCCCTGCCTTGTCTTTACCGTGAAAAACAGAATGAAGGCTGTAGACCATTTTTTCTCCTCTTTCCTGCTTCCCCAGGTGGCCCTGCATGGTGAGCCACGCCTCTCATTTCTAGGGGACTTGAGATAACAACAACTCTTCTTTCAATAGTGCTGACCTCTTCAGGGCATCACTCAGGCACCTCTATAAATAAAGACTCAGGCACCGGTTGCTTAAGCACAAATACTGTATAATTCTGTGCAATTATCTGAGAGTTCAATGCAGATAATTCCAGAACATGATCTGTTCCTGATGTTCAGCCTAGGCCAGCCTTCCTTTACTGCCGCTCAGTCCCATCACTCCTCATCCACGCGCTGTGGGAAAGCGAACACATCGGCTGCGCCCTCGCCGCTCAGGGAGCCCTGGACCATTTTGCATGACGTATGAGTCAGTCCTGTGGTTTGCCTCCTCGTAAATTGAAAGCTGAGAGTCAGGGACACTTCTCATCACATCACATGGTTTTTCAGTTGTCTTTCCACCTTACCCTGCTCTGAGTTCCCGAAGCCTCCTGTGTTTTCTACTCAGCCCAATGTGAGCTCTGCTGTATTAATTTTTCTCTAGGTGTTTTCTTTAGCTCTGCCAGGTATGACTGACTATGTTCTTTTCAGAAAATTGTCTTTTGATCTCCCCGTCATCATCTTCCTTTTAAAGATCTGTCTCTGTGTGGCCCTCAGGAATCGAGATCTGTTAGGGCTTAGAGGGGAGTGAGCGGTGGGGTGGCACCGGTGGCAGACTGAGTAGGACGCAGTGGGGTGACGGGGACTGTGCTGAGCAAGTGGCCATATACTCTGTTGGCTTAGCTGTTATTTCTCAGCTTTGAGTAATTACTGTCACATGAGAATTCTGTCCAGTGGCGACAAAACTTTTTTTTTTAACAGAGAAGTGCAAAATCTAGACATTTAGGTGGCAGCTCCAGAATTTAAAGTATTTACAACAAATGTAAACAACAACAACAACAACTGTGAGCTGAACAAAATGCAACCGTGAATTTGGTGGAGCCTGTAAGCCGTCACTTTGCTCTGTCTGATCTGTGATAAGTGGGAAAATTCTTACAGACACATTCTTGTTTGTACCCCAGGTTATTCCTTGGCTTCAGAGCTTATGACTGCTGAACCTTTTGGCCTTGGTTGATACTTAATTTTTCCACATGGCACCTTCTCAGAATCCAGCTTCTTGCTACTCTAGGGGTGAATTAGCCAATCCAATTAAGTCATTAATTTCAATGGTGATTTTTCCTTAGGTCTTTCCTTCCTTCTTTGTTAAAATGTATATTTATGAATGATGATATGGAAATAGTATTTTTAGTGACTCTTCACTAAAGTTAGGGATTTTAAACACGTAAAAGGATCAAAGGTCTATGACGGGCCAAAGGTGGCTCTTTGGGGTTATTGGCAGGTGACATTTCATGCCACCTCCCAAGTCACAGGTGTCAGCCAGCTGCTCGTGTCTAGGGCCAGGTCCAAGTGTACTTTAAGATCTGTGTCACCGTGCTCATTGCTATCACATCATCAGTGGCAGTCTCTGGTGAGGGCTGATTTATAGAGGAACTTCATGAATTTTTTCAGTTCTTTCTAAAGTTGGGTGCTTTTTGGTGTTGACAGACACCAGGTTTTAAAAAATCATTTATTTATACACCTGGCAATTGGTTCTATTTGGCATCCTCTACATTGCTCAAGTACTATTTAGCATATTTCATGAGACTCCCTTGAGTTTTAAAAACATTTAATTTTTTTAAAATTCCTACCCGAGGATATTTTTTCATTGCTTTTAGGCAGAGTGGAAGTTAGGGGTGGGGAGAGAGAAAGAAACATTATGAAATATCCATTGGTTGTTTTTTGCATATGCTCCAACTGGGGACTGAACCTGCAAACTAGGCATGTGCTCTGATCAGGAACTGAACACCTAGCCTTTGGTTTACGAGATGATACTCTAACCAACTGAGTCACACAGGCCAGGGTGAGCTTTAAAAATATTTAAATGAAAGATTAAGATTCCACACACACACAAAAAGAGACAGCTGGTGAGACTTGGTTGCATGACAAGTGGAGAGCATATTTTTGGGTTGAGAAGCTCAAAACAGACTTTCTAGTCTTCTCTGCCATTGACTTGGAAGGCGCCCGCATCTAACCTGCCTTCTTTATTCAGTGATACCAGTGAAATGTCTGCCATTTACATCTTCTTTCGCTGCCAGCAGCACTGACGAGAACCTACGAAAGAGCCTCCGTGGGTAGTTGACCAGCTCCGTCTCAGGCATAGTAAGTTTCTGTGCCCGGATTGCACAGTGCGAGTCACTCTTCTGCCCCAAGGTCGGTAAAAATCGAATCAGTAAGTTGAACAGAACAGTGATTTGGCTCCTTTTATTCCCACTGGAAAGTAGAGTGGGGATGAAGAGTAACATGAACTCATATTTTTTCAATGCTTGTTTGCAGCATCAATGTAAGTCTCCTTAAGGGAGTGATGTCTTGACCATAGTCTTCAACTTCATCATTAATGAGAGGAAAGTGAATCTGTTTTCCTTTCCTTTTTGGGTAATTTTTTTGAGGGTAGCACCACCATGTGGATAACATGGTTACAGACTTCTTTTTGGCTTGCATAACAGATAAAACTGTGCGTTTGGAAACATGATTTTGGTTTCTTCTTGCCTATGTCTTATGTCTTTTGAGTCATTGAGAGCAGCATGGTGATAAAAAACTATTTTTTCAGCACTGTAATGCTGCTTTCAAGGATCTTCTGCTTTGATAAAATGACTGAACCACAAGCAGGAAGATGACAGTGGGAAGTTCATAGAGCAGCTTTGTGTCTGGCAGAGTAGAAATCAGACACCTCATTTGGAATCAGCTGATTTGGACTCTGCGAGAAATGCCAGGAGCTGTTATAGTGGCAACTTTTTGACCTTTATTGCTCAAGGGATGCAGGCCGAATCTGAGAAAAGGAAGGGAAATAAAATCTGGCTGTAGGGCACAAAAGAATTTTATCAAACTGTTTATGCCTGGTTTTCTTTAGAGCTGAGATGGCATCCCAGGTCCAGAACCTCATCTCTGAAGAATGTCAGGTTGCTATTAATCGTGTGGCATCCTATGAGCTGCCCCTCAGTGATGCTTATTTATCTATGGCCTGTTAGTACAATGAAGACACGGGAGCACCTTTCTTTATTGCGTTCTCCAAAGACCAACCTGAGGTGAAGAGGAAACAGGGGAAGCGGTTCCTAAGACATCTAAGAAGATGTGAGGGTAAAATCTGCCTTCTGGTGAACCATAAAAATCTGCCTAAAGGCCTGATGTAGATAACTGAGGAAGTGGCATAAAGGCGCTAGAGTCTGCTCTGGAAATGGAGAACAAGTGAACCAAGCTTCTGCAAGACCTGAGGATTGTGGCTTCTGAAAATAGAGAGAAGGATCCGTTACGCTTCATGGGAAGGTACCTGGATAAACAGGAGAGGAACACAAGCTACCTAGGACACCAGCTTGTATATCATAAGGGATTAGAAAAGCAGGGCCAGCAGGAAGACCCACTTAAAAAGCCTGCTGTAGTGTCTGTCAGGTAAAGACTAACACCTGAAGGCAACAAAGCACATTTTCCCACTGTAGTAGATCACAGAATCAACTACCTAAGAATCTTAATCTTTTCCATTTGACAGAAGACTGCCTTCCTTCATTGTTGGGTATACAAATAAATCTGGTTTTGCCTTATAAATTTTTTTCTGACTCTTGGGAGAATGAAGAAAGAAAGAACACCTAGAAACATTCTATCGACCATGGCTTTAGTCCTAATAAAAAAGTGGGGGTGATAGTTTTTTTTATCTCCATCGTGGCCTTTCCTGTGCCACTGGCACCGTGATCCCTGGAGAGAGGCAAAGCTGCTTCTCAGAGGGGGTTGGTCCCTCATTTCCAAATTGGCTGGTATGTGTATAAGGAGTGGGCTCTGATAGGTGGAGGTAGGGAGAGTTGTTGCTTTTAAAGAGCTAGTGCCATTCAATACCTAATAGTCTACTCTTCCAGATATGCTAACATTTTCCTCTCTCTGATGAACTACTAAAGTGATAGGAAAATATATAGAACAATTCCGCCCTGGCTGGCATAGCTCGGTGGATTGAGCATGGGCCTGCGAACCAAAGGATCACTGTTCGATTCCCAGTCAGGGCACCTGCCTGGGTTGCAGGCCAGTTCCCAGCAGGGGACACATAAGAGGCAACCATACATTGATGTTTCTCTCCCTCTCTCCTTCCCTTCCCCTCTAAAGATAAATAAAATCTTTTTAAAAAAGAACAATTCCTGGCCATCCATCACTCACTATTGCCTTGGCACATTCCCTCCACTGGATATTTCCCATATCCAGCCTTGTTCCTACAGCTGTGGACATTAATATATTTGGAGTTCAGATCGAAAGAACTTCTGGTGGTTGAATATGGGCTGATACCAATCTGGAGAGAGTTTCTAGGGCTACATTGTGGTGCTGTCCTTTGTAGAAGGCCATTTATCAAACTTAAGTGTGATGGGAAGCTGGGTGAGCCAGCTATATGTGCAGATTTAGGATTAAATTAGGATTAGAACATAGGTAAGTAGTGAACAGAAAAATAGAGAAAATCAATCAAACCAAAGTTTAGTTCTTGAAAAAAATTTAAAGTTGCCTTTTAGCTAGATGACTGAAAAAAGAATCAAGTAACTAAAATCAGAAATAAAAAGTGGGAGCATTGCTACCAATCCTATAAAATTTAAGAAGTAGTAAAATAGAGTATTATAAACTTTTGTACACCAACAAATTAGACAAACCACATGAGATGGACAATCCCAGACATACGAAGTCTGCCAATGCTAGATCATGAAAAAAAATAGAAAACCTGTAATGGATCTGACAAGGATAGAGACTGAATCAATAATAAAAAACCTGCCAACAGAGAAAAGCCCTGGACCTGATGGTTTCAGTGGCGAATGTTAACAAACATTTGAGGAACTAACACTAATCATTCTCAAACCTTTCTAAAAAATGAAGGGGAGGGAACACTTCCTAACTCATTCTATGAGGGCAGCATTTCCATGATATCAAAGCCAGACAATGGCACCATAATAAAACTGCAGACTAATTTCCTTATAAACATTGATGCAAAAATTCTCAACGAAGTACTGGCAAATCAAGTTCAGTAGCACTTGAAAGGACTTATGCACCATGACCATGTGGGCTTCATTCTGGGAAAGCAAACATGATTGAAATGAAAATTGATCAGTATATTACACCACATTAACAGAATGAGGATAAAAGCACATGATCATTTCAACTGACACAGAAAAAGCATTTCACAAAATTCAACGTTCTTTCAAGATAAAGACACTCAACAAACTAGAAATAGAAGAAAAATACTTCAACATAGGTAAAAGCCATATAGGAAAAGGCAACAGTGCACATCATGCTCAGTGGTAAAAGACCGAAAGCCTTTCCTTTAAAATCACAAATTTTTTCTTTTACACTATACACAAGAATAAATTCAAAATGGATCAAAGACTTAAATGTTATACCCCAAATCATAAAAATTGTAGGAGAAAACATAGGCAGCAATATCTCAGACATTGCTCATAGCAATATTTTATCAGATATATCTCCCTAGGCAAGGTAAACAAAAGAAAAAAAATGGGACTACATCAAATTTAAAAGTTTTTGCACAGTAAAGCATCAACAAAATAAAAAGAAAACCCACAGAGTGAAAGATTAACCCCTTATACATTTGATAAGGGGTTAATATCCAAAATTTATAAAGAACTCACAAAACTCAACAACAAAAAAGCAAACAACCCAATTAAAAATGGCTGTCATCAGTGAATCGGTAAATGAGTGCTGACCAGGTTGTGGAGAAAGGAAAACCCTTTTGCACTGTCAGTGGGAATGCAGACTGGTGCAGCCACTGAGAAAAGCAGTATGGAGATACCTCAAAAAATTAAAAATGTATCTGCCTTTTGACCCAGCTTTCCCACTTCTGGGAAAATATCCAAAGGAACCAAAAACACTAATTCAAAAGAACATAAGCACCCTTATGTTCATTGAAGCATTATTCACAGTTGCCAAGATATGGAAGCAGTCCAAGTGTCCATCAGTAGATAAGTGGATAAAACAACTATGGGACATTTACTCAGTGGAATACTACTTGGCCATAAAAAGAAAAAGGATTTACCCTTTGTGACAGTATTGACGACCTGGAGAATGTTATGCTAAGTGAAATAAGCTAGTCAGAGAAAGACAAATACCATATGATTTCCCTCATATGTGAATCTAATGAACAAACTGAACTAATAAGCAAAATAGAGACAGACTCATAGAGAGCAGGTGACAGCTAAGGGGGTGAGGTTAGGAGGTGGAGGGATTGAGCAAAAGGACTAACGGACATGGACAACAGTGTGATGATTGTGGGGGGTGGGGAGGGAGTATGAGGGGACTAAATGATAAAGGAAAAATAAAATAAAATCATTTAAAAATAAACTTCAGGTGCAGAGTGAAAAAAAATCAGGAACAAGGGAAGGACACTGGCTTTTACCACTTCCATTCAATATAGTGCTGGAAATTTAGCCAAAGCAATTAAGCAAAAAAAAAAAAGTAATAAAAAGGCATACAAATGGGAAAGTATAATTATCTCTGTTTAGAAATGATATGATCTCATGTATATAGAAAACCCTAAAGATTCCATAAAAACCCTGTTAGAACTAATGAGCAAATACAGCAAAGTAGTGGGATAGAAAATGAACATGCAAAAATCAGCTGAACATGTAGACACTAAAACAATTTGAAAGAAAATTAGAAAACCAATTCCATTTACAGTAGTTTCAAAAAAAATTTAGGAGTTAACCAAGGAAGTGAAAGATTTTTATAATAAAAACTATAAAACATTGCTGAAATAAATTAAAGAATATGTAAATGGGAAGAAATCTTGCATTCATGAGTTGAAAATCTTAATATTAAGATACCAATATTACCCAAAGTGATCTACAACTTCAATGTAACTCCTACCAAAAGCCCAAATCCCAATGACTTTATATTTTGTTTATCAGAAATACAAAATCCCATTAAAAATTTATATGGAATCTCAAAGAAAAGTGGGTAGACAAAATAATCTTGAGAAAGAAGAAAAAGGTTGGACTAACATTTCCTGATGTCAGAATTTACCACAAAGCTGTGTGGTATACTAACAAGACCGTGTGGTCCCAGGATAAGGACAGGTGCAAAGAGAAATGGGTCTGAGTAGAGAGTCCAGAAATAAATCCTTGCTTATGTATTCAATGGGAAAGGTAGGTTTTTTTTCAACAGCTGATGCTGGGAAAACTGGTTATACACATGCAAAAGAATGAAGTAGGACTTTTACCTAACACCATATACAAAAATAGCTAAAATGGATCAAAGACCTAAACATAAGAGTTTAAACTATAGAACTCTTAAGAAAAAAAAACAGAGTATAAAACCTTTACAGTATTAAATTTGGCAATGACTTCTTGAATGTAATACCAAAGACATGGCAACAGAATAAAAATAGACATATTTGACTTCATGAAAAATTTAAAATTTTGTGAATTAAAGATACTATTAATAGATTAAAAGGCAACCAACAAAATGGAAATAAATATTTGCAAGTTATATATATTCACAATACCTAGAGAATTCTTAAAACTCAACAACTAAAGAGCAAATAACATGATTCAAAAATAAGAAAAGGATTTGAATAGACATTTCCTCAAAAAAGACATGGCCACATAAGTCATTAAAATGGTCAATAAGCACATGAAAAGATGCTCCACATCAGTATTTATTAGGGAAATGAAATCAAAACCATAAAAAGCAATTTATACTTATTAATATGGCTACTATATTAAAAATACTAACAGCACATAATAAGTGTTGACATGGATGTGGTGCAATGGGACCCCTCGTGCACATTTGGTGGGGATATACAATGGCACAATCACTGGAGAACAGTGTCTCTGTTTCTTAACTTTTAATGTAAAATTGCTGTATGATCCAGCAGTTCTATTTTTGGGTATATGCATATGTCCAAAAGAATTGAAAGCAGGGTCTTGAAGAGATGTTTATACACCTGTGTTTATAGCAGCATTATTTACAATAGACGAAAATGTAGAAGCAACCCAAATGTCCACTGATGGAGGAATAGATTAAAAAAATGTGGTGTATTCACCCAATGGAATATTATTTAGCCTTAAAAGGAAGGACATTTATACAAATGCTACATTATGGATAAAATTTTAGAGCATTATGCTAAGTGAAATAAGCTAGTCACAAAAGACAAATATTGTACAATTCCAGTTATATGAAGTACATAGAATAGTCAAATCCATAGAAACAGAAGTATAATGGAGTTTGCCATGGGACTGTAGGGAAGGAGAATGGGAGTTACTGTTTAATGGCTACAAAGTTTTGGTTTTGCGAGATGAAAAGAATTCTGGAGATGGATGGTGGTGAGCGCTGCACAACATAAATATAATTAACACCACTTAACTGTACACTAAAAATGGTTAAGATATTAAATTTTATGTTGTGTGGTTTTTACCACAATAAAAATGTTAATTGAAAAATATGAGCAGACCAATAACAAGTAAGGAGATTGAATCAGTAATTAAAACTCTTCCAACAAAGAAAAGTCCAAGACTATGGCTTCACTCATGAGTTCACTAAGCATTTAGAAAAGAATACCAATTCATCTCAAATTCTTCCAAAAATTGAAGAGGAGGGAATATTTTCAAGTAGTTTTATAGGGCCAGCAATGCCTCAATACCAAAGCCAGACAAGAACACTACAGGAAAAGGAAATTACAGGCCAGTATACCTGATAAACATAGATGCAAAAATTCTTGACAAAATTCTACTAAAAACTGTAAAATGCTAATGAAATAAATTTAAGAAGACACAAATAAATGGAATGATAACCTGTGTTTATGAATTGGAAGAATTAATACTGAAGCAATCTACAAATTCAATTCAATCTCCATCAAAATTCCAATGGCATTCTTTACAGAAACAGAAACAAAAAATCCTAAAAATTGTATGGAGTCACATGAGTCACCGAATGGTTCAAGCAATCTTGAGCAAGAGCAACAAAGCTGGAAACGTCACACTTCCTAATTTCAAGCTGCATTATAAAGCTCAGTAATCAAAAGAGTATGCTATTGGCATAAAAAGTGACATTGATCAGTGTAACAGAATAGAGAGCCCAGAATCAAACCCATGCATATACGGACAACCAATTTTTGGCAAAGGCCTCCAGAATACACAATGGGGAAAAAACAGTCTTTTAAATAAATGGTTTTGGGAAAACTAGATATTCAGATGCCAAAGGATGAATTTGGACCTTGATTGTATACCACATACAAAAATCAACTAAAAATACTTAAATGTAAGACCTGAAACCATAAAATTCCCAGAAGAAATCAGAGGGGAAAAACTCCTTGACTTTGGGTGACTCTTTGGGTGAGAACTAAGAGAAAAGAAGAGAACGATGTCGAAGATTCTTCTATAAACTAGATGTCACCAGCAGCCACCCACTCTTTGATACTCCCTACGATTGCCTTTCCTGCCACCCTCCACATTCCAATGACATTTTTTTCTTCTTTTCCTGAGAATTTCTGCAAATCTTTTCTCCTAGTTATTTCTCCATTCTAGAATTTATTTTTTTTAAAAATTTTAAAGATTTTATTTATCTTTAGAGGGGAAGGGAAGGAGAGGGGGAGAAATGTATGGTTTCTCAATGTATGGTTGCCCCACGTGCATCCCCTGCTGGGAACTGGCCTGCAACCCAGGCTTGTGCCCTGACTGGGAATCAACCCGAAATCCTTTGGTTTGCAGGCCCGTGCTCAATCCATTGAGCTACACCAGCCAGGGCCATTCTACAATTTATAAACATCTCTGATCCAGCATTGATTCAAACTTGAGATATAATCCTTTCTGTTCTCCCAAAATTCACTTATGAGTCAACCAAAAACAAGTTGTAGAGGCAAAAATATCTGCAACTATGTGCCAAAGATTTTACTGGAGAGAGACGTAGGTGTGTAGGAGCATACGCTGCAGCACCACTTAGAAAATAAAATAAAATTGAATATTAGCTTTCCTGGTCTTCCGAAAGTGCCTTGTTCATTTCCACCAACTTGCACTTCAGTCTCATCGTGTTGCTCAGCTCTCTCTTGCTTCTTTTTCCATATGTGACAAAAATTCCTTGTATATTATGATTATAAAGAACAGTTTAGCTCCAGCACTTACCTCCACAATTTATACTTTGCATAATTAAAGAATTTTTAATATGCTCTGCTAAATAAAGGTTGATGTGTTCTGAGGGTCACCCTTTCTTTTTTTGCCCTTTCTTTTAGTTTCCATAGGAGCAGGGCGAGAAATATGGAGGTGTATTTCCCCAGAAGTAAGAATTACATATATTTACCTTAAAAGACAGCAAGGTAAAGTTGATTTGGATTTTAAATAACAAATGCAATGAAATCTCCATTATGTTAGTGCCTCACCTAAAGAGTGGGGAAAGGCTATTTTAGTAGAAGGACCACTGGAAAAGGACTGAAGAGACCAGGGTCTTATCCTGATTCTGTTACTAACTAGTTGAGTGATCCTGGGGAAGAGTATCTCACTGGGCTTGCATGAGCAATCCCTACATTCCCCACCAATGCTATGAGTCTGTGATTTGTTTGAGAGTCTCCCTGTTGCCTAGTTGTTCCATAATTGTACCCATGGCTGGGATTTCCCCCTTCACAGGTGGGTGAACATCCCAACACTCCGGACTATGCCCCATGCTCTCCCTGGCAAGTCTGGTCAACACCTGCTATTAAGAATCGAGTTTTACAGGCCAAGCTTTGGAGCCAGACTAGGCATGAATCTTGGTTATTTCAACTCAGAACTTTAGTTGTTTTATTTGCTATCAGAAACAGCTTCCTTGTTTGTAAACTGTGCATGATAATATATACCTTGTAAGATTGTGTTTAATATGATAATGCAAATGAAACATTGGAGTGCCTTATACATAATAAGAGCTTGCTGAATGGAATTTATGATCATTAATGTCATTTCCTTTGTAAAAGGGGATGATTGAGTGTCATGGCCAAGTCAGGCTGTGCTCTTTCTGGATCTGCTCAGGCATCTTAGTGTGTGGGGTGGAAAGAACTCAATTCGCTGTACAGGTTACTCCTACACTTTTGGTTGCGTGGAAAACATAATGAGGAGAGCTGAATAGTTCTGGGCAGCAATTTTTTAAAAACCTGTGTGGAGGAAGTAGAAGGTAGATTGTTTAAAGAATGGGGGGAGGGAGGACTTTGAAAAGCAAAAGCAAACATTGCCAAGAGGGAATCCGATTCAGTTTCTGCAAAGCGAGGAACAACATGCATCCTTTCCTTATGAAACTTAAGTTTATATATTTATAAAGCTTAATGTATTTACCACTGAGGAGTGAGATTTATTTTGGGAATTTTATACCTGCTTCAAGATGAACGCAGGTATAAAAAGAGAGAGTATGTAAAGAGTAGGTACTCGGGGCACATTTTGAAGATTTGAGTCAGGTTATAATTGTAGGTAGTGACTCAGCTCTCGGGACAGGGTACCATGTATATCGTCTGTGCTCTTGATGTTCATAACACTCTGATCTAGGAACCTGTGAAGAAAATGGGACAGGTTTGCCCTTATCTTTGGCCTTCCGCCGTCTATTTTGCATCTAGCGTGAGTGTAATGTATAAATAGCTGGATGCTGCAGGAATCAGGAAACAGTGCCCTCTACTGTTCCTGAGGGAAGCATGCAGCCTCGGTCAAACCATGAGGGAAGTGCACAGCTCCAGAGCCAAACCAAGCTGCTCTGTTGTCCGCAACCATGAAGACACTGGGTGGCCAACTACTGACACCTACAGTGCGTCTCAGCTGTAACTACTCAGCAGAAGCAAGACCGGCCAGCCAACAGCAGCTTACCTCCCCTACCCCGTTTCTAGGTAGGCTCTGACCGGGGCTGCATATGAATGCGCCCCTCGCAGTTCTCACTGTAAACACAGAAGAGCTTCTATTAGTTTTGCTGCTTAGCAGAAATAATTTAAATATTTTTACTAGATCACCGGTTTATTATAAAAGATACAACTCAGGAACAGCAAGATGGAAGAGGTGCCTAGGGCAAGGCATGGAGGAAGGGGCGGGGGTTTCCATGCTCCTCTGAGCACACCACACCCCCTCACCCCCTCACCCCCACACCCCCACACCCCCGCCACCCTGGAAGCCCCGAGAAATTTTGAAATGGTGATTTTAACCACTGAACCGTGCTTTTAGATGAACTTTGCTTCTCAGTATTATAAAGTTGAAATTTTAAAACTATTTTAAGGCAGCTGTCATAGAAAACAGTAGTTCACTGTCAAAGTTTACAACAGCAAGGGAGCAACATATTCTCCTTCGGTTTTTCTTCCCCCGTCCTTCTTTTTATGAAACCATCTAACATACCACAGTATCTTCTTTTTCTCATCTTTTATTTTCAAGGGCCACTGAATCTTTTTATACGGAAATGATGTTAACATGGTGGAAACTGTTTTGTTAACTTTACCTTCTGGGAACAGTTTTTTAAAAAGATTTTATGTATGTATGTATGTATGTATGTGTGTATGTATGTATGTATTTTAGAGAGAGAGAGGAAGGGAAGTCAGAAAGAGAGGGAGAGAAAGATCGGTTGGTTGCTTCTCACATTCTGCTAAGCAGGGACCTGGTCTGCAACCCAGGCCTGTGCCCTGACTGGGAATTGGACCAGTGACCTTTTGGTTTGCAGGCTGGTGCTCAATCCACTGAGACACACCAGCCAGAGCTAACTTTTTATGTATGTATGTATGTATGTATGTATGTATGTATTTATCTTTTTACTTTTTGTTGCTGGCTCTCCTGACTTCTAAGCTGACATCTGTGCTCTGAATCCTCACTCTCAACTACTATATTCTGGGTATGGCCCCAAACCACAGTCAACATTTACCTTTACTTTAAGCAACATAAAGGGGAATCTGAGTATTCTAAGTCTGCAGGAGGATTTGCCTTTTCTATAATAACTTTTGAGCTATTTCCTCAGAATTACTCCACCCAGCTACAGCAGAGAAAATATAGAGATGAATAATAAAATACATATGAAAGGCAATTTAAAAAAAGTTTTCTTAAATGACTCTGAAACTACAATGTGTGAAAATACCTTTTCTTTCATGATTCCAAGTTTCAAAATCATGAGTTTAGACAGTATTCATTTTTTGTTCTGTCCTGGGGCAGAATTCTGATAAATGGAAACTGGTCACAACTTATCTTTCCCTTCTGTCAAGAATACAGTCCAGTTTCATGCAGTATTGATGACCCCATGTGGAGCAACTGCCAGCTTCCACGGGATCCCAGGATTCTACTGCCGTTCATTGCAGCAGTAAATGGTGTGTGCAGTGCAGATCTTACTGACATAGTAGAGGGTGTTTCCATTTAGGGTGCTGGGTAAATAACTCACAGTTATTTGTATTGTCAGACTACAGGTGTTTGCATATTGCTCTAGTAATTGACAGGAGAAAAGACTTTGGTTTTCTCTGAAGCTTAGGGTTAAGAATTAACCTGCTACATGCAATTTAGCAGATTAAGAAAGTCGCTTAAGTTTTTGGTACTTCTATTTGGTTACTTCTATATAAAATATTCATTTAAGGTATCACGTACTTTTAGTCTTCCAGGTAAGAATTGCTTTGCTGGCAGAGGGTCAGTTTACATAGTGCTTGGCATGTTACTTTCCTTTTCAGACTAACGTAGCCCACAGCTCTGACGTCACCTGTTGGACAGAGGCATGGGAACCGCCCTATCCTCTTTTTCCATTGTAGAACTCATCTGGTATGCAGGTGATATATCTATCTCTCCTTCCCACCTTCTTGAAGACATCGTCACCAAGAGGAGAATGCCCATTCAAAGAGAGAAGAGGGAGATGAAACCAAATAACATTGCTTTGAGGTTTCTGAATTTGGCCATGCATGAACCTCATATTTTTAGTTTCATGAGCCAATATTTTTTTGCTATAAATTCATAAATTAGCTTCAGCTAAGGTCACTTGCAACCAAAGAGTTCTGATGTAAGTAGGGAGCAATCTTCTGTATTACAGGGATCCAGTTTCTTAGATTAAGGTTGAAGAGAAGAATTGATAAATTCTAACTTTGCTTGGCATCTATGATATTATTCTAGAAATGATCTAGTTTGGTGTACTGTCCAGTACTCTTTAGCTTGTCCATATAGCCACAGAAATCTGTTGACAGAACTCTTTACTGGGCAAGTCAATCTTGGAAAGACAGTGTGGGAAGGGAAGATGATCGAGTAGGCAAACCTCAAGGGGAAAACTGAAGAAAACCTTTTCCCTTCACAAGCTCTGCCATCTCCCAGACTGACACCACTTGTTTCTTTTGCTCAAGGATATTTCTTGGGGATCAGTGAGGTAACATGTCCTCTGCCTCAAGCGTGAGAGATGGGAAGAGGAGGCATCTTAGCTTCCACAGGATGCCCTTGCTTAGTATCGCGGGCAGTATGTTGATGAGGACATCTGGATTTATAAAACTTATATGGAAGAACAGGTAGCCCAGCAGTCTGATGAAAAACAGGGTGGTGAAAAAGAAGTATCGAAAAATCCTGAAAAGAGAAAGCCGACCAACTGTTAACGAGAGGTTAGAAAACCAGGAACAAAATAGTAAGTCAAATGTAAATGCATGTTGGGCTCCTTCTTGGTATTCAGATGTCTCCCACTCATGGCTGCCTCTGTTCCCCAAAACCCCATACAAAGGCAGCCCCCTCCCCTGTGCTGGCCTGCTAGCTGGCTACTCTTTCTCCTACTACTGGGTTTTATTGTCTTCTGGCACATATCATTGTCTGCAATGATCTTGCTCCTTTATTTTCTGTTTTATTATTTTTGTTTCTGAGAATTGTTTTACACAATAGTGATACCAAATTATACATCATTGGCCTACATTTCTGTGATTCTACATCCTCTCCAACACTTGATTGGCTCAAATTTAAAAAATTTGGCCCATCAGGTTGGGTACAAAGTAATGTCTTATTATGGTCTTGGCTTTCATTTTCCTGACAAACAATAATGCTGAACATCTATTCATAGGTTTATTGGCCTTATGTCTTTCCTCTTGCCCACTCATCTTCTAGGTTGTTTGGCCTTTCTTATTAAATGTAGGAGATCTTTATATGTGATATCAGTCCTTTTCCACTGTGTGCATTTTAGTATCTTCCCTCGATTTTATAATTTTCACTTGCTCTAAACTGTGAAAGAACAAGTTAATAATTTTAATAAAGTCTAGTTTACCAATCCTTTCTTTAATTAGAATCAACACTCTGTGTGTTTTGTTAAAAAAATCATGTCCTATCCAAAGGCCTAAAAGATACTATTTTTCATTAAGAGTTTATGGTAGTTTAAAAATATGTCCACAAAGTCTATGATGCTTCTCCCTTTAAGAGATTCCCCTTCATTAGAGAGTGGATCGGACTTCGTGACTTGCTTCAAATAATAAAATATTGAGGAAGCAACAGTGTGTGACTTCCTAGACTATGTACTCAAGGCATCACAGCTTCCTTCTTACTCTTAGGAGGAAGCCAGCTGTCGTGTTGCAAGGACACACAGTCAGTACTGTGCAGAGGTCCATGCAATGAGCAACTAAGATCTCTTGTCAATAACTAACACAATTTGCTGGATGTGTGTATAAACTACCTTAAATATAAATCCTCTGTCCCCAGCCAAGCCTTCCAATGACAGTAACTTTGGCCAACATCCCAGCTATAACCTCATAAAAGACCCTTAGCTAGATCCACCCAGCTAAGTGATTCACAAATTCCTGATCCATGGAAACTGAAATGATAAGTTTGTTGTTTGAAGCCAGTAAGTTTTGGAATCATTTTTTAGGTGATAGTAGATAATTAATGCCAATTTTTTAATATCTATGTCCTCAACACATCAGAGCTTGCTTTTTGTATATATTCAAATCATTAATTTGATTCTTGACTTCATCCTCTCCACTGTTGGTTCCCTGTAGATTTTTCTTTGTTTTACTTAATGCAACCATCGTTTATGCCTGGGTCTTTTTTTATGCCATTGAAGTATCCAAAGAGTTCCTGGAGCATCCTGATAACCAATGTTTTGAACCATGCATCTGATAGGTACCTTATCTCCATTATATTTAATTCTTTTTCTGGAGTTTTGTTCTGTTCTTTCATTTGGGCCATAATTCTTTGTCTCCTCATTTTGGCAGCCTCACTATATTTGTTTCAGCATGTTAGGTAGAGCTGCTCTGACTCCCTGTCTTAGTAGTGTGGCCTATTATAGAAAAGCATACCTGTTAAGTTGCATGTGGTGGAGCCTTAGGTAATTACCAGGGAAGGGCAACCCATGTCACTGCTTTGTTGCTCTGTGTGGGGGAGGTCTCTCAGTGGGGATAATGCTGTTGCCCGGCCTCTAGAGTTTTGCCCAGGAGGAAGCTGTCTCCTCACTCACACTTCACTTTCTCCCCATATGCCACTGATGCCCTTCCAGTTGTGTCCTGGTTTTGAATCTCAGAGGGGGTGGGTCCTTGTGAGTCTTAAGTCCATTGAGGCTCTTTAAGAAGAGTCCCTTGAGAATCTGGCAGTTTGTGCTGCTGTTTTCACAGCCAGAAGTTATGGAGATGAATATTTCTGGTGCTGGAACCCTGGCCTGGGTGGACTGGACTGGGGCTGGGATCCCTTGCTCCTGAGGCATTCCTCACATTTTTTGTCTAACACACGTGCATGTGGGACTGCCCATTCCTGTCTCTGTGCCTCGCATCTCCACATCTTCATTCCTCTGCCCCCCTCCACCTCTCTGCCTCCCCTACTCATTGGGAATAATGTTGCTTCTTTAGATCCTTTGTTATTGGACTTCCACAAGCTTGATTTGCTGACAATTCTAGGTGATATTTGTTTTGTAATCTGTTTATTTTTTGCTATAGTTGTGTGCAGAGGTAACACATGTTTACCTGTACCTCCACCATCACAATACTGAATGTGAGACTAGAAGTCTCACATACAATATGTTTTAGGATCATTTTATTCATGCATGAAAAATCTTTTGGGGAATATGGAATTGAATTGACTCACTTAATCATTTGGAAAGAATTGATGTATTTATGATACTAAGGCTTCCTACCCATAACTATGGTATTTTCGTCTTTCATTTATGTTACCTTTAAAATTTCCTAATAAATTTTAATAACTTTTCCTGTAAATTTCTTTCTTTTTCCTATATTACCCTTATCCAGCTGTGCTGGGCTGCCTCCTGCCCCAGAACAAATTCACTACCCACTTGCCCTCACCAGTCAAAAACAGCACCTTCTCCCCCCATTCCTGTATTTAAAGTTTTCTGGTAGAGTTAATCTTGGTAACAGGAGCCAGGATCCTTTCTAGTACAGCATCTTGATCAGAATTGGGATCAGAAGCCCTTTACAAACCTCTTCCCACTGCTTTCCCTGAAGCTGGGTATGATACCCATGAGAAGGTTTCAAGATGACATCTGTGGGTTGACATTTCCAAGGAAAATTCTAGGAATATTCTATTTTCTTATCTTTTGAGTCAGTGCCCAATATACCAGTGTCCCCACAGGATGTTGCAGCAGGATAAGAGGGAAGACATTTGTAGTTTGATCTGATAAACTAGATTTGCAGGATGTGGTAAGGTTCTTTCCAGGACACCAACTCTTTGCAAGGCACACAGTTCTTATTCTGGGATCTCACATGGGCAATTCCATGCTGGGCACTGGTATTAAAGTACATATTAAAGACAGACTGGGAGTTTTAAGGATAATTCTGCTAGTTGTCCTTGGAATTGTGTATTTAGAGATATCAAAACAATACTTTACTTACCTGGTATAAAGGGATATTCCCCTTAAACAAAATTGCCAGAAAATTGGAGCTGACCTTTAATTTTATGTTAACCATTTTGGTGGAATTCTTTCTAAATCCTTTTCCATACTACCTTGAATATATGTTTCTCTATGCCTTCTTAAACAGATCATATTGAACATAATTTGACCTTTTCTTGAAAATGCAGGAGCTTCATGAATACCAGTTTTACTTTGCTATCACAGTGGATGCTTCAGGGACAATATCTTCTCAGTTGTTTGAATCTTGAGTCCTTTTTAAATTTAACAAGTATTTTCAAGCAATTATAATGTGCTGGATGATGTTAAGTGCTATCTCTTTTTCACAGTCATTTTTCTCTCTCTTTTATCTGCTGTTAGGCAGTGGTATACTTGAACTTAGAAGTTATCTCTCCATTTCTACACATATTTTTTCATGTCAGAAGAATATGTACTAACAGTGTAACAAAGTTTGAGAGAGGAATATCACACAAAAATAGCGTGAAAACCCAATCGTCATATGGTTATGAACCACAAAAAATCTCCCTATTTCTAATACACTGAAGTTACTGAGGAACCAGATACCTAAGCTAGTACAAATTGTTAAAGGCAAAGGGGAATGAGTGTAAGATTTACCACATTTGTTTTAGATGATATGATTCTTGTTCCTTATTGCTATTAGGCCATTGATTTTGAATACTGGAAAATTGAGATTAGTTGCCTTTGAAGAAGGTGGCCATCATTTTAGAACTGAGAAACGTAGTCATCAATGACACCAGTTTGCTGACTCTGTGTGTGTACGAGGTTCTTCTTGTCTACACTTTGCTTTCTGCCTGGATGGCTATGCATGACCCCAAGAAAGTATACTCAAAGATATTTACTTACTTTTTACAGACCCATATTCCTTTATTTTGGAGAGACTTAACCTGAGAGAAAAAGAAGGGACATTGATAAATTAGCAATTTCTGGAAGCTATCATCAGTGTCAAATAATATTCAGTGAACCATTAGTTAAGTGTTATATTTAGATAATGTCACACATATTTTATATGCATAAAAAGATAAAATTTTCAAAGATAACTGTATGTGTATAAAAATTTATGTAACATTTTTAATATAATGATAGAAATAAATGAAGTCATAGAAAGGTAAAGTATGTTGCTGGACATCAGTGAGCCTGAAGATCCATATTCTGATTCTGGGCTCTCAAGCACACTTTTGCCTTCTCCTTAGCTAGTAATCCTTAGAGAGGTTTACAAGCTGTGAAAACAATACAAACTTATACAAAGGGACAAGCTTAAAAACTTAAAAAATGTGAAGGTGAGGATATATCCTGGATTTCTGTGGCATCACTTTTCTAAAATATGTTCTTAGTTATTTCATTTTTCTTTTAACTTCCTTGTGAGATAAACAAAAAAAGGAAGAGGAATTATAATCATTTAAAATTGTGGAAGTGAGGCTAGTGGAATTAGAATGAGAAGCTTTCTGGGTTACACATTTGGTTCTATAGCTTGAGATTAAGTGGCATGCTACCCAGTGGGCTGCTCAGGTAGCCTCTCTACAATAACTGCTCAAACATCATAGGTCATAGAACCATCATGGGATTGATAATCTTCATAAAGACAGCTCTGTTTGTCCTCTGGAAGGTAGTCTGAGGGAATACTTTGATGAGCCACTGGGGGTAGATGATGGGACACATCAGGGAGCATGACAAGCTTAGTGCTAGAAGGTTTAATTTCAGAAGTTGTTTACTGAATAGATACACAATCTTGGGGTCAGAATAACTGGTTCAAGACAATGGGAACCATGGCCACTGTGAACACTGCCTAAAAAAACATCCAAACATCTGATGACTCCAAGGACAGTCAATGGTTAATTATTGATACTTGCTTCTTTTCTGAGATTATAAAATTTCTGGTGAATGCTAACCTTGGCTCTAAGGACAGTATAAATTACAAAGACAAAGTCCAACAAAAATTTATCTTTTAGTCTTATATACTTGCTGCTATTAGATGCCATGTGGGCTAAGACCCCTGGTGCTTCGTATCCAATTCTATTTCCTTCTGGCCTTTGCATGTGTTCTGGTGACATCATGATATTAAATAAGAACAGACACTGAAGCTGAATCATAAAGCAGCAATGACTTCCTATCTTTTGATTCACAAACCAACTCTGATTAGATGGTGAGAGATGCCTGGTGGTCTGTGTTGTGGGAGATTCGGGACTGTGTTGGGCTCACAGGGAAGAGAACTGTGATGGGTAGAGGGGGAAGGAGTGAGTGGTGCACGTGTCATGCGCTGGCCCCTCTCCACAGAGTGTACCCTCAGTTAAATGTTCCTTCTTATTTCCATTCTGAATTCTCTGAGGTCTTAGGCTATTTTCTTTGAGAACATGTCATTTGTGTGTCTATAAAAAGACTAAAAACAATTGTTCCTTGGTATCCTCTTTGTCTGTTTAGGTTTAGAATGCCTTGGAATTATGCCTGGTACTCTTCTTGGAAAGTGCACATGGGAAGACTGGTGTATGGTTGTTGGCGTGTAGTATTTGGGAAACTCCTTTGCAAGGCATTGGCACTGAGAGACACTGAAGATGGAGTGGAGTGCTTACCTTATTATTTTGGTGTTTGAAATCTTTTCTCTCAGAGTTCATGTTCAAGACTTTTGATCTGGTGGAAAGGAACGAAAATAGGGATTGGATAAGTACTCTCGAATATTCATATTATGGGATGGTTATTTAAAAACAGTTTTAGAATCTAAAGATATGCTGTCCACTATTATAGCTAGTGAGTATATATGGGCATTTACATGTAAATTAATTAACAAGAAAAATAGTCAGTTTCTCCATTACACTCAATAGGTGGCTAGTTGCTACCTACTGGATAGCAGAGAAAGTTCTATTGGGAAGCCCTGCTCTAGGATCTCAGCTTAACAGTCAAGCCATGCCTACTGCTCAGGAAGAATTTAGGGAGACTTGAAGGTGTCCTTTAGGGGTGAGGATCTCCAAGTCTTAGTGTCCTCACTCCAAGGCTGCAGTGTGTATTTGGCCTAGTTAGAGGCTGTGTGCAGTTTGGGTCTCTTTCATTGGATTCCCAAGATCCCAAAATATTTAATAAATAGAAATACTTCACTGAATTTAGATTTGACTTCCAAAGAGGGTGAAGAAATGGAAGTGAGGATTTTGGTTTCGGTTTCTCACCATTTAGACTCTTATTTATTATTTCTACTTTTCAATGTTTATAGTTTAATATAGCTTAAATTTTATGCTATGATAGCTTTAATCTGTGTCTAGAGATTGGTTTCTCTTTTATACCATATGGTTCAGTTCTCATATGTTTGGGGGAGGTAAGGATGGTATTAAGTTTTAAGGGATTTTCTGTGATATATAAGGAATGTCCTAATTAAAGGTTACTAATCAATAACTCTTTTAAAAGCATATGTTCTTGGCCTTAATATAAACTTAAATAGTTGATAATATAGTAAAATTATAAAGGGAGATGTGTTTCTCAGGTCTTTTAAGAAGAATGGGAGAAGGACCCGCTCTTTAAAATTGATGTGGTCCGAAGGGGGTCAGCCGGATCCTAACAGGGGAAGCCATGTGGTGTGGGGGCTCACTCAGTTCCAACTGGGAATTGGTCAGAGAAATGTTTGCTCTGACCCAGGCTGAGATGGAGTTACCACTAAAACCAGGATGTTCCTTTGTTTGCCAAAGCTCACACTTCTTTCTCAAGGAACCGAATCTCTAATTCTTCTTCTATTTTCCTCAAAGTTTCTTGGTACTTCTTCAAAGAGAAAGAAAATAAACCATAGTTACTGATCAGAAGCTTTATGCTTTTTCTACTCCTAGTAAGCGTGTATTATTATGTGGTTACATGAATGTTTGGTATTCCCACTGCCACTTTATCTCCTTTCCTAGCCCCCCTCCCCACCACTATTGATCTGTCACTACACTTCACTATTGGGCAGGTCCCTAGGGCAATAGGAATTATAAACAAATGGGAAAAGTACTCATTAGTAATTTAAGAGCACAGAGGTTGGGAGACCAGGGCAGTAATAGAATGATATTGGTGGTAGGGTTTCGAAAACCCTAAAGTCCTTTGGTGGTACCACCTTGAAGAGTTAAAGTTGTTCCAGACTGTATTCTTTGAAAAGCCTGGATACATTTCATCCTGTACCTTAATAAACCCTTTGCTGTCCCTTGACTGAGAAGCTGTACCTTTATGCAGAGGGCCTGATCTTCACAGAGCTGGGCCACAAATGCAAAGTCTTCCATTACCTGAGCAGCAAAAATTTAGCCTTAAATTTCTCTCAGTAAACTGCTATATAAACAAGAGTATACTTGTTTCCTTCTACATCCCAGTTCCTAAATGTAGTTTTATAATTGTTCTAAATTTTTTTTCTGTACATATGAACTCATTTCATTTTTTTGAGGATAAACAATTAATATTTTACCATCCCAATGAGAAATATTTGGGAAAAGTTGGGAGAAGAATGCATACTAATTTGTTGGGCTTACAGATTATGGAATGTACCCTGTAAAAAGATCAAAGAGAAGTAAGCCCAGAGGATTTTATTCATCTTTTTTTTCTTTATCTCCTTCCTGGCCCCATAATGGTATGGATCTGGAGCCTTAAAATTCAGTCACTTGAGCAATGTGTTAGATGGTCTGGTTGAGGATTTAGTTTCTCTTCCTTTGGGAGAAGTAGTGTTTACTTCATTACCTTGTTCAGCTCCTTCTCTTGGTCAGCACAGGAAGCTTCCAGCTTCTGTATCTTAAGCTGTAGAAAGGGACAGAGATTGGTAACTCAGCAAAATGAAAACCATATAGGATTCCATTCTGAAATGCTATCTGGAGGTTGTCTTACAGGTGGCTGGAGGATATCAGGCATGATTTCAGATGTCTTTTTGATGGAGGAGCCAAACCATCCAGCATCCTTCACAGCTGCCTGGTGAGCCTGCTTTTCTATACTTCCAACCTTTCCCCATCCATCAGTGCTTCACCCCTAAACTTCAATTCTAGCTTTCTTCTTAGCCTTTTCTCTTAGGAAAAAAATCAAGCTTGAAAAAATTCACTCTTCCTTTTTCTTTTATATATTCATTGCTCACTCTATCCTCCCTCCCTGTATTCCTCTTCCCTCTTTTCCTTCCTTAAATATTTGATGAAAGCCTGTTTTATATTGGCCACTAAGACGGAATGACAGGGAAGGGGCCAGTGGGAACTAAGGATACAGTGGTAACAGGGTTGATAGGGTCTCTGCCTCAGATGGCTGACGTCCTGGTTGGGGGACATAAATAAGTCAACATGATAATGATAAATGCTGTGAAGGAAATGAAAACAGAGTAATGTGATGAAAGTCAATGATGGTATAAGATCTATTGCATATGTCATGATATTTGAGCTGATGTCTAAGGGATAAATATTAGAAAAATGGATATCTGGAAGAAAAACATATGATGCAGAAGTTACAGCAAAGGCCAAGACTGTGAAGTAGAAAAATCTGGTGTGTATGGATAAGTTACTATATGGCTGGAACATAAGGGAGACTGGTAAGAAGAAAATTAGATGAGGAATGTTAGACATGGATGAGATATTGTGGGGCCTTATAGTTTCCAGAAAGAGTTTGGTTCTTTATTCTAATTATTGTGAGAAGCCACAAAAGAGCTTGAAGAAGTAATGGCATGATCTTATTTGTGTTTTTAAAGAGGAGTATTCTATGTGTGGGAAGTTCAATGTTTAAAGAGTAGAAGCAGAAAGAGTTAGGAGGCTACTTCAGTGTCCAGATGAGGGGTTATCGTACCTTGCAAAAGGGCAGTAGTAATAGTAGTAGTAGTAGATAGAGAGAAACAGATGAATTTGGGGTATATTATGTACATAGAGCAGACCTGACTGCATCTTCCCCTCCTTCCATTTTCAAGGCTATTGTTCCCACTTTCACCTAAGTAGCATTATATTTGCACTCTTCCAACAATTCCTGTCCCCTCCAGCCAGGTCCAGATAGCCAAATGTGCTAAGGGCTATATTTTCAAGACAATGATCTGAGTCACAGGAGTTAAAGCAAGTGCTGAACTGATCCCCTCATGCAAGAGGAACAGAAGCAAAAGGAATGCTGCATATTTCATAGAATTGAAATATGAAATATGCTGCATATTTCATAGAATTGATATCAGAGATATCACCTGATAATTCCAGAATACAGATGGGGAAAAGGGAATGATTCAAATGGTTAATAATACTTCAGAACGCTTTAGAATTGGGTTAATCACTGCCAAGAAAATAATAGCCATTGTTCTGACAATGCCTGGAACTCTCTATCTACTGTCTATCATCTCAGGTCACCTGACATAGCCAGCAGAGCCAGACTTAAAGTGTCACCACTAGATTCTGGCCAGGTTACTGCCAGAAAAACTTGCTCTGGGGAGAGGGAAGAAAAACTCCTGACAAAAATAGGCAAGGGGCTTCATAATCCTTTCTAGTCCTAGCTTTGATTTCTTCCTAATAGAAAGTTTTCTGGATAAGATTTCTGGTTAAGACAGAGGTGTAGGTGAACACATTCTGCCTCAAAACAAATAACAGCCAGAACTGTCATAAAATTGAGCTGTATGGGAGTCTGACAACCAAGGATTTAAAGAAGCCACAGTCATCCAGACAGATAGGAGTGGTGTGGAGACATGTGGAATTGTGGTGTGGTACAGATAGGTGGTGGCAGTGGATCAGGCTGTCCCATATTCATGTGTGGTAGATAAAAATTGGGAAGGATACCTTGGCAGCAAATGATCCCAGCGAAAGGCCAGACCACACTGCCCAGAGTTCCAGTGTCATGAGATGAATCCCCACGACTTCTGACTATAAAAACCAGTGGGAGTAGGAGTGGTAGAAGAAACTGTCATGTTTTCAGGAAACTCTGGTTAAAGGGCATGCATGGACTTAGAACATACCCCCTTTGGGATTCAGCACCAGGGCAAGGGCTGGAAGGGTGCCAGTCACATATAAGGAATAAGTGAAGTGACTGGAAACAAGACAAGTGCCAGACAAACCTGCGGAAGCCAAGCAGCTACGCCATCCCTTTTCTAAGCTCTCCCCCCACACAGAACCACAAAGCAGTGAAACAGGTTGTCCCACCTTGATGATTACCTAAGACTCCACCCCACATAATTTACAGGTGCCTCTTCTACAAGAGTTCATGCTGCCAAGACAGGGAGTCAAGTAGCTCTACCTAATACACAAGAAAAAAAAAAAAACACAGGGAGGCTGCCAAATTGAGCAAAGAAATATGGTCCAGATGAAATAACAGAATATAACCCCAGAGAAAGAACTCACCGAAACAGAGATAACCAACCAATCAGATTCACAGTTCAAAACACTGGTAATTAGGATACTCAAAGAACTCACTGAGATGGCAACAACAACAAAAAAGACCCAGGAAGAAATGAAGGTTACGGTAAGTGAAATAAAAAAAAATCTGCAGGGAACCAACAGTGGAGAGGGTGAAGCTGAGAATCAAATCAATGATTTACAATATAAGGAAGAAATAAACATTCAATCAGAACAGTGAGAAGAAAAAAAATTTAAAAAATGAGGATAGTCTAAGAAGCCTCTGGGACATCTCCAAATTTACCAACACCCAAATCATAAGGATCCAGAAGAAGGAGGAGAAGAGCAAGAAATTCAAAATTTATTTGAAGAAATAATGAGAGAAAACTTCCCTAATTTGGTGAAGGAACTAGATATAAAGTCTGATAAGCACAGAGAGTCTCAAACAAGATGGACCCAAAGAGGACCACACCAAGACACATCACAATTAAAATGCCAAAGGTTAAAGATAAAGATAGAATCTTAAAGGCATCAAGGGAAAAACAGGGAGTTACCTACAAAGGAGTTCCCATGAGACTGTCAGTTGATTTCTCAAAAGAAACTTTGTAGGCTAAAAGAGGCTGGCAAGAAGTATTCGAAGTGATGAAAAGTAAGGACCTACAACCTAGATAACTTTATCCAACAAAACTATCATTTAGAATGGAAGGGCAGATAAACTGCTTCCCAGACAAGGTAAAGCTGAAGGAGTTCATCATTGCCAAGTCATTATTACATGAAATTTTAAAGGTACTTATTTAAGAAAACAAAGATCAAAACTATGAATATTAAAATGGCAACAAATTAACAACTATCAACAACTGAATCTAAAAAAACATGCTAAGCAAACAGGCAGAGCAGAAACAGAATCAGAGATGTGAAGATCATTTGGAGGGTTATTAGCTAGGGGGGATAAAGTGAGGCAAAATGTGCAGGGAGTAAGAAGAATAATTGGTAGGTACAAAACAGGGGGGTGTTAAGAACAGTGTATGAAACAGAAACCAAAGAACTTGTATGCACAACCCATGGACATGAAAAAAGTTGGGGGATTGCTGGAGGAATGTGGGTACCTGGTGGAGAGGGAGAAAGGGGAAAATTGGGACAAGTGTAATAGCATAATCAATAAAATATATTTTAAAAAGTTTTCTGGATGAGCATGGCCAAGCAAGATAACTTGGTAGATTTGGAGTTCCTGTTTTGTGTGTATGTGGGGAGAGGGGCATTGACACCAATTTGGCCAACAGAAGATAGGGGAGTATTCCCTGTTGTTTCATTTTCTGTTCTGTTTTCAGTATGTCCATATTTTCAGAGGCTTCATACATGCAATATAGGCTTAAGTGTGGGTTTAATAAGCAAAGGAGAAGCAAATAAGACAAGGAAAAAACTAATTGTACAGGAAGTGTTAAGAACTTTATATTCTCTCAATAAAATAAATGTCTTAAATTCTTGTATCTTTGATTAGATGGGTTGTAGTTGTGCTCAGATTGTTCACTTTGGAATGTAGTCAGAAAAATGCTAAACACTGTATGATGTGCTTAGTAGATAGAGGTCACTAAATATTTGAGTGAACCATTGAATAGATTCTTTCTGGACTGGAATCATAGACAAGGTGTGTAATCTGTCTAACATAAATTTATAAATCTTTGCTTTGCCTCTATGAATTCATACATACACTTCAGTCAGACTTTTAAATAATTACTTTAAAATTATGTGACTTTTCAAGACTTTAGTCCTTCAAAAAAGGGAAAGAATATTTTAAATACACAATTTTTTTTATATACATGACTTCTTTCAGTATTCAAATTGAGGATTGTAGGAACTGATTAAATTGCCCAACTTCATACATCAACCACATTAAATGCTGGGGCCAGGATTTAAATTAGGGATTTCTGCTATCTCCAGTATTACATAGGTATTTGTGCATTTGTGTTGTGCTTTTTCTGATGGGAAAGAGAACAAAAACAAAATGTATAGCTTTAGAGTAAAATTTCTTACTAAGGGCAAAGGAGAATTCAGCATTCAGTGTCTCAGGCTTAAGCCTGACTTGGACTAAAACTACAAAGAGTTTATCCCAACTTTGACAATGGTTTCCACTTGAAGGCTTGCTTCCTGGTCATATACCCCACATCCATTTAAAATTGTTTTTTCATTTACCTTTGACTCTTCTGGCGTTCCCTTTAGATTGACTTTTTCATACTTGGTTGCCTTAGGTAATTTCCTCGTAAGCTATGGTTTAAAAAAATACATTTCAAGTAAAAAATACATCTAATTAAAAGATATAGAAGACAAAGGTGTTTTCTGATGTGTGGGGGCCAGTAACTTGGCCTTGATAAAAACAGCCAGGAGATAGTAACTTGGTGGATACTTGGGAACATCTTTATTCTACCTCCATCTTCTCACTCATCTTAGCCACCAAAGCTAGAGTGTACTTAAGACAGAACTTCCTTGAACCCCTAACCCATGCTGGGTCATTCAGGTTGCAGGCATAGCCAGAAAGTAGGATATCATAGAGAACCCACTGTGTTCTGATTTAGAGTCAAGGTATAGGGAATACCTGGACAAGGAAAATGGAATTCATAAGAATTATTTTTTAAAAGTCTGTGTTGAAAGTAAAATTACCCTCTCACCACAAAGTTTCCAGTCAAATTACATCAACAGAGTGTCTGTTGGAATGAATTTCCTTATGTTAGAATGAAGAACCATGAGATCACTGAAGACCCTGAATACCCCACCCACTGTTTTCACCCGAGGCTTCCAGGGAGAATCACTGTATGTGGGTCATGAAGCTCAGCCTCAGGAGAATGGAGCAGAAGTAGTATCCACCCCAGCACAGGCCTCCCTAACATATGGGCTCCTCTGTCATGATTTCCCTCCCTCTTTGATGACTGGGAATGGTTATGGGGACACTGGGGAATGCAGAGCCCTATTCCACCTTTCTTTGAAGTTCTTCTATGTTGTGGACCAGAGCCTCATTCTTCCTTTCCTGTTGAAAGAGGCAGAGTGTAAGTGTGCATCTGCATACCACCATCTAGCTTCATTCAGCTGATTGTTCTTCATTTCACCCCAGTGATATTTTCCTACAGAAACTCCATCTTACTTCATGAAATTAGAAAAAAACTATGGTTTGATCTAAATATGTATATACCAAATTTCCAGGGATAGAGATGCCCACATGTAGGGCTACCAATATTAAATGTTACCAAAGAAACCCTGCCCACCACACCCCCCCTTCCATGCATGGACACATTCTGCCATGACTTTTGAGTTGACTCTTTGAATGTGAAAAAGTGGGACTAGCTTATCTGACAGTTGATGAGGGGTAGGATGAGGAATAAAACTTTTCAAATGGCTCTTTCCAGCTTCTTGCTTACAAGTCTGGCTGTTTCTTCTTCCAGCTCCTGCAAGGCTCTTTCTCTTTCCAGTGTGGTACAGTTTTCCTTCTCCCACTCCTCATCTTCTGCCGAGTCTCTGGTCTGAGTGATCTCACCTTCCAGCCTGGATGATACAAGCACAAACTGTGAAAAACTGGCAGTTTCAGAACTGATAAAACACATATCAGTTTTAAGGGTATTTCAATGATAATTAATACAAATTGCAAGTTTGGAACCTTTCTTTCCTGGATCCTTAAAATCAGATTCACTTTATAGGTAGGAAAGGTAAGATTCCCCTGCTTCTCAAGTCAAGTACCCAGTGTTTTTTCAACTCAGATAAATGTCACCTAGTCTTTTAGAAATCTGTCTGAGAGGTGTCATATTTCAGGGTTCACATAAGAGAGAAATTCCAAGGAATGAAGAAGAAAGTTTTTGCTACACAAGACATAGGTCTCTAGAGAAAGCTGGAAAATTCAGTTTTGTCTCTTCAGTCCTCCTCCCTCCTTTTGGACTTGGAGCTCCCCTTATGAAATCCCAACACTCACCTCCGAATCTCATCTTCTTTCTCATGAATTTTTAGAAGAAGTTCCTGATTTGCTTCATCTATCCTCTGCATATCCTTTTCAAGGTCTGTGTTTAAACTGTTAATGTTCCTCTTTGATTGGGCCAATCTTAAGATTTCCACTTTCTCGGACCTGTAGTCTCGGCCCCCCAAATGAACAAGGGCCAATTATCATAAGATCAAAAAACTTTGGACCAAAGGGGATATCTAGAAGACATGTAATTCATTAACATGACTGTTTTGGGGAGCCCACTTTTCCTTTTTTTATTCTTAGAAAATTATATTTCTCAATCATGCTCTATAATTTGTTTCAATAATTCTAAACTCAGTCAGCAAGAGAGATCTTCCCCATGCTTTTTTGTCCAAAGTACCCCACACTGATTCCAGGGGAAGTTTTCTTCTTTAAATCACCTCTTGCATTGAAGAGAAAGGATTATCACACAAATTGTTTCACAGAACCAATCTGCTCATGCAATACACTTTTATTGAGTATTTTTATCCAGGCAGCTGGCACATCACTAATGATTGAGTCCAGCTTTATGCAGAACCACAAAAGGTTTCCATGGCAGGTAGGGTTTTAGTCCATTTCTCCCTTCTACCATGTCAAAACTTCTCTATTGCCTATTACAAAGTCTGAGAATCTACCATGAGAAATCACTCCACTGAACAGACACAAATATGATCCAGCCAGTCATTTTCAAGAATGCAAATATTGATGACAGCAGATGAATGGCTGGGTGAGAGGTTTCCCTGGTCTCTCCCCTTGAAGTTACAACAATTTAAACAGCTATAATTAAAAAAAGGATTCCCTGCACAACACACAAACATGTCTGGGAGACCCACACATTGAAACTTCTGAAGGTGGGTGAGTGAGAGTCAGTTAGGGAGGAGGGAAGGAAGAAGAGCCAGGATGATGCCACAGATGGACACAGCCTGGAGCTCACTGTGGGTCTTGGGAGAGGGGAGGAATCAGCTTGTTGTGCACTCCCTGAGCCTAGAAGAGCAAGGAGATACCATGAACTCTGCCAGAATGGTTGGCGCATGCTGTAGCTGAACCCAGTGACTGAGGCAGAGACTGAGTATAGAGGTGTGGCTAATGGTTGTCTGGCAGCTGCCATTGCCAGACAGAAAAACAAAGCCAAGAAGCCTGGCCACCTTCCTTCACCCTCCCAGAACTCACTCCTTTTCATCCCCTCAGAGCTTGCAGTGGGCTCCAGAATGAGCTGTAGTGGTGAATGCAGGGCTACAGAACACATTATCTGCAACACTGAGTACTGGAACCATGGAGGCATTTTCCCCTGAGTGGTGGGTACATGCTGCAGCTGATCCCTATGACAGGATAGAGATACAGAGGTGAGATGTCTGGCATATGGGAATTGCCATTGCTGGGAGGAGACAAAAGCACAAAGGTACCAGCCGACCTCTTCCAGCTTACTCCATTTCCAGTCATTGTGGTTGTATTGCCAGCAGAATCTGGCTGCAGGGGATAGATTGTAACTCCAATGCCTGGCACATTTCCCCATAGGGGTGGTGCTCTGAGATCAAGGCCATTGGGTCACAAAGGAGATGCCCATCACACAAGGATATAAAGGACATTCATTTTCCACCTTCCTCAGAGATTCTAGAAAGCAGACCAGTACAAGATAAACTAAGAAACCCGTGCTTCAGTGCCACCAACTGGAAAAGAAAAGAAAGACTTCTTATCAACCTACAGGAAATGCCACTCTGAATGATCCAATTGTCAGAGATGCCTAGACAAAAGGAATCCATCAAATACCTAAAGTACCCAAGATAATGAGGCAGTTCAGAAAGAAAGTGAAAAATCTCCAGAAAATAAACTTAAAGAAATGTGTGATTTAAATGACACAGTACTGAAGATTACAATTCTGAAAAAACTCAAAAAGATATACACAGACACAGATAGGGATTGTAATGAACTGAGAAATAAAATCAATAATCAAAAGGAGCACTTGACCAGAGAGATTAAAACTTTAAAAAAGAACCAAATAAAAATTCTGGAGAAGAAAAACTCAATAAAAGAGATGATGAATGAACTAGCAAGCTTAAGAAACAGAGCTGGCCAGATGGAGAAAAGAATTAGTGACACTGAAGATAGAAATCTAGAAATGATGCAGATGAAAAAAGAGAGAAACTTGAGAATAAAAAAAAAAAGAAAAGAAAAGGAAAAACTCTACAAAAACGATCTGACTTCATCAGAAAGGCAGAGTAATGGGTACACCAAAAAGAGAAGAGAGGGAGAAGGGAACAGAGAGCCTATTTAAACAAATACTTGATGATCACCCAAGATGGGGGAGGAGTAAGCGGAAGCTGCACTAACCTCCTCTCAGGACCAACCTGTAATTACAAGTAAATTGTAGAGAAATCATTCTGAATAACCAATTGAACACTAGCTAGAGAGAAGCCTTACAACTGTAGACAGAGAAGAGAAACCACTTAACCACAACGAGACTGGTAGGGAGTGCAGAGGAGGCATGAGAGAGGTGGTTGGGCTCCCAAGGGCAGCAGTTGAAGTTCTGGAAGGACATTTCAGCATCCAGGGGTTTCTACCTGAGAAGTGTGGGATCTAAACTGCCTACAGCACCAGAGCAAAAAGGAACCCAGATAACATCCAGCTGTGAAAACAGTAAGGTTTCATTCTGCAAGGGAGAGATGGCTAGAGACAAAGGGAGCCTCTTAAAGGGCCTATGCACAAAATTTTGTTTGCAGCCACTTGCCCTTAGCTCTGGCAGAGGGAGGACAGAGTGGACTAGAAATGCCTGAGGAGAGTCTGGGATTCATGGCTCTTGGGAGAGAACTGAAGGAAAAGGTGTCAGGATCCCTGTGCTGAATGATTCCCCAGAAGCCATCTTAGGCAGATCACTCTTCTCCAAGTGGCATCAACCAGAGTGGAATCAATAGCCCCACCCACAGGAATTACTCTGACTTGCCCCACCCTGTGGAGATTAAGCCAGGTTGCTGAGTACAATTTGAGGCTATATTATTGATTAGTTTTACTACAGTGGGTTTCTGGGATCTCTATGAGATTTCAGCTGACCCTTCCCATGGCCCAGTACTGATAAAACCTGGCCTTGATGTGTAGCGTGTTCTTTTCTGCACACAAACAAGCCCAGCAGAGTGAGCCACGTGCTGTAGGTCGCTGATAGCTTCAAACAGGTTTGTCCAGGGCCAGTCACAAGCAGCACTAGACAGAGGCCTATATCAGAGTTTTTACAGACCTACCTAATACAGAGAAATAAACACAAAGAACCAGCTATGATGTAAGGGCAAAGAAACAGACCCCCCAATGAAAGAACAAGAGAATTCTCCAGAAGAGGAGCTAGATGAAGTAGAGGGAAGCAATTTATAAGAGAAAGACTATAGAGTAGTGATTATAAAGATACTCAACAGCAGGAAAAAGACATAGAAACCATAAAAAGGACCAACCAGAGATAAAGAAAGCAATATCTTAAATAAGTAATACACCAGAAAGAATAAACAGTAGGTTATATGAAGCAGAGTATTGAATCAGTGATTTAGAAGACAAGGTAGAAAAAATACCTAAGCAGAGACAGAAAGCAGTCATGGTGAGGAATTTTAACACCCCCTTGACTTTAATGGATAGATCTTCCAGACAGAAAATCAACCAGTGGCCTTATATGACACACAGATCAAATGGGTTTATTTGATATCTTCAGAGCCTTTCGCTCCAAAGCAGAAGAATATGCATCTTTTTCAAGTGCACATGGAAAGTTTTCTAAGATAGACCACATGTTAGGACACAAAACAAGTCTCAATAAATTGAGAAAGATTGAAATTATCTCAAGCATCACCTTTGACCACAATGCTGTGAAACTAGAAATCAATCATGAGAAGAACACAAAAAAACACACAGAAACGTGGAAACTAAATAACATGTTACTAAACAATAAATTGGTCAACAACAAGATCAAGGCAGAAATCAAAAGATACCTTGGAACAAATGAAAATGAGGACACAACAACCCAAAATCTGTGGCAAACTGGGAAAACAATCCTAAGAGAGAAATTCATAGCATTACTAGCCTATCTCAAAAAACAAGAAAAGTTTGAATAAACAATTTAACTTTACACTTAAAGATACTTGAAACAGAAAACACACAAAGCCCAAAGTGAGTAGAAGGAAGGAAATAATAAAGATTACAGAATAAATAAATGAAATACAGCCTGAAAAAATGTTACAAAAGATCAATGAATCCAAGAGCAGTTTTTTTTAAAAAAGATAAACAAAATTGACAAAATTTTAACCAGACTCATCAAGAAAAAAAAAAAAAGAGGACCCAAATAAATAAAATCAGAAATGAAAGAGGAGAAATGACAATAGACACCAAAGAAATACAAGAGATTGTAAGAAAATATTTTAACAATCATATGCCAACATAGTGGACATTCTGGACAAAATGGATACATTTCTAGAAACACACAGTTTTCCAAAAACAAAACAGGAAGAATCAGAGAATCTGAATAGACACATTATACCTAATAAAACTGAAGCAGTAATAAGAAAAATTACCAACAAACAAAAGCCCTGGACCAGATGGCTTCATAGATGAATTTTACCAAACATTCCAAGAAGAACTAACTCCTCTTCTCAAACTATTTTATAAAATGCAAGAGGAAGGAAGTCTCCCAATTCATTTTATGAGGCCACCATTATCCTAATTCCAAAACCACATAAAGAACAAAAAAAAATTTATAAGACAGTATCCCCAATGAACAGAAATGCTGAAATTCTCAACAAAATATTAGCAAACCAAATATAGTAATACATCAAAACACCATACACCATGATCAAGTGGGATTTGTTCCGGGAATACAAGATTGGTATGACACTCACAAATCAATAAATGTGATCCATCACGCAAACAAAGGGAAAGATAAAAAATACATTATCATATCAATAGATGCAGAAGAAGCATTTGATAAAATCCAGCACCATTTATTATAAAAACTCTCAGTAAAGTGGAATTAGAGGGAATATATGTAAACATAATACAGGCTATATATGATATACCCACTGCCAGCATCTTACTCAAGAGACAAAACTACAAGCTTTCCCTTTAGGAGAACAAGGCAGAGATGTCTGCTTTCACTTCTCTTATTCAATGTAGTACTGGAAGTTCTAGCTGCAGGAATCAGACAGAAGAAGAAATAAAAAGCATTCAGATTGGAAAAAAGTAAAACTATATTTACAGATGATGTGATACCATATGTAGAGAATCTCGAAGATTTCACTAAGAGACTAATAGAATTAATAAATGAATTCAGCAATTAGCAAAATAAAAATTAATATTCAGAAATCAGTTGCATTTTTACATGCCAATAATGAACTAACAGAAAGGGAAGTTAGAAAATAGTCCTATTCACAATTGCTAAAAAAGAGTAAAATACCTAGGAATCAATCTAACCAAGGATGTAAAAGACCTGTACTTGGAAAATTATAAGGCACTGAAGAAAGAAATTGAGGAAGGTACAAACAAGTGGAAACACATACTGTATTCCTTGTCAGGAAGAATTAACATCATTAAAATGTCCACAATACCCAGAGCAATCTATAGATTCAAAGCAATTTCTATCAAGATTCCAATGGCATAGTTCACAGAACTAGAACAAATATTTCCAAAATTTATATAGAACTACAAAAGGTCCTGGATAGCAAAAGTGATCCTGAGAAAGAACAAAATTGGAGGAATAATGCTACCTAATATCAAACTATACAATAAGGCCATAGCAATCAATTATAAGGCCAAATCTTTATAGTCAATTAATATTTGACAAAGGAAGCAAGCACATAGTATGGGCTAAAAATAGTTTAGTCCATAAATGGTGTTGGGAGAATCAGACAGATACGTGCAGAAAAAATGAAAGTATACCACCTTCTTATACCACATACAAGAAGAAATTCAAAATGGATCAAAGACTTAAATGTTAGACCCCAAACCATAAAAGTTATAGAAGAAAATAAAAACAAAAAAATCTGGGACATTACTCATAGCAATATGTTATTGGTTATATCTCTCCAGGCAAGGGAAACCAAAGAAAAAAATAAACAAAGGGGACTACATCAAGCTATAGTTTTTACACAGCAAAGGAAAACATCAACAAAGTAAAAAGAAAACCCACAGAATGCGAGAACATATTTGCTGATGCATCTGATAAGGGGTTTATCTCCAAAATTTATAAAGAACCCACAAAACTCAACAACAAAAAAGCAAACCACCCAATTAAAAATGGCTAGCATCAATAAATCAATAAGCAACAAGTGCTGGCCAGGATGTGGAGAAAGGGGAAACCTTTTGTACTGTGGGTAGGAATGCAGATTGGTGTAGCCACTGTAGAAAGCAGTATGGAGATACCTCAAAAAATTAAAAATGAAGGCCCTGGCTGGTGTAGCTCAGTGGATTGAGCACAGGCCTGCAAACCCAAGCACTGCCAGTTTGATTCCTGGTCAGGGCACATGCCTGGGTTGCAGGCCATATCCCTAGTATGGGGTGTGCTAGAGGCAACCACACTTTAATGTTTCACTCCCTCTCTTTCTCCCTTCCCCATCTCTCTAAAAATAAATAAATGAAATCTTAAAAAAAAAAAGAAAAAGCACTAGCTTAAAAAATTAAAAATGGATCTGCTTTTTGACCCAGCTTTCCCACTTCTGGGAATATATCCAAAGGAACCAAAAACATTAATTCAAAAGCACCTGTATGTTCATTGCAGCATTATTTACAGTTGCCAAGATATAGAAGCAGTCAAACTGTCTATCAATATATGAGTGGATAAAACACTGTGGGACATTTACACAATGGAATACTAGTCAGCTAATAAGAAGAGAATTTTACCCTTTGTGATAGTATGGATGGACCTGGAGAACACTATGCTAACTGAAATAAGTCAGTCAGAAATAGACAAATGCCATATGATTTTCCTCACATGTGAAATCTAATAAACAAGCTGAACTAACAAAGGAAATGGGGACAGGCTCAGAGATTGAGAGTATGATGACAGCTGGGGGCAGGGGATGAGGTGGAGTAATTTAGCAGAAAGGAGAAAAACTCATGGTAATGAATAACAGTGTGGTGACTGCTGGGGGAGGTGGGTATAAAGGGACTAAATGGTAATGGAAAAATACAATGGTTAAATTAAAAAATATTTGATGAAAACTTTCCAAACCTATAGTAAGAACTAGATAATTGAATCTCTAAGAAGTAAACACAGCATTTAATTATCTTAATCCAAAAGAGCCTTCTCCAAGGCACATTATATTAAAACTATCAAAAATAATGACAAAAAAAGAATTCTTAAGGCAGCCAGGGAAAAGAAGATAGTAACTTATAAGGGTAAGCCCATTAGGTTATTATTGGATTTCTCAGCTAAAATTCTACAAGCTAGGAGAGGGTGGAATCAAATATCTAAACTATTGGGGGAGAGAAACTACCAGCCAAAAATAATATATCCAGAAAAGTTATCTTTAGATATGAAGCAGAAACACTTTTTCAGACATACCAAAGCTGAGGGAATTTATCACCACAAAACCTCCTTTACCAGAGACTGAAGGGGGTTAATTTTACTTGAAACAAATGAACAGAAAAACTTTATAAAACTATAAGGAAGACAATGTACCAATAGACAAGCAGGCTATTACAACCCCTTTTCAGAAATGGGTATTATATATTTACATATAAAGGTTAAAGGAGATAAAACATTAAAAGTAAAAAGAAGAAGACAATAGCTCCTGCAATTCAGAAACAAACTTACAGCATAAATAGGGATAATTTGTTACAATAAAAATGTAAGAGGGATGGGAGTATAGTTCTGAATTTGCAAAGGTAAATGGAGATAAGGAACATTCAGAAGAAAAAGGACTACTGTGTATATGAAAATTTCTTTTGCATATACCCAGTGGTAACCACACAAACAAAAATCCCAAACTGAGACACATTACATTAAAAAAGAGAAAACAGTGGGAAAAATCATAGAATACCACCAAACTGAAATAACAGTCATTCAAGGGGGAAATAAAACACACAATGGAGACATAGAGGTACCAGAAAATGAAAGATGAAATAGCTACAGGAAATTCTGATATATCAATAATCACTCTAAATGTAAATGGACTGAACTTAGCAATAAAAAGACAGGGTAGCAAGTTGGACCAAAACACAAAACCCAACCACATGCTTTCTTCAGGAGACACATTTCAGCTGCAAGGACAGATATAGACTCAAAGTGAAAGGGTAGAAAAAGATTCTCTGAGAAAATGGCATCCAGAGAAATGTGGGTATGCCATACTTATATCTGACAAACTAGATTTCAAGATTAAAAAGTAAGAGACGAAGGTGGACGTCTTATAATGATAAAGGTGACAATACATCAAGAAGATATTCACTTCTCAATATATATGCACCCAACCAGGGAGCACCGAAATATAGAAAGCAACTACTAAAAGAATTGAAGGAAAAAATCTGACAAAAACACAATTATAGTAGGGGATCTAAATATCCCATTGACAACTGTGCATATATCATCTAAACAGAAAGTAAGTAAGAAAATACCAGCTCTGAATGACACATTAGGCCAAATGGACATAATCGGCATTTACAGCACCTTTCATTCCAGAATACCAGAATACAGTCTTTCCTGGTGCACATGGAACATTCTCAAAAAGAGACCATATGTTGGGAGGCAAAACTAGCTTCAACAAATTTAAGAAGATTGAAATCATACCAAATATATTCTTTGATCACATTGTTATGAATTTGGGAAACAACTGCACAAAGAAAGCCAGAATAAACAAAAATATGTGGAAATTAAACAACATTCTACTAAAAAACAACTGGGTCAAAGAAGAAAAAAAGAGAGATGAAAATATACATAGAGAAACATGGCTCACTTCCTCACACAACCACATCAAAGTTACAACTAAGCTATAGAACAGCTATTATTCAGAGCCATCTGAATGGCTCACAGACAAAAATTGAGTTAAGTGGAAGTCCTACAACCACAGAATTAAAGAAGAAACCAACTATGGAATTAAAGAATAAACCACATCAGGACTAGTAAAAGGGATGGAGATGTGGAACAGGCTGGTCCCACATCTATGTGTGGTAGATAAAAGTCAGGAGGGATATCTGAGAAACAAGGGGGTCCCAGACCCAGGCTCCCAGCCTAGGGCTTCAGTACCAGAAAGGGAAGTCCCTACAACATTTGGCTGTAAAAACCAGTAGGGATTAAGGCTGTGGAAAAAAAACATCTGGAGTCTCAGGCAGTTCTTAAATGGCCCCCACACAGAGACTTACTTGGACTCACTCCCCCTGAGCTCAAGCATGGGGGCAGTAGATTGAAAGGCACAAGAGACATATGTGGAGAAAATGAATTGTCCAGCATCAGCTTGAGAGCTGGAGGGAGTTTTCTCCCCAACAGAAGTGCTGTCAGATGCCATGGTTCCTTTTCTGAGACTTCCCCATACAGATCCACAGAGCCGGAAGGCAGGTGCCATATCTAAGACTTCACCAACTTGGGTCACACTGTTTGCCCCACACTGGTGATACCCTGAGGCCCAGCTGCACCCAACATTTGGGCCCACCCAAGCTGATTCCAGTGGCTTTTCCATATGACTGGCTTGTTTTGGCCCTTGCTTCAGATTTTCTAAATTCTCATAAACAAGCAGCATGTGCCTTCAGCAACCTTGTACCTCTCACCAAGTTGCCCCAGGCTAGGTACTAGAAGCAGCTGACCTTGGTGCACAGATTGGCTTTACCTGGGCACCTCTCAGCCCAGTAGAGTAGCAGCCATCTGCAGATCTCTTAGTAGCTTATATTGTGTGACCCTGGACAGAATAGAGTTGGTGGCTGATCTTGGACATGCCAATAGCAATCAAGGATCAGCTACAAAAGGAGGGTATACATAGCCCACATGGTGGGCTCACCTTGAGTAACAGGCTTGGTGATAGAGGAGGCTGTACCACTGGAACCTACAGGACACCTACAACATTAGACCACTCTACTAAGCCTAAGAAATGTAGCAGGTCTACCTAATACATAGAAACAAACACAGAGAGGTTGCCAGATGAGGAGCCAAAGAGAATGGTGCAAATGAAAAAACAGAACAAAACTCCAGAAAAATAACTAAACAAAATGGAGACAAGCAATATACTAGATGCAGAGTTCAGACTACTAGCTATAAGGATGCTCAAGGAACTTGGGGAGGACCTCAAAAGCATAAAAAAGTAGTCAGAAATGAAGGATACATTAATTAAAATAAGGGACAATTTACAGGGAAACAATAGCGGAGTGGGTGAAACCAAGAATCAAATAAGCAATTTGAAATAACAACAAAAAACAATCCAATCAGAATAGCAACAAGAAAAAAAATCCAAAAACATGAAAGTGTAAGGAGCCTCTGGGACAACTTCAAGCACTTCTACCTTCACATCATGGAGGGTGTCAGAAGGAGAACAGAAAGTTCAAGAATTGGAAACTGATTTGAAAAAATAATGACTGAAAACTCCCCTAACTTTGTGAAGGAAATAAACATACAAGTCCAGGAAGTGCAGAGTCCCAAACAAAATGAACTTAAAGTAGCCCACCCCAAGACACATTAAAATGTCAAAAATGAAAGACAAAGAGAATCTTCAAAGGAGCAAGGGGAAAAGCACTTAGTTACCTACAAGAGGGCTCCCATAAGATTGTCAGCTGATTTCCCAAAAGAAACTTTGCAGGCTAGAAGGGATTAGTAAGACATATTCAAAGTGATGAAAAACAAGGATCTACTGCCAAGATTACTTTACCCAGCAAAATTATCATTTAGAATCAAAGAACAGGTAAAGTGCTTCCCAGACAAGTAAAAGCAAAAGGAGTTCATCATGACCAATACAGTATTATATGAAATGTTAAAGGGCCTTCTTTAAGAAGAAGAAGAAAATATAAAAAATATGAACAATAAGATAAATACATACCTATCAATAATTGAAACTAAAAACAGAACAAACAAGAAGATAAACAGAATCATAGATACAGAGGACATTTTGATGGTTATCAGATAAGAAAGGGGTTGGAGGGATGGGCAAAAAAAGGTGAAAAGGTTAAGTACAATTTGGTAGTTACAGAATAGTCATGGGGATGTAAAGTACAGCATGGGGAATAGAATAGCCAAAGGACATATATGCATGACCCATGAACATTGACTATGGTGTGAAGATTGCGGCTGAGGGAGTGGTGCACTTTGGTAGAGGCAGGCAAAGGTGGGAAAGGTGTTTTTTATTATATTTTATTATTTATGCTATTATTAGCAACAAATAATAAAATATAATTAAAAACAATACACAGAGACAAATGAAAATGACAATATAACACATCAAATCTATTAAGATGCAACAAAAGTGGTAGGAAGTTTATATTATTACATATTATCAAGAAACTAGAAAAATTCCAAATAAACCAGTGTTTGTTTGTTCTTTTAATAAACCAAATGTCTATTTGTTTATTTGTTCAATGTACCTAATGTTACATTTTAAAGAACTAAAAAAAGAACAAATGCAGCCCAAAGTTAGCTGAAGGAAGGAAATAATAAAAATTAGAGCAGAATTGATTGAAATAGAGAGCAAAAAGACAATAGAAAAACTTAATACAATGAAAAACTCATTCTAAGAAAAGATTAATAAAATAGACAAACCCCTTATATTCACTAAGAATAAAAAAAGAAAACACTAAAATAAATCCACAAATGAAAAGTTAATTCAGACTAACTTAGTTCCTACAGACTAACTGTAAGAAAAGTTACTACAGACACCATGGATATACAAAGGGTCACACAATAATACTATGAAAGCCTATATGACACCAAATTCAAAACCTAGAATAATTGGTAAAGTTCTTAGAGGTACATAAAACCTAGAATAATTGGTAAAGTTCTTAGAAATACGTAATCATTGTAGAGTGAATCACGATGACATGGAAAATCTAAACAGACTGGTAACAGTGAGAAAATTGAAACACCATTAAAAACCTCCCAAAAAGTAGGGGCTATCCTTCTCAAACTCTTTCAAAAACATTGAAGGAGGGACAATACTTCTTAACACATCTTAACACAACATAATCCTGGTATCAAAGCCTGTTAAGAATTATACACACACACACAAAGTACAGACCAACATCTCTGATGAATACAGATGCAAAAATCCTAAACAAAATACTAGCAAATTGAATACAACAATACATAGAAAAGATAATACACTACAATCAACCAGGGTTCATTCCAGGGGCTCAAGGATGGTTCAACATATGCAAATGTGTCAATGTGATGTACCACATTAACAAAATATAGGATAGAAATTATATGATCATATCAATAGATGCAGAAAAAGCATTTGACAAGATACAGCATTTATTTATGATCAAAATACTCAATAAAATGGGTGTAGAAGCCAAGTACCTTAACATAATGAAGTCCATATATCACAACTGTTAGCTAATAGCATACTCAATGGTAAAAAACTGAAAGCTTTTCCTCTAAGATCCAGAACAAGACAAGGTTGACCATTTTTACCACTGCTATTCAGAACAGTACTGGAAATCCTAGCCAGAGAAATCAGGCAAGAGAAAAAAATAAAAGGCATCTAAATTTGGAATGAAGTATAAATGTCATTTTTTGCAGATGACAAGGTTCTTTATATAGAAACCCCTAAAGACTCCACCAATAAACTATGAAAAGTAATAAACATACAGTAAAAAATATAATAAGAAATAGTTTCAGGACTTCTGCCAAGATGGAGGCATAGGTGGAAATGCTGTGCCTTCTCTCACAACCAAGTTTAGAGACAACTAAATATTAGCAACAGAAAACACAGCCAGAACACAGAAAATTGAACTTTTCGGAAGTCTGATAACAACAAATTCTTCAGCCTGACCGGTAAGAGGGGTGAAACCAGCAGCTGTCAGAGAGGGGTTGCACAGAAAAACTTGGTCAGACGGACTCGGGCGCGTGGAACCCAGGTGCAGGGTTGGACCTAGTAAGCAACTCAGCGAGCTACCGCGGAGAAACAGCGAGGGAGCAGGGCTGCGGGTTGACTGTGGTCGCGCTTTCCTGCGCAGATAGACAAGCAAGGGAGTGGGCGGTGAGACTACAGGACTGAGCAGGCCCCACGGCAAGCGGCAGCACAGGGCGCCACCATTTCCCTGCTCTGACCCCGCCTCCACATCAGTGTCATAACCCAGCGACCTGAGAGTCCAAGGCTCCACTACTCATACTTAACGGTGAGAAAAGACCAAAAATGGCTCAAGAAGATCTCAAAGTCCCAGAGCTTATAAATCTAAGCGATGAAGAAATAGCAAAACTCTCAGATGCACAGTTTGAAACACTGGTGATCAGGATCCTCACAGAACTGGTTGATTATAGCTACAAATTAGACAAACATATGAAGGCAAAACTAATTGAAATGAATGGAATTGCACAGGAAACCAATAGCAATGAAAAGGAAACTGGGACTCAAATCAATGGATTGGACCAGAAGAAAGCAAATAATGGCCAAATAGAAAAGAGCGAAGAAGCAAGAATTCAAAAAAGTGAGGAGAGGATTAGGAACCTCCAGGACCTCTTTAAACACTCCAACATCTGAATTATAGGGGTACCAGAAGGGGGAAAGGAACAGCCACCAGTGGAAAACTTATTTGAACAAATAATTAAGGAGAATTTCCCCAATCTGGCAAAGGAAATAGACTTCCAGGAAATCCAGGAAGCTCAAAGAGTCCCAAAGAAGTTGGACCCAAAAAGAAACACACCAAGGCACATCCTCATTACATTAGCCAAGATTAAAATGAAGGAGAGAATCCTAGAAGCAGCAAGAGATAAGGGGACAGTCACCTACAAAGGAGTTCCTATCAGACCATCAGCGGATTTCTCAAAAGAGACCTTACAGGCAAGAGGGGGCTGGAAAGAGGTATTCCAAGTCATGAAATCCAAAGACCTACAACCAAGATTGCTCTATCCAGCAAAACTTTCATTTATCATGGAAGGGCAGATAAAGTGCTTATCAGATAAGGTCAAATTCAAGGAGTTCATCATCACCAAGCCCTTATTATATGAAATGTTAAAGGGACTTATCTAAGAAAAAGAAGTTAAAAAAACATGAACAGTGAAAGGGCAGCAAACTCACAGTTATTAAGAACCACACCTAAAACAAAAGCAAACTAAAAGGACAGCTAGATCAGGAGCAGAAACATAGAAATGAAGATCTCAAGGAGGGTTAGCAATAGGGGAGTGGGAGGAGGAGAAGGGGGGAGAAGGTACAGAAAATAAGTAGCATAGACAGTAGATAGAAAATTAATGGGGGGGCAAGAATAGTATGGGAAATATAGAATCTAAAGAACTTGAGACACATGGTCATAAACTAAAGGGGGGTAATGGTGGGGACAGGGGGTAGGGTGGAGGGGAATGAAGCGGAGAATAGAACAACTGTAATGGCATAATCAATAAAAAAAGAAACAGTTTCAAGATAGAAAATCAATGTACTAACAATAAAATTTGAGAAAAATAAATAAAAAAACAAATTCCTTTTGCAAATGCAACAAAAAGAATGAAATTCCTGAGAATAAACCTAACAAATGATGTGAAGGACTGAAAACTATAAGACATTATTAACAGAAGTTGAAGGAGATATAAAAATGCTAAGATATTTTGTGTTTATGGTTTGGAAGAATCAACATAGTAAAAATGGACATATTACCTAAAGCAATATAGTTTTAATGCAATCTCCATTAAATTCTTAATGGTGTTTTTAAAAGAAATAGAACACAAAAAATCATCAGATTTATGTCAAAACACAAAAGAATCTGAATAGCTGAAGCTAATCCTGAGGGGTAGGGGGGAAACAAAGTCTAAGGTAATCCCACTCTCTGACTTGAAATTGTACCACAAAGTGACTATAATCAAAAAAGTCTGGTATTGGTAGAAGAACAGACACACATACCAATGGAGCAGAATTAAGAGTCCAGAAATAAACTCACATGTATAGGGACAAGTAACCTTCAACAAATGAAGCAAAAATATACAATGGAGAAAAGAAAGCCTCTTCAGTAAATGGGGCTGGGAAAATTGGAAAGCCACATGCAAAAGAGTGAAAACTGACTGCCATGTCACCACATACAAAATTAACTCAAAATGGATCAAAGACCTAAATCCAAGCGCAGAACAATACGTTACATAGAAGAATACATAGGTACTGAACTTATGAACCTTGATCTTAGAGAAGATTTTATGATTTTGACCTAAAAGCAAGGGAAACAAAAGCAAAAAACAAATGAATGGGGGCTATCTCAAACTAAAAATCTTCTTCACAGCAAAAGAAACTGTCAACAAAACAAAAATATAGCCAACTAAATGGAAAAAGATATTTGCAAGTGAAATCTCCAATAAAAATTTAATACCTCAAATATATAAAGAACTCACACAATTCAACAACAACAAAAAAATTCAATTAAAAAATGGGCAGTGGACCTGAACAGACACTTTTCCCAAGAAGGCATACAAATGGCCAATAGATATATGAAAAAATGATCAACATCATCTGCTATTAGGAAGATGAAAATCAAAACTACAATGAGATACCACCTCACGCCTGTTAGAATGGCTATCATCAAGACAAATAACAATGAGCTGGGAATATCATGGAGAAAAAGGTATCCTTGTTCACAGCTGGCAGGAATGTGAATTGGCACAGTCAGTGTGGAAAACAGTATGGATGGAGGTGCCTCAAAGAATTATGAACAGAGTCAGCAACCTCTCTTTTGGGTATCTACCTGAAAAATTTGGAAACATTCATTTGTAAATATAGATCCACTCCTATTCATTCAGACATGGAAACTGAAGTGTTCACCATTCCAGATGATTGGATAAAGAAGATGTAGTACAAATATACAAGGGAACCCTACTCGGCCATAACAAAATGTGAAGTACTCTCATGTGTGAGAGCATGGATTTGACTTGAGAATATCATGCTACATGAAATAAGTAAGATGAAAAAATCAAGAACCATATGATTTCACTCATGTGGGATATAAAACTGAGAACAACAAATGAACAAACAAGACAAAAAACAAAAAAACCTCAAAGACACAGACAACAGTCTGCTGGTTTCCACAGGGGAAGGGGGGGTAAAGGGCAAGATAGCAAAGGCTAAAGGAGGTAAAATACATGGCAACAGAAGGAGCTTTGCCTTTGGGTGGTAGACACACGATGTAATATATACATGATGTATTACAGTTTTATGCACTTGAAATCTATATAATTTACCAATGTCACCCCAGTGAATTTCATAAAAATGTAAACTTCTGTTTTGGAGTAAATTTAATAAAAAAGAGTGGTAGTGCTAGAGTAGTCCAGAAAGGGTGCCTGGCACATGGGGAAGTCTCAATAGACTTTTACTTTTCTGTGTGTCAATTAATTAATTGAAATGAGTAATCAGGGATAAGGTAGTGAGGCAGGAAAATCTTTTGAGTAGGAATGGAATGATTTTGGAAAGGAAAATCCTACCTTGGAAAGGCTGGCATGGATTGGGAATTTACAGCTATTCTCACTTCAGGAAAGCATAGAGTCCTTGGGGTGAGGTACAGTGGGGTTTGGATAGGAGAGAGAGATGGAGAGACTAGAAGATGAGGGAAAGCGTCAATAGCAGACCTGCTTCATATCTTATCTCGGTCCTAGGGTGTGGTTTTACATAACCACGATTACTTACTCATAATCTAGCTGATTTTCCTTGTGTTCTTCCATTGTAGATCCCCTAAAGTACCAGCAGAGGAGTATCTAATGAATTGGGGGAATGGATCCATTTATGAAACACAGAGTTAGTAGCCAAGAGTCCCAGGAACAAAATTACTGGTTTTCTCCCCTCAGCCCCTTTCATTTGGCCATGACAAAACCCAGCCTTCTGATTCTCTGCCCATGATCTGATTATGCCCCAGTAAGGATATGGTGAGGATATAGGGATAATGCTGACAAATTCAATGTATGTCCTGCTAGCAAAGATGGTTAACCAACCAAAAACCCGTTAGAAGTTTAAAAACAGCAGTAAGAATTAATTAAGATTATCAATTGTTCTTAAGTCCCTTTTGGCTCTAGGCCTAGCTGCTTTATTTAAGGGCCCATGAGAATGGCATGGGTGCATAACCGCCCGGAAAAAGTAATCTCTTTGCTCTCTAGCCTGGCCTCTGCAAAGATCCCTAGTTATTGAGATCTCTAGCATTCAATTGGGCAAAGAAAAACCAAGCAGAAGTAAGTAATTTGGCTCAGTCTGCCCTTTAGTTTCCTCTTTTTCTCCTTTACTTCAGTAAACTCTACCTCCCTTCTGATGTGTGTGGTCTTTCTGATTCTGCCCTAGTCAATTTGCTTCTGAAGAGTCTAATCTTTCCCCACTGGAACGATCCAATAGAATCTCGGAACCTTCCAACAGGTCATGACTCTGCTATTGACACTGGGTGGGTGGGGCAGCATGTCACAGTGGGGAGGATGACAATGGTTTCTCATCCTGGGCGCTGGGTTCAGAGCCTAGGTGGGTGCCTGTGTTTCACAGCTGAGTCTTTCCTCTGGTAGAAGCAGGTTTAATGGGTCTGACTTCTGGGTAGTATGAAGGGGTAATGTCTTCCTTCTATTTCTCTGGCAGGTTGAGCTCCCTCCCTGTGCAAGTGTGACTAATATGGGAATTCTGGGTCCCAAGTCCAGCAGTCTAATTTTATCACGTAGCCAACTAACCATTCATTCATTCAACAAACACTGGAACATTGAAAGAGCACCTGTGTATGCCAGGCACTCTTCTAAGCACTAGGCAGGCAGAGTGAACAAAACAGCCAAAAGCGACTGCCCTCATGGAATTTACATTCTAGGGGGTGTGTACGTGGGGAGAGAGGTAGCACAAACAACAAAATAAGTGAGGAAGCTTTTCTTTTGCTGTGATAGGAAAATGTTCAAAGAAAGAAATGAGTGACATGGGTAAGAGGAAGTGCAGTGTGCATTGTGTGTGTGTGTGTGAGGGAAGGGGTTGCAGTTTTAAAAACGGTGCAGAGAAAGCAGCTGAGCATTTTCAGACTCGGTAGTGTAGATGTGTTAGGAGATCTCCTGGGGCACCTTAGGTCTTGCTGAGATGGACACACAATCCACAGACCTCCCAGTCATGGCCAATAACAAAGTCTATGGGCCAGCAGGAGGCCTGAAAGGCCAGCGGCTCCAGGAACATTGAGAGGAGGCATGAAGACCTGAAGCTCCTCCAACACTTTAAAGGTTCATAGCTCTTCCTGAACCTCTCACCTTCTGTAAAAGAAAAGCTCTGTGGTGAGAGATAATCACCCTAAAACACTGGGAAATTACCCAAAAGAGAGTTTTGGTGGGAAAAGCTCATGATATCTCAGATTGGCCCATTGAGTCTTTTCTGCCAACTTTAGGCATAGGAACTAGAGGAGGAAAATATTACAAAATCAATAATGAATGTATTTCTGCATACTGGAGTATGTGCATTTTGGGCAGATTCTTCACTGTTTGTAACTTTTTATGTGTGTGTGAATCATATTAACCAGGAAGGTTTCGGATCTTGACTTAATAAGGACCACATAGAGGTGATTTGTGGTCCAGAGTGACTTCTTAACACACTGTAGTTTCTAACAAACTATTTGTAAAATTAATGGCCTCTGATGACCCCCATTACCATCTCCCTTCTTCCTGAAAGAAGGCATTTCATTGCTTTATGAAGCTGTACACAGAAGAGTAATTAAGTAACAATTCAGGCCAACGGCCTCTCCCAGGAATTAATGGTAGGGAGAGTTCATTAACCCCAGCAGGTTATAGCTTCTCCAGGAAATGCCCTGGACCAAGGTTATCGTAGCTATTAATGGATTGGATAGGGACTTTAACTGGGATAAAAATAAAGCTCTCTCTCCTTCCTGGGGAGCTTTTCTCCTTGAGGGGCTACCAAAGGCAAGCCCATAGGAGAAGCAGAACCCCAAGGTTGGGGCTTTATGTGAGAGGAGGACAACAGATTACTGTTGGGAATTGCTAAGTCAAGGCAAAAACAGGGCTTTGGGGGCAGACTGAGGTCCTTGGTATAAGCCTTCCTGCCACTGACGAGGTGACTTGATTAACACCCAGCACAATTGAGCAGCTGTTTTCCCCTTGTTAATTTTTCCATGCCAGGCCTTGACCGGCGCAGAAGAGTCGCTGAGAGATGTCAGATTTTGCTGCATTGCTGCCAGGAGTACAGTGGCATTTGTGTGGCAACCTGTTGTGAAACATTCTCTCTTTTTCCAGGCTGGGCATTTAAGCTGTTTGCTGAGCCTCTGCCCTTGTCTGCTGGGAGGGGAATGGCCAAGCACCAGAGCTCTGAGGGAAGGTGCAAGAGCCCTGGCCTTCCTGCGGCCTCCTGGGGATGGAGAGCTTTTTCTTCTACTCGTCTTGCTTCACTTTGGCATATTTTTCTTAAATAATTTTATAAATGAGCCCAGTTTTGAGGCTCATATCCAGGGAAGGCTCTAGAACCTCATTTTAGGTCATTGTTTTTTGAATACAAAATCAATCATGCTATTTTCCTTATGTCACTACTTGTTTTAAGTGATTATTATGTACAATGTTTAGGCTCATGAACTTTCTTTAAATTTCCTTTCAGGATCTTCTCAGAATAGTTTTCTCAAAAGCAATAACTTCAATAGAAATATGAAGGAGAGAGAAAAAGAGAGATAGAAAGAAAGAGAGAGAGGGAGGGAAGGAGCCATAAGCAATAAACTAATGTAGTCTGAACTGACAAAAAATGTATTAAATATTTTATTTTAAAATTAAATGTCTTTTTATGCCTCAAATGTTAATAAGATGCCCTAGGTGCCCATTTATTTGCTACTAAAAATTGAAATAGCACATGGAAACATTTGTTACAATTCAAATTTTTGGAAACCAGAGAATCTAGTTAATACACCTGCACCAATCATGCTCAAGCCAAACCACCCCATATTTTTTTTCTTTTTTACATTCCTTCTGCACAAGTTACTTGCTTCTAATTCTTGATGTTGAGTTTCATCTTACCAACTTCAGGCTTCTAAAACACAACAATAACACCCAAGGCCTATTGGTCTGTTCATTGGGTCAAATAAAAAAGGAACTGAAGTGTATTGAAGTCATTCAAATGCAAACTACATAGATTCCCTGTAAGTTATTGGCATCAAGGTAGACAAGAAAAATATGCAAGAAAAAGACAGCACAGAACTTCTCTCATAGGTTATCAAAATATTGGTCTACAGTCTATCCTTGGATAGAAACTTTCCCAAGCTGCTGCATAATGACTTTAAAATTACCAGCAGGAAAAAAAAGTACAAGAATAAGGTTTATGGCTAAATCAACTCCATGCCATAATTATTCTCCATGCTAATATTATTAGAAGGATCTCCACGGTATAGGCAGTAATGACAATGACATCTAAATCTTCTGGATCTCGATTCAATCTCAAGTTTCCTCTCCTGTGGGTCTTTTTGAAGCAGACACAGGGTGTGGTATCTAATAATTTGTAACATCCTTTGTATCTTTTCTTTCTGAGCAGTGGCCCATGTCCTCACTCCATGCCTCCTCCTGTAGAGCATGCCTTGGCTCAGCCCCAGTCCAAGGCCCTATAAGCTTTTTCCTTTCTCCTGCTTTTCGGGTGAACATTCTGGTAGCAGGGAAGGCAATTTGGTACTAGTGTTGAGAGTCAAGTTGCCAAGGTTCTTTGCTAATACTTCTGAGACAGCTTGAGTGTCAGCTGACTATTCTTCACGAGGCATCTGAGAAGCCTCCAGGGTCCAGGTTGGGTTAAACTTCTTTGGTGAGTCCATTGGATGTCTAGTCACAGCCTGAAGCTCCTCCTAGGTACTGAACTTATGAACCTTGATCTTAGAGAAGATTTTGTGATTTTGACCTAAAAGCAAGGGAAACAAAAGTGAAAAACAAATGAATGGGGGCTATCTCAAACTAAAAATCTTCTTCACAGCAAAAGAAACTGTCAACAAAACAAAAATATAGCCAACTAAATGGAAAAAGATATTTGCAAGTGAAATCTCCAATAAAAATTTAATACCCCAAATATATAAAGAACTCACACAATTCAACAACAACAAAAAATTCAATTAAAAAATGGGCAGTGGACCTTTTCCCCAAAGGGTTCAGTAGATGGTGATGCTCAAAACTCTCAAACTGCTACTAAACTTACATTTTAAAAAATTTATGGCACCATTGCTACTAGAACAGCAATTTAAAAAAACTAAAATTCACCAAGGATCTCATCTTAGTAAAATCCCTGTGTTTTTCCAAGTTTCTTCTACTTTTTGTCTATGACCAAACCATCTTTTATAGTTATTATAGAATAGATATATTGCTATATTTTGCCTTTCATTTAATATTTTTATAAATGCATTTCAGGTTGCTACATACTCTCTAGAATTATTTCATTCACTGCATAAAATCCTGCTGGTTGATTATACTCATATTTGCTTCAAAATTCTTTTCTTACCATATGATTTACCTGTTCACATATTTGCCTCCTCTCGGGGGCCAGGACAGGGCCTGTGTTAATTTGTCAGGGCTGCATAGCAAAGTACTGCAGTCTGGGTGGTTTGAACCACAGACAGTTCTGAAGGCCGTGAGTCCTGATCAAGGTGTTGGTGGGGCTGTTTCTCCTGAGGCTGCTTTCCTTGGCTCACAGGTGGCTGTGCTCTGTGTCCTCATACGGTCCTCCCTCCATGTGTGTCTGTGTCCTAATTTCCTCTTCTTACAAGGATACCAGTCCTGTGAGATTAGAGCCCACCCTGATGGCCTCCTTTAAAATTAATTACCTCTTTATTGACCCTACCTCCAAATAAAGTCACGTTCTGGGGATCAGGACTTCAATACAGGAATTTTGGGGACACAACTCAATCTACATGAGGTTGTCAACAAATGTTTCACTGTGACCAAATTTATAAACATTCAGGTTGTTTTCCTACCCCCCAATAAAAGCACTTCAAAGAATATATTTGTATAGTCATGAATTTTTAAACGTATAATCAAAAGGTATACAGAATGCACTTAGATTTTTTCCATGTTGAAGTTTTATTCAATAGCACATCAGTCAACTGCTTTTTATTTTTACAAATGAGGAAAATAAGGACAAGGGAGATTAAATGTCTTGCTGGGATTAAGAAAGAACAATAAGAAAATCTCCCATACCTGAAAACATACCCCGCAACATTTTCTGACTTATTCTTCTGTAAGCCTGGGAGAGTTCAATAGGAAGGAGGAATTGCCTTAATTACACCACGGGCTGGTATTACAGGAGAGTTGTTCAGTGCACCCTACATATTAGTGACACTGTTGTGATTTTCAAGGAGATCATTCCTTCTGAAGTAACCGATGCTTGATATCTGTTTTAATCACCCTTTGCTTTATTTTAAATTTGTTTTTTAGCTTTAACTAAAAAAATTGCAATTAGAAAGCGATCAATCTCTGGAGGATTCCTAAAAAGGACACTTAGAGTCTCTGCAAGCAAATGTTTATTAAAACTTTATCCTGAAATTTGGTGTAATTTTATACCAGATTTTCAATTCTTCTGTGTTCTTTTGTGGTATACTAGAGGCATGACTCTTTAAATTTGCTTGCTAGTCCCATTTGATCATTATAGAGAAGTCTTTCATACACTGAGATTTTGGGCTGTCTTTTGTTTAGCAGAGGTGGTGTTACACTAGAATAGTATACCATAAATGACTTATGATTGGCTTAGATTTGGCTGTATACAGTCATGTACTGCTTAATGATATGATAGGGGTATGTTCTGAGAAATGAGTCTTTAGGCAGTTTTGCTATAGTGCAAAGATCATAGTGTACTCACACAAATAGATAGTATATCCCACTACTATCACTGTACGAGCTATAATTTTATGTAACTCACAGCATAATAGGTTTGTTTAAAACAGCCCCACTACAAACACATCAGTAATGTTATGCTATGATGTTATGACAGCTATGATGTCACTAGATGATAGGAATTTTTCAGCTCCATTATAATTTTCTGGGGCCATTGTTGTATACACACTTTATCAATCACCAAATGTTATGTGGTGCATGACTGTATTCAATCCTTCTTTGTTTATTGAGCAAACATTTTTATGAGTACCCAATAAGTATTGATTTAGATAATGAAATGACCCAAAGATGACTAGAAGACGAGTATGTTCCAGAAGGCACTATCATGTAATAACATGTTACAGTGTTTAGGAGTGCAGAGGGGAACATATAGCTATGATTTAGGGAAGCTTCAAAGGAAATATTGGGGTGGATAGCTGTGTGTCACCCAACAGCTACAGATTCAGCTGTGAATCAGGCTCCAGGATCACTCCCTTGCTGATCATGGGAATCTGAACTTGGGTAGGATCTAGTCTGTCTGCCTTCCTGTTTTTTCTGACTGTGCTCCTGGTCTGGCCACCTCAGCTTGTGTCTATTCCTCTGACCAGTGATCTAGTTTATTCCTTGGTTTCAGGGTCTGGAACTCTGTCATAAGTCTACTTGAAAATGCAGTTCTGGCTAATTCTGTAGTTAGACTCTGTTCTTAGAACCACTATGCATGGATCTCCGACCCAAAGCTGGGCCAAGCTGGTGCTTCCCCATTTCTTCCATGTCCTACCTGCCCAAGACCCCACATTTCTATGGTCCGCCTGTTTACTGGGCATGCCCCACTTACCATTGCTGGATTCCCTTGTTCTAAAAGCCTGCCCTGTCCTCTTCCTTTGTTTATACCAGCTCTCCAGATCTCAAACGCTTCTTGGGCAACCACCTCCCCTTGCTGCTGAATCAGAACCTTGACAGCTGTCCCCTTCTAGATGCTGTGGGTAGAATGTTGTAATAATATTAAGGTACAAATAGGGGTGCTTCTGATGAAAGTGAAAAGTTAGATTTTAGGGTCAGGTTGTATTTTGAAAATTCTATGCATGAGTTGTAGACTGGTGATGCTTAAACATATAAATCATTTTAGGGAGCTATTCTCACAAATAACAGTGTTTTCAAAGGTTAAGTTATGTTACTGTTCAGAAGAGAGAGTGCTTCCCTTTAGAGCTGATCTTTTTCTTCCAGTTATCACTTATATTCATTGGGTCCTTGTAATATTTAATAGCCCTCTTTCCTGAGAAAATATAAACAAACAAAGATAAAGTTGAATGTTTTCTTAAGCTAGCTGTAGTTTTGAACAAAACATGTCTGAAAGGTGAAACTCAAGATAATCTCAGAATTCTAAACAGGTTTTATAACCTCTATTGGCAAGAGATCTGTATTTGCAGAATCCATAAAGCTTTTAAGGTATAGTTGATATTGAAACAATAATGACCCTGGAACAGGATATTTCCTGGAGATTAATGACTAGCTGGGAGGGGTTGATGGCCTGAGGTGTAGTTGAGGGCCATTAACCTCAGACAGTCATTAAAGCCCAGGAAATGTCCTATGTCTAGGTCGTTATTGTTATTATAAATTGAAAGTGGAAAAAAAGAAACAGGCACACAGATGATCTGAAGGGCGACTCCATTTCCAATGGTTCGAGCAGGGAGCGTTCTGGGAGAATTTATTCCCCGTCCATTAGCCAACCAATCTCTCTGAATCCTCTGTCACATTGCCCTTCAGCTGATGGGTCTTTGTGCTGGAAATCCCCGAATTCCCCAGATACTGGAGTGGAGAGTACAGTTCCCTAGTTGTAGCTACCTTAGCTCAGAGTGACTGAATTAAACAAATAGTAACAGTGAATTATTTTGCCACCACTCTTAATTGCATCTTACCTGTCATCTACTTGCTTACTCTGTATTAGCTGATTTCCACTGAGCTGCAGTAAATTTGAAGCCCTTGTATGTATTGTCTGTGCTTATTTCCCAGGTCTTTGGGGGTGAATGTGCATGTTGTTTGCTTCACAGTTATACTATCTCTAGTTATGCTAGATAGGGCACCCCCATCGAATTCCTTGTTCACTTTCCAAAAAGTACAATAAGTCAGAGGTATTTCGAATTCCCAACTAGTAAGTATTGCTTAGACTGGAATGTACTAAATTTCAATTTTCTATAAGACCTATAAAACAGCAGACTCACCTCTCATTTTTTAAGCAAGGCACAACATTCAAAATGGAGAAGTCATCATTTAGTGTTTACAGTATTACTTCAGGGCTTTTTACAAATAGTTGGATATGAAATATTCAGCTGGAATATTCTGAAACAGAACTTGCATACTTGTTTGATTCATGCGCTATAGAAAATTTCATGTCAGACTTAAAAAAAATCAGAATGGTATGACCATCATGTAGCTATGGCTCTACTATTTCATTTATTCAATTGTCAGAAAAGGTTCAAGCTGTGTGGTGGGTCAGCTCAAATTCATCACCAGTGAGTGTAAAACAAAAAACAAACCTCAAAACATTGGCCTTGACAACACTGGTCAGAAACAGTGGCTTTGTAGAAGAATAGTATATTAATGTATCATACTAGTCTGCCAGTATCACTAATGGGTTTTATAAATATGCAGTTCTTCCTCAAAAGATTTTTCTCTTCTCTATAGTGGTGCTTAAAATTCCTGTTACTTAGGAATTTGGTCTAAGATATTGAAAGGCCCATTTAAAATACAAATGCTAATTTTTCAACCATTGACACCTTAACTATAGTTTACTAAATCTTTCAGACCACAATTAGTTTGGACATTCAATATAACCAAAATGATAAGATTAATACTCAGTAAAATATTATGAAAGTATTCTTTTTTTTCAAATCCCCATTGATATAATCTTTGAAATCCCTTTTCTCAGCAGGGTCTTCAGAGTAGTTCATATTTTCTTGGCTATCCCTAAAAGTACCCCTGTTCCACCATTCATTCTGTTTGAACATGTTTATTGAACAATGTTTTGTTCTAGTCTGCTCTTTCTGTAGGCTGACTTTCCTTGGTAAAGAGGGCTAACTTCATGCAGGCTGCAGGACTTGTCGTTGCCTTAGGGTGGCATGACTCTCAAAATGAATGTCATGGTCTACCGTGGTTAGTGTTACTCTGGTGAAGCGGGGGAAGAACTCTCTTTTTACCAGTATTTTAAAAAGATCTGATATTGAGTTTTCATTTTCCTAGTGTGCTTATTGATTTCCTAATTTATTTTAGTTTAATAACTCACCTTCCCACTCCTTTGATTTCCTATATCACCCCACCTTGTGGATTTTGGTGCAAGTTATTATTGGAGTGTGTTGGGAGATTTAAAGTGATTTTGCCTGTGGTGATGTATAAAATCGATCTCTGGACATCTACTATCATAGGCCTCTTGAATCTCCCGCCAGAGTGAATTCCCTCTGTATTTCACAGTGCCGAGGAGTTCCAAGGTCCTCCCTCTCTTTGAATGTTTATGTAATCACATCTCTGCCCTATCTAGTCATTGCTCCTTGATACAGACCTTGTAATCATCGAGTCCTGGGTAGTCTACACAGGACCACCTGGGCATGTTCGAATCTTTGCATTGCAAAGGTGGAATTGGGGTCCTTTGAGGGCTCTCACTTCAGACTATTCCTTCAAGTTATTTTCTGTGCTGCTATAGGGGACACCAAGAGGCATAAGTATCCTGAGTGCACAGCTACAAAATAACTCAGACAAGGGAGAAAAAGGGAGAGAACAACAAATAATGATAATCTGGTTGTTTTCATTCTAAAAGAAGATAAAAATCATGGGAAGATACAACTAAAGATATTTGTTGAAGAATTTCCATTCATTTGGGTGTAAGCTTTCAATAACTGCTCTTCTTCATTGTACCTAATTGCATACAATTACCAATGGGTACATTAATAATGTGTCGGCTGAGTTGCAGAATGTCCTAGTCATTTTTAATGAACAAAATAGTCTTTTGAATTTAATATAAAATTTTAATTTTATATTAAATTCAAAGCTTTTTTCTTCCCTTCATTCTACAAAGAATTGACTTCTCCCTCATCTATCTTCTGCTCAGGCAGGAGTTTTTCTATGATGTTTGGGCAATGTAGAAGAGGAACAGGGGCAAATTCCTCCTCATTTGACTGCCTGTGGTGAGGGAGAATTCCCTGCTTGGTCACTAGGCCTCATTCATTTGCCTTGGGGTCATCTTTACTGCCTTCTGTGTGGCAGGCTTGTAGTTGCTGGTCATCTCATATGTAGGTTCTTCTGAGGGTCTTCAAAGCCCTTCCCTTCTTTATACATAGTGAGAAATCTGTTTTTACCTTTTTCAGTTCCTTAACCCCTGGAAAAGTTGCCCATCCCAAAGCTGAGATCAACTTTCCTGGTGAAGTCTGGGAAGACAGCCAGAATTCAACACTTTTCTCCTTGTCCCTTAGGGAAAGCATTCATCCATGACATTTCAAATGATGGGGCAGATAGTTTAATGGCTGCCTCTTACCTCAACCTAACTGTGACCTCTCATTCTCTTTTCCTTGGCTCAGGTAGCTCAGGTGTGGTAGCCAAAGAGACGGTCAACTGGAAAATGAATTGTCCATCTTTCCTTCATATAGTCACCCTTATTCTTAATATGAATTTCCTTTAAAACTTTTCTGGATTTTAGTAACATGACAAACTACTTTCCTTCTCCTTCATAGTATTGTGCCTCTTTAAAAGGTTACTCTCCTCCTTACCCTCTGAGTTGTCTTCTTAGGTTACCCAGGAAGAAGTGGTAATGATTGGTAGTAAAGCTTGTTCTAAACTGAGACTGATTACTAAGCCCTATAGGGATATTTTATATATTAGAACATGGGATTCTTAGCATATTTTAGTCTTTACCTTTGATCTTGAATACAGTTCTAGGGAAACTAGAAAATTCCCTTTGATGTCCTGCTTTAATCCAGAGGAAAAGGAAAAGGAAAAGGGGGAGCCTAATATTTAAAATCACCACTGCTGTTCCTATTCTAAAGGAATGAAATCAGAGTCAGCTAACCAAAGGTGAGTGGGCAGAAACCAAGTATGTGGCATATGGAGAGATTTGCTGGCCCAGAGGGGGAGAGCCTTGACAGAAATCTTAAAGGGAGTTCAGAGAGGTGAAACTTCTTTCAAGGGCCTGTGGTACAATGTTAATAGTTAACAGAGAGAACTGAAGTCCTACTATACTCCTGTTGGCTCTGAGTTTTCCTCCTGGAAAGAGAACCAAAAATATCGAGAGAGAATCAAATTGCAGGAGATTGAGGGAAAACATGGAACACCAATACGCTTTCAGTAAGTTCAGTTCTTTAGGCCTTACACTCTAGGATGCAAAGAACCAACAAATATAATTTTTGATTACCTTTTAATTATCACTAAGAGTGCTCATTTCCTTTTTTTGTTTTACTTTTTTTCTTGAAATTCTACTGAGATAGTATATAGAAAATACCAAAAATATCAAATGAAGATAAAGATAGAAAAGGAAAAATATTTTTTAAAGAATAGCCTGACAATTTGATGTTATTAAGTGTAATTCTTGACTAGCTTATTAAGTATCCAATAGAGACAGTATGCACGATGGAGCCCAGTTAAAGCCCTATATAAACTTTGAGATTCTGTCTGGTGGATGAGGAGATGTATTGGTGAGGGAAGTGTGTGACCCTTCGTGCATTCATATCCCTGGACAGAAGGACTGTTTTAGGAATGGACACATGGCCACATCTACACAGTGAGACTCAATTCAAGAGATTGTACTGCAATGACTGGGAAAGAGAACCCTTCACTGGGGTGGCTGAGGGGTCATCAAAACAAGCCTGGCATGTAAGTTCCCTTGTTGAATAAAAGTGCCACCTCCCAGTCTGGAGTGGCCTGCCTGTTTCTCCTGTCTCCCCCTGCCCTCCATATACACAGGCCAGTTTCATACTTCACGTGGGAAGCCCCTCGAATTGACAAAGTGTCCGTACAGACTTAGACTCTCACAGGCAGTGCTTGAGAGTGCTCATCATAGTTCACCTTTGCTTCCACTTGGGATGAGTATCACAACTTTTTTGAAAACTTTATATGTGAAGTTGCATTTCTTTGATTACTAACCTGGTATATTTTTAAATTTTTGTGTTTATTAACCATCTTATCCTCTTATTAAATTGCTAGTTTTCTATGAGGTAACATACTTACACATGTTATGAGTAATTTAATATTCATAAAGTTGCTACCTTTATGCATTATTATATTCCATTTCTTCCCTTCCTTGTTTTGAGTTTTAATGCTTTTATTGGTTATGAGAGGCAGAAAGCTGATTCAAAATAGATGAATAAAAATGGGAATTTACTGGCTCACTGAAGACTTCAGAAAGCTACCTTTAGGTAGAGCTCAGTTCAGAGACTTATTAGCATCATCCAGATTCAGAATCTGTCCACTGCTCAGCTCAGATATCCTCTGGAATGACCTCATTCAAGCAGACCTTCTCTACTAGTGGTAAATGACCATGCAGAGGAGATCCATACCTCTCAGCCACTCCAGTGAAGGGTTCTCTTTCCCAGTCATTGCAGTACAATCTATTGAATTGAGTCTCACTGTGTAGATGTGGCCATGTGCCCATTCCTAAAACAGTCCTTCTGCCCAGGGATATGAATGCAGGAAGGGTCACACACTTCCCTCACTCAACCATGTTTTGGAAAATGAAGATAGACCCAAATAAACCGAGAGGGAACATGGTTTGCCCAAAGAGATCTAAAGGTACTGCTTTACATTTGTATTTTTAATTTGTTCAAGGTGTTTTCTCAAATGAAGACAAAATATTATGTTGTCAAATTTAACTATTTTTTTCTATAATCCTTATTTAACTTTAAAAAGGCTGGAGAATTAACAAAGTTACTTCTTATTTTCAATTTTCACACTTACCTTTTAAATAGGCTAGGAATTAAATATATTTAAGAGCCTCTAATAGTTAACATTTTGGTAACATTTATTGGTGAAACTGATTTGTCACATTTACAGTATATAAACTTTAATAAACACTGCTTTCTATTTCTAAGCCATCTAATAACTTTTTCTGTCAATTCTCATACCAGCACCACAGCCTTCTAGTTATAGTAGCTATGTAATATGCTTTGCTGTTTGGTGGGGCAAGTAAGTTGTAGGTAGCTTGAATGAAAAGGAACAAAAATACCCAGAGCCAGGAGTTTTACCTACCACAACAGAATCTATTTTTACCCAGAAGCAGCTGCCTGTGCCCATGGGCCCTCCTAGAGCTGCAATTAAGAGGCAATTGGAAGGAAGGAGAGAGTAACACAGGGTCCAAGAACCCAAACACTGCTACTGCCTTAAAGCATGGTGGTGCCTGTGTGCTACAGAAGATGCCTTCTGGTCTGGAGCTCAAGGCAAGTTCAGTAGGTATTTTCTTTCTAGCAAGTTCCTTTTGTGTGTGTGTGTAGCTTCAATTCACTTGATTTTTCCAAACCTGACTATTAATGCCACTCATGCTCCAGAGGGTGACGTCAGTTCGATGTCATGAACTTGCTGCTTCCAGGGTCATTTGCCTGAAAGAGAGGGTGATGCCTAACCCTGAGGAATGACCCTTCAGTATTTAACCTACAGGGTTCCCACCTAGGCCCACGTTGTGGCAGAGACTCTCCCCTCTCTAACACCTAGGCCGGGTGTTGACATTGTGCAATGTTGGCATTTTTTTCAGGTTTTTACTCTTGATCCTTTGCCTACTTTTCAAATACAATGTGTCCCTTTTCTATTGTTCATGACAAGATTTTCCTACCATGAGCATCTTAAAGCTGGGAAGCCTGAGCTTTAGCTTACATAGCCATGTTGTTGCCTTCTTGGAGTTTGGGGCACTTAATAATTGCATTTCACACTGTTCCCCCAGAATTCTGTTGTTAACAGAGGCCTTCTGGTCAGTCAGAAGATGAGCTTGTATCTGTGTCAGAACCATCTTCTTCTTAACAAGTCAGAAATTCATCAGCTCTGGGTGCTTCTCAGGGGCCAGGGATATGCTTCTTTCTTCATTGATCCTGTTAAGTGACAAGATCCTGTCTTTTGGGGTGAAAAATATCCATGTGATTATATGCTTTAATTTATCCTGCAAGAATCATATTAGCTCTGTCGACTTCTTACATTCTGTCATCTGGGCCCCACTGAGTGGTGAGGCTATTACCCTTCTCAGGAAGGCTCTGACTTACTCATCAAGGGGGGTGCTACTTCCTGTCCATACTGCTGTGTCTCCCTGGAAGCTTTCCAATGGGGACATCCATCCTTTACAAATTGATTTGCTCTGCCTGGGCCAGCATGTAATTGCAATTGCAATTGCTTCTTCTCTAGGCCTTCTACAAAATTCCATTTATTCTCTCCTGAGTTTGCCTTCCTTGTTGTCTAATAGTTGCTTTTTAGTTTTGTTTATTTGCTTTGACAAAATTTATATTAACCAAGCTTACCAACCCTTCCAGGTCCTATTCATTTTCCAGCTCTTCCAGGAGGCTTACCCGAACTACATTAACTGACACCAAAGTTATAGTATAGGTTCTAATTGGGTTCTTAACCATTGAATACCTGCATCTGAGCATAGTGGTTAAGGTCACAGGCCTTTGAGATAGAGTCTCTGAGTTTTCAAGCTGCTTGAGGATATATATATATATATCCTCACCTGAGGATATATTGATTGATTTTGAAAGAGAGAGAGAGAGAAAGAGAGAGAGAGAGAGAGAAACACTGATGTGAGAGAAAAACAGCAATGGGTTGCCTCCTATATGTGCTCTAACCAGGGATTAAACTTGCAACCTAGGTATGTGCCCTGACCTGGAATCAAACCTACAACCTTTTGGTGTACAGAACAATGGTCCAAATCAATGAGTCATCTAGCTAGGGGTATTTACCATTTTAAAATTCAGTTTCTTCATTAGTAAAACAAGTCCAGAAATAACCTTTTTTGTCACAACTACAGAGTCCATCTAGGGTGACATGCATAGTAGACGTTGAAGAACATAAGAAGTGCTTCTGTTTGCCAATGATGGGTTTACTTTAGAAAATATTTCCCTGCTACTATAGGACAAAGTTTCCTATAAATGGTAACAGTCTGTAGGCTAAAATTGTATGGAGTTCATAGACTAAGGATTGTGGAGTAGTGGGTTACAATCGCCAAGTTTCTGAATTGAGTATTGTAATGTACGTTATACGGGGGTGGAGAGAGAGGCTAATACAATCTCGGAGCTCAGATCAGGGTAAGAGCAATGGTCACATATGCACCTGACAGATGACAAAAGAATGAACAGTACTACATTGAGAAAAAAGTGGTAAATTATATTATTTATAAAGATATTCAGAGTGACTTACTTTCCTCATGAATGATATTAAAGTGAATCTAAACAGACTTTTAGGAGGTTTTTTAAAAATGTATTTGATGGATTTTTTCCAGCAATCTTCTTGATCATGTTTGATCATAGATGTATAAATGAACATTGATTTAGTGGCAAGAATTTTTCCAGTGAACTTGTTTTGATGTTCTTTAAGGAAGTTACTGGTTGGTGCTAACTTGGCCCATCCATTAGGTCAGTGCATTCCATTTCACCTTCTACCATTCACCCTTTTATGAAGTCCCCCCGGACACCTCGCCCCCCCACCCCAGCTTTGCTCATAATTTCTAGCTTGGGTTCTGTCATAAGTGAGCTGCAGAAGTGTGGGACCTTACACTGCAAAACAAAGAAATGAATAAGATGATTCCCAACAATTTTGAAAGTTAGCCTATTTCCTCTAATGGCCTATTGAGTTTTTTGTTGTTGATGGTGGTGGTGGAAGAAACAATATATTGACATTAACTATGCATTGGCTTTACATGTGGTGTTTTTTAGAATCAATAATGCATGTAATTTCATGACATTTTTATGACTATCACAATAAAAATTGTGTTTAATCCATATTTTACTCCAGGATTCAAAGGTCCTCAGCCACTGAGCTTCACAAATGTCATGGTGGTGTACTGCTCTTCTTGCTTGTAATCCCCTCCTTTTTAGGACTTGGAATATAACCTTCTTGAGAGTACTAGAGTTTTGTTTGAATTTCCACTTTATTTCTGGTTGAATATATCTATATCATCTATATCTATATCTATCTATATCTATCTATCATCATCTACACCTATGTAACACAGGAAAAAGTAGGTTACAGTTGTTTCTGTGGAAAATAATACAATAATTAATTAATAGCAATAATACAAGAATAAGTTCTGTGTTTCACATACAACTGTAAAGTTACTTTTGCCTATCTCTGTATATATGACATTAATTATATTACATATAGTTCTATAGTAATTACACTATTATATTTATGAATTAAATTGTATATTATATATAATTAATTACACTTGTACAATTCAGTTAATTATTTCATGTACCATATATAATTTTTACACTAATTAAATTATATATTGAAAGTCAATCAAAAGGTTTCTGTCAGATAGATGTCCTAGCTTAAATGTCAGTTTTCATGACATACAAGGTCTGTCCAGAAGGTATCAAACCATGTAATGTGAAAAATAGAGACATTTATTGAAGAAGATACAAGATACAAGAAACATTGTACATAGGACAGTGATGCCTCAGTCCCCTTCAAAGTGGGCATGTTGGGACCTCACAAAGTTCTCCCAATCACCATCAGCTGCACCATCAGACTGTCAGTGAGATCAGCTGAATCTCACTGACAGTCTGATATCCCTTCCCTTTCAAAGGAAATTTTAGTTTTGGGAAAAGCCAGAAGTCACAGGACACCAAATCTGGTCTGTAGGAGGACTTAGTCACCTGGGTGATTTGATGTTTTGCCAAAACACAAAGAACAACATGTGATGCATGAGTGGGCACATTGTCATGATGAAGCTGCCAATCACCGGTTGCCCATAGCTCTGGCCTTCTGAATCATCTGAATAGTTTTTGTGGAGAAATGTTCAACTTGAATGCAAAATGTGATGCAGATTTGATTGCTCTACTCACCCGATCATTTTGAATATGATGCCCTACAGTGCACATGCTCACTCAGTGGTGTCTACTGCTTCCACTGACTAGTACAGTGAAGCCATGATTGTTCACACAGGCACATTTTCCAGTCCATGCTCCTTGGCTGCCAGGTTACATCGATGTTGCACAAAACATTCTTGTTAAATTAACAATAGCTGGACTTTTTTGGACAGACATCATATCTCAACATTCCAATCTCTACTAACTTCAAAAATTTTAAGTTATTTTGAGTGACTGAGTGAGTTCCGTTGCCTTTCATCATGTTGCCTGTATGAAACAAATGACTGTGAACTAAATTAAACATTAAAAAAAATCAATGTTGTATTCAACATCATTTTTTGAAGATGTTTTAAGCCAGAACTTGGGATCCTAATTTAAGTTAAAAATTCAATACTGTTGATTTCAACAATAGAAATAAGATGGCTGATCTGGTTAGACGGACGTTCACCTTTGAATGCTCACAGTTTGCTCCGCTGCCTGCAGGTTGTCAGACATCTTTCTAGACACTTACTGCATGCATGTAGAAATGCACTTCCAGAAGTGTTACAATGGAAAACATTATAGCTTAGAAACAAGAAAGCGTGGAGGATAACTTTGTCAATCAGGTGTGACTTCTCATTGCTATCCTGCTCCCGAAGACATGTTAGTGTTATTTACTTTGGTTTACCATAGGTCTATATGGTCCTTAAAAAATGTAAGGGTTTGAAAGCCATGAATACTAGTGATGTTGGGTGTGACCAAAATAAAGGCCACCAAACTGGCTGAAAAGCTTGGTGGGAGTTTTGCTACCCTCTCGTTCCTCAAGGGAGCCTTACTGTTAAGGTATCAAAAGCTTTCCCCTTGTTCACCAAGCCTGTTGTCCTGCTCAGGGGGGGAATTCAATTGGTAGAGCATTTTGTGGATCCGTCTTGTTCCTCTGGACAAAGAAGGAAAAGCCCAGCACCTGATACTTAGAGAGCTTGAGCTTCTGAATGAAAAATCGCCATGAATTTGAATGAAGATAAGAGGGAAGGGGGCGGTGAAAGCTGTTCCAGCGGTGAGGGATTGTCTGTGCTGGCGGCCGCCCATCCCTCTTATCTCACCTAATGGCGGGTGCTTGCCAATGTTTATTTGGCCATTGCCATTCACCAGCTGCTCCTCTACCATGTTGTTTTTCTTCCCAGATGGCAACACGATGTTCCACGATAAAACTGACACAAAAAACAATGCAAAATTTGTCTAAGAGAGGTTCAGCAAGCATGAGAAAAACATCTGATATCGCTCAGAGCCCGCCAAGTTTGCGGCTCACAGTGCCAGAGTAATTATGGGACGATTTGAGCAGAGGCAATGCACGGGGAAGCCACTTCCAAATGTATCAGGTAGGTTTCCAGAAGAGGCCAAACATTCGGTTCTCTCCTTCCTCTGGCACCGGGACAGAACCGATGAGTGCAGCCTGCGCGTCCCAGAAGCCTCCTACAGTGCTGAATCCCTGCTTTACCCCATGCCGCCTAATTAATGGCCCACTATTTAAAAAACCCTTTCATTCAATTAGATTCTGCTTTCACTAAGATAAACACTCCTGCTATCAAAATCCTGGGAAACCAACATTTATAGCCTGTCTTCTTGCCAAAGCATCTGTTTTTCCTTTGCCCCCTGGTCCCTTATTCTCCGTCCAGTCGTCATGTGGCTGTTTGGCTCCACCAAATCGACTGCTGTTCTGAGGATTAATATGAAAGGAGAGGGTGCCCCCGCCATCTTGTTACGCTGAAGGTTATTTGTCCCTTAGCCTCTACATGAGAACACAAAATAAAAAGAATCAGTTTATTATTATTGATTGCAAAGAGGCACAGATGTTATTTAAAACGGAGCATTTCGTATTCATCACTCTTCCTCGAACTACTCCCTGTTATGTGGGTTACCATCACTACGCTCTTTGTCAGTTCAGATTTTTAGATGAAATGCTAGAGAGGTCTTTTTAATTTAGCTGTGCGCCTCTTCATTTGACCCAGAATTGTCTCCTAGTGGTGATTGCATTCATATCTGTTTGGTTCGATGTTTCTGTTTTCAGTTTACTGGACTTACATTAGGGACACTACGGAGAAAATCAGTTCTTAAAAAATGCTAGCATTTAAAGAATCTTCCCCAAACTGGCTCTACTGCAAAATTGTTGGCTTTAAACTATTGATGACAAAACTGTAGAAAGTGTCCAGTAATCTGGACATTTGTGAAAAATGCTATTTTTGTGAATGAATTCATCCTTTTTGACTTATGGGTAGTATAAAAATTGATTGATAAGATTTAAAAACAGACTTTGCATTTATCTGGTCTGGGAAAGAGGTTTTCATTGTAGCTAAGTACCCGACATCCTGTGAAAGAAGGAAAGGCCCCACGTTCCCGAGTAAGCCCTGAGTTCGAGTTTTGTCTGTGCCATTAACATTGGATGAGTCCGCTTGACCTTCCGAAATCTCTACTTCCCTATTTATAAAATGGAAGTATGAATAATTACCACTAAATACAGCTGTGGGGAAGGTTACACAGCAGATGCAAACAGTTTTGTGAATTGTAAAGCCTGGCACCACCACCAGGTACCAGTGTGGCATCCATGGCCTGCTTCTCTGTTTAGCTGTGTCTTCACAAAGTTTTACTTTTCCTTAGACTATGTATTTCTTCTAATAAAGAATTTCTTTTTTTTAAGTTAATAATTTGTTATTGCAGGTTCAGAGGTCCTGGGAAGATAGGGCAGTGCAGATTTTATGATTGGTGTGGGCATTTGACATTTGAAGTGCAGAGGAAAGATCTGCATATATTAGCATTTGAGGCCACACTGATTCAGTTTCATCGGAAGCAATGTCATTTGACGTTTCAACCTTTTTGCGGGACACATTATTGGGCATCTTCCAAGACAGCAAGAGCTTAGCTCTTCCTTCTGATGAAATCGCTTGATTGTCTTTATACAGGTGAAATTAATATGATGTACATATTCTAGTTCATATTCGTGTTGGATAAAAATGATTACACCGGGCAGAGCCAGGTCAGGTTGAAGATTCTCAGCATATTGAGAGACAGGTTGCTCTCAGCAATCCATTCCTGCTCGGTTTAATATTCATCTAGACCGGAGCAGTGGTTCTCAGTCCTGGCTTAAGAAAATCATCTGTACTGTGAAGCAATAAATTGCTGTGGCTCTAGGCCACCCGGTTGTGGTACTTTGTTCCCGCAGCCTGAGGAAGTGCACGCAGTATATACTCAGTACATTTTGATAAAATGCATGAATCTTCTACTGCTTCCCATGGACTGCCACACTTTCCACAACACCGTGATCGAGTAGTGCTCTTGTCATTCTCTTTCTGCATGCGAGCAAACTGAGGCCTACAGAGCTTAACTAAGGTCACATCTGTCCGCCTCCTTAGCCAGAGCTCCCAAGCCCTACACCGTGTGGTCTGTGTACGTGCTGTATAATAGGCATATATGGAAAGAGGGAATTGCCGTGGGTAAGAAGCACAATGCACACAAAGAGCACTCAACTTGGGAGCCTAGTTTCTGGAATGTCAAATATTCAATCTATCATACTCAATTTAAAGATCCTCTCCCCAGCCTCGCACCCCATAAATCCCAGGCTGACTCGGGCTCAGAAAGCCGCAGTGGGGAAAGAGGATATGTGATCTATGTTTGCTTTGCATATTCCACTTTGTCTCACATAAGGTTGGGATGAGGTGAGGGGGAAGTGGGGAAGGAGAACTAAAAGCCCTTCTTAATTAGTACAGTGGTCACATGACTCCGTGGCCCTTCGAGTGTCAGATGGAAGGTGTCTTTGATTCCCTAGAGACTCTGGTTGCTCCCTGGCAGCAGAGATGCACTCTCTGGCTCACTCTGGTCCCAGCTCTTTCCATTGGAGTCGCCTAATCCTGGAGGGTGACCTCCTGGGCATGGTCCATTGACAGTAACTCAAGCTCTGCTACTTCCCTTGGCATCTGTTCTGAAAGGACGCATTTGGCTCTTTTGTATCATAAACTCTGGAAGTATAGGTTGATCCTGCCAAAACTTTCTCTTTTTAGCCACAAAAGGCCACAGTTTCTGCACCTCTTTATAGACTAGAATCTGCTCCTAGTCTGTGTCCTCCAAGCTCCAGGGGTTGCACGCTGAGCCTTCTGAGAGGTTCTCCTGGAGCTTCATGCTGCCTGAATGGCTGTGCTGGGGAATGTCCTGATCCGTCCGGATTTTACAGTGAGTTTTATGATGTCGTTATAAATGAGATCTTGCTAAGGGCTGTTACTGTGACTAGAATACCAAAAATATTGGTATAATGTAAATGTACATGTTCCGATCCATGGATCCTTCATTTTAAATATGTCAGTCATTTTGAGTAATTTAGTTATTCTTACTGAACATCACTATATGCCAGGCACTGCACTAGGACAAGGTGTAGATAGCCCCAATTCCTAAATTCATGTCCAACATGTCTAAATCCCTTTGGATACTAGCCTGGTGTGCTTGAGCTTGCTAATGAACTTGGGTGAGTGCTAGAGACTGGAAAGAACACTAAGCAGAGAGACTGAGTTGTGAGTGTGTGCACTTGTATGACTGTGCCATCAGCCAAGACGCAGACTGCTGCCCAGGCACGGGCTCCTCCCAGGCTAAATGCAGAGAAGCCAACCCGCCTGGGCATCTCATGTGTACATGTGAAAACTTGAAGAGTCCATACTGCAGCTTGAGGGACAGCCTTGGACAAATAGGCACAACTCAAGTGATTTTTCATACTGGATGAACATTTTGGACAAAGCAGTATACTAGCTTGGATGGCATGTCACGGAAAAAAAAGTGGTTTGGTAGACAGGGCATGTGCCCCATCATCTCTGTGTGCATCTCAGCTTTACACTCTAGTGAGATGCGTGGCCTTGCATGTATTTATTAAACTCTCCAAGTTTCAGTTTCTTTACCTGCAAAATATGGACAATAAAACTTAGTGCATACACGCACACTATATTTAGCTAGCTTGCTTTTTTATCTTGTTCCATATATAATTTAATTAAAATAGATAAATAGATAAAATTTATGATCAGAAAAATTCAGGGAAAGTTGGGTAGTAAAGACTGAAGGAAGATTAACTATAATAATATAGTTCATATACTTAAAACATACGTATTGAAAACCCTGTAAACTGTAAAGTTCTGTTCAATATTATTTATAAGATTGAATTTATATATATATATATATATATATATATATATATATATTAGGTTTTAGGTACTATTTATGATTAACACACTCTCATACCCTGGATGGGTGACTCAGTTGGTTGGATTGGAACATTGTCCCCCACACAAAAAGGTTATGGGCTCGATTCCTGGTCAGGGCACATACTTAGGTTGTGGGTTCAATCCCTGGTCAGGGAGTACAGGAGGCAACTGATTGGTGTTTCTCTCACTGAATTTGTCTCTCTCTCTGAAATCAATAAGCATATCCTCAGATGAGGATTTTAAAAAAATGCACTCCCATTAAGTTTGGATTATAAAGATACCTGAAATTTATGAAGAATTTCTGAAATGAACATTATTCATTGTGAAACTGATTTTTAGAAAGAGAATTATACACAGAATTCCAAAGGCTCAGGACAACTTCTGAGTTCCACATGGTAGCTTCGTTCTTTCTGGAGATTTCTTTATTTCATATTCCAGTTTTGGCAAAACTCTTTATTCTGCTTTCTTAGTAATAGACTAATTTGTTGCCTGCCAAGCATGTCTTTACCAATCTTCAGGTCTGAAGAACATTAGTTTCTTTCAAAAACTCGTGGCTCTTTTGTCTCATTTCCTTACACACCAACACACACACACCTCCTCTTATCTGCAGTCTGAGAATCTGGAACACTCAATAAATTACAGTGATCGAGTGATCAAATAGGGAGTTCTTAGGTCAATAGAAAATTGTCTAATTTGTCTCTGGAAGAAAAAATATGAATTACTTTTTAGAGAATTTATTTAGTGTTAAATGATTTTAGAGTGTGGATAAAGTTTTCCTTTGGACAGGTGTGGAATTACTATGTTCTTAAGACCCTCTTAAGAGCACAGTAGAATTTGTGTATTTATTCAACAAACACTTATTTAGTACCTACTAGATATTAGCCAGTATTCTAGGGATATATCAATGATCAAAAAAAGAGAGAAAAGATAAAAATCCTTCACTGAGTTAACATTTAATTTAAGCATCAGCTTACAAATAAGTAAGTAACATATGCAATGCTAAGACCCAAGGGGAACAAAGGAAGTACCAGCAGGGCATATAAATCACTGGAGGAAAGGGAATTCAACATAGGTAGGTGTCCAGGGAAGGTATTACTGAGAACTTGTTTTTTTTAACTAGCCTGTGGAATCAGCCAGGCTACTTCTTGTCTTGGAAGAGCAAGTCCAAAGTCCTAGAAACAGTAGTGGGGCCTGGATTAAAGATGCTAGAGAGGAGGCTAGTGTGGATGAAAATGAGCATGTGAGTGTGATAGTGGGGTATGAAGTTAATGGGGATTGAAGGGGCAGTAATTAGGGCTTGTAGACCACAGTAAGAAAATGAACTCTTATCTTGAGGCTGGATGGGAGCCATTAGAGGACTTTAAGCAGTGAAGGGATGTGACCTTACAAACAATTTACCTACCCCCCACCCCCCAATTGCTGTGCTGAGAATAGACTGAAAAAGTAGAAGTGGAGACCATTTAGGCAAATATTGCAATAATCTAGGGAAGAGATGATAGTGGGGGCAGCAAGACATAGCCTAATTCTGGATGCATGTTGAAGGTGCAGCCCACAGGGTTTGCTGATGGACTCCTAGACAAGGAGGTGAGGAAAAGGACAGTTAGGGATGATCCAGGGCTTTTGGTCTGAGGACCTAGAAGAACAGAGTGACTGGAGGAGACGTCAGGGAGACATGTCAGCCTTTCCTACCCTCTCTACTCATCTCTCCCCATCTCCCACCCCTACACCGCTTCTTTTGTGTTTTTTTCAAGTCTTTATAGCTTGTTTACTGATGTCTTTAACCTTCAAATTCAAGGCTGTCCCCATTTTTCCTGTGACATATCATTTGTCATCTAGTTAAATTTTCTATTTAATTTTAATTTTCAGTTAGAAAAAAAGTGCAACTTAAACTCCCTAATATCTAAATGTAATATTGTGAGGAGGTGAGAATTACAGCCTTTCAACCCAGAGCTCCTAGTGTCTTCTCTTCTTAACATATTTTAGAATGAAGCTCTAAAATTTCTTCTCATTATTGAAAGAAAACAAAGGAGAAATAAGTAGCTGGTAAGGTGATTTCTGGAGACATTTAACGTGGACATTTGGACTGGCCATAGCAACATTGCTCCGTGATGGTAGACAGTCACTGGATTTGGTTTATACTGATGAGATATTGCTGATGATATATAAACATTAATTTAGTACTTATTATACCCTGGGCACAGTATTAAATGTTACAGAGAGCATCAAACATGAGAAACTTACGGTTTTGCCATACAAATCGAGTAATTTGAATCAGCCCTTTACACAGCGAACCCAATGAAGGGCCTGCTGTGATGTGATTGCATGATAAAAGGCCAAAGTAGAGCAGAGATTAATTCTAATTCCTGGGTGTTCATTGGAAAACATTTCAAAGAATTGACATTTGAACTTCATCTTGAAGAAGAAGTGAGGTATTTATAAGTAAAGATGAAGAAAAGAACATTAAAGAAGTTATGCTACGCTTATGAAAAGTATACTAACAAGTTTAGAAAACAGTAGCTCATTTAGCTGGAGAGCAGGGTTGCACTGCAAAGTCTCAAATGCCACCCAGAGTGGAGTAGACTTTGATTTCCAGGAAACAGAAAACCTCAGTGTGGTTTTAGACTTTGGACCTTGCTTCTAGTCACCCTAACTCCACTCCTTACTGTCACCATGCTGACCCTGCCTTGCTCTCTCCAATCTCTTCCCAAGCCGAGCTCCGTGGGCAGTGATTCCCTTCTACTGTAGCTGATGTTCATCTCACTCAGCTCTTTCAAGCTCCATCCACATTTAGGTCTCTAGCAGTGCTATTCATCCCCAGATCTGCAGCAAGAGGACATTTGTAAACAATAGTTGGTGAACATGTTGGTGCATGAAATCTCTTGATCACTTATTAATCACCATTGAATTTAAGATTTTACTATCCTATTGAAATATGCAGATATATTCAATTCCCTTTTTTTTGCTTCTTTGTCTTTTAATTCTGTAACATTCTCCCCCTGTCTTATGATGTCTAGAAGCAATTCAATACTTTACTAATTGGCCTTGACAATTTCATTAATAACCTTAAAAGGTATAATAGTAAGCATTGCTTTCTTCTTCTGTGTGAGTTCTGCACTGTTAAGATTTCTGTAAGTTGTATCAATAACACAGACAGGAATATAGATACACATTTGATTCCTAAACAAGCAACACACATTACTATTGCTTTATCAAGATGAGACCACTGAAGACCTGTGTGTGTTACTGGAAGACCTGTGTGTGTTACTTCAGTGGGGATTTTTAAGATACAGGAGTACATGAGCAGGGATTGGGAAACATTCATATTTCTCCTCACTAGCTTCCCACTGAAATTTACTCAGTTATGAACGTAGACAGTGAACCATATTAGCTTTATTGATATTTCTAAATTTGTCATCAGTAGATATTGTATATATGTTCTATTATTTTTAAATGTATTGGGGTGACACTGCTTAACAAATTACATTGGTTTCAAGTGTACAATCTATGACACCCCATCTGCATAGTGCATCTTGTGTGTTTGCCACCTACAGTCAAACCTTTTGTCACCATGAATTTGACCCACTTTACCCATGACAACTCCCTCCACCCCCTTCCCTCTGTAATCACCACACTGTTGTCTGACAGATGTATTTTTTAAATTTTTATTTTCAGTTATAGTTCACATTCAATATTATTTTGTATTAGTTTCAGGTGTACAGCATAGTGGTTAGGCAGTAATATACATCACAAAGAGGTCTCCACCGATATTACAAGTACCCATCTGGCACCTTATATAGTTATTACAATGTTATTGACTATATTCCCGATATGATGCTGTACCATTTTGTAATTCTTCATCCCTTCACCTTTTCCACCCAGCCCCTCAATAACCCTCTGCTCTGGCAACCATCAGCCTGTTCTCTGCATCTATGAGTCTGTTTCTATTTTGTCTGATCATTTATTTTGTTCCTCAGATTCCACATATAGTGAAATCATATGGTATTTGTCCTTCTCTGTCTGACTATTTCATTGAGAATAATACCCCCTGGTATATCTAAGCTGCTGAAAATGGTAGGATGCCATTCTTTTTTTATGCCTAATATTCCACTGTATATATGTACCTCAGCTTTTTTATCCACTCATCAATTGATGGGCAATTGGGTTGCTTCCAAGGTTGGCTATTGTGAATAACACTGTAATGAACACAGGGGTGCACATATTCTTTCAAATTAGTGTTTTGGTTTTCTTTGGATAAGCATCCAGAAATGAATCATTGAGTCGTAAGGCAGTTCTGTTTTGAATTCTAAACCTCTGAACTGTTTCCCACAGTGGCTGCACCAGTCTGCAGTCCCACCAGCTGTGTGGGAGGATCCCCTTGTCTCCACAGCCTCGCCAGCACTTATTTGTTGAGATATCACAGGTAATTTTAATAGCATATTATAGTTGTTGCAGGTCACTCAAAATGTCATTTATGCTCATCACTACGTTCTAATTATGGTGGCTATTAAATCCACCACTAGATATTTATCTTCAATAATTTAAAAAGCACACATACTATTTTATAATAATTTTCAATTAAAAATTTTAATGTACTTAAATATGAGTATAATGTTTGTTCTTTTCTGTATTTTATTATATGCACTTAAAGATATCATTCTCAGAAAGGATCCACAGATCTCACCAGACTATCAATTGATTCCATGGCACAAAAGAAGTTATGGACCCTAGACCAGACAGGTTTTTGAATTAGGTTTAGAATAACAGATAATTTAATAGACAGATGGAGAGATACACCACCACAAGGTCAGACTTCCTCCTTTGCCTTTCCTGGTTTCATGAGGCGGTGGGTGATTCAGCAGCAGGGGACATTCTTGAATTGTTGACAATATTGCAAGAGTAAAGGACTGAGCATGTTTTTCAAAAAAATACCCTTGTTTTCTGCTTAACTAAATGGCGATGCATGATGATCAAATACAGAATGTTTCAGCCCAGAGAGAAAATGTTAATAAATATGTCATATTTTCTTTGTTTAGTATGCGTTTAGGGGAAATGCTAACAAATGGTTTCTGCAAAGGAGAGTTATTGGTTTGTTTCTTAATTTAAATATTTCCTCAAGCCACTATGTTTTGTGGTTATGTATGGCATGTATATACATTCAAGTACATTTATACACAGGCCCATATTTATACACACATGCATGGACATAATAGATACCAAAGTTTTATCTACTGTGCAGTGAATAGTCATTTTTATTAATGATATACTTGAGAGCTAAGACTTAAAACTAAAGTTTACCACTGCCTTAAAGACTAGTATTCCCTATTTACAAAAAGTCTCTCTGCTTCTTATGTATTGGGGGTTTAAAAAAACAAATTTAAAACCTCCAGTAGTTAATTACTTTCATCCCATTAGACTGCATTACTATGCCACATTGCAATTTAGTTATCTGTTCTTCAAATATTAGCATAGAACAAGAGGCAAAAATTTTGGATTTTCAAACTTACTTTTCAAACAAATTTTTCATTGCTGGCAAAGGTATTTGCCAAGTATATATATACATTAGCCCATCTATCTTTTGTCCATGGACACTTTACTTCTGATTCCATTGCCACAGCTTTTTACTGAAAGCAACATTCCTATTTTAGTTACTTTATAAAGTCTCCTTGGACTAGGGAAAGGCAGAGGTGATTTGTATTTTCTACTTGCCCCTTCCAACAAATATCATTAGAGAGATTTATTATTTTTAAATATATTTTTCTATACAAATATTGAGTAGGCTTGCATGTGCCATTTGTCACTATTTTGCTACAAGCGGTTTTCTTCTCTTCACTTAAATTGGGGTGTCTCTAGTTGGGCTTCTTTCAACTGCTATCTGTAGATACCACTCCAGTCAGCTGCTCAGTTAAGTGGACTGATAGTCACTCCGGTTGGGGACCATGGTCCTCAGCACCGTCTATACCCTTTCTAGTTAAGGAACTGCCATGGTGCTCAGTAAATGCAGATTCATAACACAGAATGGCCCTGCCTGATTGAAGGATGCCCGATGCATCTTCAAATTTCTTTTGAGATAGTGTTGCTAAAACTTAATTTGGTCATATAGGTAGTCATTATGGACTCGTAGGGTGCTGTGTGATTTAGGCTGTAGATGGCACATGCAGCCCACTTTGTCCTTTGGAATTTCAGAAAGTCACATTTAATCATATCTGAGGTATACATTACATTAAAAACTGTACTGTAACTTATAAGCAAACATCTCCAACAACCATCTGCCTTACTCAGCAGAAGCACTAATCAGAGTTGTGAATTTGATGTGTAGGTTGCTCGAGAAAATATTTAGCTTAGTATATTGTTCAAGATATTTGAAGGTTGCTTAAGGATATCTGTTTTAAAAGATAATGTTTCCCATGACCACATATTGTAAAATTTGATGTTGACTTAGTGGTACGTTTTTGAACATTTTTAGAATTAGTATAAACTAACTCTATAGCTCTTTGCTAAGGTAGAAGGCTGAGGGTTCCAGTTAACTTACACTACATTTTCTTTATATTTTTAAAAGGAAGAAACCTGGAAAGGTGATCATAAAACTCTGCCTCCTCTTGCCTTTGAAATAGCTGTGCTACCTAACACCATTGTGTCCTTATTGCTGTGCTCAAGTACTTCCCGCTGTCCTCAAGGACCTGTGTCCCTGAAGTCCTAAAAGGAAAGCTACTGAAAAGTTTACCAGGGAATTGGATCGAAAGAGATTGAAGGAAGAAAACCCACTCCACAATACTACTACTAAAGATTTTCTCCAAGTGAGTTCTTCCGCATCCCATGATCCTTTTAATTTCCACAGAGCCCCAGCTGCACACCAGGATTTGCGCTGAGTTCTTGGGGCAAGAGACAAACACAGTCCAGGCCTCTTGGAGCTGACAAGCTGTTTTGTCAATAGCTATCTACAGTGTAAGACAGAATGATATAAATTCTAAATGAGGAGAGGGGAAGAGGACATGTAACTGTTTGCCATAAGCAGTCCTCAGAGGCAGCTTAGAGGATCATGTGCTCCTTGACGAATTGCTGTAAAAATCCAGTCTTTCACTAAGGGTTCAGAGTGGGCTGTGCCTGCCGACCAGGGTTGAGAGGGATGAATATTGAAACTCATTTAAAGAGGCTTTCTAAAAGCAGAAGTGCTTTGACCAGAGGCAACTTCCACTGGTCTAGTCATGGTTGTGGTTTTCTCATAAGCAAAGGGCTTTGTTGTACACGTATTCTTTTCCAAAGGGCTCTCTTTTGACAATGGAAGGGAATTGCAATTCTCTCTGCAGGCCAAAAGAGGGCGCTTGGAGCTCTCTGAATGGCTGTCACAGCTGCATCTGAACAGGCATTGGGCTCAGATTTGTTAGGGATGTTTTCTGACTCCCAGACAGATATGATTAAAATAGGATTTTGGAACCTGGAAGAGATGTGGAAGACGCTGCTAGTCTCTGGCTTTGGTCTTCTGAAATCTACGACAAACACTTATTTAGGTGCATGTATATTAGTGATGCATGATCTTTGTATTTATAGTGCAGTAATAGAGTCAAAAGGAGCTTCTTTCTTCATGGTCACAGAATGTAGCAGAAAAAGACTAATGTTTATTTTCAGCCTGAAAACTTACCTTTATAGATCCATTGCCGAAACATTGCTCAATTATGATTCATTTGGACATTTGACTATAGAAGTCTTTCTTCTTTTTATTTATTTCCCTTAGAAATCCTCTGTTTCTCATCTGAGAAAGTTAGACTGCTCTGAGGTCTTTAAGGCTATGACAACTCATGTTTTGAAGATGAGGCTGTTAAGCTTGAAAATAATGTCCCAGAGATTGGTCGGAGAACCCAGTATAAACATGACTGACCAACTTTGTTCACAATTGCAAGGATTAGCCTTATTTTTGTTTTGCCTTTGAGGGCAATCTTGCCTCGAGGCCAGGATGAACTAGGAGATCTCTTGAGGTAAGATCAAGGATGCTACAGGAATTTCCATTAATCTCTTAAAAACAAAACAATGAACTGGCCATAGCACAAATGTGAACCAGGATTCTCATGCTTTAGCTTCTGTCCAAAATGGACCGAGTTGCAGAGTGATCTGCAAACCCCACCTTTCTGCGTGTTCATCCTCTCCCCAATTGAATGGAAACAAGAAGTGCACCCTTCCTTATACATTTGGGTTTTTCCTGCAGGGCTAATTTCACAGACACACTGGTGTAAAATCTACGGGCAAGTAAGGACTTTTTTTTTCCATCTTTACTCCAGTGACAAATCCAATCCCTGGCTTTTATACTAGTAACCCAAAGAATATTTGTTGACAGCATATATTATTATTTCATACTCTATTGGCAAAACATTTCCAATAATGGTGACCATACCTTATATGTACATAGTGCTTCAGAGCTTGCAATCCCTTTTGTGCATACTGTCTCAATTTGACCCTTAATTCTGCAATTGAAGAAACTAGGATTGCAAACTCTTGAATGAATCTTCAAGGTTAGACATACGTAGTGTGACCATATCATTTATTATTCAATGGGGATAGTTTTGAGGCTGAAAGAGAGTAGCATTAAGTATGTCAGTTCAACGGCACACACTGGGGCCATTCTGGTGAAACAGTGGACGGACCTCCTTTACTAAGTGACAGCGTGAGGACTTGTATCTGGGTGTTCTGTGGTCCCTGTGCTCTCAAAGGGTACGATGTCCACATCTTCCCTTTGTTAGCAGGGTTGCAATAAATGATGCTCATGAGATATTGTAAGATTTTGGTGCCATATGAATTTTCACAAAAATGAACTGTATTCAACATAGATTTGGCGTTAAGTGAATTTATTTGTTGTTTTATGATTTTTTTAAAAAAAGCAGCTGGCAAACTACAGAAGACAAATACTTGATTAGTTTAAGCACTAAGTACCCTATTTTGAAAACTAATAGAGGGCTTCGTGTATCCTTTACATGTTTATACTAATATTTTACTTATACTAAATAGATTATTAGTTTTGCCACTTTATAGATAAGGGAGACATATTCTTAAGTTGTCCGGTATAACCCATCTGTCATCATTATTATACTCAATTATAAACTTCTATTAACACAACTCTACATATTTTGTGGAAAAAATATAACACCTATCTTACTTTGCCTTCATGGGTTGGCATTTCTGGGTATGAACATATCATCACATTTTTACATTTTCTATTGGATTTTATACTTGATTGCTTTAGTTCTCTTGTTATTGCCCACCCACCCCTCACGTATTTGGTTTATATGTATGGACTCTAAAACATTTTGTGCTTTAATGATGGTGATAGAGGTATAGAGGGTTCCCATATATATATAATAAAAGTAGCAATTTAGGAGCCAGGATAGAATAACTGGGAACAGGGAGCCCGGACCTGTGTTGTGAGGATGTGCTTGGCGCAGTGCCTGTGATCGCCCTGGGCTCCACTCGCCCTCCCCTTCACTCAGGCTCTTCACCGGTTTCTCTGAGTCTGTCCTCTCAATTCCAATTATCCGTTGCTGTCCGAAATTAGAATAATAATTAGGTTATGCTACGGTAATAGTGTGGAGTTTTTCACAGGTGATACACGGTTTGCACGTCCACACACTGGCTGACTGCTCCGTGCTGTCTTCGCCTGGGGACCCAGGCTGAAGGCGGGCCATGGCGAGCACAGGGCCAGTGTCATGGCCCAGGGAAAGAGGGAATGACCAGTCACACCCTGACTCCAAAGGGCTTGTTTTGGAAGTGACCTGTTTATCCTGCTTACCTAGGTATGTTGCAAGCAAGTCTTATGGCCAAGCATGATGGCACCGAGGTGAGGATTTGGGGGCATGGAGGGGAGGTAATGTGACCTGCCACAGTCCAGCTAAGGTGGAGCTGAGACACTGTGTGGGGACCATGTTTCCAGAGCACCACTGGGTTCTGTTTCTTCTCGTCCTTTTATTGGTAGGAACTTGACTTTACCAAACCAGTCTGAGATTAGACACTATAAGATTGCCATCTTACTAAATTTCAGTGCTACTGGGCATTTCTCTTCTCTAACCAACATTTTCTTATCAAATGCTAGGTGCAAGGTCTCAAGCTAACATACTAGCCTGTCCTATGGGAAATTGCCATGAAGTGGTTTAAAAATACGTACAATCGACAAGCTAAAAAGCATATTTATTTGTAATTCTACACTCTAGGAAACTTCTTACTGAGTCTGTCAGATAGTTTTGATTTCGAATTCTAGGTTTTCCTATCATTAGAAACACTTATTTTTTTTAAATCACATTATATTTTCTGAATCCAAGGAGTGCTGTTAACATTGACTTACTTTAGTTTTCTGTCTTACAAATTTTCTTTATCTTTGTCAATTTCAGTACAAATTTCCCTGGGTGGTGGCTGGTGGCTGTTTGCTTATTGCCTTAATTGATTACTTCTTTTGGAAGAGGCAGAAACTGGGTTTGTGAACTTCTCTTTGCCTCCTGGATGGTGAAGAAGCTGAGCTGCTGGTGATCAGGAAACGGTGTCTCGGTTGCCACTGACACTCGTGGAGAAGGCACCTGCTTGGGTGTGGATAATTTGCTGAAGGGTGTCCCTGTCTACCATTGGCCAGAAAGCTACCCGCTGACCACCGCGTGGTAGGAGGAAGAAGAAAAGAACCGGAATCAGGAAGAGAGGTCCTTTGGTCTTGTCCCTTCATCGCCCTTGACTGACAAGCCATAACACTGTGGCACATGGCAAAGGAAAATGTTCACAGGGTCCAGTTTTGCGGTCGAGAAGGAGAGCAAAGGAGGGCGTATTTGGGGTGGAGAAGTGGTAGGTTGGTAATGGGCACCTGACTGTAAAATTTATTGTCCAAATTAAAAAGCAAAAGGGAGAGCCATTAACATTCATACAAACTAGTACTGTTCTTGGAGCGACCAGAGGTAGGTTTACCCTATGCAGGAGCCGCGCCTGAGGGCTGACTAGGAGCTGGATGTGGGAAGAGGAGACTCAGGAAAGAACAAGGGGAGGCTCAGGAGCCGTGTGAGCGAAGAAATAGGTGCTGGACACCCAGGGCAGATAACTTCAGTGTGCAGTCCGGGAGAGAGGCAAGTGTAAAAGTGAGGTACTAGTAATTTTGAATAAAGGCTTTGGATACATTTGTACAAGTTTATGTTAGTTTCTAAATACTAATTTTCATAAATTTGTAATTATGCTTTGCAAGGATGTGTTTTCCTTCACGCCATTCCCGTCACCAGGACCTGAAGTGCCTCCCCCAGCCGTGTGCTGTGCTGTCTGCTGTGTTGGGAATCCGCTGCCTCTGCGGACCTGCATTTACGTGGTTGGAAACCTGCTGGGCCTCTCAAAATCAGACGGAGGAAACTTAGTGGAAAATTCATCTGCTGCCAACCTTGGAATGTGATTTTATTTTGCAAAACGTATGTGTATTGATAAGAGAAAATAGAAAAAGATGGAAGATTCACTTTTTACTTTTTTGTAATACATGGTATAATTCATACCCCAGAGAGTTTTGTCCAGCTTATTTTATTTTTCAAGTGTACATGTGTATGTGGTTGGGGAGAGAGAGAGAGAGATTAGAAAATTCTGAGTCCTAGGAACGTATAATGTTAAGAGCTAAAGCAGGTGATTTTTCTTTAGGTTTTTTTCTTGATGATGTAATGCAGTCCCCAGTAATGAGACCTCTTACAAGAAGCCTGTTATCCCAATTCTTTAAAGAGATGATGAAGAAACAAAGGCCTGGAAATGTGAAGTGGTTTGCTCACGTCATCAGCTTGGTGGTGGCACTAGAAGCAGGTTTTCTGCTTCTCCCGCTAACACCCTTTCTTTTCCGATAGCATCTCTTGTTTTCTGTGAGCTCGCGAAGGTATTATCAAACCTTCAGCAGTTGAATCATGCATGTGAGTGGAAGTGAGCCCCTGGGAGCTGCTGCCTCCAGACCCCTGCTTTGCAGACAGAGGGAGAGTGATTTCGGTTGCCTGTTTTGGGGGCGCTGACCCCACAGAGTCATCCTTCCTCCCTCCTCAGTGCTTTTTTCTAATCTACTTTTGTTCCTTTCCTTTCTTGCCCAACTCCCCCAGATCTCAATGGTTTTCTCCCTGTTTGTCGAAATTTCTCAGGTTTGGAGAACAGGAACCGTGTCCCCCTGAAAGGCGCTGGGGGCATTTTCTGGCCGCTCTGTCTCCCTCCCGGAGCCGCTGCACCGGGGTGGGCGTGGGCCCCGGCGCAGGTCCCTTCCCCCTACGCTGTTTCCTGAGCCTCTGGTCCGCGAGCTCCCTGGTCTAACTTTGACATCTGGTAAACCATGTTGATTTAAATCCTTCTGGAATTTCTATACATCCCTACACACATTCCAGATCATAACTGAAAAGTATTTGGGAAAAAATGAGAAATGAACAGTTCTCAAAAGTTTAATTTAGATTGATGTATTGGCTGACCTTTCTGTACCTTTCTAACAGAATTGCTATTAAAAACAGACCCATTTATTCCAATTCACCATGTGACCTCATTAAATTCATGGCCAGCTTTCCATTGTAGAGGACTCCACAGAAATGTGCAGGCCTATTTCCAGCATTTAACTTCCCTGGTAAAAACCAACGACTTTAATAATAATTGAACATGAGAGAAAATGCCTTTTAAACATCTCCATTTTAGAGATTATTATTCAATGTTTGAAAATATCAAAATCAACTTTGTGGAAAATTGCAAAATACACGTCAGTCTTTCCACCTGTCCTATATTTGTGGTAGTGTCCTGGCAGAAAAAAAAAAGAAGTTGTGGTCAGCTTATTTTGTATTTTTTTGTCTGTGCCTCTGTTATTAGTCATAGCTTCTGGTGGACAGTCATTATTTCCAGCATTAAGTACTAAATGAAACATTTATAGAAATCTTAGAACTGTATCGTCATATGTATTTTCTTAAATACATGTTTCCAAAATTCTTTAAAGTTCATGAAGATTTGTAAAGCAGCTTTATTAACTGGGAAAATTTTAATAAAAAAATGCAATGATGTTTAGCGAAAAAACAAATCTGGCTTGGACTCACAGTGGTGTGATCTTGTCGGAAAAAGCCTTACTTCGCTGAAGGTCCGCAGTGCAGAAGACTATAAATAAATGAGCATCTCCAAAATTTCGAAAAGAGCCACACCACTCTTTCCTCCTGCCTGATTTAAAAATATGTGATAAAGTAAGAGAATTGGAAAAAATCCCTCTTCCCAGACCCTGGCTGGCTAATTCAGACCAACTGGGAAAAATCACATGATGGACAACACATCAAAAATCCAGGCTGAAAACGGCCAAATCTATGAATAGCAGAGATGGGAACCAGCCCAAGGCTTGTATGTAGAAGGGTGACAGATAAAAATAGTGCCCTAAATTTTTCAAAGGTGATTTGAAACCTCCCAAGTATAGATGTCCTTGCTGCTGAAAATGAGATGACAGGGGCAAAGTTGAAATTGTGACCCTTTTCAAGGGTCTGTAGACTTAAACTAATGCTCAAGAAAGAAGGGCTCATTCCCCCCCCACCCCCAAAGGCTGCACACAGGCAAGAAGCCTTGCTTTTTATTTGACAAATTCCTAATGTATTTATCCTTCCCCTTTGCTCCTTTCAGGACAGGAAGCCGGTTGCTCAGGATCCCGAGTGTTCAAAAGCAGGCCATTTTCAGCTCCCTACTGCTGATGAAAGCAATGTCCAGAAGACAAGCGGTGGACTGAGAGTCAAAATAAAAGAAAATATATGTGTATTTCTCACACCATAAACTTTTTTTTTGTTGGTCATTCTTCATTACCTCTCCCTCTGGGCTGGATATCAGTGGGGGTGTGGCTTGCAGCTGCTTATATTGAAAAGTTTTCAAAACCTGCTGGCCGGCAAATCAATGAGGTACAAAGATAAAGGCCACATTACTCTTTAGCAAAATGTTCTGTTTCGGGGAAGTGGACAAGTGCAGGAGGAAGTAAAGTTGTTTTTGAATGTCCATTTCTGAAGTTCTCTGCACCTCTCCCTTGCTCTGCTGTTGATTAAAATATCATCACATGTCGCCAAGACTCTCTAGCTGGACGGGGAGAGTCTGGTGACAGTGTGGAGTACCATTAGTGAGATTTCTTTTGGTGACAGACAGATGTAAATGTACCCATCTTACTCCCGACTTTCAGTCCTCTGACTGCAGATGGATGTTCATAATTAGCCGTTGCATCTCCTCCCTCTTTATCAAATTGGATTCTCCATAAATTCATCACTTCTTCTTTATTTTCTCAAAGTAGCAGCAGCCCTGACAGCCTCCCTTTGTTCTTGTGTTTATAAATAATTTATAACATAGAAATATCTCTTCTTAGTCTTAAAACATAAACTAATGGAATAACACAACCCTGGCCCAAACGGCCTTCCACTTGGGGAGAAAGGGAACCTCAGGGTGGATGGAGTACAGGGGCTTAGAGCTTCACTCCTCACAAAGGGAGATTGAAGATAATTTGAGGAAAAAAATCGTCCACCTGAATACAGTTTCTTAATTCCTCCCGTCTCCAGATTCTAGCCATGTATGGGAGTTTTAGCTAGCCTAAGCAGATTCTTTTAATTTCTTTTCCAAATAGTGTACCTTGTTTGAATTCCCAAATATGTAATGAATTTCATTAAGCTGTACATGAAGGAGACTATTATTCAATTAAAACACCCACAGAAGCTAAAAACGTACCATGGTACATTTATTCAACAACTTTATGCTCATAACCCATGCACAATCTTTAAACACCAAATTACGGGGATTTGTTCCAAATTAGCAATAAAATATAATGTGTTTGCCCTCTACTGGGTAGTAATGACTGTGTAGTTTTCCTTGCACACCCAGTGGCCCTGTAGACAGCTTCCTAACTGCTTCCTGCAGTCACTAACACAGTGTTATAAACAAATATGGCCAGGATTTGTGCTAATTAAGGTAAATAGAACAATGTTGCATCTGTTTTTTTTTTTAAAGCTGAGCTCTTCAGCAGAGGTGGTTTCAAAATCTTTCTTATATTGCTCTAGGCATGCACAGCACATCACGGAAGATAGCTTCTAAGTCATCATTTGATATCCTGGAAATATATTCCGGCTGTAGATAAATAACCCACCTAACAATGTTAATGCAGAATGCCTGGCATGTAATTTAGATAGGAATCTGAACACCTCCTTACATCAGCTGTTAAGATTTTGCACTGAAGCAGAAATAATGTCTTATCTTCCATCTGGAAATGGGACATAGAATAGTGACACGAGTTATTTACAGAGTTACCGCAAAACAAGAGTGGTAACAGACCCAGCACAAAGCAACTCCCCGGGTTACCGCGGCAATATCATGCCAGATAAATACCCATGGCAGGATAAATAAATCGAGAGGTGCCCAGTTTTAGAGAGCATAAACGTCACTTGCGTTCCTGTTGGGGTTGGGCCTCCCCTCGGAAGTTGACTTCCGAAGCTCGTTCCCAGTCCTCGCTGACCCTGCAGAGCAGCAACTGTGTGCACAGAACGTTCGTGCGTTTCTGCCTCTCAGGAAGCTGGGGGAGGAAGCCAGGGGATGGAGCCTGGGGCAGTCCAGAAACACAAACATACCTTTCGATTTAAACCGATTGAACGACGGGACCGGGTTTGACTGGAGAGGAATTTGGCTGGTATTTCGGGTTAGGTCCTTTCTCTTGGTCCCGATTGTCTTGCTCGTGGCAAATGATTTAGTATTTATTCTCTTAAAAAGGAGGTGGGATTCCTATCCTGACTTGGGGCCTTGGAATGTTTTCTCCCTGCAAACAGCAGCCAGCATTATCAGTCGGAGTGATTCAGGCATGAGGCATTAGGGTAGGGTTTTTTTTTTTTTTTTGGTCGAGGTACTAGGGGACAAAATAATTACTGCCTTGTACCACAGCCCAACAATTAAGAAGAAATGAAATCCGTTCTTTGGCTTAAAAACATTTCCACATTAAGCACTGGGGCTCCTCCCCCTCCCACTGGCCCACCCACAGGATATATTCGGCGCTCTGCCTTTATCTCCGGGGTCTTTCTGGGGCAGGGATTAGCAGGAGCTCTCAGAGGAAAATATTTTTTATTCAAGGCTCTGAATGTGAAGTGCCCTGGTGTCTCCTCTCTCTCTCTTTTTTTTTTAAAAATCAAATTGATAGAAGTAACTTGACAGAGAGCATATGCGGGGATGGGATTAGAAAGAGGGTAGGAGAGGAAATGAGAGCTGTGCCTACTTTGGGGTAGAGATTTCACGAGAGGAAAACACAAGTTTGACTTTGAATGAAGACAGTTGGCTGCCATTGAGAGAACAAAAGGGAAGAAAAAGACAATCTCACAGAATTTAGTTAATAGATGATAACTCAGTGGGATGATGGTCCGATAGATTTAGAGCATCTTCCAAAATCTTGTACTTGTCCCCAACTGCCGACCGTGTCCTAACACGTAAAGCAGGGTGTTTTGTTTCTCTGTTCTGGGTCCTGGTCATCTTGCTCTTTCTACACTTAGCTAAGTGGCTAGAGATGCTTTGGTGTGCGAGGCAGTTCTTGTTCCCAGCTGCATTAAACTGCTATTATTAATTGCCTCCTTTGGCCTCACATTATGCCTTTATGACACACACATTGTCAGGCTTTTGTGGTGATTGGAAGGTTATACCATGCACAAAAGAATTAAGCTTAAAACAATAGAGGCTGCCTATTTGGTAGTAGATGATGTCAGGTGGAGACAAGCGCAGTTGGCTCGAACTGACTTGAAGGCGCGTCAGGAGGAAACAAGGGGCGATGCGATCACAGCCCGGCATTAGCTGTGCGTGAGAGACACCCAGTTCTACAGGGCAGCTTCTATCATGCCTTCCCCATGGTGGAAGGGGGGGGGCTGGGCTCTGAGTAAATGATGGGTGAATACAGAATCAATTGTAGTGTGTGACAAGACACTTTCTCTCTTTGTTTAATGTATAAATCAGGAGCACTTATGAATTGGTATTAATTAAAATAATGTATTTGCTTTCTTTCAACAGCAATGTCAGCCTTGTTAAAAAACGGAACACTAAATCTTCATTAGACTTTCAATATTAAAAAAAACTCGCATGAAATATGAATTAACATTTAACTTGTTGCTAGTTAGATTAAAGGGGAGAGAATGCAATAGGCGTTTAGCAGTTTGGACGAAAGCGGAATCGGCTTTCCCAAACCCAGGGATAAGTTGGTCCCCAGAGGCCGCTCGGATCAGGGAATCTTCTTAACTTTAACAGGAGCGACCGCATCCCAAATAGAATCACTGAATGCTACTGCAGCCATGGAATGAAGTTCACGTCAGATGGCTAATGCATGGAGAGTCAATGGACTGTCTGAATGCGAACGTCCAGCTTATCCAGGTCCTTACGGTTCTGTTACATATATGGAGACATGAGTGAAACAGCCTTTGTTTTAGAATAAAGCACATATACATATCACTTTTCTAAAATCTTTTCCACAGATAGAAAATTTTTGAAAACTTAAAGTGTTGTTTTTATTTAGCTATGTTAAATTTTGGAAATCAGTAACTGTCTGGAAAAGAGCAGGTAGGTAAAGGGCTTCCTGTTCCTTTTGTTCAGGCAGATGATATTTGATGTCTTCTGATCTTGCCTGCACTGGCGGCCTGAAATTGGAACGGATGTAGTTGGAATGACCAGGCTGAGACCTCATATTGCATTCAAAAATACATTTCGAAACTCCAATGATCTTATCGGCAATGTGTGGTCTTAGGTGAAAGCTGCTAATAAATGCGCTTGCTTATAAATTATACCATTGATCTTATAATTACCTTCCACCTGGATTGATACGTTTGGGAAATGTGATTGCGTTTTAGATCTCTCCCTAGGGGTGGCATGCACATGCACAGAGACGCCACTAGGTGGTGGTATGGTGTCACCATATTTTTTCAAGAACAACAAGAAAAGGGGGTTTGTTTAATGAGCTTGCACTCACAAGCCTGCTCATCTAGTGAACTGTGACTTTTCAAATACCAACCTATTAATGTCAAAGGCAATACTGAAGGGAACAGTTCTGTTTGATTTAAAAAATACAGACAATGTGAAGTCCACTATGGCCCAGTATCTATCACCTGTGGGGCTCCATTCATGCCTAATGCTTTATTCAAGCTAAGACCTAGTTTTTATATATCAGATTAATACATATCTACAGCTTTGCACCTTTCTAGTTTGATTTTTTTTATCATCAGGGCTCACTGGGGCCATTTTCATTCCCTTACTATAGCATCGGCAAGCAGGTGGATTAGAGATAACTCTCCTTGTGCTTTGTTTTTCTCCCGACACTGTCATTAATCATTCCTTAAGCCACACTTCAACTTCTAGTAATCAGGACTGGCTGCTCCTGAGATGCACAAGAATTGCCTCTCACCGTGTAATATGGAATTGGAAGCGAATGGCTGAGGCCAGACGCCTCTTCTGCATTCCCCATCTATCTCATCATTTAGGTATTTATCCATCTCGGGCTTGTACAGGGAGCACCTCTCTGCTTCCCATGAGGACGCAGATTGCAACGGAGGATCAGATTTGTTACTAGGCTTTGGGCTTTGATTGTCCTCTTATAAGTTCGGGATTAAAGTGAAATTTCCCACAGGGCTATGCAGGATTTGCTAGCATTTAACTGTTTAACCTGGCTGTTTGTGAATGAGAATCCTGTGGTCAACGATTCCGTAGAGAATATTACGGTAAGCCGAGCCTGAGTGGTACACATTCCCATGCGCGCCTGCAAAGACCGGGGGGGGGGGGGGGGCAGTTGATTCCAATTAACTTCATACCTGGTATCAGTCGTTTTCACAGGCACAGAGAGCAGTGCTGCCAAGGTAAAAAGAAAGCCAGCGCAGGCCCTTTTATGAAATATAGATGTCAGTTTTAAATAAATGCAAATCTGCTCCCTCAAAATTGTGATTTCCACTTAGGCATTTTCACACTGATGAGAGAATTAATCAGTCTTGCACTGGGTTGTTTCCCATTTTGTGTTGTTGTTTAATGCTCAGTAATTTGTTTACAAATTCTAACCTAACAGCGATTTGAGTCTATTCAACATACCTTTGAATATGACCAAAACAAAACCAGAGTTGCGCATTTATTTACACTTAGTATACTCACACTAATCTCCAAAGAGGAAAATTCTCCTAATGTGCTCATCATTCCTAAAAGCAACAGAATGAGAAATTGGAGGAAGGGTTATTCAAAAACCGAGTTTGTGTTATCTGCTTTTGCTGTTGTGTTTCAGATTTGTGTTTGCTTAAGGGAAGGGTCTGAAAGAAGTAAAAATCATTGTTCAGGTATGCTCACCCACTGCAGTTATTCTGTTCAACGTGGACGTGTTTGTGAAGTGCCGGAAAGGGCAGTGCTGACTTTGTGCCTCATCAAAAGAAACAGTCCAATGAGGCAGCAGAAATGTGGGATTTAGCAAATCATTTAAAGCTTAGGGTGAAACCTGTCTTTTGCCTGGGAACCCACCAAATCATTAAAACTTTTATTCTTCCACAAATCCTCCATTACATTTTTGCCTTCATTTTACAGTGTTAAAAAGGAAGTGAAACATACACCTAAGCAAATTTTTTTAACAAAAGCATTATATTTAAAATTAAAAAAATACCATTGGTCACAACAGATCAAAACATTTAAAACACAGTTTCAAGCATCTCACTGGGACTCCTTTTGTAATGGCTAGTGTAGGTGGCAAACAGATCATTTTGGGGGAGGAGTGGAGGAGAAAGTGGTGAGGCTACGGTGGTCTACAGACTAACTTAATTGTTTTGCTGTGCTCGAGTCCAACACCCTCTTATTATGGAGCAGCTTTCAGTGCAGTTGGGATGCACACTGATCTGCAGCCTGGTAGGAGCTTTGTGTGGGGTCACAAAACAAAGAGCACTGTGGGGTTGCCCCTGCAGAGCTCAACCCCCATTTACTTTATCCCATAGAATGTAGGAAACAGGGTCTTAGGAATATGTGGGGGAAAGTTTCTCTCTCTCTCTCTCTCTCTCTCATGCAAGAAAAAGCTCCTCCAGATTCACATGAGTAATTTTCAGCTGTGTATTATGCTCCTGAAGTAACCTCTTCATTCCCATTGTTTCAGTGTGAAATCATTTCCTCGGGAGATAATTAGAGTTGCTCCATTTATTACATTAAATGATTAGCATGCACTTGAAATGATCCAGTTTATTTTCCTTCATTGCTGATGACTCTTAAATATGGACCTCTATTCTTAACGGGTAAATTAAGGTTGTTTTGGCTCTTTGTAGCTGACTGCATAGCTAAACAAGAGAGACTTTCTTTTCCAAACATAGGCCAGGTGTGCCATGGCTGAAGTCTAGGTCTGAAGAGAATCTATTCATGTGAGTGTCCCACCTGGTTCAACAAAGAGCTCGATAACACGGCTTAAAAGTGTCTCTCTCCCGACCCCCTTAATAAAAATGCCTTTAATGACAGTACTTTATCTGGCATTACTCATCCCACGTGTAGGTAAAGTAAGTTCAACATCAAGTGGCCCAAGATCATATTTCAAAAAAGTGCCTCACAGGAAAGGCATGCACATTATCTGAGTAAGCAATATGCACTACAAAGCCAGGGAAAATGATATTTAAAGAATTACCAAATATAGATTTCACTTGGATGCGAGTCCTTCTTGCTCTCTTTGAACTAGGCTGGCCGTGCAGCTGACAGAGCCGTCTAAAATCCGCTGGAAAGTTCGCGTCAAGTAGGCGCTGCCTGTTAAATAGGCACCCGTGCATTGGTAATGAGAAAAATGGGAAAGAAACTGGGCGCATCTTGTCGGTAATTTATATATTCAGATTTCACTAAATGATCACAAATGAAATGATATAAGCATAATGTCAGAAAATCCTGAGCCAGTGTTTGGCAGCAAGATGTAGACACACACAGATGTAAAGACCGACCCTGATGAGGATCTACCAGTTTTACATTTGTCCACTCTGTCCGAGTGTGTGTTTGTCTGGAATAAATTTTATTATTTAGAGACATAATTTTAGGTAAAAAGAAAAAGCATTTCAAAGAAAATTATAAAAAAAGTGGCCTGCAAACTTTAAATAGTTTTATATGTTTTGAGGATGAGGATATTTTTCTGTCACCTAGACATGATGATTCAAAACTCTCTGTCATTTTGCCTTTATTGATTTGTTTATGTGCTTATTGTATTCTAATGCCATTGTTATTTTCAAGAAAATGCTCAGCTGCTGTGGGAGGTTTATGGATCACAGCAGTGACTAGAGAATTTAAAAAGGAGAAAGGAAGGGAGGGTGTGACGTCAAGACTGGGTAGTTCCTCGTTTTGGCTACAGTGACCCCTTTGCCCCGAACAGGGTGAGGCTGTTTGGATTCTCAAACTCTGATTTCTCAGGTATAGTGGGGACAGGAGTTCAGTTACCAGGCATCACATATTCCCTTAGGAAGGAAGAAGGGGAGTTTAATACTGCGCTCATATAATGCATTTACTACTTCTCTCTTATAATTCATATCCCAGGAACGATCACATAAATTCTCTGTAAACACCAGCTAGCGTTTTACCGTCACACAGCCAAATCAAAAGCACTCGTGGAAAAGTTCTTTGCACCTGAACTGTGCTATTTGAAAGAGAGTTCTGTCCATACTTATGTGGAGGACACTTCATGTTCCTTCCCAGAGAAGAACAATAACAACAGCGCCAAAAGACTCTTCTTATTTGTGTTTTATTCTCCTTTGTGTACAAACCTAGATCTCCAAGCAATCTGAGCAACTCTGCAGAATTTTTTATTGAAAGCTACTGAAAACCTAATAAACTAAAAATGACAATATTCTGGTTAAACATCTAAATGAACTTAAAACCACCCTAGTGTATTCCTATTCCCTTAGATGGAAACTTCGCATATTTAGTCTTTCACGTGACAGCCACATGCCACCAGACTTCGGGGAAACACGATTTCTGGAGCCCCACTCGCTGTTCAGTGACAGCCTCTCTGCTCACCTCCCACACCGTCTACTGGAAACACCCTCCTGCTCACACTTCCTTGTTGCGGCAGAGGAGAGAGCTTTCTAGATCATCTAGACATTTTTTATTTAAAAAATGACTGAGATCCACAGATATGCAGGGCTTTGTCTGGACACACGCAGTGGAGACTGCAGGATTTTCACCAGCCCCCGACGCTCTGCACAGTGTGCCTCCTAATTCCAAAAAAAAAACCCACCCAGAACCCCACGGAGCAATAGCTGAAATGCCTCCTCCAGCTGTCACCCCTAGTTGGAAATGCTATTTATAAATGGGGAATTGGGAGCTCTCCAGTAAGATTAGGTATGGCCCCTATTGATAAATATTGCCACCAAGTATAATTTTAATTCTATGCAACATAGATTTTATTTAAATTGCTTTAAATGGGTAACGGTGAATTGTAGCAGCCTGTAGATGACCATGCTAAAGGATTTTGGGGAGAATGGCAAATTCATTCATGTAAAAGTGTTGGCGGTCTATTCATATAGTAACCCTATCTTGAATTTCTTTAAGAACTTCTGGGAGCGGTGTCAACACGGGGCGATCTGAACCGGAGGAGACATAACACCCTGAAAGAGTGCTGTACTGTTGTTTAGCTCTGACAGGAGAATTCTCAGAGTGAGGTGCTTGGGAGCCTTCATCAGTGTCCTTATGTAGGAGAAATGGTCCACTCACAAACCATGCAGGTGGAGGATGGATTTAAACTGCACTTCTCTTTTGTGACTTTGTAAATTTCTTCTTTGCATATGTCTCCTTTTCGACACATGAAGTTGAAACAGTGCTGACGCTGGTGCTGTGAAGGTTACAGTGGCTGAGCACTGTCTCTCTCAAACGTTTATTGCATTTACACAAAAATGCCTGATAGAGAGCATTCCCACTATTCACAAGAAATCAAACAAGATAATGATTTCTAACACTGCTTTTGTAATAGCTTATTTATATACTAAGGGATGCCATTCAGAATTCCACTTTGTTCAGACTTCACAGATATTATTCAATGGATCCCATTTTTATTCCTTATTGTACTCTAACTCGCCTTTGATTTCTTAAAACACCAGAAGTAAAAAGCAAGTCTGTAGTCACAGAAAAACACAAAACTCCTCCTCATGCACTTATTTAAAGGGAAAGTAAAAAACACACATAAACTAAACAAAAACAAAGAATTAGCAAATTTTTAAAATTGCTTTACCACCAATAATTTAACAAAGATGCAAATTTATTACATGAAAGGAGAGCTATGTTCTAGGGATTATTTTATATTTTAGAAATTTGAAATTTTATACAAGTAGACTTTTCTTTAGTTGGAAAATTTGTTTCTCTCAGCAACCTGTGTTGATATTTGATATTTATGAAAGACAACCAGAAGTCTCAGTTGATACTTTTAGTGATTCAGTCAGATTAAAGATAACCCCACCCCCAAAGCAAATCTCATAAATATACATGAAATCACAAAAACTGGCTGAAGCCTTAACTTTTAATAAACTTTGTTTTAGCAGTGTTCCAAATTTAACGAAGAAGAATGGCTTTGGCCGTTGTGGCTGGCCCATCAGGGTGGCATAAGTTTGCTTTATGAAAACTTTATCCCCGAATTTATAGTCTAGAGAAAGCTTTAAAGGACTCCCGTGCAACTTTAGAGAAAAAAGAAAAACAAAGTTAAACAAAGTTATGATGGTAACATAATATATATTAAGTTTATTTGAAAAGTGCTTTTCATTTTGAAGTTATGCCAATCAGGGAAAGTCTATTAAAACTAATCCACAGAACAAGGGCAATTCAATGACCACAAAGAAGATGACATAAGCCGTAGAGTGGGAGGAATTCAGACTCCAGGGCTGGTGCGGTTGCTTTTTATCCAATTCCCTCCCAGGTGAAAACAGCACCTACAGCGAGTAGCGTGTGGGGTATTTGACTTTATTATGATAATGCTGAGGCCCCTGAAGGAAAGATTCATGGAGACATAGCAGCGTGCCTTTACGTAATAGAAGTGAAAGACTCCCCAGTTATAACACACAATTCAACTATGCAAATACAGACCAGGTGTGCGGCGATTTATCCATTTGCAATAGCTTGAAATTCTTTGAGAGGATTTTTAAAGACTTTATTGTCTAAAAATGAATATTTATAATGCTTTAAAGACAGGGGTTACTTAACAGCTAGGCTGTGATGTTTGGAACCAATAAAGAATGAAATAAAAAAAAACATATTTAGAGAACTTGTAAGTGGGGTTTGGATAGATTCTGTGAAGATGTATCAAATTACTTGAATTGATATAACTCCTTTTAGGATATGATGCCCTCATTTATATTTGTTATATTTATGTTTGTATGTACATAAAACCTATATAACTATTGAGTTTTATTCAAATATCCTTAATGTCAATTAAGGTACCTTTTTATCATTCATTTTTCTTTATTCCCAGGAAACTAAGCTATTTCTTTTAAGATCATGCTAAAATGTTTTTGTATACTGAAACAGAAACATCAAAATTCATTAAGAATGGAGCTCTGGCATATTAATCTGTCTGCCAGCTCTCAGCCTGGTGTGAATTCATCTGCTTGTGAGTCTTGAAAGTAGATCTTAAAATAAAAATGCTCAGTAATGATTTCAGTCATATTAATAGATTTGCCTTTTATTAACAACACAACACTGATTAATCTTGTGATATCTGTGACCTGAATAAACTGGTCAGTAAATTAGAAAAAAATGTTCCCTCCTACATTTTATCCTAAATCTACTTGGAGAAGCATCTGTTACTTGCAAAGTTTCCAATGTTGTTTGATTTACATGCATTTGGAAGGAAGATTCTCCTTGAAACTGCAAGGATGAAATGTCCAAAGACATGGTAAATATATAGTTTCTTAATTGCAAAGCCAAAATAGATTACCCACGGCCTTGCGAAATCTAAGGCATCTGCTTTGTTTGAGCCAAGAAGAAAGACATCTGGGGGCTTGAGCGTTTCTTTGTGACCTGCTCCAGTGTGAGTAACCTTGCAGTTAACTAGGCGTTTAGTCAGGTCCCAGAAAGACCACCACTGCCTGGACTCTGTCTCGGAGGATGATGCAGACCCAAGCCAAAGCTGAAATGTCATGCCCACGAGATCACTGAAGCCAGGCAGTCGGGTGGAAGTGCCGAAACTGGGGCAGGGTAATAACAGCCATCAAACATTTATCTCTCTGGCAGTCACAAACCTACACACAGGAAATAATGGAGCAGAAAAAAATTTTATACCTAAAAATAAAAATGTCAGCACCAAATCTTGTAGAATCATTTTGTTTCCCAACTAATTTGGAACCCTGTTATTATTTTCAAATATCCTTAAATGCTGGGGTCTTTTGTCATCCGAGAAACCTTTGGCGAGTTCATATGGCTTTGGTGGAATAAATTCACATGAAAATTTTTAATTATGGGCTTCTGCAGTTACATTCAACGTCTCAAACTGCAAAGAAGCCACAATAAAGTAGCTCTTCTGTTGTTTGGTTACATTCCCGGGTAGTGTTATATGTGTTCCATCTAGCACAGAGTGGTTTATTTGTTCAGAGCTGCCTCCTTGATGTTTGGGTTTATTTGCTTGTTCATTGGCCAAATGAGTGCCCTTCTCCTGGGTTTCCGGTCCCTGTGTAACTTTGTAACAGAGCCCAGATGCTGGGTGAAGACTTGCAGTGTTTGACAAACAAAACCCAACCCCAAACTGCCTGTGAGTTGTTGATAAATCTTTCCCTTAAAATGATACTTGTCTAAGTGGCAGAGATGCAAGATTCCCCTCTTATTCAGTATCTGAATGCGCGGACGGCACATTTAATTGCTCCCATAGGCAGGAATTTGGCAGAGGGGAAGCAGCGCGTTGTAATCAGTCTGTCTAGCCGTATTTTAAAGCGCCCCTTGCCACGGCGTCTTCATACTGGTGTTAGCATTAATAGAACAAAAATGGGTATTGGATTTGAGAGGTGTTTTGATGGTAGGTAAACATTTATTTTTCACCTGATTCTGTTTTCCTTCGTGAGAAGATGCAGCTGAGAGAATAATGGGTGCATCAGGGGGAATTAGGAACCGAGGGTTTGCTTTCTCAGGCCCCATGTTTAGAGTATGAAGACAGGGTTAATGGAATAAAGTCACAAAAACCCCACCGGTGGTGTTTAGAAAGCAGACCCAAGAAGAGAGGTTTTTATATATTAAGTAGCAAAGTGGCTGTAAATGAATCAATGAAGCAGATGCTTTATTTTTAAAAAAATATTTGATTTCCTGAATTAGAAAAGTAGTTCTCTTTGTATGTTCATCATCACTTTTTGTAAGTAATATTTATATACTGTGTGGCTGATTCTCGGTGTCAGAGAGAAACAGCATAAGTAGCTGGACTACAGGTTTTTGTAAGCACCACAGTATTGAACTTCAGTGTTGCTTTATGAACAAAATCAACATTGGAAAACTTTTTGTGCTTCTTTGGTGGAGCCCTTTTCCTGATCTCTCTTATTTACCATAGAAGTATCTATCTCACTGTTGAAATGCTTGATACCAAAATATCTTACTTTTGACATTTTTCACATTATGAATTGTTTCTGCTTTTCTCAGAACTGCATCTCAACGCCAGTCTCCTGCATTTTACCTTGAAAGCTCCTTCTCATTCTTGTCTTATTTTGAAATAACATGGATACCAGAGGCAGGAAAACTAAGTTATAATACAGCTCCTTCTCTTTCCTCGTTACAGGCTTGTAGACACACTTACCTGTCCTATTTCCAGCTTTTCCCCAATGGCCCTCCCTTGCCACTAGCCTCCCAGATTCAACAACAGTCAGGTCCTTTGGCTGATACACAAAGCAGCAACTTTTTCCTTCTTCCCCGAAGTGGCGTAGCATTTGTTAGTTCGCATAAATTTCGAAACATGTTAGTGGTATATAAGATCAGAAAACAAAGTTTCTTGTTTTGTCAGGATGTACCAAAATAAAAACAGGTACTAACAGCCTGCTGTGTGAGGAGAGGCTGGAAGCAAGCAAAATCGAGGCTGCTGTTTTGATAGTTGAGAGAGCAGACTCTTTAGGAAGGAAAAAAAAAGATTCTTCTATAAATTTAAAGAATTTGTATCAACTCTGTCTCCATAAAGATAATTTTCTAATGTTGAAGAGCGGTGTCCTCTGTTACCACACTTATTATAGTGAAATGTAAGAATGCATGAGTGGTGGGTGTTTTGTTGTGACATCGGAACTATTTGTAAATATTGTTCACAGCTTTCTTAGCATATTTTAGCGAGGCAACATTGCGGGAAAGTATAATTTATTGCACATGATATAGATGGTGAGCTTCCCAACCCATTTGCTGTAGATGTGTTTGCAGAAAAGGGAACCGACACCAGGTGTGTTTGATGACAGCAGAACTTTTTGGTCTGTGAGTCTGGAGCCCTGTGGTGGCTGCTCTGCCCTGATAAAATCATTGGTGAGTCCAGGAGCCTGGCTGTGCTTCATGCCAGGTCCCAGAGACTGTAAGTGCCGTATTTTCTCTATTATGGGGTCGTGTTTGTCTGTGTGTTTGTGTGTGTGTACATGTGTGTATATGTGTGTATGAATATTTCGCTTTGCCCAGGCAGGCTGCTCTGATTGTGACAAGCAACCCCAATCTCACTGAATGTGGCATTTCCAGTTTTCATTTCCCATATGCAAAAAAAATGTATGTATAGCCTGTGCCTCTGATGTCTTATTGGGCTTTATCTTGTTCTTCTAAATTTTCCTCAAAGGGAGATAAAGGTCTTAGAAGAACTGTGAAGATGTTTTCTTTCCCTCTCGCTTCCCTGCGCACTTTAAGTAACATTGGAAACAAACTCTACATTAGTTGGCTTTTCTTAAAACTGTCTTTTTTTGGAAGAAAAAAAAGTGGGGGCTATTTTGAAATGCTGTTCTGTTTTCAGAATAAAAATTAACAGCAGGTTATTTGGATGGTAAAGCCTGTTTGTTTTCCATAAAGAGGCTTGGCGAACTTGATTCCCACCCACCTTTTCTCTTCTTTTCCTCCCTGTGCAGTAGGGAGTCAGCTCAACTTCACATAAAAGCCACAGTTATTCTGAGTGCCTACCATATTCCAGATCTGTAATGGTAACTTTACAATATCTCTGTGAGGTAAAGGGAATTACCCATTTCACAGAGGTGGAAACTGAGACTTAAAGAGCTAAAGTTACTTGTCCCAGCATGAATCTAGAGTTGTCTTCCTTCAAAGCTGATGCCCTTTTCCTTTGCCACAATGCCTTTAATAAATGCAATATTTATTATTATACAGGAGCATTTATCAACTACGTCTCTGAATCAGGAACCATAAATTCCCTATGAAACTTAGCAAAAAATTCAAATGCTTGGTTTGCATTCCTGAAAATCTAATTTAGGAGACTTAAGGTGGGCAACTGGCATCAGTATTTTTTGCAACACCACAGGTTTCTGATGCCCATGGTTAAGGGCCACTGCCATGTGGTGCCCCTTCCTCTGTCTCTCTCGATTAGGGATAAGACACTTCTAATAAAACAGAAGTCGTTTATGTTAAATCGGCACCAGAAGCAGTATTTATTGGTTCTTAATACAATGGACATGCTGTCCCACCTAGGGTTTTTCCTCCACTATTTATCTGAGAAAGATAATCCAGAATGACCACTGATCAATGCTGCTAGAATGGATGTTAGAATTGTTTTTAGAGACATTTTATCTTTCTAAGATGATACCCATCACGAGCAAAACAGTGACCTGTGGGTTGAGGGCACTTACCAAGTCACCCATTACAGAAGTAACTTTGCAGTTTCCTCAGCTGAGGGTCTTTGTTTAATTTGCGTCGTTTCCGAGGTTTGAAGAGTCCACACCTGATGCTCAGTGGCACCATCAGTGGCCGGAGGCCTGGGTGAGAACGTTTTGTCTGCCAACTAAGTTCACATTCACTCTTCAGTTCCTTAATTTCATATATCAAAGAGCCCAACAAAAGCCCCTCTTTTAACTGCCTAAAAGTTATGTATTATTTATACTATGCATTTCTAAATCAGATGTAGTTTGGATAGACTTATTCATGCCTTGTTTACTCCTGCTTCCGGTGCTATAGTGTATTTCTATAACGAATTTTTTGAAAGTGGGCTAAAACAGTTTTTCTCTACAACCTTCCGGTTCATGGCTTGTGCCAATAAACTGAGTGTTGTGTGGGAACCAGCAGAATGTGAAAACGTTCAGCTTATAGCTTCCTAAAATGGAAAAATGGCATCTGCTGCGGACGTCATTTACCTGAGTGCCCCTCCCACCTCACAGACCTTTGCAGGCCTTTTGCCATCCCAGACTATGACAGATCTCACGAGGTTTGTCCAAACAGTGATTCAGGAAGCATCTTTAGGGGAATCTGAGCTTAACCCCAAAGTCTATTTACCAAGCATTATCGAAATTAAATTAAAAAGGAAATACTGTGAAAAAGTCAGTGGTTCACTGGTACCATTTCTAGTCTGATACAGGTATTTTTGGTTGTATAAAATAAAATTTGCTCTTTTACAAAATACTCCTGGTGTTTTCAAACAGCACACTCGTGGACATCCTACACACATATCTTAGTTAAAAACACTCTCCAGTGAAGTTTTCACAGGGAAAAATGTTCCACCCTGCTCTTCATCTCCTTTCTCCGGCTCCTCAGCCCTGACTTCCCCAGAAACAAAGGCACACACGCTGAGGCAGCCGAGGCCCATCCCAGAGAGGCCTGGAATTCTGAGCGATTTTTCCTCATGGCACCAGCGCGATCTCTGCCTGGATGAACCTAGCAAAGACCCTGTGATTCACGGACAACTCGCAAACATTCTCTCCTGCTTTCTAAGTGAAAACATACGCTGCAAAGACCCCCCCCCCCCCCCCCAGTTTATATAAGTATAGGCAGCAAAGGTGTGCTATCTTAATCTTCAGTCTACCTCTCAAGACACCCTCCCCGGCCCCAGCACTAAAGCAGGAACCAGGACTACATTTTCCTATTCGATAATAAGCTATGGAAGTTGCATGGGGTTGAGTCTCTAGGAAATCCCCTCCTTCTTTGAAAAAATGTCATTGGCGAGATCGGAGATTGGCACCACAATGAGTGAAATATAGTGCAGGCTGATATGCATTGTCAGGGAGAATTTGGTTTGAGACACTGACTTTTGTCTGTGTGGTGTCTCCGTTCCAAAGAAGATGGAAGATGCGAAATCACAAGTTTCCAATCTCTGGTTAATGTGGTCTATACAACTGAATAATGTATAAGGAGATGTTCCTTTGATAATGTCACAATTATTCATTGTACAGCCATAAACTCAAATATTCACATTAACAGCTAGGTATTATTTTTCTTCTCTGAAATTAAGTGAGCGGCATCAGTGGTCATAAATGAGAGCATTCATCAAAGGCGGAGCCATGGCAGAGGATTAAGAGAATGCTGATGAAGTGTCCAGATTCCCATAACTTGGAATGGAGCTGCATTCAGCATTCCTTTATTATCCATCTGCCACATAACAAAAAGTCTCCTATATTTAATGCAGGTTTGCCCTGGGCCACATAATAGGATTAGGAATAATTTCTACAAATTTACAAAAACAAATCACATGGGAAGGCTTAGAATTTGCTAATAATTTCTCCATAGCTGGGAGATCAAAGGGATGTAAGAGTCCTTAGCCAGGCGACAGTTTGACCCTGGCCGGGCTTTCTTAATGAAAGGGTTAATCTTCTCCGAGGTGACCATAGAGGAGCAGATAGTGTGACCAAAGGCAGATTCAGGCCCCCAAAAAACAAGGAAGAAAATAGTCTGAAAAGTACAACAGCAAGAAAACATTTACAGAATCACACTACATTTTCTGGTTAGGAAAAAAAAAAAGACAAAAACTGTGGAACCTCAATGAAAGGGGTGAGACAAAGGAAGAGGCCTGGCTGAGAAGCAAACCCAGGCAAGAGCAAAACCCCTCACCATTGCCTTGAAGGAAAAAAAGAAATTGGGCTGCTTGCTTTCCCTGTTAAAGGCTGCCGCAGGGTGGGCAGGTGAGGCCCCCCATCCGAGCTCACTGGCACCGTTCCTGCTGGACTCAAAGGAGGAGCCGGCTGCCTGGCAGAGTCTGCTGGCACAGGAAGCTAAGCCCCTGGTAAGGCAGGGCCATTTCAGGTGCGCCACCTTCTCCATAGGCAGATTAGAATGGAGAATTGTGAATTCTTACAAGGAGTTTCCTTGTTCTTAAAGGAAAATAAGGGTAAACAAAGGCATATTAAAATAACAAGAAGGGCAGCTAGGACTAATGGCATTGCTCCAACATCTTCCAAGTTCTCTATTACTAATTTGGATGAGTGGCAACCTGTAGCCAAACATCTCCTTTCCCACGAATGTAGGCAGGACTCGTGCATGTCAAGAGCCCCATGCACTCTTTCCCTAACAATGATGAGGGGATCACGTTGCCAGCCGCATAACTTGCTCTCAAGACACCCTGAACAGAGTGCTGCGCTTCTCCTTTTCCTGTCATGCCACACGCATCAGATGGAGCAGCTCAGTATAGAATCTGCTTGTTGTATGAGAGATGGGAGATAATTTTATAGTCTCTCTGAAGAGTGAGTCAGACCTTGATGGAGGTGAGGGGTTCCTGTTACTAAACCTCTCAGTCTGGGAGTTGATCCCACCCACCTCTGTTACCTATTGGTCTGTTAAGATTGAGGTGCAGGTCCTTCTTAGAAAGCTCACTAAGGGAGATTTGCTTGGGAGAAAAAGAGGAATGTTGAATGAGAAGTGTGGCTTGAAAATGAGGACATTTTTTATTTAAAAATTTTTTTTAGGTTATACCTTTCTTTTCACTCCTGTCTCCTGACTAAAAGCAGGCTTTTGATGAATTTGCCTCCTCTCTGGGAAGAGAAAAAGCATCAATTCTTTTCCTCCAGTGCCATCTTCTCCCCTAAACCCTTTCCCCAGACTTGAGGAAGACTGATTATAGGTTATTGGGGTTGGTAAAGGATAAATGTCAAGATGGACTTTCAGAACCTTAATATCCTGCCTGCTGATTTCAAGGAATGCTGGATTTCTTTATATCAGCGGTTGGTAGAATGGTTGATTCTTTGGCAGAAACAGCAGATCTGAGATATAAAATGCTCGCAGGTTTGTTGACTTATAAGATGTAGGGAGTCCTCCTAAGGTTACAACTAGTAAGCATTTAAGTAACAAGCTGAGGAGTTCAATTTAGGTTCATTCTTAGTCTTTTATTTGGTAAGTGCTCTTCTAAATGCTATCCAGTGCTTTCCATGCACTGGCTACTATTCTAACTGCTGTCCATGTGTCAACTGATTTAATTCTTGCCTATCCCTATTATGGGGTAACATTTATTACTTATACCTTATAAACAAGGAAACTGACTTTTAGAGAGGTCCGATGGTCTACTTAGAGCGATAGCTGGTAATTGACTGAGCCAGGCTTTGAATCCAGGCCTGAGTGTTATGCTAGACTTTCCTTCAATTTCCCCTTCTTTTCTAGCTAATTCTTGCTCGTACTTAAAGATTCAGAGATGAGAGGGATCTTGGAGATAACAGAGTTGCCCATTTATTTATTTTTTTTCAGTTGATTAAATCAAGACTCTGAGACGGTCCTTGACTTAATCTAGGTCACACACTCAGAGGCAGAGTTTGAGCGCGAGAACCCTCGTGTCTATTTGTTGTCCGGAATTCTTTCCATGGGAGCATCCTGTTTCCCTGCTCCTACCCCCAACTAGAAAGCCCTTTCCAGTGATCAAAGGCAGATTCTAGCCCCCCAAAACAAAGGAGAAAATAGTCTGAAAAGTACAACAGCAAAAAAACATTTACAGAATCACACTACATTATCTGGTTAGAAAAAAAACAAAACAGAACTGTGGGACCTCAATGAAAGGGGTGAGACAAAGGAAGAGGCCTGGCTGAGAAGCAAACCCAGGCAAGAGCAAAAGTCCTCGCCATCACTTATTTTAAAGCACAGCAAACATATCATCATTCAGCAGTCACTAAAATCCTACTATGAGAAAAGTACCCTTAAGTTTGGGGGAAGTGAAGATGAATACAATACGATCTCTCTATACCCTTGAAACATTACCGTCTCCAGGAGGAGATATGTAAAGAAAGAGCTGCAAACCAAGGAAAATGTTGCTATTAATGGAGGTATGTATTTAGTGCCCTATGGTAGCATGAAGGAGGAAGACAGAACTCTGGATTATAAAATCAGGAATCCCTTCCTGGCTGAACTTACATTTGAAGTTTTAAGTTTTTAAGAATAGATACGATTTTTACAAGGTGAACAAAGATGAAGAAGATACATTTTGAATAGAAGGGCAGAGTGGGTGAAACCATGGAAGTGTTAAAGAAAATGATGCATTGAAGAATTGAATTCAGTGCAGAATAAATATATGGGACCATACCAGCAGCTGGATGCTATTTAAGTGTGAAACGGGGGCAGGTAGAAAATCACGTGTGTGCCCAAACTGTGGCAGTGAGGACGACATGGACAGAACAGACCCGAGAGATAGAAAACAGATTGACTTAGTCTGATGACACAGAAGGTGAAGAAGAGGGCCTCCCAATTTTCCTTCTTGGGTGGCTGTGTAGATGGTGGTGCTTTTCATTAAAATAAATATGTATTGCAGAGTAGATAGAGAAGACAATTCTATTTTGAACAAGTAGAATTTAAGTGACTATGGGACACCCAGATGCACTTGTTCGACTATTGGAATTATGGGTCTGGAGCTCAAGGGGGACAACTGAGTGGGAGATGAAGATGTGGAGACTTCAGGCTATAGGTGGTAAACAAAACCATGAACTAGAAAAGCTTTTCTCAAGAAGAGTGTATAGAGTAATAAGAAAGTGAAGTCTCAGTGCTTCAGGAGCACTGAGTATGGAGGAGTATGGAAAACTTCTGATTTGTTCGCAGGCAGAGTATGGAAGCCTGCAAGCAAATCAGAGAGGGGTCATTTGTCAGAGAAGCAAGGAAATAATCAGAGAAAAAGGTAAATGACCTAGAAGAGAAAGGAGGAAGGGGGTTCAATACAGAGAAAGTGCTTGGAAGTGTTGCTCAGAGGAAAATTCAAGGTTGGAAAGTAACCACTGGGGCCCTAGCTACCCGCAACCAAAATATCTCAAGTTTGGTCCTGGTCAGGGTGAGTACATAAGTTGTGGGTTTGACCTCTGGTTAGGGCATGGAGAGGATGCAGCTGATCAATGTTTCTCTCTCTTGAATCAACAACCATATTCTTGTGGAGGATTAAAAAAAGAAAGAAAGAAGAATAGCCATTGGGTATACAAATATTAAGAATGGGGATTAGTGGGGAGAAAGATGGGGACAACTATAATTGAACAATAAAAAATTGAAAAAATAAGAATGGGAATTGAAATAACAATTTATTTTTTGTTTTTTAAAAATATATTTTATTGATTATGCCATTACAGTTCTCCCATTTCCCCCCTTCATTGCCCTCCACCCTTCACACCCCTCCCCCACCATTCCCCCCTTTAGTTCATGTCCATGTGTCACAAGTTCTTTAGCTTCTACATTTCCCATACTATTCTTACCCTCCCCCCTCTCTATTTTCTATCTACCATCTATGCTACTTATTCTCTGTACCTTCTCCCCCCTTCTCCTCCTCCCACTCCCCTGTTGCTAACCCTCCATGTGATCTCCATTTCTATGGCTCTGCTCCTGTTTTAGGTGTCCACTTAGTTTGCTTTTGTTTTAGGTGTGGTTGTTAATAACTGTGAGTTTGCTATCCTTTCACTGTTCATATTTTTTATCTTCCTTTTCTTAGGTAAGTTCCTTTAACATTTCATATAATAAGGGCTTGGTGATGATGAACTCCTTGAATTTGATCTTATCTGAGAAGCGCTTTATCTGTCCTTCCATTCTAAATGAAAGCTTTGCTGGATAGAGTAATCTTGGCTGTAGGTCTTTGGATTTCATGACTTGGAATACCTCTTTCCAGCCCCTTCTTGCCTGTGAGGTCTCTTCTGAGAAATCCACTGACAGTCTGATGGGAACTCCTTTGTAGGTGACTGTCCCCTTATCTCTTGCTGCTTCTAGGATTCTCTCCTTCATTTCAATCTTGGGCAATGTAATAATGATGTGCCTTGGTGTGTTCCTTCTTGGGTCCAACTTCTTTGGTACTCTCTGAGCTTCCTGGATTTCCTGGAAGTCTATTTCCTTTGCCAGATTGGGGAAGTTCTCCTTTATTATTTGGTCAAATAGCTTTTCCACTTGTTGCTCTTCCTTTTCCACTTCTGGTATCCCCATAATTTGGATGTTGAGACATTTAAAGATGTCCTAGAGGTTCCTAAGCCTCTCCTCATTTTTTTTTGAATTCTTGTTTCTTCATTCTTTTCTGTTTGGATGCTTCTTTCTTCCTTCTGGCCCACTCCATTGATCTGAGTCCCAGTTTCCTTTCCATCACTATTGGTTCCCTGTGCATTTTCCTTCATTTCATTTAGTGTACCTTCATTTTGTCATCTAATTTGTGACTAAAATCAATTAATTCTGTGAGCAGCTTGATCACCAGTGTTTTGAAAGGTGCATCCCACAGGTTGGCTATCTCTTGGTCGCTTAGAAGTATTGGCTCTGGGGCTTTGAGTTGTTCTTCTTGAGCTATAATGTTTTGGTCTGTTCACACCTGTTACGTATGAGGCGTGAGAGCTTAGGTGTTCACCAGGGTGGGTCAATCCAGTCACAGGGTTGTGACTGCGGCTGGGGTCAGAGAGGGAGCCATGGTGTTTTTATCGCTCTCTCTTGGATTTTGGTCTCTTCTGCCACTTCCCACTAGCCGATTGGGCCCTTCTGGTGCTGGTTCCCAGGTGGATGGGCTTGTGTATGTTCTAGGACCCTGTGGGTCTCCCCAACAAACTCTTCTGTGAGGCTGGGAGCCTCTCACGGCACCTCAATCCCTGAATGTTTTTTCAGTGGGTGCTTTTAGGCTTTATTTTCCAGCGCTGGGGTGTTGTAGACCGCTCTGCCTGATTTTAGGAATTGTTTCTCTACCCCTTGTGGCTAAGGGCAGGAGACAACCTTTGGAATGCCAGCCACAGGAGACAAAGCCTGTCTCTGGTAGCAAACAGTGCCTCAGTTCCTCTCCCTGCCCCCAGAGCTTGGTTGGAAGTCAATGACGGGTAAGACCCCTCACAGGCGGGGGGCAACCTAAGCCTGACTAGATCACTTGGGAGGCCTTCATGGAAGGACTCAGGGGGCTGTAATAAGGAGCAATGGACTCTTGTCCCCCCACTGTGTCAAAGCCCGAGTCCCCATGTTCTCTGGGAGAAGTGCTTCCTGGCTCTAATCCCCTTAAGCCTGAATACCTGATGGGGAGAGGTGCAGCTCCTTGCCTTGCTAGAGAGTGTCCTGGGGAAAAATCTGGCATCACAAAGACTTGCTGATTAACTTGTGAAATCTGCTCCGCTAAGAGTGCTTTCATTCATATGATAAGGGTCCGAGAGGAAATGAGTATGTCTCCCAAAGTTTCTGCAACTCTCTTCCTGACAGACACTCACTCAGATTGAAGCCCTCATATCTCTTTGAAATGTTATCTACTGTTTGATCCTTGTCGTCCTGTATTCCTGTGTATTACAACCCAATAAAAGGCTATGGAGAAAGGTGCTTGGGGCCTTTTTCTCCTCAGGGAAACTGGCCACTGCTGGTCTTTGTCTCCCCTGAGAAACTGGCCACAGCCCACCTTCCACCCCAAAGCAGATCCAGCATATCTCGGCATTTATTCACTCACATGTGTCCATGGCACTGGGGGGATTTGAGAAAGAAGTTGCCCCCACACTGGGGCCCTGTGTTACGAGGTCTGTCTCACTCTCCATCTTTTTACCTGGTTTATCTGCGCATGAATGTGTGACCACGGCCAGCCAGCCACCTTGTACTCTCACTGGATCTCCCGCTGCCACCCCATACCTGGGATCTGCCAACCATTGCCTGAGTGCCTGGGTTGATCTGGTAGCCACTGCTTTTCATGCTGGGACCCCTGTCCACCGGCCACCGACTCCGCCCCTCTTAACGGTCTGGATAAATGGTTCATTGTAGTCGGACTTTGGCACAGTTCAATTTTCTGTCTGTTTTGGTTGTTTTTTTTGTTTCTAAATCTTTGTTGTCCTTAAATTTAGTTGTGTGAGGAGGTACAGTATTTCCACCTACACCTCCATCTTGGCCAGAAGTTCTGAAATAACAATTTTAGGTGCCTGATTATAGGAGCCGTGTGAGTGAATGATGGTTAGGAGGAAAGATGGAGAGTGGAGTTTGAAAATAAAAGGAAGGTGAGAGAGAAAACCAAGGGCATAGTAAACCTCCGTAGGCTGAGGCGAAGAAGCTAGAAAAGAAGATTAGATTGAAGTCATGGAATGAGTCCTAAGGAAGGAGCTGGATGGAATCAAAAGACGGCCTCGGTCACGACTCTGCCTTAATAGGCATCTGAGTAGTGATGACATTTTTTCCTCAAAGGGTCTCTTTGTGTCATTTGTTTATCTGGGGGTTTGTGAAGTTTATTGGTGGGGTGTGAGGAAGACTGGAATGATAGAAATCAGGGATGTGATGGGGTAGAAACTGTGGAAGTCATATTAAGGAGAACTATGTCCTGATGTTTGAGAGTAGAGGGACTAAATGAAAGTCATGTTTCAGGGGAAACATGAAAAAAAAGAAAATGCTCGCTCCTTATATAGTGAGAAATGGAGTCTGCAGAAGCCTGACGTAGCATCAGGGCCTCAGGGTAAATACAATGCTGGGGACAGTGCACCGCTTTCATGCAAGTTTTGTAACCATCTTCCCGTCAGGTATGCATGCATTGGCAGATGGAAGGGATGTGTGTGCTTGAATGTGCTCTTTCTCTAAACACCAGAATATACCAAAAGCAGACCACTTAGCCCCTTCTGGAACTAGCATACACAGAGATAGGGAAGTTGTCTTCCTTCTCCCTTCTCTTCACCCACACGAAAGGGACCATGCTGCTATTCCTCCTCTGTCCTCTGGTGGGCATAGAGAGTTGAGAATTCCATTTTGATTGGTGGTGAGGCAGCAGCTGCAGGTTGGCTGGTGGCAGGAATGGCAAGACTTGTCTAAGAGAAAAAAGATCTGTCTGTCTCATAGAGATCTGGAGGAACACTCTGGGACACTGATGAAGCTCCAACTCATCGTCATGCAGAAGAAAAGCAAGAGGAAGTGTTCTTATTTCACAAAACTATCACTGGCCTCTCAGCAGGAATCATCACGCAGGCAATGGTGGCTGTGTGGATGGTGGCTGTGTTGGTGGTGGTGGCTATGTAGATGGCAGCTGTGGCAGCTGTGTGCATGGTAACAGTGTCAGTGGTGGCCATAGCAGCCTTATTGGAGGTCCTGGTGATGGAGTGCCAGCTTCCAGTGTTCCAGTCAGGTCTCCAGGTTTGGTTTATCAGGGCCAGTCCATGAAGACACGAACAAAAAGTATTGTGCGTTTCAGCTGTGGAATGGAGTACTAAAAAGTCTCAGAGTACTGGACAGCAACCAGAGCTCTCCCAAGTACTGGGACAAGCTATTGAACTTCCCTAAATCTCAGTCTGTCATCTGAAAAATGATGATTATATAACACTTACCTCACTGGGAAATTTTCTGAGGACTTAGTTTAAATCTTTCAGGTAATATAGGTAAATAATTTACCCTAGAATCAGGCAATAAAGCCCTCAGTAAGGAGTAGTTCTCTGAAAGATGTCATACTTTATTATTGTCATTAGGGAGTGGGACCTGGATGAATAGAGCTTGCAGATACACTGAGATCTGATTGTCAATGTTAATGGCTATGTTTATGTCATAGGTTGGGGAAACTTTGGACATTGTAATTAAATTATTTTCCATCTTACCTTAAGCATAGTAAGCAAGTTTACTCAAAGTTAAGGAAAAAGGAACAACAGTTAATTACATTACAGTGCTGTTGAGCTTTCAAAAAGCAAGAGGATTCCTGAATTTGTACTTTCAATCTACAGTATACCTTGTTCAGATGCATATTCTTCTCCTTCTTCCTCTTCCTCTCATTTCATTAATTATGTCTTCAAGCTATTTTCAACATTCCAAAAGAAGATACGGATACATTTATTTACTGCTGACTTTGCTATACCTATTTTAATTCTATTGAGCTCTAACAAAGTTCACAGAAGTAGAAAAATAGAAACCTGGTCTTGTTTGATTCACAACTGTTACTGTGTTTTTCAGAGTGTTTTGTGGAGCTTCTCGTTGGAGTTAATGAAAAATATGAAGTAAGGATCCTATTTGACAGAATGGAAAAGCCTGATTAAAGAGGTTTCATTTCTACAGTAAAAGTTTCCCAGAGACTTACTATGCTAAATGTATTTGGATCTCCAAACCTATTTGATTTTATTGATGAGAGAGAGAGAGAGAGAGACAGACATTGATTTGTTGTTCCACTTATCTGCATTTTCATTGATTGATTCTTGTATGTGGCCTGACTGGATGTTAAACCCACAACTTGGCATATCAGGATGATACTCCAACCAACTGAGCTACCCCGGCAAGACCTCCCAACCTATTTGATCCTGGAAATATTTTGCAGAACATGTATTCCATGGGTCAACATTGAGATACTTGTTGGATTCTTGGGATCTGAGATGTTGGAAAGAATCCTCTAGAATCTTGTGGAGGAGTGAGAAAACAAGGAGTGAGATTGTAGGAACTACTTTTCAGTATTCTGTGCTTTCTCTCCAACATTTCAATCTACTCCATTTATCAGAACCTTAATCAGAACCAGAAATCTGGAGTGGGGAATTCAGTGGTAATTCCTAGGCAAAAAAGTTGTTACTCTTCTATGAGTGGTGAGGCAATGTGGTACTACGTAGTTTTTTTTTTAATTATCTAAACTGGCTGTGTGTTATTATGGAGTGCCAGCAATTTTTGGCAACAGCCGTTTCTATAGTGATACTCCAAACAATGACCAGGGCCAGGGATATGCTATATTTTATGTGACTAAAACCATAAGGTATTGCTTCAAATATGTTTTTTACAGAGGATTTTTGTATTGTGTGTGATTTAATCATGTGGGTACTTTTAATGGTTATCTCTTAACTAAGGCATGGTGGGAATTCTCTTCTACAGGCTCCTTACACGTTCATTATTTTACTTATACTAGATAACCCATGTCAAAACTTACTACCTGGTTAGTGATTTTTAAGCAGGCATAGATAAGCATTAAAAAAAAATCTAAATAGCTATTAAAAATACATGAGAGTGGGCCCACACCCACAAACTGTGATTCAGTGGGACTTGGGAGGGGCTCCCCCAGCTTGTGTTTCCTTACAGTGCTCCCAGGCCAATGCTGAGACAAACACCTTGACTTGAGAACACTTCGGATGAATATAATTAAAATAACAAAAATGGATTATTTTTTATTTATGAAACAGCATAGTATGCTAGACTACACATAGTTCTCATTGATGGTAGTGCTTGTAAGAAGGTATATTTTAAAGTAAAAATGATGAGCAAACATCCTTTAGTTATACTTCGGTACTTGTCCCACTTCCTAGAACTGGTAAGAGTCAGCTTTGGCACTCACCAGCACTCACGAGTTCCGGAACAAATTAACGAGTACCAAAGCACCACTGTGTTTGTGTCTGTGTCTCTTACCATCCAAACCTCCCTTTGGAGAAAAGTTTGATATCAGTTGTAAAGCAAGGAAGAGGGGTAGGAAACTGGCTCATCTTCACGAGGGTTGTTAGATTCAAAACTTCATTTGAAGCCACTTCTATGAGAGTGTGGTTTTTAGGTACTTTTGATTAAGGGAAATATGGAATTTCAGGGTAATGGAAGTAAGAAGCAGCAGATTCTCTGGAGATGCAGTATAAAAATAGGTGACAATAACAAGGAAGCAATGGAGCTGAGCTTTCGTTTCTTGGTTTGATGTTCACATCAGCTTATTCTGCTCAGATCATTGGCACAGCTACCAATGACAACACTTTGGATTCTTAAATACCAGAGGAACTTAAGCCACTCAGTTTTCCAATGATGACATTGCTTAAAAAATGACAATGAATGATTTTGCAGAAAACAAGATGTTTGTCACATTACAGGATGTTTGTTACATTACATCAAATTCCATTATCCTCGGATGTGAGTAAGAAGAAACCCTGGTTAACAAAGTGTTAAACATTTCTATATGTCCCAAAGAAGCTTGCTAGTAGGGAACAATGAAATGATAGTTTATTGTACAGTGGAAGGTTCAATTAATCCTCATATTAACACTTCTACCTTTTTTGTTTTTCTGACTTGCTAGCAAGCTAAGAAATGGCTTTTGAGAGAAAAGGTTGGGATTTCACTAACTGCTTGTGGGATGGATGAGAAAGTGATGTATCTACAACATCCGTCACTGTACCAATCTCCTGAGCTGATTCAGAACTGTCCCGGAATGGAATCTGAGGATAAATTAGACACTGGGTAGCTTGGGGCATGAGTTTCCTTTGAGTAGCTTAACTTAAAGGCTAATTGCCTCAGTCACATGGCACCTTTGAAAACCCTGGATTCTCATATTGTTTCTCTCAAGAATCAACCATCTTAATGCCTACTTGTTAATCCTTGAGGGAAATTGCACATGATATAATTAGATATTGTGCATGACTTTATTTTATATATATCCAAACCATGGGGGGGTACATGACCCTGTCTAATACCTGTTTCGTTTAAAATGAATCATTTACCTACAACTTCTCACATCTCCATCCCCACCCCCACCAAATACTCAACCACAATATTACAATATAATTGAAATTAGATTAAAAAATTAAATGACATTTTGTGAGCTGTTTAAAAGGGTCAGCGATGTGTTTGAGCACTGTGAGATTAACCTTTGTTCATTTAGGAAAATGCAGACTTCAATAGGGATTCTGTGGCTGGGGTTGCACTTGCTAAAAGTTTAAAACAGTAATTTTTTCCTAAGAAAGGTCATCTTGAGCTAAAATGTCAAATAAATTATTTAGATTACTGAATTAGAAAAGTGAGGATCTGACAAGCTGAATTTTTTATGCACATTAGCCACAGCCAGGGTCTCTCTATGCTCTTTTTATTAGGTAAAGTGCACCCCCTTGCCTCTTATTAAAAATCTCTCCATTTAGTCCAATACACTTTCTTTGATAGATGACTGCTGCTTTTGAGCATCCCAAACACATGAGGCTGCTGAATTCATAGAGCCTGTATTTATTTTGCATGTGTCCTAGGCTGGATTCTAGTGAAGAGGCAAATGGGTAGAGGAGCATAGGGAAAAGAACGTACATGCACACAGACCAACAATAAATGTTTTTATATATGTATGCATGCAACTACATACACACACATATTTTTTTCTTTAAACAAGATAACTTTAGACTTCAGAAAACCAGAAATCCTCTGCAAGGATATACAGCGTATTTCAGATAGAGACCATGCAATATTATCAGATCGTTCTTACTTAGGAAATAATACCAAAAAAATTAAATGGTTTTGTGACCATGTGATCTAAAAATCCTCTTAGAAGCAAGTACTCTGAAGAATACTGTAGGTGCCACTGCCACCTTGGGAATTTGGCAACATTCTGGTTAGTGCTTATTTTAGAGAGCACTCTGAGCCTTTCAACAAACTTTCATATTGCAGGTAGATGATGCTGGTGTTGATTCAACTGTATACCTGAGAGACTTCAGTTCCAGAACTGTCACAGTGGTAGGGCTTGGTTACTATCACAGACTTGTGGACTTGAGTTCTAACACTGGCTTGTGACTCCTTCACCAGGATGTCTGTGCCAAGTCTGTGGTTTCCTAAGCAGAGAAGTTCTTTAGAATAAGTTTAGTTGAATGTTCTGGTGCCTATCGCTAGAAATGTAGATGACATTTTCAAGTGTCTTTATATCATTTATATAGAAAATGCAGAGTATTCTTTATTTCTGTGAGGCTTTTAGCTCCTATCTCTTATGTTTCTGTCTTATATGTGTATATATTTTGCCAACTCCTCTTTTCAGAGAACTTTACTCTCTAGAATAGTTATTTTTTCAAGTTACTTTGCACATCTAGCTCAATAAACTCTCTTTACATGGCTAAGGATCCTAAGACTCAGAGAACTTAATATTGTACAGAACCGGGGTAGAGTTGAGATCAGAATTCAGAATTGAGAGATTCTTTGTTCTAAGTCTGTGGTTAAATTACATTATTTAGCTTATGCTTTTCCTTTCATAAGTTTCATTTTCCCCCAATTCCTCTTCCTTTTGCCTCTGGATGTCCACTGCCCACTCTCTTACACAAATGATGTTGGTACCCTATATTCCTGGGCCTCCTGGCTGTTGGGCATCACTTAACTACTACTTTTGGCACCAGAACATGGGGAAAAGTGAAGGTGAGGGTGTCATTTCTGGATTGAAGAATTGAAAAGCTATCATACATCACTCAAACTACTTCTTCCATGCCTTGGTGATTGTGAAGGAGGTCTTGAGTTACAAAAGTAGGCTTGAAACAGTGAAGTCGATCACTTGAAGATTCTTTGGGAAAAAACCAGTACCTGTAGCAGTTTTTCATGAGGAAAACATTAACTTTTGTTGGGGTATGACTTTGGGGTTTAGGAGTTATTTCTTACCATAGCATCACCTAGTTTATCATGGCTAAAACAGATTGTTTGCCTCTTTGTTCACAATTTTATCTTCAGTAACAATTCATTACATATATTTGTTCTCCTGGCCCCTTATCCTAATTGTTTTCCTCTTCTATAGCATCTGTGTGAGTATCTGGGTTCATATAAGGTGAGCCTTTTTTTTCCTATGTCCTCAATGACTTTTCTCTGTAACATCTTGCATAATGTCTGTACTTGCCCTCTCCCTGTGTGTAATGAGAAATCAAGAAGTGCTGACACACAAAAAAATGTTATATCCCAATATTTCTTCCTTGCAGTTGAGGAGAAGAGTCCTTGACAATTTTGGAATTTACCAATGTCCAGTTCTAGAAAAAAAAGAGTTCAAAAAGAAGAAAATTAAAGGGTTTTAAAATGTCTATTTCTTTTTTATCACTATAAAAATACAGACATATTGCTTTACCCATGGCCCATTACATCACTGACATTTGGAATGCATCACTGTGGTTTTCAATTGATCTTTAATTTGAAAGCATCTGAGAAGTGGTCTAGGAATTGCTGGGCCTTAAATATAATTTTCCAAATATCATCTAAATTTTTGGCATTGAAGTTACACTAACTGTAAGAGCTTAAAAAATGGCTGATGCAATACGAAGGATAGTTCAAACTTTCCCAGGCTTACATTCTTTGTAGGGGGTAATACTCTCTAGGGGATAATGCATTCCCAAGCAACATTCTTAAGTTAAGAAAAGGCCTCTGGAACTAATCAGGTTTTTATTTGAGCTCCCAGCTTTTGTATGTTTTAGTGTGTGTGTACCTGGGTATAGGCATGATTTATACAGTATTTTCTAGAGGTCCAGATTAGGGTTTATTATGCTTTTTTGTTATGGTACTGTGGCAAAATGAAATCTCCAGAATATCCCTAGAACAAGAGCTTTCAGTAACTCTTGAATTAAGTGCAAATTCTTTTTCCTCTATGTTTTTCTAGAATTTAATCTCTTTGTGAAAACTGCTTTCATCAGACAGACTCTGATCTAATTGAACAGCTTATTTTGAGCTTAGAGCCTGTTTTCACAGCATTCCTTCACTTGGGGTTCTCTTTCTTCTCTTCTCCTATTTTTGATTTAACCATTCTTTGAGAGCTAACTCTAAGTCCAGCTCTTCCACCAAGCCTTCTTTTATTACCAAAGGGGCTGAATTATACTTTAAATGTATAATTTAAAAGTATAATTACCCAACAAATCATATATAACATGTGGGAGGCCCAAGTAATAGGGGATGAAGATGAAATAATTTTCTACAGAGGGGTCCAGGAAATGGAGCCAGACTTTGAAAATTAAAAAGTGACAGCTCAGTCATCAAGTAGGAGATAAAAGAAAATGAAACAGAGTTGATAACTAGTAAATAAACAATCAACCAAAGAAATGGAAAATAGAGAAAGTTATGTGTGGGCAAAATGGGAGCTAATTTCATGATTGCTAAGTATCTCTTGGGAATGTCCCTTTTACCTGTAGTTTAGTGTTCCTTGTAGAAGTAGGAGTGGGCATCCCAAGATACTGTTTATCAATTTTCTATCTCCTCCTACCAACAAGGCCAGACTAAGGTGGTCTCAGTTTGTAACAAAAAAGCTGTGTTGCTATTAGCTGGAAATCTATTTATGATAGCTGGGACTTCCAATATATTCTCCAGTGGTTGTTGTATCATTCATTGTACAAGCTATTGGCCTCTCTGTTTCTGAGTAAATGGGTCATGACTCTTAAGTTGTAAGTCACAAAAACAAAACTCAAATTAGCTTAAACTAAATATAATTTATTGACCCACCAAACCAAAGATTCTTGTGGCTAATTCCTCACAAGAAAGAGGGTCCTACTAGAACATACCAATTAATTTCTACTAAACTAAGAGATTAGAATGGCCAACACAAGTATTTTGGTTCCCCCTCTCTAATCACTGGAGTAGACACCAGATCTATATTTCCTTCCAGTCTGGTTATAGCAGGGAGTAATAGGATATGGGGCTGGGTGGGTGAGAGATGGCAGGGAAAAGGGACAATGAAGCAGATTGATCGATCCTCTGGCTCAGGAACTCAAGTTGATAAACTCTACTGCAATAGGCTGCTAGCTGAATGACTTCCCTTAGAGTACTAAGCTTGGTAGATATAAACTTGAAGCCTATGTAACTCATCAGAAGAAAATATTAAAGTCTTCCTGTTTTGAGTGAAGCTTTTCCAGATGTTCTGGATTTGAAGTGGAAGTGGTGGATGAGAGCAGGGAAGAAATGATGTGTGTGTGTGCGTGCGTGTGTGTGTGAGAGACAGAGAGAGAGAGATTCATAATGTCAGTAAAATGGTACACTCTAAGTAAAGTGATGAAAGGCTGGATTAAGCTAAACAGGACTTGAGGAGACATTTGTGAGGAGAAAAGCTTCGTCTGAGATGCTTTTGCAGTGTACAGTTTACACATTTCATCTGGCTTTTAATTTGGCACTAGTGGTATGCAAGGAAGAGGTCTTTCTTGTCCTGAAGTGCTCCAAAAAGGTTCATATAAAACAGATATATAAATAGGGCTTCATAGTGAAAGCAGACCATAGGATCAGTACACTTCACAGTGGTATAGGAAATCCAGTGAGTCTGAATTCTCACTGTAGCCATCAGGAGCTCCTCACCACCCTCACTCAATCACCAGGGTTTGTCTATAGTTTGTAGGGAAACCCTTTCTCCTTTGGTGTCTTACTCTGTGTAGAGTGAGGGGCAGATCTCTCTACAAAGGGTCTGAGAAAATAGTGATATTAGTTTTGTTTTTTTTTAGTTATAGAATAATATGATATATATTGGCTAAAGATGTATATTGTGTACATATTGCCCTTGTATTTTAACCTCTATGCTGTTTATTTCTTTTTAAAATACATTTTATTGATTATATGCTATGACAGTTGTCCCACTTTTCTTCCTTTTAATTCCCCTCTTCCCTGTACCTGTGCCCCCCTAGCACTCCCCCACCTTAGTCCATGTCAATAGGTCGTACATACAAGTTCTTGGGCCTCTCTAATCCCTATACTATTCTTAACCTCCCCCTGTCTATTTTATACCTACCATTTATGCTGCTTATTCCCTGTACCTTTTCCCCTACCCCAAAGATAACCTTCCATGTGATCCCCATTTCTGTAAATCTGTTCTTGTTCTAGTCGTTTGCTTAGTTTGTTTTTGTTTTTTTTAGGTTCAGTTGTTGATAATTGTGAGTTTGTTGTCATTTTACTGTTCATATTTTTTAAAACTTAATTGTTGTTCAAGTACAGTTTTCTGTCTTTTACTCCCATCCCAGCCCACCCCCCCTCAGGGCTCCCCACCTCCCTCCCATTTCCACCCCCCCTTAGTTGTTGTCCATGTGTTCTTTATACTTGTTTTTGTAAATCCTTCCCGCTTTCCCCTTGAGATTCCCTCCCCTCTCCCCTCTGGTCATTGTCTGCCTGTTCTCTATTTCAGTGTCTTTGGTTATACTTTGCTTGCTTGTTTGTTTGGAGAGGTTGTGGAGAAAAGGGGTCCCTAATCCATTGTTGGTGGGATTGCAGACTGGTACAACCACTATGGAAAACAGTATGGAATTTTCTCAGAAAACTAAAAATGGACCTGCCTTTTGACCCAGCAATTCCACTGCTAGGATTATATCCTAAGAACCCATATTTTTTATTTTCTAAGTCCCTTTAACATTTTATATAATAAGGGCTTGGTGATGATGAACTCCTTTAACTTGACCTTATCTGGGAAGCACTTTGTCTGCCCTTCTATTCTAAATGATAGCTTTGCTGGTTATTTCTTAATAGCAGGCCAGGAGAGTTAGCTCAAAGCCTCAAAGCATACATACCTAGTTGATTTAAATATCACCCAAATAAGCATACTTTCAGTCTTTTAGAGTACCTACCCCACAAAATTATACCTGGTATCTGTCAGCCATAGATGAGAATAACATTGCATCTATAAAAGATCCCAAATCACTGCTGCATTTTATAAAGAGCTCTCTGGCCCAGAGACTACAGAGTGGCATCACATAGACACCTAAGCCCCATTTCCAATTCCCCTCTCCTCAAGAAGTTCCCTGGCCTTCTTTCCCTCTGGGGGCTGGACCTGTGCTGCTCTCTCTGCAAAGTCTTCTGCTTCTCTTAGAAGGAAGAGGGCTTCTCTCATGAAACCCTGCCCAAGAACTGCCTGATAAACCTTCCTGTGTAATAACACTGCCATTTTACAGTGCTATCTCTTCCTTGATCAGCCCCCAAATCCACAAATTCACCATAGAGACTCCCATTTTCTTTTTCAGATATAAGCAAAAGCTGTATTAGAAGTATTTAGCAACTTAAGACCATGAGCTCCACCAGTCAGAATGGACACCAACTATAAGCCACGAATGTGGGGGTATTGTATAGCACTGTAGTTAGATAGAGTGCCACCAGACATCCAAATGTATTAGGTTTATTCACGTATGTGTTCATTCAAGAATGGCTTAGGTGCTTACAATGTTCCAGGTGCTGTTCTGAAATTCCACCAACTATTGCTAAGTCTAGGTGTCAGAACTGTTGACTCTAGAAAATGAGACTTAGTAGATCTGGCTGGGCTGGACATTCTCCTGACAAGGATCCCACAGCTAGTGTGACCTCCAGGCCTGGGACTTCTGGACAAGGGGCTGGGACAGGAGTCTGGATCCCTAGAATATGCAAGAACTTCAACCAAGCTGTTGAAGATACAGGTCCTCCAAACTCCTAGGAAGCCCACAGAGCCTTTAATGCCAGTGGTTTGACCAGAAACTCTCCAGATGGTGCCTTTTGTGTTCTAGAATGACCTGATAGCCCAAACTAAGCATGATGTAGTAATATCCTTGTCTGGGAGCTTTTTGAGGCAAAACAGTTGCCACCATAAGTAATTGTTTCTGCCCCCTCCCCGCCACCATTCACATGTTGAAACCCTAATCCCCAATGTGACTATATTTGGAGATAGGGCCTGTAAGGAGGTAATTAAGGTTAAATAAGGCCATAGTTTGGGGCCCTACCCTAATAGGACTGGTATTCCCATAAGAAGAGGAAGTGGTATCAGGAGTGCATGCCCACAGAAGGAAGGCCATGTAAGCAGACAGCAAGCCAAGGAGAGAGGCCTTAGGAGAAACCAAGTCTGCCCACACCTCGATCTTGGAATTCTAGCTTCCAGAACTGTGAGAAAATAAATTTCTGTTATTTAAGTCGCTCAGTCTATGATATTTTGTTATGGCAGTCCTAGCAGACTAGTACAGATGAGTCAGAAGGAGGGCTAGATTTTCAACATATGTGATAAATATACACTAGAAACCTCTAAAGCATGAAAACAAGGGAGACATGTAATCGCTTAGGGACCTATTGCTTAAAAAAAATATGGCTTGTCCATTGGACTTTCTGGATATAAAAAACAGGTGTATACCTCATAGCAGTTGAATAATAGAAGGTCTAATGGATGTGGTGTTAGCTTCAAGGAGGCTAAATGGATCCCATTCACAGGGGCACCAGGTAACTACTCCAGTGATTCACCGCCAAAGGAGTGGAACCTGACTTGGGTCTGTGTCTTTCCCTCCCATTTTCAATAACCTTATTCTTTTATACTAATCTGTGTACTTTTTCCTCTTTTTTTGTAAACTTCATTACATTTCAGCTCATAAGTGACCCATTAATGGGTCTCATTCTTTCTCAACTTTTGTTCCCATCAGTCACCCACATATTAGCTCTCTAGTTCAAGTTTTAGAATTTTTGAGAGTTCTGGATAACCTTTGAGCTGTGGGGTCCTGGACCAAAGAATCTCTCACCCCCTCAGCTTTCACCCCAAGTGGGTAGAGTAGCCCACAGGACCCAATACTTTGTTACTAAGGGATGCAGGTGGGGGTGTTTGGGAGGTAACCTGAGCCTCAGCCTCTAGATTGCTGCCACTTTTGTTGGCATCACCCACATCTCCTAAGGGAAAAGGATGATATAGGTCAGGAATATAATTTTGGGAACATAATTTAAAAATGAAACCGTTTGATTTTGTACCAGTATAACATGTTGCTATTATCTTTGGTCTATCCCTGCCAGAGGATCAGGAGGTCAGGTCTTGTGAATGAATATATGGGTATAAACCCAGATCCAGGAACTCCATGCCATTCCTCACCCTATTTTGTAAGAGGGTGTAAAGTCTTGTTCTTTAGATGCTGAAGCATTGTTTGGACATTGGGAAGCTAAAGGGCTGAACGACGACAAATGGGTTCAAGTATTGTTTGGCCTTTCCATTCATTCTCCTGCTCTGAGAGAGTGTTATACCCCCTGGAGATACAGCCTCATTAAAGCCTGACCCCCTTGGAACTGCAGCAACAGATTGAGCATTTGAAGGAGTAGGTACCCGTCTAGCACTTCAATGTATTTGGGCCGTGTGCAGAAGATCACAAATGCTTCTTGATCTGATTCAATTGGAAAATTAGCTAGTCATAAAATCATCTAATTAAGTGAGGAACCAAGGCAACATATCTGGATTTGCTAAAAATAGTTTAGGTGTAGTTGTTGAGAGTGTGGCCAGTTGTGGCATTGTGCCTTAGGCACATATATCAGTCAACCACACTCGGTGTCTCGGAAGAGGTCTGTTTTCTCCCAGAGAAGGAATTTTTGGACAGAACCTTATCCTAGAGAGAACTAGAACATCCAGGACACTCACATACTTCTATACTTCACTCTTCTATGTGCCCCGGGGATGAGAGGCTAATGGAACAAAATCTGGTTCCCAACTGTAGGGTTGAGTCATGACCAGAATGGGTGAGAAGTGTAGGAGTTTGAACAAATGTGGGCAAGTGAGGCTCTTCACTGAGTTGTCTGACCAAGGGAATGCTCACCAGAGGAGAGAATAGAATTAGAATTGAAAAATGGAGATAGAGACTAGCTGTAGGTAATGTAAAGAAGCTGGAGATCTGGGCAGAAAAGGCCTAGAGAACAAGCAACAGTGGTGATGGGCAAGCTGAGACCAGCACCCAAGAAGAGGGAGCTAAAATGTAAAAGTTAAAACATTTGCTGAAATGCTTTACTTATCACTAGTAGTATCTGCTGGGCTGGGGTCAGGTCACTAAAGGGATGTAGCTGAGAGAGACAATAGCCACTTCACTGTCTCTGAAATCCTGTTAAACTTATAGTCAGCTACATAATCGAGCACTTAGTTCATGTTAGCTCTTTAAGCATTTGTTTTATACCCTCACAGCATATTCTACAATTCACTAGGAACATTAGTGGGTTACCCAGGAATGCTTCTTGATTGATTGATGGATAGAGTCCCTCATTTAGAGAGATTTTTATGTCATTGAACTGCTATCTATTCATTTTATGTTTGTAAATATTTTTCCAAGTGAGTATTCAACCTGTTCCCTATATATATCTAAGTTCAGCATCTTTTGCTTCTTTTTTTTGACTGCTTCATAGTCCAAATGAATCCACACTTACCTGCTGCTCACAGTGGGACAATAAAGGACCCTTTTGGCACTGAATTACCCAGTGGTACAACTGCCTGGCCTTGGGAGATGAAGAGAAAAATATGAAGACTACATCTGGCAGGGAGTTATTTAATCTGGGGTTGTTGCCACTGCACAGATGGACATGAGAAACAATAGGACGGTGGTCAGGGAGATGATGAATTTCATCATCGTTTTTGTTTTTGAAAGACCGACTCAGAAATTCCACTTTAGCCATTAGCAACATGCAGCTGGTACTCAAACCATTTATCAGTGGACAAAGCGGAGACCCCAGTGACTCAAATCCTGACTAATTATGGGAAAACCTGAAGACAAGTGGGGAAATTCATCCATAATATAAAGGGGTTTGCTTGTTGTCCTTCCCCTCCTTCAGCAGTAAAGATACACCAACATTAGTGTCAGTATGTACCTCATACATCAATTGGCTTCCTCTCATAGGTGCCCCAATCGGGAATGGAACCTGCAACCCACATGTGTGTCCTGACTGGGAACCAAACTGGCAGCCTTTGGGTGCATGAAACGATGCTCCAACGTCTGAGCTGCGCAGCCAGGGCCAAAGGTTCGCTTCTTACTTGTGGGTTAAAAGCCATCATAGGTAAAGCCTCATTTTGTATATACTTGTATAGCCTTCACTAAAAAAGAACTGTGCAATTGCAGTTAATCTTTATGATTTCTAGCCACTTTTTCCTTTAAGGACTTATTAATTACCAGACGAGGGTTAACTATTCCCAAACCTTTGATGACTAGCTGAGGAGGAGAGGTGGCTATTCCCATACTCCAGAAACTGGCTTCCAATGGTTCTCAATGCAGAACAGGAATTAATCTGAGGGGAGATGCTTTCATGATTCTGCAAGGGCTTGCTGTAGAGAATTCTCTTGTTTCAGGCACAAATGTCTAATGATGAATAATAATGAATTTGACATTCACTGTTTTTGACATTAGTTAAAACATCTGAGGGCCAATAGTTCAGACTGGGATGTTGACTTCTCTTAGACAATTTAAGGGAGAATCTCATGGTTTGGGACAAAAACTTTTTTTTAATAAAGAAAGTTTGAAGCCCAGGCTGGTGTAGCTCAGTGGACTGAGCGCAGGCCTGCGAACCAAAGGATCACTGTTCGATTCCCAGTCAGGGCACATGCCTGGGCTGCAGGCCAGTCCCCAGCAGGGGACCCACAAGAGGCAACCATACATTGATGTTTCTCTCCCTCTCTCCTTCCCTTCCCCTCTAAAGATAAACAAATAAAATCTTTAAAAAAAGAGAAAGTTTGGATTTCTCCTGTTGTATGCACATGTGAGGGTTCTGGGACTCAGAGGAAGAAAAATACAGGGGAGGACTCTGCTCTGGGTTAGAGATCTGGCCCCTAAAACACAATGGCAGTCAGGGAGCCCAGGGAGGAGGATGCTCAGCTCAAGTGGAAATTACATAATTTGAGGGAAAATTCTTAAGAGAAGAGACCAGCCTGAAGCCCACTGTTTTGTTGCACACCAGAAGGGAACTATCACCTTTCCCTCTGCATTCCCTGTGTATCACTTCTAGTCTTCCCCAGCCAGATAGATATGCTCAGACCTTAGAGGGCAAAAGTCACTGAATCAACAAACTAAAAGGAAAATATTTTAAATTTTAATCTTTTAAAATCACCACCATTAAAACTTTTATCCATCAGGAAGAACCCACCATCTTCTCTCTAATTCTTAACTCAACCCTCCTTGAAAACATAACATAAAAACCATAAGTTGTAAAAGCCTTTCTTGATTTACCTTTCACTATTTAATGATTCTCTAAGTCTAGTTTCTACATTAATGATAGCCTCAACTACTACTAGAATATCATGTCTATGGCAATTACTAGGCATCAGGCAATGTTCTGAGTGCTTTATGTATATTGACTTTATAATCTTTACAGCAATCAGATGAAATAAGTAATGGTTTCCCATTTTATAGATGAGACCTTAGAGGTTAGGTTTCACAGCTACAAAGTGGCGGAGGTTCCAACCAAGGCTGTTTAGTAACAAACTCTGTTCTTTTTGTCTTTATTTCTGGTTTCAGTCTGTGATCATTTCACTATATATGCACTTCATTTTCTATCAATTTAAATATTATTTTCTCAGTGTTCAAATTTCTTATAAATAAACAAGACATTGCCATTATAATTTTCTTGAGATCAGGAAGCTGTCAAAAGCTTGTTTAAGTTTTTGTAGTCAATGTAATTTTCAGCATAAGGTAGCAGCTCAATGTGCATTTTGTCTAACTAGATTATACTTGGTAGTTGATTTCACTCTAGAACTCTTACCAAAATTTGAGTACTGCCTTATTCCCTGTGATACCAAAGTACCTTGAGTGTTGCATGTGAAGTGAATGAGAAATATGTTACTCTTGTAAATAAGAATATCTATTAAGTCCTGCAACAAGTGTTCTTCCTCTATGATGTTTCAGGCTCTGAGCAAAGCATTCATATATTGAGCTCTCATGACCATTACAGTCTAGATAGGGAGATCCTGCTAATAATCCACATATAATAATAAACTGGTAACAAGCAAGAAGGAAAAAGTATGGCATGCTATAGAGCAGAATAGCAGAATTGGTGTGAGCTGAAAGAATCAGGGAAGGTTTCCTGAAGGAGGTGATGTTTGGGTTGAGAACAGAAGATTGAACAGGAGTTAGAGTGGCCCATAGAACTTGGGTTAGCCCGACTCCCATCTACCTCCCTACACTCATTTTACACTCCTTTCTCTCTTGTTCTTTTCATTCTTCTCACACTAGCCTTATTTAATATCATCAGCTGAATCTTGCTCTGTACTCTAATTATACATTATTCTCTTTGCCAACAATTAATTTTCCTTTGCTTTTGTTTCTATTTATCTCATGTCTGCTGATGTGCTCTGGGCATTGATTTCCTTTGGGCATTGTATCAGATAGGTTCTCCAGAGAAACAAAACCAATAGGAGATGATCTCTACCTCTATTTTATCTCTGTCTCTGTCTTTGTCTCTATCTTTCCACCTCTCTATTTATATGGACAACCCCCACCCCAAGATTTATTTTAAACAACTGGACCATGCAGTTGTGCAGTCTGGCAAGCCCAGTACCTACATGGCAGTCCAGCAGACGGGAAACTCAGCTGAAGTTGACACTGCATATTTAAGGCAGATTTTTTTTTCTCCAGGAAACGTTAGTTTTTGCTCTGAAGGTTTTCCAATTGATTGGATGAGGCACAAGCACATGGTCAAGGGTTATTGCTCTTACTTAAAATCAGCTGACTGTAGATGTTAATCATCTCTACAAAATGTCTTCACAGAAATGCCTGGACTAGCCTCTGATTAAATAACTGGGTCCTATAGTTTACCTAATCTGATACATCAAAGTAATCCATAACAGTTGTTAATATCCACGTTCAAATAGTTTATAGTAGTGATAATCATATGGCCTTTGGTTATATTCCTGACTTATCCTCATCTTTAGAAGCCAGATCTTTGTACTCACTCTCTTCTTGAAGGTCCGTGTCCTGTATTTTGGAGAGCCCTTTTGTACATTTGAAGAACTTCAGTTGAACAATATTTCCTAGTTTACATTTAAAATCTTTGTTGCTGTTGGGAATATTACTCGAAATCCATTAGCACATTAGGTCTGTTTCTTTAGGGGTCTGTAATAATTCCTGGCCCTGACATTTTCCTGAGTTCAAACTGATAGCTTAGTCTGAGCCCATTATTTATTCATTCATTTAATCCTTCATTCATCACCAATGATTTTTAGTCCTGACTACATATAAATGCTCTATCTTTTATGTTCTGATACATATCTAAAGTTGAATACAACGTCTTTATAGTATTTTTATTCCCTGCATTACTATTCAGCTGACCACAGAGAAACACATTTACCACTATTCAGTTCATTTGCAAAGACCTTTACATCCTCCTGAAGTTTGTCCCCATTGACTGGATTTCAGTATTGTCTACAGGCATGGGGATTTCATTAGATGCTCCCTTATCTAGATTATTTATGAATGGGCCTTGGCTCTGATCCATAGCAATTTTTAGTGCTTTAACTCAGTCCACTTAAAGGACAACTTATTCATCTTTCCCTTTATAATTTAAGTTAGCCAAGGCCACTGTAATCAAAACAGCCTGGTACTGGCATAAAAACAGGCACATAGACCAATGGAACAGAACAGAGAGCCCAGAAATCAACCCAACTCTCTACAGTCAATTAATATTCGACAAAGGGGGCAGTAACATAAAATGGAGTAAAGATAGCCTCTTCAACAAATGGTGTTGGGAGAACTGGACAGCTACATGCAAAAAAATGAAACTTGAGCACCAGACTTACACCATACACCAAAATAAATTCAAGGTGGATAAAAGACTTAAATGTAAGTCATAACACCATTAAAGTCCTAGAGGAGAACATTGGAAAGAAAATCTCAGATATTTCACGCAGCAACTTCTTTACTGATATGTCCCCTAGAGCAAGGAATGTAAAGGAAAGAATAAACAAATGGGATCTCATCAAAATAAAAAGCTTCTGCATGGCTAAAGAAAACAGTATTAAATTAGCAAGACAACCAACTGTATGGGAAAACATATTTGCCAATGATACCTCAGACAAAGGTTTAATCTCTAAAATATACAAAGAACTTACACGACTCCACTCTAAGAAGACACCCAACCCAATTAGAAAATGGGAAAAGGACTTGAACAAACACTTCTCCAAGGAGGACATACAGAACATTCAGAGACACATGAAGAGATGCTCAATATCATTAGCTATCAGAGAGATGCAAATTAAAACCACAATGAGATACCACTTTACACCAGTCAGGATGGCTATCATAAACAAAGCAACAAACAACAAATGTTGGAGGGGTTGTGGGGAAACGGGGTCCTTAGTTCACTGTTGGTGGGAGTGCAGACTGGTACAACCATTATGGAAAACAGTATGGATTTTTCTCAGAAAAATAAAAATCGACCTGCCTTTTGACCCAGCAATTCCACTGCTAGGATTATATCCTAAGAATCCTAAAACATCAATATCAAAGAACCTATGCACCACAATGTTCATAGCAGCACAATTTACAATAGCCAAGAGTTGGAAGCAACCTAGGTGCCCATCAGTAAATGAATGGATCCAAAAATTGTGGTACATATACACAATGGAATTCTATGCTGCAGAGAGAAAGAAGGGAGCTACTACCCTTTGCAACAACATGGATGGAACTGGAAAGCATTATGCTGAGTGAAATAGGCCAGGTGCTGAAAGACAAATACCATATGATCTCACCTTTAACAGGAAGCTAAACAACAAAACAAACAAGTAAGCAGAAAAAAAAAAACCCAAAAAACAAAGACACTGAAATAGAGAACAAGGGGATAGTGACCAGAGGGGAGAAGGAAGGGAAGTCAAGGGGGAAAAAGGGGAGGGATTTGGAGGAACAAATAGGAAGGACACAGGGACGAGAACTAAGGGGGGGAGGAAATGGGAGGGGGGGAGAGAAGGGGGGAGGGGAGGCTGGGATGGGAAAAATAGACAAAAAACTGTACTTGAAAAATAACTAAATAAAATAAAAAAAAATTAAAAAAAAAGGAAATAAAAGCCCTTTAATGACCTGGAAAAAAAAAAAAAAGTTAGCCTCTTGCTTATAACTAAATGTTTCTTTAAGCCTATTTTGTGTATTTTTAAATGAAATTTTTACTGAAATGTAACATACACACAGAAAAATTATGAAATTTTCACAGTGAACACACCCATGTAACCAATGCTCAGTTCAAGAAAAAATTATTAGCATCACACAAAAATCTGCCTTATTCCCTCTTTTTTCACTACATACTCCTGCAGGTAAGCAGAAACTTTCTGATGTAATTACTTTGTTTTACCTGTTTTTAACTACATGCATATAGAATTATATGCAATATGTGCTATTGTCCGTTTGGATCCTTTCTCTTAACATTTTGAAGAGACATGATGTTACACCCACTTTGTTTAGAGGAGCAACAGTAGGTTCATTCTCAATGCCATGTGGCATCACAATGCACACACATTCACATTTCTGTTTGTCCATCCTACTGTGGATGGACATTTGGGTTGTTTCCAGTTTGGGCTCTTTAGTGCTCCTATGGGCATTTAAAAATATCTTTTGATGTATTTCTGCTGGGTATATATGTGGGGGCAACTTTGCCTGTAAAGTCCCCCCGCCCTGTCTGCCACAGATGAAAGTAAACACTACCAAGACATGATCTGCTTGGGGAGGAAAGGTGGCCGATCCCTCAAAGGAGAAGGGCCAAGAGCTCCCTCCTCAAGGGGCTTTTATTGGGTTTGTTTGCACAAGGATACAGGTAAGGATCAAACAAAGATAACATTCAAAGAACTATGAGGGCTTATTCTCAGTCAAGGTCAGATAGCTAAAGAGCCATAAAACTTTGAGAAACAAATTTCTTGCTTGGACCTTTATCATTTAAATGAGAGCATTCTAAACAAAGCAGGTTCCACAGGATTTTTACATATTCTTTCTCAGGTGTGATTACCTGGGGAACTTGTCCTTTCCAGCACAGGGTTGCACCGCCTTCCTCATCATAGGTTTTTAGGCTTAAGTAGATTAGAGTCAGAAAGCACTTCTCCCAGATGGAAATGGGGACTCGGGCCATGTCACAATCGCCGGGGGATAAGGGTCCGTCACTCCCTCTTTGTCACAGCCCCCTGAATCCTTCCATGATGGCCTCCCAAGTGATTGTGTCTGGCTTAGGTTGCCTCTCTGTGTGTGAGGAGTCATCCATCATGGACATAGACCATGCTTTGGGGGGCTGGGGGAGGAAGCAGAGGCAGCGTTTGCTACCAGAGACAAGCTTTGCCTCTTTGCTGGTGGCATTCTGGAGGTTGCTCACTCATCCTTAGCCATGGGGGGTAGTTACAATTCCTGAAACTAGGCAGAACAGTTCCCAATATATATATATATGTATGAGGCTAAATTTTCTGAGCCATAGTATATCTTTATGTTAAGTTTTAATAGATATTGGCAATTTCTCAAAGAGATACCACCAATTTATGAGCATCCCTGTTATTCCATATACTTATCAACACTTGGTATAGTCGTTTTTAAGTTTTAGTCTTTTATTATTGTGTTTCGAGCTTTCTTTCCTAATGACTAAAGGTGTTGAATACTTTTTATTAATTTACTGGCCATTTTGGTATTCTTCGTGAAGTGCTTTTTAAATCTTTCATCATTTTTTTCTCTGTTGTTTTTGTTTTCTTATCAATTTGTTGGTTATATATTTTAGATACAAGTTATTTGACAGGTATATATTTCTTCTACTTCTTCTACTTTGTGATTTGCCTCTTCAAAACAGTATCTTTTTTAACTTTATTTTTATTGTTAACACTAGTATATATCCACATTCTCCACCCCTCCTTTGCCCACCTCCAACCGGCTCCTCCCTTCCCTCCCCTCCGGCCATCACCACACCATTGTCTGTGTCTGTTGGTTATAGACAAATGTTCTTTGGCTAATCCCTTCACCTGCTTTCATCCTCTCCCACACTTCCCCCTCCCCTCTGCCAGCTACCAGTCTCTTCCATATATCCATGACTCTGTTTCTAGTTTGTTCATCAGTTTATTTTGTTCATTAGATTCCATATATAAGTGAGATCATGTGGCATTTGTCTTTCTCTGACTAGCTTATTTAACTGAGCATAATAATCTCCAGGTTCATCATGCTGTTGGAAAAGGTAAAATTTTCTATGTAGTATCCACTGTGTAAATCTACCACAGCTTTTTTATCCACTTCTCTACTCATGGGCACTTGGGCTCTTACCAGATCTTGGCTATTATAAATAATTCTGCAATGAAAATAGGGGTGCATATATTCTTTCAAATTGGTGTTTTGGGATTAAAATAGTGTCTTTTGATGAACAGAAGTTCTTACTTTTAATTACATAGTCAAATTTATCATTTTTCTTTTATAATTATAATTTTGTGTATTGGTTAAAAATATTTTCCATTCCCAAGATATCTTATTTTCTTCTAGAAGGTTTGTTGTTTTTATTTCCCTATTTAAATCTACCATCAATCTGGAATTGATATTTAGGTATAGTGTGAGGAAGGAATTGGTATTTTTTCTATATGAACAGTTATTTGACTCAATCTCAAATTTTTCGAGAGACCATCCTTCCTTATTGCCTTCAATGTAATCTTTGTCGTAGATCAAATCACCACACACCTATGGATTTGTTCCAGGACTTTCTGTTATGTTTCACTATTCTATTTATATTTCTTCAGGCCAATGTCACAATTCTTGATTACTATAGTTTTATAATAATTTTTATATATCTTAATATAAACCCTCTGGTTTTGTTTTTATTCTTCAAGATTGGTTTCACTATTCTTGGTATTTTGTGCATCTGTGTACATTTAGAATTAACTTGTCAAGTTACAACCCATGCCCCCCCCCACACACATGTACAGAAACCTTTGAGCAGTTTGAGATAATAATAACTCTACAGATCAATTTTAGGAGAATTGACACTTTTTCAATATTGAATCTTTCAATCTGTTCATTAATATACCTTGCCAATTATTTAGATTTTCTGTAAAGTTCTCTAAAAAATTTTTAATTTTATTACTGTTATAAACATTTTTGTATATTAGCATTGAATTAAGACTCATCAAACTTAATTCTAATAGTTTAATACTGATTTTTAAATTCTAATAGTTAAAATATTCTAACTATTTGGCATAGTTAGAATATTACTATTGTAATATACTAATTCTAATAGTTTATATACTGATTTTTCTGAAATGTTCTGTTGTTTTTAATTATAGTTTTCTTATTCTCTTTTCTTATATCTATTTTTTAAAATATGTTTTAAAATTGTTGTTCATGTACAGTTTTCTGCCTTTCCCCCATCCCAGCCCACCCCATCCCTCCCCACCTCCCTCCCATTTCCAACCCCCTTGTTATTGTCCATGTGTCCTTTATATTTGTTCTTGCAAACGCTTCACTGTTTTCCCCTGAAATTCCCTCCCCTCTTCTCTCTTGTCACTGTCAGTCTGTTCTCAATTTCAGTGTCTTTCATTATATTTTGTTTATTTGTTTGTTTTGTTGATTAGGTTCCTGTTAAAAGTGAGATCATATGGTATTTGTCTTTCACTGCCTGTCTTATTTCGCTTAGCATAATGCTTTCCAGTTCCATCCATGCTTTTTGCAAAGGGTAGGAGCTCCTTCTTTCCAGGATTCCATTGTATAAATGTACCATAGTTTTTTTATCCATTCATTTATTGATGGGCACATAGGTTGATTTCAGCACTTGGCTATTGTAAACTGTGCTGCTATGAACATTGGGGTGCATGGGTTCTTTTGGATTGGTGTTTTAGGGTTCTTAGGATATAATCCTAGCAATGGAATTGTGGGTCAAAAGGCAGATTCATTTTTAGTTTTCTGAGAAAATTTCATAATGTTTTCCACAGTGGTTGTACCAGTCTGTAATCCCATCAACAGTGCACTAGGATTCCCTTTTCTCCACAACCTATCCAACACTTGTTGTTTGTTGATTTGTTTATGATGGCCATTCTTGCCAGTGTGAAGTGGTATCTCATTGTGGTTTTGCACCTCTCTGATAGCTAGCAATATTGAGCATCTTTTCATGTGTCTCTGGACCCTCTGTATGTCCTCCTTGGAGAAGTGTCTGTTCAAGTCCTTTGCCCATTTTTTAATTGGGTTGCTTGTTTTCTTAGAGTGGAGTCATGTGAGTTCTTTATATATTTTGTAGATTAAACCCTTGTCTAAGGTACCATTCGCAAATATGTTTTCCCATATGGTTGGTTCTCTTTTTATTTTAATACTGTTTTTTTTAATCCATGCAGAAGCCTTTTATTTTGATGAGGTCCATTTGTTTATTCTTTCCTATATGTCCCTTGCTTTAGGGGACACATCAGTGAAAATGTTGCTGTGTGAAATATGTGAGATTTTCCTGCCTATGTTCTCTTATAGCACTTTAATGGTGTCATAACTTATATTTAAATCTTTTATCCACCTTGAATTTTTTTGTGTGTATGAATAAATTAGAAATTGGTGATCAAATTTTATTTTTTTTGCATATAGCTGTCCAGTTCTCCCAACACCATTTGTTGAAGAGGCTATCTTTACTCCATTTTATATTGCTGCTCCCTTTGTCAAAAATTAATTGACCATAGAGACTTGGTCAATTAACAGAGACTTAGGTTTATTTCTTGGCTCTCTGTTCTGTTCCACCAGTCCATGTGTCTGTTTTTATGCCAGTACCAAGCTGTATTGATTACAGTGGCCTTGTAATACAGTTTGGTATCAGGTATTGTGATCCCTCCTACTTTGTTCTTCTTTCTCAAAATTGCAGCAGCAGTTAGGGTTCTTTTATGGTTCCATATAAATTTTTGAAGTATTTGTTCTATGTCTGTGAAATATGCCATTGGTACTTTAATAGGTATGCCATTGATTCTGTAAATTGCTTTGGATAGTATGGACATTTTGATGATGTTAATTCCTCTGATCCATGAGCATGGTATATGTTTCCATTTGTTTGTGTCTTCCTTGATTTCTTTCTTCAGTGTTGTATAGTTTTCTGAGTACAGGACTTTTACCTACTTGCTTAGGTTTATCCCTAGGTATTTTATTATTCTTGTTGCTATATCAAATGGAATTTTTTTCTTGATTTCTGCTTCTGATGTTTCATTATTGATATACAAAAAATGCCTTTGATTTCTGAATATTGCCTTTGTATCCTGCTGTTTTGCCAAATTCATTTATTAGGTCAAGCAGTTTTTTGGCAGAGTCTATAGGATTTTCTATGTATCCTATCATGTCATCTGCAAACCATGACAGTTTTGTTTCTTCCTTTCCAATTTGGATGCCTTTTATATCTTGTTTTTTTCTTGCCATATTGACTGCTGGGATTCTGAGTAAAATTTTGAATAGAATTAGCGATGGCAGACATCTTCATCTTATTCTCAATTTCACAAGAAAATATTTCAGTTGTTTTCCATTTTTACAGTTGTATATGGCTTTAAAGGTACTCTTCATAATATTAATTTTTACTTTTATGCTCAACATATGTCATTAGGGAATTACAAGTGAAAACAATAATTGGATATAACTATCTACCTATTAAATGGTAAAAGTCCAAAACATAAAATATCAAATGCTAGTGAGAGTGTAGAACAACAGTAATTCTAATTTATTGCTGGCAGGAATGCAAAATGATATAATCACTTTGGAAGATGGTTTGACAGTTTCTTACAAAACTAAACATACTTTTATTGTACAACCCAGCAATTGTGGGTTTTGGTATTTAATGAAAGGAATTAAAAGCTTATATTTATACAAAAATCTGCAAAATATGCTTATAGAGAAGTCATTAATAGTTACCAAAACTTGTAAATAAATAAATGTCCTTCAGTGGGTGAAAGGATAAATAAATTGTGGTACATCCAGACAATGGGATATTATTCCATGCTAAGAAAAAATGAGCTGCCAATTCTACAAGGACATAGAAGAAACTTAAATGCATATTACTAAGTGAAAAAAATATGAAAGGCTACTTACTGTACAATTCCAACTATATGACATTCTGGAAAAGGTAAAAGGATGGTGAATGTAAAAAAATCAGTGTTTTTTATGGGTTAATGAGGAGGAAAGGATAAACAGGTAGAATGCAGAAGATTGTTAGGCTATTGAAACTGTTCTGTATGATATTATACTTTTGTCAAAATCCATAAAGTTTACAACACCAAGAACCCTAAAGGAAAGGATGGACTGTGGGTGATAAGTGCATGCCAGTGCGGGTTCATCACCTGTACCAAATGCACCACTCTGGTGCTGGATGTTGATAGTGGAAGAAGCTGTGTGTGCATGTATCGGGGCAGCGTGTATATGGGAACACTCTGTACTTCCTGCTTAAAATTTGTGGGAACATAGAGCTACTCTATAATAAATATATATGTAAATATAAAGTTAAAAGTCATTTGGTCTTGGTGACAATTTTAATGCTAAATTTTAAAATAAATGTTTTGATAATTAAAAAGAAGTACTGTCATTTTAAAAATCAGATTTAAAGTATTGTGTGACCTTTATCATGAATGGATGAGAAATTTTATCTATTGTTTTTGTTGCAAAAATGATAACATCTTTTAAAAAAATTTATATTTATGTTGGTTAACTACACTTTTTAAAAACAAAATTCACCTTACTTTTCTGGAATAAACCCTACTTGGTCATAAAATTTAGAAAAGTTTTACTGGATTCAATTTTCTATTTTTTTTAGTTTAAAAATTTATATTTGTTATTGAAAATAGTTTGTACTTTTCATTTCTTGAAATGTCAAATTTTTCCATCAAGATTGTTCTGGGCTGGGGCTCTAGCTGGTGTAGCTCAGTGGATTGAGTGCAGGCCTGTGAACCAAAGGATTATGGTTCGATTCCCAGTCAGGGCATCTGCCTGGGTTGCAGGCCAGTTCCCAGCAGGGAACCATATATTGATATTTCTCTCCCTCTCTTCTTCACTTACCCTCTAAAGATAAATAAATAAAATCTTTAAAAAATTAAAAAAAGATTGTTCTGGGCTGATAAAATGAGTTAGAAAGTATCATATCTTTTGTTCATTTATGGACATGTTTGCATAAATTTGGTATTATTATCTTTTTAAATGATTAACAGAATACACCAGTGAAGTCTGGGGTTTCTTTGTAGGTATGTCTTTAATTAAATATATAATTTTTTTAGGTACAGAAAAAACTTTTCAAAATTTTTTCTGTGTTATTTTTGGTGAATTTTCCTGAGAGTTTTTCCATTTTATCCAAACTTTCAAATCAACTGACACAAAATACTTCAGAATATTACTTATATATTTTTTAATATCCTATAGTCTAACAGTGGCATCCCCTATTAACTATATGAGTTTGATAAATAATGCATTGTCTCTTTCTGTGATCAGTGTTATTAGGGGGTTTACCAATTTTTTTTTAATTTCAAAGAATCAAATGTTGGTTTTGTTGATTTTTTTCTGTATTTCAAGTTTATTTCTAACTTCGTTAATGTCTACTTTTATCTTTTCATTTAACTTCCTTAGGGTTGTGTACTTAGCTTATTGAGATCAATTTTTCTTCTATTTAAAAATATACATGGTAAGGCTTTAATTTATCTTCCAAGTACAGCTTTAGCCTTTTCCCAATTTCATTTAGTTCAGATAATTTTCAAATTTCCATTGTGATTTCTTCTTTGGCCATGAGTTATTTAGAAATACATTGCTAAATTTACAAATAACTGGAGATTTCATAGTTGTTGTTACTTTTGATTTTTAGCTTTACATCACTTTTTTTGGTCTCTTTCTTAGGTTCTGCTTACATGTGTGCCTGATTCCCTCCACCTGCACTCGGTATCCTACTTTTTTGCATCTGTATTTTTTATACTTTTTGTTTCCCATGCTGCTGATTTATCTTCTTGTTTGTTCATTCACACTTTAACTGTTTTTATTTTAAAATATATTTTATTGATTATGCTATCACAGTTGTCCCATTTTTTTCTCCCCTTTATTCCTCTCTACCCTGTACCCCCCACCATCATTCCCACACCTTACTTCATGTCCAGGGGTCATACATATAAGTTCTTTGGCTTCTCCATTTCCCCTACTATTCTTAACGTCCTGCTGTCTATTGTATGCTTACCATGAATTCTTACTTTCAGTTACTATGTTTTCCAGTTCTAGAATGTCCATTAGATTATTTTTGTAGGTTCTAGTCCTTTGATGAAAATCTCTGTTTTTGTTAGTTATTGTCTTGAAACATTAGTCAGTTATTTAAAAATCATTATTCATAATATTTAGATCACCTACGGGTCTATGTTTATCTTTTTTTCTTCTTTGTTCTTATTTCTTAAGAGGCTTGGTCATTTTTGATGAAATGATGAACACTTGGAATGAAATATTTTACAGACTCTCAACATTTTCTTTCTCTGGAGTGCATTTATGCTAGACCCTGGCATTTACATAAAGTATGAGCCAATCATCTCAATCCAATGAGGGAGAGCTATAATTCAGGGATAATTTTCAGTCTTTCTATGGCTTGGTTTGCCCAGAGTTTATAGCGACTCCTAGGACAGAGTAACTGAGTACCCAGGGTCTTCATTGGAATCCCTTTTCATCGTTGGGTCTTGATTTTCTATTTTCGTCTCTTGTACACTATGTGATTTTAAAAATTCTACTCTGTTTTCAGTTGTTTTCTCTTTGGTTTCTTACTTTCTGGTCTTTTTCATTTGATCAGGAAATAAACTGGAGGAGGGCAGGTAGAGAGGAGGGAAAATAGTGTAGAGTGCAAGGCTCCCTTCTCTGGGCCTCCCTTATCCGGTGTAGTGCTTCATACCTCCGACTCTTGTCTCCCAGCCCAGTGACTGCCCAACGTTCTTCTGGCTTCTCTGGTGCGAAGCAATGACTCCTCCATTTAATTTCTTATTCTCTCTGGGGGCCCAGGACTGGAAATCTCCCTAAGCAGGAAAGAAGCATGTAGAATATGGGCTTACCTCAGTGAGTTTTTATTTTGTCCAGGTATATGGTTCCTCAAATCCTGGTTGCCTCATCAGCTAGAAGTGAAAGTTTCATGGACTTTCATTTGATGAACATAACTTTTGCTATAGAATATTGAAAAATATCTAGGAAGATCACATAGTCTGATATTGTTCAGTTCTAATGAAGTTTGTCATGTGTATATTTAAAAACAGAGATATTAGGATCTGACCACGATAGCAGTAATTCAAATGCTTTCTAGATATTTTCTGATTCTCAGAAATAAGTGGAAGGTAGATAAAAGGCATAATTTTCCCAACCATTTACACAGAAAAAGAAGACATAATAAGGTTAACATAGGGGTAATTTCACATTTCTGTGGTAATTTGCTATGAAAAAAATCAAGTTTTTATGTTTATTTCTTATGGTACTTATTTGAGATAGAAGTTAGATGAATTTCAGAATTAGAGTAGAGATTGCTATGTGGCCAAGATAAAAAATAGTTGAGGAGTTGTCTACCTTGGCCTATGAATTTTTTCATTGCTAAATAATTTTTAAAAACGTTCTGCAATGCAGTGTCTCCTGTACAGAGTCTTGGGCCGGACAACAGACAGTAACAGGCACTGTTTTCTGAGTGTGTCACTTGGGGGAAGTCCCTCCCATCAGGGACCCTCAGTTGTCATCATGTGTAAAACCGAGATGATAAATCCTGCTGTGATTTTCTCACGAGAGTTTTTTGAAAATTGAAAAATAGTGTGCACAAACGTAGTCTGGGGACAAGATGTTACTATATAGGTGGGTGATGCATATTCTTTGACTTAGATATTTAGTTTCAAGTCATTTCTGAGCTTTACATCTTTATTTAGAACTTGTTTGCCTGTCTATTACATATAGAAGTTTATTAGATTATTGCTTCCCTCAGTGTGAAAAGTACACATAAATCTCTTCTGCACCCGAATTTCACAATTAAATTCAAGCTAAACAAGCTCTATTCTGCCTCCTCCTTGTTTTGGATGCCCTCTGATGACAATGAACAGTCCCCATCCCTAATGCCTTAACCCTCCACCCCCTTAGGCCTCCTTTTGTGTCCCTATGTGTCTATGCCAGCCAAATAGTTTATTTTCCTCCTGTTGTTTGGATTAAAGTGGTTAAGGTGTACAGGCTTGTTTGGAACCCAGTTAAGGCACTGTTCTCAGCCCAAGCTGATGGTGTTCAATTATACTCATATGGTGAAGACCTTCTCTTCTGCTCCCCCCAACAGAAAGAGCACAAACACAGCCCAGGGATCACTGGTTGGCATTCCTGTCACCTACTGTTTTCTTTTTCCTTCTTGTCTAAGCATGACTGTGCTTATACAAGCCTATCTTTTTCCGCCTGCTCCCTAGATGATTTTGGCCTGTTTTCAACTCTCATTCTTTCTGTGGCATTGAGAGTAGTCAGTCATTTGTGCATCAGTGAGAAGAGGGATTTAGTGAATAGGAAGACCATAGACTTTCCTCTTTGGCCCTTCTTTCCTTGACAAAGTAAATCCCACTGAAAAACAGCATTAATAGAGCATGACGGTTTGAAGAATAGAGCCCTAACTGTTGACATTTCTGTTGTCAAGCCAGGTATTATGCTGTGATAAAGAAAAGACACATTTTTAAAAAAGACAATCTCCATGGCATTAGGTTTATTAGTGCAATATCATTGTCATTGTCCTCGATTCCCCAATTCACTTAAGGGCCTATCAATATTTCCATTAAAAAAACCCATTTGCTGTCATTTAAAAGTAGCCGGGCTATGTCAGATCATTTAAACTGAAATTATAGATCAATTATTTTTAGGTTTATTATTGAATGTCAAGGATGGTTAAATTCACTGAATTGGTAGGGGTTGAATAGTCTCTGTTCTGGAGGAAAATGGTCAGTATGAAGACAGGATGTCATGCAGGTCCTGGGGAGATGAGACCTTTAACTCACTTTAACACAAATCTTGGTTTGTTATCCGTGTGCCTCAGTGGAAGAATAGATTTACTTCTTCATGACTGGGATCAGAAATGACCTAAAATAACCCCAGTTCTTAATTCAAGAGATATGGGATCTAATTGCTGGCTAGATGCAGTATGAAGAGGTCAGTACCCTCCGGCCTCCAGAAAGGCATGGCATCTAGTGAGCACACACAGTGTTAGGTACCACGTGTCATAACCCAGCAGCTCAGGGCTGTATTATTTTCAGGGATAAGGAAACTAAGATTTTACAGAGGTTAAAAAGCCTTCCAATTTAAGCATCTGAGTTGCTAAGTATAGTGTTCTTGGACTCTAAAACCTTCATTTTACATGCAGAAGGTGATTTTTTTCCAGTGGAATCTCTTAGTCCCCTGGACACTGTCCTGTTTGACAATGGGGAGAAGCTGTCCATGTTAAAAGTTGCTTTGGCTTCTTCTTGAAATGGCCATGTGTAGATAACACCTTATCCTTTTTATAGACTTTATGATAAGATTTAGGGTAGCAAAATTTGAAGTTGACCTAGGTTTTTACAATCTCATTTACTCATTCATTTGGCTAAAACACATTATTTATTTATTTTTACTAGTAATGTATGCAGGTGCCCTTTTCCTGGTAACATTTGAAGCTAATTAAATAGAATTCAAATCAGTATTTTTTCCCATTGAAAAAACATATTTTTTTTACTGAAGACTTTTTTTTGCTAAGTTGGATGTTTTGACTTTGTATTACTTAAATGTTTTGTTTTTGTATTTTGTAAAAAAGTCTTTTCATATTCTAATACGTAAAATTTACTCTTGCTTTAAAATTAGTAAAGTCTTTAAGATAAAAGCCAATAAGGCTTGTTTCAGAGATTATTACTGAAGATAGATGGTTTTATCCATATGTGTATTATGTAAAGTTTGCTACTATTGGTACTCTTATATAAAAAGTATTTTGTGCTTTAAAAAAATGTATTTATTGGCTTTGAACACCAGATGCTGAGGCTAAGTATCTACAAGAGAACTATTTTTTTTCCTTCTTTTTGTCTCGGGCTTCAGTGTTTAAGGGACTTGATTTTCTTCATATCAATTTTGTAGTTTCTCAGAAAATAAAGATTAGATTTAAACTTCTTATTTTTCTGTAGTGTAATGTGAGCTACTACCCCATAGCATCTATTCTTACCTTCTTCGGGGTCTCTGTGGACTCCTTGAATAACAACAACCCCCCCAAACCAAAATCAGTTTAAAAAGATACATGTGGAATGTGTCCTGTTTCCCAGGCACTGTCCTAGCCATTTTACGTGGCTTATCCCATGTAATCCCATGTTGCACACAGGACTCTTTTTCAGCACTACTTTTATAGGGCACCCAGGCCTTAGGGGAGGTTAACTAACTTGTTCAATGTCAACACAAAGTGCTAGTGCTTTAGACATTTTTATTCATGCACAATATACTCTTAGGGCAAGTTTCATGGTAAATAATTATTAATTTAACTTCCAATCAAATTATATTCTTAATAACTTTGCAAGCTGTCAGGGCTGACCATTGTAGACTTTTCTGTATACTGAGGTTGCAAAAGGCTCCTATTAAAAGAAACATTATTGCTGCTATTTTCTCCTTATTCACATGTCCCTCTATTATTTTATTTTCTTTAATCCTTGATTTATTTGAAGGAAGCATTTTAACTGCTTTTGTGTTTTAAAAAATAATATAGCATCTTAGTTGGCCTGGGCTGCAGTAGCAAAATACCATACACTGGGTGGCTTAAATAAAACAGAAATATATTTCTCCCAGTTCTGGAGGCTGGGGAGTCCAAGGTCAATGCACTGGCAGAGTCGGTGTATGGTTCATACACAGCTTCTTTTCTGTGTCTTCAGATGGCACAAGACGTGAGAGAGTTCTCTGGGGTCTCTCCTACAGAGGCACTGATCTCATTCATGAGGGCCTACCCTCATCATCTAGTCATCTCCCCGAGGCCCCCCTCCAAATACCAGCACATTGGGGATTAGGTTTCAGCACAAGAATTTGGGGGGCGGGGAATACAAACATTAAGCCTGTAAAGTTAGTAATAGATAATATTCATAAGGCTACAAGTCCAGGCATCGTGACTTGTCTGGAGGTCGCCATGATGGCCACAAGCAGGGCAGTGAGCCAGGCCTCAGCTGCTAGACCTTCTGCCAGGGGGCACTTCCTCAGTTCCCTCCACAGTCCTCTGGCACTCAGTGATGTGTGGTTACCTGCTCCTACAGTGACTGAAGGGGAGAATGGTAAAGACCAGTTTCTTAAGTGTTATTTTTTCCTTAAATTTTTTGAATTATAACACATATGCAAAAATGCATATAATTGAAATGCAAAATTAATGACTAACTAAAAGCAAAGCTGTGCTACAAACACCATAATCAAAACGTGGAATAATGCTGGTTTTCCAGAATCCGTTCTAGATTATAACCAGTCCTCTCTTAAAGAGGTAATTATCCTGAGTCTCATGATAAATGATTCTTTGCTTTTTTTCCTTTGTTTTGTCACCTATGTATGCATCCTTAGTCAGTGTGGTGGAGTGTGGGATCGCTCAAGAAGTGGTCCTTTCTACCACCCGTAGTAGAAGGATGGCCTGAGGGTCCCTGGCCAGGACAAATGTGCATTGTTTTGGAAATGGATTGTAACTCCCTCCGTAACTCCTTTTGAGAGTGGCTTCTTATCCAGTGACTGCTTCTAAACCTTTCATTTCCCCTCCCCACACACACCCTAAGGTAATGTAGTTTAGAGTCATGTGTAGGACACGCACCCTCTGTGTCTGTGACTCCTTAAAAATGAGCCTGGGACTCAAGGAGGCACAGTCCTGCCTGGCCTACCTCCTGCCTTTGGTGCGCCCAGTAATGTGAGTAAATAAAACAGTGTGTCCACATCTCTTAGTCATCTGGGTGGTTTTCTTTTTGGAGCATCATGAACACAAGTGCAGGGCAGCTCCCCAGATGGGAGCTACTACATTGACTTTAGCCTCTTTTAGAACCTTACATAAGTGACATTGTACACTATGAATTCTTGCTTGAATGAAGCTTGCTATGTATCATATTTCTTTCTGTGAACATTAAATTTATAAGATTCATCCATATTGTATATGTAGCTGGACTTCATAATTAGTATAATATAGTATTCCATTGCATAGTTCACAAATTTTCCATTTGTGTGCAATTTTGATGTGCTAATTTTAATAAGCTATAAACTACATTTTCCAGAATGCATTCGACTGCTTCTCTGATCCTTCAACTTCCCCTTCTGGACATTTATTTCCCTGGCTTGTGCCATAGTTGTATAAGGTTGAATTCTTAAAGTAAATCCCTTTTCCCAGAGTTCCCTGACATGTCATTTACCAGTTGGTGCTCATTTGGGTTCTTTCCCGTTTGGGACTATTAGAAACAATGTTGCTTATTATACTTGTATCTTGAACAGTTTTATCCAGGTAAGGGTGGATCTAGAAGTTTGGAGTCTGAAGCTCATACAGTTTGGGGGATTTGCTTTAACACACACACACAGCCAAAATTGGGTATCAACACTTGGAGGGGATCCATGCCAGGGACAGACCTTGAAGATTAAATTTGATTAGCTTGATGGTAAACCTGATATATTTCCAGGGTATATAACAAGGAGGTCAAATGCTCCATTCTAACACAGGCAAATATCCATCTTTAGTAGATTATGCCAAGTAATATTTCAAAGTGGTTGCACCAACTTGCACTCTTACTAACTGAGTTTCTGGGGTTTTTTATATTCTTGCTAACACTTGGCACTGTCAGAATTTAAATTTTTTTCTAATCTAAGAGTATGTGTGGTATCTCAATGTGGTGGCTCAGTGATTACAAATGAGATTGAACACCGTTTCATATTTCTTGGTGGTTCCTTAGAAAGCAGAGTCTGGCTGAGGTAAAGGCTGATGTGAAAGCCATTGTTTTAATAGAGGCGTAATCCAAGGGGCTGTCAGAAGGGCCAGGGGAGTGAGGCAGAGAGGGAGAAGTGCTTACCGCAAGGATGCTTTTCAAACTAGCCACTTCCCTTATTCAATACAAGAGGAAACATCTTCTGAGAGGCTGTGGAAAGAAACGTTTCTCAAGGCAGGCTGTAGGAAACAAGGTGGAAGGGAGAAAAGAAGAAAAACAGGAGAACTCATTCATTCATTGGCTCTTATCTTTCACTAGTGAAGGATTTGTCCTAGGCAGCATTGATCCCATGCAGTTTGGGGCTTTGTATGCGTGGGTGTTAAGTGGCCCTGCCACCCAAGAAGTCCCCAAGGGAAGAGGTGAGAGGTGTTTGGCGTGGGTGCTGTTGGGTTGCATTTACACAGAGTTGTTCAGCGGTCCCCTTGAGTTGGAAGCTTTGATGTAGTGTTGATTTAGGAAGTTTTTCTCTAAGAAGCCCAGAGAACTTTTCCGGGTCTGACCGATTGGGTATTAGCCTCAGAGGTCCCCATGCAACAAAGGCGGTCAGAACACACAAGAAACCACACTGTCAGCATCTCCTGAAGGGCCATCTAAAGTAATTCAGCATGTGGATTGCTAGAACGGTAAATGACAAAAACTTACCTAATTCTCAAACTCCCTGCATTTCACTAGCTCGAAATGGCCCATTTTTAATGGGAGTGGTATGTCCCTGATTTTCCTTCTGTTCTTCACCTGCTTGGGAGGCTTTGTTGATCTGAAATCTCATTAAATAAGTTCTCGATTCAAAATTCTGCATTGTCTTACTAAATTGAAGCCTTGAACCCCCTGCGGGTGCATAAGGAAGAATTTGGAACAGTGATCATTTTTCTTGACACTGAGACATCCCAAGGCTCCACCTTGGTAACGTGTGGCATGGAAGAAAGGAAAGACGAGGAAACTGCCGGAAAATGCAGAGTGGAACCAGCCACGTGGCGGCAGCAGCATGCGTATGTGCCTAAGAGCTTTCGGAATGAGTTGCGGCATTCCAAACACAGCCCTCCTTGTATCCCAAAGTCCAGTTTACCACGCCATCCTTTGTAGAGTCTCCTAGACATAAAGATTGAATGACAGATTTGAACTCCACATAACTCTCTTTCTAAAAACTAATTAAAACACTTCCCTACCATTTTGCTGCTGTTAGAAAAGATGATGCTGTTAAGATGTTTCAGTCATTAGCAATATGTTCACTGGATTAAAAACAAACTTCTGAATAATATTGTAATGATTAGCAAATCTATGACAATCTAAGCAATTATTGAGGAACAGTGCCTACCCTGACTTGCTATTCTGATTATTTGTTGATGACATCTGAAAATGGTGATGTCGGGAGGCAGTATCGTATTGTTTAACTGTGTTAATTTATTTTATTTATGTAAATTTCATGCTTCTCAGTATTTCACAAACATGAACACTGGTTAATTGTCTAACCAGTGAAGACAGAAAATTGGGTACAAAAAAGTGACTGACAATATAAACACACTAAAGATTTTCTTTAAAATCTCAGCTCCTAAGGTTAGAAAGGCTCTTATAATTTTAATTAGACTTATTTTGATTTCTAAACAGAGAACAATTGTTAAATGCACTTAAAAGTTTGGCTGGGTTTGGGAGTTAGGATGATTCATAATGAAAAGAACCTTTAGGCTGCTAAATGTGAATTATGCTATCAAAAAAGAAAAACACCCTGATCTGTAGGCTCAACTTTTCACTCTAGAATGCTGAAAATGTCTTGATATTCAAGCCTGTTTTCTCTTTACGGAGGAGAATGTATTCTTTAGAATTTATTTTAGGTATTTTCTTTTATGCACTTGCTGTTCCCGATTGCTTCATAGACTTTGCCAAAGAATGGGAAAATGAGTGTGCAAAAATAGGTTATAAAAGAACACACTTTAAATCCATGGGTGGAAATAGAAGCAGCTTTGCTTATGTCTTCACCCACCAACTATGTATCATTAGTCTACACAGGGTGAGGGTTAGCAACACTTGTACTGTGAAGTTAATTTGATCCATTCTGAAACAAGAATCTCAGTCACACAATAAGGCAACTCTCATTATTATTTTTAAAAAACACCCTCGGATACATAGTGTTTTAAACAGACCCTTGGTAGAAAGCAACAAGCATCTGAGTGTTCTGCCATGGGCTAGCTTCCCTGAGAGCCCTGCCTCTGGGCGGGAGAAGCCAGAGTGAGCCATGAGAGCTGGGGGTGCTGAGCATGGTCCTAGATCCCTGGTCTACGACAGGACTGTTCAAACTATAATGAGCAGCCAGCGATGTAAGTGTTAGTGTCTGTGGCGGTGGAGGAGGCAAACGCAGGCTCAATCCTGGCTGGCTGACGTGGACGTGGGTGAGAAAAAAATAATTGGTACAGTGAAGCAGGAAGAGGCTTGGAGATGAGGAGCTGTCACGGCTGCTCTCTGAGTGGTCCATTCAGGCCGGCCGAGGACCATGGCTGGTGTGTGGCCGGGGTTCTCAGAGACACAGCCTAAGCCTTTAGAGTGGTTTAGACAGGACGCCAAGGTTTTAGCTAAGTGAGTTGTGGTTTAATTTCACATGCTTGAGGAAGAAGGTAGTCGCAGCTCACATACTTACCCCAAATACAATATAATTCACAGTGCTTTGGCTCGGCAGGACTGATTCCGGGTACCACCTGCCAGTTCTTGAAGCTGAGCTGGGCAGAGCTGAGAGATGATTACTTCTGCTGTAAGACACAATTTCAGATTGCCTCTTGTATTGTCAGGTCTTGTTGCTTTACTTATTTTAATAGGACCTGATATTTGAAATGTCTGGATTTTTTTGACCTGATGTTCTTCACAGCTCTCTTTATTCACACAATGAATATCAATTCATCATGTTTTTGTGTGCCTTTTTTACTAATCTTATGTCAGGGCTCACTTGTAAGTGAACTCTATAGGTAAGAAATTGCCAGTCTTTTTCTATAAAAATTTTTGGGAGTACATTTGAAGCTAAAATATGTCATCCTCTACATTTTTTTGTTCATCTTAATAGTACCTTGATGATCTCCTTTTCATTACATGGAGACATATTGCCTGCTGGGGTTTGTTTTTTAATTATTTTAAAAAGTTTATTTATTTATTTTTAGGGAGAGGGGAAGGGAGGGAGAGAAACATCAATGTACTAGGTATACATTGATTGGTTGCCTCTTGCACGTCCCCACCTGGGGACCTGGCTCACAACCCAGGCACGTGCCCTGATGGGGAATCTAACTGGCGATTCAGTGCTCAGGCTGGCGCTCAGTCACTGAGCCACACTAGCCAGGGTGTGCCTGCTGAGGTTTATTCTACAGGTTAGTGGAGAGGAAAAAAGGCAGTGCTGTGTAATTAGTTCAGAAATGGAGGCCTTACCAAGGTGCAATGGGGGCCCACAGGAGCGTGCTCACCTCAGCCTCCGCCCGGCAGGCATCTGCAGACTTGCCGCCGTGGAGAAGTTCTTTACGTTGCCTCCTCTGTTCTGTGTGGGATGCTCTTCATCCTTGGCAAGCTCCTGGTAATCTTGTAAGGCCGAGATCCAAGCTGACCTTTTTGGTGACATCCTCCCTGACTCCTGCAGACAGACAGTGTGGCACACCCCTGGAGGTGCTCACACGGCCTTACCACATCACGCTGCCATCTCCGCAGCCGTCCTTCTCCACCACTGGACCCGGTGGTGGTGAGGTCACTGTCTTGCTGATTTCCTTGTTCCCGGGCTGAGAACAAGGTCTGGGCAAAATAATGAAGATAGATTGCAGCAAGAAATGGAAAGAGCATTTCCAGCTACTGTTCCTCTGAGCAAATATGTCTCCACAGTCTCATTCCTGGCTGGAACAGAGGTTCTTCTTGTTGCTCACATTGGTCAGTTGAGGAATCACAACTTCCTGGCTCTCTGTACAGCTGAAAATGCCATTACCACTGGATCCATAATGATGCCTGCTGGTGAACAGGCAATTTAATCCCAGAATTGGCGTCACCGAGCTGATAGGACAAATGGACCCATGAAACAGAAAATGTGTTGCATGTGGAAGCTCTTCTCTATTTTTTTTTAATTCCTGGAAATTGGATGAAATGAACCTGGATGAAAGGGGAAGTGAAGTCCCATGAGCAGCAGGCTTCCTTCCATGGGCTAAACAAAAATCAAAGAGACAAATTCTCTCCCACAATCCTGTAGCAGGGTAGCAGAGCACCTAAGGTGACCCTGAAAGAGGGAAAGATGCTGCTCGCTGATGCACAGTGGCCTTCCATCTCTTCTCTGAGGATGCCTTGGAAAGCAGGGTGGGCATGAAGACTGACTGAGCGCGGACTGAAAGCCAGGCTTTGTGTGTACTCTTTTCAAGCTCACAGAACCCCATAGATTAAGCATTATGAGGTCCATTTGTAGTGCTTGGAGCTCACAGAGATCAATAGGCCCAACGCGTCCAACTTCAAATCCAGACACTGACTTCAAATCTGACACCCCAAAGCCACTGTCCCGTGTCGCTTCTGATGTAAGACTTAAAGGTAGCAATGATTGTCTCTCCCAGTGTGCCTCTTCCCCTAACCCCACAAAATTAAACTGATTGTGAATACACTCAAACGTCTTCAGATAAGAGGTAATAAGACCACAGTTACTTGCTATGATATATATTCGTGAAATATAAAAAGTATATAAATTCGATTTTCAGGCATCATAAATCATATTTTATTGAAACAGCCTTATTAGTTTATTTATATAGTCTGTGGCCACTTTCAGGCTAATGGCAGAACTGAGTAGTTGTGATAAAGACAAAATGGCCCGTGAGGACGAAAACATTTATTATGTTTATTACTTGGCCCTTTACAGAAAAGTTTGCCCCTCTCTGGTCTAGGCAGTAAAGAGGTAGTTATCTGAAAGTGTGGAGCAATGCATGTGAAACCTGCCCAGTAGATACCTGAGCCCAGGCGTTAGGTAGAGAGGAATCACTCTTCAGTTATGTATTCAAAAGTGGCTGAAAAAAGAAAGTGTAAAATTGAAAGTGGCATTCTATATCCAGACAGCCAGGACACAGAAAAGAAGCAAAACATGTTGCAATCAGCCTGACTTACATTCGAGCTGCCTGGTTCATAGAAACAACATGAAACCAACTTAATTTTTGTTGCTCCTCTCCTGCTGTCCGTGATCTTCTTGCAAGAGGGCAACCAAATGCCTGTACATTTTCTTGGGAGAATTTTTTCATTTCCCTCTTGATGTTTATTAGACTTACACGCCTGAGAAAATACCAAATCGACATCTCTTTTGTTGTTATTTTCTTTGTCAGAGGCGCTAGTGCTGGGGGAAGGACTCGATTTCCAGATCCAGGCAGCTCAGCTTTTCTCTGCCTCCTTGAAGAAATGGCCTCGGTGGGAAAAATGGTCTTTTGGTGAAGAGCTGGCATCCCAGGACATAGGCAGTTCTCTGAGTGGCACTTCCCACCCACCCATCATTATCGCAATACACTTGGCTGCTAATTTCCTGGAAGATTCAAATGCTCCTACTTCAAGGTCATCTCAAAGGAGAGTTTAAAGAGCATTTCTGTCCCCCTCCCTTCCCTGGTAAAATATGTATATTTACAAGAGCATGCACAAATGGTCACCAGGGAAGATAAGCTATCAGAGAGTTGGGAGATGTCTTTCCTCATATAGTTCACACATCACTGAAGCAGATAAAATTGGTTTTCTACCTAGCTCTCTGAATACACTGTTAAGGACTCTGTCCTGACAATTGATCTACACCACTACGATAAAATTCAGAGCATCTCTTTCATAAAGATCTAACTGTGGCATCAGTGGCTGCTGCTGCCGCCTGGCTCCCAGGGACTGTGCTTGGGCAGTCGGAGAACACCCTGCAGCTTGTAGCTTCCGTGGGCACCGCAGTCATCGTCGCTGGCTGCACCGAAACTTAATTAAAGCGCTAGGCTCAGTGCAGTAAGATGTATGCCCCAGTTTACAGTTATTAAAGTCAGTTGCATGACTGCCCATGGAATGTTAGATTAAATCTCTGTTTAATTTTAATAATAATAATAATAGCGTCCGGGATCCACACTTGCCATTTTCAAAATGTTGTGTGCAGCTTTTTTATTTTATTTTTTAATGCTTGCTGTCTATGGCCCTGAAAGCTGCTTGTACTACTGTCAGGCTTTGTAACTCACTAAAAGCTGACAGGACTGCAGATTTCTTTGTTCTCTCTTATAGTGCTAGTGCCGTTTAAAAAGTCAGTGCATTCTTGTATCTAGACTTTTCTATAAGGACCTTCCTTGGAAGCCATATGTGTACCATCCGGGGCATCTGTGAAAAATAGTAGTACGGTAGATAAAATTAAGTAAGTATAAGGTCAGCCCTTCAACACTGATCTCTAACTGACTTATTAGACAAAAGTCGATTGGACAAATATGGACAGATTGCGTTCTAATACAGGAAAAATGTGAAACAGTCTTTAAATGGTAATAGATGACCCCAGGATTGAATCAGAAGCCAGGCAGATAGTAGATGCTTAATAAATATTTATTTAATAATAGAATCGAAGGATAACAAGCAATGACCTTGGAGCCAGACAACGGGGGTGTGAGACTCCGTCATTCACAATCTTCATTAGGTAAAGCGAGGAACCCAATATCAGTTCCTGTCTCTTGAAAGAAGAGGAAATAACTGCTCCTCAAGACTCCTGGCTGCGTCAAATTAGATAATTAGTGTGAAAGTCCTTTGCAAGCTTATAAAAATATATGTGATGTATTGTTATTTTTTAATGAAATTGCTATCCATAAGTTAATGTTTAAACAAGTATAAGAGGGTGTAGAATGTTATAAGACAAAAGATAAATTATTATTAATTAAATTTTGGAATTTTGAAAGAAAGACACCATGTACATTCAAACAAAAAGGATTCTTAAATGGCAGAATAATTTTGGTGACATAAAAAAATGATTGAGAATCATGAAATCTACGATCTAGTGTTGACTTTGCTACTCCATTTCTTTGTTTGTTTCATTTGATCAGGAGACTGGACAAAGGGATTTGAAAAGTCTTTTCCAGTTCTGTGATTCAATGATGCAGATCTGAGCACACTCCAAAGCCTATCATGTTTTCCATTGTTAAATTCACATACATGTTTTCTGTGTATCTTGGAGTTTTGTTTTGCTCCTGTGTGAAATATTGTCTCCCCTTAAAGGAGCTCTGGGATTTACAGAGAGGATAAGAAGAGATGTCACATTGGGAAAGTACAAATGAGACTACCGGATTTTGCGTGGCCCATTGGATTGCAGAATTGGCTATTTTAAATGCAACCAGAATTCTTCAAGTGAGGCCAGGCCTTTGAGATATTTCCTGTGCTTCCTCCCTGCCTTTTTGTCCTGTCTTTCAGTGACTCTTGCAGAAGAACCATTGACCTTGATGCTGGGGGCTGCTGGCGTGCTGGGGTATTGCCAGTGACTCTCTGGGCTCTTTGTTCTGGTTGAGGAGTGGGCACGAAGCCCTCTACAGTCATGGCTCATGGAGACTTTTTTTTACCGTTCAATGACAGAGCCAATGAAGGTGGATATCCTGGCCTAAACAAGTGGCAGTTTCCCAAGCATCTTCTGGAGGAAAATGGCCTAAGTGGGGAGGGGACCTGTGGTGAGGTGGCACGCCTGTCACTGTCATCCTCTCATCATGTCCCAGAACTGCATTTCTGAGTCCTTGAACTCACCCAACTGAATCTGCATCTTGAAATTATTTTGTTGCTTGAGTTTCTTAAGTCATGCCCTTACTTATGAGAAAGACAAACCTTGCCTATATGGAGGAAGATTAAGGGACTGATAGTTGATTGTCCAAATTTAGAAAAATGCTACTTATCTCAAAAATAATTATATTTGTAAAACCTGCCTTGAAGAGGGCTTCCCTCTTATTCACTATTACTATTAATATTTATTTAAAGAGACTTGGAGTTGTGCGCATCCATCTACACTCCATCTATTTTTGTTAACTGAGATTCTTTCTGCATATCAATTTGAGTCCTTTGGCTCTTTCTTGAAGGCAGGCACGGGTACAAGTGAAATAAACAATTATGCTCTGAGGAGGGAAAAAAATTAAAACTCAAGTACAACATAACTATCATATCCGATCTAGGGTTCCCTCCAAAGTCTCTTTTATCTAGAATTCACTTATGCTAACACGAGGCCTGTGGTCTTATTTAATATCAGTCAGTAATAAAGAGCCCTTCAGCTAACTACGGCCATATTCCACTGTTAACTGCGGCTCTTGAAACAGTCGAGGGAAGGGGAGTCGGAACCCTTCAATGTCAAGACATTTAGAAGCACTCTAGCATCAATCAAGATGCACGTCGCTAAGTGCTTGCTTTCATTTACATGAAATATTCATACAGCATTCCGTTTTGCTTTTCTCTCTCCTAATCATCACTTTTCGAAAGAAGCTACAATCATCTCAGTTAGGGGAGGGTGTTATGGGACGTGCTGTACCTTTCAAAGTCAGGCTTCCTGCAGATAGCTAGTTCTGTAATGAGGCAGCAGACTGCATGGACCACCAAAGGTCTCCCTCACAGAGGCTGGCCTTGTTATCATGTACTATTCATCTTCAAGTATACAACTTCGTGCAAATGAAAGTAATTAATTAACCATAACAAACCTGTCAAAAAGCTATTTAGGATTTTGACAGAAAAAAATTTTTAACATTTGCTTTAAGTGGAAAATAAAAATCATCTAGCTCAGAAAATTCAGAAGCAATGCTATTTACTCAAGCTTTTGTATTACTGTTCTCTCTTAATTACATGATAAGTAGCATTTAAATTAATTTCTGTTTTTTTGACTTATATTAATTGTATGATGCCTTTGTAGTTGATGCGGGTTTTAAAAGAAAGCCTGAGGTGGGGAAATTGACTCTATAAAAATAATTTCAAAAAGTAGGTATAGTAACCTTTTCTATCTAAACAGTGATCATTCTAAATCATGATTAAGAGCATGTGGTAATTGAACAATCCTTCCTTCCTCCCTCCCTCTCTCCCTTCCTTCCTTCCTTCCTTCCTTCCTTCCTTCCTTCCTTCCTTCCTTCCTTCCTTCCTTCCTTCCTTCCTTCCTTCCTTCCTTCCTCTCTCCCTTCCTTCCTTCCTTCCTTCTTTCCTTCCTTCCTTCCTTCCTTCCTTCCTTCCTTCCTTCCTTCCTTCCTTCCTTCCTTCCTTCCTTCCTTCCTTCCTTTTTTCCTGTCTTCCTTTCTTTCTGTTAAAGTAGTGGTTTACTTGTGTATTCTATCTTTTTCTCATATAAATGGTAAGCTAGGTCCCAGAATGCCATTTGTGTGATCATAGCCCTTTGGAATGAAATGCCATTGATGGACTTGTTTCCCTATGAAAGAACTATTTCATATGCCTTTGTTTCTGGTAGGTACAGAAGAGGGATAATGATCCTCTGTGTAAGAATTCTGACTCATTATTCTAGAAATTAAAATTTATTTCAAAATATTTACCTATGTCTTATTTATTTCTATTTGTCTATCTAGGTCTGATTGTGGCACAGGGAGATATAGGAATTGCTCTTTGCTTCTGGAAATATTTTTTGCAAATGAATTTTTACATTAAAAGAGAAATGTCAAGTAAATCATTCAAGTCTAATGACAATAGGAGTAAACATGCAATGTTTTTTGCTTAGAGTGCTGTATTTTTAACAGAAGGCATTTCATAATCAGTACATACCAGAAAGACACTCATTTTTAAAGTTAGAAATGTTAATGGCCCTGAAACAGTTTATTCTTCTTGTCCATTTAACTCCTTATGCTATATAGACTGAAATAGCCACCCAAGTGGGCAGCAATGAGGTTGCTTTTTATTTAGGCAGACAGTTTTCTGCTTTAGAACACAATGCTGAAATTGTAGCTGATTGCCCAGGAATGGAATAGAAGGGACAAATTGGTAAAGCCCTTGAAAAAATTTTCCAGTGCTACTTCTATCTTTATGCATTTACCATACAACTTTAAGCGTATTTGTTTACTTTCTGGCCAAATTTAAATTGGAGATATATTTTTAAGTTATATTCTACTCCTCAAGCACAAATACAGTATGGATTATATTTTAAGAAATATCTAAATTTTAAGGATTTGTGCTCTTATGGATTAAAGTGTGGATAATATAAAGCAATTTGAAACAATTTGGGTCAATGATCTTTAGTTTCCTTAAAGAAACAATCATTCTTAGTCACACGTAAAATATAATTATGATTTACTGAAGTGAAAAAATGCCACATATAAAAATTTAGGAAAGTATATTTTCTTTTTTTCCCCTTTAAAATTGCTTTTGTAGGAAAAAAAACAAAGAATAGTAGAAGTTGATATTCAAACTACAATAAAAGTTGCCACAGGAATTGTAACTAGAACACAACTGGGGGGTAATTTAAAAGATGCTGGAGCTTGGAATAGAAAGAAAACACCACAGGGTTTGAGATTCGCTATATTAAACATTCAAATGTAAATACTGATTTTAGAACAAGCACCTTCTTAACATTAACAAGTTTCTAAGCATGTGAACACCCACAGTCCCACCCATCTTGAATACATTTGAAGGCGTTTAGAGCAGTGAAATTGCAGCATTTTGCAAAACTGAGTCATCAGTGGCATAACCCATGACCCCCCAAGACCCTCTTTGAGGGAGACTTAAAGTGGATTTGCTTCTACTCTATGGCCTGACGCTGTGGTGCATATAGTTACACATGTCAAGCCACTAACATAAAATAGGTCATTTCCCTTTCCCTTTTCCTCTTGTGAAATGTAGGTTAGCTTAGATTTCAAGTTTGCTGCAACCTACGGAAGTTCGAGGGGCTTGAGTTCAGATGAAGCCCATCACATGTGTGGAGTGTCTTTAACCGCTGGAAGCACTGGGAAATGCATGGACATTGTTGGCTTTTGATCTTGTGGCAGTGGTTTCGACTGCAATTCCCTTAGCTGGGCTGACATTAAAGAATGGGATTTTGTTCTCTGTCCTATGGGACCCTCAAAACAGGGAACCCTGTGAGCTCTGAAGCAAGGGGTGGGTTTTGTGGAGATAAATTTTTATGGATGGAAGGGTATGTGTGATCATGATTTCTGTGAAAGTGTTATGGCAAGATGGGCAGGCTATGGGTGAAAAACAACTGCCTTTGCTTTTCTTTTCAAATAAGCCATCTGATTGTCAGTTTATTTGGAAATTGTCCATTTTCTTTGAGCTGAGACCTCATTTCAAAGGCAATAGCAGCCATTAGTAAGCTGTTCAAGGCAAAGCATGTGAGGGCTGATGAAAACATAATTACTGTTATTTCAAATTAATATCATCCCCATAGACAAGCATCTTAGTGAACGTTAGTAACGCTAGTTTCTCAAAGGCCCTCTTTATAGTTGCACTCTGTTCCAAACAGTTCTTGTTTTTTTAAAAAATGATATCTCATTTAGTCTTTTCACTCTTTTTAAAAGAGCTTTATTGAAGTACAGTTTACATACCATAAAATTCAGCCATTTTAAGTGTACAATCCAATCAGCGTTAGTCAATTTACAGAGATGTTAAACAATCACCACAGTACAATTTAATTTTAAAACATTTCCATCACCTCAAAAAGAAACCTTATACCCATTTGGAATCAATCCTTGTTCCCACCCCTACCCACCAGAAACCTCTGATTTACTTTCTGTAGACTTTTCTTTTCTGGTCATTTCATATAAACAGAATAATATGATATGTGTTCCTTTTTGTGTCTGTGTGCATCTTGCTTTTTTCACTCAGCATAATGTTGCTGAGATGTATCCATGTTGTAGCTGACTACTTTTTACTACTGAGGCATATTCCATTGTATGGATGGATACAGCAAGTTTTGTTTATCAGTTCATCAGCTGATAGACATTTAGATTATGTCTACTTTGGGCTTTTATGAATAGTGGTGCTATCCAAATTCACTGAAGAATATCAGTGATGGTAAATCTTTAACAATTGAAGAGAGCTTTGGGTTCGTAGAACAGAACAACGTCATTTGAAACAGAGTTGATAAAGCAGGTAGAGATTGAAAGTATTGATTGTTATGAAAAGTAAAATATGACTATAGGAATGATTTATGTGGTCAGCCAGTTGTCCTAAAGGCATTTCCAAAGAGCATATTTTGAGTAATGGTAGTCTCTTTATCATTTCATTATTCTCCCCATGGATGAAATCTAGGATATTTATTAAGAAAAGAATCTGACTAGCCCTGGGTGGGTGGCTTGGTTCGTTGGAGCATCGTCCTGTACACCAGAAAGGTTGCATGTTCAATCCCTGGTCAGGGCCAATACCCAGGCTGTGGGTTGGATCCCTAGGTGGGCGCATATGAGAGGCAACTGATCAATGTCTCTCTCTTTCTCTCTTCTCTCTCTCTCTTTAAGATCAATAAACATATCTTCAGGTGAGAATTTAAAAAAAAATCTGACTGCTGTTTAGTCATGTCTTGAGGTATGTATTCCATCAGTTTAAAAAGCAAAGTTGTCAGCGTGTACTTTTCCTTCAATAATAATTCTGATAGATAAAGTGACATTTGGTATCCAAATTTTAAAATAAACATTAGGAAATATAATTCAATAATGTTAACCAGGCTATAAACACAGTAAAAATACCATCATTACCTGTTAGGGGCTTTGTTTCTGTGAAATAAGTACAGACTTTGAAATACTGATCACCCTTCATTTGCTCTTTTTGCTGTGTGTTTATTTGCACAAATATGGAGTGCCCATTGTCCATAGTGTAGAATATCTGCATCTGGGCTGGAATGTCCTTAACAGAGTAACCTACAGTTATAAAACTGATGAAAATCATTTTGCCTTAGCTGTTCATTAATATTGTTTATTTGAAACTTCCAAGGTCTCTGATCAATAATTGTTAATTCTGTATAATTATTTGTTAGTCACAGTTGTTTGATGTCATTTATTTAGCCATTCAAGTTAAGACCTATGCTTAATTTAAAAATGGTACATTTGTATTTCTGGCCTCTTTGCGAAGATGAAACATAAATCCATCATGCCACCTTAGAACTTTTAAACTTCCCTTCTTTTACATCGGTAGTTCTCATTATCAAGAAGTTATTCTGTCTCCTCTATTAAATTACTTGATGCTGCGGCTTAAACGAACATGGCTTGCTTTCATCTAGCATTTCAAATAGGGCAAAGACTGCTGTACAATTTCCAAACACAACTGTGCTAACAGAGATGAATTACTAGAGTTTATATAATTTATATTAGGAATTCATAGACCTAGCAAAAGGGATTAGTACATTTTATTTCAGGGCAGGAGATGATCCTGTCATTAATGGGTGATACTTTCATCATCTTTTAAACCGGAGGAATTTCCTGGGTGACAAGACTGTAAGGACATATCAGAGATCCACAGCTGTGAGCTTTATCTGGACATGCACTGCTTTACTCACCGTATGCGGACGACGTCCCATCAAAACTGGATTAGGCTGTCAATCACATCTCCCAATGTATATTGTATTATTATTTTTTGAAAATGTCACTGAGATCAGAGTAATTTCTTGGCTAATTGCATCTTGTCTCTTCTTAATACCGTGCATTTAATGGTTTCATTACCTGACGTGACAATCACAGTTTCCGGCCCAGCATTAAAGGGAGTTTTCATTTCTCTTCTTTTCTTTGCACACACATATACACACTCATATGCATCCAAGGAACTTCTTTAATAAGAAAGAAAAATATGTTTAAGGCACCTCTATGTTTTATGAAATAAAATGTATGTGTAGCATTTCTTGTTTTCCCTATGGTTTAGCATATACATAATAGTTGAAATTGTTTCTGTAATCCCCAAAGCATACCCAATGCTTAATACAGCATTTTTCCTTTCTGCTATGGAAATAGATTAGAGAAGATATTAACCTTTAAGAAACTGTCACTCATAACTCACATTGACTGTGCCTTTCTCTAGAGAATCTGCTCCAAACACAAAAATATTGGTGTTTCAGTATTACCTATTTAGCCATGAGAGATTCATTTGGATGAACATTAGGTTTCATTAAATCCTACTTTGGTGCATACAGCTCTAGTGCTACCTGTTACCAGTAAAAAAAAAAGGGCAACAAGAGATATTAAAATCCCTATAATAATGAGTTGTTCTGAAAACATAGTTATTAAAAGTCTCCCTGAACATGCTCAAGTTTAGATTAAAAGAGGTACAGGAGATACAGGATGAATAATGTAGTGTCCTCATCTCTCACTCATAAGGACAAATAATTTCATGATTTCTGGGTAGGGAAGAAAATAGAACATAGACTTTTATTTTATTCTGTAGCTCTTACAGAACATCTGCACTACCATAATGTGAAATCATGGGCTTTGGGAGTTTAGCGATAGGCCTGACAGGGAAAGAGAGATGTTGTTCTAATCATTGAAATGCAGTAACTCCTAATGAGTTCTGTGGATGATATATTGTAAACTAAAATGATGCTGCTGGTGGTTGGGGTACAAGTATTACTAGTTCAACAAGGGTGCAGAAGCATTTTCGGGATAGAGTTGGTTCAGTTGGTGCTTCTAACGCTTCTCTTGTCCATCAGTGATGGGGAAGAAACTATAATTCTGGTACTCTTTGCTTTTCCTTTTCCACTGAAAATACTAATTGTGAGCTACAGGGTAGGAGACGTGGATAAAAGATGGGCAGATTTTGCCTGGTGTTCTTGGTAGGGGGCGGCAGCTGAAGGATGCAGTTGTGTTTGGATCTGACAGCAGCTGTGGCTTCCAATTCAAATTCACTGTGGCAGGAAGAGAGTGTGAATGCTAAAGTATCCAAGGTGTTTGTAAATACTCTGCTTTGCTACCCATTCAAATCTGGTTTGCATAGATTGCTGCATTGCCGGTATAAATGTAGAATGACATTTATAAAAAAATAATGTGCAACCGGTGATGAGTTTTCCTTCTAAATGTTTTTTATGACAGTACTGCACAATTCATTGGTATTCATATAAACTAGAGAAAGACTGATGATTAAAAAGCAGCTTCTGACTACAGTGTATTTCAGGAGAGAAAATTAATTGTGATTTTATCAAAAGCTTTCTTCTTGCACATGATTTCAAGGATTACCTATATTTTAGCTACAGGTAGATTTCAAAGTTAACGAATTGTCCGTTGGTCTTGCAAAAATGACTTGCTAAACTAGTTGAGAATTCTTTTTTATTGAGTTGGATAGTCGAATGTCAAAGAGCTTTCAAGCATTGAGAAGTCAAGTAGTAGTCATCAGGCGGCCACTCTTAAGTAGATGACTTTATTAGTAGGCTGACCTCAGTACATTTCCAAATGGACTTCTAAGTGGTGCATTAATTTCTCTTATAAGTACTGGAATGTGGAAATCATTTGTACTAGGACCAGTTGCCCCTCTGTGTATCCTTCCATACCTGTTTTCTCAGACCCTTCCTTCTGGAGGTCTCATTATTGTAGTTAAAGCTACCAATGAAACGGGTAAGGATTAAAGATAATGTGGAATTCCAGGACCTGTTTTGGGGTAGTGAAGAATAGATTTGGGAGAAGTGAGTGGGGACTTTAAAAAGATGAGAGATAGGGCAAGCATAGCTACATTTCAGTTTTTATATGAAGAGGGCACTGTCACATGGCTGCATTTTCGAGCTGTATTTGCGTTGATTGGACTGTGTCATTTTTTAGCACATTCAGATGAACATGAGCTTAGGCCTCAGTTTTCATATGGTGCCTCTTTTATTTTAACTTGGACATCTGTGACCCTGTGCAGAAAAGCTCCTGACATAGTCTGTTGCTGCAGAACATCATATTTCACTATCGGAATGCTTGGATTTTCCATTTTTGCCTTATCCCACTGGGTTCACCCTTGTTGTCTTGGCTAACAAATGAGACAGCCACCACCATTTGGCCTGAAGAGTCCAAGGTGATAGATGGCCAGGTGATCCTCAACTGTTTTTCATAGTGTCTCCTGAATAGATAAATGTGTCAGAATTAAAAGATAGTTTATGCTATGGCATGAGAAGAGAAAAATGAAATAAAGCTGTGTTGTCACCTGCTTGATAATGAATAAACACCAGAGATCGATGCGTATGCTCCTCTGGAGAAGATCACTAGTGACATTGAAGTGTAACTTAGGAGACAGCAAGCAATGCCTTGATTAGAAGAATTACCTAGGCAATGCCTTGCTGTTATACTGGGAATTATAGTTGACAACTCCAAGTGTGTCAGCAGTAGAAGCTTTGACCATGGACTAAACCAAGGGTGGCTTCCTTTAAAGTAGGGAATGCTTAGTGTGGACTTCAGTAGACTCACAACCCTCGTGGAATAGTGTGCAAACTTTGTGCAAATGCGATTTTGCCTGTTTGTGTGGAGAGGCTCTCAAAGAGTCTATGATTGAAAAATAGATGAAGAACAATGAAGACAATGAAATATCAAGGTTGTTAACAGGGGATATTCCATCAACATGGAATTTTTATCATACATATTGTTTGGTGCCAAAGCCAGTGAGTGAGTGAAGAATCACAAGGAGTCAAAACTACCCATAAACATCTCTCAGGAAAGCACATTAGAGACTAACACATTTTGAAAAGGCCAAGCCACTGGTTGTCTCTCTCTGTAGCTGAGCCAGGGATTCCTGTGCCTCCTTCACAGTCACACTAGGGAACAGTAAATGAAAACACCAGCAAATTTAAATTGTTCTGTTGACAAATTTTGGCTGAGCACATTTATTTGAATTCAAACAGGATAAAAATGCATTTAATTTTATGGCTTCTACTGAATTTGATCATGCCAATAATATTTGAGGGTGGTGAGGTGGGTATATAATTATTCCCATTTTACATATCAGGAAATTGAGGCTCAGAGAGATTGATTGAATTAAACACTTTAGTTTTTAGATGGAGAATCCTCTTACTTTGACTCAAAGAGATGAATTGTATTACTACTTTTAGCTCCATATAGTAAGTGGCAGAATAAAGATTAGAATTTATTTCTCAACATCTAATTCAAGAATGTTTTCACTGAGAGGACAACGTCAGTAATTCTAAACAGCAAAGATTGTTGGCAATGATAGAAATAGCAAAAATACCATAATTGTAATATAATAATATTTAAGGGTTTTTTAAATCCTTACCTTAAATGTGTTTTTTCCCAGTTACTGAATCTTTCATTTTTTCATGTTTTTCACATGCATTACAAGTTCAAGTTCCAGTGGAAACACAAACATTATCAATTTTCATACCCATCAAGTTAATCCTGTCATTTGAGCTTTTATGAGCCTCTAGGGAGATGATATATACATAAAGGTCTTTTGCAAATCTATAAATATAAGACATTATTATAATAAGTTCCAATTTTATGAGTGATATCATTGCTATGGTTACCACTACTACTACATATCAGTTTAGTTATGGTGTATGACTGTGGTTTTCAACAGGAGGAGGGGTGGAGAGAGCAGGGTGTAGAATGACCTGGAAAGATGATCACAATACATGTGATGCCCTTATTCACCCTAACTCAACTTGCACCTTCCTCCATTCTTCAAGATGCATGAGAATCCCAGGGATTTGAGTGTGCATATTTTAATCAACAAAAAGAGACTTCCATGTGATTCTGGGTTATATATCTTGGTTGAAACCACTAATCAGTTCTTTTAGGAGTAAACTCATTCATTTCCTCACTCATCCATCAAATACTTTTGAGCATCTACCACATACTAGGCACTAAGTTAGATGGATAATTCATTACTAGCTCAAAAGGCAGTTTCCATTTCTGCAATTTTTTATTTATATCTGCTAACAGGAGCATACTGTGAAGACACTAATACTTCATCCTGATATATGCATTTACTATAATTTAGTAACCGACAGACAAATAGAAAAATTTAAGCACTACTATCCACACCGGAAACAGTGGACCTGGTCAGCTCCCAGTTTGATGTCTCCAATCTCCTACAGCTATCATGTTTGGGGGGAAGAAGAGACATAGAAAGGGAGAGGTCAGAGAAGTGCCCAGTGGGTCAAGGGTATTATGGCCTTTTAAGATAGCTGCTATTTTGATACATGGTAATAATGCAAAGCAATGCCTTGTTACCACTATATATACCTTCTTGTTGGGCTCAAAGATAGATCTTTATATTGAAACTCAGCAGATACAGAATAAAAATTAGAAGATGAAATAACAGATATTCAGCCAATGCTCTGTGTAGCTAAGGAATCCTCATGGCTAAGTTGTAAGGCTAAGGGGGATGAACAATTGTTGCTCATTACTAACCGGTACCTCAGACAGAGCTGGAGGTTTCATATATACACGAAATGAGGGGAAAGCTCCAATGACAGGATTAACCCAAGGGGTATGAAATCTACATATATAGTTTTCTATTTTACTTAAAACATCCTCTTTTTCCTTTTCCTGTGGCCTTTCTTGCATGGCTCATTCAATTTGTTGCTTCTACCCCTTCAAAAAAGCATCCAGTAACATGGGTGCTTCACCTGACAGAGACCTAGCACTGAACCTCATGATTTATCCAGTCCTTGCATCTGAATTGCCCCCACTTCAGAAGAGTTTAGGTGCTCGGATCCTCCTTATTTTTTTTACTCTGTACTTTTCATGTTTGGGGGGATGTTTTCATGCCTATTAAAAACCGTGGCTCCTCTGAATATGGCTACGTCACTTTAGATTACTTCGGGAGACTGTACTTCCTAGTTGGATCTGGGCTTGGTACCATCAGCACAAACGCAATTCTGACACCTCATTTCCAACTGCCTTTCCGATTTCTTTCAATTCTGTTTATGCTTCTCTACCACATAATTCCATAATTCTCAAATTCGGCTCTACGCTAGAAGAAGCCAAGGAGTTTCTGAAAATATAGAATCTAGGGTCAAATGGTAGATCTGCTGAATTGGTGTTTCCAAGGTGTCACATTCTGGGATGATGAAAGGACTTACGTCTGTACTGACACATCTGGTAGCCACTAGCTACATGTGAGCACTTAGATTTATAGTTAAAGAAAACTAAAAATTTAGTCCCTTGGTTGTTCCAGCCACATTCCAGTGTTCATTGGTCACACATGACTATCGTCGGCCTACTTTCAGTTTGTGAACACCACAAAACTATCAGAGAAGCCCTGCTTCGTATCTCTCAGGGTAGAGAGCCACAAGGTCAGGTGACCCATCACCCTCTGATTTTACATGGAGATTGATATTCTCAATTAAAAAAATAATAAAAAGTTATTTTTGGTATAAAAATGATCTGGGTCCCTTCAGGGGGAACAATTACACAAGTGTCCAGTGAGTCCAGCCCAGGGGTTAAGGAAGGGGAAGGTCTGAAAAGGGAAAGGGCTGGAAGGTTTGAGAGAGGTGGCCGACCCTCATTCTCAGACAGAAACTGAAGTTGTCTAGAAACATGTTGGTGTGAGCCCAGCAAGGATGTTGTGGCATCTGTCTTTGACTCACAATTTTAGAACATGGGGAATAAAAACAAATTTAAAAAGAGATCTGTTACATAACTGAGAGGATGTAGTTGATGCTCAGATAACTGATTACTATGGTAGAAAATACTGGCAGAATATTTGCTTGACAGTAGATACTCACTCACTCACTCACTTGCTCACTCACTCACTCATATGAAGATGATCCAAGATGTTTCATTGAACAATGTAAAAAGGATGCAGAAGATCTTTGTATATATTAATTAGGAGAAACATGAACTAATTAATTAGTAACTGAAAGACAAGTAGACACTGATGGACAAGTAGGTCAACTGGAGTGCGTTGTAACCAAGTTAGATACAATCACTGAGTGAAATAAGGATGCATCGAAAGTGTGGAGATTGTGATTTGTCTCTTGGTCTGCACCTGTAGGCAGTGGCTGGACTAGGTGATGCAAGAACAAAACAGTGAAAGTCAAATGGGGGTCACTGTTCCTGTGAACCTCCAAAGTGACTTTTATAGGTCAGACTCAATGTTAAATGTAATAATGTCAATATGTACGAAACCTGCTTTTAAGGTATGACTTAGGGCTAAATTTCTTCCTTGGAACACAGGCACACATTGACAAAATAGATTTCCTATGTAACACAATATCTTATATACAATACAGGGCCACGGCCCATCACTTTCCTCCCTGCCAGCTAACCATGGCCCAACCAACGTCTGGGATTATCAAGGGAAAAGATTTAGACAAATAGAAAAAAAAGGGATTTCTGCTTGCAGAGAGGATCCTAGGAACCCTGTCAGCTGCTACAGAGGGACTCTCCAGAGTAAAAAAACTCCTGATAAAAAATGGAACCATTTGCCATATAGATTATTTCCATCTCCAGCATAATATTTTAGTAATGTCTGCTCTTTTTCACTTGGTTCTGATGAGATCAACATAACTACCAGTTCTGAAAATTATAAACCTCACCAGGGGATAAAATTATCTACATCACTGTCAAGCAACACAGGAAGGAAACAGTTTGCAGACGTAAATGTTAACTTTCCTTTTCATCTGAGACATCTTCCCTCTACATCCCGTACCGCACTGCGTGACAATTTCTTAAAAATACAGAAAATGTGCCTATTTGAAGTGTTTCTGGCCACCATTTTGTTTATAAAGATTAACCGAATGACTAAGCTCACCAAAGGTATTTTGTTTGTTCAAATTTAGTAAAATACTCTAAGACCTGTCATAGAACAGAAAGACATAATGACAAGTTTTAAATGACAAGTAAGTAGCCAAGTTAAAACAAAGATTACACTAGTTTGGTAAAATCGTTGAGTTGTAATATAGACTAAAAATGATAAGTTGCATGTATCAATTTAATCAGCAGTTTTTAATAGGAAATCTTATTTCACTAACATTACAATTATGTGAAACATTTAAATCTATTTTTATTATATACAATCCTCTCATTTATTTGTTTGTTTTATTGTTGTTCAGTTACAGTTGTCCCTCCATTTTCCCCATTGCTCACCCCTATCCCATTCCCCCAACTCCCACAGTCAATCCTCCCCATTGGCTGTGCCCATGAGTGTCCGTTCATGTTCCTTGGCTTGCCCCTTCCCTTCTTTCCCTGTTATCCCCCTTCTACCTCCCATCTCCTCACTGTCAGTTTGTTCTTTGTTTCCAAGTCTCCAGTTCTGTTTTTATTATACAAAATTCTTACCCTCTGTAGAGTTACAATTTAAGGTGATAGTAATTCTAGTGGTAAAATTTCAGATTACAATTTATACTAATACCTAAAATGAATCAATCAGTGTCAGCCATATAGGTAACAGATTTGCTAGTAGGTTAGGCAGAGCATAGAATTTGCAAAGGTATCAATCCTATAAAGCTAGCTTTAACTCCATTGTGTTTGGAAGCAGTTATGGTTAAAGAATTTCTTTGTAAACGGATGGAGTAGATGGTACTCAGGCTCTGTATGTGACTCTGGACAAGTTATTTATTGTTCCATGACTCAGTTTTATAGTAGATACTATAAAATAGTGTCTACTTTAGAGTATTATTATGAGGCATAAATGAGATTATGCATATAAAGCAGTTGGCATAATGTCTGACACGTACCTATTCAATGAATATTGAAATATTGTTTTTTATTTCAATTGACTTATATTCTTGACTCCAGTTATATAGACCTTGCTTTTTTCTTGAGGATATACTTTAAAACATTTAAGGATTTTTTGTTTTAGATACATGTTAATTGAAAAGTATTTAAACAGTGTAGAAGTATAAAAGATGAAAAGGCAAAAAGATCATGGATTTTTTTCAGAGATTTTTAGGTGCATATAGAATGATTCTTACTTATATAGTTTTATATTGTTTATATAGTTCTGCGACTTGCTTTTACCATTTCAGCAGATCTACTTTGTTCTTTTAACCACTTCACTGTATTCTGAAATAAGGGATAAATTCCATAACTTATTTGATCATTATCCTAATGAAAGGCTCTAGATTACTACCAATTTTTCAGGATAGGATTTTTATTTTGTAAACAAAATTTGTTTTTAGAAGCTAAAATAGAAACTCTTATTTCCCCAAATGCTTTATTTTTCCAGTGAATAAAATATAGCTTCGCGCTACAGGTCTCAGGCAACGATGTGTGAATTGACCTTTGCCATGGTCTGAATGTCTGTTAGTGAGGGTTTCATCAGTGGGATTGGTGTTCTTGTAAAAGAGACCCCACAAAGTTCCCTCATTCCCTCTACCATATGAGGATCAGCTGTGAAACAGGAAGGTGGAACACAGTCAATGTACTCAGTATGGTGTGTTGACGTTGGACTTCCCACCCTTCAAAACTATCAGAAATAAGTTGCTGTTGTCCATTAGCTACCCAGGGTGTGGTTTTTTGTGGTAGTAGCCCAAGCAGACTAACATAGCCTAGACACTTTCAAGAGATTTCTATGATCCTCTCTTGCTGTAGGATAATGCTTGGTGACAAAGACTACATTTTTTTTTTACCACATTTTTAAAAATTTAATTATTGTTCGAGTACAGTTTTATGTCTTTTACTCCCATCCCAGCTCACCCCCCCCCAGTTCTCCCCACCTCTCTCTCATTTCTGCCCCCCTTAGTTTTTGTCCATGTGTCCTTTATACTTGTTCCTGTGAATCCTTCCCCTTTTCCCATGAAATTTCCTCCCCTCTCCTCTTTGGTCCCTGTCAGCCTGTTCTCTATTTCAGTGTCTTTGGTTATATTTTGCTTGCTTGTTTGTTTTGTTGTTTAGCTTCCTGTTAAAGGTGAGATCATATGGTATTTGTCTTTCACCACCTGGCTTATTTTACTCAGCATAATGCTTTCCAGTTCCATCCATGCTATTGCAAATGGTAGGAGCTCCTTCTTTCTTTCTGCTGCATAGAATTCCACTGTGTAAATGTACCATAGTTTTTGGATCCATTCATTTACTGATGGGCACATAGGTTGCTTCCAACTGTTGGCTATTTTAAATTGTGCTGCTATGAACATTGGGGTGCATAGGTTCTTTTGGATTGGTGTTTCAGGGTTCTTAGGATATAATCCTAGCAGTGGAATTGCTGGGTCAAACACCATTAAAGTCCTGGAGGAGAACATTGACAGGACAATCTCAGATAAATACTACATTTTCAAAGGTTCTTTCTTCCTTCTGGATTTCTTGTCATCTTAAAAACACACACTAACTACCTTTGGTTGATAAGGTTCACAAATGGGCCCAAGGATAAAAATACAGGCATTGACAGAGATCACATTTGAACTCAAGACTCAAAAGCATTCTGCTCTTTCACCAAAGTAACTGAAAATGGTCAAATGACAAGAAACAAATCTAATCAAATCACAGGATTTATATAGCACAATTAGATATACTTTAAACCTTAATTATACACAATTGCAGTGTGGGAACAGAATCTAAACCTCTGTTTTTTAATCACATCATGCTATTCCCCTGTTCAAAATCCTCCAATGGCTTCCCAGCACTCTCAAAATAAAATCCAAGCTTTTCATGATGCTGTCCACTGGCTGTTTGATTTGGCTGCTCACCAACTACCATGTACTCAGCCCACTTGGCTTTAGCCATTCTAGCCTTTGTGAAAGTTCCAGCAACTTGAGAAGCATCTAAGCCTTTGCATTTGCTTCCTGTGCCTGAATGTTTTTCTGCAGATCGATGCATGGCTTGCTCCCAAACTTCATTCAAATTTCTGTTCAAATGTCACCTCCTCTTTGAGAGGCTTTATGACCTAATGTGATCATCCTAAGACCCAGCACTTCTCTCTGCTTCCTTACTCGGCCTTATTTTTTCCCCAGCACTTGTCCCTCTCTCACCTCCTGGGTATTTCCTGGCTTCCCCCAGTACAATGTATGCTACCAAACAGGGACTGTATGCTACAGAGGGACTTATTCCTCTGTACTCCTGTCACCCAGAACATAGCCAGGTGCGGAGTGAACACTTAGGGGGCTTTTGCTAAAAGATTATATGATTGCCTCAGCCAATGTTTGCCAGTTTATTTTTTAATATTTATTTTTTGTACAAATTAAGTGACCCCCTGTCTTACCTCTGGTCATATATATTGTTCCGGGTATTTCTTGGAAGAACATAATTTAGCAGAGGCTGTTTTCAGTATTTAAATAAAGCTAACTAAGTATGCCTGTACCTTCATTATTTTTAACTTTTATGAAAGGATCATGAACTACTTTTATTGAACACTGAAGTCATTGAAATATTGTCAGAAAAGTGCACAAGGCATAGCGCTGATTTTCACAAACTTCACAAGTGAGACCCTCACACATGTCAAGAGAAAGAACATTACCAGCACCCAAGATGCCCGCCTTGTTCCTTCCAGTCACTACCTAGCCTTCCACCAAGGGCACTGTGACCTTGGCTTCGAACAGCATAGATTAATTTCACTTATTTTTCACATATCTTTAATAGTCATTTAAATTCTCTGTTCACAGTGTTTGTCCTTTGTTTAGTGCCTGCTCTCCAAAGGCCTAGAGTTTTTTTTAGAGAGAAAAAAAATCAAGCCCTTTAGCATCTCATTCTCTGAACAGTTTTTCAGGAGCGAAACTGCAAAGCCTTGTTGTAATTCTCAATAGACACAGAATATACAAGCAATGAGCTGAGAGTTGAATGCATTTGATCTGTGAAATGATTTGGGCTCAAAATACATTGGGGAATAGCAACTTTTTTGCATGTGTCATTTTAAAGCTAAACAATATTTAGTAGAATATTGAGCAAAATAATGAAATATATCAGTAATGGTAATATATTTAGAAAAACATATACAGCCCAACAGTGCACTTTAAAGAGATGAAAATTATCTGAAAAACATGATTCCTGGTTTTAGTACCTTCCGGGAAAAAAAGGATGAAAAAACATAGGAGAAAATGATAAGAAATTAATGTATTTAAAATACGACAGTAAATTTCAAGAGCATTTTCATGGAAATTAGGAGCATCTATTATAGGATTAAAGAATGTGTTGCTGATTCATTTACGATGGCTATTGCACAGATGGTATTAATATCATTATATCATTGAATCCTTTATGTAGTCATCTTAATATTTTTTTAACCAAGATCAATTATTTTAAGCCCAACATATGTATTTAAAACCTATCACCATGTAGATTTGTATCATCTGTACCTTTCGTTGTTGGGAGTGTCTGTGTTTGGGTGCACAGTCGTGCTGTTTAGGCACCTCTCGTGGTGCTGCAGTGAGAGAAAGCCTGTCTTGCTAACAGCAGCTTGTGTGTTTATCGTGTGAGGGTGGCTGCAGGGGCAGATGGTCTCAGTTTGGGTCATTTCTCAATGTAACTCATTTGCACTTTGTATTCAAGCACCTGTAGCACCCAGAGCAAATATGCTCTGAGAATGGGCAAGTGTCTCAGTAAGACAGTTTCGAGTGAACAGTCAAGCCTGGCAAGTGGGGCTTGCTTTCCCGTGGCTGAAGGCAGGTCAGAGAGATCGTTTTCTCTCTAGAACCTAGGTCTTTGTGGGTATCACCTGGAGGCTGTGTTAAACCACTGATTGTTCAGTGCCCACTGCCCCTGGGTTTCTGATTCAGTAGGTCTGAGAGGGAGCTTCACAGTTTGTGTTTCTACTTCTAATAAGTTTTCAAATGACGCTGTTGCTGCTGTTGCAGGGACCACACTTAGAGAACCACTGATCCCCAGACAGATGATACGACTCGAAGAACAGTGGTCTGGCTGCAGACAACCCATTTGCTACAGTTCATTTAGGGAGGCCTACATGCACCTATAGGAAGTATTTTAAAAAATGCTTTCTGAACACATCAGGCAGTTAGGTCCTGATCCTTTGGTAGCTTAGTCCCTTTGAATCTCTCCCAGTACCTGGCTTGTATGGATTTACATTGGCAGGGGTGGGGGGAGTAGTGAGGGAAAGGATTGGGATATAGTTTTGGGAAAATAGCTTGCCAAGTGGTTTTCATCCCTTTTCCTGTTTGATAATTACTGAAAGCACCTCACCTGTTGTTCTCTATTGCCTTAGTGGTTTATGTCAGAGAACTGCTTAATAATGGAAGACATTTGTTTTTGTCAGCAGCGATTAGTATCTTCAGGCTGCGCTGGCTGCTCAAGCACCCGCCATTCCCTGAGCACCCTCTCTGTGACAGATGAGGGCGACCCTTACTTTCCGGAGCCTTTTGTCCACTGTGGGAGGGATATGTGTGAACTGGTGAAGAGTAAGTGCTGGGGAGAGAAGACCCAAACCTAGGGTGCTGTATGGCAGCTGAAGGACTATCGGGGGTTCTGTTAAAGAATAGCCCCACCCTCAAATAAGAGAGAAAGGGCGGGGGAGAGAGAGAGAGAGAGAGAGATTGGGAGATCTGAGTGGTCTTAAAGGATCTGCAGGAATTTTATTACTGGAAAATGCTGCTTGTATAGAATGCTTTCTACAGTGACTTTCTACCCACTTCAAGAACACTCTCAGCATAAAGGAAACCTTGTCATAAGTTCTGTACTTGCTTGGTTAGATTTTGGAAATATTGTTTATTGATATGAATTAAGTATAAAATTAGGGATCATTTGATAATGAAAAAAGCAGTAGGGTTAGAATATAGAGAAAATAAATATAAGTTCACCTTTGTAAGTTACTAAGATGCCAATGGCAGGGTGGTCGTCAAATTGAACTGTTAAGGTCTATCGCGTTTCAGGAAAAACCTTGAAATGGCCACTAGAGACTTCTTGCTTGTTCTGATCAGAGCTCCTGCAGCTCAGACCCAACAGCTGGGCCCCAATGTCCAAGCAGCTGCTCATCAGAGAGTCTATCAAGTTATCTCAAGAGAAGATGCCTGAGACAGAAAAAGAGAGTAGGAGTCCTAACAAATGGATCAGCTACCTGAGATAGACCTGAATAGATGGCTGTTTTTCCAAAGCATAAGAGGACCTGCTTCTGTCACTGTTGGCTCGGCAGCCAGGCCGGTTCAGAGCCCAGTGCGGGTCTGAACATTCTCTGTTGGTAACAATGTCCTCACTCAGAACTTCACGAGGGCCCTACATATTTTCCTGACTAACTGTTCTCCCCCTGGGCTGTGGGCTTCCCCTGCCTGTGAGAGAGTGGGGGCTAGGGACTGCAGAAGTGGCACTAAACACATGGTCGTTAGTGTTAGTCTTCTCTTCTTTCAGGAACTCCACCCACAGTCAGGGCCTGAAGAAGGGCTGAAGGCACACACAGAATGACCTAATCCTGTGCATCCTAAAGTATGGTAAGTGCACGAGCTCAGAGATGAGAGACAGCACGATACTTTCTTCTGAAAATCTGAACTTGCTACTAGATACAATGAGGATTTATTGAATTTTTTAAACAAGGGAATTATGTAATAATGTCTGTATTTGGACAGTTCTCTCCACTGATGGTATTGAGGATGCATACAGAGCAGGTAGAAACTAAGTATAGAACCCCTTTAACACTACATTTTTTTTCATAGCAAATAGTGGATGAAAAGGATTCCAGTGAACCCATAAAATAAACTTTGCTCTATCAAAAATGTGAATTTAACTCCCATATTAAAACTTTATATGTGAATTAACTCCAATATTTAAAACTCGTCACGAGCTCCATATGACTGAGAAAATGGTCCTCAATTTACTTGATCACTGCCTATCAGTAAAGAAAATAGTTCAAAAATCCTCCCGCTCCAATATATGTGTATTTATTTATTAGTAAAATATCTCCTTACAAAGTCTATATATTAAGTGCTTTAAAAACAAATAAATAGGAATTTGAAAGCACAAAGTATAAATAAATATAATCAGAAGTCATGTTTTCTTTCTAATTTCCAGAGGACCATTGCACGCACTTTGGAAGTAGCAGCCCTGGAAAACAGAGAAGTGGTTCTTTAGCACGAAATGTCAGCTCCTCATGAAATGACACATAGGCTCCTCCCTTTTCATGGTCAACCACCAATGCCTCTAAGGCAAGTCTCTGTAGTGGCCTAACTGTGCCTCCCCTCCGGGTCTTCCTTCATGCTGATTTCTTTATATGAGCTGTTACTCTTCCATCACTTTCTTCTCTTTGTCTGGCTCTCTAAAGCATCTGTGTCATACTGGTGGACAGTATCTGTACAGAGGTCTCTTCTCCTCCCCTATACAATGAGCTCCTTGAGAGAAACGTCTATATCTGAGGCTTTGCCATATTTCCAGTTGAACTAAGCAGACATATTTGCTACACCCCAAGCCACAGATTGAATTGATGCAAATAGAAGATGTATTTGAAGAAATGGAAAGGACCAAATACAGGGTGGGGGTATATATACATGTACCACTTTTTTCTCAACTCTATTTTTCTGCTAACTGTAGACATTTTATCAATTATAAAAAGACATTTCTAGTAGTAATAATAATAAGTTCTAATAATAATAACACTTCATGAATAGGTTTATCCTGATAGATATATCAGACAGACTATTTCTGGAGAGTAGTTTAATTGGTAGTTAATCATACTTGGAACTTCCTTTCAAGGAATGATAATAATACCTTATATTTACATTTGGATTTATTATTTCTATCTGATTAAATTTAGAATATTGACTTTCAAATATACTTCCTTCAGTGACCTGACAGATAGGGTAAGACTCTTTTCGAATACAGCAGGCTTTCGGAAAACACTGTCTAAGAAGGTGTGTTGCAAGAGAGCAGTCATCTGGGTTAAATAGGTGAACATGCCTTTTGAAATACTTATCTTACAGAGACGTATCAGCATGTTATAGTTTCCAAAGTTTTTGATAATAAAATGCCTCCATTCAAGAAATGCCTCAGTGAACTACCCAGGTTCCACAAAACTTTGAGAAACCCTGATTTAAGGCATTGAAGGCCTTAGAAGGGAAAACCACCAGGTGTTTACTGGAACTATCAGGGGGAGACACTATGTAAAGTATATGATTACCTAACCATGATGCTGTGCATTTGAAACTAATGCAAAATAATATTGAATGTAAATTATAATGGAAAGAAATTATTTTAAAAATTAAAAAATATAAGGCACACCTTGTTTGGTACTGACTACATGAAATCACAATCGGCTGTTAATATTGTAACAATATTATAGCTCAGCCACTGGCTTTTTTAGCACACCCCAGAGAGTATGGTCTTCAGAAGAGAAAAAATTTGATGTACAAATGAAAAAATATCTCTTTACCTGTTAAATTTTCAAGAAATATTTGTTGATTAAGGTCAATTTCAAAGCATAAACAGGTCAGAAAAGATAAACCATGGTGACAGAGATTAGAGACGTTGCAGTTGAGGGGACACTGTGAGCACACTGGGTGGGAGCAGGTAAGACTGGGGTGCACAGGGGGCAGCAAAACGGCTCCGAAGATTTAAAGACACGTGCTAAACCCTAAGTCTTGGCATTGATGCAAGTACTGGGTTTGCAAAGTTGTAGTCATAGGACTATTGTCTAGAAACTTTCTTTAAGAAACTTGAGAAGCTTTTTAGATTATCATCCTGACTACGATTTCTTATTTGCTTGCAACTGTTTCATGAATAAGTAAAGAGAACTGTGTTTCTGGGCAACCCTTCTTGTTACCACTTGTGTGTGACTTACCTTCCCACATGGGCTATGAGTTCTTAGTGAGCACAGATCATGTGAAAGACATTGAGACATTTCCTTTATTGGCTACAAAGTTTTCTGGCCACGAAGGTGCTGTAGAAATTCATTAGTGATGAACAAAAAAGCTGTGGTATAATTAAGAATTTGGCCTTTATTTTTAGCTTCTAGGAAAAAAGACTCAATTCTTGGAATTTCCCGAGGAGTAGAACATCTTTGTTATTTATGAGCCCCTTGGATCACATATAATAATGTATGCTGATGAGTTGACTCTTCATGGTCCCCCCAGTAGCTTTAGGATGAAGGCTGGTCATACTGGAAAGACCACCCCTGTGATTAGAGGATTGGAACTTTGAGCTACTTTCTATCACTGGACCACCTACTCTCTGGGGAAGGAAGGGGCTCGAGATTTAATTTAATCACTGGTCAATGAGTAAACTGATCATACCTATACGAATGCAATCCCCCTACAGGATGGAAAACTCCAGACAACAAAGCTCAGTGGAGCTTGCTGGTTGGTGAACATATCAATGTGTCTGATGAGTGACGTGTCCTCATTCTATTGGGAGAGGACCTGAGAGCTCTACTTGCAGGGTCCTCTCAGACCTCACCCTATTTGTCACTTCCTTTAGATGACCTTGATTTATAGTCTTGATGACAAAATTGTATCCCACTGTGAGTCATTCTAATGAATTACTGAATCTGAGAGAGTTATGGGAACCCCGAAGTTTACAGCCATTTGGTAAGACTGCTGACAGTCTGTAGACCCCTAAACACATTACTGGGGTCTGAAGTAAAGCAGTTTATGGAGAACTGAGCCCTTAACTTACAGGGTCTGCGCTAACTCTTTGTGGTCTGTGCCAGAATTATTTTCTAGGTTGCTAGCAATGTTTTATTTCTTTAAATTGTTTTTTCAATTGCAGTTTACATTCAATATTATTTTGTATTAGTTCAGGTACACAGCATAGTGGTTTGATAATCATATACTTTACAAAGTGGTCCTCCCTGGTATTTCCAATACCCAACTGGCAACATACATACTTATTATTATATTATTGACCATACTTCCTGTGCTGCATTTTACATTCCTGTGACTACTCTGTGACTATTTTGTAATGACCAATCCTTTCACATTTTTCACTCGGTCCCTACGCACCTCTCTCCTCTGGCAACCATCAGCCTGTTCTATATGTCTATGAGTCTGTTTCTGTTTTCTCTGTTTTTTAGATTCCACATATAAGTGAAATTATATGGTATTTGCCCTTTTCTGACTGGCTTATTTCACTTCGCCTAATACCCTCTAAAGCCCAGAACTTAGTTGCAGTTCACCAGTGGGTATCAGGAGATGAATCAACAAAAGGACATTAGTGTTGTAATTCCCCGAGGAGCACTCTTGGTTTTAGGGGCAGGGACACTCTTATTTCTGCTGCTGTTGTTTCACCCTCAAATAGTGCATTAGATACTCATGGAGGTTGCTTAATATGTGTGCTGTACAGAATTAGATGTGTCAAACACTGTGATCCTGTGACCAAGGACTAATCCAATCTCAAGTGAGCACACAAACTTAAGCAAAAATAGAAAGCTGTCATTGTTAATGGATTTTATACACCTGACTTTGGAAGTAATTGGAACCTCGTTATGCTGTACTTGCTGTGTCTCAGTACTTCCTTATTCCATATGCATTTGAGTATACTCTTCAAAAAGATGCAGAAAAAAATGTTAAATATGCCATGAGTAAGGTTCAGGATCGGAATTCAGTGTCTGGATTTCTGATCTGGGAAATGATCACTCAAATGGTCAGGACTGGGAATGTGAGCTGAGTCCAGCCTTAGATCTTTTAGGTGGTGTGAGGGTACCAAACTGAAGTGTTTGCCTCTGGGAGTCAGGCTCCGAGGACGCCACCCAGTCCGGCACTGTGCAAGTACAAGATCCAAAGAGTGTTCTTTCCATTTTGGGAACCTCCAGGGAGGTTTCACCCGATACCACAATTCTCTCTGATTTGCCTGTTTTCAAGAGGTGAATCATCCTTTTATAGGACTCTTGTTTAGATCTTAATAATCTCCTATTGCCTTTTCCCTTCGCCTTCTTGTTGTTTGTCCTCCTCTTCTTCCTCTTACCTCCTTCTCTGTCTCTCTTTCTCTTTAACCTTTGGTCACGTGGGCCTTGTTTCCATTTTGCTTTCAGCTGCCCTATGATTCTCCTCATGGCGCACTTAAGACTGCTCCACTCTGGTTGTCTTCACATGCAGAGTTCTTCTGTTTCTCAGTAAGAAACATGGTCTCCAGGTTCCAGAACAGCTGTTAGGACCCTTCCTAGAACACTCACTTTCATAATAATCCTTACCAGGCATGAAGGATTATTACGCAAGTTTGAAATGGACATTCGTTTCATCAGCAAAGAACCAGAACTGACCAAGGTCAGCATCATACTCTTTATCTTACGACCTCCTTAAATTAACTACTTGAAAAACTTCAACTTCGGTTTTTCAAGTAGTTGAAAAACCCAGAAAGAATTTCTTTGGGATATTAAGTTGATAAATGGTCTGACAAAACCACATAGTAAAAAATACTTACGCACCACACCTTTAAAGCCAATTATAACTTAATAAAGTGTTCACAGAAGGATAGAGCGTTTTTAAAAATCACACATTCTATCTCTGTAAATATCAGGAGAGGGCATTTCACTGGGCAAATGGCATTTACAAATTCTGACTGGCGTTTCCTTCTTTGTTGAAAAGGGAACCTAGCTCAGCTGGCAGCAAACAGGACAATAGGCTGTGCAATGTTAAGTCTAAAATGCAGCTTTTTGTGGGGCTTGAACGCTCAAGCTTATGTGAGATAGCATCAGTTTCAGGTCAGAGTGCTGTTCTTAAATGATCAGTAGAGAACAGAAAAAAGGCATTGAAGTGACCTTGCTGAGGGTCTAAAAACTGCACCGAAGCCTTTTCTGCATGATTAAGTGAGCAGAATCTTAGATTAGCTAAAAGCAGTGCAGAAACATAATGAGTTCACTTATTTTGGAGCGTTTAATAACAGTTATAGACAGTTATGTGATCAGGCGGAGTTATGACTTATTCATTCTTTCATTGCTATTAAAATTACTGCATTTGAGGTTTTTAAAGTCATTGAAATAAAAAAAGTCTGATTTATGTTAGGAGAATTTAGCTTGCCCTTTGGTCTTTCAGTTTTTAAATGATATAATTAGACTTTTTAAAGACCATTCTAAAAGCATTATTAGCATTTTGTATAGCAGAAAGTAAATGCATGTTTTGTGGATAGTTTAATTTTAAAAGGGATAATAATACTTGATCCAGACAGTGATATTCATATATTATTAAGGAAAGATTATTTTGTATGAAATTTCTCAAAAGGCAATTGTATAATTTTAGTAATAGACTACACAGAATGTGTGTGGATTTTGCTGTGTGTACACACAGATACTCTCCTTCTAATGCACTCTCTAATTTCATTTTGAATGGACATTACAAAGACATGGAAATAATACAACACAGCTTTCCTCCCATTTGGGAAAGCAAAGATGGGAAGAGAAAGTACAAGAGGATGTATTAACTCATGACCTTTAGCATATTTCCTCCAAAATTACAGAGCCATCTATCAGCCTGGGGGGAGAAAGCTTGCTTTAATCATAACAAAGAGATTGCAGGTGGTTTGAATTAGCAGTAAACAACAATCATTAATAAATTATTTTGGAGGAATATGGAAATGTCATGGATGCATCAACATTTCAATATGATTCTACTCTTAAACTTTTCTTAGGCATTTCATTGTATGCAGATACCATCTTCTGTCTGAATGGTTCAAAATTAGACATTGCTTCCACTTTCGAGTGGGTTATTGCACAATTCATAGAAAGCACAGAGAAACATATCTCACAATGCATCTGTGAAATAAAGCACTGATTTTAGTTGGACACTGTGGCAGGATTATTTGATATAAACAGCTTTGCCCATAAAATTGAGCTAAGTACAGTCTTCTAAATAACAGCTATTTGTGGTGTGTGTTTTGTAAACAGTTTAGATATTTCTTTTGGAAGCTCAAAATGCATTGCACTATGTTATCGAAGGATGCAAATTGAAAAATACATTATTGAAGAGTGAACACAAAGAAGCCCCTTAAGTAGCCAGCAATGGATGGTTATGTAACAATGAGAAACTGTAACCCACCCCACCATTTTCTTGGCGTTGTTTCACCAAGTGCCGACTCTAACTAATTATGTGCCTCACAGATGAACAGCATATTTGTATATGAATCATAGGAACTAGTTTCAAAAGACAAAGACCCCAACATTCAGGAATTTCAGCTCCAGGAGATTCGCTGAGCTTTATCCATGAAGCCAGGCTGACAGGAAGCTAGGATGATGTGAACCCAGGATGACTGAACTAAGACAAGGCACACCAGACCATCACTTGCCTCATTGAAATGGACTGTGCTGGTCTGCTCGTAGAGCACTTTGCAACCTCCTCCTTTAATCTCTTTGTTCTGTTCCCCTCTCCCTCCTAACAAAAAACCTCTGCTCTCAATGAGAGGTGGAGACAGGCTTTTTTACAGGAGTCCCCCATCCTCCAGGAGGTGGGCTTTGAGACATGAGTCCCCCATCTTCCAGGAGATGGGCTTTGTGATGGGCGCCCCCTATCTTCCAGATGGCCGGCATCTGCAGATAAGTCACTTTCCTTTACATCAGCACCTGCCCCTCTAGTATTGGCTTTCCCAGTGGCAGGCAGCTAGACCCACGTTTCTGTCACAATTTCTCATGGTGATAAATGAATGGTCCAACTTGTATCGGTTAAAACATGACTACACACACTTTTAGGAATATACATGTTTATGCCTCTACATTTTATTTGGATGCATTGAAATTTAATTATTGAAGTTTCCCTTCAACCCAAGTGACTCTGGTCAGTTCTTAGCTAGTCTGGAATCGCTAGGTGATCAGTGCTGTTTGTCCTAGTTAATTAATTGAGACAGACAGGTGTCACAGTTTACAGGAAGGCAAGACCAGGCTACCTGGGTAGCAACTGATGGGTCAGAATTGCATATCTCTAGTGACTTCACACCACTGGCAGTATTTTAGGAGGTTCTTCTGAAAATACTCTCACAGTTTCCTGACAGCGATGTTAGCTCCTCCCCGGAACATTTCTGAAGGAACAGGATGGACTGCAAGTACATCAGTCCCACTGACAGGCGGACGCTACAGGGGCTGGGGGTGGGGCCCCTGAGGCAGCCTCCCTCCGATGCAGTGCAGATTTTTGTCCACTAGAGACTGATCTCTGCCCAGTAAACATGTTGCCTAAGGTTTCACAGTTTAGACTTGAACTATGGTCTCAGAGGCGAGAGGCTAGCATTTCATCCACTAAGCTACTTAGTCTTTTCCTTTGAAGGAAGATTGATTTTCAAAAAAGCTATTAACCTTCAGTGATTTATCTCATCAGATCATTTTCATTTTCTTCTGCTTATAATAAGACTATACTATTACATAGTTTTATTCTTTAGTTAATTCAACAAGACTATCTGAAAGGGAGGTGCACGAAAAACATAAAGAAGGCAGAGGTAATAGAAAATTATCAGCAACACTGAAATGAAAATGTTAACAGGAAAAACAAAAGAAACTGAGAAAACGTTATTGCAGATCTTAGATGAAATCATGTAAGACATAATGGTTCTATGTAACCCAGTTTAACAGAAAAACCTTCTGAATGTCACATTGATTCTGAGGCCATACGCCTGCTAATGACACAGGTACCACCTTCCCTCCTCTGGTGAAGAGACAAAGGGGACAGGTTTCATTTTTTGCAGTGACTAAAATATAAGCTAAGGAACCAGTGGTAATTAATTCACATTGGATACATATTCAGAGGTGTGCAAGAAAGAGCAATTTTCAAGGAAATTGCATTAAACACATTCTGTTCTGAGCCCGAAATTAGATATTTTATCTATTTTTAGTGAAAAAATGTGAAAAATGTGTTAAACTATAAACCTGTTCTGTTGTGTTATCCCAAACCCCTTTAAAGTGAACTAGAAATGGGTTGCTTTTCCTACTGAATCATGTTTGATTTATTGCATTATATTGATTGAGTTTCTACTTCAGAAAAGTGTTACATTTTGAGAATAATGTGTTAGCATTAATGATTTTAATTAATTCTTTATAACTGTATGACAGACACTAATTTACATTTCTTCTGGAGTACCTGATAGCAAAAGAAGTTCTGGCATTTTAATTTTTTTTTCATGTATTCGCCAGGCTGAGCAAGAATGGCGAATGTAGGAACACAGCGTTAGGCAGGCACCTGTTCCAAGGAGTACGGGTTCCCCTTGCCTCCACCCCATCCCACTCCACCCCTGACACTCAGGTATGCACAGGGAAAGCCAGACTGAAGGCTTATAATAACATTTCAGTATCTGATGAGGTGCAGCAACAATAGACATCGGTCTCTGCCATTTTTCTGGGCTTATTTAATACATGGTTGAAATTCCTTTTGTTTCTGGTACCGTGAGTTTTTTTAAACTGGTGTTTGGGCAGGTGAGGCTGGCTCAACAATGACAAGTTCTGACAACTGATTCTAAAGAAATCTGAGAAATACAGCTTGTCAGGCTCTTGTTCTACATTTCCTGAGCTGGTTCGTAAGGATACCATGTAAGTAGATTTGAAACTGGAGGACTAAAGGACTAGAAAAATATTTGTGGTAACAAAGTCTATGTTTGTTGAGCAAACACAAGTGACAATAAAGTAACTCTATGGTAGCTGGTTAAAAATCCCCTTCCTAAATATCTCATAGTGTACAATGATTAGGGTGAACAGGATCTTTTTCAGATTTTTTGGTACAGTTCTAATTTCCTCATCCAGTTTTAGTTAAATACAAAAACACTTCATAATTGCTTTTCTGTAGCTGCTCTTCTGAGATTGATATTTGCAAATGAATTTTGATGGAGGTTTGGAAAGGAAGGCTAGTGTTTAAAGTTAAGAAAATAACAAGGGGATAGAAGTAGCGATTCGTGAACTCAAGCGTTCAGCTTTAAGGAAAGGGTAAGTTTTGACTTTGAGAAGGGGGCAAAAACAAAGAGGGCTGACTGTTGCTCCTTATTCCCAGCTTTTCTTTGATTCAACTCAAGTTGCAATTTTGGTTGCAACCCAAAAGAGAATTCTGGGTTGCAGTCTATTGCCTCACTGTTTCTTATCTTGATTCCTTAACGTTCAGAATTCTTTCAGGTCTGCCCCTTTCCTACCCCAAGCCTACTAAAATACACGTTCTTGTTGGATTTCCCAAGTATGACTCCTTCCATGATGGTATCAAAGCCACAATATTCTTGTACCTCTTGGTTATTTTCTTTACCTCATCTTCAGGGAAAAGGAGGAGTAAAGGTGATGAGCCAAAATGGTCAATTGCCCTACATCTGTGATCTTTAGAAAATTTAAAAAATGTTTGGCAAAATAAGGTTTATTTTGGATTTGGCTACTTATGATAAAGTATCCTATCAAAAAATCTATAAGTTGCACTTTGCTACAGAATTTATATTTTTACAGTGTTCAAAATTATTTCTTCAGATACAAAAACACAATGAACCATCATGAAAATGTCTTAGTAATAGCAAATAAAATAATGATTAGCTGGACTTTACTGATATATCCTAACATAATCTCCCATCCCAGATATGAAATTGCAGATTATAATCAAAGTATTAAAATGTATTAGAAGATAGTGAAAAAGTGCAGAACAAAACCTGAGATACACATGCAATTTCTTTTTTTGCTGTATTAGTCAATGCACATTCCTTACCCCTTTCTGCTTACATCCATCAAAATGTATTTGTATACAAATGTATTTGTATCTATTCTATATATAGAATAGATTCAAAAAGAAGATGTAAACCTTAGTTGATCAGTGATCTTATTTATTTTAAACTCTAAGCAGAACTAGCAACGAAGATAGAAAAGTAAGATATGAGCGTCCCAATGTCTCAAATCAAACAAACTTCAAAACCTGCCATCTACTTGGCTAAGATCTTGGGTAAGATGTCACAGGGCTTTGAGGGGCTAAGGCTCTAATGGTTTAGGGTTTTTGTCTCACTCTCTCTGCTCTGTGCACCAGCCACACAGCAAAGGAAACTTCAGTTCCTCGGGGAGTTCCTAATTCCTGGCCGGAGATCTGATTCTTTACCCTGCCCATTTCTCTGTGTGCACACACATCTGGTCTCCATTTCCCCAGCTTTGGATAGCACGACTTGTTTTCTGCTTTGGATTTTTCCTTAGGTATCTTCATGACTACAAAGTTCTTCATAGGTGATAATGCAGGTAGGTGTTCCTCCTATCATTCTTTCAACCTGCTTCAGGCCGTTTGTCCCTCCTGAATTTACCCAGTTCAAATATATTCTAGTGAATCTTGTCCCTGCTGCTCTGTGGGACATGTTCTTGTATTATTTGCCCCACTCTCAAAGGGACAGTCTCTAAACCACTATGTAGCACCAGTGGTTTAGAAGGGACTGACTCCACCAAATAAAAAGTGCAAAAATATTTATGAACCAAATTTTAATAATTTGTTAATGAAGCTATTAGGGTTAGTTGTTAAGATGCTTATTTTGCCAAAAGCTGTGGTAGGATTATTTTTGGGAACTCTGAGTACAATGCACTGCAGAATTAAGCTCCCTTTCCCTTCTTCCACATTGATGCTATACACATCCTGAAGGAGCCTCTATTTAGCTGCCATGTAAAGTCATTTAACTGTTCTTGGCAGAGTCTTGATCATACTGGTTAAACCTACCACTTATGCTAAAGAGCACTGAATTTCATTTAAGTAACAAACGAAAGAGAGAATCTGTTTCTAGTCTTTTTCATTTCTCTATTGAAAATCGGCATGATTTGAAGAATGCAAAATGATTAATTTGTGACCATATAGAATGGAAAGTAATAGAGTGCCATGTAGTTGGGTTTTTTTCCTCTTAAAGGGAAACAAGAAATGTATCATGCTTACCATAAACTGGAAAGGTTAAAACAATAAACCACAAAATCCTGCATTTGCTTTCTCACATGACTTTTACTGTTGTGTCTTAGTTCGTTTGGACTGCTATAAAAAAAACACCACAGACTGAGTGGCTTATAAATAGTAGAAATTTGTTGCTCACAGTTTTGGAGGTTGGAAGATCAGGGTGCCAGCATAGTTGGGTGAGGTCTTTCTTCTGGTCACATACTTGACTGTCACCTCACATAGTGAGAGAGGCCGCGGAGTACTCTGGGGTCTCTAGGAGAACTAATGTCATTCAGGAGGTTCCTACTTTCAGGATTTAATCACCCCAGAAGGCCCAAATGCTAATACCATTACCTTTGGGTGTTAGAATTTTGACATAATACTTTGCGAGGGATACAATGATTCAGACCTTAGCATAATGAAAATTAATATTGACTCATTTTTAACCAAATGATAGTTCTACTACTACACCTCTTGCTATTTCTTGATCGTAGTTGGTATATTCTCTATGTTGAGTATAATTTTTGAGCTCTGTTTCCAGCCAAAGTTCTGAAGAGTTAGACAGTAGCTCAAAAGGTATGTATTGAGCACCTACCAGGTTCCTAGCAGCACTGAGTCTAGGTGATAGCCATTATTCAAGTCACAGAGACATCCAACCAATGTGTGCTGTCTCTAGACCCAACTGAACACGATTTCAAGGCCATTTCTTTCTGCTTCTGACAAATCTGAATTTCTTCTAGCCTCTTGCAAGAAATTCAGACCTAATATTTTCTTCCTACTTTTTTACATACTTCATATCTTGTTTGGAGTTGTAACAGTTTGGAAGCTGGATATGGTTTTTCTTGTTTTACTGAGCATTTAAAATGTATTTCTCAGGGGGGTCCACTTAACTCTATATGAATAATTGACAGCACAAATCAAACATATACAATATGATCAAGAGCAAAAACCACTCCAGGTGGACAAGTTACAACCTTGTAAGTTTTCCTAGTAACAATTTCATTGGACTGCAGTGCTCTCCATCCTAGTGAGATGACCCACACTGACCCAGTTGACAGATCGGGCCCCACTTGGTCTGTGATTGTTGAGTTTAGCCTAATCTTTAAATTATCCTCCTGTGTTATAGTCCTCAATTTCCAGCTTCCAAAAAAAGGATGATTCTCAGCTCTCACACTCATAACACAAACTGGCCATGCTTGAAATGAAAGGTTATTGATGGAAATTAAGAATTGCTTATGGCAGCACAAAGACCCATGCTCAAAGACAGGTGCAAATAAATGATGATTTAAGAGCCTGGTGAGTTTGACTGTTTACCAGAAACTGCTCTACAAATATTGCCTGTGGAAGTTTATTTTTCACCTGGCCTTTACCTGTTCCTCTTTTATGGGCCTGGAAAGTGAACATTAGGCTAAGAAAAGCAATGAAAAAAGAAAACAAAACTATAAACCATATTAATTAAAGGCTTGTCTTTGACCATAAGTGGCAGATGTATTTGTGCAGGGTGATTTCGTCCCGGTTACAAAGGCATCGGTGCAATATTCTGCCCATGCTGTCAGTGGTCTCTCAGGTGGAGGGAATTTGTGAGTACTAAGCACACAAATGATATGCGCAGTTTTCAGTGTTGTTTTCAATCAAATGTTTGAATGTAGTGTACAAAAATAATCTGATCAGAGTAATATTTTCCCCTTGACAAAATAAAATAGAAGGACTTAACCATGTGAGAGTGATGAGTAGGTCACCATATTCAGAGTATTAAGCATCATTGCTTTTGATAAAGTTCTAACCGCTTTAAAAGTGTAGAAACAGAAGCCTTAGCATATTATATATGTCTTTTACCTAATTGTACCCAGGTAGAAATCTGTAATTCAGATGTTTTTATTTCTGTTTTTTGCATTTGCTGTTCTTCGAGTTCCCTTACAGTGTTTCCACTTCCTACAGTGCTTTCCCACTTCTGCTTGCTTGGCTCAGCCTCTGCCCTCGGATTGGTCCTCCTGTCCTGTAATCACCTCCCAGAGAACATGATTGCACCTCGTCATCTGCACACTAACACACCACCTCCCCATCCCTCAGATTGGGTGACTCCAACCACTTTTATTTTCTTAGTGAGAAGAGAAGGGAAGGAGAAAGAGAAAGAGAAACATCAGTGTGTGAGAGAAACACTGATCGGTTGCATCTTGTGTACCCACAAGTGGGGACTTGGCTCATAACCCAGGCATGTGCCCTGACTGGAATTCGAACTGGCAGCCTTTTGGTTCATAGTTTGATGCTCAATGCACTGAGCCATACGAGCCAGGGTGACTCCAACTGCATATCGTGTTGGTTTCACTCAACCCCTGCTCCATTCTCTGCTTCAACTTTGACCTTTTGCCTTCTTTCTACCCTCACTTCCAAGGTACAGCTTTCTTCTCAGGCTGTGTCTTGATGTGCCTTGATTCTGTTCATTTCCTTCATTGTCTTCCAGCTTCTCATCCACTGCCTAAACCCACTGTTTTCTGGTTCTACCCAGCCACTTCTCAGAAACTCTTTTTCCAAAAATCACTAATGACCCAAATGTCAAATTCAATGACACCTATACACCTTCTGACAATTTTGACCTTCTGACTCCACAATACGTTTTCCTTGTTCTTTTCTCACTCTTGAAATTCTGACAGCAATTTGCTGGTGAATGTCTAACAACTCTCTCTCTAGAGAAAGAAAAAATAGCTCTGATGTATAGTGTTTTCTGGTTTTCATGGTGTAATGACTCTCACCATAGGCCATTTCAGGTTACTAATGTGACATCACAAAATGCAGATTTGAGAAGATATGTGAACAATTCTTTTTCAATGGACACAAGCTGATTCCAACGTACCACCAAGTCTTGGTCCTCTGTTGTTAGCCTGGCCTTCAATGCAGGAATTCTCTGAAGGAATGATTTACAAATTGGAGTGAGTGTATTCTGTGATTTCTACAAGATAATTTACAAGAGTGTAAAAAAAGCATATTAGAATTCTATTTGTATTTTTAGCTTGTCTTTTCTAAATTTTTACTAATGTGTGTTTCATTGACAGATTCTATTAGTATAGTTTACATATGATATATGTGTATTATTACATGTGTGTGTGTAAATAGCACTTATTGGAATGTTGCTATATATGGTTATTTAATCCTAACTACAATCCTATAAAATTTGGACTGAATTCAAGATAATTAAAAATTAGATCAAGAAAAAGTATAATTTAAAAGTACCTACTTATATGGGTGGTGCATTCTCCTTTTTTAAAACTAATGTGTTAAGTGATCAAAAAAATTTGGAGGTTGTTATCTGAAGCTTGACTTGCTTTTTACTCCGTTTACTTCTAGCAGATAACCCCAAATGCACTGGTGATTTTAACAGCCATTCATAACACATTCAATCTCCATTGTTTTTCCTCCAGCCCTAGACAGTTTCAGACCCAAACTTCTAAAACCCTCTAGTAAGTAGTCCAATATGTTAAAGACTACTTACTAGAAGTCTTACATTATGAGAAGATTTCAGGGTTTATGTGTTGTGTTTTTGCTAGCATAGTTAAGTCTAATTATAAAGAAGGTTAAATTTCTGGAACAATTTCAAAAATATAATCTTTAAAATTTTATTCATTCATTCATTCATTCATTCATTCATTTATTTTTAGAGAGAAGGGAAGACAGGGAAAGAAATACTGATTGGTTGCCTCTTGCACAACCTCAGCCAGGGACCTGGCCCACTACCGAGGCATGTGGCCTGACTGGGAATAAAACCAGTGACCTCTTGGTTTGTAGGTCAGTGCTCAATCCACTGAGCCACACCAGCCGGGGCCAAAGATATAAATTTAGAAGATATCACTTACTACAATATGTATTTCTAAAAAACTATTTTGTAGGACTCTGAAAAGTTAAATCAAATATATTTCTGGACTTCAGTTTCCAAAAGAGTTGGACTTGATGGTGGTTTCTTTGGAACTTTTTTGTCCTTGATTCCTGGTAGTACCCCACTGTATTAGTGTTTTCAGTATAAAATGATGCTTCTGTCTAAGTTACCAATTGATAGCAATTCACTGGTTTCTAAACTTATGTGCTTAACAAATGAAATTCTGATTTTCTTAACATTAAATATATCATTTGAACAACAATAAAAAAATTAAATGCAAAATAAATTGGATATATGTTTCTGTTCCAAACTTTTAAGTGAGTATTAATTTCCAGGTGATAGTTTTCAACTGAAAGATTATTTACTGCAGCCCAGCAAATATCCAGATTGACAGGCCCCCAAGATAATTTATAGTAAGCTGTTGAGGGTAGAAGGCAATATACACTTTGCACTTAGTAGAGGTATAAGGGAATTTGGGGTCTGTAAAACATTTGGTGATTGCTAAAGTTTTGGCACTTACTTGCAAACATTATTGTATATTTTGTACAGTGTTTTTCAAAATTTAATTTTTATTGTATTTTTTTACATTACCTGCAAACATTATTGTATGTTTGCTATAGTCCTTTTTTTTTTTAAAGGACTCATGGGCATGGACAACAATGTGGTAATTGCTAGGGGGTGGTGGGTATAGTCTTAAGAAGACAAAAAATTATTAGAATGTAAAGAGGCAGGAGAAACATAGTATTATGGGATTATTTTAAAATCTCTTTTAAGAATTCTAACTAGTTCCTATATACTACAGTTTTCCTTGTGATGGGCACTTTTTCTCCCTCTTCTTTACTCTTAATTTCCTGCTTTGGAAATAAGCTAAGGATTCTTACTTAGAACAAGTCATTTATGACTATAGCAATGATGATTTGGGAAGTGGAGAGGAAGTAAGACTTTTCTTTGTTTCTTGACATGTACTGATTTACAAGTTTTTGAAAAAACACATTTTGTAATCCTTCAATTTTATTTTATGTAATATAAAAAATGGTAAAAATGTCTACTTTACATCCAGATAATTTTAATTCTGTAGGTTTTCTCACTTAGAAATAAATGAATTTTTTTCCTCATTCATACAGCTGAACTTTATGAGGCAGCTATATGAATTAATCTCTCATTCCTTATAGGTGAAGCTTACTATACTTCCAAGGTTATTTTTTTAGTCAACAATTTAGGCAAATCCAGTTGACTGTGAAATTGAGAGAATCCTTTCAGCTTTTGGTAAGTGTGCTGGCACACACACAAAAGGTAGAGAAAATGTTTGCTTTTAAAAGTGATTCTCGTGATAAGATGCCTAAATATCTTGGGTCGTTGTGAACATATGTTTGTAGTTATCTACACTTCCTGTCCACCTCCTTCAGAAGTTACAACCTGTTCTGCATTCCTGGGATATCCATTTATAAAAGGGGACGAGTGGGAGCTGGTAGAAAGAGTTATGAAAGGATTCCAACCATGCCTAAGGAAGATCTTAAATTCCATTGACTTTGTTTGCTACTAGAGCCATGTGAAAGTTAATATTTTTAGTCCAAAGAAATTTATGCAAATTATTTTTAAAGTCCTGCTTATGTGAGATCATATCCCTGAGTGTCATCAGAAGTTTTGATTTGTATTAGCTGGAATTCCCAGAGCTAAATTAATCAGAACACCTAAATAATGCCAGGGATATTTTGTGTTCAGGAGATATATTTCTTAGATGCTGAAGATAAATTTGATAGCCATGTTTTTGTTGTTTTTAAAGTACAAGAATAGTATTTTTTTATTTTTAAAAATATGTCAAACAGTATAGAAGTTAATAAAATAAAAACCTGAGTTTCATACATCATCCTATTAGAGTTATCCAGTACTAATAGTTTTCTTAAATAAAAATGAGATTAATCTACACTTACTATTTTTAATTATTATTTTATTGTTGTTCAATTACAGTTGTCTGCATTTACCCCTTACCACTTCCCCCACCCCAGCCAAATTTACTCTCTCTCTTGCTTCCATCTCTGCCTTGGTTTTGTCCATGTGTCCTTTGTAGTTGTTCCTGAAAACCCTTCCCCCCATTATCCCTTCCCCTCTGTTTACTGTCAGATTGTTCTTAATTTCAATGCCTTTGGTTATGTTTTGCTTGCTTTTTTCTTTTATTGATTATGTTCCAGTTAAAGATGAGATCATATGGTATTTGTTCCTCACTGCCTAGCTTATTTCACTTAGCGTAATGCTCTCCAGTTCCATCCATGCCATCACAAAGGGTAGGAGCTCCTTCTTTCTTTCTGCTGCATAGAATTCCTTTGTGTAAATGTACCATAGTTTTTGGATCCAGTCATTTACTGATGGACACTTAGGTTGCTTTCAGCACTTGTCTATTGTAAATTGTGCTGCTATGAACACTGGGGTACATAGGTTCTCTTGGATTGGTGTTTCAGGGCTCTTAGGATATAATTTCAGCAGTGGAATTGCCAGGTCAAAAGGCAGTTCCACTGTTAGTTTTCTGAGAAAATTCCATACTGTTTTCCACAGTGGCTGAAATAGTCTGCATTCCCACCAACAGTGCACTAGGGTTCCCTTTTATCCACATCTTCTCTAACACTTGTTTGTTGATTTGTTTATGATGGCCATTCTGACTAGTGTGAAGTGGTATCTCATTGTGGTTTTAATTTGCATCTCTCTGATAGCTAGTGATGCTGAGCATCTTTTCATACGTCTCTGGGCCCTCTGTATGTCCTCCTTGGAGAAGTGTCTGTTCAAGTCTTTTGCCCATTTTTAATCACTTATTATTTTATAATTTGCTTCAATTTACTTAAGAAAATGCCATAGACATATTCCCAGGACTATGTATATAGATCATATCTTATATATGAGTATACAAAGTCTGTCCAGAAGGTATCCAGCCATGTAATATAAAAAATAGAGACATTTATTGAGGATGATACAAGACACAAGAAACATTATACACAGGAAAATAAAACCTCAGTCCCCTTTGAAGTAGGCACCTTGGGACCTTACATAGTCCTCCCAATCACCATTAGCTGCCCTATTGTATCTTCTTAAATCTCATAGATGGTCTGAAATTTCTTCCCTTTCAAAGATGATTTTAGTTTTGGGAAAAGCCGGAAGTCACAGGATGCCAAATCTGAGCTATAGTGGGGCTGAGTCACCTGGGTGAGTTGATGTTCTGCCAAAAAACTCTGCATGAGACTTGAGACATGAGCAGGCATATTGTCACGATGAAGCTGCTGAGCACCAGTTGCTCATAGTTATAGCCTTCTGAGTCATCCAAATAGTTTCCATGGAGGAATGTTCAAGCTTACTGCAACATTTGATGCAGATTTATTGCTGTAATTGCTCAGTTATTTTGAATGCAATGGCCACACAGTACACATGCTCATCAACAGTGTCTACCACCCCCACTGACTAGTACAGTGAAACTGTCCTTGTTCATGCATGTGCATTCCAGTCTATTCTCCTTGGCTACCAGATTGTATCAATGTTGTACAAACCATCCTCATTATGTTAACCATGGCTGGACTATTTCTGGACAGACCTTGTATATTTATGTACTTCTCTGTAGAAGGATATTTAAATTATTTCTAATTTCAGACCATTACCAATGATAATAAATACTTTTGTTCTTATGTATCTTAATGCTTTCATGCTGCTATTTCTGAAGGTTATTTGGCTCATTTAACATTTTTATAGATGCTGTTAAAGGACTTTATAAAACCTTCCAATGATAAGATCTTGCTCTTCTTCTGTATAAAATCCTGGATGGGAGACAAATGAAGCTAAGATAGACTTAGTTTTTGAATGAAGGACTGTTTATGTTATTGCTGGTTGGGTTTAAATGACTGACAATCAACAGCCAACTTTGAGAACGAAGGCAATACATATTAGTGGGGATGAAAACCACTGAATCACTTGTGCAAGTTTAATTTGGCTTTGTAAATGTATTTAACAATCATTCCAAAGGAAACTCTAAAGAATCTTCCTTGAGCACAACCTTTCTCTTAAGGAAAATAATGCACAACTCTCAACTCAGGTATGCCTGCTGTGATTCCTGGTTTATATCTGTGTGGTTACACAGTTTTATACTCTGTAGAATATTTTTGAGTTAATACATTTGCACTGGCACATGAATACGCATATCACAGGTAGTGGACACGCTGTTCCAAGACAATGAGGCACAAATAAGTCATGGAGAAATTAGTGTAAGTTCCAGGGTGAAACAATATTATGGAGAACAAAACCTCTTCTGTGGTACTCTCACTGTTTTCTGGGCTGATTGGGTTGCCCAGATCTCTTCAGGAGCAGAGAAATTACTTTTTAGCTCTTCTTTCCTAGGCTTTAGGCTAAAGTAACTATTTACTCCATTTCTGCTGGTTTAATAGAAAGAGAGCTGAGGAATCTAAGGGACAAGAGAGTTTGTTTAATATCAACAGCAGCTATTATTTTTTTCATTGGGGTCTTGAGAATTAGAAAATTTTAAATTCTAATGGGTGAGAGATCTTGAATAAAGAGCTAGGTGCTGGTGACCTTTCATGCCCTTTTGAGGGGAAATTTTCCCATCTCACTGATAACTTTGCCCTCGTAAACTCCAAAGGATTTTAGACAGATACTTTTGAGACCTAGCGCAACTCAAAGACATGCTTGGATAACTCAATATCTGTTTTTAATGCCATTTATTTGTAAATTTTAGACCTTTTCAAAGATTTCATTTTCAACACATGCAAAATTGAGTTCCTGTGGAGAACAGTTCTGAGCAAATTGTCTCAGTGTTCCCTTTCACCCCACCCTGTCATGAGCCCAGATTAAGCCCTAGTCAGGTCCCAGCTGGGGCAATCAAGCGCCCAATTTCATTTCAAACACAGTACCCACATTGAATGGTCTAGAGGGACTCTGTTCATGTGATATTTTTTGTCTGGCCCTTCTTTCTACTTTCAGTGGGAATTGGAGCACTTCGTTAATAGAAATCACTTTATTCCCTCTACACCCCCAAGCTGAAGGAACAAAATCTGTTGTCAGGACTCTTGCAGTAGTTTTCAAAAAAACTCTCTCTGCCTATGTCCAGTCTCCATGGTTACTGAATGTTCATTATATACAACTAGCCAATCATGTTACTTCCTTGTTTCTTTCCATGGTCTCCTCTGCCCATGGGACAAAATTTCAACTCTGGTTTTGACAGAAAAGAGCTGCCATGATCTCAACTGTCTCCTAGGTTTTCCTTTCAAAACTACCCCTTTTACTCCTAAGCCCGTTTTAGGAGGTTGCTGCACATTTCCCAAAACTCTCTAGGTTTGTAACCTCTTGTACATAGCCTTTTCTAAATGCGTCTCATCTAAACCAACTTTCTTCAACCTAACACTCCAATGGCGAATTGATCACTCAGTCTTTTGTGCCCACTTATATCTATGATTATTTTAATTATTGGAAGAGCTCACAAAGTATATTTGTTTAGATGTGTATTTTACATTTCTGGGCTGTAACCTACATTGACAGAAATGAGGGTCTTCATTTTTATGTTGCTATGTCTAGCATAAAATAGTCAGTGACTCATTGGCTAAATACCTGATGAATGAGTGTCTCCATTGCAGAACAAAATAGAAATCAGACCTACTTTTCAGTGTCATAAATAGGATTCTGTATATGTGCGCTTGCCTTTGTCTTATTCCAAAAAGGATTTAAGACAGTTATAAAATTATATATTCTGGCAGGATTAAATATTAATGATATTGGACATTAGGGTAAAATAAATTAAGAGGAATTATAAAATTATGTTTAGAACTTTGAGACCACTTTATTTTGGTCATAAGCAAATATACCCAGAGTGACTCTGTTAGGAAGAGAAAGAGGTAGATAAGAACTTTTTCAAAGAATAATCTGGGATTTACTAAAGGTGGTATGGATTTAAAACAGAATATGGATATAGAAACTAGAGTATTTTGAAGGGAAATGTCTATCAGTGAAAAAAATCAGTATACTACACCCATGAAGTTATATATTCATAATGTTAAATTTATCTAAGTTTCATAGTCTATGTATCTTAGAATAATGACATCTCATTGTTATTGCCTAAGGCTGGAGAATATACATGCATTATCATTGAATATTTAACTACAGTTCTTACTATGGAAGTATTCTCAGAAATCTGTATCTTAGAATGTTGAAACTCTGTTCTTGCCATCAAGTACAGCATAAAAGACAAACCAAACATATATTAATTCAAGGAAATAATTTTTACTTTGAGTAGGGGAAAACATCAACCAATAAAAGTTTGATCTGATTCCTTTAAAATACAATTTTGCTAGTTATCTATGCTATTTAATTTTTGTGTTTGAAAGACATTTAAGATCTTGGAATTTGGAAAGATAAGAGAAACTGAGGTAGAAAGAAACTGTGTAGAACTCAACGGGGCATCTAAAAATACAAACTGATATATTATTATCAAACAGAACTTATTGTATTTTAAACTAAAATATTGGTTATAAAGACAACTCCAAATGACAGAATTTGTCCTATCATCAAGTCTAAATAATTGTATTTTCATCACTGAAAAAGATCATCTGGATTTAATGTATAATGCTTAGAAAGAAAACCTAAAATATTTAAATTCTGGTAACCTTAATTACATTCTATACAATTAGCTAAGTTGCAGTAAGTTCAAGAACTTTGAGAGTGGTTAAAATTTATCATCATCAGTGATTATCTGATTTGCATATATCCTTATTAAATATGATTTATGTGATTAACTCCCATGTAGAAGAAAGATACATATGAGGATATGAGGTCTGTCCAGAATGGATCCAGCCATGTAACATGAAAAATAGAGACATTTATTGAAGAATATATAGGATATGAGAAACGTTGTACATAAGACAATGATACCTCAGTCCTGTTCAAAGTAAGCACCTTGGGACCTCACATAGTTCTCCCAGAGTCTTTCCCCCTGTTCAAAACACTCTACAAAGTCATTTGTTAGAATTCTCATTAGCTGCTCCATTGTATTTTCCTGACTCTCATCGATGTTCTGAAATCTTTTTCCTTTTAAAGGTGATTTTAGTTTGGGGAAAAGCCAGAAGTCACAGGGTACCGTATCTGGGCTGTAGGGGGGGCTGAGTCACCTGGGTGATTCGATATTTCACACACACAAAAAAAACTCTGCACAAGATGTGATGCATGAGCAATGCATTGTCATGATGAAGCTGCCAATTACTCTTTGCATCATCCCCAAAAACCTTCTGAATTATCTGAATAGTTTCCTCAGAGGAGTGTTCAAGCTTAATGCAAAATTTGATGCAGATTCATTGCTCCACTCACTCAGTCATTTTGAATGGGACAGCCACACAGTACACATGCTCACTCACCAGTGTCTACTGCCCCCACTCACCAGTACAGTGAAGTCGTCATTGTTCACACCTGCACATTCTAGTCCACTCTCCTTGGCTGCCAGGTTACATCAATGCCATGCAAACCATTCTCATTATATTAACAAAGGCTGGTTTTTTTCTGGACAGACCTCATATGCTGGGGACATGATAGCTGCTTTCAGAAGAGACGATCGATCACATTTATTCAGTCCTGGCAGTTTATAATTGATGGAAACACAAAATTAAGTGACACTTCTAAATAGTTCTTATTAAATTTAAGGTAAATATCTAGTACTTTAAGAATCCATGTTCCCTTGGTGTATCACTAAACTTGTTTACTTTTATGTTTATTTATTGATTTTTTTATTGAGAGTTAAAGTAAATGTTTGAATACATATTCCCATTTCAACTTGAAAATGGAAAATCGTTGATGAAATCTCTTCAGGTGATCATCAGAGTTTCCATCTTTCCAGAAAAATGTATTTTCTCTTTCCACATTTTGAGTTATAGAACTTGTATATGCACTCAGTGGGGAAGAAAAATGGGAAGCATATGGTCAATTTATTTCCAATTTATTTCAACACTGTGAGAAAAAAAAGGTTTTAATTAGGAGTGTTTAAGGGAACTCCACCGACAAAATTCTTCAGTAGGTTAGAAAGCTGAGATTGCCCCCAATGAACTCTAACAAGCTGTCAGTTGCCAGGTGTAGATAATAACCTACCTCCTTTCTCCCAATATTTTTCTGTACCTGTCATCTCTATTTGTAGTAGATGTAACGGAGAGATGGTTTTGCAGAGGCAGGGGCCTGGATACGGGAAAGATGGAGTTATGCCTCCACTGCATTCACCAGACTGATGTTCAGCCCAGTGAAGAGTGTTAGAGGGAGTAGCTGAAGCTCCCATTTAGCAGAGTTTTGTACGACTCTCCTCAGGGGCAGTGCTGGGATCCTGGGCAACCAAGTTTGGAATGCAGTTGTGAAGAAGATTCTTTCTTATACCTATGCATGATACCCATTGACTCCTGGAGGACAAGATGCTTCGGGGTGAACCCAGAAACAACCCACTAACCATGGTCATGGGCTTTGTCATGTTAGGGGGCAGCAGTGGTGAAGCTTCCCTGAAGGTCTCTCAAGGCAGCACAGGTGAACCTCTGAGAGACGGGGCTGGTACAGTGAGCTGACAAGGCTCACCGAGAGCCTAAGGAAGCCACATTCTGATTATGTCTAGAAAGCCCTCAGATACTTGGGTAGTTTTAGCAGCGGGTGGGAGATTAAGGCCTTTTTATTACATGGGTAGATGCATTTGACCCAACTGTATATTTGAGCTACAGAAGTTCAAAGAGTGTTTTTCCTCTCCATTTAAAAATTATTAAATATCTAAATATATGTAAGTGTGTGTATGTTGTGTACAGAATTAACTCTCCTTATTTGAAAATTTCAAAGATTGGAAATTCACCTATTTACTAAAATGTATCTGTAAGCTCAAGCTCATATTCCTGGCATTTTCTGTCACTGGCATTCATTTGCAGAGCATGAAGAATCACCTGACAAGCACGTCCCCAGTGGAGATCCAGCAAGTCCAGGTTCTGCCTTCTTGTTTCCGCTCCCCTGATGTTAACAAGTGTCCTTTCTGTGGCTTATTTAGTGCCATGACTTTCAGATTTTTGTGCTTTCTGTGGGTGATTTCACTGTTAAAAACGGCTCTAAGTGTGGTGCTGGTGCGTTTTCCAGGGTTCCTAACTGCAAGGAGGCTGTAATGTGCCTTGCAGACAAAATGTGTCTGTTGGATAAGACCTGCTCATGCATGAATTATAGTGCTGTTGGCCATGAGTTCAATGTTAATGAATCCACAATACACATTAAATACAGTGTCTTTAAACATAAACATATGAAACAAGGTTATTCACTGATGGGTTGGTGAAAATGTGACTGCGGGCTCATAGGAGTTGAAGTCTGTGTATCCCCTCGGAAAATTGGTTCAGTGTTTGCTAATTTGGCATCTGCAGTGACTTTATAGAGCATAACTCTAATGAATAATTAGAACTAACTGTGCATATATGTATGTGTGTATGTACAACCCTATATGTAAGGTGTAAAGAATAACGCTAGTATACTCACATTCATCCTAAAAAATGAAACATCACCGATAACCTTGGAATGCTTTTCATGCCTCTTCTAGATAACGTTTTCCCAAGAGCTGTCTCTCCCCACAGATGATCACCATCTTGAATTTTGCGAGTAGCACTTACTATTTTTCTTTGTTACAATGGTGTATGAAAATGCCCTTTAAAAAGTATTGTATAGTCATAGTTTTGAACTCCATCAAAAAATCTTCAAGCAGTGTGTATCCTGGGCGACTTCCTTTCCCCCCAGCTTTACTGAGATACACTTGACATTGAGTAAATTTGAAGTGTATACGTGATGACTTCATGCACATATGTATCGTGAAATGATTACTACAATAAAGTTAGTTAACACCTCCATCACTTCACATAATTACCATTTTTTTCTGTGTGGTGAGAACATTTAAAATTTACTTTCTTAGCCACTTTCAGACACGCAGTGTGGTGTTGTTAACTCTAGTCACCGTGCCGTACTCTGGACCCCCAGGACTGACTCACGTTATGACTGGCAGTTTGTGCCCTTTGACCAGCATATTCCCATTTCCCCAGGCCCCCTGGCCTGCCCCAGTCCCTAGCAACCATCATGTTACTCTTTATTTCTATGAGTTTGGCTTTTTTATATTTCATATATAAGTGAAATCATACAATATCTATCTTTCTTTTTCTGACTTAGTTCACGTAGCATAATTCCTTTAAATACATCTATGGTGTCACATATGGCAAGACTTTCTTCTTTTATATGGTTGACTAGTATCCCATTGTGTATTTTAGTCAGCCATGTAAAGGAAGGAAATATATGTATATATTTATATCATAACTTCTTTATCCATTCATTCATTGGTGGACACTTAGGTTGTGTCCATGTCTTGGCTACTATAAATAATGTGCAGATTTCTCCTTTTTTTCCATTTGAAATGATGTCTGTAAGATGCCGCAGTTCACTAATTTCATTGTACAAAGAAGAACCAACATTTATACATTTTCCTTTTGTGATAGTTTTATGTGTCAGTTTGACCGAGTTGCAGGGTGTCCAGCTATTTGGTCAAACATTATGCTGGCAGTGTTCGTGAGGGTGTTCCTGGGTGGTGCTATCATCTAAATTGGCTGAGTAAAGCAGATTGGCTTCTCTAATGTGGGGGTGGGGGCTCATCCAGTCAGCTCAACACCTGAGCAGAGCAAAAAGCGTGAGTAAGTAAGAGGGAATTCCTTTGCTGAGCTGGGGCATGTCTTTTTGTGCTTTTGGACTTGAGCTGAAAAACTGGCTTTTCTTGGTTTTTCTAGCCTCTCAATCCTTCAGATTGGAATGGATATTACCAGCTGTCTGGATTCTTGGATCTTCAGACTCAGATTGAAACTGTTCCATCAGCTCTCCTGGCTCTCTGGCTGGCCTGGTATTGATCCTGGGATTTCTCAGTCTCCATAATCACATGAGCCCATTTGTTATAATGCCTGTCTGTCTTTTCGTCTATTTATCTATCTATCTACACACTATGGGTTCTGTTCCTCTGGAAATTCTTAATACACCTATTGGTGAACACAAACATTTGTGTAGTTTTCAGTATTTTTTGAAGTTCCAAACAGTCCTTATAAATATTTTTACCCAGGTTTCTGAGTACATGCTGAAGAGTTTTTCTAAGGTGTGCATAGTGCATGGAAGTCGGTATACTCATGTTAAACTTTACAAGGTAATGGAAGTTATTTTCTACAGCAGTTGAATGAATTTCTGACCCTGTTAGTATACATAAGAACTTTTTCTTGCAGAAATTTGGTATTGTCTAATTATTAAGTTTTATCAATATGGTAGCTATAAAATTAGTTTCACTTTTCATTTACTTGGTTTCTAAAAAGTTGAGCAACTTTTTATATGCTTTTCATACCATTTGATTTCTTCATATGTAAAATGCCTGTCCTTTTTCTTTGTCCCAATTTTGTTTAGACACTTGTATTTTTGTTATGTATTTGTGGAAATTTTTACATTTTAAATACCAATGGTGTGTTTGTTATATAATTTGTAAACATGCTCTCCAGTTTGGGGCTTGCCTTTTTGCTTTGTTAGATTATGTTAACAAACAGAAATTATTGGTTTACATGTGGTTGAATTTATCTATGTTTTCCTTCATGTTCGTACTTTTTATTTATTTTTTAAATGATCCTTCCAGACCTTGGAGCTATAAACTCCCATGTTACATCCTGAGAGTTTCTCTTTTTTTCACGTGTGTCTATTTTCCACCTGACATTGATTATTGTATGTAGCTTCACTTTTCTACACGAGTATTAATTGCCTCAAAATATTTTATCTCAGGGCTCTCCCTTCTTCACTGATCTGCACGGCCATCCCTGTCATACATTAAGTTTCCGCATTCAAGTGGATCTGTTTCTGGGCACTTTATTTCTTTTTTATTGGTCCATTTGTCTTTCCCAGAGCCAAATCTATGCTATATTAGTTTTTATAGCTATATCAGTCTGGTTAGACTAGGTATTGCTAGGTAACAAACAACTCTGAAAACTCAGTAATTTAGCACACAAAAAGTATATCTTCCTCTTATGAAAAATCTGTTGCAGGTTTAGAATACTGCCCAGAGCCTCTGTCCTGCTGGGAATGGCTCAAAATCATATCTTCCCATCAATTCATGATTCCATGATCAGAAGGGCAGAAGGTAGCTTTGGAGCATCTAAGATGGCAATTAAATGCTTGTGCCTAAAAATGTCATGTGTCATCTCGACTAATCTTTTATTAGGCAAAGCAAAATCTGTAGCCGACTATAACAGTAAGGGAACATAGTGAATTTAAATAACTGATTTTATAATGTTAAAACAACTATTCTGTACTTGAATAAATCCAAATTGGTTGTGATGTAGTATGTTGTTCATACTTTTGTTTTGTTACTATTGCATCCCTGTCATCATTGAATTGGCCTGTAACTTTCTTTTTACACTTTTCATGTTTTATTTACCTGGTTTTTAGATCAGAGATATCAAATATTGCTTGCTATCATTTATACCAGATATACTGGTACACTGATGTAGTCAAACAATTTGGGAAATGTAACCTCCCTTTCTTTTATGAAAGAGTTGGTATAAGATTAAAATGACCTGTTCCTTGAATGTCTTGCAGAGCTTTCTCATAAAATAGTCTAGGCCTAATATTTTATTTTGAGATGTTTCCATTTCTTTAATTGTTTATATAATTCTGTTTTCTGTTTTCAGAGTTTCTTTGAAGCATATTTTCTACATACTTGTTTATGTTATTTAATTTTTCATATTTACTGGTAGAAACTAATTTTCAATATTCTGATTTTTACCTACTGTCTGCGGAATTTCTAATCACGTCTTCTGTTTTGTTCATATTATTGATTATCCGTGCTCCTTTCTTCATAATCTCTCTTGCTAAAGGTTTGCCAATTTTACGTTTTCCAAAGGGCCAGTGCTTGGATTTTTTAATCTTCTCTATTATATTTTTATTTTTATTTTTCATTAATTTTTGCTCTTGTCTTAAAATATTTTGAAGTTATTTGATGCGTAATTGTTTAGAACTTTAGTCTCTCTGGTAAAGGGGCCCTGGCTTTGTGATGTAGTGATGCTGTGACAAGCAAGGCCTTCTGCTCCCAAGTCTGTTGTCATATTATGACAATGCAACTTCACAATTCCTTTTCGTTCATATGTTCTTGGGGTGTATTTTTCAATCATCTACCTTTCCATATTTCTCTGTCTGTGTGTTCAGTCATAACTCTTCTGAGTGTTCTAACAGTACTCTGACAGTCTTACTCTTTTCATTGAAGAACATAGTTCACTTATATTTATATGGAATGGATGCATTTTTAGCATCTTATTTTGTATTTTTCTTTTTCTGTTTCTTCTGTGGTTTGCCTTCTTATATTCTTTGGGACTGAATTTTTTTCTTTTCGCCTTTCTATAGGTTTGGATGTTATGTACTCTATTTATAGTCTCTTAGGAGTAATTCTAGAAATTAGAACATGCATACTTAATACCATCTAAAGTTAACTTATGTCTGTGCCCTGATCCCAAACAGTCTAAGCAGCTTAGAAAACTTTAATCATCCTTCTGACTTATGTACTATTTTGTTTTGTATTTGAGTTTTTCTTTATTAAAAAAACTGTTAGACATTATTAGTATTTCATTTAGTTCTTGTTTATTAATATCTAGTTACACATTTACAACTTCTGGTCTATCACTACTTCTCACATTCCAAACTGTTCTGAGATCCTTGGGCTTCTTACTGAAGGAGACCTTTTATTTTTAAATTTTTAAAAAAATTATTGAATTGCCCTGGCTGGTGTAGCTCAGTGGATTGAGCATGGGCCTGCGAACCAGACAATCAAGGTTCGATTCCCAGTCAGGGCACATACTGAGGTTGCAGGCCAGTTCCCTGCAGGCCAGTTCCCAGCAGGGGATGCATGAAAGGCAACCATACATTGATGTTTCTCTTCCTCTCTCCTTCCCTTCCCCTCTAAAGATAAATAAATAAATAAATAAATCTTTAAAAAAAATTATTGAATTTATTGCGGTAACACTGGTTAATAAAATAGTATAGGTTTCCAGGGGAGGGGAGTTAGGGCTCTGGGTGAAAAAAGTGACAGGATTAAGCAAAAAAAACCCCACAAAAACTCATAGACACAGGTAACAGTGTGAAGGAAACCTTTAGAAATGTTGTTATTGAGAATGTATTGGTGGTAAACATGCTTAGTTTCATTTTGCTCTCATTTTTCAATGAAAGATTCACTGGTATAGAACTCTGGATTGTTGGGCTTTTAAATTCTTCAAAAGATGTTTCCTATTTTTTGGGAAAAGGACTTGAACAGACACTTCCCCAAGGAGGACATACAGAATATCCAGAGACACATGAAGAGATGCTCAATATCGTTAGCTATCAGAGAGATGCAAATTAAAACCACAATGAGATAGCACTTTACACCAGTCAGGATGGCTATAATAAACAAAGCAACAAACAACAAATGTTGGAGAGGTTATGGGGAAAAGGGGACCTTAGTTCACTGTTGGTGGGATTGCAGACTGGTACAACCATTATGGAAAACAGTATGGAATTTTCTCAGAAAAATAAAAATCGACCTGCCTTTTGACCCAGCAATTCCACTGCTGGGATTATATCCTAAGAATCCTAAAACATCAATATCAAAGAACCTATGCACCACAATGTTCATAGCAGCACAATTTACAATAGCCAAGAGTTGGAAGCAACCTAGGTGCCCATCAGTAAATGAATGGATCCAAAAATTGTGGTACATTTACACAATGGAATTCTATGCTGCAGAGAGAAAGAAGGAGCTACTACCCTTTGCAACAACATGGATGGAACTGGAAAGCATTATGCTGAGTGAAATAGGCCAGGCATTGAAGGACAAATACCATATGATCTCACCTTTGACAAGGAAGCTAAACAATAAAACAAACAAGCAAACAATAAAAACAAAGACGCTGAAATAGAGAACAAGTGGGCAGCGACCAGAGGGGAGAGGGAAGGGAATTTAAGGGGAAAAATGGGGAGGGATTTTGAGGAACAAATAGGAAGGACACAGGGATGAGGACTGGGGGTTGGAAATGGGAGGGAGGTGGGGAGACGGGGCGGGGGGAGCTGGGATGGGAGAAATAGATAAAAAATGTACTTGAAAAAAATAATAATTAAATAAAAATTTTAAAAAAGATGTTTCCCATTTTATTTTGCTCCTGCTTTCCTTTTTAATTTAAGAAGTCAGGTATCCATCTTATCCATCTTATCATTCATTCATTTGTAATCTTCATTTTCTCTCTGGTTGCTTTTAGGATTTTATCTTTAGCTTTTCTCCTAGAGTTTCAAAACTGTGAGTCTAGGTATACATTTCCTTCAGTATGTCCTCATTGTTATTCACAGTTCTACTTCATACTGGGGGTGTTTGTTATTCATCAGCTCCAGGGAATTATTAAGACAGTCTCATTAAATACTATACTTTCCCCATTTGAAAAATCTCTCATAACAAATTAAATATATATTAGATATTCTGACTTTATCCATAGAAGTTTTCTCTCTTTTCTTGTTTTCCTTTTTTAAACCTCTATACTATATAATCATTTGTTTCTGTATTTTTATATTCTAGCTCTCTGAGTCTCTCTTCAGCTATACAGATTACCTTATGTACTGAGCTTTTAAATTTTTATTTAGTTTTCTTTTTTGTAAGTTTTATTTAGTTCTTTTCCAAATATGATTATTTCTGATCATTTTTGGTTCATTGCTGGTTCATTTTGGTTCATTTTGGTTCATTGCTGGTTCATTGCTGGTTCATTTTGGTTCATGCTTTAAATTATTTTTATTTCTTAAAATATATTAAGTATTGCTATAAATTTAATATTTAAACATTTTAATATAATTCTTATTTTATTTTTTAAGGCTCTTGATTATGACTTATGCATTCTCTATACTTTGCTTTTTATGAATATTAGCCTATATTAGTTATCTCTATTAATTGATATGTAAGTTGAAGATACATATCTTAAAGAGAAGTATGCTTTCTTTTTTCTGGAAGCAGGCACTGAGATGGAATTTGGGGTGCCAGATGTTTACTGAAGATTAAACATCGCTGGGCAGAGTGAGAGTCACACTCTGATGTGAACCTGACATGGCTTTGGGCAATCCAGTGGAAAGCTCTCAAGAAAACACAGCCCATCCTCACAAAGGACTGCAAAGGCTAGACTTTTACACTTTTACCTGAGTCATCAGAGGTGGGCTATTCCGGGAAGATCATAATCTCAGTGGGGTGGGTGTCTGTCACTGAGGCATATGCTAAAGGTTATCTGCAGTTTGGCATAGGAAGTCCTACCTTCTTTCTGTGTCTGTCACATTGGGGAAACAAATACAGGAGTTATTGAGGTAACTCATAAGCATTGCATATATTAGAAGAGGCTTAAAGCTCAATCCTCAGCATTCATAGGTTGACAGAGGAAGAGTATAGAACTCTTGAGAGGCTTGAGAAAGAAAGACCAGAAAAAGAAAGGGTGCTTATCTTGAGTTTTTACAATGAAAATAAAAAGTTTGATAATGATTAAACATACATTATTAAGTGGAAATTGCACTTCATTTAGCATAGCGTTGATTTAATCATGAATGCAGATATGCAAACCATAAGTTTTCTACATCATGACTCCGTACCAACTGCTAATTTTACTTCTTTTTTAAAAATTTAATTATTGTTCAACTACAGTTTTCTGTCTTTTACTCCCATCCCAGCCCACCCCCCCAGTGCTCCCCACCTCCCTCCCATTCTCCCCTGTCTTAGTTTTTGTCCATGTGTCCTTTATACTTGTTCCTGTGAATCCTCCCCCTTTTCCCCTGAAATAATTTTACTTCTTTAAGAATTGGTGAAATGCCTAACTGAGTGGTCATAAAGAAAACATATCCACTCTGGTATTTATTAGTTTTTGTTGCCCTGAATTCTTTCTCAACAGATGATCCTATTTTTATGCTAGTCTATAAGAATAATTATTTCCTTGGCTCATGGCTTTTAATATTAATTAAGAAATTTTTAACTTTATATTTGGAAATTGCTCAAAGTTTAGTTTACTAACTTTAAAGTCTACGTTGATTTCATTTTCAGAGTTTTGCTTTCTTTAAACACAATCTTTAAAATACCTGCCACCATTTTATTGTTGCCCTCGAGTGGCTCCTTTGAATTTGTGATTTTCTTGGGCACTCTTCTGCGTCCGTGATCTGATATTCTGTGCTCTCTGTCTAGTATCTACATCTGTTGACCTGCAGCACTCTGCTGTGACATTTTATTGGAAAACCAACCTGCTGCATAATCTGTGCAGAAAAGGAATTTCCCAGTCCGAAGATATAGAATCTCTAACACTTACTTCAACTATTATTACCTTCTATGACCACAGACACGTGAAGTTTTATGATTCCATTTCAAAGGCTGTATTGTGTAAGCTATATGAGACCTATGGTGCAGATATTTTGACAGTTCTTTGATTAGCTAATGGTATTATTCTAGAAAGAAGGCCTTGAAATTTAAAATAACAGCTGGGCCTTTGAGAAGTGGCCCCTGACCTTTCTTTCAATCGCTGTTATGTGCATCAAGTCAAATCATCCCTGCCGGCCTGGTCAGAAGTCTTCTACCAGGGTGTAGTGCTACATATAAACATTAAGGACAGGGTGTAGGTGAAGCAGTAAGTAATCACCATTGTGGATGGTGAAAGGCTGACTGAGATTGTTAACTTTATGTTAATAAAATTAACTGGAGAAATTAACTGGAGTACAGGGTGCCCAGATATCTGGCTAAACATTATTTCTGGGTGTGCCAATTAGGGTTTCTGGATGAGGTTAGCATTTGAGTTGGTAGACTGAGTAAAGCAGATCATTCTTCCCAATGAGACTGACATCCTCCAGTTCTTTGAAGGGAGAAAAGGGGCGAGAAGGGAGAATTGGCTCTCTTCTGACTGATTGCTTTCGACCGATTGCCTCAAGCTTCTTCTGTCCTTGGGTTGGGACTTAAACCACTGGCCTGCACATTCTTAGAATTAGACCAGTGTTTTTTCTGAGTCTCCAGCTCGCACATGGCAGATCATTGGCCTTCTCAGCCTCCGTAATCATGCAAGCCAATTTCTTATAATAAATCTCTTTAGACTGGTATCTATATACTTTACATGAATATGTATATATATCTCATGTTGTGTGTATATAAAATATAGAGAGATATAAGGAGATTCATTATATAATTATAATATATCCTATTGGTTCTGCATTATTGGAGAACCCTAATACAATGACCTCCTCAGTTGCCTGCCTTGGGCAGTATAGGAGCTGGAGATATAAGAACATGTGGGCCACCAGAGCTGATAATAGTCAGTGTCCCCACTGGTCAGGGTTGCCTAACCTAGTTACAGGCCACTAATGAATTGTTAGGAGAATTAAGAGGCCCTCAAGGTCTGAGATCTAGTGATAATCTACTATTGAATGGATCTCAGTTCCAATTCTATTACTGACCTACTGTGGGTTCGAGGAACAGAAATGGTATGAAGAAAAAAATTGCTTAATTAATAACATCAGGACAAATGTAACAATAACCTCAGGACTGCCGAAGTCTATTTTTCTCTAATTTAAAAAAAGTGTATTGTTTTATAATGACAACATTCTGTGAAATAGCATAATCTCCCTAATTCTTTTATATAAGGGTGTACATATAGACTAGTAGTCTCCTTTTTCAACATCTGATTGGTGAACTGTAGCCACTTAGTGGCTAGGCCACCCTGATACCATGGTGACATTACTGGACAATTGATCCTTCCAAACACACTTCTTTCTCATTCTTCTCATCCTTTTCTCCACACTCAGTTTCTTTTCGAACATTCTCCCACTTGATCTCTTGCTTTCCGCTCTATGTAGCATCTCTTCTTTTGCCTCTGCTTTTGGTCCCCTGGTGACAGGCTCAGTCTAAGATGGAGCATTACCCATGGACTACAAGGCATGTCGAGTTCCTACCAAAAATCATGGGAAAGTGAGGCGTTATTATCAACAAAGAACTTAAAAAGTTTTTTAGCAGTGATAAAAACAGCAACAGACAAAAACACAAGCTAGCACACCCTGAATGCTTTGGTGTGTTTTTTAAGTGCATATTTGGAGGTCACTCTGGGCAGGGAAGACATGCAAGGTATGGCTAAACGTGCATTCCATAGGGTAGAAAAAGACACATGAGGGAGACCCTTGGATTGCTTTTTCACCGAATTGGACACACTTTTGCCACATCGCTTTCATTCTAGGTCACAGATCTTTCCCTGGCACCAAGAGGGCATGCGGGTTCCTTGAGATCAGCTCCAGTCTGTCACACCACTAGTTGTCCCAGAAGGTCATTTTCTGCTCAGTCACAACAGACCTATAGGACTATATTTTAGCTCATATCCCCTCCCTGCACACATGTACTTGCCGTTAGCACCAACACTGCCTTAGTATCTGGAGAAAAGGCAAACATTAAAGTCAGGGTGGGGCGTCCTTTGTCAAACGTGAAAGTCTAAAAGTGGTGTTTGCAGATGCTCTTTGGAACAATGTGTGTCCTTAGAGTCTGTGATAAAGATAGAAGGGATGGTAACAATGAGTCAGGTCGATGAGGTCGGTCTGCGTTTTCAGAATGCCTGGGGTAACCAGAGCCTACATTCCCCAAAGGAGAACAGGTCAAGATGATTTGCTATATTGCACATAGGAGCGTCTCTGGAGGACACGCTCTGCACCCTCCCTTGTAGCAACAGAGGCTGGCTCTTTGTCATCCTTAGGAGGTTGTGTTGCCCGTTTGGGGTACAATTTTGGAGAGTGGTTCATATTCTACACTGGCACATTGTTGACTCACCTGGAAAAGTGACTATTTAAAAAATTCTGAGCTCCGCAGAATTTTTGAGGACAGGGTGTGGTAGAGAAAAAGATTAGGTGGACAGGGCCTTGAGGCGGTTTAAGCAAAAAGGGAGCGGTTTGTTTTTATTATTTGCATTAGTGTTCAACATCAGTTTTCATTTGAATAAAAGGGCAGAGCAGCTAAAATTGTTTTAAATCTTGACTTAGGGCATTTTAGTGAGCATTTTTGTGTTTTATTTTCCCTAGGCAAAAGGTAGTGGTAGTATTTATACCCCCCTCCCCATAAAACTCATGGCCCTCTCCCCGTCTTTCTTCCAGATGCCATGGATGTTGTGGAGGAATAATTAGATCAAACCCATAAAACGCCTTGATCTTTGAGAGAAGGACCCTCTGAAAATAAAAGTTGTCACTATGCTTGTCTCCCATAGACACATTCAAGCACAGATGTTTCCATCCTAACTCAGGGCCCATCAGTCTGTGCTATTTGAACTGGAGAAAACAGTTGGAGTTATCAGACAACTTCTAAGGAGCAGCAGATCTGTAGATCTTAGTGGGAGACAGAACAGCAGGATAATATGCTCAGAAAACCAAATATATATTTTTTATTGTCCTTATTCTCTGCCCCACTTTGTTTTCCTTGGTCGTCCTCTCCCTTCTCAGCTATACTTCCAAGCCCCTCTCCACATGGTCCCGAGACCTCAAAATTCGCTCTAAATTTATTAAAAGAGGTATTTTCATTCAATGGGGTATCTTTATTAAAAGAGGTACAGTGATATATCATTGTCATCACTGCGGTCTTTCTCCCTCATTTAGAAGTTGGCATGAAAGGCGTGATGTACAGAAGAATATCATCTGCCCTAATGATCTGTGGACTGGAACGGAGCTCAAAGGATCCGGGCTTTCTGGCTCACACTGTGCGCGGGAAAGGGCTGGTGCCCAGGTTTTATTGGGAGGACGGGAACAAAGGATGTTAAGGGGACTACACAGAGGCCATGTGAGTCATAACAAGCCTCATGAAATTGTTTCAACTGTCTTCCCAAACCTTAGCTGTTGTGACCAATGTGTCAAAACTATAGACAGGGAATACTGGAAGCTGGGGGAGCCTGGATCAAAGTGGATAAGACTGTACCTCCAAGTCAGGTGCTGAAAAAGGTAGGAGAGAGACCAGAGTCTTTGTAGAAAGTAAGATTACTGACATTTACTCTTAAACTAGCTAAGTATTACTAAGTACCTTAAGAAAAAAGGTAATTTTGGGTCTGGAAAGCCACTTTGTTGTTCCAATAGCTTTAAATTTGTATTGATGCCATTACAATTCACTGACCTGAGGTTGAAATATGAAAAACAACCAAGTACTCATCTCAAAGTTTGCAAGTAGCTTGCTCCCAGATGTGAGGAGGTGTTCTCGTGTTTCCTGGGCCAGCTGTCATCAGTCTGGATATTTCATTTAGACTGTCTGTGAACAAGTACGTTTGGGTAAGTTGTGACTTCTCTTCAAGGGAACAGGACATGCGTTGAAGCCCACATGGCTTCCTTCTGGGACGTATATCTGGGGCCGGGCTCAAAGCGATGATCTCATAAATGCTCTGAGTAAGTTACCAATGTCCCTGCTGCCTACTGTACGGAGATTTCAAGTTCACAAGCCTGTGAATTTTTTCCATAATTCTATTCATGTGGATAGAGAAAAGTAAATATTGAGTTCTTCAGATAACACCTGGTTTTCTGTTCATTTCCCTTCAGATCACTAGGGTCAGGCAGTAAAAGAATACCAGTAGTCTTTGCTGAGAGGAACAAAAGCTACCATGTGTCTAGGAACTGAATTTGAAGTTTCACTGGGATGGACTGCATCCTATGTTTAAAATGCTGTCCAGTGAAGTGGAACTTAAAGCAGAAATGTGTTTTTAATGTGAGTAGCTGGACTTGGCCTAGGTTCAAAGGGGTACAGGTTGGTGTTTTGTGTTTGAATTTAAAGGCTGCCTCATCACCAGGAAATGAAGAAGGGACTCAAAAAAACTGGGTTCTTGTCGTCTGTTCTTATACATGGCCTAATAGAAACTTTTACTTACATTTTTCATGCTTCAAAATTTGCATCTGCAAAATGGGGATAAGTGACCTTTATTAACCTCTTAAAACATTGTCTTTAAAGTCTAAGGTAAGTAGCTGTTTAATCAAGAGGGTTTTCTTTATTGTTGTAATACCAGTCACAGAGTGGGTTCCCATCAAGTAATTGTTTTCTTTTGTGTGTAATGATACATTCTTAGAGATCTCAGGAAGCCACTTCTCTCGGAGTCAACGGGAGTCCCGTTGATTGCTCTTTGAAACTGAATGCAAACCGACTGCTAATATCCAGTTGGGAACCAGGTACTCTCAGATGCTGTTGATGAGAGTGTAAATTGAAACAGTAATTTTGGCAAATTCTATCACAATTTAAAGTGCTCGCACCCCTTTAACCAAGCAATTTCACTGGCGGGTTACATGTGTATCAAGTAGCACATGCAGCGATGGCCATTTGAGCTTTTTTTTTCAAAGTAAAATATTAGAAACTATTAAATGTTTGTCAGGGAACAGTGGAGAAACTTAACTGATGGTTCCCCCATAGTGTGGCACCCTACAGAGCAGTTAAAAACAATGGCGTTCTCTTTGTAAAGACAAAATTCTCTTTGTACTGATGAAGAGCTATATAGTTGTGCATTTGAATGAGAAAACAAAGGAATGGCATGTTTCCATTTATGTCGCAAGAGTATATTTTTACATGTGCGTATGTGAAGGTGGAGAAGTTTTGGAAAGCTTGGGAATATGCATACTGGACTGACGGCCTCTGGGAAAGGGAGTGGGGAGCACAGGAAGGGAGCCGGTGACTTTACTTTTATTCTCTAAATTTCCATAAGCTCTAAGGAATATCCTTAATTATTTTTATATAAATAGATTTCAGAGACATTTCTACTTGGCCAAGAAACAGTTTAATGAGCCTGTTCTGCTTCAGACTTTTCCCTAAAATTTGTCAAAGTACTTCTATAGTCCATTTCTATTCTAGGTACCATCAGAATTGATGAATAGAAGATCCAAAATTGTCAGGGCAAAGTTACAGCTTGGATTTGTTGTCTTTCTTCAATGGCTTTAGTTCGCTTAATTCCCTTTCTATTTTCCTCTTTTTTTTTTTTTTCATTGAACATCAGGAGGCTAAGAGATTTTAAAAAACATGGAGTGGTATCTTAGAAAGTATATTCCGCAAACACTTGTATCAGATTCAAGTGAGAATCCTATTATTCAAAGCACAAACTAGAGAACTTGATTCCCTCTTTCTCTTTCCTAGAAGGAGCCTCTTTTCCTGTGACGTGGTTTGCCTGGAACTGGCCTTCCTCTCAGCTTCAGCAACGGGCCCTGATTGGCCTCAGCCGATCTACCACACCCAATCAGCTGAAGAAGAACCAGACCTACAGCACACCACACTGCCCCGGCCCAAGAGGGCATTTGACTTAATCACAAGAAACCAACAGTTGCTTCTGATCACTGGGGAGAGGCAGCTTCCTCTGCCCTTTGAAGGTAAATGAAGACTCTCTGGGAGAGGCCATCACGAGGTAAGTCAGTCCGTGTGAGGACAAAGCCGACACAGGGGAGAGGGCCAAGGTGCGTGGATTTCAGAGACTGGAATTCCTACCTCTAGTGCCTAAAGCTCACACTAGTTTTTAGTTAAAGGGGACTGTAAACTCATTTTATTGGTCCAGTTAGTTCTGGTGGTTTTCTGTTATTTGTAACATTGTGAGAAGAGGTGTAAAGTGCTGGTTCAGAATGGGACTCCGGTGTTAGTGCTAGGGTTTGAATCCTGCTGTCAGCTACTGGCTGAGTAAGCCTGGGCAAGCAAATAGAATTAATAATGGTACCTATCTGAAGTGTGTTCATTGTGATTTAATGAATTAACATGCGTAAAATGTTTGACACTGTGGCTGGCATGTAATAGTACTCAATAAATTAATCTGAATCCTACAGTAATGTAGTATTGCCCAGAGTTATTTGTCCATGGGAAACTTTTTTTTTTTTTTTTTTGAGTGACTGACTGATCAGCAGAACCTGGTTCTGGGAATACTGACTTTGAGAGAACATTAACTAATCTAGGACTCATGCCCTGGCTGGGGTGTGGCTCAGTGGATTGAGCACTGGCCTGTGAACCAAAAGGTGGCTGGTTCAATCTTCATCAGGGCACATGCCTGAGTTGCAGGCCAGGTCTCCAGTCGGGGGCATGAGAGAGGCAACTGACTGATGTTTCTCTCCCTTCCTTCCTCCCTCCCTTCCTCTGTCTCTAAAAATAAATGAATAAATATTTTTTAAAAAAGCAAAGAAGGTGACTTGAGAGTAAAATAGAACTCGGTCTGTCAGATGTTTAAGGCCCTAATGGTTCGCTCCTTCATAACCACCCTTCTCTTTATGCAACCGAAAGCCATACACCTGAGGTTTCCTTCGTCCTCTGCCCTTCTATCTAACACTCAATCTGGCACTGACAATGTAATTTTCACGTGCAGCCAAAACTATCAAAATTCAGTGCTGACCATTTTAAATAGTAATAGCTACCATTTATTGAGTAGCTATAATATGCTAAGTACTTTGCTAAACCCTGCACATTCATTATCTTGTTAATCTTCTTAAAAGTTATATGATGTAGATATGACAATTCTCTTTCTTCTGCAGATAAGATAACTGAAGCTTTGAGAGAGGTAGAAATTGCAAAGGTCATCAGCTGGTGAGTGGCAGACCTGGAGTTTGGAGCGGGTCTGTAGCAATTTGTGAGAGTAACCAATACAGTAAACTGATATAAAGAAAACTCCATTAGAAATTGTCTTGGAGTGCACACCTAGGTGTTTATAATATAAGACTGGTGATGCAACAAAATCCTTAAAAGCAATCTCCGCCTGGGCAGGGAAGCAGTACACACAGCACTCCTAGACTAGTTCAAGTGCTTCTTTTTGTTTTTCATCTCACGTGGATTTCAAAGCCGTCCTTATCAAAGCACCACCACCTGAGAAACTGAAAACTCCACAACATGGCTTCTTTATCGAGGAGTGTCTGCTTCTTACGGGGATCAGATTGCCTTTCAGCCTTTTTCTGCATAGTTGATAATTCAGAAGCACTCTCCTATACAGTAATTAAAGATGAGTTTTCCAGCCCCGTTGAAAAAACTCCTCAATTTAGCTATGACAGGTTATATTTTATAATGAGGTGAAAGGATATCACTGCCAGAAAAAAAAAATCCACGGACTCTGCTACTCACAAAAGGCTGTCAAATATTATATGCTTCAGTGTAGAGGCTCATTGTGAAAGGAATGCTTCTGTGGGGTTTCAGATTTTCCTTGGTCTATCTGTATTCTCAGAACAAACAACTGTAGAGAAATGGTAAAGCTCTGGAAGAAGTCAGGCTCACAGTGACTGACCGGGCCATTTTCCCCTTACAACAGAAGCAGATGCTCACAAATAGCCCTGCTCACTGCTGGTTCAGAAGAGTTCTAATTACAGTCCAGACCTTCATAACAAAGGCATAGCTAGAGGATAGAAACATATCCTCCAGTTTTACAGGTTTTCTCTGGGCCTGGGATGTTTATTATAAACAATTTTTTGGATTGTTTGGTAGACTGTCAACCCTCTGTTTCCTCATTTGAGCGTGTTTTGCAAAATTATTGTGATTGTCACCTTTGCCCTGACCAACAATGACCCAACTTTATTTCCTGTTTAAATTTAGACCAGAGTGTCTGTGGAGTTCACATCACATTTATTGGCTCTCCCTGCATGTTTTTTATGTACTCACACAGGTATGTACGTACATACATACATACATACCCATTCATTCAAGGCTGAAGCTGTCGGGCCAAGGCCAGGTTTCAGCTTTGGTGTGCCACCTCAAATGAGATTCCTCAGTTCCCAAGGGCTTGCAGCCATTTGCCTTTTGGAAATGCCTGACAGGTTGGAAGCTGCTGCTTTTCCTGTGGTTCTTTCAAACACAGCCAGCTGCGTGAAGATGGAACTTGCTGTCTTCCATGTTGTTCCAGTAGGTGTTTCAGAAACTTCCTGAATGGGGATTCTATTAGTTCCACACTTTTTTTTTCCACCAAGTTGAGATTTTTTTAGAAGACATATATGTATATGTATATATGTGTCTGTATGTGTGTGTATATATGTGTGTGTGCATCTGTACAATGTGTATATTATGTTTTATGATATAAAGATCTCATGGAAAGTTCACAGCTGTCAATGACAAATAAAGAGTCAGAAAGTGAAGTAGTGAGACCTGGAATCCCTAGTTTTGTATTCATTTCCGTGACACCAGAGATGCCAGTGTATAAACAAAACCCAAAGGGGAAATTAAATTTGTCAGCTGAAATTTTTTATTTAAGAAATAGTCACAGTTATAGGAAATATTACAGATTATGTGATGCCAGATAGCCTGTATTTACCCGCCTTTTCATTGCCACAGAGTGCGTGTTAACCTTGAGAGCACCTGAAAAAATTCAGGACATCTGAGTCCTTGATTTCCTGTTTACTTTCAGTAATAATTCAGGTTTTGTGTCAAAATCCTGATAAATATTGCCAAAAAGACAAATTACTTCTAGACTTTGTTTCTTCAGAGGGTGATATCAGGTTAAAAGTTAGCGGAAAATGTGTTTGTTAAATATTGACTTCAATATCTTGAAGGGAAAATATTGGGACCCCCGAAATGTTGAATAAGTGACATTATATCTTAGCGTATCTAGAGAGAATCTCGTCATAAAACAGAATCTCTAGTGATGTATGTTCCCGTGGGACAGTACTATTTCAGTATATTTTGTTTGTTTGTCACACCATTCTCCGAATCACTCTAATGTGTATCGTATTGTGGTGTATATTTAATTTTTACTGCTTTTTCTCTAAATTGTTGTAAGTTGAGGGTTCCTGGAGTGCTATCCCAGTTTGTGACAGCGCCATCTAGTGGCAGAATGGTAGCATTTTTCCTCCCCTGACTTAAGTGAGGTGGTGGATGAAAGGTATGCGGGGAACCATTTTGCAAAGCTCAGTGGTTGCTTTGCAGGGACTAAAACTACAATTCCACTGTGTGATATTTTTACCTTTTCTCTGTGAGTCTTTTATCATTTTTTCTAAGAAAGGGCTTATAAGAAGAGGTAAAAAACAAAGCCAGTTTATAAATTTAGCTTCTTTTTGAAGACTTATGATGGCATCTTGTATTCAATGAAAGCTAATGGTTTTCTTGTATCTTGGTTCAGTCTCTCTTTTGACTTCTCATCAACTAGATAAGATTACAATTTCCAGGATTTCCCACCTTAATTGCCTCCCCTGTCCGTTCTCTTTCACCATGTAGGTTTTGCTGAAACATTCCACAAGAGAGTCTGAGATTTTAAAAGAGGAGGTAAAGACTACACTTATTTTCAGTTTTCCAATGTTAAACAACTGAAGGAAAATATTCTTCATACTATGCTGTATTCAGTTTTATCTCCTTTATTCCTGTTTTTATTGGAACTTACCTCTGGGGAATGATTTTTTTTCATTTTCTTTTGCCCTAAATTTACAGGTTCTAGATATTTGTGCCCAGGGAATAACATGTTTTCCTCTGACTCTTTTCTACTTGCCATCATGACGGGTCCCCCCCTTATGACTCAGTTGGAACTGGAGTCCTGACCTTGCCACTCGGCCCATTTGAGTTTCTGACCCTTAATCTAACTCTTGATCTTCGGAGGTACGGGTTACAGAATCAAAGAAGCTGATTTGCTACTTCTTTCCATTTCCTGCTTATGTGACCTTAGGTAAAATAGTTGACTTCTAAAAGTCCATTTTATCATCAATTAAATACAATTTTTTGAGCATGGTTTTAAACATTCGTTATTTCTGCACTTCTGTAGGTATAGTAAACAGGCACTACATTTCAGATGTTACTTTCGTCTCTTTCTGCTAGAGGCTGCAGGACGTTCCCTCTGGCTACACTCCTAACTTTAGCGGGGGTAGATAGAACTGCCACTAGGAGATTCTTATGCCATGACCTTCAGAGGACGGTTCTGGGCTTTGTTGGTTTCAGTGGCCATGGCCGGCTCTCTACAGTTTACTTTCTTTCCCATGACCCTCTCCTTTTAAGGCCCTGCTACAATTCAGAGGTGAGCTCACTTGGGTTACAAATGACAAATTCTTTTTTTTTTTTGAATCCTGATTCTATCATCTGGTGATCATGGGGGCTTGGAAACTAGTGAGAACATGATATCTGCACATGGTTTTCCCCGTGAAAGGGTCTTTGATTCTCAAAGCAGGAACTCAAATGGAAATAAGAGTCTCACAAATAAATCACTTTGAGCATGGCTTTTACAACTAAAACAAAAGTTAGTGTATGATTCTTTGTGCCAGGCTATCTTATTTCTTTGTGTAGTGATTGTGTTCCTCCCTTTTTGACATCTGAAAAAAAATGCTTTATAGAAAATTTCTTGAGAGCCGTGACCATGGCTTATTTATCTCTGTGGCCCTCACGGAGCTTAGTACAAAGCCTCTCCCATGTAGATGCTTCATAAATATTGGTTGAGAGAAATGACTACCTTTTCCAAACAACCCTTCTAGAAAGACTACTTCAGGAAGTAAAGGTGTCCTAGATTTGATGGTGGGTAGGTTAATCCCTGCGTACTTTGGAGTTGACCCTTATTTTTAGTACTGCAGGACTGCCCCATCACCGTCCTGTGAATTTTACCTGGGGTTTAAACTATACATATCAAAAGTGAATTCTGATTTTTTGAAAATAGGATACTTATTTGAAAAAGGCACTATTTTGTTTATTTGTTTATTGAGGTGTAAGAACCTAATTTAAAAATCCAGGTATCTTTGAGAAAGATAACTATAGATAACTATAGAAAGAAAATGATAGCTAACCTGAGTATTTTCCATTATTATTGTTCCATGTACCAGGGAATAGACAATATATGTTATTATTCACCCTCACAATATTAGTGCTATGAGGGTTTGATGCCTAGACAAATTCAGACTTTTCATAAATTAAAATTGCTTCAACATTTTCTCATTAAATCTCTTAAGAGAAAGAATTTTTATAGGCCTTGCAAATAGAACTGTGTATAATTTCTCTTACCTAGTGATTGTCTGCTTAAGCCCAGCATCCATGTGTATTCATCTGTTCTTTTACTTACTCATTCGTTAGCTCATTTATGCATTTAACATTTAGTGAGTGTCTTCTGTGTGCCAGGGCATAGGAGAATTCTATCAGACCAGAACCGTCAATTAAATACTATCTTCACCATGATGATCTCAGACTCTTGGACATTAGGGGGGCAGATAAACCAACACACTGTGCATATAGTGTAACTTGTGGTCAGGTGAGATGTGAGGAGCCCCTCGGGAGCACTGAGGGAGGCCCATTTTGGAAGAGCCGTAAACGACCCCACAATGAGGTAGGAAGGGGCAAGCTTCCAGCTGGGTCTTGAAGGATAGCTGGAGGTTCACCAAGTGAAGTAGAGGAATTATAATAACTCTACAGAATAGAATCCTGGGGAGAATTAGTAACTCTTTGGCTTATTCTTTTAACACAAGACAGGGATTTTATGCACATTTTAATTAATTATTTAATAATTATTTTGGCCATTTGCTAAATCCTATTCATTCCCCATTCTGTTTAACCTAAGCACTTTGGGTGGGCTTTTCCTTGCAGGACTAAGTCAAGTACGCTGACAATTGCTGCAGTTGCTGACAGCTGAGCTTAAAGTTGTAGGTGACTGAGGGTTACTTTTTTCTATTGTGGAGGTCTGTCTATTTGGCCATACAGATGATGCTAGGTAGACTAGGTAATGCTTTTTTCTTTCAGGTCTAATAATATATTTCTGTTTTATTCATTTCTCAAATACTTACACAGTACCTATTATGTGCCAGGTAGTGTTCTGAGTACTAGAGATTAGCAAAGAAAAGGACAAGGAAATCTATATTTAATTGTGTATGTGTGTAGCGAGGGTATACAGGAAGAGAGTACTATTGATATAATATGAAAAGTGTGTACAATATGATAAGGCATATTCTAATGCACAATGCAATTGAATAATTTCAGTAGTGTTAGGTGCTATAATGAAAAAACAAAGTAAGGAGGTGGAATGGCAAGTGTTAGAGTGTGTTGGGCTCCCTAAGGCCACTGCCGGGTTCATTGTTTCACTAGAAGGACTCAGAACTCAGAGATTGGTTATACTAACAGTTACAGTTTATTACAGTGAAAGAATACAGGTGAAAATTAGCAAAGGAAAAAGGTGCATAGGGCAGAGCTCAGGAGGAACTAGAAGTAGGCTTCCAGTTGTTTTGTGCCAGTGGGGCCGCATGACTAGTGTGGAATTCTGCTAGCAAGGTCATGTGCAACACTTGTAGTGTTTCCAACCTGGAAGCTGACCTAGGCCTTGGGGACGAAAGGCCGGTCCTGAAGACCTTGAAAATGTGCAGGGTTTGAGCAGCCCAGCTCTTCTAAGCTAATGTTTTACTTCCCAGAGAAAGGCAGAAGAATTTTTAAAAATATTTTATTGTTTATACTGTTACAATTGTCCCATCCACTCCATTCTTCCCTCCATCCAAATCCTCTACTTCTACACTCCCTCAGGCAATCCCCCCACCATTGTCCTTATATGTCATGCATATATGTTCTTTGGTTAATCCCTTCACTTTCTTACAACCAGTCCCCCCACTCCTCTTACAGCTGTCAGTCTATTCCATGATTCTATGCCTCTGATTCTATTTTGTTCATCAGTTTATTTTGTTCACTAGATTCCACATATAAGTGAGATCATACAGTATTTGTCTTTCATTGACTGGCTTATTTCACTTAGCATACCAGTCTCCAGGTCCATCTATGCTGTCTCAAAGGTAAGAGTTCCTTCTTTTGTGCTGCTGCGTAATATTCCATTGTGTAAACATACCACCAGTTTTGTATCCACTCATCTACTGATGGTCTCCAACGCTGTTTCTGGATCTAGGGTGCTTGTTTATATTCTTTTGAATTGGTGTTTCAGGGTTCTTAGGATATATTCCCAGAAGTGGAATCACTAGGTCAAAAGGAGTTTCATTTTCAATTTTTGAGGTAATTCCATACTTTTTTTCACAGTGGCTGAACTGAACTGTATTCATACCAACAGTGCACAAGGGTTCCTGTTTATTTATATCCTCACCAACGGTTGTTGTTTGTTGATTCGTTAATGATGGCTGTTTTGGCAGGTGTTTTTTCCTCCTATGTCTTCTTTAAGTGTAACTCACTTTACATTTTTTCACTCCCAGTTCTTAGTGTTCTAACCTGTTTGTCTCTTATTTGAAGACACTAATGAGCACCAGTGTATGTCAGGGCACACACATGTTAGTATGTGTGTAGTACATTCTAGTACAAGGTACCAGCATCTACAGCACTTGTTTTCCCAGGGCAACACTGATTCACTCCCACTCTATTAAATTAATGCCTGTGTCCTGGTGCACTTATTCATTGGTAACAATATTTTTATTTGCCATGTATAGACTGATTCATGTAGCCAGACCCTAAATATATAATCTATAATTATTTTCATTGTATATTTTATAAGAGTCAACACTAGAAATATAAGAATTTTCTTTTTATTTTCCTATAATGTTAGTTGATGTAAACCTTGAATTTAAGAGTACAGTCATACCTTGGTACTCGTCAGCTTCAGAATTCATCAAACCCTGTACTCATTGCATTTTAATGAGAAAAAATTGTTTCAGCACTCAGCCCTTGCTCAGAACTCATCACACTTGCTAGAACTCGTATGAGTCACAAAGGCACCCCACAAGAGGAAATGCTTCCTCACTCATTGCTCATTCCATACTCATTTGAAACTTATTGGTGTTGGCACTCATCATGAGTTCTGGAAGAAATTAAAGACAAGTACTGAGGTACCACTGTATATGTGTGCTGGAGATGGCAGGGATTGGGAAGGGGAAAGGTACAGAGGTATTGGAGAGATCTTTATGATTGATAGCGAATCGTATATTAGGTGCTTTAAAAAATGTGCATCCCACAAAAGTAAAGTTCAACCTATTGTATAAAATGCCATATGTGTATTCTTAGAAAACAAATACTATGTAGTAATTATATCCCCTCTTTTAAGACCATTGTGCTTGATGACATTTTCAATCTTCGTAAAAGCACTCATTCTCATCTCCCAGGAAGTGTGAAGTGATGGGCTAAGCCCTTTCCTCCAGCTTCTACTAGAGTGGGTTGGTACTTTGAGGGAAAACCCATAGTTACCAAAATTAGAGTAAAAATGAAGGACCAGCTCTTTTCAGTATTGACAGGGAGGGCTTAAATAGATGAACCTACTCCTGTCCCCGGGAGCTGGTTGACAAGTGTCAACTCTGTGAAGAGGAGGAAGACTTTTCCCTTCCATACCTCATTTTGAGCAAGTGCTTTCAGAGAACTTTTCATAAATGCATCATTACTGCTGAGCGCTAGCCACACTCTTTGCTCATGAAGAGAGAATTTTATATAGGAAGAAAATGTGTATTGTGTACCAGAGTCACTTAATATGTCACTTAATAGTGAAGCAAGGCTTGCTCTATTTTATACATACATGTATGATAACATAATATGACCTGTGTCCATATTTTATACACACACACACATGCATTGACTTTGCTTATTTAATAAGGAAAAGTTCACATAAAACATATTCTCTTCATTTATACCCAAAGATTAAATTGTTTTCTAATTTTTTGACTCTCAGGGTGTTACTGCTTTAAGTGGAATGTCTATATTTATTCCACAAAGTTATTTTTGAATTCCTAATCTACCACAGCCTGTTTACACGCTTTTCTTAAGTTTTTAGGATCATTTTATGTTACCACTTTTGAGTGAGGCATATTCAATCATCTGACAATCTGCACATTGTTCTTCCAAGTCTTCTCTAAATCTTCTCCATACTGGTCGTTCTCTGTCCAACCCCTGACTGTGCTCCCTGCCCTCATTCTTAGCTGGTTGCCAGCACTCCCAGTACTTGTGAAACCCAGTCTACTCTCTCTGTGCTCTGCCTCCACCTTCACTTGACACTCCTCATCATTTTCTCACATGTGCATTTTGTCTTCAACATCTCCCTTTCCACTGACCCCTTCTTCTCAGCCCAGCCTACTACCACCCTTAGGTTTCAGAGTCTAAAACCCACTAGATGTGCCACCCAAATAGATGTGCCATCTATTCCTATCTCCTCCGCTGTAGTTCCGTCCTTCACTAGTTTGTACCTCCACTGGCTGCTTCACTGGTCCTCCTGCCTCAGTTCTTCCACCTTTCCCACCTATCCATCACACTGCAGACCAATTAAGCTTCATATCTTCATGCTACTTTATTCTCCAGAACCTTTAATGGCTTATTCATAGAGTTCAGTGCTTATTAATAAAGTTCAACCTCCTCAGCTTTCCTGTTTGCCAAGCTTCCCCCGTGAATGACCTGGCTCCGGGCCAGCAGCCCCAGCTTTCTTCCTCTCTCCTCACTGGTACATTCTCTCCCTTTGCTCTGCCTGGTGTTCTCCCTGTGGATGCACCGTGCTTGCCAGTCTTCTTGTCTTGAGCACCATCTCTCAGCCTGGATTGCCTTCCTTCTTACAAGTGTGCCTACCCCCTGCTACCCTCATCCAAGGTGAAGATCTAGCTTCAATTTGGCATTTTCCCAGATCTTTCTGTAGTTGGAAATGGTCTCTTCGTTTCAAGTGGCCACATGTAAGAGGAGAAGTTGTACCCCTCTTACAGTACTTACTCTGTTTTGTGCTGTGTTACCATTATTTATGTATAAGCCTCATCTCTTCTACTAGAGTGCATGCTTTTTAGCATAGAGTTTGTACTTACTTTTTGGGATTTCCTATAGTACTCACTTTTAGCACAATATCTAAAAAACACAACTAATATGTTTATTGAGTAAGTAACAGATAAATAATATGTCTCCAGAAGAATGAACCACTGACTGAAGTATATATATATATATATATATATATATATATATATATATAATATTCTGACTCAGTATCTAGGTGTGAAAAAATTAAAATAATTACCTCCAGCCCATCAGTTCTTCCAGATATTTTGTAATTGCTCTTATCATGTAAAGCAGATCAAGGTAATTGGATGCAATGTGTTTACGCGCTTTAAGATATATGACTGGCCTGGGTTGAAATTTGTTTCCATCTAGATTAGTAATGCTGTTTTCTAATGACCGCTGAATCTTGCAGCAGAATCATTAGGGTATTTATCAAAAATAGAAATCAGATGGAAAAGCCATTGCATCTGCCCCCCCTTCACCATGACCTAAATGCAGCAAATATTTATTGTCTTCGAGACATTAACTGTTTAATGGCTTTTAAAGAAAACCCCAAACTTAAAACACTGACATATCGTGTGCCTTCCTCAGATTCTGACCTATAAAACTGCATGCTTTAAAGTTATTTTGAAACTCAGAAATAGAAGTGGAAGCCTCAAAATGCAACATTGTCAACACATTTAAAAATTTTGTCGGTTTGAGATTTCAGAAAGGGACTTATTATTGTCATTCCTCCTGCTGAATCTCCCATTTATATGGTGTCACCTCCCCCAAGGATCCCCAATAAGCTTTGCCCATTTTCCCACCACTGAAAAGAGAGGTACCCCTAGGCTGGAGAGCAGCTCCCATTTAATAGTGCATAACAACAGAACCAGGGCTGTCAGACTCTGACAGCTTGAATGAGGGAAGATTTCAAACAATTATGAGTGGGATTTTAAATGCCTCACCTGAAATACATTGCAGAGTCCTTATCACAAAAGGGAGATACTTCGGAAACTGCCTGAAAATTCATCCAAAAGGAATTTAGGAGAAACTTGGCAGGTGTTCATGACACAAGAGTTGAAAATAAGAAATGAAGTGGCGCAGGAAAGGGGTATAGGGAGGCTGAACATAATCATCGATGTAAAAATGAGGCCAGGACTCAGGAGATGCCCCTCCTGCCCTTTGTTACAAGACCTCAGGGACTGCAAGTGTCTTAACACTCCTTATTTTGTGTTTTGTCTCAAGCAAAGTAGTGTTATTCTTATTAGTTAGAAAATAGGAGTAGTCTAGTTGAGTAAAACCTATACAGGTTCGGACAGATGGGGATGTTACTGCTATTAATACCACTCTTTACACATATTCATTCATCCTTAACAGCACCCTGGTAGAAAAGTCCATGACCAGGGCTAGTAGGTCTGTTTTGTTGATAAAGGACTGTAAGTGAATAAGCAAATGCACATCATGTTGCAGTCAGACTTGAAGTGAGATTGTCTTTGACAGGCCTTGCTCTCTCTTCTTCCTGGACAAGCGGAGCAGTGCACGCTAATGACCTGCTGGCGTTACGGCTGTAATAACTTGTAATTTTTTTGGCATATTTCTCAACGTTTATTTAGACTGTTTTGATTTTCAGACCTCTGTAAGTATACTTTGTAAGCAACTTTATTCTTTTCTACCCTTATAACTGATTATGATAAAGCCTTTGGAAATGAAGAATTTAACAGATGCCCTAAGTGAATTTAGGTCGAACCACTCAAACCACTTACTTAATTTTGACTTCAGTATTTTAATTTCTGAAAAGGCGAAGGGAAGAAAAAATGGTTTATTAATAGCCACGTGGGCCCACAGTCCCTGTATTTAAAATTCTTGGGGCCAGATGAAATTTAGGATTACAGCTTTTGGGTTTTGGAGACTGAATACTGGGCATGTGTCTTATATAATGCCACCAGCTCCAGTGGCGTCTGGGTACCACTCATGGTCCTGATGGTGCTTCTGCAGCAAAGTGTATGCACATTCTTGTCAGCTCAGATCTGTGCTGACACCAAGTGAGTTACCAGCAAAAGTATGGTGCTTAGAAAATTCCCAAATTGCAGATGAAGGGCAGATATTGACAGTGAGTTCTCACTTAAGGCCATTAATATGTTCTGCAATTTGAAGCAAAGTGATGAATAATAAAACCAGTTTTACTAGGTTAATTGATATAAACAACTTAAGGTCTCACAGCATCCTGTCAAAATTGTAATGAAATGACATTGAATGAAACAACATCTTCTGAGTACCTGCTATACTTAACTTTCTTACTAAATTCTTTAAAACACAAAATTATAAACAAGAACAACAGAAATGTCTAACATTCTTTTTAGTAAACTAGAAAATTGAACCTCAGTGAAATAAAATAATACGTTGAAGGTCACACAACTTGGGAAGGATGCAACTGTGTTACTGCATTGCCTTTCCTCAAAATACGTGCCCACTTCCTTTTTGTTTTTTGCTCTGCTTCCTACTACTTTCATATCATTGGGGCCGTTGAAATCTTAGGTTTTCTTTCTACACAGTTCCGATGTAATGTTAAAAATGAAAAGGTACTTGATCTTAAATAGGACCTGAATCCTCTATACGGTGACAAAGTTCAAGTTTTAAATTCACGTAAGTACTGGAAAATTGGTGGGCATTCCATTTTCCTTAAGCACCTAATCTAGTTAACCATGGGTGGGTATCAAAAAGTTTGTGAAAACCTGGAAGGTTTCTCAGCGTTCACCAATTATTTTATGAATATCCAAAGGGGGAAAAGGAAAACAATAATGTTGTGGGATTATTTTCTACTTGAATTTTTTGGGCACACCAACTAGAATCAGGTGAAAAATGTTATTATTTTGAAGGATGTGAAAAATTTTTTTGACATCAAGCTTTCCACGTGTTTCTTGGGAATAAAAGGTAAATCTTTTACCTACTTCCTTTCTATTGCTATTACCCGACAATTTCTGAATTATGTGATTAAAAGAAACTTAATGAAGAAATGTGGGTTGTCACCAAGCTTAAAGGTAAGATTGCCTGCTCTGTGGTACCCAGACGGAAATGTTCCTACAGGTAAACTTTTATAAACCTCTTCAGTAACCTACTGATAACCGTGCTATCCAGAGATTTTCCTTTAGATCTAACTTGAGTCTCTCTTGCTGCATTTTATGTTGATTCTATGGCAGAATAAATACTGTCCTTGTTCATGAAGGGCAATGCATTTTGCAATAGTAAAGCTGAGGTTTTGATAACTTCATGATAGTATACATTAGAATAGTTTTAGTGTGGTGCAAAAACAAATCATATCAGTGTTCAAAGTTTTTAATGCCGCAGGCCATTTTATTTTTTTTCTTGGCTACAAAAACTCTATTTATATACAAACAGTATGCATAGAACTTTTATTTATGAGTACACTTACCCCTTTCCTCAAATCTATCAATACTTTTGGGATTGACAGTAACTTAGCCATTTGGAAATGCAAAAAATTTCCTTAAAATTCATGATTTCTTATGCTTAAATTATTATCTACATTGTAGATAATACTAAATATATTGTTATACCTATCTTTCTAAATTAAAAAAACATAAACCTGCTCAGAGTCTTTGAATGAAGACAATGAATTATGGAAAACATTTATGTAGGAGCCTATTAAAAAAATTAGACAATATTTTCAAAAGACAAATTATAATGTGGTATAGTCTTTTGCTCCAAAAAATCCCCCACAGAATTACTTCAAATCCAAAGATTCTGTACTGTTATCTCTTGGCAAAACTGCTTTGTAAGAAAAATTACTCAAAGAAAAAGATTTCCATCATTTCACAATGGATCTGGGAACTGTATTAAAAGAAAATTGTTTTGTGCAATTAAAATATTCAGACACATGGCTGTAACATTGCCTTTCATAAGGTCAGCAGCACCATCAATCCAATTAAGCTTCAGAAATACTCTTCGCATTGCTCAAACGCTGTCCTCGCCAGGGCGGCTGCCGTGGCCGCATCGCAGGGGGGGAGGCAGAACTGGGATCCAGTGCATTTTCTTCTTTGTCTCTCTCTGCACTGTCAAAAGATTCGTAGGAAAAGACTTGGAGTCTTCTTTTTAAAGTCTTTTCATTCTATTTCAGGTCTGTTTGCATTTGTAAATATAGTCGAGAAAGAGCAAATTTATCTCTTTGTCAGTGTTTCCTTTGTGTATCTGTTTACCTAGTGGCATAACAAACTCTGGATGTATATAATATCATTATATTATATTAATCATATTATATTATATCATATTATATTAATTATATTATATTATATTATATTATATTATATTATAAATTTTCAGATGAATTTTGTGGATTGTGTATAGTGGCACATAATTTTTAAATGATTGGTGGTGATATTAAAGGAAAATGATAAAGCCTCTATTTTTTTAATCCCCTGCGTAACTTTCTTAGGATTTGTATACTCCTCTTAGAATGCCTTCAATTGCTCTCTGGGAAGGTTTTCTTTCTGGTAACCTGTTAAACACTCCTAGTTTATCAAGTATAAAGGCAGATTTAGAAACACAATAAATAAATGCCTCTGAGTGTGTTTTACGGCTTTTCTTTTATAATACATAAAGTGCTGGTTTCACATTTCCACCTGTTCTTAATAGTGCTTTTTAATTTATAAGAAACCTTTACTGAAGTGCTTTATTTAAGTTTGGGGATGGGGAGAATTTGGAAAGAGTCCAGTTAGAGTAATAAAACTCAGTAAGCCTATATGCAAATACATTTTGGGAAAATGGTAATGTTTGCCAAGATTTTAGTCAACCTGCCAGGAATTGCATTTTGCAAAATGCAGTGGTGTTCCTCACGCATTTCTCGCACTGTGAATGCTAATGAATAATTCCCAGAGGTTGTAGAGAGGACTGATCCAAAGAAGTGGCTTCTGGGGCTTATGCATGAGTTACAGGCTTAATGTAGACGTGGTTAAAGACTTTTCTTTCAAAATTGGGCTCCACGGGTATTAAATTCTTACTATTCTATAGTGTGGAAATGAATCTATAGGGCAGAAAAAATGTAGGAAGAAATGTTCTCATTCCAAGGACCTGACTGTAGAAAATTTTTTCATTAGCTGACCTGCTAAAAGAACAGCTGGGGGAAAAGAAAGCGTTCCTCGGAACAGTGTTGAACTGGTGTAAGACTCATATCCTGATTTTACCATCTTGGTTTTCCCAAATTCAATCTTTTCTTGTAAAAGAGTAAGTTTCAGCCAACTATGCTGAGGCTAAGGCAGCCTTTTGCTGTGGAAAGAACATAGACTTTGCCAATCAGTTGTGCTTGGCTACAAATCATACTACTCACTACCCATATTAGCTCTATAACTTGGGCTGGCTTTGTAAATGGTGATAATAATTGGTTTTTAGCTTTTAGGATCCGTGTGATGATTAAGTGAAAAAATTAAAGCACTTGGCTCATAATAGATGTTCAGTAAATGTAAACTCTCTTCCTAAAAGCAATTCTCTTTAAGAATAGTTGGTTTCACCAAGAAATTCAAATCCAGTCACACATTTAGAGGAAACAAGTTTTTGTATATACATATTTAAGTGATGAAATGAAGAAATTAAGGACAGAAATAATTTTGATATCCACAAAAAGACAAAAACTTGAAATATTTCAAATTTCAGTTGAACAAATGAAAGGCAACTTTTATCTTATTGCATATTCCTGTCTGCATTCTTGGCTAATTATATTAAATTAAAACATTTGAACCTGTTTTTTAGGAATGCATTCCTTAAACTAAAAGATATGCACTGGTCTCAGAGTGGGGTCAAGTGTACAGATGTATAGATGTAGTGGATAACCCCTGCCTAAATCCCAGGAATGAATAGCTATGTTTATGTAAAAGGCTTATATGGCATTATTTAAGTTAGACTTTCTAATTAGGTTCATATTTAGAGTTGCCAGATGAATTATAGGATGTCCTGTTCAATTTGAATTTCAGATAAACAGTGGATACTTTTTTAGAATACACATGTTCCAAATATTGCATGGGGCTCATGCTAAAATATTATTTGTTGTTCACCTGAAATTTTAATTGACTGTCTTATATTTTTATTTGCTAAAACTGGCCATTCCACTCATATTCTAAACTCTTACTTGTACAGTTTATGGTTATATTTTTATCTATCCCACCGTAAAATCAACTCCTTTGCTTCTAATTGATCTCAGGCTCTTTATACATAGTATTTCTGACTTATTTGTTGAGGCATTTTTTTTCTTGATGTGAAGTTAAAATTCCAGAACTCTGAAGCTAAGTAGTCTATGAAAAATAACTTCTGCAAACTGCACAATGAACATGAAGCCGCATTCACATTGCTTTTATGTTATTAAGAACAACGAATCTCTAAAAGCAGAAGATAGCTGATAGCATCAGATTCTGCATCACGGCATTACAAAGGAGGGAGGAGGAATAATCAGTCCAGAAGTTCTGGAAGCTCTTTCTTAGTAGGCTGTACGTGCAGCCGGCAAGGCTCCTCTCTGGGCAGCAGTATAATGAAGCTACAAAAGCGCGAGATTATGCTTTCAATTTTATTCATATTATGCACAAGAATTTTGAGTTAGCTTTTTGGTGGATAAGTACCTTAAACCACCCATAAAACATCAGCTTTTATTGTTCATCCTTAAAGAACAGAAGAAACAACAGAGTTTGAGGATTTAAATGAATACACAAGAAACTTGTTCATCCACGTGCCTTATGTTTTAACAGTAAATCACTAACTTTTTAGACCTGGAACTGCCTGTGAACACTTGGTTCCAGGGGGAAAAACAGAGAGCGAAAGAAAGAATTTTCCAGGGTTGGAGCGGAAAATAATGTTGAAGCAAATAGGACTCTGTATACTTCTGACAGTGCAAATGGTACATAAGTACACAGGCTGACAACGGCTGGTTGGTCCCCGCAGTTCACTTCGCTCAACTCTGCGTGGTTCTGTAGGACAATGAAATTCAATGCACTTAGAATTTCCAAAAAAAAAAAAAAAAGAGCTCAGATTCTTTTAAAAGCATTTCTATGAGAAAACGGATCATTTACATGCCAAAAGCACTTTTAATGTGACATATTTAGCACATGTATTATTTAGAACGAAAGCTGCTTGAACTTAGTGGATTTTAAAGTCTATAAGATGGCACCCCACTGAGCAGAAAGGTAGCTGTTCGCTGTTATGTGATTCTTTGGCATAATAGACTTGTACATAAGTTTTTACAAAATTAAAGGTATGACATTGACTTTCGTTCAGCCCTGTAAATTGCACTTTAGAACATAAAGAATGGGCTGATGTATGAATTTGTTGTTCCTTCAAGCAATTTAACTGATTCTTAAAGACCAGTTTTGTGTTTCATCTATTGAGTAACACAGCAAACAGTTATCTTTGTGACTTAACTCTCCTGAGAAATGTTCGGAGACCTTTAAATGAGCGCGGCAAAAAGCCCAGGTTTCTTTTGTTTTCTGCCCTCACGGGAGTCCAAAGCCCAAGCTTGGAGGTTGGACTTCCCAGAAGCCACCATGCACACCTCACGGTGCGATGCCCATCTGCCTCAAATTCCTTTGGAGGAGAAAATTGGGATTGCAAATCTGATAAGATTTGGGACACATTCTTCTGACAAATAGCCAATGTCCCAGCAAGATCCTGTCAGCAGAGCACACTGCCCTACTTAGAGGAAGCTTCACTCAGAAAATACTGGGTTCTTTAAGCATAACTGTGGACAAAGAGTCAGGTCTTTAAAAGCACACAGAATTCTGTTTAAAAAAAGATAAGAGTTCTCAACTTTTCCTCATTTATGATAATTTTGTCTCGAAGAGATATTGATGAGTTAAGCCGAACACACACTCACACATAGACACACAGCTAAATTTCTATGATGAAGCCAGCCAGAAACATATCAATACATGCCTACCTAGAAGGCATTCTCAAGGTGGAGTCCTAGGAAATGGTTTGTCACACAGATGAACTCAGGACTATATGTGCATTTGTCAAACAGAGTCCGAGTACATCAAATTTCTGTGAATCTGAAGGGAGATTTGCTGGCTGGTTATTAGAGTGTTGCAGCTGTACACTGGGCTGTTCTAAGATTTCCGTTTTTAAGTCTCTGCTCTCCACCTCCTTCCCCCGCAGAGATTTCAACGATAGTGTTGAAATTTACTTCAGGCTTGAAATTTGGCGTTCAGGAAGTCAGCTCAGCAACTCTTGAGCAATTTATCTGGTTTCCCAGAAAGACTTCTTTGGTGCCCTTTAAAGAGAGAGACGGGATGGAAAAACTAAGTGTTGGGCAGGTCATGGGTTTGCCGAGGGGCCACCCAGCTCTAAAGGTGGTGGTGGCGTTTTTTTCCCAGGAAAGTTGGCTTCGGCTAATTCATAACAAGGTGTTTTTATCTTTTTGATTTTCTGAATTAAAAGAGCCAAAATTTGAGGTGTTCAAAAATTAGCCCTAATAAAGTGCAATGTTTTTATTCCTTGTCTATTTTGCTCTTACAATAGCTTTGTTGGGACAAAGATGGGGCTAAAACTGGATCCATGGTCCAAAAGGTACAGTTATGGTCATTTAAGCCAATAACATAATTATGCACATAGAGTAGATGTTTATCAGATATTTGGATCCATTTTAAACTCTTTATGTATTATCATTGCCACTTTGTAGCTTTCAACATCCTCGAAGCAAAAATCACAGTGAAGGTTAAATGCTTAAAAATAGACCTTCAAATTGCATTGAGGTTATGGCTTAAAGCCAGAAAAATCAAAGATTTTCTTATCTTACCATCCTTTTCTGTTCTTTTGAGATTAATTACCATCAGGAATTTAATTAATTCTTATTGTTGTCAGCAGCCCTGTGTTGCTTACTTAGAGAAATGAATGCGGTTCAAGAAGATGTTTAACCAGAGGGACTTAAATTCAAACTGTTTCGAACTATTCAGAATCTAAGTTTACTACTTTTTATGTGAAATTATACTTCCATTCTCAGAATAAACACATCACCTGGGATTACAATGAATTTTTATTTTTAAACCCACAACTTTCCACGGTTTGAAGTCTAGTTAGTTTATTTCACTCCTTTCCACGCTTCTCTTTAATGCAGGCAGGTAGGATCTCTGATCTTCCCATCAGGCTGCAGTCTAACAGTTACCAATATTTACATGTGTGTGTTGGTGAAGAGGAAGGTTGCTTTTAGCAAGCATGAGGCAAGGCTTTAATTTGTAGCTGATAATTTGCTACTGGAAGCTTACTCTGATTAGTCTTCTTACTGCACCAACAGTTTTTGAGGTGGTGTGAATAACCTGCTGTGTCTGTTTTTACCACTCACTCAGGGATGAAAATGAATTACAACCTAGCCCTCAATTAAAGCTTGAAATCATAAAACCTCAAACTTCTTTCATGTCCGCACTTCTAAAGAACAGAATTAGGTGCTTCTGATATCGCTGGAATTGTAATTCACACTCTTGGAAACCCTGCCACGGATCTCGCAGCCCCACTCGTACAGGCGTGTGTCAGCTGTTACCCACTCACGCTGCCTTTGCTCCGAGTCAAATCATCATCCAACAGCTGAGAATTGAAACAAACTCCATTTGTGAAAATGAACCATGAATTTATTGATAATGTGGAATGTTTTCAAGTGTTAATTCTCATCCTACAGAAATTAGTGGGGTTATTTTTTTGTTCTATTAATTGTGAAATCTAAGAAATGGAGTCGTAGACTTTAATGTATCATTAATGCGCTGTGTGATTTTTCAGCAGTGTCGGAAAGAAATACGTTAATGAAAACTTTGAATAAATATTTTTGACACACTATTGTTATATTTTTGAGAAGTGCCCATTAGTTTTAATCAGTTTGTTGCAAGTCTACAAAAGCTTGTACTGTGTTTGCTGGGCGAACTTGACATCTCAAAAGGGAACACAGAGGCAGTCAGTAGTCCATGTGTTTATTCATTGGTTCACGTTGTTACTGGACACCTATCGTGCGTTTCATTTGCTCATGCCATAGGAAATAGCTCATGAATCCTAAGGCACTTTTCATTTTAGCCATAAATGAGACTTGAAACAATGCAAATATTTGGTTTAAAAATGAGGAGTCATCATAACCCCCAGTGGTGTGGTGTGTGTCCTGAGAATGGACATTTAACTGCACACGCTAAGCACTTAGATTCTGAATAGAACTCGGAATAGGGAAACTCCTGTTATCCCACTCACTTTTGTGGGGAAATGCCTTGTGAAGGCATTGTACTTGTGACTGGTCAGACCTCCCAGGTTTGCTGCTGTTCTACAAACCTACCTGTCCTCTGGGGCAGGGGAAAAAAGAAGGACACCTGAGGATTTTCTCCCCAGAGATCACATAGTAAGTGGCAAGAAGTAGGACAGCAAACAGGGGAAGGTGTGGGACGGTTTTCTGAGATATGTAGAAAAGGCTAATGGGAGTTGGAGAGTCTTTTCTCATCCACTTAAACAAAATTTTCTTAGTGTTTCTGAAGAAATAAAAGATTCTATCTGGATTCTGTGAGAGAAAGCACAGGGCTTCTCAGGTAGGGTGGGTCACATACAGGGCTGTGTAGGACTAAGAGAATTAAACAGAGAAGGCAAAGACTGACAATAAAAACAAAAACAGATGATAAATTTCTTGAGAGCAGAAGCCTGGCTTTTTATTTCATTTGTCTTTTCATAATTTATAGCTTAGATCTTGATTCACAAATGGTATACATTCTGGTTTCTTGGTTAACATTTACACAAGGCTATCCAGGAAAAGCCCAGCCATTGTTTATGTAATGAGAATGGTTTACCCAACATTGATGTCACCCGACAGCCAAGGAGAGTGGACTGGAATGTGCAGGAGTGAACAATGACACCTTCCTTTTACTAGTCAGTGGGGGCAATAGATGCCCCCCTATTGTGCTTACTACTTTGAGTGAGCATGTGTACTGTGTGGTCATCCCATTCAAAATAACTGAGAGAGTAGCCCAACAAATCTGCATCAAACTTTATGTCAAGCTTGAACATTCCTCAGCAGACACTATATGGATGATTCAAAATGCTGCAGCTATGGGAAATTGGTGATGGGCAGCTTCATCACAACAATGTGCATGACTATGCATCACGTCTCATGCAGAGTTTTCTGGCAAAACATCAAATCACTCAGGTGACTCAGCCCTGCTACAGCCCAGATTTGGTGCCCTGAGACTTCTGGCTTTTCCCAAAACTAAAGTCACCTTTGAAAGTGAAGAGATTTCAGGCCATCTATGAGATTCAGTAAAATACGACAGGGCAGCTGATGGCGATTAGGAGAACTGTGTGAGGTTCCTAGGTGCCTGCTTTGATGGAGACAGAGGCATCATTGTTCTATGTACAGTATTTCTTGTATATTCTTCAATTAAGTGTCTCTATTTTTCATGTTACATGGTTGGATGCTTTCTGGAGAGACCTAATATTCCAAGGTGATAACTTGAATTTGTAAGACCAAAGAAAGGACATTTATGTTACATGCTGGATTCATTGCTTTTAACAGAGTTTCCTTTACTTTTGATATTAGTAGAATTACATCAAATTTACCAACTGATTTTCACTTTTTCCTCTCTTTTCAAGTCATAAATTGCCTAGTTATGATTTGATGCTGCAGTATCACAGGAAAGATAATATGTGAAACTATGCTTGTCTCTGTTCCTGGAAAGAGGCAAATCATCACTTACCCAGTCCTTCCTCCCTTCTTTGCTATCAAACACAAGATTGTTGATAAGTAGCTACATATTATATAATTTAATGTTCTTAGAACTCTTTATTCTTCTTTAAGAACAGATAAGTGAACTTTCGAGTAGATTCTAAATGACAAATTAGTGCTTAAAGAAGAGTTTTCTCTGATGTGGAAAATACTACTTTTTTTTTTTTTTTTTTGGCCAGGCTTAACCTTTCTAGAGGTCTGTACATTGTTACATGAGGATACTGTTTATGCCGGCAATTTTCAACCAGTGTGCCATAAGAATTGTTAAAACATGCAGTACCTGACTACTTAGGGACACTGACCTCTCTTCCCTTGGACTGTCAAAACAAAATGACAAGCCACTCCAACAATAGCCATTGTTGTGAATGCCCTCTCTTGAACCATAAATATATAGGTCAAGTGACAGTTGCATCTTACTGGTCATGTTGCATAATAAGGTTGCGTCTGATGATTGATTCCAAAAATCAATCAATTCTTGGCTCCAGAAATCCTTATATACAAGTATAGGCACCTGATTTTTAAAGAGGTCACATTGGAGCAGAAAGGTAGGTAATTATTATCATTATTATCTTGGAAATCAATCAAGATAGTATCTACTTTTTTCTGACTGGCAAAAACTATATTTTTGGTGTTGCCATAGGATTTAGTATTTAGTGGATATGCCATGAGATGAAAAAGTTGCAAGTCAGTAGTTTATGTGATGCTTTAACATTTCACTTAAGAAAAATCTTACCATTGGATTTTGCTTGATTCAATGTAATTACGAGTGTTATGTTATCTCAGATATGAGTTAAATGTTGTGTCTCAGATGTGAGTTAAATGTTGTTATCAATACAAGGATAATAAAGAATGGCTTAGAAGCCATTCTGCATTAGCCTGAAATTGAAATTGGACCACTGTCTGATTGCTTTTATTCCCCAAGCCTTGGGGGATGGTCCAAATAAGAGTTAAAATAAAACCTCTCTCCTTTATTTATTCCTTCAATCCTTTATCTTCTCCCTCTTTTCTCCTTTTCTCTTTTTCTTCCTCTGGAAAATTTACTCCCATATATCAATGGCATGTTATTACAGTTTTTTTTTCTAGTCTACGCATCAGGTAAGATAGCACAAATCCATAGTGTATTCCTTATTTCAGATGCGTCACACAACTAAGAGCGATGAGAGAAATGCGTAGCTGAGTATCTGGCTGATTGTACTTATCACTGTATGGAGAGAGTTTTCTAAAGACAGGTGAGTTGAGGTTGTTTAGGACCTTCTGCAAAGGATTCCTAAAGCAAATTGGAACTGAGTGAGAACTCGAAACAGCCCACTGATGGGCTGCCACCACCGGGTCCATCGAGAGCATTTGGTGGCCTCACGTTGGCAGAGTTTCCATGGTCTTGCTCCTTTCTTCCCTCCCTCACAGCACGTGCGAGCATGGTATTTCTGCTGTCCTAAAATCTGGTAGTTTATCACTTACATAGAAGTTAGAGATTATAAAATAGGATCCTGATACATCAGGCTGAGTATTTTCACAGGCAGCTGGATCATCGCACACAGAGCCAGACAATTATTCAAATGCTGGTTATTACTTTTTTTTCGCATGTCAGATAAAAATTCCAAATATTCCAAATAGTGCTGAGGGTGAGTGAGACACAGAGCACTGGAGGAATGTTTTAGCCACTAATATTTTGAAGTTTTTCTTTGGGAAGAACCTGAAAATATAAGTAATTTCTGATTTCTATAACACTTGGGTGCATTTTGTTTGCCTTTTTATGCCATTTATTCCACTTAGCATGAGATAGCATATATTCTCATAAGTTAAGATGATTTTTGAAACTGGAAAACTAGTGCAAAAAACCCACAATTCTTTAAAAGTTCACACCTGATTCTAAAGCTTGAAAAAGAGGATTTGGGGAATTTAAAACTAAGAATTTTCATGCTAATAGGGTATAAGCCTGGCCCCATTCCCACATTCAACAATGAAAAAAATCAGTCTATTAACAATTATACAATTTTAATTGGTCCTGCATTTTGAGATTTATGTATTATGTTAAGAGAAAATCTTGAATTTATTAACTAGCTATTGAGATTTGCACTAAAATAAATGAATCTATTCAGTCTTCTAGATTCATTGCTTTGTTGAGTTTAATATATAGGGTGTGAGAAGATATGGTATTCAAAACATCTTATTTGAAAAGATTTGCAAGTCTGTTTTACCTAATAAATAATGAAATTATATTACTTTACAACCACACACACACACACACACACACACACATTTGAAAAGACTGGTAAGACTATATCTATTACATTTGGTCAGTGCATAAGTAGAAGACTTCAGAAAAAGCAATGTGGATGAACTAAGCCAATGTGGATGAGCTAAGCCGCTGTGGATGACGCCTCATTTGGGGAATGAGCCCTAACTCTGAGGCGCAAAGGTCTAGGTTGCAGAACTTTCTTAGCTACATACCAGCTGAACGATCTTGGATTTATTTTACAAACTCACTTTTGTTAGCCCTGATGGAATAATAATACTTCCCCTACCCATGTGTTTTGAGGTACAAAGTGAGAAATATGGAAGAAATATGAAAAAATTTTGGAAGGTATAAACCATTTTTGTGAATGTGAGGTGTTACTGTCTTTTGTGCAGATATAAGACATTTGTTGACACTCAGTTGGGTCACTGTGTATTTTCTCATTTTTTTACCACTTTATATTTTTAACATGGTCTCTGGGGCTATTTAAGAATCAGTTATAGGTTCCTTCATGTTAGATTGAACACAAAGTTTGCTGTTGTCATTTTGGTAAATAGATTAATTTATATTCAAATAATTTTCTTAGTGCTTATTCCAGAAAAAGACTGTGTTTGGGTCATAGAAAAATGGAATCTAACACAAATACTGCCCTCAAAGTTGCAGTCAGGTGGAAGACACAGCACATCAGCTTTGGGGTCTAGGACTTTTTAAATTTACTTATGGGCTAATAACTTAGCCTGTTGCTATTTCATAGATGCTGTACAAAAAATGAGAATCCTGAGTCAGAGACAAAAGATTCATTTTTCACAGCACAGCAAGAGGCATGATGTTTGTACTTGTTCCCTTTGTCCCTCAAGGTCCAGGGGAATGACGTCAGACTGCAAGGTATATAGTGCACACACGGAAGGTTTTTGTTACAGCTGAGGGACTTGGAGCCTGAGGGACCCACTGTTTTATAGCAGAAAATAAGCAAACCCACTCTGTGCCCTGGAGGACAGATTGCTTCGTCTCTCCAAGATTGCTTGCTACAGATACAACCTAGGAAATGGTTCCACTGAACAGCAGTCAGAACCTTGCATTCTTGGGGTACCCAGCCAGCTGTGTAAGAACACAAGAGACTTGTAGAAGAGGGTCTTCTAATAGTCATAGTGTAGCAAATGGCAAGTGAGGGGACTCATTAATACTTTAAGGTTTTGGTACCATTCCATATGAAATACAAAGTTGACAGTTTTCTTTTAATTTCTTTCTTATTGTTAGCTATCTGTTGAGACTCTACTTGTGTGTTTGTGTCTTATGGTGGAACACCATGGTGCTAAAAAGACTTCAATCCTGTAACATTCTCAGCAAGATTTCTGTCTGTCTTACAGCTGAGTTCAATGAGATTTCCTCACTTGGCATTTGCCTTGTCTTTCAGAAACACTACCTAGGGCCTCTACAGACCATTTTTTCCTTCTAAAACATTATTTTTTGGCAACCATTTCAATATGAGATACTAGACTGTGTCACTAATGAGGGCATCTTCAGATTCTCTAAGAGTTTATGTTAGGAAAAGTCACACTTAATTTTCACCTCAATGCTAACTCGATGAACAGGTTCAAAGAACTGGCATGGCAGGTTGATGTGTCTCATGACCAAGTAGTGATTCAAACTGTCCAGAGCCTGGGCTGGTTCTGTGGCCACCAGTGTACCCTTGGGACCCGAAGACATCCGAAGTGGAAGAAGAAGCTTCTTAGCCTTTTCCAGAGCCAATGTATAAAGTAAGCCTTAATCCACTTCCCTGTCCATGCCGCACCCCGCCCACACAAAAGCTCGAACAACATAAATTAACATTCTCCATTTGCTGGGCTTGTCACACTCAGAAATGTCTCTTGGACATCTCTGTTGCTGTAGGAGTGTATTGGGAGCCCAGTAATTCCTTAAATGCGAGTGAGATGATACCAGACAGGTTCATTTTTTAGAGTTTGGAAAGGGCCTCCCAGCTTGCTGTTTCAGATCTTGATGAAGAAATCATCTTGATCCAGCAGATAAGGAAGAAAAAATTAGTGAGAGAGCCAAAAAGAGAGATTTACTATTAAGTCAAAATAGAGAATACGGTGCAGGAGAACCTTCCTTGGGAGACAGTGTGCTCTTCAGAAGGAACGTGACTTTATTTTGGCAGAGGGCCTTGGAATTCTAGTTTGCAATTTAAATCTTTGCTAAAAGTTGCATTTGAAGGCAGGTGCTTGTCAAGCACAGGTGGTTTCTGTGGCCCTCACTACGTTGACAGAAAGACATTATGCTGAGGTATAAAGACCCCAACTTAATGAAATAAACTGAAAAGGAGAAGAATTCACCTCTCTGTTCTCTCCTCCCTCACATATTCCTCCAAATAACTGTAAATTAATGTTCTACTCGGAACAACATATTTATAACAGGGCATCTCAATATTAATCTTAAATTCAGAAAAATAACTTGCCATTTCTTTAACCCCAGCCTGACGGGAGGTTAGACTCACCACTGAGAGTCTGTTTTTCAAATAGCTGGGACATTCGAAGGTCACCAAGTGATGGCTGTCATTTTTGTGTTCAGTCCAATGATGGAGGAGCTTTTAAATGTTTGGACATTCCATCTGTGTTGTGCCGCGACCTGGACATACCCTTTCACTAAACTCTAGCCCACTAAATCCTCTTAGAATGTTGTTTACCTCCAGATAAATCAAACCTGACAATGTAGGTTAACTTCACTGATTCATTTTTCAGCCACAAATGATTAATAATTTTTACAGAATGAAAGCTACAGACTTCTTGTTATACGGTGGACTACAGGGAGTGATATAATTCTTACATGTCATGTGAAATGCAAAGCCATTTTTCTGGGACTGATGTTCCCGGTTCTGTACTAAGCACAGTGGCTGCCTTTCCTCCACCAGAGGGTCCTCGGGCAGGAATGACCTTGTCAATTACTGTAAGTCAGCATCTTTCCCCCAGAGGTGGAGCAAGCTGTTCTCTGCCATTTGTATTGGTAGCCTAGGACTAAATCCAAATCCATTCCCAGGCCTAAGCGTGTCACAGGTTGTAGCAGTGAAAGGCACATTGCTGCAATAAGCTAAGGCAAGGGCTCTGGGAGGAGAACTTTGCTGAGTGACCAGACACCCCACACGATGGAGAGGGGCCAAGACACAGAAAAGGCAAACAAGCAGAGCAGGGGAAAAGCTCTCTTTCTGTCTTGGGCCCTGGCTGTTTCGCTCTGGTAAGATTAGTGGCAGCTTTTTGCCAAAGCTTATTTCACTTCTGTTTATTTTGGCTAGTTTCCTCTTCTCTGTTCACTAAGTACCCAAGTGGCTGTAGAGCTCATTCACTGTGGTTTTAATAAAGATTAGGAGTGAATGTCAGTCTATGTATTGGCTACAGGTGTCTCAAAAAAACCTGCTACTGGTGTGCACAGGGAGGCTTGACAGCACCCTTTGTAACTTTTCTCCATGTACTATTCCTCCAACCTTTGTGCATAGTACTTTTCATGTGTCACTTTTCCAAGGTAGATGAACTTGTGAGTGGTTTTGTTTGTCTGACTTCACATTCTGCCATTCTTGAATATCTAATGGAGGTGATAACATTGTCTACACTTAGAATTGCTTTCTGGTGACTTGGAAGGGAAAGATTTCTCTGAGAGATACAACACATATAACCTCTCTGGACATCAAGGGCACAGAAATAGTTGCTAAAATAGATGGTCGATTATCTGCTCTGAGCTCAGCACTTAGATTTTTCCATTAGGTTCACACTTGGAAAGTTCTGGCATTGGCCTTTAATATCTTTCTTTTTATCTGCTGGGATATGCTCTTATAACCCTGCTTTGGAACTGGCTGCTCTTGAAAAGACCAGAGGAACTCTGTCAAGAACATTTTTTTCTAAAAATATATTAAAATCTTAATAATAACTCTTTTGGATTTGGTTGATGTTCAGGTTGAAGCTTTAGATTAATTCTAACTTTATCTTGACTGGTTTAACCATACATATTCTAATCCCATAAAAAAGCCAACATTTCATTCTTTCATAATCAAATTATGGTTTACTATATGGTAAGAGCTCCATCCATTATGTGAGACATAGATTATCAGACATTGGACACAAGGATGAAATGACTCCTCTTCAGCTGTTCTTTTCTACTGTGTAATTACATAATTAGGATGTAGACCATCCATCATGCAGTTCTTTTTGTAATTCCATGGGAAAAGCTACTGAATATGGACAACAGATGATTCTTAAACCTCAGTATCACAGCTGGTTTACATTTTTTACCCTAAATCCTGTTCAGTGGGCAGGCCCTGTTACAGAACCCGTTCGTGCCAAAAATTCCTTTTTTTAGAAAAATTGAAACCACTTTGGTACTACCCAAAAGAAAGAAAGTATTAGAGGATACTTGACTGTTTACCTGATGTTTATGAGACTATCCACATTGTTTTTCAACAAACGTTTTTATTTTTCTGGAAGATATTCACCACATTTAACCTCCACTATTGCTTTCTCATCCCCTGTATGTCTTTTTTTGTCATTATGCATTTTTTTACTTAATGTTTCCCCCCCCCCCATGCAATGCCTTCCCTTTTATTGTTCAGCCCATAGACAGCCTATGTTTTAGACCAAAGTCTCCTGGGTTCCCTGGGCAAGATCCCACCCTCTTCTCAGTGCCCAGTGTGCCCACCATCTACCTGTGTCGCCTCCTCTCCCTCCAGAAGCACACAAAAAAGATTTTCCAGATCCAATTCAATTCAGTAACTTCTGTGACTACTACTACTGCTACTAAAATCACTAAATAAATTTAATAGAATTGGCCCTAAATAGGCCTTTAAGTTATTAACATAATAATATCATAACAAATTGAGAAAAACTGGAGCTTATTTTGATGCAAGAAAGAATATAAATCTCCCACTACCATAAATCTGACTCAGTGGAAAGACAGCAGGATATAAAGTCAGGGGATGCCATTTTAGATTTATTTTTGTACATAATCCACAGTGAGAATTAAGCCAAGCGAGTCTCTTTGGTTAAGTTTTTATGTCTGTAAAACAGGAGTACAGTAGAGGAATAAAATAATTTCAAATTTATCAATTTTAAACTAAATTTAATCAAGAGATTAGTTTTTACATTCGATTTAGCATTTTTTAGTGTTTTAGCTGTGGAAGGCACGCAGGGCATTTAGTCTGCTGCGCTGCCACAAATGGGAGTCATAAAGGCAATGCTAAAGCCAACCTTAGGATTTTGGGTTTTTGCATAGAAATTCAGATAATGTTTTGTAGTCAGTAACAACGCACTGATAGTTTTTAGTGGAAAGTGACATGCATAAGGCTGTTAATTTGGAAGGTGGATCTGGAAGTACCATATCAAAGACTTTAGATGGTTACAAGGGGGTTATACAGTTTAGATAGAGATAAACAAAAAGTATGGTCTGGGAGGTGGCAGAGCAATGGAACAAATTCTTCACTGAAAGATAATAACAAAGAAATACTTCCCTTTTCACTGGCTAAAGAGACATCGAGATGTAAAGGGAGAGATTGTTAAAGATAGTGACTATGGGGGGTCTTGGGGGCTCTGTCAGTGTTAATGAGATGACTGGATGTGTGTTCTCTGTTAAAAGGAGGGCATGGTTATGTGATTGGACTTTCAAAGGAAGAATTCCCACTGTCAATTGTTTTTAGTCCTAGCTTATTTGGGGAGGAGAGTCCTAACCTACCTTGAGGTCTAACAAATCTCAGGGAAATTCCAACACACTTTTTTTATAACCTAGAGAACTGTGTTGCTTCAGTAGTGGATTCCAGATGGAATTAAATAATTACCTCTAATGGGTTGAAAATGGAGCACAAATTCAAGTTTAATCCATTCTCCAACTTGTAATCTTCCCATCAAATAGAAATCTGAAACAAAATTTACTTTTTATGGCCAACAAGAAAATGAAGAGTAGAGAAATACAAATGAGAGAGAAGTGATTAAAATATGGGAAATAATGTGTCTCATTTTGTCAATGTTTTTACAACATTATCAAAGAATTAGTTTTATGATGCTGGATTCCGATAGATTTATATTTGCTGCAGAAAGTATGGTATTTACCTTTTAGTCTTCAAATTTCAAGCTCACAAGGCTATCTTTCTTTGGAGCATTCATAATTAAATTGCCCCAATCATCTTGAAGTAATAAATTGAGTATTAAACATTCTTGAAGGCTTTAGAGATTATTTCCTGAGCTTTCCCCTCCTTCGACTATTGAGTGCGGGCTTAGGGAAAGAGTTAGGGCAGTGGTCATGGTGTGGGAGTCTAGATTTGGAAACACTGGGCTTCAAATCCTACCTCTGCTTTTTACTAACTGTGTGATTTTGGGCAAATGACCTTTCTATGTAAACCTGACCTTGTTTGTAAAAATGGGAATAATTATACTGGTTTCACAGTTATGGTGAATGTTAAATGAGATATTTATGCAAATGCCTAGCACAGTGTCGGGCACATTATAGGTACTTAGCAAATAGTATTTATTGTTATTGCTCCATCTGATGCAACTTCTCTTTGAAATCTTTCATGATATGGAACATATCATAAAGCAGCTTATATATTTGTTGTGAATTCTCTATGGAGTAAAAGTCTAACTCCCAAAAATATCTGTTCATTGATCTATGTTCTGCCCTATGAAGTGGCAAAGGTTATATATGTATAGGTTATATATATATAAAATCTTCTTTCTTTTGAAAGACAAAGCTGAAACTATTTGAAGATGGTTGCCATGTCTCTCCTTCATTGCACCTGTTCAGACTAAATGAATGATGTCATTGCATCATGAGATGTGAAAGAGTCTGGACTACACATTTCTGAGTTAAGAGAATTAGAATAAAAAGTATGGTGAGAAAAATATTGTTATAAAATTTCTTCTTCACGCCGAACTCCAGATAAAAGCCTTGTAACTAACTATTAAACTTTTCTCATATTTATATTAGCATAAAGTTTTATTGCTTGATTATAAAAATTCTTTTTATTCCAACATTTCAGTTTTATCAACTATATTTTGAGGGAGTTAAGTTATTGGAACTAAAAACGCAGATATTTCCTTCTCCATATTTGAATATTTATTCAATGATACATAATTTACATGAAGTGAATTACTAAGCAGTCTTTGAGATACCTGCTTTAGCCTACAAGTGCAGCATTTGGAGCTCCATTCATTTTTCTCAGAACTTTATATTCACTATTTATGCAGTTTTCATGCAACACATATTTATAGAGCACCTACCATTTTCAATCACATAGTTGAAGGCTTTGGATTCAATGTAATAAACATTGGGAGGAATTTATTGTCCAGTACAGTAAAAATAGTTGAAGAGTTGATAAGTTTGATCACAGGGGAAGGGAAGTGTACTATGAAAACTCATGGGAAAGACACACAATTCAATCTTGGGGCTCAGGAAAGACTACCTGGAGAAGTGACTGAATGAAAGAGAATGAGTGAGAGATGGCCAGGTGAAAAAGAAAGGTGAAGAACATGTCAGGCAGGAGAAACAACAAGTGCAAAGGCCCAGAAATGAGAGAGAACATGATATTTTTGAGCAACTAAAAACAGTTCAACTGAATCATAGGGTGTAAGAGCTAAAGCTAAGAAGATCATTAGGAGCTAGATTATGGAAAAATGCATAAGGCATTTGGGTTTTATTAAAAGAGTAATAGGGATGCTTTGAAAGACTTTTAGCATACAAGTGATATGATTTTTAATTTAGAAATACAATATCAGGTTTCTGGTTTGCAATTGAATGATGGTCATGCATTTATTATTTTTTGAATGAAAATATAGGGGGAGAAACAGGTTTGTGAGGATTAAGGAGAAGATTTACAAAGGAAACAATAAATTCAGTTTGGAGTATGCTGCATTTGAATCATCTCTGAAACATCTGGGTTGGCATGTTTAGGAGTCAGACGAACACATGAGTCTGAAGTTCAAGAGTAGATTTGGGCTGGAGAAACATTTGTCAATTATCAGCTGATAAAGTTAGTTGAAGCTATGGGTCCGGATACCATTTCAATGAGTATATAGAGTGAGAAGAATCGTATATTGGATTGAATAGCTTTCCCCACAAATTCATGTCTTCCTGGACCTTAGAATGTGATTTTGTTCAGAAATAGGGTCTTTGTAGATGTGATTCATTAGGATAAATTCAGTCAATATTAGGGTGGGTCCTAATCCAATGACTGGTGTCCTTTTATGAAGAGAAAATAAAGATATACAGAACGAGAACATGTGATGACAGAGGCAGTGATGACAGTGATGCATCTGGGATTGCCAGTAACCACCAGGAACCAGGAGGCAGGACAGGTCCACCTTTATAGCCACCAAAGAGAACATGCCCTGCAGACACCTTGATATTTGACTTCTAGCCTCCGGACTGTGAGAAAATAAATTTTGTTTTTTCAAACCACACCATTTGTGACACTTTGTGATGGTAGCCCTAGGAAACCCATGAAAGTAGAAACTTGAGAAACGCCATGGTCAGAGGAAGAAGGACCCAAAATAAGACAGAGGAGAACTAGTCAGAATAGTAGAAGAAACTGGAAAGATTTGATGTCACAGAAACCAAGTTTAAGAAGGTTTCATGAAGACAAAAAACAGTTAACTGTGCCATATGCCACCTCGAAGTCCAGTAGGATATGAACTTCAATGTCCACAGCATTAATTGCAGGGTACTCACAATTCTGTTCCATTTGTCTATGTGTCTGTTCTTATGCTAGAACCAAGCTATTTTGATTACAGTGGCCTTGTAATACAGTTTGATAACAGGTATTACAATCCTTGCTACTTTGTTCTTTCTCAAAATTGCTGTAGTTATTCAGGGTTGTTTGTGGTTCCATACAAATTTTTGAAATGTTAGTTCTATATCTGTGAAATACAAAGAACACTGAGACACCAATCTAAAAGAACCTATGCACCACAATGTTCATTGCAGCACAATTCACAATAGCCAAGTGTTGGGAGCAACCTAAGTGCCCATCAGTAAAGGAGTGGATCGAAAAACTGTTGTACATTTACACAGTGGAATACTACACAGCAGAAAAAAAGAAGGAGCTCCTACCCATCATGACAGCATGGGTGGAACTGGAGAGCATTATACCAAGTGAAATAAGTTAGGTGGTAAAAGACAAATACCATATGATTTCACCTTTAACTGGAACCTGATCAGCAAAACAAACAAGCAAGCAAAATATAACCAGAGACATTAAAGTGAAGAACAAATTGACAGTAACCAGAGGAGAGGTGGGAGGGGATAATGGGGGGGGAGTGGGTAACGTTTTCAGGAACTTATATAAAGGGTGCATGGACAAAACCAAAGGTGGGTAGGATCAAGGGGTGGAAAGTGGGGGTGACTAGGGTGGGGGGAGTGGTGGTGGGGAAATGGAGACAACTGTACTTGAAAAACAATTTAAAAAGTTAAAAAATAAAAAGTAAGTAATGTGACCAAAAAGATAAAAACATTAGAAAAGAGTCAGAGATAGATGAAAAGCCATGGTTGAGCAACACTTTTACTTCTGTATCCTCAAAATGGCTCAATTGTAGAATCTGATCTCCTCTTAGCCAACTCGAGTTTATAAGGAGTAAATTTTTCTTGTTCTTTTGCTCTGCATTGAAATCCTCTTTCAAAAAGATAATTCCATATCATCATTCCCACAGCCCTTCAATTTGGTATTGAAGCTCTGATTTCTTCACTACACATCCCTCTAGTTCTGTAGCAATTACAAGGACATACTGACACTACCTGGAGCTCACAAAGCACCTGTGCTTAATGATGAGCCTGAGAATTTCATGTACTCCAGGAATCCTACAATAAAATACACAAAACTGAGGCTTGCTGTGTACTCTTGCCATAAAACTACCTTGTGGTATTTTAGGTATATGTGCACCATAATTTTGATTTAATCTACTTCAATTTATTTTAATCCATGGAATAGAAAAAAAGACTTGTCTGTCAATGGCTTTCTCCCCCATCTATGCTAGGCAATAGGACAAGATTAATTAATCATTGTAAAAAGGCAGCTCCTATGTATTTCAGAGTAACTCGATGATGGTAAGTCAAAATAAAATGTATTTCCTCTAAATTTAGTGCTACTCCACCAACAATTGAGGAGTCGAAAAACTCTACCTGATGGAAAAGGAGGCATTGTCTGTTGCTCTAAAATCACTTTCTGAGGGAGAGATGGTTGAATTGAGTTAAAGAGAATGTCATTTGGAGAAAAAATAATTTTTAATTTTAACTAAATGTATTTATTCAAAAATAAATATTGAGGTCCTCATTTGTGCAAGGTGGATTTCTTCTGGTACCTCTCTTTCTCTGGTCTGCTGAGGGTTATCTTTTTGCTGTGTCTTCATATGATCTTTCCTCTGTCTATGACTGTGCCTAAACGCTCTCTTCTTATGAAGGCTCAGTTATATGGGATTTCTGAGTTACAGGGGCTAGGACATCAGCATACCAATTTAGGGAGAGCACAGTTTAACTTATAGTAGTGAACAAAGCTGATAAAATTCCTCACTGTGAAAGTGACACTTCAGTGCAGTGGTTGGCAACCACCACTTTCTGAAAGGATCAGAGAGCAAATATTTTGGGCTTTGAAAGCCGTGTAGGATCTCTGTTGCATCTTCTAGATTTGGCCAACGAGCCTTATTTTGCCAATCTCTGCTCTAGAATGACAGAGAAACAATTGGAGGTGTCATGTAACATCAGATAGTAATAAGGTCAATGAATATGCATAGTGCCGGATAAGTGCTTATAAAATATTTTAGATATGGTGGTTCCACAGAGATGTGACCCCTGAACAGTCTCCTCATCAAATGAATGAAGCGAGGATCTTCTTCCTTAAGGTAAAAGAATGAAGGAATGAACTGGGCAGAGTGAGTGACACATGCAAGCTGCTGAGGTAGGAACATGCATGAGATGCTTAATGAATAGTAAGGAGGCCACTGTGGCTGAATAGCTTATGCTAAGCACAGTAATTTATTTGCATTCAAGCAGATTTCCCCCAAGTCATGTACTAAGGCAAGGCTTCATGTTCCTAAATTCACTGCAGTATTTGTCTTTTTACTGTAATTATGATAATTTCACCACATCTGATCTTATTTAAATATTATTTTAATGTATTTAAGGAGGCAAGCAAACCTTGGTTACTCCAAGAATTTTAAAAACAAAGACTCAGGACTTCTTAAATGGGTTCTCTGGGACTTCAGCTTATTCAGAATTTATGTGCAACATCAGCCACTGATATTAAGTCTTCCTGACAATGTCTTACTATAGGACTAAACACCAAGGCTGCTAGGTTTGTGCTTGAATTTCTTAATGGAAGAGCTGGAAGAAGAAAGGCAATTCTTGCGCTGGCCAGGGGTTAGTCACTCTGGAGTTTGACACGTCCTCCTTGGGTTTAGAGAGTTGATAGCACAGCCCACCGCTTTCCCAGCTGCACCAGACATTTTCCCTCAGACCCTGGCTGACATTGGACGTGACATCAAATTTCTTAAAATAAGTTATAAATAAAAACATCTTAAATGCAGCTATAAAAGCATTTTGGTCATTATTTCTTCAAAAATTTTTTCTTATTATTTCCCAATCTCGGCTTTCACTGATTCGAATAACACTTTCAGCTGTTCCACAACTTCTCAATGCTGTCTTTAGCTTTTGTCCTTTTTCATTGTTTTCATTTTTCGTATTTTCTACAAGTTCCCTATTTTTTTGCAGCATATAAACTGTTGTTAATTTCATTCTCTGTATTTGTTTTTACTTCAGATGGGGTTATTTTCATCTCCTGAAGTTTGATTTTTGTCTTTTGTTAAGTGCCTCCTTTAAATGTTCATTCTTTCTTCCACCCTTGTGAACACATGAAATATAATTACAAAAACTATATTGATGTCTTTGTCTACTAATTTTAACATTTATGTCAGTTCTAGGTAGGTTTTTTTGTTTGTTCTCAATTTTCCTGTATTTATTCTTTAAAAATTTTTTCACCAGTTTTATTGTGAGATAACTGACATGCATCACTGTATAAATTTAAGGTATGCAGCATAATAGTTTGCTTTACCTATATTGTGAAATATTATCACAACATTTAACTTTTCTATGTATCATACAGCAGTATGTCATCATATTGTATATTATATCCCTGATGCTTATTTGTCTTATAAGTGGAAATTTTAGCTTTTGACCACATTCCTCTAATTCCCCTCCACCCTCACCTCTGCATCTGCACGTTTGATCTTTGTTTGTATGAGTTTGGTTTTTTATTTTTCATTGTTTTAGAATACTCATACAAGTGAGGTCATACGGTATTTGTCTTTCTTTGTCTGACTTATTTCACTTAGATTAATGCCTTTAAGATCCATCCATGCTGTCTCAAATGGTAGAATTTCCTCATTTTTATGGCTAAATAATATTTTATCCATTCATCCATTGATGGACACAAGTTTTTTCCATGTCTCGGGTATTGTAAATAATGCTGCTATGAACATGGCAGGTTTACTGTGTTTATTTTCTTTGGATATATTTCCTGAAGTAGCATTGCTGGGTCATATGGTAGTTCTAATTTTAATTTTTTTGAAACCTTCATATTGTCTGCCATGTTGGCTATACAAATTTACGATCTCTGGTTGGGTGTTGATTAGTTTATTATGGGTTATATTTTCTTGCTTCTTTGCAAGGCTGGTAAACTTTGATTGAATGCTAGACGTTGTAAGTTTCATATTGTTGGGTGCTGGATATTTTTGTATTTCTCTAAATAGTCATAAACTTTGCTATCGGATGCAGTTAAATTACTCAAATTATTAAATTTTTTCAAGGCTTGTTTTTAAGCTTTCCAAAGCCCAGCCAGAACAGCCTTCAATCTGGGGCTAATTTTGCCCTATACTGAGCCAATACCGTTTGAGCACTCTCTACCTGATGCCTTGTTATTTCCAGATTTTTGCTGCTCTGCCTTGTGGTAAAGTGAACTGTTTCTGGTTCTGTGTCATCTCCATGATTTTCCCCTCTGTTTGGTCCATCTTTTCCCAGATTAGGTGGTCAGCCTTGGTATAATGTACTTACTGATCAGTACTCAGTTGAAGACTTGAGAAAGACCTTCTGCAGATTTGAAATGCAGTCCATGGACTTCTCTTTTCTCTTGTACTCTGTCCTGTGTGCTCCAGTTGCTCTGCACTATGCACGTTCCCAGCTCTGTCTAAACTCTTGAGTACCTCATTCACTACAGTAGGCTGGAAATTCCATCCAACTAGTAACCAAGGGCAATCACAGTGTCACATCATTTATTTGGCATTTTTGTTCTGTGCTGCCTGGAGTACGATGTCTGAAAACTGTTCTTTTATGTATTTTGCTCATTTTCTTTCTGTTGTTGTTTCAGATGGGAGCATAAATCCAGTTCCTATTATTCTCTGTTACTCCATTGTGTTGAGAAGTTGAAGTTTTTTACTGTTATCATGGGAGTTTTTGAAGGGAACATCATTGAGTTTAATATGAGAACTACTGGAAGCAGTTTCTGATTTCAGAGAAAAGGTGCTAGCAGGAAGTAAGATGGGGGGCCAGGCTTCAACTGTCTGGAACAGGTTTATGGCTGGGCTTTTGTCTTGAAGAGAATGTTTGCAGGCATCTAGCAGGTAGGAGAAAAGACAAAGAATGTTGTCCATGGAATTCATACTAAGGGATGAAGGGAGGCCAGGACACATGTCATCCTGGCAGATTATAAATTTCATCAGATATTTTGTTAAATGTGTATAGAGGAGATGAGCAACTTGTATGCAATAAAATTATCTCCCCAAATCACACCCAAAATGGGAAATACAATATGCTCAATAAATTCTGAAAAAAATAACAAGAGTAGACACTTAGTGATGTGAAGATGAATGAAGCTGCTGAAAAGTCAGCTAGATTCACTTGCTGGCCAGGGAATTAATTCCCCCACTACAGTCTTCAGCAAACTTACACATTTCTACAGAGCATGGGTCTTTGGAGTTTCTCACGCATAGCTGAAACCTTGATTACTAAATACATGAATGCCAAAGTTTTATATTATTTGGGGCTATTGTTTCCTGAATGGCTTAAGGCATAGAGATGTGGGAAGAAATAAAAAGAAAGAAACAAAAAAGCCAACAAAAATTAATCCCAGTTATTCTTTGAATTTACACTTGATTAATTGAATATTACTCAGAGAAGCCCAGTCTGTAACTGGAACATCAGGTTACCCCGAAGCGCCCCTCTCCTCTGGATGACAGAGCCGTGCATGTCACAGCACCCTTTACTGTGTCCTGGAGTTGTCCAACCTGTCACCTCTTTATATCCTTTTATAATTCTTAGATCTTAAGTATTACTAGCCCAGAAAATAGGTGCCATAAATCATCTTTAGTGGTTGGCCACCTAGTTCATTGAAATAAGCTTCTTAAAGATGGTCTTTAAAATAGCTTTGGGTTGAGGGAGAGAAGCTGGCTGGGTGTCTCAGACCTGGGATGCCATTCAGGACATACACGTTGGTGTGGAGGAGAGAGACAAGACGGTATTGGATGAGAGATTTATTCATGCTATTTGTAGAAGGAAAGTGATGAAATAGGGTTCGTGTGTTGAGGCCCTGCACAGCTTCTGGCTGTTGGATTCCTGCTCTCTCTGACACTGGGACCACTGAGGCCTCACTCGCAAGTGAAATGCATCCTGGTCTCCAGGACAAATTCGGATGGAGCTAGATTCTCAGCCATGACACATGCACATGTATGGGCAATAAACATTTCTATAAAGAGTCATTTATGTCTTACCATGATAGAAACCACCACAAATGGCTGAAAGGAGAGAATTTTATATTTAAGAGTTCAATTCAGGTTCATCCAGAATTAGACTCTGGCTAGAAACTCTGAGAACAAATAGGGTGAATTTGCTTATTTCTAATTAAGAAACTACTGTTCTTGATCTAATCCTTCAAAGAAATCTTTTTGAGCTAATGTTTTAGAGCTTTAGTTAAAATCAAAGAGTCCCTTAAATTTTTGGTTAGCACTTTGAATTTGAATTCATACATGTATGATTCAGTTCAGTAGGTATTCATTTTACAGCTACTATGCTTAAGTTACCTAGTTAAGTGCTGTGGCTAGGTATAAAAGAAAATACAACACAGCTCCTGCCACATAGGGGAGGTGAACTCGAGCCAAAATAAACTTGTTCAATAACCAATATGGTAAGTAGGTCATTGAAGGCAGAAATAGGCCATGATGGGTTGTCAAAGAGAACATTTCTGGTCAGGCATTGAAGGACAAATACCATATGATCTCACCTTTGACAGGAAGCTAAACAATAAAACAAACAAGCAAACAGAATAAATACAAAGACACTGAAATAGAGAACAAGTGGGCAGCGACCAGAGGGGAGAGGGAAGGGAATTTAAGGGGAAAAATGGGGAGGGATTTTGAGGAACAAGTATGAAAGACACAGGGATGAGGACTGGGGGGGGGGGAAATGGGAGGGAGGTGGGGAGACGGGGCGGGGGGGGATGCTGGGATGGGAGAAATAGACAAAAAAATGTACTTGAAAAATAACTAAATAAAAATTTAAAAAAAAAGAATTATGGAAAGAAATCACGAAGGGGACGGCCCTTTGACTGGGGCTTGGGAGATAGTTGGACTTTGAAAGTTGGCCCAAAAGGGCTGAGGAGAACGGAGGCTAGGAATGTGTTCACCTAGCAGAGAAGAAAGTCGGGGAGTCAGAAAAAAGTGGATAATAGGCACAATATTTATTTGTACAATTTAACCTCAAATTTCGGGTGAGTGTGTATAAATTCTGAAATGTAACTATTTGTTTTTATTGGTCCTGGGTCTTGAAAAAGAGATCATTCACCCCATATTTCAGAGAGGAACTTACGTTTGTGCAAGCGTGCTAGCTGGTGCTCCCCAACACAAGCTAACCACAGACAGTGCAGCGGTTAACACGCTACAGACCGGTGAGCCTCTGCTAAAGAAACACCACGTTCTGAAGCCTGCTCTGAAATGTGAGGTAAAGCGCGGAACATTGGGGTGAGGTGCGGTTTCCTCATTACAGGGTTTGGTTTTGTTCTAATAAACTTCTTCCTGGGGTCCTGAAGATAGGATTGTGCATTGCCTTATGCTGGGTATTTGCAAGGGACTCTGATTATAAGCCCACATCAAAGGATCACACCTTGAGCTGTGGTAGCACCTCATTAACGCTCTCCATGTAGGAGTCTCAGGTACTGGAAAGATCATATTATGGGTGTTCCCTACACCAGGCATAGCTTATACCTCATCCTGAGTTAAGTGAGACTTTGTTTTCTTTGGAATTTTATATTTGAGAGGAAAGGAGGGGAAGAAAGAGGCAAGATAATAAGTGGTAGAAAAGGGTAATCCAATTTGTTTCCAATTTGCCTATTCTTTATCTAAATGAGAACATTGTTTTTAAATGTGAAGTATTGATTTTTCTTCGGCACCTTTAAAAGAGAAGAACAAAAGATTAAATGTCTAGTGGGTTGATGTCTAAATTTAAGGAATCTGCAGGTTTAGGAGCAATTGTTTTTAAGACATTACCAATTCTTTTCACTTTTCCTTCCTTGGAATGCTGATTAGCCATAATGGATAAATAATGATTATGGATGGAGATTTACATAACAGATGAATCTGTTTATAAACCATGCTGAGCTTCCCACCATTCTGCCAACGTTTTTAGAAGTCCCCACCAACTATTTATTGGTGTCTACTGCTCCCAAATAGCTTCTCCTAATTATAAGTATTTAAACATAAATGAAAGTGGAAGTTTAGAATTGATGCAGTGGGCAATTCCAATAAAACTTCAATTTGGCAGGAAGACCCAGTTCTACTTCCACTGCCTTTGATGTTTTTCTCCATTATAATCCACAAAATTTGTTCATATAAATGTCAGCAGATCCCGATTTGAGGGAGGGAGAAAAGGGTGAATTATTGATCTTCGCAGATGAGATCTTTTTCAGAGGCTAATCCACTGAAATACCTATGAAAATGCAAGAGTGTAAATCAGATTTTCCCCTTATTGATTTGTTCAGTTGGGAAGAGGAGGAGGATGGTAAGATGAACACACACAGGTCCCCGTGTTCTGATCTTTCCGAGGTTGCAGGAGAGAGGTTATACATTTCATTTGAGCTGACAGGAATTTGAAATGTTATAGATAGGTTTCCTAAGCTCAGCCATTATTTACTGTTTGACTATAATGTCAGTCTCTTTCTGCTTCTTCAATATTGTTTGCACTTTACCTTTGTGAAAAGGGCCTTGATTGAGCCATGCAAGGTATTTCTATCTTTCTGCAGGATCAATGAAGATGTGTTTACAGGTCCCTGGCGCAGTGTACACAGCACAATGATGGATTTTAGTCTGTGTTGACTGAAAGCTCTTTTTCTTTGTTACTTGTCAATCTTGTATCTATTACTTGATTGCGACATAAAAGGCTATTTGGCCAAACACTGAAACAACAACTGTATCAGTCTAGCTGAAGTGGTTACCTGAGTCAAATACACGAGGCCCTTAGCCAGTCAAGTCACAACTTGAAAGAAAGTAAGGCTTTATTTGCCTGTCCGTTTAGGAACCATTTTATGATTATACTCACCTAAATTTAATTTTTTCCTCCTAAAGAGGTTCTAGTTAATGGGCAGTTGTAGTAAAAAAGGGTTTCAGTCTTACTTTAATGGGAATTATATATTATAAGAGGTCTGTTTTTTATTTCTTGAAGGAGAGAACTAAGTTCTCAGAAAGAAAAAAAGTTCCACACTCTCATCAAGGTCTCTTCTTCACTGTAATGGGGTGATGGAGACTGCTTTTTGAGCTTGAAAAGCAAATAATGGCTCTCCCTACTTCATATATGTGTGTGAGTGCTTAGCAAATGATGCTGAGATTGGAAATGAAAAACTTCTTCCTTCTGGTCACTTCAGTGGCAGACCCATGACATTAAATCAGATGTCCTTCTCTTAATCATTCAACTACAGCAGCCAAACATCATGGACCACTTCAAGCCATCTTCAAAGATGGCTCAGGATATCTGAGTCAGTACTGGCTCCATGCCCTGGGTTCAGGTTATAAATATTCCCAGACTAAGACTGAGCAAAGTTGGCACATATGGTAAAGATGATTAGATATGGGGAAACTTTTCCAGGAAAACCATTGCCCCCTCACTTTTTTTTTTTTTTGTAAAGAGTACCTACCACTACTCATCTGGAAAATCATGGCCAAACTCTCTTCGGGAATAGATATTTTATAGCTAACTCTGTAGCACAGTACTACCTACAAAAGTAAGGGGAACTGTTTTACTGCTGTGTGCATATATCGCTCACTTAACAGATATTTAGGAAAGGTTTATATAAATTAAATTTTAGTAAACATAATTGAGCTTTGGGGAGACAGGAAACCGAGCATTAAAGAAAATTGTATTTAACCCAGTCATAATGTGAAGAACCTCTTTTGCCGTATGTATACTTACCAATGAACTGTTTTTTATGTGTGTATTTCTGTAGAGCAGATGAAGTACAATTGAATATATAAATACTCTCTTCAAAAACTTGGTGCTGATTTTTGCACGTTGCAGTTGTTAGAGTTAGATGGTACACTCATCTTTCAAAGGCACTGAGACCTAAAGCAACTGAAAGACATACTCAGAGTCATGTAGTTCTCACTTTCTGTTCACTCTGAGGCGAGAGGAAGGGGAGCCTACTTGGAGGCTGCTGCATTGGTTGCTGGGACCCATGAACTGGGTGGCTTAAGTGGCAGAAATGGATTGTCTCGCAGTTCTGGAGGCTGGAAGTCTCAGGGCCAGGTATCACCAGGGTTGGTTCCTCCTGGGGGCTGCGAGGGACAGTCTGCCCCTGCCCCCCTCCTCTTCTGGAGGTTCGCTGGCAATCTTCGACATACCTTGGCACGTAGATGCATCACTCCTGCGTGATCTGTCTCCGATGTTTCCCCTTTTATAAAGACACATGTCACATTTGATTAGGGCCAGCCTTAATGACCTCGTTTTAACTTGATTGCCTCTGTAAATATCATATCGCCAAATCAGCCACATCTGTAGTAATGGGGAATTGGACTTCAGCCTATGAATTTGAGGGGGGCAGTATTAAACCTACAGGAGGGAATCTTAATTCCCTTTAATTTTCAGTTTAGTTAAGTCTCATCATTTTAGAAGCCACTGGGGGAGAAACATATTTACTGAACAAACAAACAAACAAACAAGAAACCCAAGGGAATGCTTCAGACTATTATTCAAGGTGAACAGGAATTAAATTGACTTTTATGAAGAGAGAGAGAGAGCAGTTTTTAAGTATCCACAAGTGTTTTGTACAGAAATAAACAGCAAGTTCTTATCTGTTCTTGACAGTGGTTCCCTAAGATTGTGTTTGAGACAGTATTTTATTAACCTAATCTGAGTTATTCTACTTCTTTCCTCACAATGAAATTGCAATTAAAGCAGTTTTTGATTATCAAAACATTTTATAAATCAAATCGGCTCCTTGAAATCAGCAGGATTTAAGATTTAATAAAAAGTATTGAACTGCAAATAAATCTGCTGAAACGTTCTTCAGCGTCAGTGGGTTTGTGTCAGTTGCCCTATGTCGTGAAGAGTCTGCCCACTGCAGTCTTTCTTGGCTGTTGAGTCCCTGGTGGAAGAAGGCTGCTGCCCAGCAGGTGCTCTCACACATGGACGCCACTCCTTGGGGAGGGTTGGTCAGCGGTTTGTCTCCTGTCGATCATCTAAACGATGCCATCTGTCACAGAACTCAACACACAGAGCGGTGGGTCAAGGCAAGAGTACAACAGTTATAAGGAATAGTGAAGATTAATATTGATGTGCTTACTATTTTAGTAGTGACTGAAACTGCTTCTGTTCAGCATAAGGGTGATATTTTCTATTTTCCTGGACTAATAAATCAAAGAAATACACTCAACATTCAGGAAAAAATTATAAATACAATTTCCAGCTACCCACACAAAACTTGTGAAAGCTTTTGGCTTTTGGAGGTTATGGGGACACAGACCAGCAGCACTCCGAGGGGAACTGCAGGGACTGTCCCAGGTCGGGGCCTCTCAGGCTGGCACCTGCCCAGTGCCCCGGGGCACCGATGATGTTTGGCAAAACAGGCTGCCACAGTGAAACCCATGCATCTCCTTAGAGTGTCAGTTGTACTAGAGATCAGAAGGAGGTGTTCTGAATTTTTGATCTCTTTAAAAAGTTATATTGCATGCATGTGAGAGCAAAAGTAGAATCCCAATGAAGAAATCATTTATGCAGTAAATAAATGAAGTTGTGGTGCTTCGTTGGTTTGGGGGCATGGGGTGCTGTTACTACCGCAGAGGTGTCCTCATGAGCACGATGAAACACTTGGTGAGAAGAGATTGTGCTGAGGTGATTGGCTTGTGCCTTTAAGGCTTTTCTGACGAAGTAACACATATCTGAGTGTCAACATACAATTTTTCACCAGTCCAAATAGTTAAATACATATTCTCCTTGATTAGTGAAAACTAAATGAGTCCCATTACAAAGCAATATTTAAAAACAGTTTCATTACAGGATGAATCACTGGCTCCTGCGAATCTCTTTATCTTCTTTCTGCAATTGCAATGAATCAATGATCAATCCACCAATCAATCAGTCATCTTTTGCTATAAAAATAATAACACAAGTAGCATCTCAATCTTGGTTCCTTCTGAAGCCCAGCCTAAAACACATAGGTGAGTGCACGTGGTTTAGTTGAGAGATGATCCCAGACATATTGCGGGGAAGTGGGGAGATGAGTCAGGGAAGTGAAGGAAAATAATGAAAGGAAAGAGAATGTGATTAAGCCAATTATCGAGTATGGACAATTTGGGCTCAGTGCCACTAAAGATTCTGGAATACGGTACAGAACACATCTCAGAGCTAACGTGACGAAGGGGCCGTTGTGACTGACAGGTCTGTCGTGTTTGAAACTCTCTTGGCCCAGAGGCCAGTGCAGCTTGTTCCGCTTTCTCCCTGACTGAGCTCCGATGATGTCAGAGGAGAGAGTGCAAGGGGGGGGGGGTTGCAGGTGCTTCCAGTAGGCAGCCTTCAGTGTACAGAGACGATCACCCGGAGGGTGGGGGAGGGAGGGCATCCACAGCTCAGCCAGAATGAATTTCATGGTAAACAACAACAACAACAAACTGCCTGAAGCCTCCTGTGAGGTCCACTGTAGAATTACCACCCAAAGTAAAAGTGAAAAATTGGGTGATACTCTATATTGTAAGTCTGATCAAATCTGTTTTAGATCATGAAGAAACAGCCAGACTGAAAGAGTTGCTTTTATCGAATGTTTCAGTGATGCATTTTATTATGGTCCAAATGTATTTCTGGACAACTATTGAAAATACCAAGGTTAATCTAGTTCTTTAACATGTGGCGTGAAGCTTATATTATGGATGGATATATTAATATCCATCCTTATGCTGCACTTTACAATGATGGTACACATGAAGACATGTGAATTTGAGAAGTGTGCAGTGTTACAAGTGTTAGGAAAGTGCTCGGCCAATAAGCATTTTCACAGTCACAATATTGACAGCATATGACTGAGCCCAGATGGGGCAAAACCCAAAATGTAAATGACCCACCGTGAAGGTGACACCGCTCTCCCCACAGGCGGCCATCACAGGCTCACTCAGAACACTGCGCCAGTGAGGGCTGCTCTCTTGATTTTCCTGGTGTGTACAACGCGATGCTCAGTCACTTAAACCATTTTTTAAAGCAATGGTTTAAATAACGTTCTCTTTTGAAAAAATTATTATAAAATGTCAGTACTCACAGTTGGATCCCAGTGGTCCAAAGAGCTCAGTTGCCCCAACCAAATTTCAAAATGATATTTCTTATGCTTATTGAACAAAATGAAGCCATGTAGTGTAGTCATTTCTTATGCATAACTTCCCTCATAAATCATGGTTACTCATTTTCTTCTTTCCTCAACATTTCCAGAGACAGCCTTCCAGCACTCACCCCTGAACCTCACGCTGTGTCTCTTCCTTCCTTCTCCCTCATTCATAAAAGCCTGTGATGCAGCCTTGAATGGGTCAGTTTCGAATTGGATCGAGGAACTCCTTCAAGGAAAGAAGAGAGCCAGAAGCTAAAGTGAACAGAGTTAGAAATCCTACTCACGGGCAGGAAAAGAGGAAAGAGGGAAGGCGTGGAATGCTCAGGAATGAATAATTTTTATCCCTTCAAATTTGTAATGCCCTGGGAGGTAACTCTGAACGTGTCCTTCCAAATGGATGGGTGAGATGTAACAAGGTTACGGTTTGAGCTTTAGAGAGCTGGAGACAGAATCCTGTTTCTACCTATGAGGACTTCGTTCATTTAGTTTTCTTTTGCAAAATTATAGTATCAATGAAATTGAATTGTTTAAGTATTAAGTAGATAGTCTACATAAAAAACCACACATCATAAGCTCATAGTAAATATGCCATAAATCTTAGCTGCTGTGATTACTATTATATTGACTTGGCATGCAGACAGTGACCCTCCATGTGTGTCTGTACACCTGTGTGCATGTGTGTTAAAGTGGAGGAAAGAAGATTATCATAGTAAAGCGTCAAACCCTGGAGAGAAGGAATATATTTACTACCCTGATAATAAAAAGTAGCTGAACACACTAACTTATTTAGCTGACTCTTGCAATTAACATCCACACAGTAGGACTCTAAATGTATACATTACCTAATGTAGTTGAACTGAAACTGAAATTTGAAAGTTGAATGAAGAATGTTGATGTAGGACCTAAGAGTTTTACAAAATCTAATTCACTTGTACCTGATGAAAATTTTATAATTAGCATCAATTATAGAACATACACTGGAGTTTTTTACTTTATTGGGAAAAAAGGGCTTTGATAAATATTTCCTGGAGGTGGAAAAGAATGTACCACTTAAATTATAATTCATAATTAAATAAATATGATCAGACCTTGCAGTAAGATACAGCTATTTAAATTCCTACTGAGTATCAAACATGGTGCCATCCATTTGGCAGGATTATGGGCATAACACTATGGGGATTTCCCCTGAAATAGTTCAAAAAGCATTAAGAAAACCATTGCATGTTTTCACATATTTATTGAGTCTGAGATTTCAGAACAGTGTGACGTGAAGTCAGAGAACCAGCAGCACCTGGAGGATTGGTGCCAGCTTGCTCTGCTGCGACCCAGTTACCCTAAACCCACAGATTCAAGACTACATCATTTTGCCAACTAACCCTTGAAAAAATTACCATTTTTTTTTACTGGTGATAATTTAAAACAGTATTTACATGTTAACAATATGTGTATTATAGTTAATGTGTAATTTGATTTTTAAAATAAAGACAGAAAACTGTACTTGAACAATTTTAAAAAATAATTAAACATTTAAAATAAAATAAAACACTAGTTCTTTAAAGAAACTTTTATTTTCAGTGAGCCGCTTTGTTCTAACCCTTCCTTCTTCTGCAGGAAGGGTTAGAACTGTGGGGAAAACTCCATAATGTGGTACTTGAACTGCATGTGGATATTTGATTCTGGCGCTTACCCGGTGGGATTTGATCTGATTGAGTCTCAGCACTAAGGGCATGGAGTGCTGGTTTTTCTGACAGACAGGTGTGTTTGTATCCATTACAGGGGAGGAGAACCTGACTGAGATCCTTGGATAAGCTTCTTCTTTAGTTTTTATCATCAGATCGGGAGGGTGTGAGTAAGATAAACTTTGATAAAGATCTAAATGTACAAGACATACATCAATTTGGGAAAAGTTGTTTGGTGGGGGTGTGAAATGCACAGCCATTTACTGATCTTACAGCCAGTGCAACCCAAAATTAGACGTGATTGCTGGAGCACTGCAAGCACCCAGGAGGTGAAGAAATAAGAGCTGATATAAGTGACCTCTCTCCATCTCAATATCAAGGTAAATTTTTGCCTCACACTGTGAACTTCATGCTTCTTAGTGACAATTTCTCAGGGTGCCACCAAAGCAGTAAATGGAAAACTAGAGTATTATTTAATAAAATATAAGGAAAAAATTCAATCATGCATTTATAAAGTAAATTAAGACATAGTGCAGACATAGTGTTATCTTGGTATTATTTGGGGGAGTTGGGATGAGGAATAGTGTGATTTAATTAGCATATATTTTTTAAGAGAGGTGATCTAGGCCAAAAATGCTGTTAAAATATTTGAGTAAACTTCTGGCTTATGCATTCATAATACAAAATAAAGAAAGTTTCAGATATGCAGGACACATGCAACCTATTTCCAGCTCAGCACTGCAGAGTGCTCTGAACTCTGGCATTGCTCAGGAATGGACCTTTAAACTGCTCACCACAAACTGCCACGTTTTTGCAGGTTGGTTGTTGGGGCAAGAAATAGGAAATTCAATTAACATTAAAATTGCCATTGGTCCTAGAAAGGACTCTCTTTGGAGGTGAAATGTACCAGGCTGAGCAATGAAAGCACAGTTGACCCTTGAATAATGTGGGACTTAGAGATTCCATCCTCCCCTCAGTCGAAAATCTGCATATAACTTTTGACCCCTCCAAAACTTCACTACAGCCATCCATTGGTACCCGCAAGAGATTGGCTCCAGGCCCCATGGGTACCAAGGTCCGGCATGCCCACATCCTTTACAGACAATGGCCTTGACTAATGCACAGGGTCAAGGCTCCTCATCTGTGGGTTCCCACCTGCAGATGGAAAACACTGTGATGCATGGTTGGTTGATTCTGTGTATGCAAAATCCAAGAATACAGACGGCTGACTGTACACTTATTTAATAAAAAGATCTATGTTTAAGCAGACCAGCACAATTTAAATGTGCGCTGTTCAAGGGTCAACTATAGATTAACATTGTTCATTATTAAATATACAAAAAAATAATGCAGATAATGGAGTGATTGGCATAATAATAGATTGCATTGTATCACTTTGTCATTGTTATTATTTTCATTTTCTGGTTAAATAAAAATGCATATAAAAATCAATGATAGGTTTCATATGTTTTATATTTCAAAATGAAGAACATTACATTAAAAGTGGTGGGTAGCCCTGGCCAGTGTGGCTCAGTTGGCCGGAGCATTGCTCCATGGCCAAAAGGTTGGAAGTTCAATTCCTGGTTGTGGCATTGGGGTTGCGGACATAGAGGAGATAATTGGTGCTTCTCCCTTGCACCCTCCCCCCTTCCTTTCTCCCTTTATATCTCTCTAAAAATCAATAACCTAGGGTGAGGATAAAAATAATTAAAAATAAACATACGGTAAAGTATATGCGGTATTTGCTTATTTGTTATATATTTGTTGATCAACTACTGTTGGGGAGAGTGTAAAAAAGATAATATAAAGCTTCAAAAGTGATGATCTCATGTAGCTTTACTTAAACTTTGTGAAATAATAACAATTACAACACTATCCACCCTCTTGCTAAACTGATTGCAATGCTAATGCTCATTGGCTGTTGGAATGAGCCCTTCATTATATTTTTTCCTACTAAAATTAATGTAAGATTTTCTAGAACATTTTGAGCATCTCAAAGAGATAAAGAGCGAACATTTTATTATTTACTCTTTATCTCTTTTATTATTTCCCCTTTCAGTTAATGATTGCTCTGTGGCATTAGACAATTTGAGTGTACCATAAAAGTGAGTAATTCCTAATCTCATAGAGTGTTACAGTTTCAAGGGACCTCAGAGAGCATCTAGTTCAACCTCTCACAAAACTAGTTAATGGTACGATAAAAAGGATTCAAATTCTTTCATTTTTGATCAACCAATTGTATCTCTTTTTAGAGATACAATTTGTATGCAAGCTACAGAAACTCTTAGGCAGAAGCAAAGTAAACAATATAAATATTACATATTTTTGTTTTTTAGTGTCAACTTTGTTAAAGTTGATTCAAAGCAAGTGGGAAATATTTTTAAACAATTTAATAAGTTTTTAATCTCATTTTTAACTTAAAGGGGTATGTATGTAAACATTTTAATGAAAAAATCTTATCAATTCTTTCAAGTGTGCTTATACATGTACTATTTGGATGGAGAAAACAAAAAATCCTCAGGGAAAGCTAGAAAGCAAATCGTACAGGAAAATTACAGTTCTATGAATAGTTTGGAAGACAACTCCCATGACAAGAGAATAATCTGGAAAAAACTATAAAATTTGTGTTGAAAATAATTTTAAAAAGGAACAAAGATCTTGATTTCTTTTTTAAAAAACAAGATATTGTGAAAATAATCAGGCGGATTTAAAGAAGAACCTAATACAACTTTCTGTAATTTAATATATAGCCATTGAAATTAAACTCTCAATGGATGGTTTTAAGACACATGCAAAGAGAGAGCTAATAAACTGGAAGAGAATCTAAGAAAGTATGTGGAATGCAGCCAGTGATTAAACAACTGATTGAATGGGGAGCTTGGGAGACACTGAGTGCGGTTTTAAAAATGTATGAAATACTCAGAAGACAGAGAAAATGGCATGAATTGTCAGATTAAAGGAGTCCACAGGATCCCAAGAGAGATGTGGAGACCTTGGTAAAACTGCAGAATATCAGGAAAAACACAAGGAGAAAATATATGTTGGTACATATATATGCATATATATTTTTTTTTCAGAAAGAAAAGCAATGGAACCTAACTGTTCTCAAGTTTTCTTTAAAGTAACATACTAGTTCCAGTAGGATGTAGAAACCTGGACTTTTTTTCCCCTGGCTTTGATACTTTCTATGTGATTCTTGAGCCAAGTGTTAACCTCTGTCAGCCTCAGTTTCCCTGTGTGGGTAACATGAGGTTGGAGTAATTATCTAACCTTCTTCCAGGTGTAAGTTTATACGAACTCTTGGACTGGATAGACGTTCTGGTGTGCCGCGTCTCAAGGTTTGGGCTGATTGAAGCATTTTTTCTTTTTCTTCACTCTTTGAGCTGTTTGGCTATTGGGACTGCTGAGTTACCTCAGGGCTTGCTGTGTCCCAGTAGCTAAGACCATGGTCCCTAAATTGGCTGTAACTATAGAGTGACATCACTGGAAGAATTGGTAACAACAAAACCACATCCTTCAGAGGTTTTGTTGTTACCATGAACAAAAGTTCCACCTTCTTTTCTCCTTCCCTAATCTCTATATTATTGTAATTGCCTCAGCTAAACTGTTAAATACTGCAGATATTTTTTGCTTTGGAAATTTAGAATGAAAGATAAACTATGGTAATGGCATGAGGGACACCTGGGAAGGGCCGATGACAGGGAGGAGAGGTGGATTTCTCATCAGTGATGTGTTAGAAGTACTACTTAGAAGATCCCGTATTTATACCTTGGGCTTTTTCTGATCTTGCCCTTAACAGATCTGTGTCCTCTCAGTGGTACTGCCACCATCAATCTGTCCGATCCTCTGTTGTGCCGTGCACAGTGGAAAATTAAAAGGAGAAATGGTCATGTTATTTCATCCTCTGAGCTTGAAAATAAATATTTCCCTATTAGTCAGGAAGCTGGCATATCAGGTGAGCAAGAATGAGTGTGCGGGGGGGGGGGGGGACAGCGGGAGGCATTGCCCCCTCCCGGGGGGGAAACACTGGACTGTTTGGACGCTGGCTGGCTTTCAGGCCAGTGCTGGCTTTGTGGGACCTTAAGGACGTGCTTTCTACCCTGAAGTCCTTAGTTTCTTACCCATCTGTCATGAGAATGCTGATGTAAGTAACCTCCAGGCTCTGGTGGCGAGCATTTTGGAAGCAACGGCTTTTAACTGGAAGTTAAATAATGTAGGCTATCATCTCAGTTAACCATTGCCTTTGGGCAAATCACAATCTTGTTATTAGTGGAATTGATATGAAAATTCTGCTCAACCCATTCAAAAATTGTTTCATGGCCTGGAGAATAAAGTATGATATTGTATTCAAAGTCTTTAAAAGTCCTTTTTTTATCTATACTTTGAACACAGAGTTGAGTTAAAGCAAACAGCAGAATTTCTGACTCTTCTACTCAATATCTGTATAAATTTGGGGAAATGGCTGAATTTACCTGAGTCTCATTTTCCTTATTTGCAAAGTGGGATAATCTCTCAGGTTTGTTGTAAGAATTAGACAAAATAATTATCACTTAGAAAAGGTTTTAGTCAATTAAAGTGGACAGTAGACAGCGTAGATGGTAGTTATTATTTCTCAAATAATCAAATTATATTTGCACTAAAGAATTTGAGTCTTGGGTTTCCATGGCTTTCACACGGGACTCCCCAGAGACACACTGGTCCACAGGGGACCAGCTCCCTGATACACCACATCAGTGCTGGAAACAGCTTTTCAGGCCCACGACGTGTGGCTGGGGCATGTTATTTTCATCTTGCTGCACGTTCTTACCAATCTGCTTTAATTATTTTTGCATATCCTTCATATTCATTGGTCCTAGTTCCTGCTAATTTGGTGACTACAAGGGCCTAATTTTTACCCTCATATTAAAATAAAGCAAATTGAAGGTGACAGAAAATACAGATGAGAGTTTTACATAATTTCAGAGCATAGGAAAGAATGACATTTTAGGTTCTTTGTGCATGTGTTGTGGGTGGGGAAGTATGATCATCGGCTAAGACTACACATGTAATTGAGCTTGGGTATTTGCAGTTTGGCTAAGGAAGAGAATAATAAAGAAAGAGATACCAGCTTGTTACGAAGGCTAAGTGAACTCACTATTCACCCTGGCAAGTGGCCCCTTCAGAAGTCACTTTTGGGTGTTCTGTAATGAGTAGGCGTTGTCAGTCTCTTGGTTTACTTGTAATTTTCTTTCTCAGCTAGAAAAATGACTTGTTATGGCATTTAAAATTATTTCCCAATTGCAAATTTTATTCTAGGAAAAAATTATAAAATATTGCAGAAATTACCCATGGTCATAAGATTTTTGAGATTTTTGTGGCTCATTATTGCAGACTAAGATCCTTTCAGAAGTTTCAATTGGATGCTAACTCCTCATTTTTTAAAACTTACAGTCCCTGAAATTTGTTTACAAATTCTTAGGAATATCTTCTCCATCTAAGGAAAAGACTCTGGAATGTACATAAGCAATTTAGGAGTAACATATTCTTTCTTTAATTCCGAAAAGGTATATTGTGTTTTTTAAATTCAGGTTTAAGTTGAACATTTACTTTCTGTTTTTTATCAGCATCTTGCATGTATGTGTGTATTCATTCATTTATTATTGATTCATGAACAATGCTTTGGCATTTATAATTTGGGTAGTTTTTGAATCCTGTTTGGATGCAGAAGGAGTCCATATTCATTTGGCAGTAATGAGCAGAACTAATACATGTGACAATTAGAGAGTGATATAATAAATCACATTAAATTATAAATTCAGAGGAATTCAAAGAAGAGAGCTAATAATATGTTTTGAATGGCAGTTGCAAAGAGAAAAATGCGAAGGCTATTCATGTTGTGATGAGAAAATAATGAAAGATACCAACCTTCTTACATTTAAGAGTTAATAAGACCAATTTTACTAGAACATATGATTCAGAAACAAGAAAAGGAACTATAAAATCACATTTTCAGTGACTTTAAATGTTAGCAAAATGCTTCTAAGTGGGAGTTATTGAAAGCTGAAAAATAGGGGACAAAATGTTAAAAGTGGTATTTTCACAAAAGCAGGATATGCAGGATTTGTACAAGAGAATTTTCTCTCTCTTTTTAAATTTAGTTTTTAATTTCATCAAAATTATACACAGGCATACTTTAAAGTGGCAAATTTTCTACAAGTCTTCTTACAAAAAAACAGTAATCTTCTAGACCCCTTTCTACTGTTTTGCTTCTTGGAGGAAAAAAACATGCCCATACTTTTAACTTCAGATTGTTTTTGTTTACCTACTCTAAATAACATGTTACTTGTGTAGTGCTATGTCCTGATTTTTCAGACACCCACTTCCTGTCTTTCTATCCCTCCAATGTGGTTATTTGAACCTATTTTTTTCTCTCCAAGCTTTTCTCTTTGCTCTGGTGTTTTGAATTTTCATGGAGATATGCCTTGGTATGGGTCTATTTTCATACACTGTGCTAAGCCCTTGGTAGAGCATTTATACTGGAATCGCGTGAACTTCAGTTCTGGAAAACATGCAGCAATTATGTATTTAATGACTTCCTCCTTCTGTTTTCTCTCTTCTTGGGTCTTTGTGTTATTTGGAATGGTCCTATAATTTTCTCATTTTTTATGCCTGTTTTACATGTTTTGTCCTTTTCTTCTACTTTCTGGGAGATTCTTGTGACTTTATCTTCGATCTTTCCAACTGTTTTCTTCCTCCTCACCTCCAAACACGTTTCTGCTCTCTTGCTTTTAATCTCTAAAAGCTTTTATTCATTCTCAAAGTTTCTTGTTAGATAACACCCTTTTTTTGTTTCGTAGTTGTAACATCTTTTCTTACCTATCTGAAGGTATTAACAACAGTTGTGAAGTTCTCTGCCATGGCACTGTCTCATATAGCCCTTTTCCTATTTGCGTTGGTCTCCAGCTTTCCCTTTGGAGGCTTTTCTTAAATCCTTTCACAGTCAACTCAGATTTAAGAAGGAGAAAAACAAGATTTCAGTGCTAAGTCGATGCTCCTGGGCAAGGCTTATCTTCTGGATCTTCTCTTTAGGATCGTCGGGCTGGGCTGCTTTGTTAGGTTATACCTGAGCTCAGTTTCTCTAGGTCTTTCCTCTTGGGCTTCAGAGAAGAAGACCCTTTCAACCTCATGCTCCCTGTGTAAGTCTGGCTGACACACCCTCAGATTTGAGGAAGATAGGAGCCTCAACCTTCTGGGTATACACTGTCTTAATCTTCCCAATTTTCGTCTGATACACCTGGAATTCCCAGTCAAGCATAGTTAGCTCTTTTGTCCAAAATTTTAAAAAATGAAATAAATCTTTGATTCTTATGGAGCACAGGACCAATAAAATGGCATTGGTCCAGTCAAGATAGCATAAATTATATAAAAGAAAATGGAGTCACTCATGTCAACCAAGATGGCTGCCAGTCAGCCATGATACTTTGGTTCAAGCTGGAAGCTACTAAAGTTATGCTAGATACATCTGACAGGAGACACATCTAAGATATCTGCACACGTGACCAGAAGAGCTGTGTCTGTAGAGTGGGACCACCCATAGACAGGCTCCTGGAGAAATTCTCCACTTGCCATCAGGGGTGCCAAGATACTTATAAAGAGACCCAGCAGGACTGAGTACACCACTCTCAAGGGTATAACTGAGGCAGGCTTCAGGCCATTGCTGAGGCAGCTGAGCTCCACACACCAGAGTGCTGCTCCATGCCACGCTGATCTCCCTTGGCATCTGCTGGCAGAGGAAGTCTTCCATCATGCTGACTGCCTGGCTCTGGAGACTCTTTCCTGCGAGATGCTGACAGCTCCCTTGCCCAATGTGCTATTTCCTGGACCTGCAGACTGAGACTCTGGGACTTGGCTTCATTGTCCTCTAATTTTTTTATGTGGTGTTATTACTAATTGTTTCTGAGTGATTAGTATTGTTATTCAGTTAGTATGAATTTGGGTTAAATCTACATTAATAAAAGGTGAGTGAACCTGCATTAATAAGATTCAAGTGAATAGTCACCTATGTGGGCTCCCTGTTATTTCTTGGTGCCAGTGTCACCTGTAGGACTGGTGGTTGTACAGGCAGTTTGGTGCTTTCAGTTCTTAAGACCCTGGTCAGATAATCCGTGGGGACTGACACCTGGTTTATAGGACAGACATTATCACAAACATACATTCACAACAGTTCTCTTCCACGATTAGGGAGGGCAGTGGCTCAGCTGTGCAGAGTGATGGAGGAGATCTAGATCAAATTTTTTACTTAGCCAAATTTTAAATCAATTCTCACCTATCTGGCTCCACCTTCAGCTCACTCTGAAAGGAAATTTGTACTGTGAAATGCTGACCATTTTGAGAGTTCTGTAGTGTTAAATAGGTTGCTTTTGGGCTTCCCTAATTCTGAATAAGAATTCAGCCTTTTTATGTCTTCTCTGACATTTGCCACCCTTCTATTTCCTTTCTGGCTTTCAACATTTTGTTGCTATTGCCCCTTAACCCAGTATCTTTGTTCTTGGGGTTTCTGCCTTAAAAATCCCTTTACTCTTTTTTCTGGTGTAATTTGGAAAAAAATTGTAGGAAAATATGAATGCTAAATTTTCTACTTTTAATGAGAAGTTTCCTTTTGATTTTGTCTTTGTTTCATTGGTGAGAGAATACTGGAGACAAGGCAACCAGTTAGAAGGTGATAATAGGAATAATATATGAAATGAAGAGGATTAAAATCAGAGTAGTAATGGTAATGGATGTTTTCAAAAGAAGATTTAATAGGATGTAGATAGAAAAAATGAAGAAAGAAGTCAAGGGTAGTAATGCCAAGATGTTAGGTTGGGTTGCTAGAATAATGGTGCTGCTGCTGCTGGAAATTATTAGAGTAGGATTGGGGATCAGGTTTGAAAGAAGAAAACCTGAAAGACTGTGTGTGTGTTACCTTCCAAAGCAAACATTGTTTTGTATAGGACAGAGGTTTCCTTTTTGCTAATTGTAGGTTGGGTTCCATTAAGATTCAGTTGTAACACCCAAAATCTATTTCAGCTAGCTTAAGCCAAAATATTTGAATATGCAGAATTAGGTATCATAAAATTGTAACAAGTACTAGAGAAGCAGACTCTATGTTGAGCATCCAAGAATAACTTCTGAAGCAAGACTGCTGAAATGGCATGCTAGAAAAGCCACTACCTCTACTACAGTTGGGGATGTTGAGAATCAAGAAAAAAATCACGAGAACTTGAGTTCAGGAATCGACTGCCATGGCTGAAGCCCAGTGATCAGGATATTGTTGCTGCCGCAAAGGTGTTTCCATAGCCATGAAGAGCCAGACATTGGAATGCATCTGTGGGTAACACCTAACATCTTTATAACCTTGCTTCACAGAAGCAACCACCAAAATTATTTTCTTCTCGTTTTATCATCTTCCTCCTAAAAGTCATGCAAGTGCATGTCATTAATGAAATTTAATTTCACATCTAGAAATCTAGCTTTAAGGGAGCCTTGGAAATATAGTTTTTAAACTTTCTAGCTTTTAAAGTAGAGGGAAGCATCAAAGAAAGTAGAATGGATGAGGAGTGTGAATTCACAATATCAAACATAATCATTTAATATCAATTATGGGGATAACCATGAGTGCCTGGCTTCCAGTGTACATAAATATTTCCAAATAATAAAAAGTATATGATTCCACACATAATAAAATAATTTTCCTTTGTACAAGTGAAAAAGCATTTAACTGCTCATTCAAAGGGGGACACTTGACCCATTGATTGTGAATTTATCTCTGAGTAACGTTTACCTCCCTTTTTCTTCAATCACAATCCTACCTTGATATTCTATAAGCTAAGGAACAAATTATAAATCTACACTTGTGTATAAAAAAGCAGTCAGGTAAAAAGAAAAAATGGTTAATGTACTTAAGTATACATAAGAAAAGAAAAAAGTTAGCTAATGAAATCTATTACTGTAACTAGTTACAAGACAAACATTGTTATTTAGAACTTCCTTCTGCCATTTTGCCTTAAATAATCCATTTTCCTTTAGCACTGCACCTAGTTGAGTTCTATACTGAATGAAGGGTGAGTCAATCCTTGACTCAATTCTACTGGACAGAGAAGTATTAGGGGCATCCCCAAATAATCACCTGAATATAGACACAAGCGTCCTTGCCCCATGGTTTGCCACATTTGTCCTTTTTGATTAGGGTTACCTTTTGCCTGTTGGTTCAGTGACAAGAAGAAATGAAAATGAAAACTGTCAACATCCAGTTCATTTTCATATGTCTCCTTTAGTGAAAGTGTTCTTCCCTTAGAAATTACTACCTGTAAACCAGCAGAGCACAAAGTTGTGGTGACGAGCAACAAAAAAAATTGTGCAAGTGGCTCATTAGGAATCATAGTGAAAGAAATAAAAAACCTACTTCTATCTCTTGGGTCCCCAATCGATGCATTCTAGTTTTGGGGGGAAAAGGCATAATGTCACAGATTTAGAGCATGTTCTACATCCTATGAGTGTCATAAAGGCTGGCATCAAGCTTGTAATTTGTCATTCTCCAGTTGGTACCACAATTAAGTGTGCAGTAGGCCATTTCTGCAATTCTATAAGTGCAGCTGCTGCCAGAGATGGAGTACATAAAAAGACCAGTGAGTCCTGTGGGTATGAACCCACTGTACTTCACTTCCTTTTCCTGTATGGTGACTTCTTTGATTACAATAAGATATTGTTTTGATGAGTATGTCATAAAGTAAGACTAGGGATGCTAGGCTTGTAAATGCAGGCTAGGCAAGAAAGGGAAATCCTTTCTGTTCTCTTATAATAAGGAATAATTTTGAACCCCTCTTTGGAGGATGAGTCCAGTGTTGTTAATTAGTAGGAACTGGTGCCATATTGGAGGCTTAGTGTTGATTTCTGCTGTTTGAAGACAGGGTAATTATGTTTTTCCAGAACAGCTCTGAGAAGGATAAGTCCTTATTGTTGAATGGGTACATACCATTGAGCTCTGCCACATGACCAGTTTGTTCATAGGTGCCTTGAACTAGCCTTTGAATAGTTTTAGGAAAAAGCCTATTGAGAGAAACTTTTGATGAAGTCTTACTCTAGGGCACTTGCTTTTTTTTTTTTTTACAGTGGATGTTCTTGGATGACAATTCATAAAGAACACAAATATTCTCAAGTTCTGAACAAATTTGAGAGTCACATCCTCATATTTCTCCTGGATACCTTTATTTTTCATTCAACAGATATTTTTTGAGAGTATAGTACGTGTAGGCAAGATGAGAGATAACAAAAAGGCCCAAGGAGTGTGTTGGGAGTGGGCCAGGATGATCTTCAGGTTGCCTTCCCAGGTGAAGAGATGCTGCTGCAGATAAGATCTGAGCTGCTTTTCGCCCAGGATCATTTTCCTTTAAGGCCAATGAAACATGCTGTGCCAGTTTGTGAACTCTCTTAAATGTTTTAGATCTAGAATGTTGAACTAAATTGAATCCTCTGATTTACTGCTGTCTTGGAAAAATATAATTTCCTATTGAGTCTTTTAAAAAAGAGTAATCAAAGCTTTGCAAAAGCAAATTTTACCAAATATTAAAAAATAAATGAAGCACAGTTCTGGTAAGCCAGAAACAAAGAAACTCCAAAGATGTTGGAGTTTTTTTTAACAAATTGATTTAACATGCAGAGGTAAGATGTTTAGCAAAATTTGCTTGGGTTTACATGAAATCTGTGCTTAAAGCTGAAAACCTTTTTCCGAATCAACACTAAAGATGGATATGTCTGTCCCAGATTTTCACTGTAGCCAACAAAAATAAGAATAACTTTCTATATGTACTGATTATCCCCTTGGAATGTGAGAAGCTACATTTACAGTAACCAGAAGACATAGAGATATGTTTGCTGGATTGACCAAGTTTTATGAAAGGCAAAAATACTATTTATGACTTCTACACTTCTATTATGCTGTCAATGGAAATATGCAAACTTGCAAATACCAGCTCTAAACTTGACTTTTAGCAATTCATGTCTTTATATGTTAATAACATAGTAGTGTTATGGATTTACTCCAACAAATCAAGTGTTTCATCATGTTTTACTCTTACTACACTTGGACAGAGTTGGCTTACGTTGATGAGGTTTTGAGAACAAGATTATCACAGTGGCTCAAAACTGTCCTCAAAGTACTGGCTGACCCATTGAGATCTTGTCTTGAGAATGTGCCATAGTTATTAAAGCAATTGCTGTAAATTATTGGGGCTGTTATAAAGAATGTGGTATATTGAAATGTTGGAAAACAAACGAAAAGTAAAACAAATGTCAGGAAGGCACTGAAGTAGATATATTTTCCTAGCTTGAAGTAAAGGGAATAGAAGACTGGGAGAGGCCCATGGAATATACATGTGGTACAGTTGTGGAAACATGTCCTAAAAAGATAATTCAAAAGGGACGGAGAAAAAGCTCTGTTCATGTAAATGCATTTTATTTAATTTCATTTGCAGTTTACATTCAATATTATTTTGGGGTCAACATTTATCATGAACAAACTGTGTTCTAAGCACTGATCTAGTTAGTGCTCATCTGTTGGATGAATCCAGCTGCTGATTCAAATATATGTATTGTGGGTCTACTTTGTCTTTGGTTCTGAACCAAGAGCTAGAAAGATGAAACAGATTCAGCTGTACTCTCAATAATTTGTGGGAGAAGGGCAATGAAACTACCTGCTTCCATATGACACAACGGTGCCATAATGGAGGGAGACACACAGGATGGTGGAATGGTAAAGAGAGGCTTGTTCAGGGGAGACTGCCTGTTCTGTGGAGGGACACCCAGGGGAGCATCAAAAGGAGATGTTGGGACTTCTGCCAAGATGGAGGCGTAGGTGGGAACACTTTGCGTCCTCGCCCAACCAAATCTAAAAACAACAAAGTTTTAACAACAATAAGCGTAACCAAGCCACACAGAAAATCAAATACGGAGTCCGAAAACAATAAACCGCTCAGCTAAACCAGTGAGAGGGGCAAAGCCAGCAGCAGAGTGGGTTGGGCAAAAAAGATCCCCTGACCTGGGCGGTGCACAGTCAGCTGAGGGCGTGGATCCCAGGTGTGGGCTAGCTGCGGGCAGAACCCAGGGAAGAGACACGGCCAGATGTCTGCAGTTGGTCGTGAATGTGCACGTAGATAAACCAGTGAAGAGGCGAGCATTGAGACAGAGCTCCCAAACCCCGTCAGCTGGCGTAGGGCAGCAGGCTCGCACATTTGTGCTCGGATAAGCAGGCAGGGGCAAGCGGTGAGGTGGACCGGGCGAGGGAAGAGGGCCACCATTGCTCCTTCTCTGACCCCACCCCCACATACAGCATCACAAATCAGTGACTGGGTGGCCCCGCCCTGGTGAACACTCAAGGCACCTCTCCTCCTACGTGACAGGTGTGGACAGATCACAACATGGCTCAAGAACAACTCAGACCCCCAGAGCTGATAAATCTAAGCAATGAAGAAATAGCCAAACTTTCAGATGCACAGTTCAAAATACTGGTGATCAGGATGCTCACAGAACTGGTTGATTTTAGTCACAAATTAGAGGAACATATGAAGGCTAAACTAATGGAAATGCACAGGAAACCAATAGTAATAGAAAGGAAACTGGGATTCAAATCAAAGGAATGGACCAGAAAGAGGAAAAAAATGACCAAACAGAAAAGGATGAAGAAATAAGAATTCAAAAAAATGAGGAGAGGTTTAGGAACCTCCAGGACATCTTTAAACACTCCAACATCTGAATTATAGGGGTACTAGAAGGGGAAAAGGAACAGCCATGAGTGGAAAACTTATTTGAACAAATAATAAAAGAGAACTTTTCCAGTCTGGCAAAGGAAATAGACTTCCAGGAAATCCAGGAAGCTCAGAGAGTCCCAAAGAAGTTGGACCCAGGAAGGAACACACCAAGGCACATCATCATTACATGAGCCAAGATTAAAATGAAGGAGCGAATACTAGAAGCAGCAAGAGATAAGGAGACAGTCACCTACAAAGGAGTTCCCATCAGACTGTCAGTGGATTTCTCAAAAGAGACCTTAGAGGCAAGAAGGGGATGGAAAGAAGTATTCCAAGTCATGAAAACCAAAGACCTACAACCAAGATTGCTCTATCCAGCAAAGTTTTCATTTAGAATGGAAGGGCAGATAAAGTGCTTCTCAGATAAGACCAAATTCAAGGAGTTCATCATCACCAAGCCCTTATTAAATGAAATGTTAAAGGGACTTGCCTAAGAAAAAGAAGATAAAAAAGATAAACAGTGAAAGGACAGCAAACTCATAGTTATTAACAACCACACCTAAAACAAAAGGAAGCTAAAAGGACAGCTAGATCAGGAGCAGAACCATATAAATGGAGATCACATGAAGGGTTAGCAACAGGGGAGTGGGAGGAGAAGGGGGGAGAAGGTACAGAAAATAAGTAGCATAGATGGTAGATAGAAAATAGATGGGGGGAGGGTAAGAATAGTAGGGAAAATATAGAATCTAAAGAACTTGAGAGAAGTGTTCATGAACTAAAGGGGGGGAATGGTGGGGGAGGGGTGTGCAGGGTGGAGGGGAATAGAGGGGGGAAATAGAACAAATGTAATGGCATAATCAATAAAATATAAAATATTTTAAAAAATAAAAAAATAAAGGCAAACTTCACATTTAACAATACAGGTAGATGTTACCAAATAAGAAAAAAAAACTTCTAATTTGTCTTTCAAGAAGTTAGAAAGATACCTTTTTAAAATGAAGACATTTATTAACAAAGAAAACTGCCTACATAAACAAAAATATCTAATTCCTAAATATATCTGAATATAAATCTGAATATATGAGCCATGGACGTGAACTAAGGGAGGGAATTCAGGTGGGAGTGGGGTACAGCGTTGAGGGGAATGAAGGGGGGAAATAGGGCAACTGTAATAGCATAATCAATAAAATATATTTAAACATAAAAAAATAAAAAAGGAGATGTTGGTGCTTGGGTATTTTAAGGAGTTAAATAAAAATGGCTGAATGAAAGAAAGTGTGTGTGTGTGTGTGTGTGTGTGTGTGTTGGTAGAAGTTCAGAAAGTTTGATGATGAAAGAAATAGTCTTGAAAGGGGAACTGGAGCTGGGATAATGGATAATGGAACATCTAGTATTGATATGTAAGTTTTAATTTCCTTCAGAAGAAAATGAGAAAGCACTAAAATTTTTTAATAGGTAAGTGGAATAATTAGAATATCTAGAAAGTACTGAATACATTCTAGAGACTTTGCAGATACTATCTTTTACTCTTCTTCTTATTAGTTGGGTGGTATTTATTCCTGGTTTCCAGAGGAGGGAAGTGAGTCATCTTTTCTTTCCATTCTTCTTGAAGCTAGTATCTCATTTATTTTTCTGCTTTTATGTTGCCTCTTCAAAGATACTTCTCTGACACTGTTGTCTGAATTTCTTCACCCATGCCAGAAAAATAGAACCAGGTATACTAGGAAGAAAAGGGTATGGAGTTTTAAATAGGTTGGCCAGGGAAGCCTCCTAAAGAAGCTGACATCTGGAAAACTTCTAAAGGGGGTAAGGGAATGAGTCATGAAGATATCTCAGGGAAAAGCATCCCAAGCAGTAGTATGAGCCGATGCAAAGGTCCTGAGGCAGGATCATGCTTTGCTTGTTTGGGAAAGAAAATGGAGCTATAATATGTTCCATTTTGTCTTAACCGAGCACCTATAGTGCAGGTATGCAATAAATATGTGTTGAAGAAATGGATAAGTAAATACAGGTCATATATCAGTTTCTCAATTGGTTTGCTTGACCCAGAGCCCATTGGTACCCTTTCCATTATATTACCCTGCCTTTTGACGATTAATTCCTAGATGACTAGAATCATTTAAACAGTGTTGAAGTGGAATCTCTATGAATGAGTATCCATTAAGGATTCTTACAAACCTATCTATAGTTTATGCGTACATGTGTGTGCCATCTCTACAGACAAATACTCTTTCATGTGTCTTTACAAGAAGCAACAGTGACACTCAGTGGTTGATTGAGTGAATCAGATATGTATTCCCTCCAGATATCCCAGGAGGTATAGCAGATATTTCTCAGACCTTCTTTCTTTGGAAAGTTGGTTGTCTTGTTAATTCAGGCAGGTATTAACCCCCCAATATATTCAGCATATCCCTCGTTGTAAGCTGTCAGGCTGTGACACAACATCACATAATGTGACGTTACATGATACATAATGCCTGAATTAAATAAAAAAAAATCCCAGACACTTCTTTCAGTGAAACAGTAGGTAGGTAATCTGAATATTTGGGGTAATTGGCTCTAGGAAGCAAGAGGCATCATTATTTCAGGCTCCCCAGTGAGCGTTAATTAGCCATATTGCTTCATTGTGTGACAAAGAGAACACTGCTAGTACTGCTAAATCTGTAATGACACCCTGGCTTTGGGAGCACAGGTATATTAAACTATTTTGACTGACTGACATGTAGGTAATTCTATTCAGAGCCTAACAGTGAACTCAGACAGTTGCAACAGTCCCTCCTCCGAGGGGCGTGGATTTGTTGTTGTGACCCTGGGAGGTTTTCTCGATGTGTCTCCCCCATCTGTCTCCCTCAATCCCAGTAGTCTCCAACTGGGGAAAATCATCAACTATTTGCAACAGCAGGCCTCTGTTCTATCTGGGCTTAGGAACAATATGGCTGTGTTTGTGAAGCATCAAGTTATGGAGAAAGGGATTCAATAGCTCTTAACATTTAAAGGTGGGCCATGACAGCTAGGAAGGGATTTCTGGGGCCCAGCCAGTTCTTTTAATCCTTTGTCTGCAGATATGGCAAGAAGGCTACTTACAGAGCAGAAACATTCTGAAAGGCTGAGTTTTCTGGGACCAACATTCAACATTTTAATTTTTTATTTTAATGATAGTAACAGCAGAATTAGTTGGCTGGATAGCAGTGGAGGAAGGGCCAGTGCAGAGAGTCTGCTCTCCTATCTTGGGTAATGGATGCATTGACCTACACATAGGAAGGTGATACTGCTTGACCTCTGTCTCCAGGAAATATTTCTTTGATTTTCTGTATTTTTAGCCAGCTGGGATGGTGGATTTTCCCTATGCACACAGCCTCTCACCAGTGCCCACGGAGACCAAGCATACATACACGCAAGACAAACAGCCAAGGCTGTGCAAGAGTCTGCGGCCAAGGGTCAGAGAGGGCTGATGGGGTTACATTTGCAGTCTCAGCCTCAACAAACTCTAGGAACTGGAGCTGGAGAGTGTCAAATCTGTGCTTTCCGACAGAGCTCCCCAGAATCTGAGGTAAAAACACCATTTGTGTACAAGTGCTGAAAGAAGATGTCTCTACACGTTTGACTTCTTGCATATTCCATTGGACATGAAGTTCTTTCAGTGAGTTTATAAGAGTCTATTAATTATGAATCAAAAAATTGAACTGAGTGTGAGGCTAAGACTGATATTATGTAGGCATCTATACAATGTGGGTAGAGAAAGAAAAGATGAAGAAAGCAAGAGTTATAGCATCGAAGGATAGACTTCTAGCCCTCAACACATCTGTGGTAGGGGCAGCACTAACACTTAGCAAGCATCTCTTGCTTTAGTAATCTTTCAGTCTCCTTTCCATTTTTTGTCTGCTTAAAATAATGATAACAGTAATATATTTTTACAGTACTTTATGGCTAACTAAATGCATTCATATGTATTAGCTTACTTGCTTCTGATTTTATCAACATAAAATATGTATGACTCCCTATTGCATGACAAATCATTGGCTTAACATCTCCCCCTTCATCAGGTTAGATTCGTTCTTCTCACTTTTCACTAACTCAATTTAATATTTTTAAGGATTACAACAGCAACAACATCAAAAGAAAGTTAAAAAAGGGTTCTTATCTGCTATTACCTTTTCAATAGTTTGGTATTACGAAAACTCTGACAGTTTTTTTGTGGGTACCAGACAGAGGATAAAGAAGAAAAGAGATGCTATGGGGAGGAGAGGGATCCTCTCCAGATGAGAAGGTGCAAGGCTAAGTTTAAAGTTTTATGGTAACTGAAGGACATTTCTAGAGTGGACTGGGGCTTTCCTCTTCTGTGGCCAGTGTGGCAGAACCGGCAGGAACCCTGGAATGAGGCACAGGAGGAGTTCCTAATCACCATCTTTCATATTCCAAGGATCATAATTTTCTCTATATGTGAAAGTTACAAATTCCACACACCAAAGATTTATGGATATGAGATTATGTGAAAATATTACACTAATAATACACTTTGATGGGTTGCTATAGGCAAAAACTGCTATTGTGTGTTAGAATTCCTGTTAAGGGATGATCTTGAAGAGGTAGGTGCAAATGGCATGTATCACTTTGACTCTTACTGAACCCTCTTATATAGAGTCCTTAAATTTTCCACATAAATGGGAACACCTCAAAACCCTATTAACAACTAATTTTGGTAATTATACTGTTTTAAAAAACTGTTAATTTTTTTGGCAAGTGGGCCTTGTTTTACATAGTGAAAATAGAAATAAATTAGTTATGACTACTGCGGCCTTTTAGAGCTTGAAGAGAGTTTATAAATAATTCGCGTTTGATACAGTTGGAGAACCTGAAGCCCACATAGGACAAATGACTTACTCTTTTGGAGCAAAGAACTCTTTTAGAACAAAACAGAAAATGAAACCTAGTTCTTACTATATTAGTTAAATGCATTTCCTGTTAGAGCAGTTAGTCTTAATTCCATACAAACTCCAATTAACCACAGAAATTGCAAGTGAACCACAACATTCTGAATGACTTTGCTTTCTTCTTTCTGGCATCTCTTTGCATAAAGTGTTGAGCTCTCCCAGTTCCTTCACACTGTGGGCTCACATGTCCTCTAGGCATATCCTCCCTATGTGTTGGCTGGACTTCATCAGACTTTTTGGGTCCCTAATCCCGAGTCTCTTTGGGTCCTTAATCCTGAGTTTATTTCTTGACATGGCCTTACATTGGTGTCTCTATGGCTTCAATACCTGTAGCTGGGTTCACTTTTTTTTAATGTATTGATTTTAGAGAGAGAGGAGAGAAGGAGAGAGAAACATCAATTTGTTGTTCCACTTATTTATGTATTCATTGGCTGCTTCTTGTATGTGCCCTGACTGGAGCTGGAACTTGCAACCTTGGCATATCAGGATGATGCTTTAAGCAGCTGAGCTTCCTGGCCATGGCAAAATAGAGTCCCTTTTAAAGGTAATAGGAAAGAGTGAATTTCCCAAAATATTTTCTCCATAGTACTTTGATTTGATACTTTTATTGGGAATTAATATTTCAAGTTAAAAAAGGGAGAATGGAAAGACTAGGAAGGGAGGATAAAAGGAAAGAACTGAACAAAGAACTCAAAGACTTAAGTAGAAATCCTGTTACTTAATCTCAGAGAATGCTGAATAATCAGATAAAAAATCAGAGGCTGGTGCACTACCTACCTTATATGGCACTCAGGAAATTATAAAGTTCTTCCACATGCATTATATTATTTGATCCTCATAGCAGAGTTATAATGCAGAAGTGATCAGAAATAGTTTGTAAGTAAGACGACTAAGATTCAGATGTTTAGTGGCTTGCCCACATGCACAGGGCTTGTAAGTGGCAGAAGAACTCAAACCACACGTCTTCTCACGAGCTCCTGTGCTCATCTAACCATCCCACTCCACTTTATCATTATTTAAAAATGACTCAGATGCATTAGGAAATGTAGCAGGTGGAACTCTGTGTGTGGTCTGTATAGCTGAAGTCACAGGTTGGATTCTTGTGTATCCTGATGGCTATTTAGAGTGAAAGCCACAGTCAATTATAAGACAATTGAGTGTTCTTTAGTTTCAAGGAGAAAGTATCTGTGTATTTGACACAAATCCCATCACTACTACTACAATAAAAATGTATGTTCTCCATATTACTGGTAGAGAGCTAAACCATCTTTGCATACGAAGGTGAGGACATTTTTATTGTCCTCTATTGAGAAGCTTCAAATCTTGCATTTGCAAATCTAGTACTACAGATTAAATATTCCAAATCTAAGTCCCTGTTATCAGCTAAGTTGAGGTGCTTTTGGGATATGGCTGCAGATATCATTGAATGCATAGAAACATATAATATTTTTCAGGATTAGAGGTTTTATTTTCCTTCCTGTGGATGTTGATAGATATTGGCAGGTAAAGGTTCTATGAGAATGTAGGACAAGGAAAATAATATTTTCTATATGAGTACTTTTAGGCCTGGGATATTTAACAAGGCCATTGACTTGAACTGATGGGGTAGAAGCAACATTGTGATCTTCAAAAAAAATTTTTTTTTCTCCAGAATTGTGCCCTGTAATTTTCAGTCTTGATTAGGTTATTTCAAGGAAGAATTGGGAAGAGAAATCTCATTTGTCTGACAGCCTATCATTCCTGGGGGAGCACATGTTTGCATTTTGCCTAATTGCACAAGTCCACAGGAGTTACTGGAGAGCTAAAGATATATTCAGACTGAACCTAGGCAACCACATGTTGATAATGAGCCCATTTTGTGTCTTGGCTTGTGGAAAAGAATGTGAAAATGCCTTAGTCTGTGTTATTTTTTTCTTCTGACAGTACTGATACACTGCCGCAGGCAGTGTGAGAATAATAGCATGAGGTTAACTGACAATTGCAGGTGTATTTACACTGATAGTCTGATATTAGCATGTTGCTTAGAAATACAACAGGAGGTGATGCAATATGCATCCAAATAAATTTTCGTTATTAGAGAGGAAAACCTGGCAGAACTGACAAAGAATGTTTCTTTAAAATGATCAATGAAAATATCAGTGGCTATTTTAATAACCTGACACAATGATCTGATATTTTTCTAAATCTCGGCTGTGTGGACTGAAAGCAAGAGAATCCACTTGAGAAAGTTGTCATTAAATGCCCCTCCCTCCACACACACGCACACATGTGCACATCCACACCTATGTGGGCATTTACTTGTGTGTGCATATACACCAAACAGTTTGAGAATCATGACTTGGAGACCTTCTAAATGTTTAAGGATGATGAGAAGTCTCTTGCCTCTGTGACACTGCTTCTCACCCTCAGGATCCATTTTTGCCTTCTCCCTGTTGACTGCAGTCCTGGCTCTCTTGCCTCAACCAGTGGAAGGTATCAATAGGATGCTGGAATGACCTTGAGGCACTAGCTGTTTCCCCAGCAACTTCCCTGTAGTGCTCTAGGTCTGCTCCTCTAGAGAAGGCTGCAGCTCCTCTCAGGAGCCCTTCCCTAAAGCAATGATGATCACTACGTTGCAGGTAGGTCTCCTGTCCCCTTGCCCACTGGGATGCCGAAGCAGGTGCTTTGCCATCCATCGTTCTTTCTCTTAACCCAGATTACATCCTTGTAAATAATTGTTTTATTGAACTCTCTTCAGTCACCCTATGTGAATGTGCTTTTGGTTCTGTTTCTCATACTTTGTTTCTCTAGGTCAAACTGTTACTTGACCTAGACGATGTCCCTCAGTCTGGAGTGTGTCAATTTGCATTCCTATATTTTTTAACATGTTACCTGTTCCTCTCTATTTCCCATAACTAGAGCTTAATCTAACTCAGGTTGCTTTTATTATTTTGTTGTGGTTTTTTTTTTGGTGGAGGGGAATGATTACCACCTATGTTGGCAATGTGTACCAATATGTACTTCTGTCTGCTTGCTTCTCACTTTTTGATGATGAGAGCCACTGATACTCATTGCTCCTGGCCAGTGGTTTTCAAACTTCAACACTCATCAATATCACTCGGAAGGCTTGTTAAACCCAGACTGCTGGGACCCTCCCCAAGAGTTTCTAATTCAGTATATCTGAGGTGAGACATAGAACGTGCATTCCTAATAAGTTCCCTGGTGGTGCTGATGCCTGGACCTCACCATAACTTTGAAGTTCATTGGGGTTCAAAGCTCATCTTGAACACTTCCCACCCCAGACCTGGAATTAGCCATTTCTCCAAGGATTCCTGCTTCTTGTTAGTGAGATATCCTATTTAGAGCCCATATCCTGAAGCCTAGGGGTGCTTATTTCAGCTGAGCTTGTCATTGGTTCTAGATATCTTGGAGGATAGAATTGAGAAACATACATTTACAAATAAATCATGAGCTTGTATTGATACCCAATTCAAATTGAAGAATACAAAGTTTTTACTTAACTTTACCCATATTATCATAGTATGTCCTTTTTTTCTCTGAAATATCCTGCTTTCAATAACACCAATGTAATTCTCATTTGCTTATCCCATTATTAATCACTTAACCTTAGAAAAACAATACCAACACATCTATTAATAATATGATTTCCAAAAACATTTTGTTTTTTGTTTTTAATTTTGCCGTTGTTGTTTTATTATGCTTTTAATCCTTAGGGCACATCTCACCAAGGATGCACAGTCAGATTACCACATTTTAAAGTCACTTGAACTATGGTCTCCACTGGTTATAGTTAGGTAATTTTTATACTTTTATTTTAATTTTTAAAGTTTTATATTTCAGTAAATGAAATTTGTTTTATAATTATATAAAATATCTACAAAATTAAATCTTTGAAGGAATATATAATCAAAGAAGTCTAGTTTTCTCTCTGATTATGTCCCTCTAGTTTTTTCCTTCCCCCACGACTAAATTTAAAACATTTAAAAATATCTTCTGGCATTTAGGAAGGTTTGTATATTTGCTTTAATAATTACCTTTGCACTAATACCTTTATATATTCACCTCTCTTTTTTCCCTTTTGTCTGTTGACTAATGATTCCTACCATGAGTAATAATGAAATCAGATAGTTACCTATTCATTCTTTTCTCCTCATCCAGCAATTGTTGATGGCATATCCTTGTAGACCCAAATAAATAGTTATTAAACATTCAGTGAGTTTATTTCACTTTGCAGGCTTTGATACTTGTACCATATCAATATTGCTTAGGGTATGCGGCCATTTTATTTTTGCTACCGTTAGCCATAATTCTATAGAAAAAATATATTTTCACGCCTACCTCTATTCTTTATGCCCGGGTCTGTCAAGTTAACTTTGCTGTGTGACACTCACTCTCTGATAGATTCTTCAGGAAGAGTTCAAGGGAATGAGATCCTTTGAGTACTTGCATGTTCATAATGTTTTTCAGCTTTTCTGCATGAAGTTCAGTTTGTAACCTTGCTCATGCTTTTTATCAAGTAACTTAAATATAATCAATGAGGGGGATCCCCCCAGAAGACCAGAATTGTCTTCCATAAGGTGGGCCCCTTGAAGTACTGGCTTCCCCTACTAGGGGAGTATTCTAGGAACCCATCTCTTATCAGTGCTAGTCACTTAGGGCGTTGTTGTGATAGGCTTCATTTGCTTCAGTGAGTTTTGTTTGAAGACTCTTTCACTGCCTTCTCCAACCTCATGTCGGGGGATTTACCAGCACACCTGCCCACACCACGCTGAGTGTTCAGCAGTTTTTGATCAAACATGGCATGACCTCCATGCCCCACCCTCCCTATTCAACCTATCTTGCCCTAAATGACTTTTTGTTTGTTTGTTTCCCTGGATGAAAAAAGTCCTCAAAGGGAAATGTTTTGCCAGTGTGGAAGAGGTGAAGCAAAAAATGGCAGAAGCATTAAAAGGCATCAAAATCAACAGGTTCAAGACTGTTTTGAGCAGTGTAAAAAAGTCTCAGTGTGTGTATTGCATCAAAGGGAGAGCATTTTCAAGGTGACTGAAGTTTAAACGTGTAAGACTGAATACGCAAGTTTTATAAGTAAATTCCATTTTGGGGGTCTCCTCTTCTATCATTATGTGTGTTGAACAGATTATTTTGCTGGGAAATCTGATGAAAATCTGATTTCATGTCTCTTATAAGTGACTTGGTATTTTTTTCTGGATGTCACTATATTTATTCATTTTTTCTTTAAAATCGAATAATTTAGTAAAATATGTGTTAGTGTTTGCTATGATAAACTGATTTCCCAGTTACGTGATCTACTTTTTTAAATAATATTTTTATTATTTCAGAAATTTTCCTCAAGTATAGTTTTAATATTTATTCTATTCCTTGTTTTGTCTTTCTTCGTCAGAGGCTACTATTACATTTAGACAGGACTCTGCCTGTCTTCTACATTCATCACTTACTCTTGCATGCTTTTTAAAAAAATCTCTTCTTTAATTTCTGTTATATATAAAACTTTCCTCTTTTCCATATTTTATTTCTCTTGAAGCATATTCTCTTGTGTTTATTTGCTTTTGTGTTTTTTTTACCTTGGAGATAATTTTTCTTTTCATTTTTCATTCTTTCCTGAATTTTCTTACGTCTCTTTTCAAATCTTTTTCCTCCAATGATCTCACCTCAGAGTTTTCAAGTTCTGATTTGTGTTGTTCATTATGGGGTCTTGATAATGACCCCATAAAGGTCATTTATATGATAATGTGGTCTTGATATGGGGTCTTTATGGGGTCTATCATTTCTCGATTTCTGTTAGCTCATTTGAAACATTAGGTTCTTTATCTGTTTTGTGGACATATTTTTCTGATACACTTTTAGTATCTGAGGGATTTATTTCGCTCTGTATCCTCATTTTTATACTAATTTCATGCGGGATTATGTAATGATCCTTGGATCTTGTCCATTTTAAAGTAAAATGACTTCTATTCTTTTATGAGTAGTGTAGACCAGAATAGCTACCTCTCTTGCCACTTCAGTGAAGAAATAGCCTTAAACTTTGTTAGCTCTTCCTCCTATTCTACTCTTCTTATTTTTTTCTCCTCTTCTCTTTGCCCACAGAATCCCATAATCTTCTCCTTAGTGCTAAGTTAAGTAATGTAAGGGTCGTTTTCTTTGTTAGTTTTGAAAGCTTATAGGCTCTAGACCCCCAAACTCTCTAGGATCACCGTGTCATACTATGAACTTCTTGTATTCACCCCTGATTTGGGACTCTCAAAATCCTCTCCCATTTTCTACTGCTGTTCTTAGAAAGGCCCACCATGCTTTCCAGTGAATACTGGGTAGTGAGTTGAGATTTCCAGTTTTCAGGGTTATCACTAGTCCCTCTATCTTTCCTTCAATTTCTCCCATATAGTTTTTGATACCAAATAGGTCTTGTAGTTTTTGGTGGCTGAGCCCCTCCCAACCATATCCTGGGTTTGTAGGCATATCCTGTGACCCAGTATTATTGTAGATGTAATCCATGGTGTCTTGTTTTTCTGAACACAGCTGCTCTGACTGTTTTAATGTGATGATTCAGAGGGCTTACAGATCTTCCAGCACACTCCTCAAACCAAATATTTACAAGTTGGCTAAGCACGAGGGGGAGAAGGCTAGAAAGGGGAGGGCTTCCAAATAAAAATAGCACATGGGAAAGCAGGAAGGTGTCAAACAACATGATGCAATATCAGAGCTGTGTGCTGGCTCAGTGAGTCTCTAGCAAGGGGTTCGTGTGAGGTCATGGAAGGAGTGACCCTCGCAGACAGATCACAAAGAGCCATGTGTGCTAAATTAGAAAGTTGGAACTTTAATGTTGTATGTAGCTGTTGAAGGATGTAAGGCAAGGAAGTGACACTAGATTAATAATTCAGAGAGGTTTCTCTGGCATTAGTATGGAGAATAGTCCCGAAGTAGTCCACAGGGTAGATAGGAACTCTGCCTCCTTGCCACGTTAGGTAACTGTAGTAAAGTGTTGATGGGCTAAACCAAGGCAGTAGTAGATGGAAGAGAAGCTGTTTCTTAGGTTCAATTTACAGGGCATGGTTCACATTTGCATTTAGAAGGATGTGGTTGTGTGAAAGGTAAACCTTAGATGAATAAGTCTTAGGTTTCTAGGCAGTATCTTGGCTCCTGAGATAGTATCCTACTTGATGTGGATGTTGTTGTTGTTGAGTTGTTCTGATGCTTTTCAGGACAGTGTTTTAGAGATGCTTGTTTGTATGACTATATCCTGCAAGCTTAGCAACATGCAAGATTCAGTTATGCGAGTTATTTCATAGTTTCTATAAAAATAGTCTGTAATCTACAAAATAGTACACAGAAGACATAAGATTATTTTTCCTTAATATATGTCTGATCCGGCTATCTCTCTGTCAGGATTTTGATCACAGCCTTATGTTTATATTAGCATCCCAGTTTTCTTCTTTGTGTTTATCAAAGAATAAGATAGAAGTAGAAAAAGGCAGGACGTAGAGATGGATTCTCTGAACTAGATTGTGACTTCACAGAAATTAAGGAATGGAAAGAGGGTCACAGAGAAACAACCGAAGCTTTACTCCTGTTTCTTCCCGCCATCCAAAAAAGCCTCTCTACTTGCTCTCAAAGAGTATTCTGCCGCAGCCACAGGGACATCACCTGGGAGCTGGTTAGACGCAGACTCTCAGGCCCTTCCTCAGACCTTTGGAATCGATAACTGCATTTTAACGAGATCCCGAGGTGATTCGTCTGAACGTTCAACTTTGGGAATCACTGCTCTAGATCATGTTAGAAAGTAAACTTTTACTGATTGTACGTTGACTCTCTTACAATAGCAAGACTCTCTAATATACCAAAGTATTCATTCAGTGAATATTCTATAGTAACATGGAAGAGTTCATGGAAAGAGAGTGTAACAATTTAGGATTTGTGCTCTGTTTCTGAGTCAGTTTTCCTGGGTTCAAAACTTACTTAACAACTAATTAGTTATATGACTGTGGGAAAGGTGCTTGATCATCCTAGAGATTGCTAGAGATATTTCTCAGAGAAAGTAAATCCTCAATAAGATAGTTATAATGTATGTGTGTTATGGTGATCGCCTGGAAAAAGTGAAATACTAACATTGGAACTTAAAAATAGCTTAGTCAAGGATTTACTTGTATAGTCTCATAGAACCCTTCTAGATGAAATCTACAAAAAATCCTTTTCTTAAAAAATATTGAACTTTAGGAAGCTTGAGTCGTTGTTCATGTTTCTATTCACTCTTTTAAAAATATTTTTGATGCATCTGTCCTGAGAAATCCTGATGAATTTTTACTTTAGATGCTGAGTGGCCCAGCCACTGTACTACATGTCTGGAGACCCTCTAAGCCAAAAATGTCAAGAAGCAGCAAATATCATGCAAAACACTGCATCTCACTCTAAACAAACAAGCAAAAACAAATCCCCACATTTGTATACGCTGCAGGAAACTGCCTTCTTCTAGAGTTACCCACACATTTAAAAGGCCATATTATTATTCCCTCGCAAGTGTTTTAAACTAGAGAGGCCCATACTGTGGCATTAGAATGAAGCTGGAGAAATAAACCCCAGATTGTCTTCGTTTCTTATTACAGAGCTCAGCATTTTTATGTTTCCTCATCAACAGAAAGACCCCCCCCTACACGCCCTTGGTGCTTTCTATTTATGTTCACCTGCTACTCAATTAACACCCCATCAAACTGCACACTTGCAGGGGGTTTATTGTCAGACCATGGCACTGCCGTCCATAACCCTCCATCTCACCTATATTACACACAGAGTTAAAAACAGTCCCCTGGTTGTGCTTCGAAAACATGTCTTTTCACTTGGTGTTTGTGTGAGGTTTTCCTTGCTTGCGTTACCCTGAGTGTGCATAAACTTATTACTGTATCTACATGTGTCTGGCATTTATTACCTTCCGCAGGACCATAAAACACACTTTTCTCTTTTAACTGCATCTGCTGACATGTTACATAAAATAAACTTTAAATATTACCTATTAATTAATTAGCATTTTCCTTCTATTAGGACAAGCAGGTGAAGGCTTACCAACACCACTTTAGTAGAGTTAGCAGGTTTAATTAGATTCCATGTGGAAGACAATGGGATTATTCTTACCCCGTTTATATTTCATTTATTCATAGTAATATATTGATATTAACCAAGGAATACATATTCACTTTTAGAAAACTAAGGAATTATAGAAAAGTTTCAAGAATAAAATTGATATCTCTCTACAAAAATGTATTCACTTATTTCATAATCCTTCTTATTATTTTGGTTTTTAAAAATATATAAATAACTATTATTTTATCTATATACCATTTATTTATAAATATTTTGTTTATATGTAAATAGTTTTATATATACATACTACTAAATGTATTCTTCATACAAAATTTGCCGATGAGTTTATATATCAAATGTTGTTTTGTATCCAGTTCTCTTGAATTAATATTGTATAATTATCATGTCCTATGTGGTTAAATACTCTTTTTGAACCTGGTTTTTAATGTTATACAGTTATTTTTCTAGTGAAGAGGCCATAATGCTTTTATTGTTTAGTTGAGTGCAAATATTTTGCTATTATCAATGACACTGAGGTACACATCCTTCTATGTAAAATTATATTTATATTTTGACTATTTCTTCAAGACAGATTCTTAGGAGTGGAAACATTGTATCAAGACTCACAAAATCTTTGCCAGGATGCTTTCCTGAAAGGGTGTAAAATTATACATGTCCACATTGTACCCAGATCAATTTTGAATATATATTTTTAATCATAATCCCCTTGATAGTTGATTGTTGCTGCTTTAGTAGCTATTTTTTAAGTTAATAGTTTGGCTGAACATCTAAAAACATTGTTATATTGCATCATAATTATGGTCATTATAGAACATATTGATAAAATTCTTGAGCTCTAAAAATAAGTGAATTTTTTGTTTAATTTCAAACTTTATCACTTGAGGAAAGCTAAAGTACGTGTCTAAAGCTAAGTTGCCTCAAATGTAAGTAGTAATAGTGTTAACTTAGGCACATAACTTGGTGCCTAATATGGTAAGTGCTCTATATATGGTAATACACACACATACACATATCACCCAAGGACATGCTTATTGATTTTAGAGAGATGAGAAGGGAGGGAGAAAGAGAGGAAGAGAAACATCAATGTGAGAGACACCTGGATTTGTTGCCTTCTGTATACATCTCAGCAGGGGACCAAACCTGTGAATTTTCAGTTTACAGGATGACACTCAAATCAACAGAGACACACTAGCCACGACAGTGCTCAATACATATTAAATGTTACTGGATTCCTATGTGAATTGACTTTTAATTACTTGTATCCCTTTTTATTGCTAGTTAATATGAATGAACTCTTAAAAATCAATAGAAAAAAATATTTTTTTAAACATTTTATTTTTAGAGAGGAGAAAGGAGGGGGAAAGAAAGGGAGAGAAACATCAATGTGCAAGAGATCCATCAATCGGTTTCCTCTCACATGCTCCCCACTGGGGACTTGGCCTTCAACCCAGGCATGTGCCCTGGCTGGGAATCAAACCCACAACATGTTGGTTTGCATATTGAACCCCAATCCACTGAGCCACACCAGTCAGGGCTCAATAGAAAAAATACTAAGTATATTAAGCCTTTGTATCATTGAATGCTATGTAATTGATTTTGCCATGTTTTGACATAAAATGAAATTGTAATATTTATTTATAGCTTTTTTCCACAATTTAAAACAACATCTGGAAAATGGATAACAATAATTTTGAATAAATGTGTTATTTTCAAATTTTGCTTGCCTATTTTTTAACATTTCTCTCTATATAAATTCTAGAATCAACTTAAAAAGTTCTTTGAAACATACTGCTGAGATTTTAATTGCAAAAATATTGAATTCATATGAGGAAGAAGTGACATTTATAAAATTAGGTCTTCCCATCCAGGAATGTATAGTACACCTTTCCATTTGTTGTAGTTTCCTTTTAAGTTAATCTGTCAAGTTTTATGGTATTCTTTATGTAGGTCATGATTATTTCCTGTTAAGTTCACTTGAGAATTATTGTAGATGGTTTTTATTCAGTGAATAAGGTTTTCAATTTTCTATTATATTTTCTTTTTTATTGTTATTTCATTATTTTATTTATTTTAAAAATGCATTGTTGTTCAATTACAGTTGTCCCCACTTTTCCCCCATTAGTGTCTCCTGTCCTACCCACCCCCTACCTCTCACATTCACTCCCCCCACTGCCATTGCCTTTGTCCTTGGGTCTTTGATACATGTTCCTTGACTTGACGCTTCCCCTTCTCTCCCCAGTAATTCCCTTCCCTCCCCTCTGGTTACTGTCACTTTGTTCTTTATTTCCATGTCTCTGGTTCTGTTTTGCTCATTTGTTTGTGTTGTTGATTAGGTTCCACTTAAAGGTGAGATCACATGATATTTGTCCCTCACCACCTGGCTTATTTAGTATAATGCTCTCCAGTTTTATCCATGCCGTTGTGAAGGGTAGGAGTTCTTTCTTTCTTTTTAGTTATTGTTCTAAAGGAAACTATTGATTTTTCTATGCTAATAATTTATTCCTCCAATGTAATGACTCTATTCCTACAAGTTATAGTAGTTTTTTAGTTAATTATTTTAGATAGTTACACAATTTACCAGATGTGATTATTTTCTTTTCCTATATTTATTATTTGTATTTCTTACATTAGTGGTTATGATTACGAGAATGATATTGGGTAGTAGCAGTGATAACAACATTCCATGCACTAATATTTGACTTTAATGAGAAGGATTCTAATTCGCAATTAGTAAGTCATTAGTTTTGGGGGGGTATATATTCAATATGTCTTTCAAAATAATGCACATTGCCTCTTATTTCTATTATATAATACTTGATATATAATATAGCACATATATTAGAGAATAATATTTTGAAATATTAGAGAATAATATTTCAAAAATATTTTAGTATCTACCTTTCATAAATACTTCCATACTCCACAGAATGATGTAAAATTTTCTTTATCTGTTGTCACGTATAAGGATTTTTAAAATACATTTCTTGATACTTACTGAAAGTCAGTATTTTCTAACTCCTGTTAGTTAGCCTATAAATACGTAGTAAATTGTGTGCGTGTTATGGGGTGGGCAGAGGCAGGTGGGTCCAGACTGGTCCAGGTACCTCCACCCACTGAGAGTTTTTTTGACTGGTAAGCTAACAGTTCTTTTCTTTTGGATCACTTCCTATTTCCTTCTTCATAACTTCCTAAATATTTTTCTAATATTTCATCAAAAATTTAAACATCATTTGGGGAGTGAAGTGGGGTTACTACACCTTAAAGTCCCACTCAATGCAGGCTTCACAATGAATTACCTACACAATGCAAATAAATATTTTTCTTAATAAAGCTATTTTGCATAACAATTACAATGCATTATTATGCTAATAAAATTTCTCTCTGTCTCTTTCTCTCCCCTCCCTCCTCTCCATCTCCCTATATATGTATCATTTTCCCCTACACATCTCTATTTATAGCTCTGTCTTTAATCAAGAACTTCGTGAATTTGGAAAGGGAGGAGAAGAGAAGCAAAAAGGAGAATGAGGGGCAAGGAAACTTCACTCATTGATGATTAACCACTTTTAGCTTATTTCATTTTCTTTTGTCATCATATTTTTTATTAAAGTATAATTGACATATAAGATTCTATTTGTTTCAGGTGAACAACATAATGATTTGTTATTTATATACATTGTAAAATGATCACTGCTACAATCTAGTTACCACCCATTGCTGTACAAAGTTACAAGAATTTTTTCTTTTGATGATAAACTTCAAAACCCACTCTCTAAGCAGTTCTCAAATATGCTCCACAATATTATTGTATATTATTACATAATGATTTATTTACTTTATAACTGGAAGTTTGAATGTCTTGATCTCCTTCATCCATTTGTTTTTATCTACAATCACCTTTTTCTCTGGAAACTACCAATCTGTTCTCTGTATGAGTGAGTTTTGCTTTATTTGGTTTGTTCATTTGTTTTGGTTTTTAGATTCAACATGTAAGTGAAAAGAATATGGTATTTGTCTTTCTCTGTCTGACTTAATTTCACTTAACATAATATCTTCAAGATCCATCCATGTTATCACAAATGGTAAGGATTTCCTTCTTTTTTATTGCCCAGCAGTACTCCATCATGTATATACATACATTACATCATCTTTATTTTTCATCTCTTGATGGACACTTTGGTTATTTCCCTATCTTGGCTATTGTAAATAATGCTGCAGTGAACATAGGGGTCCATATATCTTTTTGAGTTAGTGTTTTCATTGCATTTTTGGTATAAATACTCAGGTGGATCTACTTCATTTCTTGTTTGCCGATAAGGTGTACTTCCCACAGTTCTGTGGGTTTGCTGTATACCTTCTTGAATCATAGTCATCTTTTTTTCCCTTTACCTATTTTGACACATTTTTAGATTGTTCTTGGAAGGTTGTACATTTTACAATGTGAAATGGCTCTGAAATGTTTCTAGATTTTCACCTAATATCTGTTTTTCTGATGCTGTCTCTTTTAATGTGGCCATTTAGTAGTTATATTTATATTGAATAATTATATATTTATACTTACCTATGACAGTTTATTTTGTGTTTTCTATTTGTTCTGCTTTTTGTTCTTTGTTTTCCTTTTGTGTCTTCTTTGGGTTGATTGAAGTTGTTATTTTATTTCTTCCTTACTTTTGATTGAGTCATACTTTTATCCTAGTCTTATACTGGTTATTCTTACGTCTTAAAACATACTTTTTACACTTAAGTTTTTCTGTTAAAGTCTAAATTGAATTAGTATATACAGGTTTCCCCAAAACGAGACAGAAACCTCACATACTTCCATTTCTCTTCTTTTCTACCTCCCCAGCGCCTCCACAATGGCCTCTTGTTAAGATTACCTGGGATTTGGCAGTTATTACATTTCAATTCGATAAGTGAGTATTTGTTTAGTCTAAACTATCATATTCCACACTGTTCCTAGTATTTCACACCTTTTCTGAAATTTTCCTGCTTTATAATTACTTTTATTTAAACCTCACACTCAAATGATATTTTATTGTACATAAATTAGAGGTTAAATCCTTTTACTTTATGATTTTTTACTGTTGTTCAAGTACAGTTGTGTCCATTTTCCGCCACCACTCTGCCTTACTTTATGATTTTAAAGTTATTGCTCCATTGTGTTTTAACATCCAATGTGATAAGTAAGATGTCTGACTCTGACAAGATTTTTTTACTTTGTAGATGTATTGGATCAGTACCAGCCTGGTTATTGGGCTGCATGCTCACAATCAGATTTCCTATGTGAATCATTACCATACGCAAAGTTGATATAGCTCAGTATATAGATACAGAGTTATGGCAACAGAGCACAGAAAGGATATTGGGCAATCAACAATTGCTGAGAGCAGCTGCTTTGATTTCCATCGGTCCTCCAGGGATGTGCTAGCAAGCAGGCCTTTGACAAAGTGGCCTATAAGAAGTGAGTCTTCATCAAGTGTGGAAGTCTGGGGAACCCACCCCCTAAAGGGTAGCTGCCATCCTTTCCTTAAGTGTGAGACATATGGGTGTATAGATAGCTTAATATCACTCAATGTACTGAACTCAATATACTGAGTTCAGCAACACACATATAACTCTACAATCTACAAGACATAATACATACTAGTAAACCTATAATTTATTCTGCTCATTCATGCCTGTGGGTGACTGACTGTTCCTTTTGGTATCCTTTAAGGTAAGCATCAATCATAAAATTAATCTTCACCATAGTGGCTAAACTGCTTCCCTCTCTGGAAACTTTTAGAATTTTCTCACTATGCTATTCTAAGGTTTTAGCACAACAATGTTCAATTATGAATTTTTGTCCTGCTTGGCAACTGGTGGATCTTTTCAATCAGGAATTTCACCTTCTATAATTTCATTGTTTATTTTATCCTATTCTTCTATCTTTATGTGACTTCTGTCAGAAAATACTGAAAGTTTTATATTCTCCATGTCACGACTTATGGATTTTATTTTCTATCTGAGGCTGGTGCTGTTAATGCCCCACCTAGATTACAAGAATCACTTTGGTTTGTTGAGCACATTTCCTAACTGCTATCTAATTGCTGCTGACAACTCACACTTGTCATCTTCTTTGGAGAACTTTCCTTTGGCACTTGCTTAGGGAGCAGCCTGTAGCCAATGGCTACCAATGTGGTGATATGGAAGCCCAGTCCTTTGTCTCAAGGTGAGAGTGTCTCTGGTTCAATTTTTTATAGAGCGTTCCATGGAACTGGATGAGATTAGACTAGCTCAACTTATAGTCTTGCTTTACTTCTTCCTTTTTCCTGTTTCTCTTCTCCCTAAACAGTTTTTTCCAAGAGTTTTTTCCTTTATAAATGACTTCTCTCAAACCCTTGTCTCAAGTTCTGCTTCTACAGAATCATGTGATCTCTTTTTTGCACTTTGTTCTTGGAGAATTTCTTAGTCCCATCACTCAGGTCATTCAGTTTTATCTTTGGTTGTGTCTGTTTAGTAATTTTGCCAATATATGGCAAAATTTTTGTTTGCTACTTAAAATTTTAATTAACAAAATTTCCCTGAACTATTTCTAGGTGAAAGGGTATCATACATGAGGCTTCTTTAAAATAACTCAGTGTGGAGCGATGAATGGGAGTATAGATGAAATATGAGCAGCAGTGAGTTACTAGTAATTGTAAGGTGGTCAAGAGGCACACAGGCATTGGTTATATCATTCTTTTTAAAAATATGTTTAATATATTTTATAATAAACCCTCATTGAGATTTTACCAAAATGATCTGTTGGTTACTTTTAACCATTTATGAACATAGTCTTGAATTTTTCTGAGATTATGAAGGAAAATTATGGTCAATTTTATATTGTTTGCCTTATTAATGTTTTATATGTGTAGTATTTCTAATATTACTTGTAGGTTTGTTTGAATGACAAGTATCTGCCTCTAGTGCTTCTTCCCACTGCTGTATTTACTTAGAAAAGTGTGAATAATGAGTGTTGTTGAAGGATGGATTGGGTGAGGACGGATCTCTACTTGTTTAGCTTCTACAAACACAACTTTCTCTGTGATGAAAATTTCAAGACTCTTTGTATCCACTCACTGTTGCTTTGGAAACTCCTTCCTCCCAAACAGCGCTCCGTAATGATATATTTCCATACAGTGTTAGCATTATAATCTCTGTCAGCTTTAATTTTTCATAAATCTAACAGTCTTTTTTCCATCTTGCAGATTTTTTTACTGTGCTGTTAAAAATCAGTTATTTGAAAGCAAATCTTATTTTGTGTGTGTTATTTCATGGAGCTTGTGACAGGACAAGGGAGTCATGTGACAGAGTTCACCATCTCTATCCAATCTCCCACTTACTTCCATTGAGGCTTATAGTTAATTCTATTGTTGCGGTTCATCATTTGTCATATAATTTATTGTTTTTACATCTCACCCTGTTCTTTAGTCTCAGCCATTTATTTCCTTGTGGCTTTTGTAAGCTATTGAATATTCTAGATGCCTTTTCCCCAAGTTTCTTCTAGTTTTCCTACTAGACTCTATTCAGAAGAGAGTTCATCTGTGGATCTTCAGGGTGACAGTTCCTCTATCATGATTGTATTTTCATGGGCTGACATGGATGGTTTTCTTTTAATTTTCTTATCCTGGGTAAAAAAAAAAGACCCTCTGTTCCCATTACTTGTCAGCACCCAAGGCATAAGGCTATTCTTTGGATCTACTCACTGTCCTCTTGGGTGCAAGTACAATCTTTCCAACACTGGGGCAGGAGAACAGGTGGGTTCAGGAGCTCAGAGTGAGGTTCCCAGTATCCATGGTCTGGTGGCTGTTTCTCTGGTGGGCCTCCAGGGACCGCTGCAGGAGGACACTCCCTCATGCTCGCTTCCACATCTCTCATAGTACTTGTTGTCACTGGTCCTCTTTGCTATTATTTTGTAGTTTTAAACCTTTTTCAGTTGGGGCTACACCTTCCAGAAACATTGAGCCCAAACCAGTCCTTTTCCAACTTCTATGAATTTCTAGTTCTGAAAGAAAATAGAGTCATTCATTCAGTTCTTCAACAATTATGAGCTTCTTTCTCCACACTTTATTGGGAGACGGGGGCTGTGAATAGGAAGATGAAAACCTACTTTGGTTATGACAGAACAACATAGATCCAGTAAAGGAAGAGGCTCAGTCATTCTGAGAGTTACATATTATCTCAGCCAGATGGTAGGGATAAAGGAAGTGCTCTTATATTTCCTTTTTTCACACTGAGCAGGTTTTCCTTATTTTGTCAGTTGAGTAAATTTCTTCTATATGCCAACATTAATTTCTCTCTTAGGGTTTGATTCAGGTATTGATATGAGGTTTATTGTTTTGTTTTTTATAGACATGCTGGTGGGAAGTTGTTTGAATGTCTGCCTCAAGGACTTCTGGTAATTATGGAAGTACAGTTTAACTTTTTCTTTCTGTTAAGCATTTTTTTCCTTTACAACAAAGCCCATATCTTAGGTATAGTTTTGCCAATAACTTACCATTCCATATTTTACATATATTTGACTCACTAATTTTATAGCTGACTAAAGAAAATTATTTCAAAAAATTTCTATTACTAGATAAGATTTTGATAGAAACTGGTAATTCAACATGTCATGTTGTCTAATAGAATACTACCAGGAGTTCCTCCTTCAGGTTCCATTGTTGTCTTTGGTTTTGCTTACACAAAACTCATTTGATGAAGTAGCTGCCTGTGGAAACTCCTCATTGTGTCAGTTCAGGTGGCAGTCTTCTATGTTTTTTGCTGGATAATTTGTATATTGCACCCACACCATCACTGCTTCCTTTGTGTTTTTTTTATTTATTAAAAAATTTTTTTATTTAGTTATTTTTCGAGTACAGTTTTTTGTCTATTTCTCCCATCCCAGTCCACCCTGCCCCGTGCTCCCCACCTCCCTCCCATTTTGACCCCCCTAGTCCTCATCCCTGTGTTTTTCATACTTGTTCATCAAAATCCCTCCCCGTTTTCCCCCTTAAATTCCCTTCCCTCTCCCCTCTGGTCACTGTCCATTGTTCTCTATCTCAGTGTCTTTGTTTTTATTCTGCTTGCTTGTTTGTTTTGTTGTTTAGGTTCCTGTTAAAGGTGAGATCGTATGGTATTTGTCTTTCAACCCCTGGCCTATTTCACTCAGTATAATGCTTTCCAGTTCCATCCATGTTGTTGCAAAGGGTAGGAGCTCCTTCTTTCTCTGTGCTGCATAGAATTCCATTGTGTAAATGTACCACAATTTTTTGATCCATTCATTTACTGACTGGCACCTAGGTTGCTTCCAACTCTTGGCTATTGTAAATTGTGCTGCTATGAACATTGTGGTGCTTAGGTTCTTTGATATTGATGTTTTAGGATTCTTGGGATATAATCCCAGCAGTGGAATTGCTGGGTCAAAAGGCAGGTCGATTTTCATTTTTCTGAGGAAATTTCATACTGTCTTCCATAATGGTTGTACCAGTCTGCAATCCCACCAACAGTGAACTAAGGACCCCTTCCCCCCACAACCTCTCCAACATTTGTTGTTTGTTGCTTTCTTTATGATAGCCATCCTGACCAATGTAAAGTGGTATCTCATTGTAGTTTTAATTTGCATCTCTCTGATAGCTAACAATATTGAGCATCTCTTCATGTGTCTCTGGATATTCTGTATGTCCTCCTTGGAGAAGTGTCTGTTCAAGTCCTTTTCCCATTTTTTTATTGGGTTAGATGTCTTCCTAGAGTGGAGTCGTGTAAGTTCTTTGTATATTTTGGAGATTAAACCTTTGTCTGAGGTATCATTGGCAAATATGTTTTCCCAGAGTTGGTTGTCTTTTTAATTTAATACTGTTTTCTTTAGCCATGCAGAAGCTTTTTATTTTGATGAGATCCCATTTGTTTATTCTTTCTTTTATGTCCCTTGCTCTAGGGGACATATTGGTAAAAATGTTGCTGCGTGGAATATCTGAGATTTTCTTGCCAATGTTCTCCTCTAGGACTTTAATGGTGTCACGGCTTATATTTAAGTCTTTTATCCACCTTGAATTTAGGACTATGTTTTTCCTTAACAACTAAATATTTCAGAACTTGAATTTTATAAAGAGAACTTATATCGAAGCATTTCAAAGTTATATTCAATATTTTGACAGGTTTAAGTAAAGTTTCTATAATATGGTTAATAAATTTCTGTATATGACTAGTATTTCTCATATTTGATATAGCCCGGTCATAATTTTCTTATTGGATTTACTGAGCTATTACCAAAACAATTTTTCAAATGACTCAAGAATATGCTTTTTAAAAAGTCTGTCTAACATAAGTATGCACTGAAATTATTAAAAATTTACCTTTTTGTAGACTGTACATTTGATTTTGATTTGTTATTACTTTGCCACAATAATGAAAGAGCTAAATGACTGGGTATATCTGATGGTGCCACTATTTCTTATATGTAATCATGGCATCATGATATCTATTTAAAAATGATATATGTAATCATAAAAGCATTGCATGTTTATTATAACAACTATAAAAATGGATGAATAAAAAGAAAATAGGAAAATAAAAGTGTTCAGAGAGAAATGCTGTTAACAATGGAGAAGTATCTTTCAAGTCATTTTTAAGTTAGTGGTTAATTACACACTTACTAGCCAAACACCTCCTTTCTGTACAAAATTAAATTACTGAAGGTAAGGTTAAAGTCCACTGGCATCATCATATATAATTCTAATTCCTTTCCAGCTACTATTTTTTCTATGTATTACATACACACACATACACAATACTGCTTTGGAATGTATAGAATTCACAGATTGAATCGGAGAAAAACTGACATTTTGCAATATAAAAATTTACCTAATGACAGAGGCATTTTTCTTTAATCTTCTTTTATGTTCTTCATTAAAAATATACTGTTTCCTCTATAAAAGTTTTATAGATTATTCCCAGGTGCTTTATAATTTTTGTTACTCTATAGAGTGGAATTTGTGTTATATATTCAAATTGTTTATCAGTGGTTGGAAAGAAACATGTGAAAACTTTCTTCATCTGTTTAGGCTGCTATAACAAAAATACTGTAGACTGAGGCTGCTTCCAGAGCAAACATTTAATTCCCACAGTCCTGGAGGCTGGGAAGTCCAAGATCAAGGCACAGTCAGATTCGGTATCTGGTGATGGTCTGCTTTCTGGTTCATAGAAAGCAGCCATCTTCTGGCTGTGTCCTTCAATGGTACAAAAAGCAAGAGAGCTCTCTGGGGACTCTTTTATAAGGACATTAATGCCATTTGTGAGGTCTTTATGCTCAGGACCTAATCACCTAAATGGATCCACTTTTAACTTGGGGGTTAGGATTCCAACATATGAATTTGGGGGAACAAACATTTAATCCATATCAGAAACTCCTCATAAAGATGATACAAGATCAGTAATATGCATTTTTCTCCAGAAACAGAAATCAACTTCCAGCTAAATTTCAAGGGGGCTAAAATAGTGTATTGAAAACAAATCTGTTTTCTTCAAGTTTCTAACTGCAGTAGAATAGATAAATTCTCCTAATTTTAATAAAATTTGCAGTGACTCCTGTTTTGCACATATGGCTGTCTGTGTGGTCTAGTTTAAAAGCAACAAAAAGCTCACAGGTTAATGTATTACTGTGAAAATTAATAATAGCACAAAAACTATGAACTAATGCTAGTGATTCAATAGTGCGTGAACTAAGTTTTCTTTAAGATATATTTTTCTTAAAAAATTATAATCTCTTTTGTTATTATTGTCTTGAAAGCCATGTCATTTTTCTACTGTTTGCCATACTTAATAACATAGTTTCTGAAATCACCTCTATTACCATGGCCATGACAGTGCATTCTGCTTTGGTTTGATTGTGTTTGGTAAACTTTTGTCTCTCACACTGGAATACAGGCAAGCCATTTGTTTTTATATGGTAATCTTATATCCAGCCACCTAACTACATATGAGTTTTAATTGTTCATAATTGAGGTGCTTTAATTTTCCATGTAGGTAATTGCACCTCTTTCACATAACATCAGTCTCATTTCTTCCTTTTCAATATTTTATCTCATTTTTTCTTATCATACTTGTGGACTAGAGCATCTAGTTTTGTAAAAAAAATACTAATGCGACAAGAATAGGGATGAAAGCATCCTGATCTCATTTCTGACTCTAACTGGAAGACTTGTAATGTCTCCCCTTTAAGCATAGCTATTGCCCTGAGTTTTTCCTCATAACTTTGATTAAATCAAGAACATTCCTTTTGATTTCTAGTTTATCAACGGTCATTTTTACAATTATAAATAAATGTTAACATTTATTAAATTCTGTGATGTTATGTAATGTTATACCACAAGAAGTTACATATGTAATTCACATTTTTAGGTTCTCCTTTGTTGCATTCCACAGATAAATGCTTTGTAGTCATGATGCACTGAACAAACTACAGGATTTATTGTGCACATCAGCTAGAATTTGTCAATTACTATGTATATTTTAAATGTTTGTTTTTAAAGGAGTGTTTGTTATTTCTCAAATGTTTATACAGCTTTTTTTCTTGTGTTGGTTCCTAAGTTTGCTAAAGTTTCCCACCCACATTATGTATGTGTTACTGTATCTCAACCTCGTTGGGTTGCTCTACTATCTCATGCAAATGTTTTGCATATTTGAAGACAGGTTTTAGATACAAAAGATCTATGGATATTATAATTCTCAATATATTATCTTTTTTATAAATATAAAATATATTTATTCTCTTTTAATATATATACTTTAAATTTATGTTGAATGAGATCAGTATCACTACAGTAACCTTTTAAATTAAAAAAACAGTAATATATTCTTTTTTTTAGAAATATATTTTTTATCATTCCTTTAGTTATAGTTTCCCTTTGTCATTTTGTTTTAGGTGTGTCTCCTATAAACAGCTTATAATGGCAGTTTGCTTTTTTTTAATAGCTACATTAGGGTCCCTCTTTTTATTAATGATTTTATTTATTTATCTTAACTATATTTTATTGATTGTGCTATTACACTCGTTCCATTTATTCCTCCCCTTAATCCCCTCCACCCTGCACCTTTCTCCCACCAGTATCCCTTCCCCCTTAGTTCATGTTCATTTGTTGTATATATAAGTTCTTTGGCTTTTCCATTTCCTATACTATTCTTAACCTCCCTCTGTCTGTTTTCTACTACTATTTATGCTTCGTATTCCCTGTTACTTTTCCCCCATTCTCTTCCCACCTTCTCCACACTGATGACCCTGCATGTGACCTCCATTTCTGTGATTCTGTTTCTGTTCTGGTTGTTTGCTTAGTTTGTTTTTGTTTTTGTTTTTTAGGTACTTTTGTTTATGGTTGTGAGTTTGTTGTCATTTTATTGTTCATATTTTTTTTCTTTTTCTTAGATAATTCCCTTTACATTTCTTATAATAAGGGCTTAGTGATGATGAACTCCTTTAACTTGACCTTATCTGGGAAGCACTTTATCTGCCCTTCCATTCTAAATTGTAGCTTTGCTGGATAGAGTAGTCTTGAATGTAGGTCCTTGCCTTTTGTGACTTCGAGTACTTCTTTCCAGCCCTGTCTTGCCTACAAGGTTTCTTCTGACAAATTAGCTGCTAGTCTTATGGGAACCCTTTTGTGGGTCACTCTCTCCTTTTCTCTTGCTGCTTTTAAGATTATCTCCTTATTTTTAATCTCAGGTAATTTAATTATGGTGTGTCTTGGTGTGTTCCTTCTTGGTCCAATTTCTTGGTACTCTTTGAGCTTCCTGGACTTCATGGTAGTCTAGTTCTTTCACCAGTTTGGGGAAGTTTTCCTACAATATTTGTACAAATAGTTTTTAATTTCTTGCTCTTCTTCTTTTGTTTTTGGCACTCTTATAATTGGGATGTTGGAACATTTAAAGTTGTCCTGGAGGTTCCTAGGCCTCTCCTCAATTTTCTAAATTCTTGTTTCTTCATTCTGTTCCTGTTGAATATTTATATCTTCTTTCTCTTTGAAATAGTTGATTCGAGTCCCTGTTTCCTTCCCTTCACTGTTGGTTCCCTGTATGTTTTTCTTTATTTCAGTTTGCATAGCCTTCACTTCCTCCTCTATTTGTATCTGTACTCAATAATTTCTGTGAACATCTTTAAAAAGGTGGGGTTTGCAATGGTGATCCTCTCCGCTCACCCAGTCCACCTCACTGTTTCCCCCTACCTGTTTATCTGAGCACAAATGTGGGAGCTGCTGCCCTGCACCGAGCGTGGTCTCAATGCTCACCTCTTCACAGGTTTATCTGCATGCAAATGCGCGACCTACTGCAGACAGCCAGCCGCGCCTCTTCCCTGTGTCCACCTGTAGCTAGCCCGCACCTGGGATCCGCACCCTCCTCTGCCTGTGCACTGCCCCGGTTGGGGATCTTTTTTGCCCAACCCACTCCACTGCTGGCTTCGCCCCTCTTACCGGTTTAGCTGAGCAGTTCGTTGTTTTTGGACTCCGTATTGTTGATTTTCTGTGTGGTGTGGTTGTGTTTATTGCTGTTAAAACTTTATTGTTTTTAGATTTGGTTGTGCACGGACGCAAAGTGTTTCCACCTATGCCTCCGTCTTGGTGGAAGTCATGAAAACCAAAGACCTACAACCAAGATTTCTCTGTCCAGCAAAGTTTTTATTTAGAATGGGAGGACAGATAAAGTGCTTCTCAGTTAAGATCAAATTCAAGGAGTTCATCATCACCAAGCCCTTATTATATGAAATGTTAAAGGGACTTACCTAAGGAAAAGAAGATAAAAAAGATGGACAGTGAAAGGACAGCAAACTCACAGATATTAACAACCACACCTAAAACAAAAGCAAATTAAGAGGACAGTTAGATCAGGAGTGAACCATAGAAATGAAGATCACATGGAGGGTTAGCAACAGGGGAGTGGGAGGAGGAGAAGGGGGGAGAAGGTACAAAAAATAAGTAGTATAGACAGTAGATAGAAAATAGATAGGGGGAGGGTAAGAATAGTAGGGGAAATACAGAATCTAAAGAACTTGAGACACGTGTTCATGAACTAAAGGGGGGGAATGGTGGGGGAGGGGTGTGCAGGATGGAGGGGAATTAAGGAGGGGGAATAGAACAAATGTAATAGCATAATCAATAAAAAATGGTAAAAAAAATAAAAAGGTGGGGTTTGTTAACATCCATATCAATTACTGAAGTGTTTGGGTTTTCTACCATCATTTCTTAATATGGTATTTTTAAATTTCTGGGTTTTTTCTTTCTTTTTTTCTTCTTTCATTTTCCTGCCTCTTCTTTAATTATTTTCCCCCTGGTTGAAAGTTATTGTATATATTATGCTTCCACACTAGGTACCCTTAAATATTTTAACTTACTTTTAACTAATTTAAAACCTACAAAAAGTTGCAATAATTGTACAAAAAACTCCCATAAACATTTCACCCAGAACCTGGTTGTTATGTTCTTTTTACTATATTAGTCATACTCACATACACCTTTTTTCTGTTTTTGCTGAGGTATTTCTGAGTGAGTGCTCCATTACCCCTTTAATACTTCAGTGTGCACTTCTTCAAACAAGGACACTCTCTCACATAACTATTATAAGCATCAATATCAGCAAGTCAACACTGGTATAATATTACCACTCAGGTACTATTGACCATCCCAATAATGTCTTTTATAGCTATTTTTTACCTCAATTTACTATCTAATCAAATAACCCAGATTGCATTTAGCCATCATGTGTCTGTGTCTATAATCTCTTTGATACGAAGTTAATTACACTAAAAAGTGAATTTTCTGAAAAATCTTCTTGTCCATCACTAATGTTTCCTTCTGAATCTATTCTTCTTCTGTCCAAATTACAACCTTTAATAATATTTTAGAATACTTGTCAGTCTGTGACTGAAAAATCTCTATTTCACTTTCATATTCCAATGTCATTTGTTTGGCCATAGATTCAGAATTACATCTTTCTCAATTCTTGAAATTTTACCCACAGTTTTTTAATTTATGTAATGTAACTGATGGGAAGATATTACAGTTTTAAGATTGACTTCTGATAATAATTAATAAAATATCAATAATGAACAACCAGAAAATTTAATAAAATATGATTCAATTTAATATATGAATGAAAACTAAATTATTTTATATTTAAACAAAGCAGTCATGAACTTTCAGTGAGGAATAATTAAAGCTATATTAAGGAATGCAAAAGGCTGAAAAAAGTGCAAAGATAGCCCATGCTTCTGAATGGGACAACTTAACATATAAAGATACTAATTTTCACACCAATAATTTATAAACTTAAAGATCTAGCCAAAGTTTTTTTTACAAATACATTCTACAAATTCTTGCTTAAAACAGACAAATAAGTCAATAGAATGAAATAAGCTCAGAGAGAGAAAATGTTTTTATTGTTTTTTAATGTACAATTTTTTTTGCCACAGATCCATTATGCTAACAATATAAAAGTGAATTGTGAATATTTGTCTTTATTTCTATCTTTTGGAATTGTTTATGATATAAGAATCATTTATTCTTTGGAAGTTTAAAGAGCCTAATCTGTAAATATATACCACATGAAGTCATATTTGAATATAATACCTTGTTAGCTTAAAAAATTTCTTTACAAAGTGTTATCCATTTTTTTTAATGAATCACTATTGGTAATTTATATTTTCTCATAAAACTGGACATCTTATTGATTTTTTTCAAAATAGAAGCATGATTTTACATATAGTATTCTTCTTTTGATTTAAACTCATTTTTTCTGTTTTCTATATTCATGTAGATTTATCATAATTTTGTTTTACATTTTTTGAAAGAACCATTTCTTATATTTATTTTACAAATTACATTTTTATTGTTGTTTGCCATTTAAAGCTATCCTTATTTTTTCAGTCATGTTATTAGTTTATTTGTCTTTTCTTCTTATGCTAGAAATACTTACATATCTATGGTGAATATGTCTCTACCTAAACCACCTATTTATGCATACTCCCATTTAAGTTTTATTAACTTATGTATAGCCCTTTTTTTAAGCTCTGATTTCTTTTTTCACCCACAGCTCGAGTTTTTTCTTTAATATTCAGATAATTTAAATTTCTTATCCTTTTGGTCTTTTGAACATGGAATGAAGATATGTTATATTAGTGTTTTTTAAGATATTAAAGTAAAGATGATGCCATTTCTAGCAACTCTGAGAAATTATTTATGTAGATACCTCTACTTCCTTTAGTTGCTTCTCCCTCTCCCCCTTATTGAAATTTCTGGTTTATTGTACTATTCTAATTCTGGATTTCAAAATCCAGGTTATTATTGCTCTATATCATATATATTCCCTCTATTAAGACTTATTATGACATTTGCATTAAATTTGATGGACATGGATGAAATATGCAAGCAACACTGTGATCTAATATTTTTATTATTATAATGTCCAAAATAATGTGGCTCATGGTTTTTAGTGTTTTAGATTGATCCCTTGAGAATGACTTTGAATTATTTTTTAAAATTTTATTTAGTTATTTTTCAAGTACAGTTTTCTGTCTATTTCTCCCATCCCAGCCCACCCCGCCCCATGCTCCCCACCTCCCTCTCATTTTTAAGAAGTATAATGTTGGTGATAGGTTCCTGGATAATGTGTTCTGGGCAATGCCTTTTTATTGTTCTTATACTATATCTGGTAATATACTTTCTATTGCTTCTTGGCTTAGTGTTATAATTTTTTTCTCAAAACTTTATAGCTGTTGCTCCCCTTTTTGGAGAGTTAACATCAATGGATGTGTAAATTTCCCCCTATCACTGTAATTCCCAGAATAAATAAAAATATATAGGTTTTTTCAATCTGTTTTGCCTAGTGTATGTATGAATGGGGGGAGTAACACAGTTCTCTTGCCTTATGGTTCCGTTATGGTGGAAAGGGAGGTCTTCAGGTTCACTGTTTGTCCCCTTGGAGCATTCTTCTCCCCATTCTCCAGCCAGTTCTGAGGAAGGAGTTACTTGTCTGATTTGTGAGTCTAACAAATGATGGTCTGGCTCTTCTGAACATTTCTCTCTCTCTCTCTCTCTCTCTCTTTTAGTGCAGCCTGTCGGCACAGAGGATACATATCTGGTGATCTCTGATCCCTGTGATAAGGTGCCAGCTTTATGTTACATAGCTGCACTAGTGGCTGTGAATGGTTATCTGTCAGATTCAGGATTAAGATTTTGAAAGCACTGTTGTGGCCTAAGATTGAACTCAGGTTCTCAGATCAGTCTTACTAACCAACTGATATTTTCATTTCTCACTATCTGATTGTCCTGACTTCTCTGTGATTGTCTGGGTCTTCCTCCATCCAAATCTCTAGTTAATTTGGTATTTGTATTTGGTATCTTTGGAACCCTTCAATTCCCAGGGACACATCTTTCTTCAGCTCAAAGGAAAATTGTTCTTCTTCCTTTTCCTTGCTTATTTTCCCCTCTATTTGCTTTCTACCTCTAGAGTTAGACATAGAATCACATTTTCGCAGACAAAATTCATTTGATATCCAAATATTAGCATAGATCCCTCCACCCCCATAAGAATAGTAAAACAAACAAAAACACAAACCACTCTTGGCATATGAAAATATGCTGATGTTCAGAAAAGTGGGTTTCTTTTGATGAAGAGGTAAGGTATATGTCATCATTTGTACAGAACAGTTGCAGAATGATGGGAGTCATGTAAGAGGACTTAGAGGCCATGTTTTAACCTCAGCATATCCACCCTCTGTGCTTTCATTCTTGGTTGGACACAGCAGAAGAAAACGCCATTCCATGTATTCCCTGATCACAGGGGTCTTTATATTCTAAAGGTGCTAGTTGTCTCGACCCAATGCAATTAGAAGGTGTTTGTGAATCTGCTAGGATTCCATCAACTTACTTTTCAGTTGCTCTACTGTCATCATGGGCCAAATTGGCTCTTCTTCATCCAGCAGTGTCTGCAGTAACATACAGTTCAGGAATTTCTGATGGGTGATGTGTCCCATAGACAACTTCCAGTGCTGATATAGGTTTTCTATTTTTATATTTGGGCAGCCATTTCAATGACAATTTTAAAGCAAAGCAGGGGTGGTTGATCGTTTTTAAGCTGTTATCTTATCTGCAAGTCTGTTCACTCATATGAGTTACATTGATCTGTGACTCTGTTTCCCTATTTGTAAACTGGGGAATTTTAATTACTTCCCAAAAGCATGAAGATAAATGTAGCTTATAGATGTAAAGTATATTTGGAAGTGAAGTTGTGTGCATTAGAAATTAGGATTGAGCTTTTCAATAGTTACTAATATTGCAGCAAAAAATATTATGAGTTCAGGATGGAAATCTTTAAGCCTTCTCTGTGAATAAAGTATTTGTTTTCTACATTAAAGATAGCCACTGGATATAATAATTTTGTTTAATAGTATACACACAGGGAACCAGAACAGGAAGTAGTTACATGTTTTGTAGCAGCCTATGTGGGCAATCAGAATAGGAACAGTGTTTGATTTTTTATTGTACATCTGTTCTTTCACTTCTACTTACTTTGATAAAACTGCTTCTTCAATATAACACCTTATCATGAGTTTACTATATTCTATAATATTATGATGCATTTTTTCTGCTAGATTTTTAGTAAGCAGAGGTAAAGGGATTCTTTCAAAGTCACTGTCTGGATTTCCTTTTTATATTTTGAAATGTAGGTGGACTGGTCAGAACCTAAAGGACTCAAGTCAAGACAGCACTTGGGGAGCTTATTATGTCTTATCTTGGTTTGGGTTACTCACTTTTTGAAAATGAAATAACCTGTCATTAAAGAAACTTTTGTTTTCTATTCTTCTTAACATCTGGGAGGGAGTAGTGTATAGATTATGAGTGTATGGATCATGTGTTTGGTTTCAAATCCTGTGCCACCATTATCTAATCATTTTAAGCCTTGGTTTCCTAAGTATAATGGAGATTACCCACCTTTACTGAGTTGACAACTATGTATATGAAAAATTGGTGATGTGAAAATGAGTTTAATAATCTAATAAAGAACAGCAATATTTTACCTAATGGCTATTTTTTTCCTAAGGGGCATGGAGGCAGATTCGGTTTTGGATTGCAGAGAGATAAACGCCTCCTTTGTGTGGCTAATATTTTCTTTATCCTCTGTGGGATACCTCTGCATGTCAGAAAGTTGTAAGCACAAAGGACATCTATAGGACAAAGTTAACAATAATGATATTCTTCAGTTTGCTTTTTAAAAACCACACTGTATGAAGTGCAGAGTCACTAGGTAAAAAAAATATCAACTTAGTGAGTGTGCTGAGGGGTTTAATCGGGCTGTGGAAGGTTAGGGATAACAAACAATCTCATTATAAAATGTGCCATTAATATGAAATTCTCAGTTAAATTGAAACCTGTACTTAACAGGTAGATAATAGGCCATGAGAACTCCTAAATTTAAATATTGAACAAGTATTTTCTCCTACATCTGATGTTGATGTGCTATTACTGAACAATTTTGTCCATTAAAATAATAAAATATTTGATGATAAGATGACTGTACACACCCATATACATATGAGTGTGTGTATATGTGTATATATGCATATATATATATATATATATATATTCAGATACTCTGATTTCTTCAGGGGAGTGACATACACATAAAATAAAATAATTCAAATTGCAATTACTTATATCTTTTACAAATCTTAATAGGGTAAATCTTAAGGTACTTTGGGTGATGCATTTCAAGTGCCACTTCAGTTTTCATTACCATCAATATGAAGACTCTTAATTAAACTCACAGGAAAAACAATTATTTGCATTAGGCTTAATATCTGGTGTTATCAGGTAGTTGGCATGTCAATCAATAGAACATGGTGCCTGATTATCTAAAGGTGATCATAAAGCACTTAGTATTGACAGTTCTACTCAATCATACTTTGAAGGCTACATTCTGTAGAATCAAAGTTCAGAATGCTGTTCAGGCTGGTTTCTGTACACACAATGGTAATTCTACTGAAATCCACAAAATACCCATTTCTCTAGGTAAAGATTATTCTTTAAGACATAGGGCCTGAGTTCTGGCCAAGATGGAGGTGTAGGTAGAAACCCTTCACATCCCTGCACAACCAAAAGGAGAATAACTACCAATTTAAAATCAATAAACAACCAAAAGCATCAGAAAGTCAAACTGCAGGGAACTCCAACAACCAAGGAATTGAAGAAAAAATCAACCAGGACAACCAGACTGGCAAGGCGGCAGACCCCAGGCCACGCAGGCTGACTCGGAAAAACCTCCTGGAGGTGGTGGACCGGGTATGTGGAGCTGGTTGCAGTGAGGCTGCAGGCTGCACAGGCAGGGCTGATGTAAGGGAAACTGAGATTCAGAATTCACTGTGGGATACAGCAGTTATGGCGGTGGGAGAAACTCCCAGTCTCACACAGGAGTCTGTTGGAAAGTGCACTAATGACAAGTGGGCGAGCTGTACTCTCCCCTCTCTGGCCCATCCCCCACAGGCAGAACAGCAAGGAGGATTGCCCTGCCCAGGTGGATTCATAAGGCCCTGCCCCCTTACAACCTATCAAGTGCACCAAGACAAAGAAATATGGGCCAAAAGAAAGAATAGAGCAAAACCTCAGTAAGAGAACTAAGTGATGAGGACATAGCCAACCTATCTGATGGACAATTTAAAGCCCTGGTTATCAAAATGCTCCCAGAACTGATTGAGCTTGGTCAAAAAATGAAAAAACAAATGAAAGATACCCAAAGTGAAATAGAGCAAAATATTCAGGGAACCAACAGTGGCAGGAAGGAAACCATGAGTTAAAGCAACAATTTGGAATAAAAGGAAAAAATAAACATCCAACCAGAACAAAATGAAGAGAAAATTTTAAAAAGTGAAGAGAGTCTTACAAACCTCTGGGACAACCTGAAACATTCCAATATCCAAATTATAGGGGTGCCAGAAAAAGAACAACAAGAAATTGAAAGCTTATTTGAACAAATAATAAAGGAAAACTTCCCCATTCTGGTGAAGGAAATAGACTTCCAGGAATCTCAGAGTCCCAAAGAAGTTGGATCCAAAGAGGAACACACCAAGGCATACCATCATTAAGTTACCCAAAATTAAGGATAAAGAGAGAATCCTAAAAACGACAAGAGAAAAAGAGATAGTTACCTACAAATGAGTGCTCATAAGGCTATCAGCTGATCTCTCAAAAGAAATTGTCCTTGCCTCAAAAGGCAAGAAGGGGCTGGAAAGAAGTATTCCAAGGCATGAAAGGCAAGGACCTACATCCAAGATTGCTCTATCCAGCAAAGCTTTCATTTAGAATGGAAGGACAGATAAAGTGTTTTTCAAATAAGGTCAAGTTAAAGAAGTTTATCATTACCAAGCCCTTACTCTATGAAAAGTTAAGGGGACTTATCTAAGAAAAAAGAAGATCAAAACTATGAACAGTAAAATCACAACAAACTCACAACTATCAACCACTGAATCTAAAAGAAAAGAAAAAGAATGAAAACAAAAACTAAGCAAACAAGCAGAACAGAAACAGAATTGGAGAAATGGATATCACATGGAGAGATTTAAGTGGGGAGCAGGGAGGGAGGAAAAGGGGGGAAGGTACAAGGAAGAAGCAGCATAATTAGCAGGCATAAAATATATGGGAAGAGATAAAAATGGTATAGGAAATAGAAGACTCAAAGAACTTATACATACAACCCATGGACATGAACTAAAGTGGGGGGATGCTTTAGTTCATGTCCATGAACTAAACTTTTTTCATAAATTCTGTAAAAAATTTTATGACCAAAAAAAGACATAAGGCCTAATGAATGGAACTAAATCGTATCAAGGCCACTGTGGGAAACCAGACCCTGTACAATTGGGTTGTTTTCTCTGCAGTGCCACCTACTCCATGTCATTTTCCCTTCACACTGTTGGCCTTACTGTATTCATTTTTGAATCATTAGATATTATGGTTTTATTTCCAGAAAGCTTAACTGACTTCTTACACAAAGTTAGGTCCCCAGATTCTCCTGCTCTGATTGCAACCTGCACTTCTATTCAAATGTGTAATTCCTGATGTTGATTATTTATATAACTCTCTTCTGCTCCTATGCAACCCCCAAGACTAGCTGTGAACCTAGAAGGCAGGGACTGGGCCTGCCACATACTTTTGTATCTGTTAAACCTCTGTCAGAAGGGTTAATCAGATGTTAAAATTTATTGTTGAATGAATATGTAAATGAATGAATAAATGGCTGTGCAAGTTGGCAGGTACAAACTGCTAACTGGAAAGAAAATTTCTATTTAAAGTTAAGAACAGAAATTAATTTTTCAAACCAACAGATTTGAGTTCAAAGTCAGTGAATTAACAAAAAATCTAATAAAGCTGTCTAAGTGGCCTTATAACAGTAAAAAATATATGTATATGTAAATCTACTTCTCTCAGTTGAGTGACATTAAATGTCATGACTGAAGCTTATTTTTAGCTATAAGCTTTACTATGAAGATAAGAAAAGTACTGATCTTAAGTCATCAAAATATCTCATGTAATTATGTGGTGTAACCCTTGCCTTCAGATAGATTTATAGTTGAATTCTACGTATCATAGTTTTTTTTCTGTTGCCTTTTGCCACAGGTTTTAGACTCTGATGATAACTCTGATGGGGTACTATATTCCATTGTTTCCCATTGTGTGATTGACCCTGGCCAGCAGAGTCCGCCTGTTGTGGCTGACTGCAAGAATGAATGCACAGGCGACAACAACCCTGTGTGGAAAAAGGGAACAGGCACGACTACTCTCTCAAGGGGAGAGTGCCTATGGTGCCTCGGCCACTCCCTCAAGAGGGGAGTGCCCTGACCCTTGCCTAGACAGGCGCTTATTATTTTCTTGGGGTCTTACATCAGAAAAAGATTTATTATCTATTACATAGAATATTATTGTCTACATTTTAGGTACAATCAAGAAAATGAAAATAACATGCAGAGGGGAATGGCGAGATGATTAGCTCTGCCCTTGGGAGAACTCATACAGACTTTGGATATTACCTTGAAGATAGACAATACACATTTGTTGTTTTAGACCAGGGTGATTGAGTTTTAGAAAGAGCAAGCCATAACAGTCTGTATGCATTTTCTAGGCCTGATTCGCATGGGAAAACTTGGTTTGAAGGTCTGGCTCCTGCCCACCACTTCGCTTCTGTAGGTTTTCCATACAGAGCTGAGTCATATTTGCCAGACCAAACAACTGGTCCCCTATACATTGTAAATGAAGAGAATACTCATAATTTTACCCTGGATATGAACATTTTCTTGGGTCATTCTTCAGTCATTCAACTTAGTGGGGATATGTTGGGGCTACCTCCTTTGCTGTGTCATAAGGCAGTATGATAAAGTAGAAAGGACCTGCTCTTGAATCAGATGAATTTGAGTTTAAATTTCACCCTACTTTGTATTGGAAACCTAGCAAATTTCTCATTTCCCTGAATCTCAGATTCCTTATCTTTATAATGGAGTAACAATACCTAAATCATAGGAGTGTTGTTTGGGATTCAGTGAGATATTATGTGAAAGTGCCTGGTGGATAGTAACAGTTCTTTCTTTCTTTTACCCTTTCTCTACATAACCAAGAAGGATATGAAAGAAATTCTCCCACTTTTCTGGGTTACTAATAAAAGCAAATTCATAGCCATCTCTGAAGTATATTAGAACTTTGACATAGCAAATGTAATAGGCTAATAATTACAACAAGATAATGAAAATTCACACAGTATGTTAGGGTTTATAAGATACATTTTCAAAATTATTTACTTCTCACAATGATGTAATAAAGGAGATATCATGGTACATGGTAAACTGCTAACTCTAAAGTCAAACCACCTTCATTTATATCTAGGTTCTCCTGCTTACTTGCTATTGACCTTTGGTGCCTCCCCTCCCCCACCATGCTTCTGATTCCCATCCATAAAATCATGATACTGGTGCCTCCCTTATAGGATTCTTGTAAGGATAAATACGACAATTGTGCAGGTTTGAAACACTGAGTAAGTGCTAGATATTATCATCTTCCTTAATGCTTACTCAAAAAAAAAAAAAAGAAATGCTCAGTGCTCAACATCAGTAATCATCAAAGAAATGCAAATTAAAACCATAATGAGATACCATCTCATATTTGTCAGAATGGCTATCATCAATAAATCAACAAACAACAAATGCTGACAGGGATGCGGAGAAAAGGGAACCCTTGTGCACCATTGTTAGGAATGCAGACTGGTATAGCCACTGTGGAAAGCAGTATGGAGATACCTCAAAAAATTAAAAATGGATTTGCCTTTTGACCTAGTGATTTCAATTCTGGGAATATATCTGAAGGAACCCAAAACACTAATTTGAGAGAACATAAGCACCCCTATGTTCTTTTCAGCATTATTTATAATTGCCAAGATGTGCAGGCAGCCCAAGTGTCCATCAATAGATGAGTGCATAAAACAACTATGGGATATTTACACAATGGAATACTACTCAGCCATAAACAAGAAGAAAATTTTGCCCTTTGGGACAATATGGAAGGACCTGGAGAATATTATGCTAAATAAAAGAAAACAATCAGAGAAAGGTAAATACCATATGATTTCCCTCATATGTGGAATCTAATGAACAAACTGAACTAACAGGGAAAATAGAGACAGACTCACAGATGGAGAGCAGGATGCCAGCTAGTGGTGGAGGGAGTTTAGAGGGAGGAGGGAATGAGCAAAAAGGAAAAAGGACTCATGGTCATGGACCATGGTGTGGTGATTGCAAGGGGAGGTCATATAAGGGAACTAAGTAATAATGGAGATGATACAACGAAGACTTAAAAAAAAACAAATAGTGTGCATCTAACATATGGTTTAGATTGTGGCCTGCTGATTCCAAATCGTATGCTGTTTACATTACAGTGATCTTTTTATCCAGTAGTCTCCAGATAAGCCCTGTGTAATGTTAAAATAATCACTAAATGTCATTTGCTGGTTGCCATTATTCCTGTTTTGAGAAGCAGATTCTGTCCCCTGATAAGGCATAACAAATCAAGAGCGAGCAAGTGGGCCAAGTTGGGTCCATTGGTTTGTACCCAGTAAGAGCTTAGGAAATACATGTTGAAGAAATTAATGATTTGGTAATTCATTTATCATTAGGATTTTAGAGTAGCATTTCTGGTAGCATGCAACATATCTTTCTCCAAATAAAAAAGACACAGAATTATACACTTGAAAACTATATAATTTTATTAACCAATGTCAACCCAATATATTCCATAATTTTTAAAAAGACATACTTACTTTTTTTTACCTATTTTTGATTGTCTGAACATAACATAGAAGAACCTCAGAAATGGTTAACTCAGTTTGATATGCTAGTAACTGACCAATTGATAATATTTTTCTTTGCTAAGATGCTGATTTTATAGGGAAAAGATTTTGCATGGAGGAGAAAGTAGAATAATTGGGCTCACTTGAATTGAGGACCACTAACCTTTTAGAGAAAAGGCTTCCCAGAAATTCATCAATGTCTCTTAAAAACTCATACTGAAGAAAAAACACGAATTAAATATTTGTTGAAATTTCTTTAAATCTAAAATGGATTATTCATATGTTTTTAATACCACTTTATTCCCAAATTTAAATCATTGCTGGTGCTAATTTAGTGTATATTAATACTACTTGTTTATCTCTTAAGCAACATTAAGAATTTTGTTTCTACTGCAAATGAATAGTAAAATCATTGCTTAGGGAGACAAAGCTCTGAGTAGAAATTAGAAATAAATGAGGTTGCAGAGTTTTTTCTATGGATCAAATTTGGGAAATACTCACAAATGCCGAATGGACTAAACAAAAGTTACCTCAGTGTCGCAGAGGATTGTGATTTGGATTTAAGAAATTGAAAATATTCTCCAAGTGTTATAATCAGAAAGGTATTGGGCAAATCAATGATCAGGATGAATGTCAAGAAAAAGGGGACCCAGCATGAGATGGTGTCAGTGGGGACAGGAAAGGGAAGCCAGATGAGAGAAATGTTGAGATTTTTAGGTTGAAGTAGGAAATTGACTGACTTTGAGGCCATGGGCATGAACCATGGAGTAGTTAAGAAGAACCCCTGGTTTTTTGCTCTGTGGTTGAAAACTTAACTGAGATGAGCAACCTTGTGGAGGGAGAACTACTGAGGTGGAGAAAGTTAATTAATTATGGACATGTTATATTTAAGATAATTGCAGGGTATTTATTTATTTAATATTTGTAATATAAAAGGTGCTTGGCAAAGCTTTGTAACAGATTTAAAGAGACAGTATAAATCCTTACTTTAAAGAATTTAAACTCTATTAAGGAAGAAAAGACATGACTCCAACTAACTATAACATTTGGTAGACAGTATTCTAAGAGCCAGTGCAAGAGAGAGCAAGTCAAGTCCACAGAAAGATTCTAAGACCTGAAAAAAGAATACAGTTTCTCTATCTTTCCAGTCAGCTTTCATTTACTATTTTACATGTAAGCTGTCAATGAGGGAAATTTTGAGAAATGAAGACAACCTTCATACAAATGGACAACTTAGGTAATGGTAACACAATATTTGTAGGGAATACAATGTGTTTGTAATAGTAAACAAATATTTCAACTTATAATTCACACTTCTACAAAGGGCACAAAAGTCTGCCCTTTTGTGTGACTATAAAAATACTCTTCTTAGCCCTGGCTGGTGTAGCTCAGTGGATTGAGCACGGGCCTGCGAACCAGACAATCGCGGTTCGATTCCCAGTCAGGGCACATGTCTGGGTTGCAGAGCAGTTCTCTGCAGGCCAGTTCCCAGCAGGGGACGCACGAAAGGCAACCACACATTGATGTTTCTCTCCTTCCCTTTCCCTCTCTCTGAAAATAAATAAATAAAATGTTTAAAAAAAAATACTCTTCTTAAAGCAGAACCTTCAATTTATTTTGTAAACTTAAACTTTCTCTGTGCATTTATTACTCATTGAATCTTAATCTATTTACTGTAGCTGCTGTATGTAGTAAATAAGATGTGTTTTAGTGATTTAAAATCAAATTAGTACCATTTAAATTTACTTAAAAATTTTTGTCTTCTTTAGTGGGTACATAATACATAATTTTTCTGCATTAAAATTTTTCCAAAATATTTTCAGATGGATAATTATTATTTATATATAATTATCATAAATTTATATGCTAATTTTTATATTCAGCAGTCTGACAATTTAAATGATTTTTATTAACTCAAGCATATGAGTATTTAGTAGCAAAATAAACCATATTTCTTGGTTTCTGCATTAGAAAAAATAATTTATATTTTATATCATTATCTATTTTGATGAATATATAATTTCTATGGGCTTTTCTTTCTAAGCCATACCATCTGTGTAACCCATTTAAAAATATTTGCATAGCTTAGAGTTGAAAGCTTCTTAAATTTGTGTTTTGTATTTCAAGCTTTCTGTGTAAATGTATGTGCTACTAATTTTGAAATAAGAACAAAGGCCTTGTGAGTTTTGGTGTAGATGCCAATGACGTTGTTAAAACAATGACAGATTGCTTTAATGGTGGACATGCACTAATTGGAGGCAGTTTAACAAAATGTGCTATTTCACATGACTGAGAAGAGTCAGTCAAGAGCCTGCATCCACTTACAGTCTTGTCTCAGCCCAAGTCACAAAGCATGTGCAATACCAAAACTGGTAAACCTGGTAAGAAGAATGTTCATGCATTGTTCATTCATTCAGACAACCCATTCAATAGTGTTTTTAACCTTTAAGTTAGATGTCTGCAATAAGATAATATAATGTAAAACCTAACTCAATGAAGGGTCGTAAAACTGTTTCTGCTACAGTTTTTATTAGCCTGCTATTGAATGATGAATGTAGTCATGCCGCAAAACAAATCTTATCTATAAGTATGGTGTCAATATATTATAATACAAATTTAACCTATTAAATATATGACAAGTATTATGTTTATTGCTAGGATCCATGAAAAGATAGACATTGTTGTTGATAAATATTACCACATACTACTTTGTCTCATGGCTTTACCCTTGTGGTTCAGAGAACCCGTGGGGATTCTTGGCTGCACCCTCCAATTTACATGGCACCCTCCAACTTAGAATGGTTTAGCTACCTACAGGATTTTTTATTTTATTTTGATGTTAACTATTATATTTTAAAGGCTATATATATGTGTGTATATATTTATATATAAATTATATATGAATTTGTATAAATTAATATAATGATAATTTGTATAATTATATATTATATAAATTTATATATAAAATCTAATTTGTATATAATTTACATGTGATTACTTATGTTTTATATATAAACATATATACTATGTATATTTTTGCTTAAACAAAAGGGAAGAAAAGACATTTTCTACTAAAATGGGTAGAGAATTGTGGGTGATTTGAGTTATGTTCTTTTTACTTACCTGTATTTCTTTTTTTAATTTATTTTTAAATTATTTTTCAACTACAGTATTCTTACTTTTACTCTCTTCCCAGCCCACCCCCATGCCCCCCACTTCCCTCCCCTTTCCACCCTCTTAGAAGTTGTCCATGTGTCCTTCATGCTAGTTCCTGTAAATCCTTCCTTTTTTCTCCTGAAATTCACTCCCCTCTCCCCTCCAGTCGCTGTCCCCCTGTTCTCAATTTCAGTGTCATTGTTTTTATTTTGCTTGCTTGTTTGTTTTGTTATTTAGCTTCCTGTTAACGGTGATATCATATGGTATTTGTCTTTCACTGCCTGGCTTATTTCACTCAGCATAATGCTTTCCAGTTCCATCCAAGCTGTTGCAAAGGATATGAGCTCCTTCTTTCTTTCTGCTGCATAGAATTCCATTGTGTATATGTACCATAATTTTTTGATCCATTCATTTACTGATGGGCACCTAGGTTGCTTCCAGCTCTTGGCTATTGTAAATTGAGCTGCTATGAACATTGGGGTGCATAGGTTCTTTTGGGATTGGTATCTTAGGATTCTTAGGATATAGTCCCAGCAATGGAATTACTGGGTCATAAGGCAGGTCCATTTTTAGTTTTTTTAGAAAATTCCATACTGTTTTCCATAGTGGTTGTATTTTCTAATTTTTCTATAATAAACATGTATTCCTACACAGTAAAGAAAATTAAATTTTTTATTTAAAATTTTGAAAAAAATTGATTTTTGTTGAATTGAAAAAGGGATGATGAAGTCAGTGTTAATCTCCTGCTCATATTCACAAAGCTAGCTCCTTGAAATACAAAAGTAGGTACTAACTTAGCAGGGGAGCTTTCACTGACGTTCAATATTCATTTGATCAGCTAGAGAAGCCATACATGTTATTTGGTCAACATTGATGGAAGTTATTTTTTCCTCTTCCTCCCAACACAAAAGGTCAGCAAGATGGCAGACTGATGAGCAGTAGCCATCAGTGCACTCACACTGCTCCCTCAGTCCCATGGGCAGAGCGGACCAGCTCTCAAGTTTGTGATAAAGTCAGTTAGGCTCATGCCTAAGTGGTTGATAAGCACTTGTTTAAGGAGTTGACTTGGATTAAGAACAAGGTAGAATAGTTACAAGACTATTGAGATATAACCTTCACACTGAAAGTCTAGTTACGTAAAACTGAAAATCAATTTTTCTTTGTGCTGGTAGAGATGTGGCTGACACAGCTTTTATCTTCATTTAGGGAAGAGGCAAAGAATCTAGGGTGACTTTCCTTCTGAGTCCTTTTTACCTTTCCATTCATATTTTTAGGAGACCATTCTGTGTGGCCACTGCATGGGCCTAGCTCCCAGTGGAAAGCAAGGTCCCATGCAAAGGACCCATGGGATGATTCCTTTGAGGACTCAGGCCTGCAGTGTACCTAGGCCTCTTTGAGACTTGCTTTTGCCAAAAACTCCCTCACCCTGAATTGAAGCATAAAACTTTTGCTACGAGATAACTTCCTAAAATCCATGCTAAACCTTCCAAGGATGAGTGTAACAGTTCAACCACTTTTCCCTTTTCATTTGCAAATATCCTTCTTCAGTGATGTGATTAGCAGCATCAGCTCCTTTGTTTACTGTAAAAGGTAACCACCTAAAGGGAACCTGTGCATAGCGAATGAGGACGATCATGCAATGTGCCCAGAAAAATAAAGGCCTATCAGGGTGAAGGCCAAGGCTTTTTCTCCCCTTGAGAGAAAAGCCATGCTGTCTCTTTTCCTTTACAGGACTCATTAGTCTGTGTGAATTTCTTGTGCCTCATCCACAATGTGGCGGACCCCTTGATCCGGGGTCTGCATCACATATTTGTAAACACACACACACAGGCACAGATACTCAAACATTTGAGTACATTCATACCCACAGAAACATTCTGATTTAAATTCGTGAGTCCTGAAGAAGCAAATCTATTTACATAAGTCCTCTACAATGACCAAAGTGCTCTTGGCTCACAAAAAATAAAGTGTGTATGGCTTACTGATACTTTTCCATTTGTTGCCACTTTTCTAGAAGTCATATTTGCTTCCGAGTTTTTAACATATCTTTCTTCTTCTTTTTTTTGCTTTTTAAAAAAATATATGCTCTTTCTCATACTCTGGTTTCTCTTCAAAATGTACAAATGTTTCACCTTTCACTAAAAATAGATGTTCTTCCTTTTTAAACCTATCTTCCTTCATAGCAATGAGCCCTCAGCACATTTCTTCAAGGTTAATAGCCAATTCAAAGATTATAACTTGCTTTGCTGTTTGATAGTTTTAAGATACTGAATCATTAATTCTCTATTTTTATCATGGGCTCATAACTTAAAGTTTTATAATTATGCGTATATTTCAATTAGTTTATTTTAACATGTACAGGTTTCAAATAGGAGGCCATTATAATAATTCTCAAGCTTTCTTACCTCTTTTCCAAATCTTATGACTTCTGTATAGCTAGATATTAAGTTTCTGGGTCATATTTGGAGCCCATATATGTCTTGGACTGACTCTAGACTAAGTCATAATAATGTAAAAACATCAAATAAAATTCAAAGATTCACATTCAAATATATATTAACCTAAGGATTTCCAGTTACTTATAATTAGTTATATAAGATTGTTTACATTATTGATGCTGGTAAACAGTCATTTATTTCAATTAAATTGTCTCCTAACACTTCAATTGCTTCATTAGGATAGTGGTCAAGTTTCTGTGTCTTTAATTGAAAACAAATACGATTTGGGCTGGTTTAGTTATTGATTAAGGTGAGTAGTTTGTTAATGGAATTAGAAGTGAAGTTTCTTCTCCCACTTTAAGAAAAATAGTTCCATGACCCTATATTGCATTCTACATAACTCGACCTAAATGTTTGAAAATTTTTAGCAGGTTCAAATGCCTGCTTGCTGAAACTGTTTTATTCCAGTATGATTTTCAAACAATTGGGCAGTATCTTCTTCTGAACTATCAGGAAACTACCATGTTGGAAGACTAGAAGAAGATGCACTTTGTATCAGTATACTACTGTTGAATGACAAGTCACCACAAACTTACTAGCTTATGGAAACGTGCATTTGTTCTCTCATGGTTTCTGTAGGTGGAGAGTGTCACCGGCTGCAATCAAGGACCAAGCCTTCTAAAGCCTGAGGCTCTCTGTCGGGTTCACGTAATTTGGGGTGGAGCTCTGATCTGTGTGGTTAAAGGACAGAAGCCGCCTTTTCTTGCTGGCTGTAGCCAAGGGCCATTCTCAGGTCCTGGAGGTTACTCCCAGTTCCTTGTCACATTCCCCTCTCACACCCTTCACAATATGGAAATTATTTTTAGAGGCACTACAAGAATCTCTCTGACCTCTGAGAAGTCCTCAGCCTTGTTTTAAAAGGATTTCCTGATGAGGTCAGGTGCACCCAGAATAATCTCCCTTTTGATTCATTTAGAGTTAATTGATCTGGGCCTTTCCTTACCTCTGCAAAAGTCCCTCAACCATTGTGATATAAAAGAACTGAATCGTGGGCACAACCCGGGGCTGGAGATCCTGGGGTGATCTTAAAATCTCCTTACTACACATGTATATTTCAGGCAGTTTAAGACACTGCAAATGGAGGGGGAAAGGTTAAAACTAGTACAACTGGTAGATATTTATTTTTCTTATATAGAAATTTGATTCTACTGTCCACCCTGCTATTGTTACTTTGATCATGATATAAAGGACTGATCTCAAGTCTTTTTCAATGTGAAGAGCACTTGAAATGTTGCTGTTTCCTACAGTCTTTGCATTTCAGAAGTTGACTTTGTTAGAAATACAGATTTTTACATTTAAGAATAATGGCTTCAACGTACTGAACATCTACTATGTATTAGACATATAAACACTTTTTAATCTCTAAAAAAACACTACAAATATATTGTTATTGCTGTTTTATAGATGCAATGAGAGGTTTAAAAGTTTACCTTATTTTCCGAGTGTCACAAAGATTGTCGGGATAGAGGATGTGATGATAATTTAATGGATCAACTTAATTGGGCTAAGGGATGTCCAGATAGCTAGTAAAACTTTACTTCTGGGTGTGTCTTTGGGGGTGTTTCTGGAAGGGATTAGCATCTGATCCAGTGGACTTAATACAGAAGATTTGCTCTCACCAGTGTGGGCAGACATCATCCAATCCATTGAGAGCTCAAATAAAGCAAAAGGGGAAGGAAGGGTGAGTTTTCTTTCCGTTCTTTATCTGGGACATCCATCTTTTGTTGCACTTGTACATTGAAGTAACTGATTTCCAGGTTTTTAGACCCTGATTCTCAGGCCTTTGAACTCAGGCTGAACTAAACCACTGGCAATTCTGGTTCTCCAGCTTGCAGACAATAGGTTGTGGGACTCTTACCCTCTGTAGCCATGTGAGCCAATTCCTGTAATTAACCAATCTCTCTCTCTCTCCATCCCTAATATAAAGGATTTATGTGAACTAGGTTTAAAAAGTCTGTGTTTTATTCTTTACTATATTGAAAAACCTCACAGATTAGGTAAAGTTGATTTAGCCCATTTGAATATCCTTCTGATCCCCAAAGACCAGTGCGTAGTCAAATCTCACTCATAACAAATTCCCCAGGAACCTTGGGATTTTTTATTAAAAGGATTTAAATCTATAACCAGAAAAAAAAACTGGTGGTGAATAGATAGATGTGTGTGCTTCATTGCACCACTGATGTTAAGCATTGAAATGGTAATAGGTTACACTACTTCCAGAGATGTGGTAGAAGGTAGATGGAATAAGGGTTAAAATACCTGGAAGCTTTATTGCAGTTTAATGGGATTTTCTCTATTGTTCCATGTGAATAAAAAAAATAAAGCTCTAAATACTTCCAGAATATTCCCAAGAGGCAGTCACTTTGTTAATGCATAGTGAAGTTTGAGAGCATGTTCTTTCTAAAGAAAGCTAAGTTTGCTAGGACATGTGAGCTACTGCACCCTCCTTTCTTCTATGCATTTATTTTATAAGAGGTACAGTTAGGTTTCTTAGGATATTTGCAAATATATGTATCCTAAGAGGTACATTGTTCACTTTAGGAAAAAAAAAAAACATTTCCTTATGAGAATCACCCTTTTTTAGAGATAAGCTCTCCTAGAAGGTTTTAACCTTCTCCTGGATAAAGGTTTTGAGAAGTTCCCGTACACTATTGTATGGAGAGTTTGCGGGCATCATGCACGTGTTGCGTGCCCGAAGACAGGAACTGTGAAGACTTTCTAGGACTCTCGTGAGAGCTTGCTGATTCTAGAAAGTCTGACTAAGGTGCTATGAGGAGTCAAAGGGTCTTCAGCTTTTCAACATATGAATTTAAAAGTCTGAGAATTTATAAACAATTGCTAAAAATATTGATGTACAGAAACTTTAAGTGGTGCCATTCACTGTAAAGCACTAGTGAAAATGAATGGCAGAGATACTCCCTTTCTATGATTCTCTTCCTTTTGAATTCTCCCCTTAATTATCTCTTTTCCAAGTCCATCTGATCCTTTTAGAGAAGGCACTGCACAAGGCAGATAAAAAAAAAAAAACTTGCTAAAAAGCTGGTTCATCAAGACTCAGTGGGGCGTGACCTGGCAAGTTATGTGTGTCATTCATTGTTTACACCAAATGGGTGTTTTGGCATAACTTTATCTTACAAAGAAAATGTTGCCTCTGGCTTGTAAAATCAGGCAATCAAAGGGCAGCTATTGCTAATATTTCTTAAAAATAAGCCAGTAAACATTCTATTGGCAATGCTTAGCACCAATCCCAGGAGCACAAGTAGTGGCTGATATTTGGCAGAATGTGATTTCAGTGGCACTGTGGCCCTAAAAGATGATGCTACTGTTTAGCTAACTCCATTGCATGATCTGGAGAAGTATGTGTCAGGCACGAGGCACTCTGCATTCTTGCCTTGCTTACTCTTCACAATCCCATGGGATAGATATTGTTTTCCTCAGGTTGGCATCATGAAAATCAACCTGCTTCATGATGCTAGAAACTCCCCCAGAGCAAGGTAATTTGATTCCTAACCACATACTGCAGTACTTTGCATTAGGGCTAGTACATAGCAGGTGCTCAATAAATATTAGATGACTGGTGTTTGTACACCCAGAGGGACAGAGCTAGAATTCAAAACCATGTCTGTCTAATCCCAATGGACATGCAAATCAATTAGCCAAGTGGATAAGTAAAAAGTAGTATAGGGTACATAAAAGTCAGACTGATAGTTAGGCATTGTGATCTGACCACAAAAATAACCATAGATCTTGGACCACTTTTAGGAAGCTTGCCTTCCCTAACCATGCTCTGCTGGTCCATGCTGTCTGGGGCTGGGGGCACATGGACACTTACATTAAGAAAAAGAAAACTGTCATCAATATTAATATCCTCCCCTCCATTTCTTCTAAACTCTGCATCAGTTTATCCAACGGATTTATTTAACATTATCTATTTAGTATGGCTTAAAAGTATCTCAAATGAAAAAAAATGAAATACTTCAAGCTCCAATAGGGCAGGAAGTACAGCTCCCTGGTTCATGACTGTTTCCTTGCAGTTTAGTATGGTTCCCGACATAAAGTAGATCTTTAAGAAATTTTCTGAATGAATAAAATGAGTTAATATTCTTATTATCTTCCTTATTCCCGATAGTACTATTCAAACCTGCTTTTCCTCTTGTATTTCTAAGACGGGGAATGGTGTAACCTTCTTCCTGGTAATGCAAGTCTCAAATCTAGGCGTTTTCCTCTAGTATTAAATTTTATTTACTCTTGACACCGAAGTATAAGAGAAGACCACATGTTAAAGAGTGATTTCAGTCCTCCCTGGCTCAACATGACCTTCAGCAAACTTAGGTCCCCTTTTGTAAGCAAATTGCCTCCCGTTTCTTTCTCATTCTGCCCCTGTCTGTGTTCCTTGGCCCTCATGCCACTGAAGCTCTGCTCACCAAGGACGTCAGTGCCTTCCCATTGAGAATCCCAGCGTTCAGAGCTCCTCTTGCTTGACTTTTTAGCAATATCTTTTAAAAAATTCCTTGAACGATTCCCTGCCTTTAGCTTCTGTGACATCACACTCTCCTTGTTTTCCTTCCATTTCTCTGACTTTTTAAAAAAATTTTTCCATTGCAGCCTCTTTCTCCTCTACCTGGATGTGAAAAGAGGTCCTCATGAAAAGAGTTCTTCAGAGCAGAGCATAAAATCTCTATTTACTTGACATCTGAAAGTAACTCTAAATATTAACTGGATAATTACTATGTATTAGGTACAAGGCTGAGAAATAATATAAAGCAGCCCCTGACAGCTAGAAACTGGTCTGACACTTAAACTAGGCCATGCTATTCTCCTGTGGCACATAGATAATCTGGCTAACCTCAGACACTGACATTCTGAGACGATGAGACAAAACAAGACCACTTCATAACTCTACCCAAGCACTGACAAAAACAAGATCACTGTGCTGAATAGCCAATACTCCTCTCTCCTGGTTAATGGGAGGTCCTGCTACTTCTTTGCCAATTATATCACTGGCATCAAAGTGATTTTCACCGGAGGCCACATCAGCCTCACGGTTGCCTTTGAAAGGCCGAATGTGATTTTAGTATGTAATGTAGGTGTGTTTTACTTATTTTATTTTACTTATTTTAATTTTTAAAATTGTTATTGTATTTTTCATCACCATTTAGTCTCCTTACACACCCTCCACAGTCACCACACCGTTGTGTGTGTCCAGGAGTCCTCTTTCCTTTTTGCTCAATCCCTCCACCCTGCAACTCACCTTTTAAAGTCTCAGCTAAATCCTAAATTCTGCTATAAAGCCAGGCAGAATTGATAGTTTTCTCCATCGCTATAATCTGCATATTATTCAGTCATAGAACAGAATACTTTGAACATTCATCTGTCTCCTCATCTAGTCTGTGACTAATCTAAATATAAGAATAATGATTTATTCATCTTTGTATCCCCATGTCAGATAGGAACTAAGTAAACATAGATTGAATAAATTCATTTAAAAATCCACAAATAATGTGTGTTTGTGGTTCTGTCTGTATTTTCTCTCTGATCAATTTAAGAGGGATTCTGTGAAAGAATTTGCAGTCGAATGGGGAACCTCTCTTTCACCATGATTATTCAGTAGTGTCTTAACTAGTACAATGAGTCAAATTAGCCAGGAAATATTATTTATTCTCTGTCCATCAAGGTGAAGTTTTCTGAGAAATGGAATGAATAAGGCACATTGTTAATTTCTTTCTAAAAATTTATCCTATAAATTTATTCTATAAATCTTATTGACAATATCTATGTACTGATAAGTGTCATTCTCTTAAAGGAGTTCAAGTGCAGTGTTTAAAAAAAACAGATATTAAGATAACTAGTTACAATCCCCACATGTACACCAGATAAAAATTACACTACAAGAAAACAAGCATAACAAAATTATAGCTAAACCAAGGGACCAGGCATGGTTACTAAAAGGTTACTGGGAACACTATGCCAGAAATTTTTATGGCGACATGATCTAAGTACAGTAAGTACTTAGATGTTCTACCGAGCAATATTAACATTGTCATCATCCATAGTTTAGAACAATGCTGCCCCACAGAAATATAACCCACCAATGTGAGCCATCTAAGTACTTAAAATTTTTCTAATACAAGTAAAAATAAAGAGAATTAATTATAATAATATAATTTTAACCTAATACATCCACAGTGTTATCATTTCCACATATAATTAGTTTAAAAGTTGTTAATGAGCTGTTCTACATTTTTTTATTTCAAATTAAGTCTTTGAGATCCAGTGCGTATTTTACACTGACAGCATTTGCCAGTTTGGACTAGCCACATTTCAAGTCCTTAAACACTGCAGTGGTTAGCACAGCTTTGGGATATTTCTAGCTTGGGAAATTTAGTCATGGCTTTCTAAGTAAGACACACTAAGACACACTAAGTAAACAATGTGAGTAAATATGCTTTTACTTCAAAATATACCTGGTAGTATGGTTAAATGTCTTCTTTTAATTTTTTATTATTTTTTAAAGTATTTGCCTTTCTGATAACAGCTTAGCAATGCTGTGATAAGATTCAGTTATCATAATATAATCAGTATATATTTGCAATCTATTGACTTGGCTTAAAGCAATGATTCTTACTGTCAAATTTCCATATCATAGTCTCATTGTAACCATAAATTTATCAAAAAAGGCTTTCGCTTATCAGAACCTTCACATTTTACAAGAATAGAATGATATAATTCCAAAACACATTGATAGGGACATGCAACTGAATATATTAGAGACGTTTTATTATTTTCTTTTTCATGGTGCAATAGCTCAGCACCACCTTATCTTACCAAGAGTAATAGTCAAATTGAATCCATGGTTCCCAGATGAACTTTTTGATAATCAAAAGAAATCAGTATGCTCAACTCTCAAATATTTGAAAGACCTCTGAGGCCTCTTGAAAAGTTATAATACTTTGATTCCAATTAGGAAGGTGATAGAAATAATAAAGTCTCTTAAAAAAAAACTCATCCTATAATGATAGAGGTATAAAATAAAAATGTAACTCTATTACTCTTACAAACCTACATTTGTTACAGACACATTTTTACTCTATTGAAAGCGATGAGTGTATCTTGTATGAATTTGAATAAATTACCCTTTGACTCGTAGGTGTAGATGATATCTTCTTGGTAAGCAGAACAATCAGTTATCCCGTTTCTGATGGGCTTTTGTTCTTGTTCATAACTATTTTCTAAATATTACTAGTTTCTATCTCTAAATTGCCAAGAATAATGTCAAATATAAATAGGAGCTCTACAATCCTTTTGTGCCTGTTAATTTCATATAATTTCCACTCATCCATCTAGAATATGCATATGTAAGCAAGGTTGATGTTTTGTTATTGTTGAAGGTTTTGTGTTTCCATTATTGCTTCTTTTCATTATTATTCACTCATTATAATTGTCTAAAGCTCTCCAGGAGTATAGTAGAGGGTGACTACTCATGCAGACGAAATAGGAGTGCATGGCACTGGTGAGAACCACCAGATAGGTGAAGACAAATTTGCTTACCCATGATTATAATTAATCAACATTGTGTGAATAATGTAAAATCAATCATACCTGATTAACTTTTTTAGGAATCTTGACTATAAATGTTTTTCCCATCATATTAGTTATATTTTATTGATTATGCTATTACAGTTGTCCCAGATTTTCCCCCTGTGCTCCCCTCCACCCAACACCCCGCCCTCCCTTAGGCAATCCCCACACCATTGTCCCTGTCCTTGGGTCATGCTTTTAAGTTCTTTGACTACCCCATTTTCCTATACTGTACTTTACATCCCCATAGCTATTCTGTAACTATTTATTTGTACTACTTAATTCCTTCGCCTCTTCACTCATTCTCCCACACATCCCTTTTATCTGGCAGCCAGCAAAATGTTCTCCTTATTCATGGTTCTTTTTCTGTTTTTCTTGTTTGCTTAGTTTTTTTTAGATTCAACTATTCATAGATATATATTTATTGCCATTTTATTGTTCATATTTTGATTTTATTTTTCTTAAATAAGTCCCTTTAACAGGGTTTGGTGGTGATGAACTCCTTTAGTTTTTTCTTGCCTGAGAAGGTCTTTAACTGCTATTTGGCTCTAAATGATATCTTTGCTGAGTAGAACAGTCTTGGCTATACATTGCTGTTTTTCATGACTTTGACTGTTTCTTGCCAATCCCTTCTAGCCTGCAAAGTTTCTTTTGAGAAATCAGCCACAATCTCATGGGAACTCCTTTGCAGGTAACCCACTGCTTTTCTCTTGCTGCCTTTAAGATTCTGTCTTTATCTTGCCCTCACTGGTGGTTCAGTGGATTGAGTGCTAGCCTGTGAACCAACGGGTCACTCATTTGATTCCCAGTCAGGGTACATAACTGGATTGCAGGCCGGGTCCCTGGTGGGGAGCATGTAAGAGACAACCACATACTGATGCTTCTCTCTCTTTCTCCCTCCCTTCCCCTATCTCTAAAAATAAGTGAAAGAATATCTTTAAGATTCTCTCTTTATCTTCAACCGCTGGCATTTTAATGATGATGTGTCTTGGAGTGGGCCTCTTTGCATTCATCTTATTTGGGACTCTCTGTGTTTCCTGCACTTGACTGTCTATTTCCCTTCATCAAATTAGGAAAATTTTCTTTCATTATTTTTTCAAATTCAGTTCCAATTTCTTGCTCTTTCTCTTCTCCTTCTGGTACACCTATGATGAGAATGTTGGAATACTTGAAGTTGTCCCAGAGGCTGCTTACACTATCCTCATTTTTTGGATTCTTTTGTCTTCTTGTAGTTCTCACTGGTTGTTTTTTGTTTCCTTATGTTCCAAATCATTGATTTGATTCTTAGCTTCATCCACTGTACTGTTTTTCCCTATAAATTTTTATTTCAATTAGCATAACCTTTGTTTTGGATTGCATCTTTTTTATGCTGTGAGGTCCTCCCTAAGTTTCTTGAATATCCTTATGACCACTGTTTTGAACTCTGAATTTGATAGATTGCTTATCTCCATTTGGTTTAGTTCTCTTTCTGGAGTTTTGATTTGTTCTTTCATTTGGGCCATATTCTTTGTCTCCTTTTTTTGGCCATCTCTTTGTGTTTGTTCCTATGTATTAGGTAGAGCTACTATGATTCCCTGTCCTGGTAGTGTGGCTTAACATAATAAGTGTCCTGCAGGGTCCAGTGGTACAATGTCCCATATCACCCAAGCTGGGCACTCAAGTTGCACCCTTCATGTGGACTGAGTACACTCTTTTTGTGTAGTTGCTGTTGGCAGGTCAATGAAAGGGATTTACTCAGGCCAGTCAGCTGCAAGGACTGGACTGTGATCACTGACCACAAACCTCTACATTACATGAAAGATCAGCTACAGGGGCAGGGTTGTAGTACTCAAACATGGTCTGTACTTATCCATGGGTATGTGGGCCCTGAAATTTCCTGGGTGGAGGCCAAGGTCAGCTACCACCTGTGTTTTGCCTGGGTCCAATGTACCTGAGCTATAGAAAAATCTGAGATGGCTGTTACTTGTACTGAACTTGAAGATTCCCAGGAAAAGCCAAGCTGTGAATCTAGGCTGGCAGCTGATATCATTAGGCCTGGAGCCAATTAGCAAGAGGTATGGGAGCTGGGGGCTAACTGAAGTTGGCTGTTGCTTATTTGACAGAGTTTAGGAAGTTGTGAACCATGAGCCAAGACCAGCCATCCACATTGAAAAACTGCTGTTAACAGCTTGGGTGGCCAGTAAGTTGGATAGGATGGAGCCTCAGGGGATCTTCAGGGCAGAGTAAACAATGTTAAACAGATTGATGGGTTCTCATATATGGCATCTGCCATCTCGGTGGCTTTGTCAGGGGAGGACTCAGAAATGGGACAGTGGTCTTTGCTTGCCTTTCTGTCTGAAGGAAAGTTGTCTTCCAGCTATCACTTTGATGCCAGCCAATTGAGCTCCTCACACTATGCCACTGGTGTCTTTCAAGCCACTGCCTTGGTGCCAGAGCTCATAGGGAGTGAATCTGAGCTAGTCCTTGTGTGGGTTCTTTAGGGGGGACTGCTTGGGATTTTGGCAGCTCTTCCACTGACTCAGTCTCGGCTGATTTTGTAGCCAGAAATTGTGGTGAATTATCTTCCTGGCACTGGAATCCTGGGCTGTGGGGCCTGGTGTGGGGCTGGGACTCCTTGTCCTTGAGATATCGCTCCAGAATAAATTTTGTCCACCACACATGGATATGGGCCCAGACCATTCCACATCTCTGCCACTCCTACCAGCCTGGATAGATGTGGTTTCTTTAATCCCATAGTTGTCAAACTTCCATTCAGCTCCATTTCTGATGGTTCTGAGTGATGGTTGTTTAGTTGTACTTTTGTTTGGTTGTATGAGGAGACTGGCCGTGTTTACCTATGCCACCATCTTGACTGGAATTCCCAATTATAAATGTTTAATTGAAATACTCAGTCTTTTGGTTTTTCAGACAACAAGAAAGGTACTTATGAGAACACAAGATTCTACAAGGATGCAGCATAATCTACTGCAAAGCTGATCTGCCCAGTTACACACAGGTGATTTCTGATGCATTTCCTTTGTGAGACATCTGATATATATATATATATATATATATATATATATATCCCCTTTTTTCTTTTTGTTCTCTCTTTCTTGCCCCTAAACCAGATCCAAATGCAAGTGGCACAGGTATCCGATATCCTGAGAGGAGATCTTGGATAGAGAAACTGGGAAAAGGGGATCTTGTTATAGAAGAATGTGGAGGAAAGATTCCCATTATTATTTTTTTAAAATTTATTTAATTTATTGGGACAACATTGTTTAGTAAAATTGTATAATTTCAGGTGTACAATTCTATATGATACCATCTGTATATTGTATTTTGTGTTCCCCACTTAAAATCAAGTCTCCTTCCATCACCATTTATTCTCCCCCTCTTACCTCCACCCTCCCCTCTGGTAATCACCATACTGTTGTCTGTGTTTATGAGTTTTTTTCTTAATATCTTCATCTTTTTCACCCAGCCCCACAACACCCCTCCCATCTGACAGCTGTTAGTGTGTTCTCTGTATCTATGAATCTGTTTCTATTTTTGTTTGTTTGTTTTGTTCATTAGAGGACACATATAAGTGAAATCATATAATATTTGTCTCTCTTTGACTGGCTTATATCACTTAGCATAATAAGATTTCCTTCCTTTTTACAGCCATGTAGTATTCCATTGTGTAAAGGTACCACAGGTTTTTTATACACTAATCTGCTGTTGGTAACTTGGGCTATTATTTCCAAAAGTTGGCTTTTGCAAATAACACATATAATCTTTTATATTAGTGTTTTAGGTTTCTTCATGTATATTCCCAGAAGTGGAATCACTGGGTCATAAGGCAGTTCCATTTTTAATTTTTTTTTGTTTGGAAACTCCGTACTGTTTTTCACAGTGGCTGCACCAATCTACATTCCCACCAACAGTGTAAAAGTATTTCCTTTTTCTCTACATCCTCGCTGACAGTTGTTGTTTGTTGATTTATTGGTGATAGCCATTCTGACAATTGTGAGGTGATATCTCATTGTCTTTTTAATTTGCACTTCTCTGATGATTAGTGATGTTGAGCATCTTTTCGTATGTCAAGTGGCCATCTGTATTTCATCTTTGGAGAAGTATCTGTTCAAGGTCTCTGCTCATTTTTTAATTGAATTGTTTGTTTTTTTAGGGTGTTGAGTTTTGTAAATTCTTTATACATTTTGAATATCAAGCCCTTATCAGATGTATTATTGGTGAACATGTTCTCTCATTCATGGGTTGTGTTTTCATTTTGCTGATGGTTTCTTTTGTTGTGCAAAAATTTGTTAGTTTGATATACTATCATTTGTTTATTTTTTCTTTTGTTTCCCTTGCCTAGGGTAATATATTAGAAAAAATATTGCTACAATGATATTGCTATAAAAATCACAGTTTTATATATTTTAAGTAGCTTATAAAATTTTTAATCTTATATCATTGAACATAGTAAGTATAGATGTTATAAATTTTATGTAAGATAATTCCAATTTTATATTATATTTGGTTATGTTACTATTGTCTATTATTTTTGCTGGTATTACTCATGTTGAATTGTCTGTTTGTTTATTTGTCTTAATGTGCTAGACCTTGTATTTGGAAGATTGTAAAAATAATTTAAAGCCTAAGATAATGTTACCTTCCAGCAGTAAGTAGTTTGGGGTGCTCGTCAGGTACCTGGTAGCACAATCAGTGTGGGTTTACCATAATCCAAATTTAGCAATGGAGATGATTTACCTGAGCTCAGATCTTATATATATATTTTTACTTATAGCTTACTCTAGTACTTCCAGATCACCAAGTCTACCTCCTTTGTGGCACCTGAACATCAGCTTTTTTTTTTCTAGTCTATGGCAACCATCAACATTCTCAGTAATCACTAAAGATATGGAGAGTAATCCCAAATTGATGATGTTGTTTTGAGAAATTCACATCTCTGAGCTTCTTCTGCCTTCCCTAGAACCCAGCCTGGTAATGCTTTAGTATCTTGTTATTCTTTGATATTTTGGAGCAGTTTTTGTTTTCTCATACCTTGTCTTGCTTTTCTAGTTGTCATTAAAAAATGGTTATTCTAATTACCTTTTCATCCAGTTTTATACTTTGATGAATTTTCCTTTTTTAAAGCTTAGAGATTAGTAATGAACTGATTGTAGGAAAATCATTTGAGCCACATCTTTCCAAGTTTTACAGTGGTGGTCACATGTCCTTGTGGATTATGGGATAGTTAACACTTTTGTTCTCTGAGTCTTTCCTGGCATTCTGATGTAAGAGGAAGAATCTCATTTTGATATGCTTTGTTATAAATTTCTCACTTTTAAATTTATTCAGTACTTTTTAGGGCTTCTTACTTCTAATAAACTTAATTGAGTTTACAAGCATTGTCTCATTTTGTCTAATGTGTTAATAGTTTTATTTTATGTATTGTGTATTCATTTTCTTCTTGAATTATTTTCTCACATTTTAATGATTTAGAAACCAGATAAGACAGAGAACCAAAATGAAGTTTATATAATAAGACATCAGACCAAAATAGTTCTCTATTTTCTTAAACAGACTTCTCTTTTGCTGCTAGCACTCTATGGCAAAACTAAAGTTTATATTTTAAAAAACATCAATTCCTCTTTAATAGGAAAGTAAGAGTGATTTCTAAATCAGGGATGTTTATTGAGCTCAGATCTTTCTGGGCAAATTATACCATTTGGGTGCTAGTTATTTTTTTAGCACATGTTTGATGCTTCACGAGACTGTCTTGTTAAACAGTTTGCATTGCTTCTTAAAGGAAGACAGTAAAAGAGACTAGTGAAGAGATTTTTTTAAAAAACTCAATTTGTTTATTCAACTATTTTTTGAGTACTTACTATTTGCTGTATGTCAGTGATACAATGGTAAGCATAGCTGGTAATATTTTAATGAAGCTCATAGTCTCCTTCAGGTTATAGATAAAATAAATGAATAAATAAACAGAAAAAAATCAGATAATGACAAATTCCCTTCAGAGAAATAATATAAGATGACATTATAAAAATTAGTTGCCTTTTTTAGATTTGATAATTAGTAAGAAGAGAGCTCTCTGATACACTGTTTAAGAGAAGATCTGAAAGGTCCTAAGATGGAAACAGCTCAATGTACTCAGGAAATTGGGAGAATGCCACTGAGATTGGGTCAAGACAGAGAGAAAAGAAAGATGAAGCCAACAGGGAATCTATTGTATAGGGCTTTGCAACTCAGTGTAAGAAGGGTTGATTTTACTTTAAGTACAGTAGGAAGTAAGTGGAAGATATTAAGCGTAGTAGTTACATGATCTAATTTAAGTTCTCATATGGTAAATGTTTGGGAAATGGACTGTAGGTACCAAATGTGGAGGCAATGAGGCCATTTAGCAGGTGATGGCTATAGTCCAGGTGAGATATGGCCGTAACAGTGAAGACAGCGAGAATAGACAAGCAAAGGCATACTTACTGATGGATGTAAGGTGGAGGAGGAAGTTGGGTATATAAAAGATAAAATCAAATGTTGCCCCCTAGATTGTTGGTTTAAGCAGCTGAGTGGGTAGAGCTGCCATCTAACTGAAATGGAGATTCTGGAGGAATGGTCCAGTTTTCTGGAGAGCTGAAGGCAGCTATGTGAAAAGGTCATGAGCACAGTTGAAAAAAATTCTGGTGCAGGTTTGGGGCTGAAAATATCAATTAGGGAGTCATTGTCTTGTAGCCACCTAACGCCATGGAAGGGGGGTGAACATTTTAGGAAAATGTTATTCTTTGACGAGAAGAGGAACGAAGTTATGGTTGGAACTTTAAAGTATTTAAACATCTAGCCCTGTCTGGTGTGGCTCAGTGGATTGAGTTTTTGACCTCCAGACGGAAGGGTTGCTTTTTCGATTTCCAGTCTAGGGCACATGCCTGTGTTGTGGGCCAGATCCCCTGTAGGGGGCGCATGAGATGCAACCACACATTGAGGTTTCTGTCCCTCTCTTCCTACTTTCCCCTCTCCAAAAAAGGAAATTTAAATAAAAATAATAAAATTTTAAAATAAAATAAAGTGCTTAAGTATTTCAATGTTGAGCAAATGAGCAAAAACTAGCAAAGGAGAGAAGAGAAAACAATCAGTGAGTCTAGAGGAAAAGAGAATAATGAGGTGTGTTGGAAGCCAAAGGAAGTCATGGCTAACAGTGGTAAAATATAAAAACTATTTCATCAGAAGCCCTTTTTACTAGGCATGTGCATGAATCAAATGAGATAGGATAGTGAAATGTTTTGATTGCTCTCTTAATTGTATTCCCAAAGAAGAAATCATTGAATGAGAAAAGACTCAGAACAATGAAGAACAAACAGCCTAATTTTGCTTGCTGAATTTAGAGTTCTGGCTATGCATTTTCTGAGACTGTTTGGGGGTTTTCTCAAAGAAGTATGATTAAATGGCTTTACCTCATGGTTGGGGTGGTGGGATGATTATGGTACTCAAATGAGGTAATGCACTTAGGAAGGTTTGAATCTCCATATAAAAGACGGTGCTATATTGATTTGGGGGGGCTGCTTAGGAGGCAACAGGCTTCTAAAATAGATGTAATTTTAAAAGGCTATTGGTAACAACAATAAACGGTTTCAAATATGGGTAAAGTATTTGAATAGACATGTCTCCAAAATACACAAGTGTCCAATAAGCACATGAAAACATGCTCAATAGCACTTGGTGAGGATATGAAAATGTTGGAACCCTTGTGTACTCTTAGTAGAAGTGCAAAGTGGCACGGTGCTATGGAAAACAGCACAGCAGTTCCTCAAAAACTTAAAAATAGATTAACCATGTAATTCAGCAGTTAATTCTACTTCTGGCTATATACTCAAAAGAATTTTAAAAAGGGTCACAAAAATATTTTTATACCCTTATTCTTAGTAGCATTATTCACAATAACTAGAACATGGAAGCAATTCAAGTGCTCATCACCAGACAAATGCACAAGCAGAATGTAGTACACACACGCATTCATACACACAACAGAATATTATTTAGTTTCAAAAGGAGGGAGATTCTGACATATGCTACAACATTGGTGAGCCTTGAGGATATTATGCTAAATGACATAAAACAGTCACAAAAAGACAAATACTGTATGGCTCTTATTTCAAGAGGTACTTAGAGTAATCAGAATCCTAGGAACTGAAAGTAAGATGTTGGTTGCCAGGGACCGAGTAGAAAGGAGAATGGGGACTTATTTTTTTTTTTAATCCTCACTGAGGATACATTTTTATTGAATTTTAAAGGCAAAGGAAGGGGGAAGAGAAAGGAGGAGAGGAAGAGAGAGAGAAAGAGAAAGAGAGTGAGAGGGAGAGAGAAAGATCAATCTGTTGCCTCCCACATGTAGCAGCACTGGGGCTCAAACCTAGGTATGCGCCTTGATTGGAAATTGAACCTACAGTCTTGGTGTACAGGCTGACACTCCAACCAAAAGAGCCACTAGGCCAGGGCTACTCTCTACTGGTTATAGAGTTTTATTTGTGCACATGAAAGAGTTCTGGAGATGGATGTTGGTAATGGCAAACAAGAATATGAAATGTACTTAATTTCACTGAACTATACAATTGAAACGGGTTAAAATGATAAGTTTTATGTCACCTGTATTTTAAAATAAAAATTAAAAAATATGAATGGAAAAAAATGAAGGCTATTGCCTGTTCAGCAGAATTGACTTGGAAAGAAAAGAGAGTATGATATTTGGTCACTCAGTAAAATGTATTGAATAAATGAGATTGCATCTTCAAGGAGACAGAACTGGTCATCTGAGAGGCCCTGACAGAGTGCATGACATATTTACAGTGATGAAAAGCTCTGCTTCTGTCGGCCTGGGAAGTTCTCTCTGTTGAGTGAATTTTGTGAAGCAGGTGTTTTGGAGACATGATATTCATAAAGTGGAGATAGCCTAAAATGAATGTTCAGAAGCAAATTGTTTTTATAATCTAAGTATGTTGGTGCAAAAGTAATAGAGCATTGAATAAACACTTAAATTAGCTTTTTTCCTTCTTGGAAGATGTTCTAAATAGTCAAAAGTACAGTATATGCTCAGTCATGTGATTTAATATGAGACCTGTTTACTCTTCTGGTAATAGCTAAATGAATAACAGATATAAAAAATTGGGACAACGTTTAAAATAAATTTAAATTACACAAGATGAGATTTGCAATCTTTGTACTCTGAGTAGCTTAATTCATTCCACTGAAATTTGTAAATGTGGCTGTTGTTGATCCCCGGACAGTCAAAATAATAGCGGAGTAGAGAAGACTATAAACTTTTAGATAATTGTTTCAGAGATTTATGTTAGGGATAAAATTTATTAAAATATAAATGAGACTGTGAAATTATGGTTTTTCAAATATTTAAATGAGGTAAAATGATTTATTCAGGCGATGTAAGTAAGGAATGTAGGAGAGGGAAGAAAACAGACCTGAAAGCCACCAAATTAGTGAGAGCCTGTTTTTGTGTAACATGGTTCAGAGAGGAGATGGAAATAACTCCTCTTTTATTCATAGCTAGTACACAGTTTTTCTAATGTTCTGATTATGTATCTATTCTAACCAATTTCTAACATTTTGCAGTAAAGTGGAACAGGTGAAATAATAATAAAGTGACTATAATTCAAAATATGATTTTGAATATATATTAGAGTAATTTTGAATAAGTACTTGATTATAGCATAAGAATAAGAAATGGAATATTTAAGAGGAAGAGAAAACAAGCTGCTCAGCTACAATGAGGAATAATTTGCTACGTATGTGTCAAACATTAAAACACGCAGAACTCAGTGGGCCACAGAACACCCACAAATGGAATGGCATTGCCACAGAAAAGGCTGGGTTCATCTCATCATATTCTAAGCCTGAGCAGAATCTTGATAAAGGATTACAGCATTCCTGGGATCTACAGCACATAGGAGTATATGACACATAAAACACACATGGAATTTTATAATTTAATTATGAATCATTGATCTTTTTCTTCCTTCTTGTCAATATTTTGGTGTATTTCCCTCTAGCCTTCTTTCTTTCAGCATGCCATTTTTAATTTTTAAAAAAGTTGTATTGCTGTTGTAACTATGCTATATCAAAACGTTTTAACTTGCTATTTAAAATTAACATGGTCAAAGTATTTTTCACGTGATTGTATTATCTTCATAGATACCCCATTCAGTAACTACATCTACTTCATAAAGTGTATGATGCATCAAGTATATCATGATTAATTAAATATTTAAGTTTTTTGCTATCATAAATATTGCTAAGATAAATATTTCGATACCAAGAATTTTAGTATTTGGGACTTTGTCAATGATGTATTTCTTGAATTAGGATTTTGATCAAAATATTAAAATACATAGCTGCACACATGACTCATTTGATAAGTGGCAATGTGGTATCATTATTGTTTAAATTTGCATGTGTGAGATTGCTAACGAGAGCTAACATTTGCATCATTTTTTTACTAATTGCAATTCTTTTCTGAATTATCGGATCATATTATTTGTCCACTTAATTATGGACACTTAATGACTGCTTATGGATATTTGGGTGATTTATATAATAAAAGCAATCTTATTGCTACATTTGCTGTAAATATTTGCGCTAATCTATAATATGCCTGTTATTCTTATTTTTTTATCAAAGAAAATATGAACAATACATTTCCTAGTGTAGTATCTGTCACTTTTTTCTTTTGCAACTTCTTCATTATTTCTAAGCTCATTACTTCCTATCATAGGGCTGAGACAGTAGTGAGGGCTGTTAAAGAACCCTCAGCACTGAAGGATGAGCCTGAGGGTGTTCGGGATCAGCAAAGTTGGGAGTGGGGAACAGAAACTGCCCGTGAAGCAAAGGGGAGCAAAGACGAACTAGAACGCATGAGCACACTGGCACCTGCATCTGCCTCCCCCCTCTCCCACTTCCAACTTGGATGATGTGGGTGACCTGCAGCAAGAGTTAGTGCCCTTCATCACGAGACACACAGGCACCTGGCTGGGACTTCATGAAGTCCAAGGCTAAGATGTTGCAGGAACTGGAGGAGCTGCAAGGTGTGGTAGCAGGTCAGCAGTGCCCCGCGTGATCCTGAGGCACCTGGTGCCTTACATGGATCTCTGAGCTGAGAGGTGCGCAGCCGCCATTTTGGTCTTCCAAATATCATGCAAACGGCTTCTGTGGCAAAGCCTAACCTGAAACCATGAGGAAAGGGAATTCTGGTAAGTGTATTCCCATCTTAGCTAGATTAGAACAGTAGCAATTATCACAGTTTATTTATCTATAAGATGGGACAAATTAAATGCATCTAGCATGGTGTCATGAATATTAGACATAAATTATGCAATGCATAGGGACATACCACACTCAGTGATTGATGTCCACCGCTGTTACAGGTTGTGCCAATAGATGTCCTCGTATGGGTCTATGTACCTTACTGCTGCTATGTCACTTACTTTTATCAGTGAGTCATATATACTTTGTGCTGCTGTCCTTTGAAATTTCCTTTACTTACTGTCAACATACACAAGCTGCATTATTTCTTATATGATTTCTTAACTTTGATTCTATTTTCTCGTCTGCCACAGTGACATTTTTATTTGGGTAGAAAAAGAGTAGATCTTGAAAGGACACAATGTGGATACCAACTCAACTATTGGTATAGCTACTTACAGACTGAATATTCACTTTATTATCATCTTAATAATTTGGTTGGGAGTATAGTGATATGACAGGTGCATTTTTTATATTCACAAGTAATCTGATGGTACAAAATAAGAGTCGTCACAGATTTTCTTATAGATTCTATGATGGGATTTTTTCCCTGGTGTTTTTTTTTAGGCACATAGAGAGTTTGGGAGTCATTTACTATAGGCCAGAGTAATAATAAATCTAAGATTATTGACTTTATATATTCTCTCATATATTAATAGTCAAAATTTACTTATTCTCTTCACTTATTACTTAATATGACCCTATAAAATTATGAAACATTCACAAATTAAATTCAGCAATCGAAATATTAACTTGTTATTATGAACTGTGATGGGTACCACATAGGAGGTACATATTGAAAACAAAGACGAAAAACAGAATAGAAAAAAATAAACATTGATCAGACTTTAGTTTCTTCTGTGAAGTAAATTTGTGTAGGCCAAAATGTTTTCAAGAAACACTTAAGGAAATTGGAAAGTGTTTCACTATTTACTAGAAAGTGATGTGAGTTCCAAGAGTCTTAGTTAATCATATTTAAAAATTATATTTTTAAAATGTTAATTCTTTAAATATTCTGGGGTAGGAATTTAAAGGTCAATCTTAAAGTCTGATACTTTGAATTTAAAATAAGGATAGTATTTCCACAAAAAGTAATTCTCCTTGAGATATCCAAGAGCTTCTACTTATGAGATATGATGGTTTTTACCAGGGGAAGATCCAGGCTTTGGAGTCCTAAAACATACATGACTAAGATGAAGGACTCTTTAAAAAAGTGAATACAAATTTGGGAAGATAAGATTATAGAAATGCAATGTTTGCTTTGGGGTGGGGGATAATTTAATTGACAAACCCTACAATTTAATCTTAATTATCTTCATAAAAATTTGCCTCTGTTCTAAGGAAATATTGGATGCCATTTTTGTTCCTACTAAATGTTTCATGTAAAATTAAGAGCAATTTGATGACAATTTCAACTATTTGGACCTAATTTTGTGTTGTAAAATAATGAACTTTTTTATTCTAAGAACTGTCCCAAACACCATAGAGAGGCTTAATAGTTAACTTCCACTTTGAAAGCTGGTCATCATTGAATGACAACAGGAGATACCAGTAGGTAACCTTTTCAAACTTATCCACAGTATTGATTTCATACCTACTGTGTGAGGAGCACTGAAATAATGCTATGAAACCTCTGTTGGGATCTGTCTCCTCAACAATTTTATACTAAGAACAACATAACTCTTGACTTGTAAGGGCACTTTGGAAAGGGTAAATGAAGTGGTAGCACAAGGTTTACTTTAGCAACTGAAAAAATGTGTCACATGTATTAATGTCAACAACTGGAATTTTACCTCATTAGGCAATTTCTGGATCTAAGGCTCTGATTATTATTCTGAGCAGAAAAAATATGCTAATTATTCACTCTGAATGTAGAAGGAAAAAAGGTGTAAAATCTCCCGTTAGCCGTGTGACCATGTACTAATTGCATGTCATGTGTCAAAATAATGCAGCTCAGTGTGCCTAAAGCAATTAGACACACAGAACTCCATTAATGAAGCACTGTCTGTCACTAAAAGTGTTTTGTGTGCTACAGTTGAAGATTAAAATATTAACTTCTCAAATATTTATGATAGTTACTGACAGCATTTCAAAATGTTGCTTTTAACAAAAGCTTTCTATTAAGAATTAGTTTTTAATTTGGATTTTATACTTAAAGAATATATTAACATATATATGGGAGTAAGATGGGATTTCTTAGGGATCTGAACAGAGTTTATCACAAAGGGTAGATTACTTTTAAAAATTTTACCATCTTTACCCCTCATTTTTTTCCACATTTAAAAAGGGCTTTTTGAGGGTATTATCAAAACATCTCTTTTCCTCATTTAAATATTCATTTGACAATGATGTGCAAATGTAAATTTTACTCATATTATTTTTCTCTGTTATGGAAATTACTCAGTTCTGAACTCATTATAACAACTCAGGCCCTGCTGGTCAAATACATTACAGTCTACATATTGTTTGGTGATTTGAGAAACATCTAGAGGTATGTCAGTAACTTTAAAGTTGTTAATTGTAAATCAGTTGGTTACAGTGGTACTGCTGTTTCGGTACTACATCTATTTATTTAGTGATTACTATGTACTCCACACTATGCTTGATGCATAGTATTTGTGTAATTCTGGCTTTGAACTCTCACCTTTCTGCCTTTACTCTTTGCAACCATGAAATTTTGAACTAATTACCATGATGGATAAATGATTTTGCCTTGATCTATGCCTCGATTTTACAATTTAAAAGTTTGGAAACAAAACAATAATATTCTTTATTATTTTTTTGTTTTAGCACTATTTCTTTCAATGCATTGTGCTTCTTTATCAATTCTTATAAAAAATTGTGTTCTCTATTGGATAAGATTTCTTGATCTCAGTCTATTTTAAATCAATTATTTTTGGAAATCTGCTTAGATTTATACCAGGATGGTATAGTTCTACTTATTAATTCAGGAAAAACTAATAGATGTTTACTAAGCTTTAGCAATATTACATTAAGATGGTATTGATATATCCACTAAGTTTTAAAAGCTTATTTTTTCATTTTTCAAGTTGTTTTCTGGGTTTAGTGGAAGAAGTCTTTTGGTGTTTTTTAGAATAGTTAGTACTAAACACCTTATTTTTGAATTAATGCTCAAAACTTTTTAATCTAGCTCAATAAATACTATAATTTATCCCCAAATTAAATTGTAAATCTAAACTCAGGTGGCAATAAGTACTATTTTTTGTTTGTTTTTACATTCAAAGATGAAGGATTACTTGAATTTTTATGTTAGATTATATTTTCCCCCCTCTGGTCACTCCTATTTATGTGGGAGGAGAACAGCCTTCCTATCTACAAACATTCATTAGTATGGCAGACTGGGATTAAAATGTTTTTCTAGCTATTGCAATACATCAGTAATTTTTATGAGCAGTAAGAAAACTCTGCAGTTCTTAGCTGAAAGAGTGCTTATTCATTAACACCCTGAGTGTGATGACCTCCAGATTCTCCACTGTGGTATAGTCTGAGGTGTATATTAACATGTCATTTGGCTGAAGGCTCATGTAGAATTTCTGAAGACACAGGCAAAGGCTCCATATTTATAAACAAGATACAGTTGGTCCATACCTGCACCTGAATCTTGAAGACAGTTATTTGAAATCTTTAGCACATGGATATTGAACATTTAGAGAAGAAAAAATCCAATTGGTCTTCACAGAATGACTAAATAGAAAATAAATTCTTCAAAAAGCTAAAATCATAATTTGCTCAGTTTGCCTTTCAAATCAAACCCTTTGGCTATCACTGAAGCTGTTCTCAGAAAAGATGAAATAAGATGTCTATATCGGAGGGATTTTACTCCTTAAGTGGATTTTAGTCATTGTCCTTTGGTACAGATTGTTGTTAATTTAAAGATACTTCATTATTTAAAATGAAAACATTGATTCATTTTTATTTACCTTTTAGGTAACTTTATATTAACTTTACTAAATTCTAGTTCATGAATTAGTTTAGTTGAATTTAGTAGAATGTATGGTCCATGAATGCAGAGATTATTTTCTTGTCCTGTTTACTATTGGTACTTGGTATGTTTAATTCTTAGTACATAGATTGATATCTGGCACTAATAGGTATTTAATGATTATTTGCTAAGTGATGGATAAATGTTTTATATTTTTCCTATCATTTATTTTATTATATTAATATATGTTTTTACACATACAAAAGATTTGTATGTTAACTGAATGTTAATAGTAAAGCATAATGATACAACCAGCATCCAGATACCCAACACTTACCTCAACAGATAGGATATTACCAATAATTTGCATCCACCTGTATTTCCTTCCTTATCCTGTGATTCTTTCCTCAGAGACACCATTACCCTATATTTTTATTTGTTAATGGAATTTTTTATTCTATTGCTTTTTTAAAAATATGGGATTCTGTCACAAATATTGAATGCTTAAAACTATTTTTTATTTTATTTGAGGGTTCTATAAAACAGTATTATATGTTATCTTAGACCTGCTTTTTTTACTCAACATTATGCTTTCAAGATTGATCTCTGCTGCTATTGTATGTGTGTGTGTATATATATATTTCTTTTGTTTACTGCTGTGTAACAATTCATCGTGTAACTATATTGTCTTGATGTAAAGTTTTATTTTTTTCCAGTTTTTTACTCTGATGAAGAAGGCTGCTGTCAATATTCATGCATATTTCCTGGTACATATGCATGAGACTTTGTATCACAGGCATGTAGCTAAGAAGTGAGTTTTCTAGGCTTCAGGTATTTGATGGATCAGCTCTGAGAGAAAATGTCTAATTATTTTTTCAAGGTGATTTGAACATTTAACTTAGCAGCTTGCCCTCCAAGCAGCAGTGTGAGAATTCCCACTGCTCTGTATCTTCGCCAGCAATGCCATAATGCAAACTTGATTTTTGTCAGCTTTGACATTTTTGTTGGTTTCTTTTTCACCTTTGTTATTATTTGCTTTGGAATGGAAGGATTCTTGGAGACCACCTATGCCATTTGCGAGCCAGAAATGTCTCAAATAGTGTAGATTTTTGGAATTTAATTGTTCTTCAGTGAATGTTCCCAAGTCATATTGCCAAAACTTGGATGCCCTTTATTCACTTTCTAGTTGAAAAATTATTCAGAAGTTGCTATGTATAAATTCATTATGTAAAGGTCAATTACAGTTATACATATAAGCAACAAGCATTTAGAAAAATGTACTTTTGAAAAAATGCCATTTAAATTACTGGAAATATAAGCTATCTAAAAACAATCCTTAAAAAATGTGGTAAACTATCAGGGAAAAAACTATAACATTTAATTGATTAACATATAAAAATGGGAGATATAGAGTGTTCATTAATAGAATATTCAATATTCACAAAAACGTCAGTTCTTCTAAAACTGATCCATTAATTCAAAGCTATCCCATCTCAAATCCTAATCAGTTTATTCACAGATCTAAATAACAAACTCATTCTAAAATTTTATTATTTGTAATATTTAAAGTATAAGAATTGCTAAGACACCTTAAAAAGCATTAAGCAAAAAGATTTGTTCTATTAAATAGCAAATCTTAGAGAGAAAAATAATTAACAGGGTGTAATAACTTCGATGTGTTGATGGGTAACTGGTCAATGCAACAAAACAGAGAGCCAGGAACCCTATGCCTATATAAAAATCCATGCATGTGTGGACATGATGTGCATTAAAACCCATGAAGGAAGGAAATGTAGTAGTAAATTTTGCTGGGACAAATATTTTATACAAAAAAAACCACTCAGTATCTCATACAATACACAAAAACCAATTTCAAACAAATCAAGAACTTAAATGTTAAAGGGGAGTTTTAAACTTTAAATAATAAAATATTTTCACCTCAGGGTAGAGAATAATATCTTAAGCAAGAAAAAATAAGAGCTATAAATGAACATTTTCTGATGATATTAAAATTAAGAACCTTAGGTACGTACTCACAAAAACTATTATATATGAAGATAAATTTAATGATGTTGAAATAATTAATGTAATAAGAAAACAACAAAAAAAAGAAGGAAACAACCAAATACCTACCAAAAAGAAAATAGCATATTAAAAATGAAACACTATATATCAGTTTAAATAAATGAACTAGTGCCATATATCATCATAAATAACCCTCAAAAATATAATGCTGATTGAAAAGAAGTAAAGCAGAGAAGCATACTCTAACCTTAACATTTTGCCAAGACACAGAGTTTTCTACTATCTTCCCTGCAAAAAACATCAAGTTGGGCACTAACCAATAAGTGAGAGTGCCTTTGTGGAAGCCCAGGAATTCAGCACAAAAATTCCACCTGCCATTGGAGCAAAAAAATATCTGAGGTTGGACACAGTAAAGAGAGTAAGAGGAACAGTTACACTTTATGTGTGTCAACCCTCTTCCAAGACAGCACAGCTCTGTGCTAGAAGACACTATCTCAGCCTGTGATTTCTCCCACGGGGAAAGGGAAAGTTTATGAGTGATACTCAGTTTCCCTGGCTGTGTGGGGTGCTGACAAAGAGAACCACTTTTTTGCCACATCCGGAATAATGTGATGTGTTGTGAGTCTAGGGGGAGGAGAGCAGCTGGGAGAACAGTAGCTAGGGCTCTCAGAGAATTTCAAAGGGACATGGGACCTACTAACTGCTTCTCTTGGATCACCTCAGAAAGACCACTCATGAGCTGCAGGAAACATTTCATCTACAGGTTACCCCAGATGGCCCAGAGGCACCCCTAATACTCTGTGCACCTCACCCACACAAGCCCTCACAGGGAAAGGGAATGGCTGACTCCAAGGGTGATGAGAGTAAGCACTCACAGAAAGCAAGCCTCACTGCAGGACTGGACTGCAGAAAGCGCATGGACTTCAGCATCAATACTACCCATGAAGAGGAAATAGCAGGCTACCAGCACCTGGCCTGGTTTTGTAGGCTCAAGAGAAGAAATGCAATCTTAAGAATTTTCTCCCCAAAGAGAACAACAAGTATGGAGCAGTAGTATTCATTTTAAAAAAAAAGGTCTAAGAAAGCCACAATATTCCTAACAGGGTTGGTGGAAGATATTTCTTTCCCAAAGCTGGTCAGCAAAGACTGGAGGAGCTGGCTGCTTCTTTAAATATAAAGATAACAATGTAAAACTCCAAGGAACATCATTAATTAATGAAACATGACACCATCAAAGGAACACAATAATTTTCTAGGAACTAACCCAAAAGAAATAGAAATCTGCGATTTGCCTGATAAAGAATTCAAAATTGTTATTTTAAGGAACTTCAGTGAGCTACAAGAAAACACAGACAGACAATTCAATAAAATCAGGGGAACAATGCATGAACAAAATGTGAAGTTTAACATAGAGAGAAATCATACAAAAGAACCAAATAGAAATTTTGGAGCAAGAGAATACAATCAGTGATTCAGTAAAGAGTACCAACAGCCGACTTGATCAAGCAGAAGAAAGAATTTGTGAAGTGAAGTACAGATCACTTGGAATTGTCTAGTCTGAGGGGAGCAAAGAAAAAAGAATTAAAAAAAAACTAAAGAAAGCCTATGGATACTATGGAATACCATTAAAAGAAACAATATACACATAATTGGAGTCCTGGAAGGAAAGGAGAGTAAGAAAGTGGGGGAAATCATACCTGAAGAAATAATGGCTGAGACCATCCCAAATTATGCAAAATTTGGACATGTATGTTAGTAAAACTCATAGTTTTCCAAACAATTTCAACCAAAAAATATCTACCTCACCACACTATATATTCATTATATTAAAACTGTCTAAATTTTAAAAAAAGGGGAATTTTAAAAGCAGCAAGAGAAAAAATTCTCAAATGCAGTTAAATAGATCCCCATAAAGTTAATAGATTTCTCAGCAGAAATTTCAAAGTCTGAGCAATACTATGGTGATACATTTGAAGTGCTGAAAGAAAAAATAAAAGTGACAAAAAAGATTGCTTTACTTGGAAAAATTGTCCTTCAGAAATGAAGATGAAATAAAGACTTTCACAAACAAAAGCTGAAGGAGTACACCACCATCAGTCTTCTGACATAAGAAATTCTGAAAGAATCTAAAAAATGGAAATAAAATGAATGGATCAAAAAATTGTGGTACATATACACAATGGAATTCTATGCAGCAGAGAGAAAGAAGGAACTACTACCCTTTGCAACAACATGGATGGAACTGGAAAGCATTATGCTGAGTGAAATAGGCCAGGGGTTGAAAGACAAATACCATATGATCTCACCTTTAACAGGAAGCTAAACAACAAAACAGACAAGCAAGCAAAATAAAAACAAATACACTGAAATAGAGAACAGGGGGACAGTGACCAGAGGGCACAGGGGAGGAAATTTAAGGGGAAAAAAGGGGAGGGATTTAGAGGAACAAGTATAAAGGACACAGGGACAATAACTAAGGGGGGTGGAAATGGGAGGGAGGTGGGGTTCATGGGGGAGGAGTGGGCTGGGATGGGAGAAATAAACAGAAAACTGTACTTGAAAAATAACTAAATAAAAGAAATTTTTTTAAACCTAAAAAAATAGAAATAAAAGGATGCTAACTAATAACAAAAAGTATAAAACACCCTGGTAAAGATAAGTATATATTCAAATCCAAATACTCTAATTCTATAGTGTGGTGGAATGTAAATCACTTAACTGTAGTATAAAGGTTAAAGGATAAAAAATACTAAAAATAACAACTACAATAACTTGTTAACAGATACTCACTATGTAAAATGTAAACTATGACATCAAAAATGTAAAATATGGGGGTTGAATAAAGGAGTAAAGTTTTGTATGTGATTGCAAATGCAAACAAAATTTGACAGCACAGGAAAGGATCATGTGCCATAACCAGGTGGAACGCACCCTCACGGTGCAAAGGTTGTTCAACTTACACAGATCAGTAAGTCACCACATTAATAGAATAAAAGACAAATATCATATTATCTCCTCAATAGATGCAGAAAATGCTTGACAAAACACACCTTTTTATGATAAAATTTCTCACTAATTTGGTAGAGAAGGAACACAACTCATGTCATAAAGGCCACATGGAAACTCAATCTAACGTACTCAATGGTGAAAGACTGAAAGCTTTTTCTCTAAGATCAGGAACGAGACAAGTGTGCTTCACCTCTCCTACTAAGCATAGTACTGGATTTCCTAGCCAGAGCATTTAGCCAGTAAAACAAATAAAAGGCAACATGATTGGAAGGGAAGAAATAAAATTGTCTCTGCAGATAATGTGATCTAATATAAAAAATTTGAAGACTCCCCCCAAAACTTGTTAGAATTAGTAAACAAATTCAGTAAAGTTTCAAGATACAAAATAAATATACAAAAATCAGTTGTATTTTTATACACTAACAATGCACTCTATGAAAAAGAAATTTTAAAAAATCCCATATATAATTGCAAAAAAGTAATACAATACAGGGTGTGCATGAAAGTAGATTTACAATTGTGAGTATGCAAAAGGCAGAGTTTATTTTTGTATATTTAATTAGTTATTCTATTATTTCCCAAATAAACAACTGTTAAGTACTTTTGCCCATGCCTGTATAAAGGGAACAAATGAATTAGCTCATAAAGTATAAATAACAATGTCAGGCATTTTGGATAAAGGGGAAAATATATGTAAAGGTGAAGTTATGGACAAAGTATTAACTGTTAAAATGTTTTAATTTTCCAAAGACTATCCAAAACACATTGAAGAAGATGATACTATTTTCTCTCAGATCTAGCAAGCTACTATTATAATTCTACCTATTATTCTAATCCAGTAGGATTGTGTTTGTTTTCTGGACACTTTTGTCTCTTATTGCTCATTTTGCTTTAATTATGGAATTTAGGTATATTCTTTTTAGTCAGTTTTTTAAAGAGTGGGAATAAATTTAACTGGATGTGTTATAAATTTTATCTATCTATATTACAGTTCTGACTTCTGGTAAGTAATAAAACTAGTTTCTATATTGGAAAATGAAGTAGTTTCTAATTTAAGAAGAGGGGAGGGAGGGAACTATGGAAGGAGAGGGTAAGGAAAAGAGAGAGAGAGAGAAAGTCTGAATTTAATAAGGTTTAGGGCTTGAGTGATTGGCTCTCTTTAATGTTGAACTCACCAGGACAAAAACTAGTTCTGGTGTGATCACTGCTTTAACTGAAAATCAGTCTGGTGGGGGAGTGCACAGAGGCTGATGAAAATTCATGGGCAAGTGTCAGGTAGGAGGTTCCATTTGATCTGGGTCTTGGCAACTGGAAGGATTTGAAGTGGACAGAAAGAAAGGGAGGACATCGTGAGTAGGCAGAACAAGCCACACAAAAATGGCACAGTGACTTATTAATTAGAAGTTAGGTCGTATATAGCCCCGAGGAGTATGGCTGAGGTGGTTGGGTGTTACCTCTCAAAGTGAAGGGTCGCTGGTTTGATTCCCAGGCAGGGCACAAGTCTGGGTTGCTGCTTCGGTCCCTGATTGGGACACAGAGGCAATTGATTGATGTTTCTCTTTCACATTGATAATTCTCTCCCTCCCTCTCTCTAAAACTAAATAAATAAAGTCTTTTTAAAAAAGCCATTCTTAAAGAGTTCTTGGGTGTGGAGTTTAATCCTAATTATCAATTAACGGCTTGAGTGAGTGTCCACTATGAGCAAATTACAGTGCTTAAGAGATTATGTGTCCTCAGGGAAATTAGCAGTTCAAAGGATAAAAAACAGGAAGAGAAAAATAAATCTAAAATTAGAAGACAGTATATACTGGAAATTAACAAGTACATTCAGGCTCTACATGTTCAAAGAGGGAGTTGAATATCACCCTACCACCAAATAAACACAGTACCCTGTTGTCAGAAACAATCTTCCAAGAAGAACCCCAAATAACCTTTACTTGACTATTCATTCTCCCACACTCTTGGAAACATCTGCCATGAAGAGTATGTTTGGAATACCCAACTATCATTCTCAGTTCCCGCTTATGAAGAAATAAAAGTATTTAGCATAAAATAACATGAGAAAGTGTTGTAGGAAATATACGAGGTCTGTCGGGAAAATGTTTAACCATCGTTAACATGATGAGAATGGTTTGGGTGACATCGATGTAACCAAATCACTCAGGTGACACGGTCCCTTACAGCCCAGATATGGAGCCCTGCAAATTCTGGCTTTTCCCTAGACTAAAATCACCTGTGAAAGAGAAGTCATTTCAGATTGTTGATGAGATTCAGGAAAACACAACAGGGTAGCTGATGGCCATTGGGAGAACTGTGTGAGATCCCAAGGTGCCTACTTTGAAGGGGAGTGAGGTGTCATTGTCCTATGTACAATGTTTCTTGTATCTTCTTCAGTAAGTGTCTCTATTTTTCATTTTACATGGTTGGATGCCTTCTGGACAGACCTCATTTGCTTGTTGAATGGAATCTTTCAACATTGGCAAAAGCCCAGTCTTCTGAGTGTTTATAAAGGACCTAAAACTGTACAGAATTTTCTTATTCCAGATTTTAGGGTTCCTTCCTTTTCTTTCAGTGTTTCCCAAGGTTTCCAACCCTTTTCAAACCCATAGACTCTTCTACTACCGCTGGCGCATTCTCAGCTAGGTTGTGCTGAAATAATCTGCTTTCAGACTCATAATCTTAGTAGAAAGGAAAGGAAAATGTCTTTTAATCAATTCACTATAGGTAGAAAGAGTAAATTCTACTCTCTCTGCTTTCTCTCTGTCTAGTCTCTGGACGACTTTCCCTCAAATAGATTTCTTGCTTATTCCTCTTCCTTCCTAACTTTCTTTTCCCTCATTCATTCTGTCTCTCTCTCATATAAACACTCTCCTATCAGATTTCAAATCATCTTCTTGAAGTTTCTCTGGCAGTTCTATTTTCTCACATGTGTGTTACAAATGAACTTAAATAGGGTTGGCTACATCATTTGCAGTGCCCAGTGAAACATGAAATTGCTGGGCTCCCTGTCTCAAAAACAAGAAAGGAAAAAGTCTTTTTCTTTCCTTTATGGTCACTCTCGAACTATTATGGTGTTGTTTTTTTTATTTGCTACTGAATGTTGTTCTTCACCAGAGTGCACTCACAGGCAAATGTAGGCCTTCCCTGGGATGCAGGTCTCATGGGGTGTGCACATTCAACCCATCATGGTCCCTGCAGTGAGTGAAGGGCGGGGTTACGCTGAACCTCAAGAGGGACTGGTCCAGGGATGATGGCAGGAGGCGGGAATCACACAGGAGCTGAGTCTCCAAGCCCTGAGTGCATCCTCCATTAACCCACTGACTTCACTTACAAAATATAAAATTATTAATAATTTAGACAGTGACTGCAAAGCATTAAACCCCAAAGGGGAGTGGGCTTCTGTGAGGGGCGCACTGTGTATCTGCACTGGTTGCAGGCCCGCAATTAAAAATGAGGCCCTAGCTCTGGCCTGGTTACTCAGTTCATTGGAGCATCATCAAGTCCACCAAAATGTTGTGGGTTTGATTCCTGGTCAAGGCATGTACCTAGGTTGAGAGTTCCATCCCCGGTTGGGGCACATATGGGAGGCAACTTATCATCAGTGTTTCTCTCTCTCTTGCTCTCTCCCTTTTCCTCTCTCTCTAAAATCAAAAAACATATCCTCTGGTGAGGATTAAAAAAAGACTGAGGCTCTGTCATGGTTTAGTGTTGCCGCACTGTTCTCTTCAAGTTTTTCTTGACAATTTTTGTGGAGCCAAGAATATGAGACAAGAAGAAAGGAACCCCATTGATTTTGATGGGGGAAGAGGGAAGCTAAGGAGGTGGGAACAGGGTTGGAAGTACAAGGCAGAGAAACTGGCGCCTTTCCTCTAAGGAGTAGAGGAGATGAATAACGCTGCCAGAGATTAAATAACTGTCTTGAGGTGCCCCTCAAACTCTTGGTATTTAATTATTTTAATGAAATTTTATGTTGACTTTGAAAGTAATAACTACCCTGATCAGGATGCAAGATATCACTGAGCAATTTTATGTACTACTTTTTTTAAAAAGAAATGTGCAACTTAAGCTTATTACACATGCTATATCTAATTAGGTTGAACCATATGAAACTGCTAATATTCAACAGTTTCTGACCTACAAACACAGCAGTTTCTTATGTTTCCTAAGATTACCTGGCCAATGTTGCTTGCTCCTTTCATAAGTGAACACAAATATTGTGTCTCACTTCTCATTTTCCCCAGTCTAGCTTCAGTTGCTTGATAATTTTGCAACATTACATCTAGTTTTAACAAGAGTATTCCAGCATTTTTTGAACATATAGGTGTTTCTATGGAGTTGAAAGAGATGCCACTAATGCAGAAAATTGATCTGAACCGCTTAAGCAGAAAGTGCATCAAAGTTAGAAGCAAACATGTTTACCTTGATGGTAAGAAGGTGGAAAACAGAAGATAAGACACTGGCTTAACTCCTGGGAGATTTCTTTCACCACAACATTCCAGGGCATCGCTTTATATGTTCAGTCTTTTCAGAAACAAGGCAGGCCCCTCCCAAGGTAGCTTAGTTGGTTAGAACATTGTCCTGATGGACAGTTGTGGGTTTGAGTCCCAGTCCAGGCACATACAAAAATCAACCAATGAATGCATAAATAAAAGGGTGAATCTGTTTCTTTTTGGTTCTGTTTTTTGGCTTGGTTTGTTATATGTTTGAAAGGAAGTTGGTATACATTTTCTTAAGTCAACCAATTTTTTTCTCTTAGCCTGATAATATGCAGGACATAGAATAAAGTATAAGGTATTCACTGATTCTCTCAATTAAAACATTTTTAATCCTACCTGGTACTTACACAGGCCTCATACAGTGACAAGAAGTCACAAAGGGCGCTAGATAATGAAGAAAGAGTCAGTGCTAAATAAACGATTAGACCACTGCACTCGCAAATATCCTATTTGTACAATCGACTTTCCTCACTTCCTCACTTGATTTCAATTTCTGGTGTATTTGGATTGTAAAAATTTCTTATTGTTCAGGTATTTTGGCGTAAATGACCATTAGTTATTAGTTAAATGTTTTCTTGTTGAAAAAAAGCAAATATTGTTTTTGACATTAGTAACTTAAGAGTGCAATAAAAGTGATAGAAGTGAGTTGATATGGTATTTCCAATCAAAACCTTAATATTTAGCAAAAATTCAATTAGAAAAAAATTGTATTTTTAATGTTAAAACCAAACTTTCATATGGTGTCTTCTTCCTGGAAAAAAATTATACAAAAACTAAGCCATTTAAATTTTATTTTTTCAAATGTGGCTTGCAAAATTTCACATTTTGCAAGGACTTATTATAAAATTACTTAAACATAGATCTTAAGTTAAGTCACAATATAATTCATGTACATGACTCAGGAGCATCGCTGGTGAAATTTCACCCCAGAAATTAAGGAAATTTGACCTGAACTGCTTCTGGCCTCTATTATGGCGTCAACTGTCAAACTTTCTTTTTTTCTTTATAACCACCGAATTGTTATTCCTGTATGTTGACTGCAGGCTTTGCCTTAGTTTGGGAGCTATTAACATCTATCAGGATCAATTGTACATACTTGAAGTAAGAAAAATTTACTTGACAACTCTAATGGCTGTGAAAAAGCCATTACAGTCACAGAGAAAAGGAATGAAAAGGGCCAAGGCATGGCAAAGCATCAAAAGAGGAATTTTTCTCCCGTTCTCTTACTCCTACCATCCTCCCTATTTTTGGCCCCAAATCTGCATTTCTTTCTTGTCCCTTTGCTAAATACATATTTCTCAGTGCTCACACCTTTGTGGGCTACTGGCAACACATGGATGTCAGCGCAGCCGGATGCAGCTGATGGAGCCTGCAAACTCCGAGGACAAGACTTTCCTTTAAACAGAGCGACAAGGAGCATGAAGAAAATCTCCCAATAGGTGGTCATCAGGCCACTGGAGCGGCCCTGCCTTGTGTTCAGTTCTGCCCAGTGCCTTTCCCAGGAAGGGAAGGACACCTTTGGCGAGTGCAGTTACTGTGCAGGGTCTTTCCCTTGTTTTCTAGAGCAGCTCCCGCAACAACTCGCTTGCAGACCTCAGGGCCATATTTCAAGTGAATACACCTAGAAAAGGTAACCACGGAGGCTTTATAAGTTTGGCCAAACAATTTGTACATAGGTGCTGCGGACGATCTGGGCAGACTTCATTTTTCCTTTAAATAAAACAAAAAGGTATGTAATGCCATTTGATGAGGAGTTGCTGTTTTCCCCCAATACATGAAGTATTTCCTTGTTATTTTTCCTTCTGATCCCGCCTCCTGTTCTATTTACATTTTATACAGCTACAGAATGGGGGATAACCCATATTGTTTCAAAGGTTGCGGATGGAGAGAGCGGCCAGACCGGCTGTCGAAGAGCCGTGCCGAGACCTGTTTAGGAAAATAACTCTGTAATCTCAATATCTACTTAGAATGCAGCAGGGATCTTTCCAGGGAGAAGGAATGCATCAAAAATGAAAAAAAAAAAAAAGAATAAAGAAAAAAAGAAAGAAAAGAAACAGATTTTACTTTTAGCTCATCTTCAGATTTGCAAGGGACAATAAGTGAGATTCATTAGGCCATTTGTTTCTGTCATCTGCCATGATTCAAAATGAAATACTAAATGTTTCATGGACTCAGAAAAAGAGTAGAATTTGTCTTTGTGTTGGCTGTGCAAAGACGGTGTGGCTTACAGCCCCCACACAAGAGGCCTGACGGATGAAAGGGGGAAGGGTGGTGCCATCTGAATGATGATGGGCTAATATCATCACCCTCTTGTCAGCTGTAATAGGCTTTTCCTCACAGAAATAATTCATAAAACCGCTACATATATTCTATCCCTGACAGGCCCTATCTATCCTCCAACCCAGCAGGCTCACAACTAATAAGAAAATATGTGGTTCAGGAACCCTGAAAAATTAAACAGGTAGTTTATGAACAATTTGTTTCATGGGGATGTTTATTATGTTTATTAAATATTGAGCCTTTAATGTTTTCCCAGTGCAGATGATATCATAAAAATGCTGACTTAAGCCTCGGATGTATTCTTAGAAAATGACATTTTACACCACGAGTAGTACATAGTAAATAACTAAATGATAGCAGCTTATGTGTGTGTACAGAGACAGGGGGTAGAAAATGTAATTTATTATGTATTTTTATGTACATGTGCGTGTGAGAAGCGTCCTTCCTGATCCTTGTGGATCATGTTCAAGCTCTCATTGTAGGCTTAGGTTTAAAAGTAAGTTAGGGAATACCATTATTTTAGCCCTTGTCTTGGGGAAGGTCAGCCTGGGGTTTGTTTTATTGCTTGTACTAAAGGAGAAACCTTGAGTTCAGTGTCTGAGGCATCAAGAGTACACACACTAATAATAAACTTAATCAGGAGTGTTACTTTGTAAGTACAATTTTTATATAAATCCTTTATCTGGGTTTCCTCTGGAGACCAATGTATGTGAGCATATAAGGGTAAAATGGCTCCCGGTAATGTGATGTCCTTTATTTGGAAAGTATCAAATTAGATACAGAGACTGTTCTGCAGAGAGCAAGCAGAGAAAGCGCATGAAGCATGTTCTTCCCGTGCCCATACCTTGCACATTACTAGCTTGGCTGTCATAATATATTTAATCAGCGTGACAGTAAATGATCTTCTGCTGTAGACAAGCAAGTGGAAGATTATCTGCATCTTACAGGGTTAATGGCCCTTCCATAATAAACAATGCCCACAGTATGAAAATAAGGCAATAATTCATATACATATTTCAGAAGGCACATGCCCAAGGTGATTTACAAAGGAAGTTGGATCAAACCTGTGGTTAAATGCTACAGCATTCCAGGCCACGGCTTTACTGATGTCGGAGGGACATCTTAATTTACTATACAGTCCCAGAGAGAAACAGACACACGAGTGTTTTGTAATGAATACATCCTCAGAGGGTTTCAGTGAGGGTTTAAGTGCATGTGATGTAAAAATTCAGATGAACTAGAAAATACCAGCATGAAGAGATTAAACGCAGAGTCTGTTTGAAGAGTGGTTACCGGTGAATCAGCTTCAAACTAGGGGAGTTCTTTTGGGGGCCACTCATGGACTATTATTGTCTAATATTTTTATAAATATCCAAAATGATGCAACAGAGAGAAACCGATCCCAAGCTTGAGGATAATCCTGAAAGCTAGCCTCCCAAGTAAGGGTGACTTTTGCAACTTGTGAGGCATGGTTAGAAGTAAACAGAAGGAGATGAATAAAGGGGAGGTCCCTTTGGGTAAGAAAGCTCGGCTTACACATATGAGATTCAGGATGCCTTCATTTCTGCAGGTGTGGCAAAAGCTTTCATTGTGGATAACAAGCCAGTTGATAACAAAACAGAATGAGCGTCTCAAACTCAAGAAAGATTCTGCAACGATGACAATAGTCTGGCACAGGGGATATAACGCAGTCTTTGTGTTCAGGACTACTCAGTTTCTGAGTTGTTTTCCATCCAGCTTCTGTGTAGGGTGCAGTGTTGTGGAGAATTTGAAGGGAAAAGGTTAAGGGATTCAAATGCGTAGCTGCAGAAGAGAATGGTGAAGCTGAATAGTCATCTTTACCTCTAAAGGGGTTCTCGTCTGGATATGGGAACAAACTGTTTTCCCTCTCCCCCAGTTAACTGGTACAGCAGGATGATGTGAGGATAAATGCATAGTTTTTTTAAAGTGATCATTAAGTGTCAGATTAGCATGAGAAGTATATTCTGTGCATGAGATTTAAAAACTAAGTTTCATCTTCCTTTGTTAAGAATAAACTGGAAGCAGCCTGTCCTTAAGAGAAGGAAGTCAGTTGTTTAACTCTCATGGTTCCTTCCCCGTTTAAGAACCTGTGAATATATGCATGGCCAAGTTTTATCCCTAAGAACAGTTTCTAATGTTTCCATTGAGACCATATTTAATAATTATCTGGCCAATCTGAGCCTTCTTTGAAGCTTAATTCCCAGTACAAAAACAAATGTAATTCTTTCCCAAATACCTTTTCTGGGTGGTAGGCTGTTTTCTAATAAAGTTTTAAAATATGCACTTAAACTTGACCCATTTTGAATTTGATGTTTTGGCACAGCCTTCTTAAATTACATTTTTAAAAGCATTTATTGGGGTAACAATGATTAATAAAATTATATAGGTTTAAAGTATACAACTGTATAGTATATCATCTGTATATTCTATTGTGTGCTCACCACCCAAAGTCAAATGTCCTTCTTGCACCATATTTTTGACCCCCTTTACCCTTTATCTCCTCCCTCCCACCCTCTTTCCTCTGGTCACCACCATACTGGTGTTGGTGGCTATGAGTGTGCGTTTGCTTTTTGTTTGCTCATTTGTTGTTTTCAGGTTTAGATCCCACATGTGAGTGAAATCACATGGTTCTTGACTTTTCCCTGGCACGGACTTCCCTGAAGTCCTAGAGCCGATACCCACCAGAGTGGGCCACCCTGCCCATCCTGCCTGCGGCTTTCTGTGCAGTCAGAATTTGCTTACGAAGGCAATCACCCCAAATAGTTCTGTGCACAGAAGAGACAGAATGGAGGGCAGTCTGTGGAGAGAAAAAGTTTACTCTGGGTCATTAAAGAACCATGAACATCCTGAACAGCACTGGGCTGGGTCTGGTCTCAGCGGCACATACGGTACTGCCAGTCTCAGATATCCCCTTTCGGAGGAGGGCGTTGGTGGCAATTAATTACTCATGGAAGGCATATACAGATGGAGCCTATGTTTGGAAACAGAAAAGAAGTTAGATTTAATTGGCTTTAGCACAATCAGGAAGGTGGCATTTATTGAATTATGACTTTTTGGGAATGGAGCCTTGATTAGTGTTTTATTGCATTTTTAATATTAATAATATAATTAATAACACATACAGCATGCGTAAGTGAAATAAGCTTCTTGGATGTGACATTAGTCTATTGAGTGTTATTTTTAGAAACATGTGAAGTGTGTTCTTTTGACAATCAAAAAATTCTCAATTATATATATAAAAAAGAAGTGTTTCTTACCCTTGGGTGTCAGTCACATTGATTACTTCATAGTTTTCCTTTATCAAACCAGGACCTGACGCACCCCTGGTGCAGTGTGTATTAGTGGGTGAAACAATTCATTAAAACCCAATTTATTTTCTATTTTAGTCTACTTTTTGGCTTTGAAGTTTAAATGTTTGTTATTAAGTGCCCTTGTATCTTTTACTTGGTAATAACTGGGATTTCTTAAAAGGAAAAAGAAAAAAATATGGCATTTAAACAAAAAGTACAGAAAATAAAATATCCTAATTATATGGGACTTTTAAGATGTACTGAATTCTCAAATACTGCTTTGACTTTTATAGAAATACTTGCCTAGAAAATACCGTATTATCATATTAATAAAATAATTGCACTTAACTCTGATTATTTACATAATTTTTTCTTGGTTTGTATATTGTAAATAAAATCCTTAAAAGGAAGTTTCCCGAGTATTCTACCCTATGGTTTTACAGGATGACTATTTGCTCCCAATTCAAGAGAATATACTGCATTACGATTTGCATTTAAATAATCTTCATTTACACTGATCGGAACATCCCCGAAGTGCCACACAGAGGAAACAAAATGAATGTTCCTGACTGCCATGCTGTATTAAAAAAATCTGTCTTATATTCCACATGTACCAAGCAGTCTTTCTGCAGTTTCACACAATAGCAGCAGGATTAGAAATGCTTTGCTGTTGCATCAAACATTCACAAATAGAAGGAAAGCAACACCCTGTGTTCCTACGGATGTTTATAAACTGATGTGCTTGTGTACTGTCCCAGCGGGAGCTGCCTGGTCTTGCCACACTTGCCAGGGTCACACACTGACTTGCTATGCAGTCTTGAGAATGCTGTTTATTCTTAACTTCTCCACCTTCGCAAATAAGATGCTGAAATGTTAGACCCCAGAGTTAAGTGGAAAGCCTACCAAGCTCAGAGGATGAGCAAGAAGCTGGAAAGGCCAACCATAAATCCACAACACCAAGGCTTGGAGGGAGGGTTATTTTACAGAGAACTGGTTTTCCGCTCTTCTTCCCTTGAATTTGTTGTTATTTTTTTTCATCATATGAAAATAATTTTTTAAAAAATCTTTGGAAGAGTATACTAGACACTTTTTCAGCATATCAAACATTTCTTAAATACCTGTTGGTTGTATATATCCCTATTCAAAATATAAATATTATATACATAAAAATGGATTTGCCCTAAAAGCCATGAAAAAAAACAGAACATCAAAGCAATCATACAGTCAGTTGATATGGGGCACCCCAGAAGCAGGTACAGGAGAAACCTCTCCAGACTATGAGTCAGGAGACCTAGCCCTCATTCTTACTGTAGCAGGAGTTGACTGTATAAGCATCAGCTTATCACTTCCTTCTCTCATGCTCAATTTTCTCATTTGCAACATGAAGAAGTTCAACTTTTTTCTTGACCTCCATGGGCCCTTCATATCTAATATTCTATTATCATATTCCGTAGCATTGAGGAGAAGTACTGGATCCTTAACAAAGAGAAGGAAAAATTCTAACTCAGAAATGTAAGGGTGTATCAAACATCTATTCCAAACAATAGAACAGGGTCTCTTCACCAAAAATTATTCCTCTGAAGATCAACTCAAAGACCTAATGGGAGACTAGGAAGTAGGGAGATGCAATTGTTTCCTTTTCTTTTTTCAGAAGCAGGGAGTCAGTTCTCAAGTAGGAAGGAAATCCAGTCACCGTTTGCTGTGCTGTAGTCCTCTGCAGAATGAGCTCCGCCTGGCACTGGGGCTTTGGGCATTCTGCCTGCTGGCCCTGCCCCTTCATGCAGGGCTTGGTTAGTGCTGAGGAGACACCTCAGCTGACCCTTGATTCAGTCTTTAAAAATTAAACAGGAGAAAGAAACATGCAGAGTGGGTGAAGTCACACCTCAACCTGTAGCTGTATTTGTCATTTGATACTACACATAAAAAATTACAGCCGAATATTAACAGGTATGTGTTGAATTATATGAGTCTGTAAATATAATCACCAGTTAGTGTTTGCTAACTGCCCTGTTGACTGTTTTTGTTTAATTAGTTGTGGGACTGTCTTCAAAGTTTACCAATTGGAAGTAGCTACATTTTGTAAAGTTCAATGAACTTGCACCGGGAAACAGTCCATTATACAAGAAATTTTATATGAATGCATTCAAACTGAATTACTCTTTGTTACTTTAAGCTGAGGACAAGTATTTTATTCAAAGAGGTACTAGTTTGGCAGGAGCTGTGTTTTCCTAATGTACTTCCATTTTTTTTTTTTTTGCAGAAAAACAAAGATACAGTGTCTAATAACAGTATGGACTTAGCTATGAAAGAAGTCCGTGATAGGAAGCTACCATTGTAGCAGCTGGTAGAGATGGGCAGCAAACAACCTAAAGCTGAGAAAACACCCAAACCTGTGGTGGCTAAGAAGCCAGTTGCAAAGCAGCAATTAAAGACCGAGATTTTATGTGCTATTCCTCCAGCCCCATGTTCTCTTCACTCTTGTACAGAACATATAACGACAATAAAGACTTCTGATGGAAACAAGGCATTGATGATTCTTATAGTAATTATACTCAAAACAAAAATATCATGAACACATACACAAAGTCAAGAAAATAAAACCAGGTGAACATGAGCACATATTTGTGGGTAGAAATACAAAGGTAATGCAAAATTGCATTATCAGTGTATGATTTGACATGTAACTTATAATGTAACTCATTACTTTTACAAGTAAGTCTTTAGAAGTGTTGAGAAGAGATTGTCCACCTGGAGCTGGTATTTTATTCACAGGAAAGGAAGGGCGTATGTGTTTATTATGCATGCAGCTACTTAAGTAAGGCTTTCTATGTAAAATATTTTTAATTTGTGCTGGAACATGTAACGATATATTTTTACATTTAAACTAAAAATTTCTGTATTTCAGGGTGGCTCTAAGTGCCTTGGTAAAGTGCTGCCTTTTGTTGGAGTTTGTTAAATTGTCTTGGAGGTAAATCCAGTTTCCTTTTGACATCTTGTTGGGAAACTGGGGAGTGGGAAACAGATGTTTGGAAAAGGAGAGGAATCCATACTTTTGGTTCAGGAGAAACTTGCATTCATTAAAACTTACTTTCCAGGTGTGACTTTTCAGGCTACACACTGGCTTAGTAGATTTGTATCTGGAGAAAGATGGAAAAGAGAAATGAATGACTTCTATAGGACTTGGCCGTGGTGTACAAACATAGCATATATATTCCTGCCAGCAATCTCTCCTTTGTAAATAATGTTAATGTTACCGAACAAGAGGTCCAAGGGAGGAGCAATACAATATTCGGCCCACCCAGGGATGCCCAAAACTGCTATACAACAGGGGCCCCTCCCAAAAACAAAATAGTAAAATCTTCTGGGCTCTTCTGTCCGCTGCCAATTGGAAAGACATCTCTCAATGCCAGAGATTTGTGAAAAGGAAACAAAATGTTTATTTAATGCTATTCAGGCCTAACGCCACCACTAAAATAGCAAAGTCCTTTAGGTTGTACACCTACACCCACACAGCACTCCCTTCTCCCACTGTCCCAACTCTGGGTACCGTAAATCAGGAAAAGAGCACACGTCTGTGTTGCAGGCCGCTGGCACCGTCAGCTGTGTCACTGTGCAGGATGTTGAGTTAATCCAAAACATTGTGGTACCCTCTCATGGTCCACTGGCAAGAGTCCTTTGTACCCAGTTCCAGTCAAAGTCTCTCCTGCTTTCCAGGCCATGCGGCCAAAGGGGGCATCCCAAAGCCGCGTGGGCCTCTTCTACCAAAGCTGCAGGAGTCCGCACTCCACCAAAAGCATGTGGCTTTCTTCTTCACCTGGCTGCAGGGATCTCCATTCTGGCAAAGCTGCGTGGTTTTTCCCTTTCACCTGGGAAAGAAGGGGTCCGCACCCTGCCAAAACCACGTGGCTTCCTCTTTCACCTCACCAAGAGGGAGTCCTCACTCTGCTGAAACCGCGTGGCTCTCTCTTCATCTGGCCAAGCGGGGACCCTTCATGTCCTGGAGCCAGTCTTTTCCAAGCTCTCACCCAGGCGCTCTCACTCCGGAGCGCAGCCGCTATTTACATTCTGAGTCCAAGCCCTTGTCACTCAGGAGAGCAGCCCCTAGTTCCATCCTGAGTCCCCAAGCCCTTCTCCCTGACTCCAAACTTGGCCACTGCTATTTAACATATCTATGAAACCAGTTAAAGGTTATAGATATGTTAAATAATCATTCCAGAGGTTAGCTCCAAAACTGTTGCTATGCAAAACAGCTCTCAATGGCCTGGCTCCATTTGTTTCTTCCCCCTGGGTGGGGAAGTGAGGACATCTTATATGTCTCTCCAATATTCCTATACACTTTGAATTCTGGACACCACTCCAAATCTTTTTTTGGGGTGGCCCCCCTGGCTGCACCCTGTATCATTAAGACTGATTTCCAGTATCTTACTGCTGGACCAAATTTGGAGACTGTTCTTATTATATATTTTGTTTGTTTATTGATTAAAAAATTTGATTTAAGTTTTTTCTAAAGTAAAAATAGAGTCAAGTGGACTTGGAAGAAGTTTCACTGCCTCTGTGATGGAAATGAAGGCACATCGCCGCCAGTACAACTACTCGAGGGATCCGATTACCTGTCCCCTCTGGTCCCAGAAGTTTGTTTTATTGAGAGGTTTTTCTGGCCTCAAAATCTACTCCCTCCGTCCCATGATTCTGCTTCCCTTTGGGGAGCTGTGTTAGCTTGTCTCCAGCTGCTCAGCAAAGCAGCATCACATCTCTGACCCCAGGAAGGGAATGACACCAACTTTTTTTAAAAAGTGTTTCCTGTCAATGTTTTATAACTTTTGAAGCCTGAAAAAAGTTGTCTGCACATCATACATTGCAAATACCTGATAAACAATTGGGCACACAGACTCTGAGGGAAAAAGAAATTAAACCTGTGCCTGAGGAGGAATAAGCTACAGAGGATTTTATTATTTCCATATGTTATTTTGAATATATTATTCTGAACAGCATTTAACACCTTAATGGTGGTGAACTAAGTTAAAACGACAATATCCCCTCTCCTAAGTTATGTCTTCTTGTGGGTGTTGTAGGGTATAGGTGGTGGGCAGAAAACTTGGAGGTTTTGATCTTGCATATGAAACATTTCGAGTTGTTAAATTTTTACATGTCTGATTTGTTGCTTGCTGGGTAACAAACCATGAAGGTTGATTACGGTTATATTTCCAGAATAGGCATTTTCATTGACTTACAAAATTTACGTATTTATAAGGCTGTGTTATCTTTTTTAAAGCATTTTACATTTGTATTTTTCTTAACCTTCCAATTTCCCAACTGCTATTTTAGATCAGTTGGCACTTGACATAATTTACAGAGGAGGAAGGTTAAAGGACTTAATCCAAGTTGGAAGTGATGTCATCACCAGAAGCCGAATGCTGCCTCTTAAGCCGAATGCTGCCTCTTCTCGTTCGCAGTAGAACCAGAGTAGACACAGATTTCACTTGAGTTGGAAGCCGATGATCTTGCTTGAACTTGTTTCATCTTTAAGTTCTAGAAAACTAGGACCTTTGGCTTCAGATGGACACAAAAATGGAAACTGGCTTTTCTGTACAGGATAGTCAAGTAATTGACTCTCTATTCTTTATTCTCATATTTGTCGTTGTTTTGTTTTTGTTTTTCCAGATGATGATGCTAGGCTTCATTAAAAATATATGACTCCTACTGTAGTTGGAAAAAAATTAAATAAAAAATTAAAAAAACAAAAAAACAAAGCATATATGTAACATATAAAAATAAATAATTAATTAATTAAAATATATGATTCCTAAATCAGAGTTAGACCCAGATGCAATGGTATCCCCACTTCCCCCTTTCTTTGTAGTTGAGGGCCTCTGGGTGGTTTCTCTTTCCTTCTAACACTCTATGCTCGTTCCTGGCTGGTCTGATGGTAGTGGGTTATCAGAACTCAACTAAAGTTAGTGTCACTTTATGCTTGTTCCTGTTTCTGCCTATCAAAACTGACTTTGAGGAAATAAATTGGTAACATTTTCTGACATTCTAAGAGTTCAGGTTATGTTTTAAACACACACATAGATTTAAAACTATGTTTATTGTGATTTTATTATTTTTAAATTTGGGTAGCAACTCATTAATGGGTCATGAAATCAATTTTGATGGCAGAAACCACTATTTCTGATGAATGAAATATAATAAAGAGCATATTAAGTTGGCTTAAAATTGAAATAAATGCAGCCTATGTAAAAACAGTAAATATTAATTTCTGAAGACTTTCTTTCAGGTGTGTGTGTTCACCCTAAAAGTTGGATATTTTTTAATTGCACGTGATGGTCAAAACTGTTTGAAGAACAGTGGCCTGGGCAATATTGAACAAAAGCTCATCATGGTATGTCTGTGTCATGTTCTTTGGGGTGTTTTAACAATGTCTCTATTCCTGATGGGAGGATGACTTATTTCACATGTGTCCTTTTTTACCCATGTCACCATACGTCCAGAGTTAACCTTTAATTCAAAGGTATCACTTCACTGATGGATGTATATAAAAAGTGCTTTGCTTCAACATCATTTGTCACTAGGGAATTACAAATTAAAAGAACAGTGAGATGCCCCTACACATATATTAGAACAGCTGAAATCTGAAACGCTGACCACACTGAACACTGGTGAGGATGTGGAGCAGCAGGAGCTCTGACTCATCGCTGATGGGAATGCACAATGGTACCACCACTTTGGAAGACGGTTTGGCTGCTCCAGGCTCTATCAGCTGTCGAGTACAAAGCAACCAAACCTTTGTATTCAAGAGCATATCCTTAAATCAAAGAGCTGGAAATCTTTCTCTATGCTTCTCTTCCTCCTAAGGAAGTAAAATGAAACAGAAGGCATGGGAGGAAGAGGTGAGGAAGAAACAGCGATAAACCCAGACCTTTTAGCAAAGCAATCAGAAGCTGGAGATGACAGAGAAGAGAAGTAAATACAGAAAATGGGAGCAGTTGCAGACCAGTGAGGGAGTTCGCGTGGACTTTGTGGTGGAAAGCCCAAGCCCAAATGCTGACATTGTTGTGGAATCTGCAGACTTGTCTCCAGATAATTATAGCAGATTCACACAAATCTATTTGCAGCCCCTATAATTGAGAGTGAGTGACAGGGAGCTCTTATCTTGTCTTGGTTGCTTCAGGCACCACTCCCTTGGCCAAACTACCCCGCCCCTGATGTGATACATCCCATGGTCTGGTCAGGAAAACAATATTGTCTCAAATGCACCCCTACCCCAAGGCACAGCCTCACACCCTCAACCCTCCAGCCAAAGCATTACTGGGGGTCAGAAGGAAGCTCTTTGGATTGGCCAAATCAGTCCTTGAGAAAGCAGTGAAAGAAAAACTGGTACTTCACCTGTCAAATAAGACACACTCTTTGTGGTCCAGTTGCACTTATACAAATTAGGTATTTCATGAATTTTTCTGAGGGTCATTTCTGATTATCTGTGTTATTGATCCTAGATTACTGGATTGCTGGGCAGGGACGAAGGCTACATTGCTGGCGGACACTAACCTTGTCCCTCTGTGTTCATGAAGGATGTCAGCTAAGGCTTTGAACTCTGTCATGATTGGCAACCACAAAAACCTCCCTCTCCCTCCCCCACAACTGTTTATTTACATTGACATTATTTTTCCTGCCTCCAGAGGTGATGCCATTGGAATTCACTCTCCTGGTGCATCATTTTCACATGTGCATCTCAAATAAACAGACAATCCCAAATGAAGGTGACCCCCAAATTATGTTTTCATTGTTAGCCCTATAATAATTTCCAAATATGTCCATTCTCCCCCACCGTAGCTGCTATTGCTGTAATCCCTCCATCATCCCATTTGCATGCCTTTATTGTGTAGTCTACCTTCATGAGGGCAATGTGTCAGGAAGCATCCCGTCTGTAAGTGACTAGTGTTAAAATCATCCTCAACAAATCGGCAATGCAATCGGCTCAGAGCCATGCTAATAATGCCATCCTGTCAGTTTCCACTCTTTTGATAAACACTCCTTCCCAGCGAAGGATGTGGGGAAGTTATGTAATCATTTGGAAATATGTCAACATAGCCGTGGGGTTGGGGCAATTAAGCCTGTTCTTCTTACATAAAATGTAGAATGGGGTCAGAAAAGTGGATACTTATACCCAATTTAGTGACGGTGTCTGGAGCCAATACATTTGTTTAATGTCTCCTCGTTTGTGTACTAGTAGGATTCCTCCAGGGACCAGTGGCAGAAGGTGGGGAGAGGGAAGTTGAGAACGGCTCAACCAGATAAAAAACTGAATAGAGGATAGAAAGTGTGTGTTTGCATGTGTGTGTCGGGGGCAAGGGTGATGCGATTTCCTTTCTGTTCACCTTCCTATGATTCAAAACGCCCCCACCCCCTATTGCCCTCCTGGACAAACATCCTGCCAAGCTGCCGGGGCTTCCTCCACAGGTAGTGGACACCTGACGTGTGCAGCAAGCCAGGGATGCCTCGCTTGGCTGGAGATCTGACACTTGTCCGTGACGAGCGGTGACAAGGTTTCTGCCTCTTTTAGTGCCAACTCTCACAAAATGCAGGAGATTCCCAGTATGTTTACACAACATGGTGCGCATTTCATAACAACACCTCCTCCCTTCCCAACCCTCCATTGACACAGTATTATGCTTTGCTCATTTTAGTTTAAGTTTTCAAAGTGTCCCTTTTTTTCCTGGTCATTCTTTACACACACACACACACACACACACACACACACACATCTGGGGTCCATCATTTCTTTGAAGGCAAGGAAAGTCAAGTTAGCATTTTCAATCTTACCAGGTCAGTGACTCAAAGACTTACAAATCTGGGTGGGTTGGCAGCTTGTAAGAAATGACAGCACAGTTGGGTTGATGCTGTACCTCACCAATGACCACAAAGCAATTGGAATCCAATTCTATCAGACCCATCGCTGGGTGCTGGGATGTGTGGTAAATGCATCCTAGTGTTTGTGGTTTGGGAGGTCTATTTTAGCTTCCTGTGGTGGTTTTTTGGCCTATATTTTGAAGCCTGTTCCTGGCTGGGACCATGTTTCCCCAGCTTTCTCAACCCAGTGCAGCTGCTTCTGTGGTGGGTAATTGGAGAGGAGGTGGATTTCTGGGAATGCATGCAGTGTTTAGTTCTGCATCCTAGTGGTTGTGGTCATTACTGTTTCGGATGCGGAGTGCCAGCCCTTGAAGGAAGCTGTCAGGGATTTGGCTGGAGGAGCTGTGACTCCACACCTTCTCTGGGAGCCCTGCTGTCTGGAGATGGAGAGTGGTGGGAAGCGGCAGGAGGTGGGAAGGAGGGCGAGTGCAGCACAGACCAGAATGGGGAAGTAGGGTGGAAGGGAGGGTAAAGAACATTGCTGTTCAGATGTTTCCTTTCCTTCCTCCCTGCTCTTCTTTTGCCCTCTGCACACTCCTTTTTCCTCCAAAATCTTGTTTCTGATCTCATCTGGAATCGGCTGTTGACCTGCTTCTCTATTGTTATAACCACACTAATGTCTTCCAGGTGTTTCCCACTGTAAGACTGAGAATAACATGATGGGTAAAAGAGGAAACGGTGAGGGGTCCACAATAAGCCTTGGAGTCAAAAGTGGAGTTTGGTGAAACAGCAATCTATAGGCAGAGAAAAGAGAAAGTGGTGTGAGCCTCTGCTTGCATCAGTGCCCACAGTCCATGGGCACACTGTAGGACCGGCACTTGCTGAGACCAATAATTGTAATGTCAGCTTTCCCTCCAGGTACCCTCTCTTGCTGAGGTTTAAAAAAACTGTACTCAGAATGCCAGCTAGTATTTGAAAATACCCAGCCACAATTTCCTGCGTGCAGTACAAGAATAAACTAAGAGCCAGTCTTTGCAAGCTCTGCAAATGTAGTTGTAGAGTTTAATCTTTAAACCCAAGACTTTCTTCATAAGGACAGTCATCTTCATCACACAGTGACAAAGGCAAAACGACAATTTGTGAGCATTTATTTCAAGCAACAAGTACATCCCAATTTAGTAGTCTTGTGGAGTCATGGCACAAGAGGATATTAGTCCATGAGGGACAGATTCCAAAGCAGAGAGCAGAAACAAAAGACTTGTTTAATGGTATTAGTGGACTAGGGACTCCAGTTAATTTGGATTATTGATGGCACTTGCTATGTTGTTGAACTTTATGGTAATTATAATTTCTGAGATAAAATCTATTATAGCATATGAGATGTATTATGATGCATTATATATATGTATTATGATGTATTATATATATATATATATGTACATATACATATATATACATATATATAATGCCATGATGTGCACATTTGTGTGATTTATAGAAAAAAACTCATTCACTCTTCATGACACTCCAAAGTAGGTAGGTTCAGGAGAGCTGCTACTTGTGGACCATAAAAGAGGGAAAATGTCTAAGACCACCATTTGGAGATTAAATGACAGCATTAAGGGATAGACTTGTTATTTCAGAAGGAGTCCACCAATATTTAAAAATCAGTCTGTACAGATTACCTAGGGAACTGCTTAGCTAAGGTGTTGCTGGAACCAGCAGAAGCATCTGGCTGCCTCACATCCATTCCCTGTAACGATTTCCTCTGCCAGAGAGAACCCTTGGCTCCTCCCACCCTCCCCCGGCCCGTCCTTGTTTTCCAGTGTGGTTTAGCTTTTCATGAATTCAAGATGACATTTTGACCAAAAAAGGTGTGTTTTCTCCCTAAAAGGTGCTCTCAGTGTTTTATAATTATAATTGGCATACTGACTTCTGCATCACTGTTGTTTTCAGCTATGTAATGAGGTCATCTTGGTTAAAAGTCATTCAGATTCATATAAAGATTTTAAAAGGCATCTCTCAAATGAAAACAACATCATTTCATGAGTCCTTTGTTTGCCGTAATGCCTGAGTCAGAGACGGAGTGAGTTTTTGACTATTTATCTTCATCATTGTACTTTATTCAAATTGAAAGAGCTAAGGAGAAAATAAAAGAAAAACTCTACCAGAAACTGAGTTTCCTACTGTTTTCTGTGTTCTGCTGGTTGAAGGAAAGAATTAGTAAATATCAGATATTAAAAACGAGAGATGCCCAGGGTATATTCTGGAGTCAAAATGAATTCAGCTCAGTCTCCTGCGCCTGCACATTGAGAACTTTGCTTCTGTGTGTTGAGAATTCATGTTCAGCGTGCTGACTTCAAAACAATGCAGGCCCTTAAACTGAGTAGCAATAAATTTGGCTCTCCTATCCTAACTCCACACCTCTGGACTAACAGATTCTCTCCACATACTTCACAAAACTCACCGAGTGATATCATCTGCTTCCAAATTCCTGCGGCAAGTCTGTTGACACACTTCTTCTCCCCTGGCTGAGTCGTATGTTTGCTGAGAGCCAGTTGTGTTTGCTTCCAAATCTGATTATGTCAGTGGTGCTTGTTCTTGTAATTATATAATTTAATTAAATATTATGTGAACTGATGAACTAAGAATAAGAGAGCTGTTGTTTCTAACTTGAGTGCTTTGAAGGCTCAACAAAACAAGTTGTTAAAAATTTACCATTAAAATATGGGAGAGGAAAACAACCATAAAGGACAGAGAAAAAATAGCTCAGCAACCCATGTTCTTCCCTGAGATTAACGCCCAACTGTCATTAAGATCTTAATTTAGTTCAAATTGACAGTCACAGAGAGTATATTTTTTATTTGTGTGACTGCAGTTCGACTGAGAGTTTTCTTTCACACATCCATTCATTTATGCATTGAAAAAACAAATATTGACAATGTGGTATGCCCTAGGACCTATCCTAGATATAGAATGCAAAGTCACTGGCCTTTAGGGCCTTGTATGTTGTAGGGAAAGATACTTCAACAGATGGCCCTAGTATCAGTGGAGTTTTGAGGGCAAGTGAAATTTGGCCAAGTGAAAGCACTATTTGCGAAAGTCAAAAGTATAAAATAGAGTGCCATTTCAGGTGACCACTAGGTGTAATAAAGCATGAGGTTTCTCCAAATAGTCAGCTTGGTAGTGACCATGAGGTGACGGGTCTATGTGCTGAACTCCGAAGTTTTAACTTTATTCTGAGAGCCATGAAGCGTTGCTGAAGGATTTAAACCAGAGGTACAAGATCAAATTTGTATTTTACATAATTACTTTGTCATCGGTTTGGAGTTTAAAAAACACCAAAGACCAGCTTGTAGAATATTGTCCAGTTGAGAAATGATCAGCCTGTGAGCATTTGAACTAAGGCATTCTTACTAGTTGTGTGTGGCAGGGTGGGGAGACAGAATGATAAATTCTGTTTCTAAAGTGTTATCCCACCAAGATTTAATTCAGCTCAATTATGATCTTCTTAACACACATATAACATAATATTCTATTAAAATTTTTTTAATTGCATTTTTCATTATCATTTAACCTCCTTATCACCCCCACACTGTTGTCCATGTCCATGAGTCCTGTTTCCTTTTTGCTCAATCCCTCCGCCCCTACCTCCAACCCTCCACCTTAGCCATCAGCCTGCTCTCTATCTATGAGTCTGTCTCTATTTTGCTTGTTAGTTCAGTTTGTTCATTAGATTCCATATAAGAGTGAATCAAATGGTATTTGTCTTTCTCTGACTGGCTTATTTCACTTGCATAATGTTCTCTAGGTCCATCCATGCTGTCCCAAAGGGTAAAATTTTCTTTTTTATGGCCGAGTAGTATTTCACTGTGTAAATGTTTTATTAAAATAATGGAGGTTTGATATTCAAGAATGTTATGCTTGGATTTTAGAATATCATGGTAAGAAACAATTAATAAAATTATTCCAGTAACATTTAATAAATAAATTACTACATATAAATAGCAATATGCTTCTAATTTAGAAGAACAGTTAATGCCTTAAAATGTGGTTCTTCTAGTTAGTGTAATAGAAATGGCCTTTAATATAAATAATTTTAAACTTTGTTTTCCTTGGTAATAAGAGTATCCATCAGTTCATTTTAGAAGTTGGTTTCATTGTGGACTGGGCCACTGCACTTCCATATTATTCTAAACATGCTATTGCCTAAAGTTAGAATGGATGTCTATCTACTGAAGCTCCAAACTGAATTTGTTAGAAAATATCAAAAGCTGGGCTTGGAAAAAGAATCCATGAAAGCCAATGCAGACTTGGGGGCAGTGGTCTCCACTCTAGACGTTCTCAAATAGAACAAGCCCCAGAGCAAAACAAAACATACCATTCCACCAACCTGAAAACACGATTTTCTTATACTCATATATATATTAAGTAAAACTGCTTAACATCCTCTCCTGTGATAGAGAAAACCTTGTTATGCTGAAAACCCCATCATCAAGGGTATTTTAAGACCAGGTGGCAGAACATATTGTTATATGTTGAGTGATTTCTGGGTCATTATGTCTGCAAGGATTTTCAATGTAAAATATAAAATCATACTTCTGCTTTAAAGGTGGATATTTGAATTTACTTGGAAAATAATGTGATTGAAGTATGAGTCTGAACAATGTCTCATCAGGCAACGGATATAAAAGCTCAACTATTATTTGCAATTAAGTCTGCCACCAGCATCTTTACCCCTCTTACCTTCTTACTTTGTTAGCTAAATGTGTGTTGTACAGCTGAAAGCTTTGCACGTCAACAAATGATGCACTTTTCATTTTTCAAAGCTTTAAAAAAAACTTAATTTTTCAGTTCTAAAATGAGATTGTCAGGATGTCCAGCTACATAAGATCAGCATTAAATAATTTGTGAGCAACGTAGCTTAGAAAGTGGCAAAAAAAAACCCACCTCAGACTCCCTGTATTCTTCTCTTTATTCATGACACTGGCTGCAGGTAATTTAGAGGTGGCAGCACTCCATTTATTGGACAATTATGTCATCTTATTTTCCTATTGGCACAAAGCTGCCATGAAGCATGCTTCATATATGCCTGAAGAGTTTACCTTGGATGAATATTTGCATTAAATAAATGAAAATTCACCTCTATCCACAGATAGCATGCAGAGACACAAAAGTGTTCCCTGCTATTAGAAATGGGCTAGTACAGACTATAAAAATTGTAAATGAATTTTTGGCTGATTTGTTCCATTTATATAAAGTAGCTTGAACATGCAGCTTTATGAAAATGTGTTTATTTAACCAGAAACCACAAATATTTTTAAGCATATACTTTCCTATTTAACTTTTAATTCTAAGATTTCTTTTTATGAATGTTCATAGTGATTTTATTGAACTGTAAGCTAAAATAAATATACCAGTGGGATTTTGTAGGGGTTTTTTTCAGCAAAGTGTTTAGTTGGGATAGAGCAAAAGTTTTAGAGCTATGATTGACAGATGGCTGAAATAAAATGTCTGCAAAAGCGGAGAGCACAGATTCAGGACCGCTCTGCTCTGCATACTTACCAGTCCAAGTCCATGTCGACTCTAATGGACAATGAAAAGCTTCCATATTAATCACATATATTTACTCTGATTAAGGATTCCCACCTGACCATAACTATCTTTATTTGCAACCTTAGCAAAAGAAAACTGGATCCTTTATTAGGTCATTGCATTACTATTTTGAAATGCTACAAAACCAAATCAAATTGGCAATCTCCATTGTGAACATTGGTGATTGCACTCTTACTCACAAAAGCACGGCAATATACACATAGCCATCCATATAATATAATAATTAGTGTTTTAAAATAGAAATTAAATAACAGCTGAGGGAAAAAGATGCATTCAGAGAAATGAAGTCGGAGTACGGATCTATTTTGGTTATCCTGTCGGTAATTCATGCTGGATAATCATGAGCCCAGCAGTTAATGACCTCTACTCTGATACATTAAGTCAAACCAAAGATAATGGTGTCCTGGGTAAATTAACAAACCCAGTGGTAAACTTACTTCCAGTTCAGCAGGAGACAGTGTGCAAATTAGCATTAGTTCTTAATAAGATCAGTGTCCTACAATCCACAGCTCTACCATGTTCATAGTGCTGTCTCTTTCCAGGTGAAAATGTTTTCTCCTGAGAAGCCTGGCACAATACATTCTCTTGACAGAGATTGTTGTCATCCTAATCAGGCCCCCACCTTAAAACTTTCTCTATTTTTCCCACTTTCATGCTGTGAAGGCTGCTGTGAGTTGTTGAGAATGATTATTCATTTGTAAGCTTCTTTAATAACATTTTGTTAGATGTGGAGATTCCCAGCAGAGCCAACCAAGAATTTGATTTTATACTTATAACCATTCTGCAAAAGTTATGGTCAGTGTATGGGCAATCTTGGCTGAATTTACTAAACCCCACTTTATGTGTGTTCATCGAACAGCATTTATATTTTCTTAAATTAACGGACACCCCATGGACAAGTAGGCACCGAGTTATTTCATAGGACACTGGGTGTCTTATGTGGCTGTGTCCACCCTAGGATGTATTTGCAAGGGATAAGACCTGCAGCGAGAGATGAGTCATTTTAAAAATCTGTTTTAAAGCTGTGTTTCACTACAGGGTTTGGAAAATTATATACTTTTAAAAGGAATTATTAAGAAGAAACCTGCAGTACATATAACATTAGTACATACCTGCTATTTTATTTGAATTAAATATATCTGGCTTTTGTAGGATACCTGGTACAAATGATAGATGAGGTGTTAGTGCTTCAAATAAATAACACTCACATGCCTAAACAAGTGTCTCTGTGTGTGCATGCATGAAGTTTTGTGTGTGTATGCATGTGTGTCTATATGAGTATATGACGACCTGCCTTAGAATCGAAACATACAATGATAAAAATCTGAATGCATATTTCGATGAGCTTGGAATGTTTGGGATACAACTTCTCACGCATTATCTGTCAAAAGTTTTGTAAGAAAAAAAGTTAAATACATGGATCTTGTCTAAAGAATCTCTCACTGTAAAATGTTTACCTTTTGTGACACATACTATTATTTCATAATTATGTTAAAATACTCTTAAAGAGTTTTACATGTTAACCAGCTACTAAGAATGCCTTAATAGAGTACTAATTTTTGTTAGAGGTGTCTCGACAATTTGAATTTTATGTGCATGCATTATGTTTTCTTAAAATGGGAAAATTATGCATCTGAAGGAATCTGTCTAGAATAATGGGGTTCTATAGAGGTTACTTTAATCACGTTCTCCAGCAGTTATAGCTGTTTTACATCTTATTTGCAACAAAAGGGAACTCTAATTATCTTCAAAAAGAGCATAAAATGGTGTGTCTTGCTGCTGATGTAATGTTGATTCGAACACTGCGGATTGGAACTGACAACTCAATGCATGCCACACTCCCCAGGAATCAGCCCTGGTGACAGGATAACCACCTTCTCTGACCTAGGAGCCCAAAGAGGGAGTAGATATCTGCCTGTTAAGTAGAAGAAATTTCCAGTTTTTCTTAAAAAAAAAGTGTTCCTGGCTTAAAAAGAATTTATTTACTAATGTTAAAACTTGTTTATGTGATTAAAATTTTAGAAGCCATATAATAGACATTATTTTAGGTATACTTAATATTAGTTCAAATAATGGGAGAAGGGAGTAACTGGAACCTCTGATCCCCTCATATCCCATTTCCTTAATTTTTTTTGGCTGACAGACATAGGTGGGTATATATTTATGCCCAGTACTGGAGTCCTGCATATGTGATTAACATATGCTTGCAGTTTTATTTCCAACTCACAGAGATCTCATTTATAAATACAAATGAGATGCATATAGCCTATTACAAAATATTAAAATTAGAATTGAAAAGAAGATTGCATGTTTTAAGACTGGCTGCAGTAGTCATGTTATACAGTGTTCATAAGATTGAACTGGTCGACTCTGAGCCCCAGATATGAAATTAATCAATGCAGGTCTATAATATACTGCAAATAACCAACCTGTACCACAAGGCTTGATTTAAGGTTTGCATTAAGAGATGGTGAGCCAGTCTAGGAAAGAAGTCATTCTCATCCACACGTGGCATATTCAGATATACAGGACAAACCTCAAAACTAAGGTTGAGCGTGGACAATAAAACCCATACTTTATACTCAGACAGACAATATGCAGCAATGACATGACATCAGATCCTATTGCTTCTATCTGTCTTTACTCCTCTCCTGCCCAGAGTGGGAGACTTGAAAGGGGGGCCAGTGGTAAAGAGCAGAGAGACATTTTCCTGTATTACACACACAATTACACAAAATATATCTTTATTATGACTGCTTAGACCAGAGAGCAAATTTTTGGCAAGCTCTGAATTTTAAACAGATAATACATATTTATGGCTCAACTATTTACAGAGTGGATTAATCTGCTTTTGGAGTTAAATTGGCATTCTCTCTTCCCCTTTGCCTGTTAACTTTCAAGTTTTCAATAATACAATCGAACTCTAAGGAATAATCGTGGGCAGAGAGACAGAAATGGAAAAAGGGAGAGAAGCAAGGAGAGATATATTTCTGCAATTAAGTTGATAAAAATATAAATATGCTCGAATAAATGTTTGTTTTTAAGATTATGTGCACCTTTCACTACACATTATAGTAAATCAAAAGGGTCTATAAATAAAACTAAGCAGATGGTATAATTCAAATGAATTCCTCCATTCATCCAACAAATTTACAATTTCTCATTTCTTTCCGGCTTTATAGAGATATAATTGACATATAACATGGTGTAAGTTTAATGTGTCTAATGTAATAATGTGACATATGTATATATTGCAAAATGTTTAGATAACATCCATCACCTTACATAGTTACAATTTACTTCAACTTCCCCTAAGTCAGCGGGCCCCCTAGAATTTAAGGACATGGCAGTGAATAAGACAAACCAAAAAAGTGACACTCTAGTTGGGGAGATACAGTGTGTAATTAATAGCTGAATTACAATCATGGTAAGGTGAAGAGGAAGTATAGGGCACTGGGATGTAGGGCAAGATATCACTAAGGAAATGACCACAGACTGCGGAGGAATTAACTGCATGAACTGGGTAGGGAGAGAGAAGAGAGTGGTGGTTGTCCGTCTTGATAGCAGTTGTGGAGAGAGTGTGGTAGAGAAAGTGATGCTGTCCCTGGTGTGAAGCCATTCTGCTAGTCCTTGGTGGTGAGAGCAGTAATACTCTTCTCTTTGTTTCAGAGTTCAAGGAGTTCCCTGGATGCTCATTTATGATAGAAAATTGCTCTACCACTGTCCAAACAAGCTAATTTCTTTTTGCTGTTGTTGTTATTATAGACTTTGGAATATGAAAAGACTAAGTCCAATAATTTCTAACTGTGTAGCTTGGGACAATTTACTTGGAGTCTCCACGTTCTCATTTCTAAAATAGAGAGAACACCTATCTTAGCAGGTTATTATGAAGAGAATTATACTGTTCACAAAAGAGTATGATGTATTAGCTTCATACCTGATACTCAGTAGCTACTCAGAAAAACACATTCTAAGTAAATTCAGTTTATTAAGAAAAAGTTTCTGGAAAAGATTTGGAAAAAGTAGAATAAAGTAAATGCACAAAGACATGTGCTGAAGGAAGACACAGCTCCCATGACATCTGCTACCTAAAAATCCTTCACAGAGGAATCACTTTTTTCAGTGCTCACTTCCAAGGCTGCACCATTAAGAATCTATCAGAGTTCAGCCTCTGGAATTTAACTCTTCCAAGCTGAATGCCTTCATTCTGCCTTTGGTTTTGCTTTACCCTCACTGAGTTTGTTCCATGGGGTATTAATACATGTCATATATATAAAAGAAGAAAAAGAGAAAAAAGTTTTTTTGCTATATGAAGCCAAACTGTTCTCAGAAGTATGTATATATGTATGTATGTATGTATGTATGTATTATATTTTATTGTTCATGTTCTTACAGTTGTCCCAGTTTTCCTCTTTTGCGTCCCCCACCCACTCTCCCATCCCCTCAGGCAATCCCACATCATTGTCTATGTCCATGGGTCATGCATATGTGTTCTTTGGCTACTCTATTTCCTATGCCATGCTTTGCATCCCCATGACTATTCTGTAGCTACCTATTTGTAATTCTTAATCCCCTCATCTTTTTTGCTCCTCCTTCCAGCCCCTCCCATCTGGCAACAGTCAAAATGTTCTCTGTATCTATGATTCCATTTCTGTTCTGCTTGTTTATTTTGTGTTTTAGGTCCAATTGTTGATAGATATGTATATGTTGCCCTTTTATGGTTCACATTTTATCTGCTTTCTAAAGAAGACCCTATATTTCATATAATGATGCTTTGGTGGTGATGTACTTCTTCAGCTTTTTCTTGTCTGGGAAGTTTTCATCTGCTCTTTCAACTCTAAATGATAGCTTTGCTGGGTAGAGCAATCATGACTGTAGGTCCCTGCTTTTCATCACTTTCAATATTTCTTGCCAATCACTTCTAGCCTGCAAAGTTTCTTTTGAGAAATCAGCTGACAGTCTTCTGGCCTGCCCGCCCCCCCAATTGTAGGTAACTACCTGCTTTTTCCCTTGCTGCTTTTAAGATTCTTTCTTTGTCTTTAATGTTTGACATTTTGATTATGATGTGTCTTGGAGTGGGCCTTTTTGGGTTCATCTTATTTGGGACATTCTGTGCTTCTTGGACTTGTATGTCTATTTCCTTCACCAAGTTAGGGAAGTTTTATGTCATTTTTTTTCAAATAGGTTTCCAATTTCTTGCTCTCTTTTTTCTCCTTACTGTACTCCTATAACATGAATATTGGTATGCTTGAAGTTGTCCCGGAGGCACCTTACACTGTCTTTATTTTTTTTAGATTCTTTTTTCTTCTTTCTGTTCTGATTGGGTGTTTTTTTTATTCCTTATATTTCAAATCACTGATTGAATTCTTGGCTTCATCTACTTTACCGTTGAGTCCCTGTAAATTGTTCTTTAATTACTGTATCCTTCACTTTTGACTGATTCTTTTTAGTGGTTTCCATGCCCTTTTTTATGCTCTTGTATTTCTAACTAAGTTCACTGAGCATCCTTATAACCTGAGTTTTGAACACGGCATCTCATAGCTTGCTTGTCTCCATTTTTTTTAGTTCTTTTTCTAAAGTTTTGTTCTATTTTTTTATCTGGGCCATTTTTCTTTGTCTCTTTGTTTTGGCAGCCTCCCTGTGTTTGTTTCTATGTGTTAAGTAGAGCTGCTACATCTCCCAGGCATGGTACAGTGATTTAATGTAGTAGGTGTCCTGTAGGGTCAAGTGCAAAAAAAAGAAACCCTGTATTACCCAAGCTGGGTACTCATGGTGCGCTCACTGTGGCTGTGTACACCCTCCTTTTATAGTTGAGACTTGATTGCTGTTGGCATATCAAGGCCAGCCACCACCTGTGTCAGCCACCATGGGGGTAACACAGCATAAGCTACAAAAAGCTACAAAGTGATCTGGAGATGGACGCTACTTGGGCTGTGTTTGAAGGTGCCCAAGCAAACACAAGCTGTGTGCCAACACGAGCTGCTGCCAGTGCCCAGCCTGGGAAACTTCGCAAGAGATATATGAGCAAGAACTTGAGAGTAGAGCCTTCCAGCAAGAACTAGAGAGCAATGTGGCTTATATGGGATTAGGGGCGAGTGGGAGAGTGAGACAAACACTACTGTTTCCTCCACCTCCATTGACTGGTCCATCTTTCCACCCCATCTGAGGCCATTGTGCTCCCCTGGGACAGCCACAACCACTGGAAAGGCATGACCACCTGCAGCAGGACTGAGGCAGGGGTTCTTCTGGTCAAGATGGTAGTGTAGATAAACACAGCTGGCCTCCTCACACAGCCACATCAAAATTACAACTAAACTATAGAACAACCATCAGAATCATCACAAATCAACCATCATTCAGAAACATCATAAATCAAAATTTAAATCCATAAATCATAAATCCAGAAAAGGAACAGTGCCCACAAATCGAAGTCTTCCAACTACAGAATAAAAGGAAATACATCATAATTGGTAAGAGGGTCAGAAATGCAAAACAGACGTGTCCCACATCCATGAGTGGTAGATAAAAATCAGGATGAATACCTTAGGAGTAAAGGGTCCCAGCCCCATACCAGCCCCCAGCCCAGGGTTCCAGTGCCAGGAAGAGAAGTTGCCATAACTTCTGTCTGTAAAAACCAGTGGGGATTGAGGCTGTGGAGGAAACTTCTGGAATCCCTGGAAGTTACTAGACTCACTCCCTCTGAGCTCCAGCATAGAAGCTGCAGCTTGAAAGGCACCAGAGGCATACGGGGAGGAAAATTTTATAATTTTGTGGCACCAACACGAGAGCTGGGGGGGCAGCTTTTTCCCAGACAGAAGTGCTGGCAGGGACCGCTGTTCCCTCTCTGAGCCCTACCCCCACAGAGACACAGAGCCAGCAGGCAGGCAGCATATGAGAGACTCCATCAACCTGCCTCACACAGTTTGCTCCACCTGGTGATTCCCTGAGGCCCTGCCCCACCCAACTTATGGGCCCATTCAAGCTGTTTCTAGTGGCTTTTTCATACAAATGGCTTGTCTTGGTCCTTACTTCAGATTTTCCTAACTTCTCTCAAACAGGCAGCATCTGGCTCCTTAGAACTTTCTAATAAGCAAATGTGCATTGTTTATCCTTCATCCCCGTCCCAGCCCAGTGGGCAACATGGGATATTTTTTTTCCCCAAATATACTTGACATATAAGAGTTTCTGGGAAAATTCTTTTTCTCAAGAGAAACAAAGCTCTCTTTTCTCTTCCTAGAGATTTTAATAAGGTGTCTCTCATTTTCTCTCTTTCTCACATACACTCACACATTTCTCTTGTGAGAAAAATGGTTATTAAAATTTAAAAGATTCTTAAGACATTGTGGTACTGTCATAAAGACGGAAACACAGATCAATGGAATAGAATTGAGAATCCAAAAATATATCCTCGCATTTATAGTCCATTAATTTTTGACAAGATTTCCCAGAACAGTTCTTTGAGGGAAAGAATACACTTTTCAACACATGGTGCAGGGGCAATTAAATGTCCAAATGTAAAAAACAAAGTTAGACCCCCTTCTTATGTCATATACAAAAACTAACTCAAAATAGATCATAGATATAAATATAAGAGCTAAAACTATAAAACCCCTTGGTATAAATACAGGAATCAATCTTTTTGATTTGAAGATATATAATAAATTTTTAGCTATGGCACCAAAAGCATAGCCACAAAAGGAAAGATAGGTAAATTGAACATTATCAAAATTCAAAACTCTTGTGCTGCATATAATACCATGAACAAAGAGAAAAGATACCCAACATAATGAGAGAAAATATTTTCAAATTACATATTTGGTAATGAATTTGTATCCAGAATATATAAAGAATTCTTACTATTCAATAATAACAATACCAATAACCCAATTTTTAAAAAAACGGGCAAAAAGTTGAATAGACATTTCTTCAAAGAAGATATTTGATAGCTAATAATCACATGAAATGATATTCACTATCTTTAATCACTAGGGAAATGCAAACTAAAACCATAGTACAACTTCACATCTACTAGGATGGCTATAATAAAAAGACATAGTAAAAATGTTGATGAGAATGTAGGGAAATTGAAATAGGCAAACCTATAGAGAAAGAACATAAGTTAGTGCTCACTTAGGGCTATAGACAAGTGAGGGGGGAGTGGGAAATGACTGTTACTGGGGGGATGATGAAAAAGTTCCTAGATTAGATTGAAATGATTGTTGTGCAACTGAGTTGTGTATTTTGATGAGTGAAAGTTATGCTATAAAAATTATATCTTAATAAAACTACTTGTAAAAAAAGAATAAATGGCAACAAAATATGTTGAAGGATTCTGCTAGTCCTGGATAAGATTCACCAGGATAAAACTCAATCTTTCACATTTGAAAAAATAAGAGTAATAATAGAGAAATGCAAATCTAAATATAACCAAGACTTTGAAAATATTATCAAGTCCTAGTTAATTTCAAAAACAAAATAATTGATTTTGTTTTTATCAAAAAACAAATAATAGAGAAATACAAATCTAAATATAACCAAGACTTTGAAAATATTATCAAGTCCTGGGTAATTTCAAAATCAAAATAATTGATTTTATGTATGTATACATACCTAAACTCTGGGAGATCACTACTACCTACTTACTGTCATCACTCTGAATAAAATATTTACTTGTTAGAGTTTTGATTTTGTGTTTTACAGATTTTTTGCATAACTTTAGCTAAGTGTTATAGCTGTTGCGAACCAAATAAATGGTTGGTACTAATCTGGATAGTCAAATTAAATTATATGTACAAAATTTAAGATATAGGTAAACATAAGAGAAAACATTTCATATTTGTTTCTGAGAGCTTTTATGGGCAATGAATTTTTATAAACCACTGACCTGAGAATGATATCACTTTGAAAGAGAAATTTTTATTCAATCACTTAACAGACCTTTCTTTTGACTGATTTAACATAAAACATTAAGGAAAATCTGTATTTTTAAATCTGTGAAGGTAATCTCTCTTTTTTATGGCTGTTAAGGTAGATGCAAGAAGAAAATTTTTTTAAAAAATTGAGACAAATTTTTAAACTTTATTATTTTGGGGGTTTGTTTATTTTGGATAGCTAATATTCTTGAAATAATGCAGGTGCATACCTATAAAAGCAGGAAAAATGGGTAAGCTGGCAGAAATGAACTATTTGCATTTCCCTAATGGCAAATGGGGAACCAATCCTCATGTACTTATTTACAATCTGTGTACCTTATCTGGTGAAATGTTTTGTCTTTTGCCTATCTCTAATTGGATTTTCTTTTTTTTTTTTAGTAGAGTTGTGATTATTTTTTATTTATTTTTGATGCCAAGTCTTTTGCAGGATATGTGATTTGCAAATATTTACTCCCAGTCTGTAGCTTTCATTTCCATCTTCTTAATAAGGTTTTTTAAAAAACAAAAGGTTTTAATTTTGATGAAGTTAGAATTCTTTACTCAGCCCAAATCCTGAAGATTATCCCCTATGTTTTTTCTAAACATTATGTAGTTTTACATTTTGAATTGAAGTCCATGATCCATTTTGAGTTAATTTTTCCATCAGTGTGAGACTTAGATTATTATTCATCTCATTTCCTTCGAATATCCAATTGCTCTATACTATTTGTTGAATATGGTCTTTTCTCTACTAATTCCTTTTGCACCTTTGATGAAAATCAACTGGCCATAGTTCTGTTGGTCTATTTCTGGAGTTTATATTCTGTTATATTCATCTATGTGTCTTTATTACTATAGCTATGTAAGAGGTAGCAAAATCACGTAGACAGATTCTCCCAACTTTAAAAAAATTGTATAGCTATTCTCTTTTCTTTGTTTTCCATATAAATGTCAGAATAATCAAGTCTGCACTTACAAAAAATATTGCTGAGATTTGACATAAATTATACTAAAACTGTATATAAATTTAAGAGAATTGACATTTTTGTATGTTGTCTTCCAATCCATGAATAGAGTATGTCACTCCATTTGTTTAAATCTTGTATTTCTTTCATCAGCATTTTGTAGTTTTCTGAACACAAGTCCTATATATGTTTTCTTAGACTTTCATCTTTTTCTTTTCTCTTTCTTTGCGGTGTTGTAAAGGATGTGTTATTAATTTAAGTGTCCATGTGTTCATTGCTAGTATATAGGAATACAACTGATATTTGTATATTTATCTTGCATCCACAACCTTGCTGAACTGACTGACTAGTTCTAAGTGTTTTTGTTTTTGATTTTTAGATTCCTCAGGATTTCCTATGTAAATTTTACCTCTTTCCTGATCCTTTGGCTAGAGAGAGGTAGGTTTTGTTGGTCCTTTTCTGTTTGCGCACATTGATATGTCTGGTATTACCTGCAGCTTAAGCAGTCTGGTATATATAAGCAAAAAGAAAAAAAACAGAGAATGCACCACCATGTTGTTCTTTACACACCAAGATCTCTAGTGTGTCTGCCCTCTCTCCACCTCAAAGACTTCGTTTATTTTATATATTATGTCCAGGGTTTTACTTGCACCTAATGAGGGAAATAGGAAAAAGCATGTATGTCTACTCTATCTTTCCAGAAGCAGAAGTCTCTCTGTTTAATTTTTTTCAGAAACTGCCAAACTTGTTTCTAGAGTAGAAAGTTTCACCACTTGCATTTTCACCAGCAGTGTAGGAACTCTAGTTTCTCTACCTCCTCTCCAGTATTTGGTATTGTCACTATTGTTTACTGCAGCTGCTCTAATCAAGGGCTAGTGATATCTCATCATGGTATTAATTTGCATTTCTTAGTGACAACATTAAAGTTTCTTTGATAGCGGTGTTTAATGTCCTTTAATGTGATTATCTGCATCTATATATGCTTTTTATGAATGTTTCTTCATGACTTTTGTCCATTTTCTCTCCAATTCCAATTTAACTTATTCAGATTACCAGAAGAGTAGGTTTTCAGTTATTAGGCTAAATTCTGTCAACAATGACACTGCTGGGTTTATACACTAAGGATCCTGAAACACCAGTTCAAAAGAACCTATGCACCCCAATGTTTATAGCAGCACAATTTACAATAGCCAAGTGCTGGAAGTGATCTAAGTGTTCATCAGTAAGTGAGTGGATCCCAAAACTATGGTACATTTACACAATGAAATACTACACAGCAGAAAAAAAAGAAGGCTCTCTTACCATTCATGACAGCATAGATGGATCTGGAGAGCGTTATGCTAAGTGAAAGAAGCCAGGCTGTGAAAGACAAGTACTATATGATCTCACCAATAAGTGGAACCTAATCAACAAAACAAACAAATGAGCAAAATAGAATGGAGAAATGGAAATAAAAAACAAACCAACAGTAACTAGAAGGGTGAGGAAATAACAGGGAAAAAAGGAAAGGGTCATCAAGGAACATGTATAAAGGACACATGGACTGTGGGGGCCACTTTCCTCGCAAGTCCCCCCTTGTGCCACAGATGAGAGTAAACATGACTGAGACATGATCTGCTTGGGGAGGAGAGGTGGCCAGTTTCCCAGAGGAAAAAGGCCTTGAGCAGTGGCCATTTTCTCAGGGGAAAAAGGTGTTGAGCCCCTTCCTCCAAGGACTTTTATTGGGTTGTAATACACAGGAATACAGAGTGGCCAGGATCAAACAGCAGATAACATTTCAAAGAAATCTGAGGGCTTAGTCTGAGTCAGAGTATCAGGAGAGTTTTAGCAGGATCTCTTAACATATGAATGAAAGCACTCTTAGCATAGCAGATTTCACAGATTTATCAGGAAGTCTTTGTGATGCCAGATTTTTCCCCTAACCTATAGCAAGGCAAGGAGCTGCACCCCTCCCCAACAGGTATTCAGGCTTAAGGGGATTAAAGCCAGGAAGCACTTCTCCCAGAGGACATGGGGACTTGGGCTTTGTCAAAACCAGGGGAATGGGGGCGACAGTCCACTGCTCTTTGTTACAGCCCCCTGAGTCTTTCCATGATGGCCTCCCAAGTGGTTGTGTCTGGCCTAGGTTGCCCCTCTTCTGAGGGGTCTTACTCATCAAGGACTTCTGACCATGCTTTGGGGGCAGGGAGGAAACTTAGGCAGCGTTTGCTACTAGAGACAAGCTTTGCCTCCTGCAGCTGGAATTCCAGAGGTCACAGACTCATCCTTAGCCACAGGGGGTAGAGTTACAATTCTTAGAACCATGCAGAGCAGTCCACAACAATGGACAAAGCCAAAGGTGGGGCAGGATTGAGGGTGGGGCAGAAGGGGGTGGTGCGAGGAAAATAGAGACAACTGTAATCGAACAATAATAAAAAAAGAATTAAAAAAGAAATGATGGTGGGAAATAGAGAAGTAAGACAACACTGGCAGGCCACAATATAATTTATCGACATATGCCAGGTATAATTTTACTTAAAAGGATTATTTGTTTAGTAACTCAAAGATTTCAATTGAGGATCAGTTCCCTGTTGTATAGGGCACAATCCTGTTTTTCTAAACTTTTTCAGAACCTAATAAAACTATGTTTTCATTAACACTGTTTTTAAACATTAATTTTATTAATGCTATTAAGTGTACTAAGGGAAAGTTTTATAATACCACAGGCATGCACATTAGTTTAGTTCACTTATGCTTGTTCTAGGTCACCTATAATGTAAAAATAAAATCCACATGTTTACAAATTTGTAATTTGTTCCATAGACTATACTATCCCCTATCTCAAGTTGACTAGGGATATTAGAAAATAATATCATGGATCAGCTTTAATCTCCTACTGTTTTTTTCTTTATTCTCTTACCATTGGATTTCCTAATGAGCAGAGTTGTAAACAAAAGGCTGGCAGTAACCAAAAGAAATAGCAACAGCAAGAGAGATGACTAATCCTCAATCTCAATGGTTGGCATTAATTAAAAACTGATGCTTTTCAAAAATGGGTTTTGAAGCTTGCTGAAATGAAGCATTTCTTAAGTTGTAAGGTTTTTTTAAAAAAATGCATCTTGCAAGTTGGTTTTTAGGTGTCATCTTCTCTCGTGTCACATGTTGAAGAAAGCCTTACAGCTTGTCACACTCTCAACACCCATGTGACTCACCAATATGCAGTAATTTAGATGAGAGTCTGACTTAACCTTTCACTCAATCCCAATATGAAATCAACCATCTTTTAAAAAGTCAAATGAAGCTTTTAAAAATGTCATTTTAATTGTATGTGCACATAGTTTTACAGATATTCCAACAAACAATAAAGTGTAGGATGTCAAAATAATTCTTTCAATTTCTGTAGTTTATACAAAAATAACTAATAACTAATCACATCCAGACTTCCTCCACTTAGGGAAATATTGGAGTTGATTACTAAAATTCTTGGTTGTGGGGAATTGTCCTGTGCATTGTAAAATATTTAGCAAGCATCTCTGTGATTCAGCATTAGATATCAAATTCCCTTCACCACTACCCCCAAGTTATTTTACAACCAAAACTATCTTGTCTACTTCAAAATGTGTGACTTATTTAAAGATCTGCTTCTATCGTTTATCATTTTGTTATATGGCAGTATATTTAAAATCCATACACTGTCTAGATGGCATTCTTTTCTATCAGAGAGAAGTAAATGTTTCCTCTGTTAAAAATATAGAATGTAGGGTAGGATAGGGCGGGAGGGTTTATCATCTCAATACAATCAGGAATTCGGTTGGGTTGCTGCTGAGTTGCAATTTCGGCAACATTCAAATCTATGCCCAGGTCATCCTGACTCCTTGGGCATGAGTACCAGAATGTCAAGTGAGAACTTGATGGAGCTTTGTCTCTTCAGCTCTGTAAAATCTAAACAAATGCCAAGACATAGTTGGTTTCTTCATATCTCAGCAAAAGCCTTCTGACAGATCCAAACATGGATTCCCAACCTTCACCCACCCTTAACATTGGTAAGTGTCCTTACAGAAAAAGTATCTGTAGATTTTTAAACTTAGTGCCAAATGACAACTTTCACTACGTTTTTTTTTTTTTTATCTCAGTCTCTTTTTTAGTTAGGTCTCTTCCTCCTGATGGATCTTTGTTTTCTAAGCCCCCTGAAACCAGAGGGTATTTGACTGTTTCCACAGATTTATCATTTAGCTCTTTTGTCTTCACCGAACATCAGAATTCAACAACTGTCTTGTGAAGGCAGAGATGGCCTTTTGTTTAAGGCCCTTTAGGTCTCTATTTTTATCACTGCAGCTGCTGTAATTTCTAGATATTTCATTGGTTTCTGTTTGCACCAGCAGTGGTCCTGTAGTAGGGCCATGCCTTGGTTCTCAGCCTCTGGCCTGTACCTTGAATCAGCAGGTGCTGTGGGGAAAATTAGCTACCAGCTCACTTTTCTCTCCTCTCTTCAAATTTAGTCCTTCTAGATCTCATTGCTAGTACAGTTCTCTGAAACTTTTAAAGTTATATTTTTCCTATAATTGTGTCAGCTTTTCTAATTGTTATGAGAGTAAGTACTGACCTATTCCATCTTAACTGAAGGCAGAAGTCAGCTTTTCTTCTATATATTTCATCTATATCATTTGGTGTCTGTAGCAAGAGAAGAATTTGTTTAGGTACATCATTATTATCAGCAAATATTTTTGTTAAAAGTTTAAGCTAGATGATTTACTAAATACTTTATATTGTCCACTTCATTTAATTATTAAAACAAATGTACAAGTAAAATACCACAATTAAAAGCATTTTATAGATAGCAAAAATCGAGGCATATGATGTAACTTTCCCAAGATCAATTAGTGATTGATAAAGTTGAATTTTTAATTCAGAATACTAAACCATACTGCCTGCCATGACACCCATACAGGATACAGAACATTATTACCACTGTATGCCATTTTCTAACTTCTTTATATGCATCCAATTTATTTTATCACAAAATAAGAAATTCTTAAGGTGTTGTTTCCATATTGAATACCAAACTAATACCACTCAGTACCTCGGCATGACATATCAGAAACATGCATAATCTAAGCGTATGTGTAGCAAAATTTCTGATACAAATGCTCTGAGTATTTAGAAAATGGACCCAACATGTGGCATTATCTACTAAGTCTCTGTTCATGCTGATTTCTGATGGCTTTGCAGAATATTGTGTTAGTTTTTAGGGCTAATGAATTTGGCTTAATTTCTTTACCCCTCTCAGACAAGTATTTCCATAATGTGGCTTCTCCCATGGGGTCCTTGCTAATAAATACTTTAATTGAACTGCTTTATTAAAATGAGTGTCTATATGATCATCTAGACACCCCACAGATGTGAGGAGAGATGAGGAGTTCAAATGAGATTGGGGGAGGAAGGTCCAGGTTTGATCCCTGTCTGCGCGATTACAAACCCTGAGCATTTACATTCATGCAAGACTAGTAAACATAATGAAATGAAAGCTTAAGTTCTTGTTAAGTTTGCTTTCAGTAAACCATTAATATTTAGTAAGCATAAAGATTGCCATGAATTCCAAGCACAGGAAGCAGAATGTTGTTATCCATATTAATATCTCTACCTATGTAACAATTATTCACCGATTTTGTTGAGTCAAATAGGTGATTTTCTTGTTTGTTGTCCCTATAAAGAATGATCTTTCATTCATATTTTATAAATAAAATAATAAAAAGTAAAATTCCTGCTTCTGTTTCTGTTTAGAATAGCCTATTCCCTTGCTTTGTTTTTCCTCAGGGCAGTCACAACTACTCACAATTTATTCTATGTTGAATGATATTTATCTCTTCATAATTTTTAAATATTTTATGTGACTTTATAATTATTTGTATAATTCTATATAAGTTTCAAGAGAGTACTTGCCTAACAAATCAAAACTTTAATAGGAAAAAAACTTTTTAAAAGAAATTTCCAAGCCTTGGCTGGTGTAGCTCAGTGGATTGAGCACTGGCCTGCCAACTGAAGAATCGCAGTTCCATTCCCAGTCAGGGCACATGCCTGGGTTGCAGGCCAGTTCCCAGCAGGGGACACATGTGAGGCAACCATACACTGATTTTCCCTCTCTCCTTCCCTTTCTCTATAAAGATAAATAAAGATAAAGATAAATAGATAAAATCGTTTTTTAAAAAAGAATATATTGCCCTGGCTGGTGTAGCTCAGCGGATTGAGCGCGGGCCTGCAAACCAGAGTATTGAGGTTCGATTCCCAGTCAGGGCATATGCCTCGGTTGCAGGCCAGTTCCCAGTGTGGACACATGAGAGGCAACCACACATTAATGTTTCTCTCCCTATCTCCTCTTTCCCTCTAAAGATGAATAAATAAATAAATCTTTAAAAAAGAATCTTAGATGAAAGGAAGAATTAAAAAAAGAAAGACATTTCCAGCTCTTATGTTTCTGAAATATTTTCTTACCATATTTAACCTCTACATGTAATTCAAATCTAGCATTTAAATATCCTTACAATATAATTCTGTATTTAATTCTGACCTTGAAGTATACATGGCTATCAAATATTTTATATTCTAAGAAAAAGATACAATTGTAATAAATTAATACTAATACCTTCTTCTACTCCTAAACTGAAAGCAGGTACAATATAATTATTGTAGCTTGGGAAAAGGGAGTTAATAACTCTCTTCATTTAAATGACAAGTGAGAAATTGGTGAAGAATTCAAAACCTCTCCAAGGAATTTTATCGGAAAAGACAAAAATAGATACTATTGGTATAAACAAACCAAGGCAAATCTCTTATTGAGAAGGTACAAAGGAGTAGATTTAGTTAGCTCCCGAAAAGAGATGTGAACCACGAATTGGTGATTACAGTAGTCCCCCCTTCTCCACAGAAGATATGTTCCAAGAGCCTCAGTGGGTACATGAAACCACAAATATTACTGAACCCTATATACAGGATGTTTTTTCCTATACATATATATGTATGATACGGTTTAATTAGTTTACTATCTCTATAACAAAGTTAATTGGGCATAGTAAGAGATTAACAATTACTACTAATAAAACAGGACAATTATAACAATGTGCTGTGATAAAAGTTATTATATCAATGTGGTCTCTGCAGGTAACTGAAACCATGGAAGGCACAGCCGCTGACAAGGGGGAACGACTGCGCATCCCTTCCCATGGGAGCTGTTTCAATGTAGGCAAGACAGAGTTGCTTACAAGTAAGTCGTTTTGAGTCATTACTATTTGGGGCCAGCGAATTAATCTGAAATTAAAAATGCCCATCAAAATTCGACCAAATTGAAGAATGTTGGAATATATAATTAATGCTATTTGTATTCTATGTTTTGTCTATTAGAGTTCAAGAAACTGAGCACATTTAATAATTTGGTCTTTTCAATGATCCCATTTTAATCTGGTTAAACCAAATTTTCTCAGATTGCCTTTGAGTTAGAGTAAGAATACACTTCTAAAAATTATTTAAATTATTAAAATTTAATAATTTAAAATGATTAACATGTAATCATCTAAAATTATTTAAAATTATTTAAATTATTAAAATATTTTATTGTTATTCTATTATAGTTTTCCCAATGTCCCCCCTCTGCCACCCTCCGCCCAGCCTGCACCCCACTGCCACAGTCAATCCTCACCCTGTTGTCCATGCCCATGGGTCGTCCACACATGTCCCTTGACTAGTCCCTTCCCCTTCTTTGCCCCCTTAGTCCCCTCACTCTTCCCCTGTGGTCACTGTCAGTCTGTTCCTTGTTTTCATGCCTTTAGTTCTATTTTGCTTATTAGTTTATTTTGTTCATTAGGTTCCTCTTATAAGAGAGATCATATGATATCTGTCTCTCACCCACTGGCTTACTTCACTTAGCATAATATTCTCCAATTCCATCCACATTGCTGCAAAAGGTAGGACTTCCTTTTTTCTTTCTGCTGCATAGTATTTCATCCTGTAAATGTACCACAGTTTTTTGATCCACTCATTTACTGATGTGTGCATTTAGGCAGTTTCCAGTACTTGGCTATTATAAATAGCACTGCTATAAAATAGGGGTGCATAAACACAAAATGGATAAAAGACTTAATTACAAGCTGTGACAACATTAAAGTCCTAGAGGAAAACATATGAAACTATTTTTGCCAATCTATCTCCTAAGGCAAGGGAAGGAAAGGAAAAAATAAATGGGATTTACAGCAAATTAAAAAGCTCTGCACAGCTAAAGAAATCATCATCAAAATGAAAAGGGAAGACCATATGGGAGAACATATTTGCCAATGGTACATCAAGAAAGAGTTTGATCTCCAAAATATATAAAAAACTCATATGACCACACCAGGAAGTCAAACAATCCAATAAAAAAAATGGGCAGAGGACCTGAATAGACACTTCTCCAAAGGGGACATACTTCTCCAAGGAGACATATGAAAGGATGCTTAGCATGTCTAGCCATCAGAAAGATAAAAATTAAGACCACAATGAGGTATCATCTCACACCAATCAGAATGGCCATCACTAATAAATCAACAAACAACAAGTGCTGGTGAGGATGTGGAGAAAATGGAACTCTGGTACACTGTTGGTGGGAATGCAGACTGGTGCAGCCACTGTGGGAAACTGTATGGGATTTCACAAAAAAATTAAAAATGAAATTGCTTTTTGACCCAGCAATTCCAATGCTGAGAATATACCCTAAAAATCTCCAAATGCCAATTCAAAAGAATACTTTTTATTGTGAGTTTCCCAATTACCTTTAAATACTGGCTATACTCCCCCTCACCTACATCTGGCTCCAGCCACCTTTTTAAGTTTGTTAAAATAATAGTAGTAGTAATAATGAAGATCAATTAAATAACCATAAATACAGCCCATACTGGTTTTCTAAATTTCTTTTACTACTAGAACATGTTCTGTCTCCATTCTTCATTTTAGGGAGGGAGGGAAATGTCTAAATATTTTGACTCCTCCTTTGGTCATTACTTTCCTGCTTCTCAAAGTATATTCTTATCATCTATTTCGTGATTAGAAATTATTTGGGAATATTTCCATCCACCCTAGCATTTGAGGCATGAGAGAAAATAGGTTAGATAAACTTCCCACCCAGAAATTTTCTTGGGTCCTATGCACATGCAAAACCTCTTTCCTTCTCAAATGAGCTTTGGGTCACAAAAGACTTCTTCCCCTTCCTCCCATGGTAATAATAGCTACCTACTGCTTTCTACTTACAGGGCTATATAGCCACATAATTCTTCCTGGTTTTGTCTCCACTGCAATGTGGTTAGCTACAGTTAATCAGTAGACTTCTTTCCGTAAAATATAAACAAATAAATAGATAAATACCACTTAAAAAAACACCTGTCTCTCCAGTCCCCAGTTTACCCAAATCACAGCCTGTGCTAGCAATTTTGTGAAGCTTGAGCACGGGGTTAACGGAAGCACCGTGCCTCTGCATGTATAGATGTTGACGGTTTGCCATATACTCTGTGCGTGTTGGCTGGGGAGAAGGCGAGTTCTAGTCTCAGTTCCACTTCAAAGAAGTGTTTATTTTGTGTGGCTCCAGCAGCCTCCCCTGCCCAGAGGCAACAATAGGGGATTTTGCCATAGAGCTGTTCCATACCCACAGACTGTGTGATTTTCCAGAAGGCTATGCACATGTGTATTATACTTTGATTCTCTTTTACTCAAAGCGGTAAACCTAAGCACTGTTCCCAATTAATCAATTACTTGACTAGTAAAGAAGAATCTCATTAAAAAGACCTCATAGGAGAAAATATGAGTGTAATAGGTGGTGAGTCAGGCAAAATGATGTGAATTACCTCTGTTCGAAGTCAGTAAACCTGACTGTAGACTCGGCTCTGCCACCAAATGGGAGTGAATTCATAACTGCATCTGCATTTCTTTCCTTTTTTTTTTGTTTTTAAGACTGTGAAGATCTGTCAGTCTCCTTTGTTAATTGAAGAAATAATAAAGGGGAGCCCTTCCTAAGTGGGCCTACCCAGTGACAATGAAAGCCCAGTCTCTTAGCAAGGAACTTAACATTATTATTAGCAGTAGTACAATAATAACAACAATAATATTAACATCAGATATTTTCTCTGGAATGGTAACTCTTTTGTTGTTGTTTCTGAGTTTTTATTTTCTCTCTCTCTCTCTCTCTCTCTCTCTCTTTATTATTGTTCAAGTACAGTTATTTCCATTTTCCCACTCTTACTCCCACCCACTCCAGCCATCCCCGCCTCCTACCCTTGATTCTACACCCACTTTGGCTTTGTCTATGTGTCCTTTTTTTTTTTTAAGATTTTATTTATTTTTAAAGAGAGGGGAAGAGAGGGAGAAAGAGGGGAAGTGAAACATCAGTGTATGGTTGCTTCTTGCATGCACCCTACTGAGGACATGGCCTGCAACCCAGGCATGTGCTCTGACTGGGAATCAACTGGTGATGCTTTGGTTTGCAGGCTGGCACTCAATTCACTAAGATATACCAGCCAGAGCCATGTGTCCTTTATACATGTTCCTTGACTACCCTGTCCCCTTTCCCCCATTAACTCCTCTCATCTCTCCCCTGGTTATTGTCAGTTTGCTCTTTATTTCAATGTCTCTGGTTATATTTTGCTTGTTTGTTTGTTTGTTTGTTTGTTTTGTTGATTAGGTTCCACTTATAGGTGAGATCATATGGCATTTGTCTTTCACTGCCTGGCTTATTTCACTTAGCATAATGTTCTCCAGTTCCATCCAGGCTGTCACGAATGTTTGGAACTCCTTCTTTCTTAATGCTATATAATATTCAATTGTGTAAATATACCATAGTTTTTGGATCTACTCCTTTAATGATGGGCTCTTAGGTAGCTTCCAGCACTCGGATATTGTAAATTGTGCTGCTATGAACATTGGGGTGCATGGGTTCTTTTGAATTAGCGTTTCAGGATTCTTAGGGTATAATCCTAGCAGTGGAATTGCTGGGTCAAAAGGCAGTTTCATTTTTAGTTTTCTGAGGAAATTCCATACTGTTTTCCACAGTGGCTGCACCAGTCTGCATTCCCACCAACAGTGTACTGTGGTTCCCTTTTCTCCACAAACTCCCTGGCACTTGTGTGTTGATTTATTAATGATGGCCATTCTGACCGGTGTGAAGTGGTATCTCATTGTGGTTTTAATCTGCATCTCTCTGTTGGCTGTTGATGTTAAGCATCCTTTCAATGTCTCTGGGCCCTCTGTATGTTCTTCTTGGGGAAATGTCTATTTAGATCCTTTGTCCATTTTTTAAAATTGCCTTGTTTGTCTTCCTGGAGTGGAGTGGTGTGAATTCTTCATATATTTTGGAGATCAAACCCTTGTTCAAGGTATCATTTGCAAATATGCTCTCCCTTATGGTTTGTTCCCTTTTCATTTTGCTTATGTTTTCTTTGGCTGTGCAGAAGCTTTTTATTTTGATGAAGTCCCATTTGTTTATTCTTTCCTTTATGTCCCTTGCTCTAGGGGACATATCAGTGAAAACATTGCTGCATGGAATGTCTGAAATTTTAATCCCTATGTTCCCCTCTAGGATTTTTATGGTGTTGCAACTTATATTTAAGTCTTTTATTTATCTCGAATTTATTTTTGTATGTGGTGTAAGTTGATGGTTAAGTTTCATTTTTTTTTTTTTTGCATGCAGCTGTCCAAATCTCCCAGCAGCATTTGTTGAAGAGGCTATTTTTACTTCATTTTATGCTTCTGCCCCCTTTATTGAATATTTATTGGCAGGTGTGGCTCAGTGGACTAAGTGCCAACCTGTGAACCAAAGGGTTGTTGGTTAAATTCCCAGTCTAGGGCACATGCCTGGGTTGCAGGCCAGGTCCCCAGTCGAGAGTGCACAAGAGCCAACCACACATTGATGTTTTTCTCCCTCTCCTTCTCCCTCCCCTTCCCTCTCTGTAAAAATGAATACATTAAAAAATGGGTCTGTATTTCTTTTTTAAAAGATTTTATTTATTTATTTTTAGACAGTTTTTATTTATTTATTTTATTTTTGTATTTCTTTCTATAGGTAAAAGTTTCCAATAAACGTATTTGTATTTAGTTGATCATCTTATCCTGTAGACATTTTTTCAATTTTTTAATTTTAATTGTTGTTCAAGTACAGTTTTCTGCCCTTTACCCCCATCCCAGCCCCCCCCAGCCCTCCCCAGTTCCCTCCCATTTCTACCCCCTCCTTGTTATTGTCCATGTGTCCTTTATATTTGTTCCTTCAAACCGTTCCCCCTTCCCCTGAAATTCCCTCCCCTCCTGTAGAAATTTTAATTGTTTATTACGTAGTTTAAAAAAGAAGTACCTTAGAGAAATACTTCAAAGAATTAACTGTTAATTTCAGTGTTGTCTGATCATCAAGAAAAGATAATTTTTAATTTTTATGAGTATTTATTTTCCCAATATATTAAGGACAAATGCTTCCATATTTTAGTTTAGATGTTTTTTGAAATAAAAACAGGGCTTGGGTCATTATTACTTATTAATGGGGTAAGGAAAACATAGAAAGTGGACTTTTTTTCACCTAAAATGTAAAATCTCTCTTCTCTCTTTCTTTATCTCTCTCTCTCTCCCCTTTCTCTCTCATTTCTGCAGAGTGGTAGAAATTCTTATGTTAGTCCCAATGAGATTAGAAAATGTACAAATGTGTGAAGACCCTACAAAACAGTGTTTCTAAGCAGACTGATTGAGTGCCAGTGCAGTAGTTGGACTTGGTGTGTTAAATATTTACACATTTTCTCTTTCATTAAATGCTGTACATATTATCAATGCTGCTATTATGATTTTCAACGTCTCATGGTGTTGAACTGGCTTGGGGAAAAGATTGACCTTTTTATCTGTTGCAAATACTTTCTAAGCAAAGTCATCATTTAAAATATATTTCAACCCATTTAGGAAATTTGATCGGTACTAAAAACCACTCGGTGTTAATTCATTTACAGGTAATCAATATGGTAATTGCAAGTAACTTATCATTTATTTACATGCATGTAATAAGTCTGAATTAAAAACAATTTTATTCCAAGGACTACTTTTATAGACTATTTATTATTTACAGTGCCCTTCTCTCCTCTCCCATTGCATCCCTTCAATGCCTCCCCAATGAATGCAGTTTTTATACACATGAAAATTTTGAAACTGGACATTTAGCTGCAGTGTTAAAATATGTTCATCTTATTAATATGCTCTCTTTAGTGCTTTTCAATAATGTTATAATTGACCTACATTCATCCACTACTGTTATCTATCTATCTATTTATTTACCTTTCTTCCAAGGAGTTGTATTATTCATATTTTAATGCCTTCCCCTAGGGAGTAGACACTATCCCATCATACAGGAAGAAAGACAGAAAGATTAAGAGTGGGCCTTAGAATCCAAATAATCTATTTCAATCCTGACTACAGGCTTCTATGAAACAATGTAAATGTCCATTGAGCTAGAAGTTTCCCATGTATGGTGCCATTCATAGCTCATTAAGGCAGACAATAGCAATCCCTTTGTTTTGCAAATGAGGTAACTTAGGCGTGGAGACATTGACTTACTTTGTAACTTGCTCAAAGTGGCAGGTTAGGAAGTGGAAAGCCAATCTCCTACCCCGTGTATTAACATCCAAAACCTTACTCTCTAAGCACTGTGATACTGCAACCCCAGCTATGAGTTCCTGGTCTTTGAGTAACTGGTGCACTCCCTTACCTTCATTACTTTATTGTTTCTGGCAGACAAATATTTAACATGATCTACTTCTACATGAGCTGGGAGCTTTAGGGTCCCTGTGAGTGTTGGGAATTGTAGAGTGAACCAGGAAATCAGGAAGCCTTTCTGTGTAAGCATCTCTGGTAAATTGCCCAAAGGGATTTCAAAGGAAAGAGATCTACAGCTCCAGCCTCTAGGAATTTGTTATAACTTCTTTTCCTGTTCTCTATAAATATTTTCTTTTAAACCTAATTTTGTATTAGTAGATTGATATCTTTCTTTAAAGAGGACACGACAAGTATAAATGTTTTAGTCACACAAAACCTGGATCTTCCTTCTACTTACCATTCTTTTGTTTTTTGTTTGTTTTTTGGCAAATAGGCAATTACAGCTCCATTTTATAGTTAGACACATGCAAAACCCTAGGTATCAGTCAGAAGGGCTTGTTGTATGACAAGGAACAGACTGCCTCAGAAGGGAACTGATCATTTCAAGAGGTATTATCAGTATGCCCATTATGTGTGCACATACATATGTATATGCACACATGTGCACATGTGTGCACATGTGTACAGGTATACATACATGTGCATGTGTGTGCATGCATATATGAGCAGGTGACCTACTGGCTTTGAATTACCTCTTAATAAACTAGCATGATGGAGATTTACATGGCCAAAAAAGTACCGCCTTAATGCTAATATTTAATCTAACATGTGAATAATTCAGCAGCTTTCAGGTGTTTTTAATGGAACTCATAAGAACAAAATGTTAAGTGATTGTCACAATCCATCGTCTTAGCCCATGTGAGCTGCTATAATAAAATACCATAGACCAGGAAGCTTATAGACAATAGAAATTCATTACTGATAGTTCTGAAGCTGGAAAGTTCAAGATCAGGGCATCAGTATGGTCAGGTGAGGGCCCTCTTCCTGCTCACAGCCAGTTCCTTCTCATGTATTCACATGGAAAGAGCTGGGGATGTCTCTGAAGTCTCTTGCACAAGGCAATCTTCCCATCATGAGGGCTCCACCCTCCCAGTACTATTCTATGTGATGGTCAGGATTTTAACATGCATTTTGGGCAGACACATTCAGACCAGAGCACCATTAAGTAGATTTCGCAATTTGTCAATGGGTCACAGACTTTAATTTGAAAAACAGTACAAGAGCATACTGACTTCTTCAAATGAATTTTTGTATTTCCTATAAGGAATGAGGGGACATGAAGAAATGGATGAACTAATCTACTGTCTTTCCTTGTAGAATTACTTTCCACAATGAGAACTAAGACTAGCTGTTTCAGAGGGAAACTAACCACTGACAATAAGGAGAAATGAGTCATCCAAGGTACAGATGAGGTTGTCATTGGTTTGTTGGCTTATTTATTAATTGGAAGTGAGCCTTTCTATGGCTTTTACTGCCCATTTTACACAGGTGCCTCACACTGGTTCACCAGCTACATTGTCTAATCATCCACAGGAGGCTAATTTAAATGGCTATGCTGTTGGTGATTAAGTCCCCAGTTGATGATGGAACCAGTGGTTGTTAGTTTAAATTCCCCTCCAAAGATACCCCCTCCAAGTATTTAAATACAGAAACTAGCTCAGGATAGTGATTAAAGAGACTTGATACACTGGATAAGGATGACATTCTTCCACAGTCTATAATTACTGAGAAACAGTCAGTGTATGTTAACTAACTTGCACGTTTTGTGTAAAAAAAAAGAATGTGGAAAATTGAATGAATGCTTAATATCTTTGCTGGAACTACAGGCTTACATGGGCTCCTTGTTGTATCTTATGTCTTTCCAAAAAATGAAGTTCATTAATAACTTTAACAGCAGTCTGCCTTGAAACATGAATTTGTGAATCAAAGCTACCTTCTTATTTAAAGTTAATTGGTTTCTAATCAAGGAAGTTTAATGTAAATATTAATTGGCAAAGTAGATTTGCATATGCACATTAAGTAATGAATTTAGTACAGAAATTTGTTTTCACAGAAATTTGTTTTTATCTGGAATGGGGTATATTTATCAAGTGTCAGCCACATGTGGGAATTTAGAAATCACCAGGAAGCCTCACACTGAATTGAAACCTTTAAAATATAAGTCTGGAGATTTTATTTGTAACTGCTTTTTAATGTCTTTACAAAATGTACAGGGATCATAGTAACAGCCATTGGAGGCAAGCATCTGTTAAGCAGTTATTCCCATTTTGTGGATGAGGTGATCAATGACCCTTTTAGGAGATTTCCTCGGTGAGAGGAAAGTTCTGTTCATCACTCACTGCATTATGTGAAATATCTTAGTTCACTGAATTTGATGTGGTCTTAACCAATGTGTATCCTTTAGGATATGGGTAACTATGGAAAACGGTCATATAAATCCTTCACTATTATGTGAGCTGTTCCTAATCTTCCTCCCATCACACCAGCCCTGCTGAGACCCACTCCTGGGGTATTTTATGCTTCAGCAATTTGTTCCTCAGCTTAAACGACCAAGGTCAGTGCTTGGTCCTGGTTTTCCGGTGCCTGTGCATTTTTCATCCAATTATGCTTAAGGAAACCCTCTAAAGAAGATGTGGCTGTTTAGTGTAAGTCCCACTTGCTCAATTCGGCCCACTCTGGGAAAGACAGGATATTATTCCTACATGAGCAGATAAAGAAACAAAAACACTGGGTGTGTAGTGTAAAAATAAACATGGACCATTTAGGTAGGCCAAAATTTATTGTTCACCCTGGCCAGTGTGGCTCAGTGGATTGAGTGCTGGCCTGCACACCAAAGGTCACTGATTCAATTCCCTGTCAGGGCACATTCCTGGGTTGGGGGCCAGGTCCCCAGTTGGGGGCAGGCGAGAGGCAACTGATCACTGTATCCCTTGCACATTGATGTTTCTCCCTCCTGTTCTCCTTCCCTTCTCTCTAACAGCAAAAAAATAAAATTTAAAAACATTTATTGCTTTTGTCCTGATCACTGTGGTGGACTTTTCCCTGACAACATCTCAATAAAAGCTTAATTGATCTCCCAAAGAATTTTCCTCACCCCTGTCTTAGAAATGAAGGCAATAAGGCTCACAGGAGGAGATCACCTGCAGGAGCTATCAGAGTTAGTAAGCAGTTGAGTTAGAATCCACTAGTGTGTCTGAAGGCAAAGCTCATTAAAACCTGCTATCAGAGGTCCCAAGTTAAATCTTGGGTTAGTCTAGTACTGGAATCCATGCTCCCAAATTCCTGACCAGTGTTCTTTTACTAAACTACCCTGCATCATACCATATCTACAGCTCTATCAACTTGGAGAAAGATTTTTTTTCTCAGTATAGGCACTTGACTAATGAAGTAGCTTAGGCGAAGGGGCCAGAGCTGTCCAAAGAGAGGCCAGTCACTCAATTAGTCATACAACTACTTGTTTGTGACATGGCAAACAGAGGGTCCGAGTCAATCAAAATCAATTCTCCTTTCAGAAATGTAACCAAATGTTGTTCCCATCAGGGAAGAAACTCAGCTCCATTAATTAACAAGTAGCTGTGGTGGTTGATTGATGACTGAGCAAACCAGTCCTGCTTACTCTACAGAGGGAGCCATTTCATTATGGTCATGCTCTGAGTGTCTTCAAGGCTTCTTTTCAAGAGCTCCAAACTCAACCTGCTCTGTCATGATTCCCCAGCAAGACAAGAACAAGCTTGTTCTAACCCGTGATTAATTAAAGAACTGACCGGCTGCCGTGTAGATTTCCTTTCTCTGAACAGAGCTATTGTGCCCCAGCTGTGCGGTCACCACTGCTTTCTAGATCAAGATAAATGCCAAAAAAATTATTAGTGTTCTCAAAGCCACTGTAAATCAATAAATATCAGCTACCTACTGCATGCTAGGTATGGTCATAGATGCTAAGTCGGTTACAAAGAGGACTATGTGGTCCTTGAGGGAGGAAAAGTACAGAAATAACTCTAGGGTACATCACACTGCTCTTGTAATTAGGGTACATGATAGAGCTGTCTACTTCTTGTTAGGAGAACCAACCATATATCAAAGAAGAGGAGATACTTGATCTGGGTCTGGAAGACAGAGTATTTAAATGGTCAGAGATGCACTTTGGATAACATGGAAGGGAAAAGAAAGAATGTGACAGGCAGGGAGTGCAACATTTGTAGAGGTTTGTTGGTATGAAAGCACATGGTTAGAAAAAATACAAGTATCACCATGCAGGGAGATGAGGAAAAGGAAGAGGCTGTTGAGATTCAAGGGGCAGATGAATCTGGAAGATTTGGGGAAGCAAGATTGCCAAGAAGCACTAGTAAGTTGCAACTTCATTTGGTGGGAATGAGAAGCTTTCATGAGTTTATAAGTAAAGCAGAGAAAGGAAGGCTGTTTAAGACATGCAGCAATTTTAAGATGAGAAATGACTAAAAGTAAGTTAAAAATAATAGTGATTCTACCCACCTCAAAATAATACTCCAGAAGAGTTTAAATAGATTTCACCTGGATTTATATGCACTGGGTTCACTTCAACCTTGGATGTCAATACTCCAATTCACTATTTCAAATCGGCTCCCCACTCCAGCCTCCTGTTATGTAGCCAATGAATGAGGAGGTATTTTATCATAAACACTTGCTGGAGAGAATGATAGCGTGAAGCATATTTTCCTTTGCACTTATAAGGATGGTAGGAAAAGCAATCCCAGCTCTCCTGTTTTGAAATCATGACTTCTTAACACGATTCTAAGGATTCAGTTTGGGAAGTATAGTAACAGTAAGTGTGCAGGGCTATGCAGAAACTTTTTTGTCTTTCCAAAGAATAAGTGCTGCTTGAAGGAGAGTTGTACCCTCACCTTTGCTTTGCCTGCTTTATAAAACCCAAGTTTCTGAAGACTCACAGAGCTTGAGCTAGAAGCTGTAAGAGAATATAAATATAGCAAAGGATGAGTCATCCCTATTTTTATTTTCTTTGAGAGGCAAATAAGTTGGTCATCTGCATTCCTTTGCTTCAATATCAACCTGGATTTTCATGACATGTATTTCCTGATGTGAATTTTCTGTGAATGCACTGAATTTTCTCTATCTCTTTGCACTATAACATGCAACTGTATCCACCTTAACATAGGGCATGTTTCCAGTCCTTACCTTTTTAATTTACTCATGGCTTAATTAATTTTAATCCTTTACTGGTGCTTTAAATGCCTCCAATGAGAATAATACCAACTAGGGCGATTTTCACCTTTTTATTAGCAAATGTAAAACATCTGTAACTCATAATCACCTGGCCGTATTCAGCCCAGGGCATCTGGAGAGGGTTTCCAAGGTTTCCGCTCTCAGGCACTTACCAAAGGGAGTGGGATTCAGTTATTTTAACCACACAAATCAAGTCCAGATTTGATTATTAAAGTTTTCTCTTCCTTACTTGCTGTCACAAACCCATCCTAGAATTTAATTCACCTGCTAGACATTTGAAATGAAAATGGCCAAACACTAATGATCCCTTCCACCAGGAGGAAGATGTGAGATTGAGTCAAAACCTCAATCTCATGTTCATTTACAGAGGAAGGCAAATTGTACAATATTGCTAATCTTTTGTTTGAATGAATGTGTGCATTAAACTCTTTTACAAACAGTCTCCAAATTTTTACAGTTGTAGACAGTGATGTGGTACACTGATTAAAAACAAGGCAATCTAGGTCCATGAAGAGAAGAACTGGTTCTCTTCTTGGTCCACCTACAAGATAGCAGTGATGGCAGGAAAGAACAGCTTAACCAAAACTTTTTCCAAGTAATTTTTATGTTTAGGATTACTGTGACAGAAAACCATGAAGAATTTCCAAATTTACAATTTTACGCAAGAGTGTGTTGATGTTTGATGTAGATTTTTCTCTGTGTGAGTAATCATTTTTAATTTAATAGTTAATGAAAGCAACCTACAAATATCTTCATTTATTATTATTACCACTTGGGATGCTTTTCACAATGTTTTCTTCTTCTTCATTGCATTGTGACCTGCTCAGGTGCCCTAAACTGCGCAAGGTACAGTATCCCATAGCGTTGTCTCTGTTATAGTATCACCTTTTCTTCATGGAAGTTAATACTATCAGATGTTTTCTTATTTACATACATATAGTAGTCTACTGGCTTTCTCCACTCTGGGATGAAAATTCCATGAAAGCAGGAATCCTGTTGTTTTTTTTTCTCACCATTATATTCTCAGCATCTAAATCTGTCTGGGGTGAGGTATGAGCTCAAGTATGAACAGAATAAAATTTTGTTGAATTCGGGATTTACGCTTACAGAATTAAGAGAAATATTGTTTTCATTAATTAAGATGTGTTTTTCGTATTACAAACTTTAAAAAGCTCCTTTGAAGTAACCCTGACTGGTGTGGCTTAATGGGTTGGGTGTCCTCCTGATACAGGGTGCAGCCAACAGGAGGACCCCCAGAAAAGGATTTGGAATGGGGTCCAGAACTCAAGGTGTCTAGGAAATATTGGAGAGACATATAAGAGGTCCTCACCCCTTCCCCCACAGGTGTGAGTTGGGGGAAGGGACACATGGAGCAGGAACATGCAGGCCTGTTTTGTACAGCCACAGCCTTGCAGCTAATTCATGGCACGACCATTTAACATATCTATAGCCTTTGGTGGGTCACTTGGGTATGTTAAATAGCTGGCCATGCTTGGAGCCAGGGAGATGGAAGTCACTTCCCCCTACGATGTAACTAGGGGGCAGGTCCCCTGAGTTACAGCACCTGAGTGGGAGCTTGGAGAAGACTGGCTCCAGGACATGGAGCCATACCTGCCCAGACTCATGATGGCAGCTCTGTAAACTTGGGATACAGGAATGCTGGCAGGTGTAACTGATTGTGGGAGGAGTCAGAAATGGGGGTACAAAGGAAGATTGGCTCGGGGATTTTAAACCCAGACATGGCAGCCACTGGGGGGAGAATCATGTGGCTTTGCCAGAGTGGGGACCCCTGCAGCCAGGTGAAGAGGAGAACCACGTGGCTTTGGGGTGCTCCCTTTGGCCACGTGGTCTGGGAATGAGGAGAGACTTTGCCTGGAAAAATGGGCACAAAGAACTCTTTCTAGTAGACCGTGAGAAGGTGCCACATGACTTTGGATTAATAATTAGAGATCCTGCCTGGACAGCGACACAGCTGATGGTGTCAGCAGCCTGGAAACACAGACATGTGCTCTTTTCCTGAGTTACAGTACCCTGAATTAGGGCAGGGGGAGAAGGAAGCACTGTGAGCGTCTGTGGGTATCCTAAAGAACTTTGATATTTTAAGGAAGACTTTAGGTCACCACTTTAATTATGTATAGCATTAAATAAACATTTCCTTTCCTTTTAGTAAATCTCTGGCATTGAGACATGTCTTTCTGATTGGTGGCGGACAATTGAGCCCAGTAGGTGGTCCGGACGGTATTAGTATACCATCCTATGGAGTCCGGGCCCCTGTGTGTCTGTCCTGTAACACTCCCACAAACGAAAACATCACTGGGTTCGATTCCCAGTCAGGGCACATGCCTAGGTTGCAGGCCATGTCCCTGGTGGGAGGCAAGCAACTGATCTATTTTTCTCTCACACATCTATGTTTCTCTCCCTCCCTTCCCCCTCTCTAAAAATAAATAAATGTGGGAGGGAGAGGGGAGGGCTGGGAGGGTGGACTGGGATGGAAGTAAAAGACAGAAAACTGTACTTAAACAACAATTTAAATAAAGAAAGAAATAAATAAAAGCTTCAAAAATTCCTTTGAAGTCAAGATAACCACGTCAAATGTTAGGAGTTAGAAAACATTTATGTGTCTTATTTGCTTCTATATGCAACCATACTGCTACAAACTGAATTGTGCCCCACCCCCCAAATTCACACATTAAAGCCTTGACCCCAATGGCAGTATAATTGGAGATAAGCCCTTTAGGAGGTAATTAAGTCAAATGAGGGTCATAAATGTAGGTCCCTAACCCAATAGAATTAGTGTTCTTATAAGAAGAAACTCCAGGGAGTACACTCTCTTCATCATGAGGATACAGCCGCCCTCTGAAAACTGGGGAGGTCCCACCAAAAACCAAATTTGCCAGTTACTTGGTCTTGGGCTTTATAGATACTAGAACTATGAGAGAATAAATTTCTATTGTTGAAGTCGTCCAATCTATGGTATTTTGTTATGGCAGCCCAAGCAGACTACTGCACATAGAAATCAACAATAATTTTTAATTACTTTATTAGAAATTTTTCAGAACTCTATTTTTCATGCTATATTATTCAGGTTTTGTTATGTTAATGCTGTTGAAAACATAACTTGAAAATGTATGGTAATGGAAATGAATGGGGAATGGAGAAAAGGGTTCTGTAAGATCAAAGCTGAAATTTATAGGATATAAAGCTTTTTTCTTCTACAAACTTCATTAATTACATGGTAAATTCCAAAATACATGGCATTGTATGGACAAAGGACAGTGCTTTAATTGACAAAGAAAGATGTATCTTCAAATGGCAGAATATTCTCTGAGATCAGGAAAATATTGGGGTGCAGTTTTTAGCACTTCTTGGATCTTAAGAAAGCAAATTGAGACCAAAATCTTGTGCATAAAATTATTTTTATGTCCCCTGGTGTTATTTTCAGGTAGTAGATCTAGTACACACAGGGCAGCAAAGAAACTAGTATGCATGATTTATTAACTCGGGAATACCTTCCAACATTTGGTGACCTAAGTTTTCTCTTTTGTTTTCACACAGAAAGCCTACAGGTGCTGTGAAAGTGAAGGAAAGTCATTGTGGCTGAAGGTTCGTCCAAATAATGATTATTTTAAAAATTACATTGGTCATTTTAACATGCTTTATGTACTAATAATCTAAATTAATGGGTGAAGCAGGTGCATACATTGTCTTAATTAACAACAGCTGTGTTATAGCAACATTATAGGAACTTATTATGGCATCATTTATTAAGAATATGTTGCCAATGAATTTTATAACTTGCATTATAAAAAGTTATTAAAGGATGTGACGACATCTTGGAATCATTCAATAAATATTAATAAAGCATTTATGACTGTGCCCTTAATTTAAAAATGTTATCATTATCTTTCAAGCAGATGTCAGCATCGAAACCAAAAAGCCATTCCTGACCACAACAGTGCAGTAGTTTCCCTGTGTGCTGAACATCTTCCCCTCTTCGTTAGTTTGGAAGTACTAACTTTCTAAATTGTAGCTCCTATGTCTTCCTGTGCCCTACCCAAATCTCAACAGGATAACAGGGGGGAAATTATCTCCCTCAAATCTTACCAACTGAGTTTTAAACTACAGCTACTTATAACTCATGTATTAGTGACTACGGTTGAATTTTTCATACCATGCATAATTAAGGTTTAGTCAAATTCCTTTTAATCCTGTTGCTTATATTACCAAACATCTTTGCTTGAAAAAAAATTATTCTATCAATTCTTGGTGGGCTTCCATAGGTCACTAATGGCTTTGAAACACATCCATCAGCTTGCAGTTTGCCATTACTATAGGAGACAATGCTGAATGGAATATCTCAAAGCAAGGCCATTTATTTCAATTAATCATTTGTTTTATAAAATATCACTTTGCAAAAATAATAGCAAGAAATCTTATAGATAAAATGTTATGAAAGTAGGTAAAACATTTTGAAATTAGAGACTCTTGGACAAGTCAATTAAAAATCCTAAAATGTGTAGGGTTTTTTATGCTGTAGAAAATTTAAAGATCTTTTAAACTACTGTTATGTTGGCTAATAAGATAAAAAACAGACAAAATTATCGCAGAATAGTATCATTTCTCTTTGTATGATACACAATAAAAGCCATGAATAAGTAGTGTTTAACTATAACACCTTTTAAATTTTTCTTAAATAAAACCCTAGAATGTAATTTTTCCCACCAAACAATTCCATTTGCAATAAAATTTGTATTTCTGGTCTAACTAAGCAAGGTATATCTATGTCATCTTTGATTTTAACTGAATAAGTCTGTTAAAGTTTCCAGTTTTCATTTAAGTTAGTTTCACTTTTTCTAGCTTAAATTCTTTAGTTTTAAGCCGAGCCCCTTTTCTCCCATCACAACCAAACAAACCCAGAAGAAAACCACACAGCCCATGTAGTAGATTCTGTTCTGAAAGTTGCCTTTCACTCAGGCAGGGGTGTCTAGCCCATGCTCTGTGGGCTGCATGTGGCCCAGGACGGCTGTGAATGGGGCCCAACACAAAATTGTAAATTTACTTACATTTTTTTTTGCTCATCAGTTTTTATTAGTGTTTGTGTATTTAATGTGTGGCCCAAGAAACTCCCCTTCTTCTAGCATGGCCCAGAGATGCCAAAAGGTTGGACACCCCTGACAGGAAGGCTAACACAAGATAACAAGTGTTGACAGAGATGTGGAGACATCAAAACCTTTGCACACTGTTGGTGGGAGTGTCAAGTGATGCAGTCATGATGGAAGACAGTATGGAGTTCCTCAAAAATTTAAAAATAGAACTAGCACATGATTGAGCAATCCCCCTTCTCAGTACATATCCAAAAGAATTGAAATTGGAATCTTAAAGAGATATCTTCGCACCTGTGTTCATTGTGCCATTATTCATAATAACCAAGATATTAAAACAGCCCAAATGTCCATCAACAGATAAATGAATTTAAAATGTGGTATATTCATGCAATGTGACATTTATTCAGCCTCGAACATAAAGAAAATTTTACTCTCTGCAACAAGATGAATAAACATGGAAGACATTATGCTAAGTGAAACAAGTCAATTACGGAAGGACAAATAGGACACGATCCCAATCATATGAGCTATTTAAAATAGTCAAACTCATAGAAGCAGAAAATAGGAAGGTGGTTGCCAAGGGATGGGAGAAGCGAGAAATAGGGAGTTACTCAATGGGTGTAAGGTTACATTTACACAAGATGAGTAAGCTCTAGAAACCTGCCAGATCTTACTCAACAAGCAGAGACAATAGTTAACAATATGATATTGCGACCTTAAATTTTGAAGATAGTAGATCTCATGTTGAGTGTGTTTGCCTCAAAAAAAGGGAGGACACAAGGAAACTTTTCTAGGTGATGAACATGTTTCACTTAATTGTAGTTAGGATAGATCTGTACGTCCAAACTCATCAAACCATATACATTAAATGTGCGCAGCCTTTTGTATATCAGTTGTACCCCAATAAAGCTTAAAAAATAAAACACATGCCCTGGCTGGTGTAGCTCAGTGGACTGAGTGCAGGCTGCGAACCAAAGGGTCACCAGTTCGATCCCCAGTCAGGGCACATGCCTGGGTTGAGGGCCAGGTCCCCAGTGTGGGGCTCGGGAGAGGGAACCGAGGCAACCGCACATCGATAATTCTCTCCTTCTCTTCCCCTCTCTCTAAAAATGAATAAATAAAATATTTTTTAAAAAACATAGAAAACTAAATCATCAAAGAACCCAGGTCTTTAGGTTAGGCCTGTTTGATTTACATATTTTTCAGGCAACATTTTACTGTGAGAGGATGCTGTAGTGAGAGCTGATCTCTAAATTATCTTATTCTAGAAAGAGAAAGAAAGAACAACAATTTTAAAAGGGAGAAGAAGAAAGGAGAAAAGCTAAAAAATTGCTTAGTATTCGAGTGAGCATACTTTTTATATATGTATATATATGTCTTCATGTACAAGGTGTGATGCAACATTACATGGTTTCCACATGACTTGGTCTTCTCATATGATTTGGACGTATTTTATTTTTTATGATCAATACACATAACTTTGAATTTCTCCATATATATTGGGTGTACTTGGACTTGAGTGGAGGTCTTGCAAGGTACATAAACAGAAACCACTCTGAATTTGTATAGCAGTAACAGTATTAGGAGTGGTGATATGATGGTAGTAATAATGGGGGGGTTGGTTTTCTAAATTCTGTATCCAAGGTGATCCTTTTTTAAAAAACATATTTTATTGATTATGCCATTACAGTTGATCTATTTCCCCCCTTCATTCCTCTCCATCCTGCACACCCCTCCCCCACCATTCCCCCCTTTAGTTTATGAACACGTGTCTCAAGTTCTGTAGATTCTATATCACCCCTACTATTCTTGCCCTCCCCCCTGTCTATTTCCTACCTACCATCTATGCTACTTAGTCTCTGTACCTTCTCCCCCCTTCTCCTCCTCTCACTCCCCTGTTGCTAACCCTCCATGTGATCTTCATTTCTATGTTTCTGCTCCTGATCTAGCTGTCCTTCTAGCTTGCTTTTGTTTTAGGTGTGGCTGTTGATAACTGTGAGTTTGCTGTCCTTTCACTGTTCATCTTTTACAGTTGACATTTTACATTAGTTCTGGGAAAATTCAAATGGGTCATGATCATTTAAGAGTCACGGCTGTTCCACAAACTATGTTTGTTTTTTTTACTTTAAAATCTTTTATCTCCTTGTTTATGAAATGAGCAAAGTATACTTGCCCCCTTTTTAAAATGTTGAGGATTAAGTATAATAACTGATAAATCTCTGGAGAGCCAGCAGCTCCACCGCCTTTTCTATCTGACATACCAATGGTGCTTCTTATGGGGCTTTGCACAGAGAAAACACCAAGTGTTTACTTGTATTTAATGAGAAAGCATTTTTGAAAGCATTTTTGAAAGATAATAATCAGTAATATCAATTTATTGTTTTCACTTATGCAATGTCAAAGGTTTACACATTAGGTGGTATTATTGGTTCAAGAAAAGTAGTTGCAGAAAATACAAATGAATAAGATTTTGGAACCAAAGTCTTCCAGACTCTAAAATTTAAGGAAAATATTCCTAAAATCATGTATATTTCTTTATCCAAGAAAGTTGCTTATATATTATTATGGTTTAAACCTTTCAGAACTCTACTTGTTTTGTTTTACATGGATAAAAAACATGATATCTTGTAAAGCATGAGCATTTCGTACGCTTTATATAATGGGAGTTATTAGCTAAGAATAATTGAGTACTTATCATACCAGAGAGTGTTCTAAGCATTTTGCAGCTTTAAATAATTTAATCTTCCTAACAGCCCAATAAAGTAGATACTATTATGATCTCCATTTTACAGATGGAGAAATTAAGAGAGGGACAAATTAAGAAACTCTTTCTAAGGGTTTGCAGTGGGCAAGTGGAGGAATGAAACCTATACTCCCAGGATGATCAGAGGACTCTGAGTTCCCAGCCTGGAATAAATTCAAACCCATCTCCAGAGGCTGGTACTTGGAGAACAATGACCCAGTAGAGCAGATTGATTTCTCTTTACGTTTATTATCTCACATCTCAGATGGGCTCTCAATATAGTCCAGGAATCCTACAGCTTTTGTATAATAAGCGTCATCCCTTGCTTACCAAGATAACAATTTTATAACTTCACTCATTTAAAATGTTCTACATCAACTTTTCCCTCCCGAGCAGCCTCATTCTTGCATTAAAATAAAACAACTATAGTCACACTTTATCTACCTGCCACCAAACCCACAAACATTTAGATCTTTTTTTCCTTTAACATAACAAAGCAAAAGTTTCTTTTTCTTTCAAGAAAATCCTTCTACAAGGGTCCTGGCTCCCATCCCCATTCACTAGCTCAGTCTGGCCCCTTCTAATCTCAATCAGCAATCTCTCCTAATGCTGACACACAGTTGCTTTTAACCTGCTTTGTATTTTTCGTTCTATAAATCTTGCAAGCAACTCTCCACAGAATCCCTTGTCTTGTCCCTCAGTTACACCATTTTTTTCTGCTCCCCATCACAGCAAACTACTGTTCTTGACTTCTCTACTTCTCTCCTGCTCCCATCACCACTCAACAAAAGCTGCTCCTGAGTGTAAAGCTAAATGCACGGGGACACCTTTCTGGCCTCATCTTATTCGGTCTGCCCGCAGCATTCAACATAGTTATTTACCCTTTCTAAACACTGGCATGGCAGCATCATTGGGGATTCCTAAGAGAAAGACACCCCATTCATTCAAATGCTATTTTATTTTAACCCCCCCTCTCAACACTGCACACAAAACAAAGTTGGAAGCAACATGGTAAAGTATGAACTTTCACTTTTAGTAACTGCTCCAACCCCCAGCACTTGAAACACCTGTAGACACTTACCTCACTTAACAACTCAGACCAACCTGCCCCTACACAAAAGAATCCAGTTCTGTAATCCCTCTATTTCAACCATTATAACTTAATTCACCACCTTGTTTCACTCATTAATTATCACTGCTTTCCTGAGTACTGTTCTGCTTCAAACAGGTTTCAGTTACCATAGCAATTCTTCAAATGATCGGCTGTTATTGATTCAGTTCAACCTGAGTCAATATCAAAGTTCACCCTCTGTGCTTTCCAGCCTTGTACTTCTTCTTTTGGTTTGTGTCTAGCTGTGGTCACCAGTTTTATTCTGTTCTGTTTTTCACAATTCTCCTTCAATGAGAATGCCCTGGTCTGATAATTTACCTGACTTATTCATCTACAGTATTCACTGACTTATCTAGTACTATTTACCATATTTCTAATCCACTGAAATTCATTTTTGCTCATGGGTTCTGAATTAGACCTAACTTGGAAGCAGTGAAACTATTATTCCTGACCTCTTTCAGCCCGAAAGCATTTAGATCCAAGCCTGTTTCTCAAACTGATTCTCAATCGGTTTTTTAATTTGGGACAGGATGATGCAAAGTTTCTAGAAAGTAAGCCTACAGGACATTTTTGCCTAGAAAAACATGTTTAGAAGCTCAACCCGATATTTGCAGCTGATCTACTTTAAAGATTTGCCAAAATATTATACAAGTAACAAAATGACTGCATTATGTGAATATACTGAGAATTAGTCATCTAAATTTTTATTAAGCTTAAAAGTTACTAAAATGATTCCTTGAGCTTAAAAAATAAAGGACAACAAAGAAAATTCAAATGTTACCAAAATGAAAAAGTGAAGGTATCAAAATGTTTGTTTTTTTAAGATCTCTTTAACAGAACTTCTCACCAGTGATTTTTGTACTGCATTGTGAGGCTGAAGATGGGCACCTGGATGAAGCATCTATTATAAACCATAAGAATGATTAATCTTCTGGGTCATATATTCTCCCATCATTTGGCCATGGCCAGATTCTCCCTGAGCTTAAAACTAATTCCCTTCATGCTCTGGGCCTGGAGCTCTAAGCTTATTTGCATAATACATTTTGCACTCACTAGATGCCAAGTGCAGATTATAATCTGATTTGGATAATAGTGTGCAATTGTTTTGTAAAGTTGTACTTGTTACTGCTTTGGGGGTGCTCAAATTACAAATCTAGTGACATAGAGCATATTGATCCAAACATGTTTGTGCCACAGAAATAAATATCACAGAAATACCAATATTTGAATTTGAAATATGGTAGTATTGTCTGACATTCACTGCCTTTTGGCAGGCGATTTGCTGAATCTGTGAACGTATTCATGCAAATAATTGTTCATGATCACACAAAATCTCTTGACTGCTATTGTTAGCACCACCATACAATGCCGTAGCAGGAATTTGGGAACTATCTTTGAATTTCTCCAAATGGAACACATACCCAGGGGCATGGAGTAGGGTTCAAATGGGGTTGCATTTATTTTTGGCTCTCTGTTCTTCTCATACCTCACAGTACTCCAATCCAAAGCACCTGTTTATAAAATGTAGGACTTGGTTCAAGCAAGTGTTATTTGAAAATTGCTTCTGTAGCACCAAGGAGACAGGAAGTCAGTTATTTTCCTAATTTGAGAGGCTGTAACAATCCCAACACCACCCATCACAAATATTGAGCAGATGTATGGGTTTTTAAAATATTTTTTCACTTATAAATGATCTTTTGCAAGGACCATTCAACAACAGTGAAGTCACTGAAAATCACTAAAAAAGAAAATATTTTGTTGTAAAGAGTTTATAAAAAATGACACTTCCTTGCAGTTTTTCCAAGCAAATTATAACTGCCTGTCATGCAGGCGAGGGTTGCCATGGTAAGCAGTTTTTTGAATAGGTAAAACAAATAAAAGTGAACCAGTGCACGTGTGAGGCTTGTGGGAAAGGAAATTTCAGGCTGCCTGGAGCAAGAACAACTTCAGTATTTAAACTCACAGGAGAGCATAATACCCTTCCCAAATGTGATGCAGGCAAATGTTTGTTTTTCTCTCTCTGGTGACTTCTTTCAAAAATGTTTAACATAGAAAGTGCTACTGGTTAGGCAGAGGCAAACACTGAGTCAGAGAAGAATCACTAGCAGGTTAGCATTAGTTATTTGTTTTCAAAGGAAAACAAACCTCTCGCCTCTTCAATGTACATCGTTGTCAATGTACTGGGCATACAGCAGAATTTCAGACACTGGATCCTCAGACAAAAAGCTGAAAACAGATTAAAAACCCCTAACTCAAACAAGTAATGTTAGTAAAATATTTGATATTCTCCAATTCTCATCTTTCTAATTATCTCTAATTCAAGAACTCTGGTGTTTACCACTTCACTTGGTATTATTTAAGAAGATAGAGAGATTAGTCAATACGTACCAATACAGATCATCTTGTTGAACACCTCTATGCTCTCTCACTTCCAGGAGCTCTTTTTCCTAGCTGTACTCTTTCCTTTGGTGATTTACTAGCTCTACAGGATTTACTACTCTCTGTATCATCCTGTGTCCCTCATCTAAGCATCAAAACCTCCAGTCCAGGGCTCCCTGGCCCTTTCCCAGATTAGTACATATGTGTGCCTGCAAATATCTAACAGATGTCTTCCTCCTCCATAGAGTGGGCTGAACATGAGCTAAGTTGTTTCCATCCACATGAAAATCTCTAAAAATGGCAGATATCAGTAACTAAGCAAATAAAGAAATCATGTACAAAGGTGCTTAAAAATAAGAAAGGGGACTATATAAACAGAAAACTCTTAGGGATCCCAGGGGGTGGGAAGCAGACAGAATTGGCATTGTCGAATACTGGAAGTGGGAGATGACCTGGGAGAAATACTAGGAAAGTTGGCTGGGATACCTCAGCAAGAGCAGCCAAGTGAATCAATACCCACAATCTGCAGTAAGCAGCTGCGATTGGAGATTTGTTTACTCTAATTAATGACAGGTATGTGTGAGCTACAGTCAGAGAGACGTGGCCATGTCTGGGGTGTGGGCAATGTCTGGGAGAAATGGAAACCATCCGCCCCCTGGAAGACTAGAGGCCCAGCTACAGCACCAGGAAGCAGGCCCTGCTCCTCCTGCAGGCTCACAGACCCAGCCAGAATAGTTTCTCAGCAGACTCTCCCATCTCTCCCTTGTGTAGGTCTTGGACTCACATAGACACTGGTTAACAGGAAATCACAGTCTCAAAGATGCCCACACAATCAAGAATCACTTAGCCCTGAGAAAACCAAGAGCTTCAAAACAAAACAATAGAATCAATAAACACAAGTGCCTACACTAGAACAAATAGCTAATGGAGCAAAGGGAAAAGAGCTTGAAAAAAATAATGCATATACTCAGAGTGATAAAGAAAAACAGCGCACTCATGAAAAAAAGCATGCTGACATGCAAAAGAACCAATTGGAGATCTCAAAAATGAAAACTACAATGGATTAAATTAAAGAAAAACCAGATAAAATAACCTAATAGAGACATGGGTGAAAATGACTAGCTTTAAAATCAAGTCAGTGGATTCTCCCGGAGTGTTCCCAGAAAGATTGAGACATGGAGGATTATCCAAAATTTCTGGTGTCCATTTATGGTAGCTTTACTCTAAGATAAAAGGAAGAATGGAAGGAGGAAATATTTAAATGACTTCTTTAAATATTTAAAGAAGTGTTGAATGGAAATTATTCATAAACTTAAAAAAGATAAATTCTGAGACTGAAAGTATACACAAGGCTAAACAGATTTGTTTAACCCCTCACCTAATCGATAACACTTCCATATATAATTTCAGAATACAAAAGATGAAGTGAAAAACATTGTACACATTTCTAGAGTTAAATAAAAGCAGATTTTTAATACTAGAACAAGATTATGATGACATCAGTCTTTCCACAACCAACTCTGGATATGAGAAGATGACAGAGCAATATTCTGGAGGCGAGTCTAAGGGTAGGTAACATTATCCTTGGATTCTATCACCAGGCAGGCATTCAAATGTAAGGGTGAAGCTAAGATATGTGTTAATAGAAGTTAAAACATCAAGGCATGCCAGAATTTAAAAAGATTACCAGTTATAGACTTCTGAAAGAATAGCTGAAACATGCACTCAAGTAAGAGTAATATCTATATTATTCTGCAATGCATCCAAACAGAACTCTTGGACCCTTCCTGTGCCCCTCCCTCTCCCAGTCTGCTCCCCTGGGCGAATGACTCTGTCATCCCCCAGGACACTTTTGCTGCCTCTGTCACTCTGCATTTCCCCTTCTCTCCACACAGTCAGTGCATCATCATATCCTACAGGTTCTGCCCTCAAAAATACATGCTCAAAATAATATTGAATGTAGACTGTATTTGAAAGAAATCTTTTAAAAAGAAATAACATCAAAGTCTTCTTCCAGGTCACCCAAATGGTCAACTCAGAAGAAAAATGGAACCTTGTTTCCTTGGGTGGGGGCTCAGGGTAAGTGGCAGGACTTAAATCACTGGCAATTGTAGTCTTTACACACACACACACACACACACACACACACACACACACACTTATACCATCTGAAATCTATTCACCATCTGAGCTCAAGCCACCATTATCTTTCTCCTACGGTCCTGCAGCCACCTTCAAACTGTCCTTCACGTTTATCTTATTTACCTCGAATTTCTTCTCTCACACAGCCAAAATGATGTTTGAAAGCATAAACTAGAAAATGTCACTTTCTGCTCAAACCCTTCAATGGTTTCACACTGCTCTCCTACCACTCCTGATGTCCATGGCTCACTTTCCTCCTTAGAGTCTCAGCTCCAGCGCTGCTTCCTCAGCCTTTTTTCTGATGCTGGCTTTATAATGCCCTGTTAAAATTTCTGAGTGATGCTTATCAGTTCTGTAATTACTTTGTTATCTTACTTTCTATCTTTTCCACTAGAATGTAAGCTGAGGACAATGATCCTACTTGTGTTGCTTAAAAGGGTTTATTTCACTGTGGGAAGACAGTTCTTCTACTGACATAAAACATTTGGAAAACAGCTACATTCCCTGATAGAACGGACCCTGGGAGTTACTCAATTAAACCATATCAGGCATTGAAGTTCATGCAGTTCCTACACAGACATTCTTACAAGAGAGCTAGCTGTCTGATAGATCACCGGCAAGAGAGTGTTCGGATGGAGATAAACGAGATCACAGATGGAATAACAGGTCACCTGAAAGAAATTCCTTGTGGATGAGGAAGAAATCTGAAAGGCCAACCAGATTAAGGCTGGGGGTTCAGGCTTGCTCACCTACCCCTTTCCTTAGACCTGAATAGGGAGCTTGTACCCTCTGGGAAGAAAGAGTTGTGGCAAGTTTAGCCATTTTGCTCTATAGTCCTCCTCTGAAAGAACTGGGCTAAAAAGAAGTGGGTTTTCTTTTTCTCATAATTCAGAGAGGAAGTAGTGAGCCTCAGAGACTGAGGGGAGGTTGCCAGTTAGAGGCAGCAGCTGTCCTGGGGGAGGTGAGCAGAGGGTGAATGAAGAACCCAGGGCAGTGCAGCGACTGAGAGGGCAGCAGAGGACTGTGGCTCTAAATTATATCTGAAACACTCGCCCCTCCCCCTTCTTGCCATGTCCCTCCTCACCAGGGTCTCTGAGAGAACAGTGATACTGTCTTAAGAGCCACAACTGGATGGAGACCATGACATTACACATGAGACACTCACGGGATTCTCCAAAGTGTTTGAGGAGAACACTCAGAGAAATCAAGACGCTGCACCCATCTGAGAGCTGGGAATCTCGGAGTGCCGGAATTTGAGGATGCCTGATATTGAACTATGGCTTAGGCACACAAAGATATAATGACATATTTTCCAGTATGGATGCTCAAAATAATTAGAATAAAAACATTAGTAATGACAATAAACCTTATTGATTCTCTGGGTCAGATTCTCTGCTAAATACATGCTTTATCCACTTCAAGCCTTTTATCAATCACATGGAAAAAGCACAAGCAGTATTGTTACCAAGCAGCAAGTGGGGTCCTGCTGGCCACCATCCTTCTCCAGGCCAATTCTGGAGAGAGAGGTTTGGCGATGCAGAAAAGGAGTCTTTATTTAAAAACGACATAATTTCAGAATAACAGCTTTCCCCAAGCATTAGTCACTTAAGCCTATCAATTAAGACTAAGCTCTTTAACATCTAATTTCTACCATTCTCCGTTAGTTTTTAATCATCTTATTTCTATAGGAATAGTTTACAAACCAAAACAATGTAAGATGCAAAAATTACACAATTTTGGAAGAATGGCAGGCTTCTGCTTCAGAGCCCATCCTCTCTAGAATACCCGAAGAAGAATAACACAGTCACCCTCTGCCAGCCCAGCCCAACCTAGGCTGTGCCTGGATTTCTTCTTCTACCCCAAAATCCATCCAAAGTACCATCCTCTGTAAAACGCAGGCAGCTGCAGCACAACTACTCAGGCATCCTCCAGGAAGAGAGCCAGTCTCTGCCCTTCTTTTATTTTAAATCTTCTGGCCCACAATTGCATGCACTCTGGAGGCATTCAGCTGCTCAGCCAAACCTGTTTTAAACTGTTTACCATTGCCTGGAGCAACCTCCATCTACGGCCTCTTCCTACTCCTCCCAGTGATCTGATCAGGTCTCCCGGTATGATTATCAACTTTCAGATGAAGGAAATGAAGCTTGTAATGATAATATGACTTCTCTAAACTGGTAAAGTTTGGAGTCAGTAGTTCAATCCAAGCAGTCCAGAGGTCATCTGCTTAACCGTTGTGCTCACTGGTTTCCTAATAAGGTTGTGAGGAAACAAACCCATTAACATTGCAGCTACAGTGCAGTTCAGAGACAGACTATTCCCCCAATCACAAGGAAACAAACCTGTAGTTGCACTTTGAGTTTCTGGGGACAGGTGATGTCTACAACACAGAGACTATTAAGGCAGCAGCTCCATAGAAGGGCTTGGAGGTTTGGTAGTGGTTGCTTGGCCACCCGAGTCTGAGAGGTGATGGGGAACCAACCCTTGGAGCAAAGTCGCAGCTAGGGTGAGGGTAAGATATATAGATTTCCCCAGGACTACCCATGTTTGCAGGAGGGGTCGAGGAAGAGTTCTGAGTGGGGAGCAATGCTTGAATAGACTTTGGACTAAGAATGTAACAGAAGAGGGCCACAGTCACATGACTTGGGTTAAGGATTAGAACTCTAGCCCATGGGAAAATAAGCCAAGGCCAAGCAGAGTCCCAGGGCTGGAAACTGGACTACTGTACATATCATTAAGCCTGGGACCCAGGGGCATGAGATACTTAGGCAAAAAAAAAAAAAGTGATATTAGTAAAAGGCAATGTCCTATTAATAAACTGTGAGATAAGGTCAGAGGAGTGTTGATCAGTAAGCTGGCTTAAAACTACTTCCCTGAGAATTACAAGAGGGCTTTTACTCTCTGAAGAACAGGATTGATCCCAACGAAAGGAACTGGCGTGAGCCCACAGGAGGATCCCTGGTCATAAATGAAGAAGATGAGAAAGAATAACCAAGCATTTTCCCCTATCTAGTAATCTAGTTTCTGGTATATATTTTTTCTAATATATTTTTAAGTCCTATGCAGAAGTTTCTCCTCCCGTCCCCACACAATTACACACACACACACATACACACATGCACACACCCTCTGATGGGTGAGTAAGTGTTCTCTTTGTTGTTTTGAATCAAACAGCACAGTTGAAGTCTTATTGGAGACAACATTCTCTTGCTATTCTTTACAGGTTGTAAGTAACACAAAACTTACTGGATTTGTATAGTTCACCTCTGAGTGGGTGTTTTAGTCAGGGAACATCAAAAATACTGAGATGGTAACAATATGGAAAATTATTGACTTATTTTTTAAAGATTTTATTTATTTTTAGAGAGAGGGTAAGGGAGGAAGAAAGAGAGGGGAAGAAACATCAATCAGTTGCTTCTTGTACGTGCCCTGACCAGGGACCAAACCTGTAACCCTGGCGTGTACCCTGACTGGGAATCAAACTGGTGACTTTTTCCTTTTGCAGGATGACAGGATGATGACCAACCAACCAACTGAGCCACACCAGTCAGGGCTATTGACTTCTTATAGAAGGACATGAAATAGATATCCAACTCCAAAGCTTGGACTTGGTTTTATTTATAGTTTTCTTTTTAATATTTATCTTAGAAATTTGTCTTTTATTTTCTTTTAATTTGGTAGTACATTTTACAACTATTAGTATCTTTGATTCAAGAAGTTATCAGAAAGTCAGGAGAGACTTCTCTGAAAAGGTGCATTTTGCACAAAGCTATCTCTCAACAGTAAAAATATTAAAAATTTGAGGGCTTTTATGTCTACTGTGTAACATCCAAGACTGGACTACCTGTGTATTGTCCTAAAGCCCCAGACTTCTCTTCTGAATTTGCATTCCTGCAAAGGGCCCTCTCTCTTCATCTCCACCTGGGGGAACAAAAGAGCCCTTCTTCTCAGGGAACCACGATTTGCTGTTAATATTATGGGGTTAAGAGTATAAAATTCATATAACAGTAGACAGAAAAAAATAAGAAAAATTCTTAGGATAGGTTTATGATTGTGATTTGTTTTTGTATTGACTTCCAAAATGCAAACTATGATAACACATCTGTCTTTTTTTCTAGGGTTCATGTTCATGTGCTCCAAGGCTAGTAAGCATTGAGTGCATTTACTATGCTTGATGAGGCATGAAGCCACTGCTTTTGCCTTAAAAAAGTTTACTTTTCTAAGAATAAAAATTATGTAAATGAAAATTGAAGAAACACACTATCATCTGAAATCCATTGAAGTAGGAATTCTGATTTTTTAAAAAAGCATATGCAAGTCATTTATTTGGTGTGGCTACACCACTCTTCCTACTTACTGTCAGCTCTCTTCATGCCACAAACCAGAGGGGAGGGATCAGAAAGAGGCGACTTCTGGGCACCGAGTGCAGAGCAGAACCTACGTCAGCCTCAAATCCACATGTGAAATGAAGCGAGTAAGGGAGGATGGTGGTGTTTGACATTCTGAATCGTGTGCTCTGAATCTTCCTCTTTGTGAAATTAGAGCCAACTTTCTGATCCGACTAACTCTTTCTCCAACGTTGAGTGGAACTGAGTCGGAAATCAGCTCAGAATATCCCAGGCCCGTTGGTGGACTATGGCTTTAACAGATGTACCCTTCCGTTCTAGTTCAATCCCTACACCTCTTGGCTCCAGGAGAAGACAAACTTTGTCTTTGTCGTAATCATCTAGCATGGCCAAGTATAAGTTTTATAACTTGTGAAAGATATTTTGTAAATATTTTTGCTGTATATTTAATATACAGCAAAATTATTTGCTGTATAATTTAATTATACATGCTGTATAATTAAAATATTGCTGTATATTTCACAAATATTGAATGTATAGGGTCTGGCACAAATAACACCCCTTTTATATTACAAAATTATAAGCATGTAATTCTGTAACATAACAATATCACAGTCAAGCACACCGTATGGCATTGTACATGAAATGTTCAAATTAAAACTGTAAATTACTACACCCATATTATTACCGTACCAACCACAGTCAAGCAGGAATTACTTCTGCCAGACCCTGCATATATAATCAAACCAGCTGTATTTTTCAGTTTTAAGGTTATAGTGCCAGATATTTTTGAGTCCAAAGTCACTGCATTATGGTATTATGTCCAACAAAATGACAAAAGAGAAAGAGAGATAAAGAGAGAAGAAAAGAGGGGAAGGAAGGAAGGAAGGAAGGAAGGAAGGAAGGAAGGAAGGAAGGAAGGAAGGAAGGAAGGAAGGAAGGAGAGACGGAAGGAAAGACAAAAGGAAAGAAAGGGAGAAAGAAAGAAAGTAAAGAAAGAAAGAAAGAAAGAAAGAAAGAAAGAAAGAAAGAAAGAAAGAAAGAAAGAAAGAAAGAAAGAAAGAAAGAGAGAGAGAGAAAGAAAGAGAGAGAGAAAGAAAGAAAGAGAGAAAGAAAGAGAGAGAGAAAGAAAGAAAGAGAGAAAGAAAAGAAAGAAACCTAAACATGGGGCTGGGGGAAAAACCGTTATCAAGACCAGTATTATTTCTTTGTATTTTGAGGGTTCATTTTTCTCCCTGACATCTATGGTTTTCTATTGTGGGAGATGGGGATTTTTGCTAGTTTAAACCAAAGGTACTGGTAAAGCCACACCTGGATTTAAGCTTTAAAATGAACCCCATTTAGCACAGAGGGAGGACCTTGTGTTTAGCCCGATGCTGTACCACTCACTTGCTGAGTGCGGGCACCAGTCACAGACTGGACTCAGAGCAAACGTATGGTCGCGGTCCAGCAACCACTGGTGTCATCTGGAAAAACAAACCCAAGTGCCCAAGGTGCTAGCACACCTTTCAGCCATTCACTTTGTCTTTTAGCCATTCAGCCAATAAGTTTCAAATGAATATTCACATGTTACAGAACAGATTTACATATGAGTGACCAAAGAAATAGCCAGTAGTGTTAAATTTTGTGGTAGAAAATTTCCCCTTCCCTCCCTTAGTTCTTCTGAGCAGACTGAGTTAAATGCACATGAAATAGATTAACCAGAGAAAACAACCACATTTAATTACATATGTCCATATGGGGGTTTCATACAAATATGGGGCTTGAGAACAAATTAGACGGTTGAGGCTTATATGCCATCTTAAGCTAAGGGGGAAAGAGGTCAATGGTCTAGACCTTAGAGGGGAGAAGGGATATTCACATGGAGAAGGAAAAGCACAGGTTTGGTAACCAAATGTTTGCTGGGCCATCTTAACAATGGCACCCAGAGAGGGCTTTGATCAAATGAGCCTTGCTAGGTTCCTCCTCTCACAGTTCACATTACACTGTACTTACCTATCAATTGGTAGAGGACCTACTCCTTTGTTGTAGGCAGTTGGGGGAAGGCAAAAGGTTTATCCTGAGTTTTTCATGTCTTAAAGATAACCAGCTTAACATAATCAACATTCCTCTCCAAAAAAAGTCAAGTTTATGGGTGACTAACGCTGCTATGCCTCAATGTGAATTCAGTATGTTAAGGCCAGCACATATTTTCAGTGTATGGACTTGATCTAGGTTGTTCATAACTTGGCTTTAATTGGTTTTCATTTTTTTTAATCAAACACTGTATAAGAGGTGGTGCTCGCTTTTATTTCTTAAAGCTATGGTAAGAACAGATTTTCAGAGAGCTGTCAATTAGCATTGATTGATTGAAACTTGTAGCCAACTTTCACTTTTACAAAACTCATCACCGATTACAGCTGGAGACTTTTTCTTTCCTGCGTCTTCGTGGAAATCAGTGTCAGTGAGAAACCCAAATCTCCTCACAAAACTCACAGTTGATTATTTGTTTTAGCCCTGAAATTCCTATTCATTCAGTATTATCGAGCCCCTTCTAACACTATGCTATTTAGTGTATTTTGTGTGAGAACTTCTGATAAATTAGTACTTGAAATAGGGACCACTTGGAGCTCTTGCACTCACATTACTTGCTTTGGGCCAAATATATGAGGTTGTTGAGTTGAGACCAACACAGATCCTCTAATCAAGTAATAATAAAAACCTAATTTTTCTTCTCTATAAAGAGAAGTCTATGTATATATAACAAAATAGAAAACTCTTCAGAGTTACATTCTATAAATTTCCAAATTAAGATCATGCATAAAAGTCCCAGTTTTGGTCTTTGAGCTGGCAATAGAGTGTTCATCTGCTACCTGTGCTTCTGTAGAAAAGCATAGTTAGAAAATTCAAATTTAAGAGTCTGGATAACTCACTATTTTTCTGAGCATTTGTTTCCTTGTCTTCAGAATGGAAATGATAATGTCATTCTTCTTTGTGAGGATTAAATGTGATAATGGATGTAAAGTTATTCATAACTATAAAGTGGCTATAAATATAAATTATTATTAGCCTTGTAGCAGCTATATTAGAGGTGGAGATACTTCCTCAAATTCCTTGTAAGCTTTTAATGGATTAAAGGCAAAATGTCCTCATTCTGTTACAAATATGGTGCCATTGCAGTGATATTTATGTTCCAGTCTTATACATGGGACTATGATTAAAACTGTAGGTTATATTTTCATTTATAATCCCCATGTGTCTGATAAGAGAAATGCTCAGTCTGTAGAAAGGTAATTATTTGTGCTAGGGTGCATAGTGCAATGTTTGGGAGTCTTAAATGATTTACTGTATACTCGAATTCTAGCAATGAAAACTAACAAATGGTAGAGATTTCAAGATGGATTTTGAGGAGTGATCAGACAAGCATGCTTTCATACCATTTTCATCATTTTGAATTTTAAATCACCTTTTAAAGGGCACTAACGTATTCTTGCAAATTAGTCTGCTCTCCAATTAATGTGCCCAACATGACAATAATAAGACTGGTTTCAGCTTGGCTAAGCAGAGCAGTCAACCAGGAACGTGTGACTTGAGTACTTGGAAAGCTCGTATGAATCCTCATTTCCTCCCCCCTCCCTATTCTGGGACTCTTTTAACAGTTTAGATCTAATTAGTCCAGTTAATCCTCCTAAAACTAATGGACAGAAGAGTTTCTATCAAGACCCTCCCACCACTTGTAACCATATGAAATTATTGTCCCATACTGCCAAATCTAGTTGCTCCATGGAAAAATGGCAATGCATTCCTTAATCTAGATCAGAGCTTCCTACTAGAAATGTACTGTGAGCCACACACATAATTGAAAAGTTTCTAGTAGCCACATCATGAGAAAAAAATGTTTAAAGTGAAATGAACTTTAACATCATATATTATTTAACCCAGTATATCCAGAATATTATCATTTCAATATATAATTGATATAAACCATTGTTACTGTGATAATTCACAAATTTTCATATATATATCTTCAAAATCCGATGAGCATTTTATACTTATAACACGTCAGAATTTGGACGTTTCAAGCACTCATTAGCCACATGTGGCTAAATGGCTACCATATTTGACAGGTCAAATTTGGATCATGAGAATTTTTTTCTTGATAAGCCCATATCAGGACATTTACTGGTATACGGACAGTTTCTTCTTTGTCTCATTATTTTCAAGACCATGCACATTTCTGACATGCATTAAATTTTATAAAAGTAGACTGCAAATGGTAGTGATGAGAAATGCCAGCTTTTATTACAAGAAAGCATTCATAAATAGAAATGACTTGGCATGTGCAATCAAAAAGTAAATAATGCTTGCATGGAAATACAGACATCAGACTTCCTGAAGGAAAATTGAAGACTAGGATGCAAGAAGAAACCGATTATGTACTTTGTGAATGCAGAGATGTGCCGTTTCCAATGTTTCTATAGAAAGATTGTGATTTTCAAATACAAGAACTGTAAGTCACAGATAGCATGAAATAGTCTTTTAAAGCATTCTTGTCTGAAAGATATTTATAAAATGCCTGCCCTCGGGTGGGTTAGCATTGAATATCATACCAATGAGAATTACTATTGCTATATTGAAACTTCTAAATTGAAATAGGCCACAGGAATGCAAATATACAGAGATTTATGGATTTTCTAAAATGCCTGCCTCCCTTTCCTTCCTCAAAATGTATTTTTTTCCCTTCTTAATTTTGTTCATTTAGGGCAATTTTATTTCCCATTACTTTGTTTACTCAACTTGGCACAATCTTGAGGGAATAAAAAAAATGAATAGGGAGATTAGTTGTCCAGAAAATCTTTTCCTATTCATGCAAAGAATAATGTAGCCTTCATACTTCTTTAGGCTTTCTTTGTTTTAATATAAAAGGTCTCATAGCATTAATGGATATAGCATGTGGACTCAGATGTAGAGATATTATGGCCGAAAAAATGTCCTCACCCTGATTGGTTGGCTCAGTTGGTTGGAGCATTGACTTAAACACTGAGAGGTCATGGGTTTGATTCCCAGGCAGGGTACATTCCCGGGTTGTTGGTTTCATCTCTGGTAGGCAACCAATTAACGCTTCTCTCTCACATCAAGGCTGTTTATTTTTTTCTCCCTCTCTCCCTCTCTTTCTCTGTCTCTTGCCACTTTCTTCTCTCTAGTAAAAACATATCCTTAGGTGAGGATTCAGAAAAAAAAAAGTCCTCTGTTCTGTTGACATGACTGGGGCCAGGCTGAGTTTTTGGTATAGGAATTTCCTGGTGGGTGGTCTTAGCACACCTAGAACATCCTGTTTGTCTCCAGCACAGCATCTCCTGAATATGTGTTCACTCGTGGAAAGGAGCATGTTGTGTTCCTGTGTTTCAAGGCATTTGAAAACTTATTAATAAATAATTAGTTATTAAAATCATTACAGAAAACAGATTCCATCTATAGATTTTAGGATTAGTTAAAATAAAACTATATATACACTATACTATACACTATTAATGTATGTATATTGTATGCATGAAATATTTACTCTCATTTGAAAATTACAGTATATTCATTCCTTAAAAACTATATCCAAACATTGATTTGCTATCTTTTACTCAGTGTGTATAAATATCACTTGAGGTGCATGATAAATGTTGATTCCTAGAGCTTCAATATTTAGTTGGCATGATTCGGGACTCAGAAGTATGAAAGCATTCAAGCTCTCCCAGGTGATTCTGAGACCACACTTAGCCATCCTTCTGGATGGCTGTCAGTCAGAATCATCTATACAGGTGGAGGAATGGTTGCCTTCACAGATGGATGTGTTATTGCCAGCAATGCTGGTAAGCTTAAGTTAAATCAATTAAATGTTCATACTTTTGTGGGATGATTTGATGAACTGGTGCTCCAAATATTAAAAAATACCAGACTGCCTAACTCACACATTCAGTACCTTAAAAAATCAATAAATAATTTACATTTTAGAAAGAGCAATAAAAATGTTTAATATAAAAATATCACAGTCATTGGTCAATAAAATTGCTTGTATTTTTAAGGGCTCACTATGAAACATAGAAATAAATATAAATATTATTCTCAATATAAATTAGTCCTTTCAGAGGGAGCTTATTTTATATTTGCTAAGGTAGTCTTTAATTTACATTATTAAAAATGCTCTTATTGTTTAAAATGAAAAATTACCCTATGCCTACTAAAAAGAGCAACATCTTTTTTCTTCAGATATATTATTAGAAATTTCTATGTGATAGATTTTATCACCCCTGCTTCATCTGTCAACAGGTAGTTTTAAGTATTAGGCAGAACTGGTGACAGGCTCTGCTAATTTGATCCTACCCCAACAAGCAGAAAGACCATGTCAAAACTAAGAAGCTACTGGTATATTCAAGAGTCTCATAGTGGAATCTGGCTGCTACCTTTATTTATTTCAAAATTTAAGTTTTATTAGAATTTTAGTCATCATGTTTGCTGAAATATTATAAGATATGTTTTTCAGTGGAGAGAAGAATCACAGTAATTTAATATTGATACCAAAAGGAGAAATTCTCTATTTCTTTCATAGAGAAAATTATAGTCCTCGTTGTTCTTATAAAGAGGGATGGAAATTAAAATATATTTACATTCAAATATGGTATTATTTACTAAATATATGAAATATTATATACAAAATGAAGTGTTCATATTTAATATGAGTAGTTAAGGGTGTTTATTTAATACCACTATCAAAAGGTGAAATGGGACAATCTCTAACCTCCCAGAAAAACTTAGAAAAATAACATTCACAATTTTTAGTATCTGAACTCACTCCTTGGAATGTATATAAGGTATAGCAACATCTAGCTCTAGATGACCATCAAATGTATTTATAAAAACTAAAATTATTTTCTCCATGAGTACTAGGTTAATAAGAAAATGGAAACTACAACCAGATTTTTAAGTTTCTCTGTAGTGACCAAAAATTTAGGATGTAGGAAACTAAGCCAAAGGCTTAAAACTGCATTACCTAAGAATAGGTTGAATTGGTTTTTTGATTATAAAAAGTTGCAGGCTGATAATAAAAAATAAAAAACCAAAAATGATAAAGAAAATTAAGTAAAACCCGCATTCTACAATGCACAGGTAATTACTATTAGAGTTTTTCATTTCTTTGTATATAAGAAGTACATAATTGAAAGCCAATGAATTATTTTAATTGATTTGAATACTTTGATTTGAGACATTTAGGGCCCAAAGCTTTTGCCATTAGAAAAAATACTATGATAAATACCTTTATATGTTGATCATCATTAGCCACATTTCTATAGGGCAAACATTATGGGTATGGCAAAAGTACCAATATTTCTCCACCACTTAATGTGCATTATTGTATCTATATTATTACACCATAATATGCATTGCCTCACAAAACACAGTATCTATTACTTTTCACAAAGATTGTGCCAATTTAAACTCACACCCCAGTGTTTCTAAGTTTGGTCTCATCACACCTCAGAAGGATAATGAATTTCAATACATTTTTATATGCAAAAGTACTATTCCAGTAGATTTTAAAAGCAGCAATTAAATGAGGTCAAAAGAAAGAGCCTGACTTAATCTGTGAAAAATATGACTTTACTGTTAATTAACTGACCTCAAAGCTTAGTGATATTTTTCCTGATTAGCTCTTAGACCCTGAACTTTTCCTTGTGCTTATGCACGTCGGGCTAATAGGGAACATGTAATGGCAATCATTAATTGCATCGGGCATTTCAAAGCAGAGGTATAGTCATTCCCCGTTTCCCTTTTTGTTTTTTAAAACTTGTGGTTTTCTGAGGGTTGACTGTGCCTGTTATTATCCCTGTGCCCTTGTCATATTTCATAAAAGACATATAAACACAGAAACATTTGCCAAAGATAAACTGGGTCAAGGGCATCTTTCTTTGGATTGCCAAGATATGATATACTGTAGACATAGTTTAACCATGTGTGATTATACTTGTTGATAACCCTCTCTCTTGTTACCATTTTACTTAATATATTGAGCCTGATGGAGGGACTATAGAAGGAAAATCTTTCATTTGAGTGAGGGGGGTTAGAGTTATATTACATTTAGTGTGGGTAAAAGAAACTATGAGATATAGCTGGTGAGCCTGCATTATTAGTGTCACCCACGTTGTGTTTCTGGTCTAGAAATGGAGTTGTTGGTGTTCTCTCTTTGCTCTGACGTCCCCATAGGACTTAACTGGGTGCCTTTGGGGGACTTCCTGAATACGCTTTAAGTGAAACTGAGAAAATAGCATTAGTAGATTTGTTATGGTTCTGAATTCTCTTAACAGTCACTGTACAAGGTACCAAACTCCAGGCAGGTATATCCAAGTGCCTACTTGACATCGCCACTTGAATATCTCATCTCGAACAGCATGAACTCTTATCCTGAGACTTACTTCACCTGCCACTTTATCCATCACTGCTGTTGGCAACTATATCCTCTCAAATTTTAGTTCAGTAACATTTCTGTCATCCTTGACTCCTCTCGTTTTCTCATACTGACACCTAACACATAAAGGAGTTCTGCTTTCAAAATAGCTCTAGAACTCCATTATTTCTCATCACTTCCACTCCTTTCCTGATCCAGGGCAGTATCAACCCCCAACTGAATTATTGTCGGGTGAGACAGATCGTATCACTCTGTTTGTTCTCAGAACTCTGCAATTCATTGCTCTGTTTCATTCAGAATAGAGAAAAATGCCCCTGCTGCCCTCTTTGTCTCCTTTGTTGCATTGATCCTCCTACTCACTTCACTCCTTTTGTGCTTCATTTCTGCCCCAGGGCCTTTGTATTAGTGGTTCCTTTTGCCTGGAATGCTTTTCCTCCCCATAGGCCACCCAACTGAACTCACCTTCTTCAGTTTTTTACACAAAAGTCATCATCGTCTTGCTGAGGCCTCACCAGACCGCCCCACTTGAATTGCAACCTCGCACTTCAGGTCTGTGTTACTCTGCTCCACTGCTTCTTTCTTTCTAAAGCACCTGTTACCCTCTAGTCTACTATTTCTATTGTTTGTTGTTTCTCTCACTAGGAGCTCAGCTACGTGAGGGTAAGGATCTTCGCTTGCCTTGTTTATTAGTGAAAATTCCGAGTCTAGAACAGTGCCTTTCATGTGAAAAGGGGATAAGTAAATATTTGATAAAGGCCCCCAAACCACAAACAAAAAAACCCCTGAACATCCTGAAGCTAAGAATTAATCTTTTAAACGCTTATTAGCTTTAGTGGTAATGTACGAAGATACAGCTGCACAAGACTGTGTCCCTGCGTTTCCCCCTTCACCTCCACTCCATGTTTCTCTTTGCTCCTCGTTACTGCTTAGGTTGCCGTCTTAGTTCCTGCCTCTGAATATATTCCCCCATGACCAGCAGTAATTTCCATCTCAGACAATTCTCATCTTCCTGACTTCTCAAAAGCACTGAAAATAGTGATCCAATTTCTCCCTTTTGAAACCTTATTCTCATGGATTCTGTATCATGCTTTTACCGGATCTCCAGTCTCTTACGTTGGATTCTTCCACTTGTCTATTCTGTCTTTGGACAGAAATCTGGACAGATCACTGACAGTTATAATAGAGGAAGGTGCTTCTAAATATTGAAAAGCACCAGAACTCTGCCCTGGGCAATCTTTTCTTCTCTATTTATTTACCATTTGTGCACTTTTGATTCCATCTCTGTAGTTAATCCTGCTAAATATGTGTTTCCAGCCTTGGCTTAAGTGCCACATTCATATATAAAATTGTCTACTTGACATCAACATTTAGATGTAAAAAAAAACCAACCCTGAAGTCATCTTGATTCCTCTCTCTTTCTGACCTCCCCAAACTGAACCGTTATGAGACATTTGAGCTTTATCCCCCCAAATCCAAGTACTTATTGCCATCCCTACTCACTCAGATGACTTCAAGAGTTTCCTACTTGTTTTCTTTGTTTGCATTTTGGGTCTATATCATTCATTGCACAGCAGGAACAAATCAGACCATGATACAGCCCTCCTGAACTCTTCAACAGCCGCCCCATTGTATTTAGAATAATTCTGAAGTCTTTACTATGTTCTGTAGCTGCATGTGATGCATTCCTTTCTACTTCTAAACCTCATCTCCTACCACTCTCCATTACATTCACTACCTTTGAATCACCTAGGTCTTCTCTGTGTTTTAACTGAATAAATTCGGTCTCATCCCAGGGCACACATACTTGATATTCTCTTCCTGGACCAGCCCCCTTCTTGTTACTTCATTTGAGCTCAACTATAGCATTGCAGAAAGGAATCTCCTGACCACTTATTCTAAAGCATGCCCCTCCTCACACTCTCCTTTTGAATTTTTTCTGACCCCCCTCACCCCTGCTGCAACTAGAATGTAAACTACACCAGAGCAAAGACTTTGTCTTTCTCATTCACTGCTGTATCTATAGTGACTTGTATAATTTTTGGCACTTAGATGGTGTGCAACAAATATTTTTGAATAGATGAATGGGTAAGTAAATAAAAGAAAAACTGAATAAATTAGTTACCATTGACTCCTTTACTGGTTGAGCATTTATTTGGCTTTAAACTTTACAAACAGGATAATTTCAGCAGTTGTAAGGCCCCTTTTATACAAACATCTAAGACCTTGGCCAATTATATGTATTTCTAAGATAATTGATATTGCTGGGTTTCTTTTCTGTTTTTGTTTTTACAAATGAAAAAACTAAGATGCAGATTGATTATCCAACATTGCTGGTGTTCTCTATCCAGGACAATTAAGTCTCTGTTTGGAATTTTTAATGAAACTCTTGGCTCCCCTCCAATCACTAGAACACACTTCCTGAATAGAACCTATTAGCCTGTGCGAGAGAACAAAACAGCGTGCACAAGACTCCAGGTCACTGCTTTCTTTTTTCTTTCTCAAGGTATATGGTCCTTTGCTATCTTAGTATCAGAGAACTATGGTGCCAATATTAACCAAGCCCTTGGAGGATTACAGAGTGAACACTTTTAAAAGAGAACCAAGAAGCAGATTGTCCTTTGGATAGAACTTGTCTATTCTGTCTTTGGACAGAAATCTGGCTGTTATACTAATAAAATACTTATTTTTTTCTTCAGAGAAGTGAACCCAAGTAGTTCCCAAAGTTTAACACATTTCATTTAAAAAACAAGAAGACTACAGACTGTATTTATCCTATCAATGATGCTCATCTTTCTAGTAGAAAAAAAACAACAAGAGATAAGACAATATCTTAACTTGAACTATTCATTAACTATCTATGAAAGGAAAGAATAATTAAAATAATCAAAAGCTAACTTCCCCAGAACACTTCAAGGGTGATCAGAGAGTCTGTTTTTATCAGATGAAAGAATGTGGCTACTCAGAAGTTACTGTTACCAGGGATTGGGATGAAAGCAAATATTGGTAAGACAGAAAATTTACCACTGAAATGATTGAATAGAAACATGAAAGAAAATATACTCAGCATCCAAGCCTAGACCTAATTGTAAAGAGGAATCATTCCATGAAATGCAATTAAACTTCTACAGGGATCAAAGCATTCTTGCATAAGGGAGGTGTAAGGGCAGAGAAATATTTCCTTTACAATTAAGAAGATTTACCAAAATTTAGAGAAAAATCCAGAATCCCTCTTAAGATTAAAAAAATGGTAAAATAAACATATAGAGTGGATTGTTTCTTATGACGGCACAAGCATAAAACATAAATAAATGCAATTAGCCCAAGATACTCTAGCTGGTGAAATAAATTATCCTGCATTGTAATTAAATGTCATCTAAAAGCATCTTTATAACAATAGTTACCTCCTTTTATAATATTTTTGAAAATTAAATTTTTGAAAATTAAATTAAACACTGAGTGGAAATGAATCATAATTCTTTATTGTGTTCAAATATAGACACAGCATTCATAGACAATTGTGCATTTGTGATGCTATTCCTTTGAATTGCTTGAAGCACTTGAAAAACAAAATGAACTTCTACTACATATAAGGTAAAATGGAGGAACATGCTTTGTTTGTAGAATATATACAGCAATGACTTCTCCACTGAGAGTTTTTCTTACCTAAAATCCTAGTTAATTTGAAATTGTTTTTTGTTTCAGTTTTTTTTCCTAATGGAAAAGAAAAGTGGAAGGTCGGCAGAAGTATGTTTTGTGATGGTTGCTGTTGTTATTGTCTGTTGCCAGAATAAGCCCAGGATTGCTCAGAGGCTGGGACAGCAGAGCCTGATTCTGGCAGGAGAGAAGGTGCCAGGCCAGTGTGACAGCAGAGCAGGTGGTCAGTGCCTTGGCAAGAAGGTATCATGCGTTGTGTTAAGACCACACGACCTTAAATTGTATATAGAGAGGTTGAAAGTGTCTACTCCATTATACGTCACAGGTTAAAATGTGGCTCCCCAAGGTTCCCAAACAATTAAAAGACTTTGTGTCTGAGACCAGTTACGATCCTAAAACAGAAGGTAAGTTTTATGTCATAAAATCCGAAAGGTATGGAGAACATTTCTGTGTTTGTATGTAAGCCAGGTTTCTTGTAAGTAGCATGCAGGTGGGCCTTACTTTGTTATCTAGTCTGATAATCTTTACCTTATAACTGGGCTTGTAAACAATTTACATTTAATGTAATTATTGATACGGTAAAGTTTAAGTTTCTTGTTTTGCTATTTCTATTCTATTCCCTCTTTTACTGAATTGTTTTTGATAAATTGATCATTTTTCATCACTCAGTTGTATCTCCTTTATTGGTTTATTAGTTGTAATTTATTCGTTTTGGTATTTGTTTTATAATACTATACATTTTTAATTTATCAGTCTATCTTAAAAAATATTCCATCTCCTCACATGCAGAATAAGAACCTCACAGTAGCATAAATGCATTCTGCCCCTCCTCGCCTTTCTTATTGCTGTATGTTCTACTCACTTCTTATAAACCTCAAAACACTTCGTGATGTTTTTGTTTGCCTGTTTAAATAGTCAATTACATTTTTAAAGATTTAAAAGATAAATATATTTATTTTGTAGTTACATTTCTGGTGTTCATCATTTCACATTTCCACGTTATTTCATTTCTTTTTCTGCAGGACTTCATTGAAAAGGTCAGTTTCTTAGTGGTTCTCTCTTCACCTTTGCATGTCTGAATAGTTCTTTATTTTCCCTTTGTTTTCAAAAAATTCTGTATGTAATATTCTTGGCTGCTTTCTTGCATTTTTTCTGACTAGAAACTGATGTCATCCTTCCCTGTGTTTCTCTTTATGTAAGGTGATATTTTTTCCTGTGGCTGCTTTTAAGATTTCTCTTTATCACTGATTTTGAGTAATTTGATTATTATGTGCCTGGGTGCAATTTTCATGTTTCTTGTACTTGGGGCTCATGGCGCTTCTTGGATCTGTGGGTTGATATCTTTCCTTAAGTTTGGGAAGTTTTCATCTATTATTTCAGATATTTTTTCCTGCCTGTTTTCCCCTACACATACACTTTCCCTTTTGGGTACTTCAGTTACACATATAGTAGGTTATTTTAAGTTGTCCCACAGCCCACCATTGTTACCCTTATTTTTTAAATTATTTCTCCTCTCTTTGATTCATTTGGGACAGTTTCTGCTGCTTTATTTTCAAGTCCACTAATATTTTCATCTGTAACATTTAATCTGCCCTTAATTATATCCAATGTGTTTGGATCTTTTGATATTTTCTGTGTCTCTGAAGTTTTTAAGAAATAGCCTCACCGAGGTATAATTTAACACAATGAAGTTTGCCGGTTTAAAGTGTACAACCAATCTTTTTTAGTACTGTGGGTAAGCATATGCTTTTATTTCTCTTGGTTACACTTATTCAGGTCTATGGCTCTAAAGCTTATACTTTTTCAATTATATTATTAATATTCACCATTTTTGAGGCCGCAATTTCACTTCTGAAAATTTGTCTTAAATTACTCTAAATATTTCAAGAGCCATAATCATATAGATATTTGAAACAACATGGAATATAATAACAATATTTGTAAATAATTTCCTGGCATTGAAATAGTGTACAGATAAATAATTTGGACATACCTACTTAATGGACTATCAGCCAAGAGTATTTGTAGACTGTTGTGATGTGGAGAACCGTTTATGACTTAATATTCAATAAGAGCTCAGTGTAAAATATCTATAAACAGTATTTTTATAAATGGATAATGCAAGCTTATGAAAATTAGGAGAAATACATACATAATTAATTATAGTTATTGGATTGGAACATTAAGTTATTACTATCTTTTTCTCTATTCTCTAAACATTTTAATGTTATTTTTTACATTTATAATTAATTTTAAAGATAAGCACCAGGGAACTTGATGACAAGTCCCACAAACAAGTATCATTGACTTTGAGACAAGGCAATGAATGATCATTGTGGTCACAGTCACAAGGGACAGTTTCATTGAAGAGACTTCGGCATGGCCTTGAAAAATGAACAGAATTTAGGTAGATAAAATGCTGGTTTTGCTCACTCAGGTTTATGAAGTGATGTCAAACATCATGCCATTTCTTTTAAAAAAAGAAGGATATTAAATATCAGATAATTTACTCAGGACCTTTGCCCTCTCACTGTGATGAAAATAGTGTTGGCCTGGAGGGATTAAATTAGGCAGTGAAGGAGAAATAATGCCTCAATTCTTCATTCTAAACAATTTAAGTTTTATCATACACCTCTTCAGGCTCTCTGTGTAGCCTCTCCTGCTTCTGTCCTCTCCTCTGGGAGATAAGAGCATACAGTATCAAGTAGTCCTGAGAGGGTGCAGAAAGGAGGAAGACAATAATAGAACATTCTTCTTTCTGCTGCCTGAATTCAAGTGATACCTTGGTTCTATTAATCTGTACCAGTCATTCTCAGAGGCAGGTTTTCAAAGTCTGCTTAGCATCTCTGAGCTGAGCACAAGTTGGGAATGGATTTATTAGGGAGCTATGTGTGCTAAATACTGTTCCATTTCCCAGAGTAATGACCTTGCCCATCAGCAGTAGATCTCGAGATCAAAACCGAGAGTTAGATGGCACATTGTTCCACTGAAGTATGCCTTTCCAAATTTATCTATTTACTTGACTACAACAAAAATTTCATTTTGTTTGCATGTAACAAGATGTGAAAACATCTTTCCTCTTGTGTTTATGGGTGGAAGAAAGCAATTAAAAGGCAAAATCTGCCAGGGAGTGGGTGTTTCAATTCACATGTTAATGATATGCATAAATAATATTATAATTACTTCTCCAACATTTTCACTTTCATTGGAAAGCAATAGAACAGTATAAATAGCATGTGGTATTGTTTGTTTTTTAAAGCAATACCCTGAAGTCATCCCTATTCATTATCAACATGAGAAGAACTGGAAAGACACGAGAGAGACCTTCTAACTGCTGGCCTTATGGGTTGGTCCGTATAGCATTTCCTACTCCCTACCCAGCCTCCCACCCACTGAATAAAATAACCATCATGGAATGGCACTCTTTTCTTGCTTAAATTTGGTTTTAAAGTGAAGCGTAACTTTCCGAATAATTATTTTGAGCTTGTAAATGGTGTCTCTCTATAGCCAACCAAGCATGTAACAAGAAGATGAAGATGAGACTTATTTTCACTTCATTTCACTTCTTTGTAATTGACAAGCTCTCGCTGGGTGTCAACTTTAAAAGATGACAAATCCTAAATCTTAGAAGACCCAATTCAATAGTTCAGCTTACTAAATTGTTTGCAAATTAATCTACATTTTCAAATGCTTCAGGCATGAAATATAAGATGACATCTATATTACAAAAATATTAATTTCCTTGTCTTTCTCTTTTTACCAAAGACAAAAGGTACGTTTAAAATGTTCATTTTGTTAAGAGATTGTGAAAATTAACATATAGTGTGCATTTTAGCAGTGTGGATTTTTCTATTTTTTACACTAATTCATTTATCTACTTAAGGATGTAAGTTACTCAGTTTGTAAATGCCTTGTGTGTCAATGAGGGAAAAATTAAGTTTTTGACGCATTTTCAATATCTTACATTTTTAAGTGAATGCTCATTTGGGTTGAACAAATGAAATAATATTCTGAGTCCTGTAGATTTGAAGGGCAGCCTGAGACCTCTACCTATGTGTAAATAAACACTGAGGCACCGTTTCCATACAAGGTCATTAGTAGTGACACAGTACTGTGCACATTCTTAGTTCCCAGCTGAACTTGCCATAGCACTGATGTCAGTGGTCTGACTTATTGAATGAAGGGAAATGCAAGGTAGACATTGTGGAGGCTTCTGTGCCTGTAAATGAAAGTTCAGATAATTTTTTAACTGTATTGATTAAACATATTTTGACTCTAACACTTAAGTCCAATATCACTATCAAAAGAAATTGATCTAAATTTATTAATGATCATGAAGGAACAGTCAAATCATATTTCTCTTAAAGAAACCGCATTTCATATAACACTATTTCCTTAGTACTTTCATACACCATTAAGGAGGCTAGCAAAATATCACCATTTCAGGAAATAGCAAGCAGAGGAATGTCCAAGTGTTTTAGATATTAAATCCTCTTTGACTAACTGTCACAATTATTACCATCAAATATTACTGGACATAAAATTAATATAAATTAAATAAATTAATAAAAGCAAACTACCCATTTATATAAGGAGGGGCACCACCCCTCTGGGATCGGAAACTGTGACCAATAAAGCAGTTGATTAGGTCACAGTTAAATTCAACAAAGATGTGTTTAAGAACACTGTATAAAAGCATTTATTTGTAGAGTTAAAAGGGACTTTACAGGCCACTTCATCAAATTTCATTATTTTCCAGAAAAAGTAGGGCAGGATAATCGATATAAATCTAAAAGGGGGAAATTGTTGTGAAAATAGGTACTTTAAAAATAGCCATATGTATGTATATGCACATTTCATCTTGTGTATTAGTGAAGAATATAAAAGCGACTGTTCGCATGAAAAGATTCATGTCTGAGAGCAAGACTATACCCTAACCATTGTGCCCCCGCCGTAAAGCCTGGTAAAGAAGTGGCACAAAAGCTTGGCTCTTTGAGTTGCTGACTTGGCTGCTGTCATCAAAGGCAGACAGAATTTTTATCTGATGCAAATCAATGAAGGGAATATAATTTAATGCAAAACTCTGGGATTGAAGAACAGAGGAAGAAATCGGAGACTCTAATTTTGGGTTTCAAAACAGTTATGCATGAGTCCTTCTTTGATTTCAATGGTTCTAATATTACCGTTTCACTAATTAAAGTTGAATCTCTTGACTGAACATTCTTCATTAAACTACATTGAATGTACTTCTAAAATGCTGTATCTCACACTGGCTCCCCTACACCAATAATTTCTATATCCTGCCATTTGGACACGGTGTCTGAATGCAGACGGTGTGAGTTACACATACGGGTTATGACGATTTGTTTCCTCTGCCTTCCTGCCCAGTCCATTCATAAATTCCAACAGCAATGATGATTATTACATTATAATATAGTTATTCATATAGGTCTTCTGTCTTCTCCCTTAGATGTTGTGATTTTTTGAGGGCACAAATTTCTCTTTCTTCATAATGCCAAATAAACACCACAAATAGGGAAGGTGTCAAAACAAATTTTTTGATGAAAGAATGAATGAATGTAAAAGCATTCCCAGGATTATCACTCATTATTCCAATCCATCAGGTATTTTTCTTTCTTTTAGCTGTCAGAAAGTTAAGATATGGTTAAAAACATATGTAAATGTATCTAACATGTTGAGTCACTTTCTCTTACTTTCTCCTCGGAATGTCAGTGTTGGGCTATACAGCTTCATCTCTGACATACCGGTACTCTGACCCAGCAGCCATTTTGCGAAGCAGCTGTATCTGATTAATTCCTATGCTTGAAAGAATTTCTGGCCTGATAAGAAAAAAAAGTGAGATTATCTAAGGAAGAAAAGACACTTATATCGATTGATGAGGGTTTTTAATTCATACTGTAGCTTTTCTCCACTGCTCAGATAAATACTTGGTTGTTCACTTTATCACCCTCAAATACCTGTACTTGGAAGATCATTAGAATACCTCATTAAGAGGGTCATTCATAAATTAATGCCTATTGGGATGCTCTATGCTTATGAAAAACTCAAAAAGATTTATTGGATATCTGATGCAGATAATGTAATTGTAGATTTGGTTTTTCTTCCCCAGTTCCATATTCCCTCCACAGCTCTGATTAATGGTACTGCTGAATTATTGTTCTTTCAATGATATTGTAGATAATCATGCATCCACTTCAACATGGTTCTATTTGTTCACTTGATGTTCAGAGCTGTCTCATGTTATCCAGATTCTTTCCTTTCATTGTATGAACAATCCCTTTGGCTCGGGACAGGGTTGTCAGGCTCTTTTAGCCAAGGGAGATATAGTAAATATTTTAGGTTTGTGAGCCATATGTACTCTGTTGCAGCTACCCAATTCTGCCATTGTAGCATGAAAATACTCACAGACAATATGCTAAAAAATAAATGTGACTGTGATCCACTAAATATTTATGGAAATAGATGGAAATTTGACTTTTGGGTCATAGGTTGCCAATCCTTGGGTCTTCTCCAATTTCACTTCTAACCACATTGTACTAGCCTTCCAGGTCTGGAACAAATACCCAGTTATGATTCTAAATCCATGCACTTAAAGTATCTTAGTCTTCTATCATAGTTTACATGGGTATTTAGCCTTATTTTCTTGTTTGTGGAGTAATGATAATATACTGTTCTACCTCTGTGCGAAGGTAAAATTCCCATATGTGAAGATGTTCTATCAGTTATGATGTGCTATGTAAAGGTAGTATAGGATTATTTGGGTGATCATTAAATCTGTGAGATTATTCAAAGTTCCTAAACTACCGGTTTTGCAAATGGGACATTTAAATATGAGAAGATGGTGTCATTTCCAACAAGATTTTTCAAATGCAATCCCATCAAGCTAGACAAAATGCATGTTCAATTTATATTAAGTGACTACCTGAGGCACCTTTGATGTGTTAGTATACTAGTTGTATCCATCTATCCTTAATCAGGGACTTAAGAAATCCTTATAATGAGCACAGCTGCAAACAGTGGGTTCTTACTTCTCACACCATTTCTAATTAAGAAATAATTAAATTATTCCAGAATGTCAAGAAAAGTTGATCTGATGGTTTTGTTAGCATAAATAATTATATGATTTTAATCTTACCTTTCTAGTTTACTCTAGTTTCTTAAAGTCATGAATTTATCTCTACTGTATAAAACAGCTTTCTAAAAAAAGAAAATCTAGCAGCAGAAGCCAGAAAGAAAATGGAGCTCACATTCACTGAGCTGTGAAATGTGAAGATCTATTCAACTCCATTAACTGCAAAATATACATCATCTACTAACATACTGGACCATGAATGACTCTATGTGGAGCGCTATGTGTCCAAATTGCTGCAAGATGAACACTTTTTTAAAAAAAGATAAACACTTTGGTAAAGGTTATATGCTACTGATATCAGTTTACATATTTTACCAGAAAGATAAGCAGTGATGAGGTTGCAATCCTCATCAGATTAAGTTGACAAATTTAATTCCTTCCAGTTCCAATGAGCACTAAAGGAATTTTATAAAATTCTCTGAGTTGAACATTCATAAACTTTTTTCCAGGTAGAGAAAAATAAAATTATTTGCAAAATTTCATTTTAGAAAAGGTATAAAGGGGCTTTAGAATAATTTTTATTTATTAAGCACCTATCAGCCCTGGCTGGCGTAGCTCAGTGGATTTAGTGCAGGCTGTGAACCAAACGGTTACAGGTTCAATTCCCAGTCAGGGCACATGCCTGGGTTGCGGGCCAGGTCCCCAGTGGGGGCCACATGAGAGGCAACCACACACTGATGTTTCTCTCTCTCTCTTTCTCCCTCCCTTCCCCTCTCTAAAAATAAATTAAAATCTTTAAAAAATAGAACTTATCAAATGCCTCTAGTATACATTTTATGTGAGTAAAAGGAGTAAACAGGAAAAAAATTAGTAGGCTTCCCTATGTAGCAAGAAGCTTAAGATATCATTTTGTCAACATGAATTTTAGTAATTTTAAAGAAAAAGTATCCATATTTATTTTTTACTTTTAAGAAATAAAATTTATATTACTTTCATAGAAAAGGAAGTAATTTTTGAGAATAGAAATTTACTTTCCTAATTATTATAAGGATACATTTATATTTAAGAAAGTCTTATAAAGATGAAAAATAACTCCTTTTTAAAATTTTTCTAGAGATGTAATTCATTTTGCATTTTCTACTGCAAGATAGGTATTTCCTGAGTTTCTGCAGGGAAAAATACACTAGAGTTGAATATATCACCATAATAACCAACAAAGGTGTTTATATGCAGAATAGGTGACAGTATGAAGGGCACAAATCGGTCAAATGAGTAAATGTCATATTTCTCTTCTCGTAAAATTTTTTAACATATGTACAGATTTCTCTGATATGAAAACAGACATTTATACATAGAACAGTAAATAATTCAAAGCATCATAGGCAAAGTACCCCATAGATAGGAGTTGGAATAAATATCAGAAATTTAGAAAGATTAATGACATTTTCATGACTTATAATAAAAAGCTAGCACTTACTGTGTATTAACCATGTGCTCAGCACTGTTCAGTGTTTTTTATGCATCACATGTTCCTCACAACTTCCTTGTGAGGTAAGTTCTATTCTGATTTCGTTTTACAGATGAGGAAACTGATCATCAGAGAAATTAAGCAATTTGCCCCAGGTCACATGAACGTAAAGTAGAAGAGTCAGCATCTAATCCCAAGCACTCCAGCTGCTGACTCTACATTCTGCATTAGGAAGCTGTACCTCCTCCCTCTCCATAACACACTGTTAGATTTATCTTCACATGATAGATTTCGAAATATCAATGCCCACGTTTCCAAGGTTCTTGGCTCATATGATCAATTTTACAGAGCTCAGAATATCATATATTTCATATAGCATCTCTAAACCATTCACACAATTTATACTTTTGAAAATTCAATTAATAAGTGGATATTTTGAGTTATCATAAGATAGTGCCCTTATCAAATGACTTGTTACTATTTTTGAGTAGCAGAAGTCACACAATTATTTGAATAGTTTAATGCATTCTTTCATCCTTAATTGATACTAAATCATAAGAAATCTAATGCTACACATTTTAGTTATGACATAGACCTCATAAAATTAAAATTAATCAGCCAAAGTTTGAAACCACTAGTAGTCTAAAAGCTATGGGTCTTTAGCCTTATTCACATTTTCAATGGACATGAGCAAATTGATTTCAATTGTAAAAGAATAGATCAATATTTATGATCACATGTGAAATCCTGGACAGGTATCATCAGAGATCGTGCCTCAAGGGTATGCATAATTCAGGGCTCTCTAATGTTAGCACTCTTGAAAATAAACATTTCAAAAATTTATATGGAACCATAAACAATCCTGAATAGCTGCTTGCAATTTTGAGAAAGAAGAACAAAATAGGAGGAATCACAATACTTGTTATCAAACTGTATTACAAGGCCACTGTAATCAAAACAGCCTGGTACTGGCATAAAAACAGGCACATAGACCAATGGAACAGAACAGAGAGCCCAGAAATAAACCCAAGTTTCTACAGCCAATTAATATTCAACAAAAGGGGGCAGAACCATAAAATGGAGTAAAAATAGCCTCTTCAACAAATGGTGTTGGGAGATCTGGGAAGCTACATGCAAAAAAACCCATGAAACTCAATCACCAACTTACACCATATACAAAAATAAACTCAAGGTGAATAAAAGATTTAAATATAAGTCATGACACCATAAAAGTACTAGAGGAGAACATAGGCAGGAAAATTTCAGACATTCTATGTAACAATATTTTCACCAATATGTCCCCTAGAGCAAAGGACATAAAGGAAAGAATAAACAAATGGGACCTCATCAAATTAAAAAGTTTCTGCATGCCTAAAGAAAACAGCATTAAAATGAAGAGAGAACCAAGTATATGGGAAAACACATGTGGCAATGACACCTCAGACAAGGGTTTGATCTCCAAAAAATATAAAGAACTCACACAGCCCTGGCTGGTGTAGTTCAGTGGATTGAGCACGGGCCTGTGAACCAGAGTATCGCTGTTCAATTCCCAGTCAGGGCACATGTCTGGGTTGCAGGCCAGTTCCCAGCAGGGGACACATGAGAGGCAACCATACATTGATATTTCTCTCCCTCTCTTCTTCCTTTCCCCTCTAAAGATAAATAAATAAATAAATCTTTAAAAAAAAAAAAAAAAAGAACTCACACAACACTCCAGGAAGACAAACAGCCCAATTAAAAAATGGGCAAAAGACCTGAACGGACACTTCAAAGAGGACATACAGAGGGCCCAGAGACATAGGAAAAGATGCTCAGCATCACTAGCCATCAGAGAGATGCAAATTAAAACCACAATGAGATACCACTTCACACTGGTGAAAATGGCCATCATTAACAAATCAACCAACAAGTGTTGGAGAGGATATGGAGAAAAGGGAACCCTGGTGCACTGTTGGTAGGAATGCAGACTGGTACAGCCACTATGGAAAACAGTATGGAATTTTCTCAGAAAACTAACAATGGAACTGCCTTTTGACCTGGCAATTCCACTGCTGGGATTATATTCTAAGAACCCTGAAACACCTCATAAGAACCTAATGCACCCCAATGTTCATAGCAGCACAATTTACAATAGTCAAGTGCTGAAAGCAACCTAAGTGCCCATCAGTAAAGGAGTAGATCCCAAAACTATGGTACATGTACACAATGGAATGCTACTCAGCAGAAAGAAAGAAGAAGCTCTTACCCTTTGGGACATCATGGATGGAACTGGAGAGCATTACACTAAGTGAAATAAGCCAGGCGATGAGGGAGAAATACCAAATGATCTCACCTTTAAGAGGAACCTAATCAACAAAACAAACAAGCAAACAAAATATTACCAGAGACATTGAAATTAAGAACAATCAGACAGTAGCTAGAGGGGAGGTGGGAGGGGATAATGGGGGGAAGGTAGGGATGGTTTTCAGGAATAACTATAAAGGACACATGGAGAAAACCAAGGGGGTGGAAGCAGGGGAGGGAGGTGGGGATGGCTAGGGTTGGGGGGAGGGTAGTGGTGCAAAGTAAATGCAGACAACTGTAATCAAACAACAATAAAATAATTTTTTAAATAATAAATAAATGAATAAATAATTGAAATAATTTTTAAAAACTTCCCCTCCCCTATCAGTGCATAATACACAGGTATATTATCTATCTCATATGTTTTATTTTCTTGTGCTGGTTTTCAGAAGATGTTATGTATTAAATTCTTTAACTTCCTGTATAATACTACAATATATATATATATTTACTTAAAAACTATATTATTTCCAATTTCCTCATAACTTTCAGCTGCTCAAGAACTTCACTCTAAAAAAACAAAAACAAAAAAAAAAACCTTTTCCAAAGCCCAGAGAGAATACTATTTGTGCCTTCCCCTCACCCTGTGGCTACTCTCTGCTCTGCCCCTCTGAACGTCCTTGATGCCAAGAGTCCCCAGGCGGATCTCCACTCCCCTGTACCACCCACACCAGGCTGGGATCAAGTGAACCCAGGGTGACCACAGAGAAGGGGGCTGTCTCCCAGGTAGGTGGTGTTCAGCGATGCCTCTTAAGTCTCCAGAATACTACAATATTTAATCTTATTTATGTTTATAGACTATTTAAGCCTTAGGAATATTTTGGAGGGGAGAAAAAATATTGTCATTTATCCCAAGTGAATTGTCTTATCTAAGAGGAGGAACTATAATATAAGATATGGCCACTTAATCACTGAAATTCTCTTACCAAATTTAAATTTAGGGAGAAATAAAGAATGATTAGTTAAAAATAGATAAAGGTATGCACATTACTTGTCTTGAAGGAAATTTTCATTTTCTATTATTATGATGAATATTTGAATACTTGAAATTCAGAAGTATTTTTATGTAACAAAAACTGAGTCATTTCAAATGTTTTATACAAAGCCTAATAACAATGTATTTTAGAGAGCAACAATAATAAAAAAGCATTTTCATGTGAAATAAGAAGAAAATGTAAAAGTGTGAATAATATTTATTTGTTGGTGTGTTTTTTTTCCTTCTTTCCCACTTTTTCTTATTTTAAATTTTCCCACAATAATGTGAGAGCAATTATACTGACTGCAATTTGGATCTGGACATTTGGCAAGAATAATTGGGCACAATCTCCTTGTGTTTAAACCGCAAATAGATCATTGTTTTAGAAATCTTTACATTTAAGCATTTCGGGTGGTAAAGATATTGTACTTTCAATGCTCTGAATTTAAAACTACTTACTGGCTATAACTTATTCAAAATGAATTTAAGAAAATGGGAGTAGAAACCACACATTTATTCCATATTTATTTTATTAACACTTTCCACAATGCCATTCAGCTTTGGAAACAAGTTTATATGGGATTTCAGTGTAGCATCTGACTAGAAAAATAATGCAGCTTGAATCTGATGGCTTTCTCTTCACCAATTCCTTGAATTAGAATTCCTATGTGTTTTAATCAATCTCTTTAATGGCAACAATCATTTTTGTGGGGTCAGAGTTTTGCCATAATATAGATTAGTAAGGTATAATAATTTTTCTTTGTTAGTGCAGCATAACTAATTAAGTACTTCCTTTTAATGTTTGATCAAATTTGGTAAAAACGATAGTTCAAACCAATGAAGGTGTGTCACCGACCCCAAATGGGACCTGGGTTTAAGGAAATCATTTGATGAGGCAACTGAATCACTTCTTTTCTTGCTCTATTTTACCATATGAAATATCTCAAGCTAGTTTTAAATAATGAAACTGCATCTGCAAGATGTTTATCAAATTGTAGACTTTCTAGTTCTGATGCAAAATTTGAAGTTGAAAGAGTTTTCTTTGTATATACTATAGATATATAATTTCTTAAGAAATTTTATAGATTTTTCATTCAAAATGTTAATAAATCAGGACAACTGCTTGTTATGTTTCCATTTATCATAGTGCCACTTTATTTTAGCGTTGTCATATGAATAATAGGCAATCAGGATTGAAAGTTTTTCAAAATTGCAGTCCTCTAGGTATCACAATTAAATTAATTACAAATCCAGAATAAACAGTTCTTAATCACATAAAACAGTTCTGCCACATTATACACACTTTTGTTATGATGTAAATTGAAAGCCAGTGGAATATTTTTTAAAATAAATAAAGCGGCATGTTCACAAAGCTCCCGCTAACCCCTCATTAATAAACAGATGCACTGAAAACAACATACCGCAAACATCTGCTCTTGCTAAAAATGACATCTTATCCTTCAATTTTATTATTAACAATTTCACAAACTAAACAGTACTTATTTCCCATTTTAAATGAACAATCAACAGCTAAACAATTCCTAAGGACTTTATTCATGGGAAAACCGGCTTGACGAGATGGGCCGTTTTCAGGAGAGGCCCAGGGAGGGCGGTCACGGTGTCAGTCTGTTTGGGCTGCTATCACACAATGCCACAAAGCGTGCAGTTTACATACGGAAGAAATCTATTTCTCACAATTCTGGAGTCTGGGAAGTCTAAGATCAAGGGGTTGGTGGACTTGGTATCTGCTGGAGGCCCACTTTCTGGTTCATAGATCGTTGCTTTGGTGCTTGGCTCTGATCTCACATGGTAGGGGTGAAGTTCTCCAAGACCTCCATTGTTAAGGGCACAAATCTGATCATGAGGGCGCCATTCTCCTGAACTAGTCACCTCTCAGAGGTCCCATCTCCAAATACCGTCACACTGGGGAGTAAGTTTCAACAAATGAATTTGGGGCCGGGGCACAAATATTCAGTCTATAACACAGGGGATGGTAGATCTCACAGACAGTCAAGAGGAATTATGTGAAGATCCAGGTCCTAAAGTGCTAGAGTTATATTCAATACATAGAATAAGACACAGTGGTCATTGCTCTGGGTCTCATGTTCTGTGACAGGCAGGGAGAGTGAAGAAAGTAGCAGGTTGGAAGGGGGGCGAGAAAGAGGGAGAGAGAGGACATTTATAAATAATAGAGCTATCGATTGCTTCATTATTGCTAAGCAAAAACACTGGGACCCTTCACATATGCCCAAGGTCAAATAAGAGCTAAGAAGGGGTAGTATTTGAATTCAGTTCCAGTTTTGCTAAAACTGTGGCCTGCGTTAAAAGCTACTACCTTAAGGCGAAGGCCTGAGACCATGCTTTCACTAACATCCTGTGATCCAGCCTCATTTTCATTCTCTGGCCATAGAAAGTTTCCTTCAAAACAAAGTTTTCTTTATAGTTATTCTGTAAAATTACTTAGGGCTACCCTTCGTTCTCTTTCATTCAAGTGTCCAAGTGTAAAGCCAACTTTTCCTGGAGACATTCAGGACCAGTTCTGGGAAGTATAGTCTTTGTGGTTTTCTTATAGGTTTTAATAAAGAGGCCTGGATTTTGTTGTTGTTTGTTTTTATTAAGTCAGATAATCTGCAAGATTGAAGCTATTGTAATGTGTCACAATTAATAAAAATATTTTAGAAATGGTGATGTTGCTGTTGATTTGAATCCTGTGTATACTAGAATCTGAGCTGGAATTATTTTGGGGAAAGGAATGCTCAGTTCAGATACACTTAGACGTGTCTCTAAAATTCAGACTTTTGGGGAGATGACTCAAGATTTAGTTGAGAATAGCAAAAGCCATATTTTAGAGTGAGAAATCCATTCTGTGTAATGTAAAATACATTCAACAGCTATGAATATTATAAACTATAATGAATGTATAATGAACCCCAGATATAGACCTTTAATTTACCTCACTGCTGGAATAAACAAAATGATCATTTCTGTGATGGTCTAGTCTGAATTCTCCTCATAAAGATTACATTTATTTACTCTTCATTTATTCATTTAAACACATGTGTGTAGAGCAAACACACAGATGCTGCCCTAGGAACTGAGGCTGCTCCAATTCCTGCTGCTGAGAGTCTTGTTCCCTAGTACATCACTCTTCTTGGGGCTCAGTGTCATGTTAAATACAGGGTTATCATGAAAAGGCATATGAATGCAAGGGAACTCAAGCTGTTGAAATGCCTTGGGAAGTCAGGAAAGACTTTCTAGAAGTCTAGTAGAAATCAAGACATGAAAAAAAGAGCAAAAGTTAGATGGGGAAAGATGAAGTAGGAGTGTTCCTGGTAGAAATATTACCTGCGAATTTCCTATTTCCATAAATTCCAAGGCTGTTGTTTGGAATTTATGCCAAGTACAAAATGAAGATTTTTATCAATATTTTAAGGGGGCTTTATGTGCCAAAAGACTTTGTTTCCTTCCATTCAACTGTGCTATATAGCACTGCCTTTTTAGTTTTTATTTCTTTTATTTTCCCTAGCAATGGCAGGTGCTATGCATCCATCTCTTCGTCTCTTTCCCAGCTTTTCTGCCCACCTGAGTGTTTAGAGCTCTCTGCTGGGGTCTCTCAGAAGAAGTGCAGAGTGAATGAAAGCATCAAGGCCACATTCTTTCTCTTGCACTTGAATGAGGCAGACAATGTTTCAGACATTGGGATCAAAATGATCAATATCTCAGCAGTATTTTCAGGAGAAAATGAATGATTTTAGAGCAGGAAACAAAATAGAACTGGCATTAGCATGTGAATAGCTTTTGACAAGAGAATGGTTTGTTCAAAAATTTGAATAAACTTTTCTACAATTTTTTCTTTTTGTGTTTTTTTATTGATTGAATTTTACACAGAGAGAGCACTACAGTTATTTTCTTAACTGAGAATGCATAAGAATCTTGCAGAAAAGTTAATATTACATATGCCCCAAGGGCCACCCTATACCTAATCTTGGAACCTTCAAAGTGATTGGGCAGTCTTTGTTAAGAGCCATTGACTTAAAAGAGGTGACTGACCCTTGTAGCTTCAGTGGCACTATTCGATCCCAGTTAAAAACCATAGCATTTCTTTTTCAAAACCCATAATTTACACTAAAAACTATTAGGTTGATTATTATAATTATCTGCTTATAGGTATTTTACATACCTTTGTGTTTTATCTGTTCTTTCTTGAGAGTTGCTTATTGATTTCTTAGTCCTTTGTTTTAGAATCACTGCTTTTTGCGATGTATGTAAAAGGTAGTATTTATTCATTCAATGTTATTATCAAAAATATGTGTGACCATGTAAGTATCAGCCTACTACAGTTTTTAAGAATTCTATATTCCACTAGGAGAAAGAGTCAAAAGAGCCAGCAGTTATTATATTACAACATATTGACAAAAGATACATACAAAAGATATTCTAGGAGAAAGCTATACCTGGAAATTAAATTCAGTAACCAAGGCGGGGCATCTTGGGAAAACTTCCAGTGAATTAAATGAGTTTTGAAGGATACAAAAGAGTTAGAAGGAGAAAGATATTCTACCCCAAGGGGACAGCATGCAGTTTGGTTCAGAGAAGCAGAACAGCCTAAGGAGAGTTCTTGAGAAACTCAGAATAAGTTGTAAGTATATGGAGTGAAGTACATGCACTAGAATGTAGGCCAGAGGCCCAGGTAGAGCCACATAAAGGAAACTTAGTTCATTGAGGTAAGTTAGAATTTTATCCATAAAGATATGAATAGCTATTGAAGAACCTTAAATAATATTAAAGGATTTATGTGTTGGAACAGTCACTCAGGCATTCAGCAATACAAAGGTCAGATTAGGACGCGGTGTGGGCGCGTCAACAGTGTCTCTGCTGAGTTTCGTTTCTGTCAAAGGTGCTACAAGTTCTACAAAGTTGAACAAGATCTAGTCAATGACCATCAGCATATTAAATATTTCCTAACTTGTTTATTCATTTCCTGTCTTTTTTCCAAAATGGATTTGAAACAAGACTGGTTCCATGTTGCTGGGTACTTCGTCAGGATCAGAAGGGGGCAGTAGGTAGCATATAAGTACCTAGATTATATAGGGACACATACCAAATCGAGGTGAGCTGTTTCATTATTCTAAGAGAGTACAGGCAGGGTGAATTTCAACTGAGGTGATTAGAAAATGCATCAAGGAAGCCAAGTAAAGGAAGATAGTTCTTTTTGGAAAGAGCCATTACTTTGAGGCTGTCCAAATATTCTCAACTCATTCTAAATAAAAATTACCCAGTACCTGGAAAAGAGAAATTAAAATAGAATTTTTTTTACCAATCAAAAAAAGGAGAAAAATATTCCAGTCTGAAATTATTCCATAATGGAATATAGAATTTACAGGTTTCCCAAAAGGATATTTCATTTTCTACATTGTAAACATTCTCTACTTTTTCTCCAAATCATTTTTCAGTAAAAAAAATATTCCCTCCCATAGTTTCTTCATTTATGCTTGATTATATTCCCTGACTCTTTCTGAAGATTTGTTATCTTAAATGTTATCTTAAAGATCTATTGACAAATACCAGAAATTTTTCCATGAAATTCAAATTTCTCCTGTGTTTTATGAAGTCAAGAATTTCACTCAGTCAGCTACTACATTCAAAGAGACTAGTGATATAAAGAATGATAACTGAGATTGAAAATAAGAAATATAAACAAAGACTCAACCCCATTAGATTTTTTTCTTCTATTGACATTGCATTTTGACTACTTCTGACTTCTTTAAAAAGGGTTTAGATGATTACAAGTTAAAGATTACTGTGTGATCTTCTAAAACAGTAAACTTTGGCTAGATGTGATTACCAAGGAAAAGAGCAAACTCTGATTGAAAAATGCTTCTATTGTGAAGCCTTTGAATAAAATGGTGAATACCACTAACTGATGCTTTTTGCCTAGAAACATCTGTAGGGTGGATGTGTTTCGATAGGCAAATTAAGAGAAGAAAATGAAAACATCTCTAATTCAACTACAAAGACTCCTTTGTAGATCCCTTTTTAGAAGCAGAAGTTTAAGTAAACTTCTCAAAGTCCATATGTATTTGTCTAGTTCATAATCAGCAAACAAAAAACAATCTATCAGTTAAAAACAATTCAAATTGTAAAGTGGGAGAGAGAAGAAGGGCACTCCAAATCAAAAGGAAATCAAATAAATTAGATTTTGGAAGAACTATAGAAACATTACACAAAGAGGATCAATGGAAACATCAAGAACATCAAAACTGAGGAATCATTGTAGAATGTGCTTTATTTCTCCTAAATCAGAGGTTATTCCCAATCACTCTTGAACTCTCTGCAGGTCTCTACTCTTAGTATCTCTTTAGGAGAACACACTGAATCCATGTGACTGCACTCAAGAACACTATTCAGATTAACTTGGTATTATGAGCCTCTCTTTATATCTGAGGCAATGACTACAAAGCTCCAGTAACAGGCTCAGCCCAATTTGAACTTTAACCCCCAATAAAGTGGGAACAAGTTTTTATATAAAGGAGTACCTAGAACCACATTAATACATTCTGAAAAATGCTTCCCTTTATCTCACAAGATTCTACACTAATAAACTTCTCCTTGCAGCTTTCTGTCTCTTCCTTTCCTGATTCCTGTGTTGATGTTCTTTCTCATCCTAGATGCTAAACACCTTCCAAACTCTAGAAATTAGTGCTTGACTAATTTCTTATCTTTACACTCTTCATAGCAATAAAGTTGAAAATAGGAAAATGAATATGTTCTAAACAAAATATGAATGCTAAATGTTAACACAAGAGGAATATAAATTTTAAACACATCAGTAATAATGGAGGATATTGTCTTACCATTTAGAAAGGTAGAAAATCAGATGCAGCTGTAACTTTTAAGGAGCATACATTTCTTACACAGGTACACTTTCATGCACAGTTCTTTATCCAAAGCCAAAGATTTTTTAAAAAATCATTGGTAGAAAAACTTTACCTCTTAAATCTTGTCCCACTTAGTCTGAACATTCACACATTTTTTTGCAGGAATATTAATATGATTACAGAGTACTGTGCCAGATCCAGTATCTAAAAGCAAAATGTTTACACATGAACAACATAAATACAGGAAAATACCACCTTGAATAATTACTTCTGTCAAGTATATTTACTTTAGAAAATGTAGGAATGGCTTAATAATAGAAAGTTTATCAACATAGGTCATTCCAAAGAGGAAAATGATTACATTATGAAATACTAACATGATGTTTGACAAAATTCAGGTTGCTTTAACTTGATTTTTTTTAACAAAACCTTCTAGTTAAGGAAGAATTGAAAAATAGGTTGTTGAAGTTAAATAGCACTTCCCAAAAGTCAAGAACATGCAACAAATCAAATGAAGGGATGTTAGTAGCTTTTAATTTTTAGTAATAAGGCAGAGATACCATCACTACTAGTATTGTTTTTATGGTTCAGTCAAAGGCCCTATGATATACATAATATAGAAGCATCACAAAAAAAACAAAGACATAATCACTATTTATAATTTATATAATCATATTCTTTGAAAATCTTAGAGAATCAACTAAAATACTTTGTAATAATAAAAATTTAGTTGAGTCACTTAAACTTGTGCTACTTACCTGAAGTTTCTCTGCTTCAGTTTTCTCATTTGAAAAAAAGTAGACAAATAATATCTAACTCATTGGGTTGTTTTGAGGATTAAATGAGTCAATATGTGTACAGTAAAAAGGCCTGACATTATGAGTATTACTTTTTGATATTGCTATGACCATAGAGAAATATATTATATACAAACACACATAGCCATTGTTAATATAATGAGAATGGTTTACACAGCATTTATATAACCTGGCAATCAAGGAGAGTGGACTGAAATGCACATGCGTGAACAATGACGATTTCATTGTACTAGTCATTGGGGGCGGTAGATGCCTTTGAGTGAGCACGTGGACTGTATGGCTGTCACATTCAAAATGACTAAGCGAGTACAGCAGTGAATGTGTCAAATTTTGCGTTAAGCTTGAACATTCCTCTGCAGAAACTATTCAGATTATTCAGTAGCCTTTCAAAGATGATGCACTGAGTATGGTGCACATAAAAGTGTGGTACAAATGCTTTAAGATGGTTGAGAATCTGTTGAAATTGATCCACATCCTGGGAGGCCTACAACAAACAGATCACCAGATAATGTTGAACGTGTATGAGCTGCAATCAACAAAGACCAGTGACTGACAGGGTGAGAACTAGAAGCTCATCTGGGGATTCCAAAAACTACTGGGTCTGAGATTGTGATGTGGGGTATTGGCATGAGATGTGTCAAGGCAAAATTTGTTCTGTGGCTTCTGCTACTGGAAGAGAAGGAACATCGTGCTACAGTTACTAATTAGTTGATTCAAACTGCTACCAATGAACCAGATTTCCTCAAGAAGTTCATAACTGAAGGCAAATCGTGGGTCTATGGCCATAATCCTGAAATTAAGTCCCAGTCATCTAAATGGAAGTCATCTGATTTTCTATACCTGAAGAAGGCACAGCAAAGTCAACAAGATCAAGATATTAACTTATTTTTTAATGGGAAGGTGTTGTCCATCACAAGTACACCCCTCCAGGCCAAACAATTAGTAAGAAGTACTACCTCAATATTTTTCATCAACTGAGAGATACAATATAGTGAAAATGGCCACAGCTATGGGCAACCAGTGATTGGCAGCTTCATCACGACGATGTGCCCACTCCTGCATAGCAACTCCTGCAGAGGTTTTTGGCAAAACATCAAATCACCCAGGTGACTCAGTCCTCCTACAGCCCAAATTTGGTGCCCTGTGACTTCTGGCTTTTCCCAAAACTAAAATCACCTCTGAAAGATAAGAGATTTCAGACCGATGATGAGATTCAGGAAAACACTATGGGGCAGCTGATGACAATTCCAACAAAGAATTTTGCGGTGTCTTGAACAGCAAAAAAAAAAAAAAAAAAACTCTGAGAGAAAAGTATGAGGTCCCACGGTGCCTACTTTGAAGGGGAGTAAGGCGTCATTGTTCTATGTACAATGTTTCTTGTAACTTGTACCTTCTTCAGAGTGCATGGCTGGATACTTTCTAGACAAACCATTCTATACAGATATAATTAAAATTTCCTTCCCACTAAGCTACTGAAACAGCACTCATCAAGGTCCCCAGCAATCTCTTCCAGATATTTTATGTTCAATTTTTTATTCTCATATTATTTGTCTTCTCAATGACATTAGACAAAGTTTGCTGCTCCTTTATTCTGGTAACCCTTTCTTCACTTCACACTAGACAAGCTAATTTCCTCTTCTCGCATTGGTCACTAATTATTTGTCCACTTTATGAGCCTTTCTCCTTCCCTGCCTCCCAATAGCAGAATTGCTTTAAGATTCAGGAACTAAGGTCTATTATATAGTTGTGTTACCTTCCCCAGGTGGCCTCATGAGGAAATTAATTTAAAATAAATAATTGACACAGCACATAGTGCCATCTGATGTGTATGCACTCATTTGGTATCACTCACCACTCGAGTATAATCTGCACAAGTGTGAAAAATTCTCTATCTTGTGCACTATTTTATTCTAAGAACTGTGCCTGATAAAATAATGTTAAATAAATTAGTTAATGAATACATATCAGTCATAACTAGTTAGAAATAAAAGTAGAAAATATCCAACTAAAAATAAAGTACATAATAAATTTAGCAACAATGATATAAAACTTTTGAGAAGAAAATTATAAAATTTAATTAAGAAACATAAAACTTGATTAAGTGACAGACATACTATGCTCCTGAATGGGAAGAATTACATATTGTAATAATATTGATCATTCCTGAATTAATATATGTATGATATATTTGTATGTATTATTATCAGAATCACAATAGAATTTATTTGTTAGTTTGCTTTTTTTGAACACAATTAAATTATACAAAAGTTCAAATGTAATAAAAATGTTTAAGATGTGCCAAAGAAATCTTAAAAAAGAATAGTAAGGGGGAGTTAACATTTCATTAAAACAACATGGGGAAAAAATGGATTATCCAGAAATGGGGTGGTGACAATTTACTCTCCATTTAAAGAAATGAAACTCTTAATCTTAGGCATTTACCTAAGATAATAAAAATAATATCCACACAAAGCTGTCTATGCAAAGATGTATTACAATACCTTTTTCATCATTGCCAAAAACTGGAAATAATTCAATGTCCTTCAATGAATGAATGAGCAAATAAATGGTGGTGGTGCATCTGTGCAGTGGTGTACTACTCTGCAATTTAAAGGGAAATATTAGTGATATAAAATTGACAATATGACAATATGGCCCAATCTCAAAAAATATATATGCTAAGTAAGGAAGTCAGCCCTGACCAGATAGTTTGATTGGTTGGAGCTTCGCCTGATAAACCGACAGGATGCTGGTTTGATTTTCCATCAGGGTGCATACAGGAGACAACTGGTCAATGTTTCTCTCTCACGCTGATCTCTCTGTCTCTCTCTCATTCTCGTGAAAAGGCACACAAATCTACAGGGACAGATATCAGATCAGTTGTTGCCCAGGGCTAGCAGTGTAACGGAGGGAATTCACCACAAAGGGTCTTGAGGGAACTTTTTGAGATGAGGGAAATAGCTTCGATTTTTACTTTGGTGGTAGTTAGATAGTGCATTCCTGCCTAACTCATCACACTGTAAATTGTACTGTATGTAAATTACACCTCAAAAAACTTAAGTTGAAAGAAAAATGAAGCTAGATTTCTACCTCAAGCTATGAACATGAATTTTCAGATGTATTAAAAACGTGAATGTAGGCAGAAAGCCCAAGAGGGAGAGACTACTCAGCAATGACAACGGTGTCGCCAGGTCTCTCCTCAAACCAAGGCTCAGGCAGTGGGTAATGTCCTCTAGCACTGAGCTCCAGTCTCACCTCCCACTTGGGGGAGCAACATTTTCTGGGGCCTGTATAAGCTTTAACATCCTACAGATGTAAAAACGTACTTTCACTTTTAAAAAATCTTCAAAACTACTCCACTTAGTGATGGATTCCTGGAAGCCTTAAGTTTTGCTTTCTGCTTATGAAATATAATTAATATATATGCATTGGGGAAAATTTAGAAAATACATAAAAGCCCAAAAATAGAATACAAAAAGCATCAATGATTCTATCATTACTTCTCTCTCTCTCTCTCTCTTCTCCTCTGAAATATAGAGAGTAAAGAATGAAACTCTTTCTCTCCCTGGGATCCAGCTCCATCCCCAAGAAGTAATCATTGTCAGATACATTGTAGTGTCCCTTCTGCCAGAGTCTTTCCTGCCGGCACATACAGACTTAGGCTGGAGTTTTGTCTTAGGGCCCTTGGACTGCTTCACAGAAACACTCTATACTATGTGGTTTATAAACAGCAGAAATTTAACTCTCACAGTTCTCAGATCCAAGGTGAAGGTGCAGGCAATTTCAGGGTCTGGTGAAAGCCCACTTCCAGGGGCATAGAGGACTGTCTTCTTGCCATCCTCATATTGTGCAAGGGACAGCTCTATGGGGTCTTGTGTGCAGGGGCACTAATCCCATTCATGAAGACTCTAGCCTCATGACCTAAATCACTGAGAAAATAACTTGTGAAAAATCATAAGGAATGATTCTTTTTACATGTAATAAGGAAAAAACACACCATTTGTAAAGTTTTAGTTTCTTTTACCTGCTTTGGAAAAGTTTTTTTATTTTAAGCCACTCAGAAAAGTAAGCCATCCAGCTTCCCAAATAGGCACGTTTTTCTGCACTTTTAATTTTGTGCTTGCAGAGAACACAATCAATAAATTATTGCTGTCTGGAAAACATTTTCCTTTAACTCCTAGAGTTATCAGAATGGTTGCTTTTTTATTCCACATTATTTGACAGCTGAAATTAAACAAATCTTCTTCAGCTACAAGGCTAATAGAAGGTTTACTACGTGTGTCATTAGCACCATCCATATAAGGTGACAGAAGATGTGAGGTGTAGATTTTGAAACTACGATAAAATGAGAACACTGTTAGGTGCATGGGAAGGTGTGACTTCAGGCCTGGCGTATTCTTATTGGAATGAAGATGCCTCTGTTTGTTTTACTGAAATAATCAGCATTATTGGTTCTGAGTTGACATGTTTCAAATTATTTTATCAAGTCAAAAATATACACCTTAGTTGAAATATGTTTTAACTATCATGTCATTTTAATGTAATATATGGCATAAAAGATTGCTTTGTAATAGGCTGCTAAACATTTTTATGTTCCAAGATATCATGGTTTGAATAAAGAAACATTATTTAGTTATCTCATTTTAGCTTTTAACACGTTTGCAACATCTTTTATATACTTGAATAGAATACTTTTAGGAAAGTAGAAACACACATAAAAATTGCTCTGAATATTTAAAATATTTGTATATGAGAGGTGACCCCCCCAAACTGGAATTTATCTATAAAAATTGTGCATTTATTCCTGCATGTTTAAACTTCAGTCACTTCCAAAGTATTCTTTTTAAAATTTATTTATTTATTTATATTTTTAGACAGAGGGGAAGGGAGGGAGAAAAAGAAAGAGAGAAACATCAATGTGTGATTGCTTCTAGCACACTGCCTTACTGAAGACCTGATTTGCAACTCAGGCAGGTGCCCTGACTGGAAATCGAACCAGTGACCCTTTGGTTCATAGTTCAGTGCTCAATCCACTGAGCCAGACCATCTAGGCCTCAAAGTACTCTTCATTTGATATAGTATACCTATTGAGACATTTTTTTCTACTGCTCAAGACAGTTTTTTGAACTCACCAATTTTGATGCTTTTTAGTGTTTCTGCCCTTTTTTGTTTCACTTCTTCCACATTGGCAAAACATTTCCTTTTGAGGACTTCTTTCATCCCAGGAAACAAAAAGTTTCTTGGTGTGACAGCGGGTGAAGAGGGCGGGTGGGGCACAAGGATGAAGCCGTTTGGGTCAAAAACTGCTGAACACTCAGTGCGATGTGGGCAGGTGGGCTGGTAAATCACCCACCATAAAATGAGCAAACATGTAAAAGAATGTAAAAACAAATCCACTGAAGTCAAATGCAGCCCCTCACAGCAACACCAGCTGGTATACTGACAAAGATGGGTTCCTAGAACACTCACTTAGCAGGGAAGCCTGTATTTATAAGGGATGCCCTCCAGAGGATAATTCTGTTTCTTTTTGTTCCTCCAAATGCTAATGAGTGCTTGTTATAATCACAATACTTATATATTATTACACTGGGGCAGTTTATAATCCTGATGTAACCTCTTTTTCTGCTTAGCAGTTATACATCTTCTTTCCTTTGGTTACTCTAGGAGTACCACACAAAGAGCAAGAGGATTGTGCAGCCTACCTACAGCCAGGAGGAGAATGGAGAGTCATCACTCCCCCTTTAAAACATACAGACTTATGTCTGAACAGCAGTTGAGTTGTATAATTTCCTAAGGCATATTATTTTCATTTATAATCTTGTTTGTGCCAGTAGCAGTTACTGTAATTGTATAACTTAATTGAATATATAAAATAAGTATGCAAAGAGAGTTTTTCTTAAGAAAATCAAAATGATGAATAGTAAACCGAATAAAGACAAATTGCTTTTTAAAAAAAAGCATTGCTGTGTATTTAGGTGTGGATGAGACAACTATAAAACATTGGAAACAAAACCATAAGAATCTAGAATAGAAATTCACTTATATTCCTTTACAAATGTTTTTGCACCAGTTACACCGAAACTCAAGATTGTGAAAAATAAGCCAGGTGTTAAAAGAGAAATACCATATGATCTCACCTTTAACAGGAAGCTAAACAACAAAACAAACAAGCAAGCAAAATAAAAACAATCACACTGAAATAGAGAACAGGGAGACAGTGACCAGAGGGGAGAGGGGAGGGAATTTCAGGGGAAAAAGGGGAAGGATTTACAGGAACAAGTATAAAGGACACATGGACAACAACTAAGGGGGGTGGAAATGGAAGAGAGGTGGGGAGCCCTGGGGGGGGTGGGCTGGGATGGGAGTAAAAGACAGAAAACTGTACTTGAACAGTAATTAAATTAAAAATTAATTAATTAAAATTTAAAAATAATTATTAAAAAATAATTGTGAAAAATACAGTATGAATATGGTTTATGCAAGTCTATGGAATTTCAGTCAGTAGATCTATTGCCAAAGAAAATGCTTGTACTACAAGGTAAAATAAAATAAGTAAAATGGTGACTGACTGTGTATTTTAAATGAGAGGTCCTTATGCACGTATGTCTATAATGTTTTTAATGATTCTTCTCATGAAGTGTTTTCTCTTGATCAACAAATTATTGGCCCCAAGCAGATTCTGTAAGAAAACTCCTAGTGTATGTAGCCAAATACTCAGGTATTAGCATCAGGCTGTCTGGGTCTCAGTACAAGTTCCAACATTTAATACATATGGGGCTCAACCAAGTTATTTAACCTCCTTTGCATTTTAGTTTCTTCTTCTACTACAAGAGATAGAGTCATTGATGAACCTTGTAGAGTTGGGTTAGAATCACTGGATCCTCACCGAGCCAGTACTGAGCACAGTGCCCGGCAATTGTAAGTACTCCATAAATGCCAGCCGGTGAATAAGGAAATATGGAGAAGACTGTGAGTTGAGATTTGTTGCTATTCAAAAATTAGCATTTTTCCTTACAACTACCAGATGTTTTAAAAAATAAATAAAGGGCTCTATATAAAAATAAAATTTAATATAATTTTAGTGTTACTGGTATTCAGACTATGAGATGAACATTAAAGCTTTTAAAATTATGAACATAAACTATGAAAATATAATCTGTGAATAAGACATATTCTAAATAATATGCTGCATTTCTGTGTTAAAATTCATAATATATGAAAAATCATAAGATATATATTATAGATTATTTACATGAACTGATGGCATAATGAAGCTGAAATTTAGGAAAAACTGAAAAATGCACTTTTATTATAAGTATTGCTGATGTTAACAAAATCTCAAAGGTGACCAAAGTCATAAAACTATGTCCTTTTTTACTTAAAATAAACTTACTTTAGTGTGCACAGAGTTCATTCCTCTTTCAGAAACAATATGAGATGATAAGCCTTTATACAGCGTATGACTTACTGTAGAGAACCCTTTTCAAAAAGTATGGGCCATTATTTAGGGGACTCAGTGTGCCCAATTTACAAAATAGTTCTCATTTATAAAATATGGGGTTAGCTATACCCACCCCCTCTTTAAAAATTTCAGATGTCAGTGAAACACTGCCTTTTTTAAGATGGACTGATAGCTTTTGCCTGACTCAGGGGACAGCTCTTGTACGTCTAGCCTTGTTTTAGATATGACTGAGGAAGAGTTTTCATTTGGATACATTGAAAGAAAAACCGAGTCCTAGAAATTAGCAGAGTTTCTTGGGTTTTGAACTGAGCGTTTCTATTATATGTTATTTCAAATGATTTTAAGTTATTTTAGTAAAAAAAGTCTGTAATTCCACCACTTTGCAAATTTGTGCAGTCTGAGATGAAGATGAATGTTATCTCTCTGGTGTTTGGTAATGTAATTTGTTCCTATTAGTCTTTACTCCATATATGTTGAGGCAATTAGTCTTGTCGATACCATCCTGCTGTATGTGGTAGGAAAACAGTATATTCTTTATGTAAAATGAGGTAATTTGAAATATAAGCCATCTGTGGATTCTTAGAAATAAAGTTCCAATAACCAGTTAGTCCATTATTTAGTACAATTCCCGATAGCACTGATTCTAACCACTAGCTTAATACTAAAATGCAATAAAAGAATAAATCTTTTATAATAATTTTCTGGAAAGAGGAAAACCAACTTCACTATAGCTTATCTGAATTTTTCACCTTGCACAATGTTGATTAAATAATGTAAACTTCAACAAATAATGCTTTTCATCTCTGGAGTAACATCAAACAATTACAAACACATGGTATTTTTATCCTCCTTATTCTCTTTTCTCTAAGCACAATAGTGACATAGAGAAAAGATAGTTTTGTAATACAAAATTATTTTCTCTAAGTAAACATCAAGATTATTCAACTCAATAGACTCATTTGCTTTGCAAAATTAATAATAACTATGATAATAAGCTTGAAGAATAGCACACAGCCTTTCTTCTCTATGAGTTCTATTAAACTGCAAACACACAAGGTATCCTTATCCATCATTTCTGATTACATGATTTGAAACACTGGTTTTAAAAAGGAAAAAATATAAAGGGACTTTCTGTGTTATTGCTTTAGAAGCAGTATATATTAATCTAAACACTATTCGATAGGCTTTGGAATATAAAGCTATTTTGATTTTTAAAAAGATTTCAGTTAGGAAACTCTTCTCTAGAAATACCAACTTCACATGTACTTAGTTGTGAGCTTCACACATTGGGCCAGGGGCATTTTCTCCTGTGAGGTCAGAGAAAAGGGCCAGCTACATTTGGTGTGGTTGGGCTGTGGTGTCAGAGTAAATCTCAGTGTACCTCATCCAGTTGGGTTTGGAAGCTATGTTTCAGGTACCATCAGCACTACCAACATCAGATATTATAGCTGAACAAATCTTTCTAGTTTTAAAAGTTCACCTAGTGTGAACATATGTTCCTATTTGCCCAAGATAGTCCTGGTTTGCATATACTGCCCAGTGTATGTAGTTACCCGGTATAATTATCAGTGCCTCCCTCTTTCTGTCTCAAAATTGTCCTGGCTTAGATGACAAAATCATGTAGTTACCCTACCTTTAACCAGAATTAATTTTTCTGGCCATTCTGTGAACCCCAAGAATCTGTCAGAAAATTAGTGTGGTTCTTGTATAACAGATGGGAAAACCGAGATCTGCGAGTAATTGTCAGTGACTGAACCTTAACTGGGCCTTTCAGCTACATTTTCAAGACTCTTGCCACCAACCAAGTTCACAGAGCCAAGTCCTGAGTGCTTTTAGAACTGCCTGACCTCAGGCAGACATGCTGCTCTCCTGATGTCTTAGAGTACATTCAAAATATATCTCTGCTTTACGGAGTACAGAGGAGAGGTTGTCCCAGGACTCTGTTTTTCTTTCTTATAGCGTGTGCGTGTGTGTGTGTGAATCTCAGTCACATTCTCTTAAGGGTCAGAGAGAATCTGCTCACAGCACCCACTTCCTGGCCTGCTGATGGGACGACACCTAAAATGACTTTCCATGACCCAATTTCACAGCGCCACAGGACAGACCTGGAACTCCCATGTACCCTGGCAGCCGCTCTGTCTACTGACCTTCCAGGTGCCTGATTTTAGGATCTAGCCAGGAGGAACCATGCAAAGCCTGTCCCTACCTCTGGCTAATGACATTTATTATTAAACAAAAAATTTGAAGGACAGAACATGGTCACAGAGTGATTTCTCTGAGTGCACAATCTTATCTATTGTAGGCTATAAAGGTACAAAATCTTGCCCCTCTCCAAGTTTTATCTTTTTCCCCTCTGTCTTAGATATGAGTGTTTACTAACATGCTTTAAACAATTGCAAGATAAAAGCAAACGGTAAGCAATAATTTAGTTATTTTAGATTTGCCTAAAGGAAGATATTTTTAGAAATTCACTGAATTTTAGTTGATATTATTTCACAATTAAAAGTAATTTCAATGGCACAGCTTAAAAGAAGAAAGAGTACAAAAATAATTTATTATGAAACAAGTAGATGCATTTAAAAAAGAAAAAAGCATTTAATTACATCTCAGTATATTTGCAGTGATTCATGATGGCTATTTACATCAAATGATTTTTTAAATATTAAATATTAAATCCATTTAAATGCAATAAGTTGTATGGAGAATTTTCATCTTTATTTCAGAGTCATGCTACTTTAAAATTCGTCATTAGAGTTAATAAGAAATTATATTGGAACTACTCTGTACATTTAAATGAAGCATAAATCAATTATTGAAGCAAGGAATTTTTTCATCATTGTAATGATTATCGGAATAAATTTAGTTCCTCAATGCTGCCTAATGATATCTTCAATAAAAAATATTGCATAGATTTAATTTTTACTAGGAACTCTTTAAATGTGCTTATAATGTCTTTTTTTTTTCGGTCAGAAATGTTTTAGAGAATTCTCATGCAGTATTGGAATGCTCCAAATGCCAGATTCAGTTATTCTCAAGACCCTGGAAACCAGAATTAGATTCAGAATCAATATACTGTGCTATCCATTTAACATCTAGTATACCAAACACTAACAACATTTATAAAAGAGTAACAGACTCAAAAAGGTTAAGCTAGTAAAACCAATCAATACAGCAAGTAGTATTATAGAAAGGGAATTGTGTGTGTCTGTGACTCCCTCAGATGTGACCTACAGAAGCAAGTTCACTTTTGGAAGAATATCCTTTGGAACTTCTTTTGGCATTCACATGACAATCCTTAGTCAGGCATGAGGGGTGGACACCTGCTTGTACCACCCTGCACTTTGAACTTCTCACCTTTGTGGGGAACAAAATCTAAGATCATCATTTGGCTACCTACTGATTACATCCTGGTATGAGTTAATAGAAAAACATAGTAAGCATTATTATTGTTGCTATTATTAAGTGCATACTATGAGCCAGGGATCTGGGAAGCACATAATACACATCCCTCACAGCACCCTTCCTCATTTTCCTGATGAGGAAGCAATGCAGAAAGGAAAAGTGATTTAGCCAGGTAGGTGGCCAAGTAGGTGGCCAAGTTCAAACTCCTGTTCAGTCCACCTAATGGCAAAGACCAGCCCAGTAACCATCCACGAGTGTGCAATAGTGTGCTCTGCAGTATTCTCAGGGACTCAAGGGACTCTCAGGGAGTCTCTGAATCAACAGAAGATAAAATAGTGATATTTATCATTACCCCTCACACATATACATGTACACTATTCAGATTAACTTATGAAAATCTGGCCCTAAAACGTTCTTAACATTAATTTTCATATAAAGAATTTCAAATACATGCAGGAAAAAATTAGTTTGTTGAGTGTCTTCACAAGTTATGTGATTTCCAGCCCAGGCACTATTAGGTAATACAAGTGTCCCTGGCAGAGCTGTCCACCAGACGTGTGACTCGTGACTCATCCACTGCATGTCCTGCAGATCTGCATTCCCTCTCTCAGGGACTGGTGTGATCCCTACCAGTGTTGTTTCCATACACTGATATAGCTGATCAATTGTAAAGTGAGTTATGACAATAGCTGATGTGCTAATACTTGAAAGTAGAAAGAACAATGATAGATGATGATGTAGTGATGGTGACGATAGATGATAGATAAATAGATAGATATTTAGATGATTAATAGATAGATAGATAATAGACAGATGATACATAATGCAAGAAAGTAAGAAAAAAGGAGGGCAGAGAGAGGGAGGAAGAAAGGAAGATAGACATGGAGAGGCAACTTAATTTGTTACTTTAAAAATAAAACTTTGGTGTAGATATACTTTCTTTTTCATTTTTAAAGGGCAATATTTATATTAAATTGATTGGAGTGACATCAATTAATAAGATTATGTACATTTAAAGTGTATAATTCTATAATACATAATCCATACATTGCATTGTATGCCCAACATCCAAAGTCAAATCATCTTCCATCACCATATATTTGCCTCCCTTTACCCTTTACTAACCCTAATCTCCTCTGTTTCTAATAACCACCATACAATGTCTGTGTCTATGAGTTTCAGTTTTATATACCACATAAAACTGAAAGCATATGATTCTTAGCCTTTTCTGACTGACTTAGTTCACTCAGCATAATGTTCTCGAGGTCCATCCATGTTGTTGCAATCAGCAGTATTTCATCTTTTAACCTGGCAAAGATAACACCCCCCCAAAACAAACAAAAAAAAGGCAACACCTAATACATCAGTATTTCTGATGAATTCAGATGAAAAAACCTAAACAAACTACTAGCAAGTTGAATATACCTATACAATAAAACACAATACATCATGATCAAGTGGGATTCATTCTGGGGGCACAAGGATGATTCAACATACACAGACTGACCAATGTAATACAGCGCATTAACCAAAAGAAGGATAAAATTCATATGATCTATCAATAGATGCAGGAAAAGCATTTCATAGGATACAACATCCATTTATGATTAAAATACTAAATAAAATGGGTATCAAAGGAGAACATCTCAACATAATAAAGACCATATGTGACAAACTTTCAGGTAATGTTACACTCAATGGTAAAAACTGAAAGCTTTTCCTCTAAAATCAGGAGTAGGACAAAAATGTCCATTCTCACCACTGTTATTCAACATAGTCCTAGAAGTCCTCACTAGAACAATCAGGCAAGAGTAGGAAATAAAAGGGATCCATACAAATTGAAAATGAAGTAAGTGTCACTTTTTGCAGATATGACTCTATATATAGAAAATCCTAAAGACTCCAGCAAAAGAAAAACTACTAGAAACAATAAACAAATACAGTCAAGTTTCAGAATACAAAATTAATGTACAAAAATCCACTGCATTCCTATACACTAACAATGAAATTTCAGGGGACAAAAAGATGCACAAAAATTTTTTTTGAAATTGCAACACAAAGAATAAAATACCTAGGAATAAACTTAACTAAGGATGTGAAGGACTGATAATACTAAAACCTACAAAACATCGTCAAAAGAGATTGAAAAATACAGTGAAATGGAAAGATATTCTGTGTTCATGGATTGGAAGAACCAACATAGTTAAAATGTTCATATTACTGAAGCAATATACAGATTTAATGTAATCCCCACCAAAATCCCATCATTTTTTAAAGAAATAGAACAAAAAGTGATCATATATGCTAACTTAGATATGAGAAAAAAAAGAGTGAAGTTTCAGCTAACCTCAGGTAAATTTGCTTCCTGGGGGTGCATCACTGATATTAAGGTCATCTTGCATGTGTTTTCTGAGTCAGAAGAAATGTTTACCAAGGCTGCTTAAGGAAGATGGACCCACAATAAGAGATTTTCCACTTGGGGAGCCAGGAAACTCATTCAGCTGTAGTGAAGAACAAACCAATCAAAATAAACAGGTATGCTAGGACATATTTATGTACCTTTATTCATTATATTATATTGTCTAGAGATGTCATGATTTAGATTCACAATACTTCCTTATTGACTTCAACCTGCACAGACTAGGAGAGGGTTTTTTTTGAGGCATATATAGGAAATTTTTCCATCTGAGTTTCACATGGTCCTAAAAAATCCAATTTATGGATATGATAATATCTCTCTCTCTCTCTCTCTCTCTCTCTATATATATATATATATTTATTTATTTATTTATATATATATTTATTTATATTGATGGGATTAAGTCTGGGTGACCTCAAAGAGACTTGTGTGTATATAGTATAGAATTAAGTTCATCTTTTTTTCTTATTTTGCTAACATCTTCTAGGAGGGTGATGATTACACTTTCACCAAGAAACTTCCACAGCGATGTACTTAAATACAGAAGTACTTAATAACTGTTTTCTACGTGAATCATACTTTACTCAGCTGCCAGTATGTTATATGGATAAAATTTTTAAAAAGAAGCTAAGAAACATACAAATGTCCATATGACATTTATTATGATATTCATTTGCCTCTTAGAATCTGGCAAAGTGAGTCAGCCCCAGTACCCTCAGACACGAAGCTAGGTGTATGAACATGGGCAAGCATCAGAAGGTCTGCATTTGGCCAGTCAGTTATTGGCTGAATGGCCTTTAGCAATTTCCTTAATTTTTCTGGTTTTCAGTTTTATCATCTGTGCAAAAAAAGGGGGATCGGGGTTAACAATATACTTAGGGTTCTGAAATATCGGTAAGGACTTTACATTTTAAACTGGATAATACAAAATTATTCTGGAAATAGTTGAATGGGTTACTTTATAAAACTGTATTTAATAGGTTTCTTTCTCACCCAAGACCAAATTCTGGGCTCTTGATAAAGACAAAGTGAGATAATATGGGGTATACTTACAACACAATAGTTGTGCAAAGGAAGCCATCATCATCATGCCCATTTCATAAAGCAGAATGGAGGCCTAGCTCTACTAATATTCCTGGAGTTGAACAGCTTTGCAGAGACAGTATGGAGATTAAGATGTTAGTCCTGCCTGGTGCGGTTCAGTGGGTTGAGTGTCAGCTAGTGAACCAAAGCGGCACTGTTTCAATTCCCAGTCAGGGCACATGCTTGGGTTGCAGGCCAGGCCCCCAGTAGGGGGAGCTCGAGAGGCAACCACACATTGATGTTTCTCTCCCTCTTTCTCTCCCTTCCCCTTTGTCTAAAAATAAATAAATAAAATCTTTAGACAAAAAGACTTTAGTGCCTTCAAGATTTTAGCCCTATGGAAACATATTACTTTGCCATTGGTCATTCATATCTGCCTCACTCAATAGAACATTAACTCTGGAAAGCTCATATTTTATTTCATTCAGAATTTATCTCATAGCCTGAGGCATCAGAGTTTCTGTGAATGAAGTATTTTGAATGGAGATGCTGTTTGTGGTTTAAAGGAAAAGCAGGAGTGACCCGTGGTTTGAAATCTTCACCTGTCTTAGGTGAAGTACTCTCAGCAGTTGCTTCCCTTATGGACTTCGGGTGAGCAGCAGGGTGACCGGTGAAGACGGTGGTGGGGACAAAGCTCAAAACAGGAAAGTACTGTGCTCTTATAAACTTTCATAGCAATTAATCTTTGTCCCTAATTCATTCAGTTCCCAAGTGTCTTAGATGTCACTAAGCCAAATTTCCACCAATAAAGGAATCTCTTCCCTTGTTTCCCTGAAGATGGATCACTCAGTTTCTTCTTCAGCAGGGAGAGCAACACATTGCTGAAGATTGTTGAGTGTTTTTAGAAGTTCCTCTCTATGCTGAGCTTACTCACTGTCATAGTTCTGCAGTCTACACTTTGTTTGGTCTGCATGAAATTGATAATGAGCATAAATTTGGCTCCTGTCCCAGGCTTTGAGCACGCCACTAGTGGTAGGTGGAAAATTAGGAACAATAAGACATGAGGGAGCAGAGTCACAGGAATTTACAAACTTATATACCCCCAACATCAAAAAAATAGATTTTTAAAAAATTCACTATAGTAAGTAGAAGCACTACAGATCCTGAATTTACAGACGTCTCCAAATATGAACTGTCTTCCCTCCTCAAATACAAGAAAATCCAGCCAGACTTGAATACAGAATTAAGATCTCATTGCTTATTGAGAGGGCAATGCTCAGCCCAAGGAGACAACATACATGAGAACACGTGGAGTAGTGTCGGGCACATGATAGATCTCCTTCTCCCAGTCATAGGGTGTCACTGCAGTCAGCCCAGGAATGTGTCTGAATTTGTAATAGTAGTAGTTTACCATTAGGAAGCTTAAACCAGGTAAAGCTATATAAAACTCTAAGACTTTTGTATATCTCTTCTTATTTTAGTCTCTATTGTATTTTTTCCATTACCATTTAGTTCCCTTACACTCCCTCCACCCAGCAGTCACCACACTGTTGTCCGTGCCCATGAGTCCCTTTTTCTTGTTGCCCAGTCCCTCCCCCGCAACCTCCCCCCAGCCACTGACAGTCATCCTGTGATGTTTGTTCCAACCAAGCACAGGTAGATATAAAGTATTTGTTATGTAATCATTATCTCATAACAAAAATGTGAGTATAAAAATTGTCTTCTGGTAGGTGGGCAAAGTGAGTGAAGGGGATCTACAGGTACAAATTGGAAGTTGTTATATAATAAATAAGTAAAGGGGATATAATGTACAGCATGGTTACTCTAGTTAATAACTCTGTATCATATATTTGAAAGTTGCAAGAGAGTATATCATAAAAGTTTTCATCACAAGAAAAACTATGACAACATACATAACTATGTATGGTGACAGATATTAACTACACACATGGTAATCACCTAGCGATATATACAGATAGCATATTATGTTGTACAACTGACACTAATATATTGTTACATGTTAATTATACTTCAATTAAAAATTGTTTTCATGGATCAGGCCTTGTATCGAACTACTAACATTAAGATTATATTTAGTTTCTAACATTCTTAAAATTGTTCCCTTCTTTGAATATTACCCATTGTTTATTTAAGCATTAAAAAATTGTGTGTATTTCTAGACTTTGATAACTGGTAGAAATCACATTTATAAAATTTGTCATCTATGAATTTGTTATATTTATTTGGTCTAAATATAAACTCTTAAATTAATCTTATAAGTCCTTAACTGCTTTCCTGTAATTCGATTCTATTTGTTTTAGTCCTTATTATCAAAGCTAGTCATACTTACGGATCATCTCTACTACTAACTGTGACCACACTAGCCCAGTAAGATTAACTTAGCTGAAAATAATTTCTAATAAGTAACAACATGCAAATAGACTTTGAAAAAGTTTAAAGTGTGATATACTATAAAGTTTTCATTCTTGCAGTTTAACTACCTGGCATGGTAAAGACAGAATATCATGGCACACTTAACATTTCATTTATCTGAGGATCAAGCAATTTATGTGGATAAATTCCCTTAGAAAGGGACTCTAGTGGTAACAATGAGACTGGAGTACAGGCAATTTTATTATACACTATAGTATGCTAGTTGATTTCTTGGTAATGATAATTTAAAAAATGATATCTTACCAAAAGAGAAACCAGACTTCAGCATCTATGTATTTTGAAAGAGACCTCATAAGAACACAGTGAGCAGAAAGCTAGATACATCACGGATACATCATAATTATTTTGTCATTCAGCCTCACCTATGTCTGGAATCCCCATTCTCTTGGCTAGGAACCCATTCCCCTTGGCAAATATACCTGTGCCTGATACCAAACGTGTCCAGTTAATGACATTGGGTGTCACTTGTGCCCATGTCCTTGGATGTAATCAGAGGAACCTTCAAAAACTAAGTTGCCAAAATATTGTCAAGCTAAGTAATGAGAAAGCTAAGTAATAAGAATTCCCTTTTCTGATTTCCGAAGACAGGTGTGAGTGAATATATCTAAAAGATACACATGAAAGAAACATGCTATGATTTTTGCAAACCTGCTACTCCTAGTACCATCTCTATAACACTTTTGCATAGCTACAAATTTTTTAAAGCATTCTTAGAGATATCCTCATGGGAAATATTTTTTGTTTTTCATATTTAAATAGGAATGATTTTTTTCCTCCACGGGGCTCTATCATTCACTATCTTTGTAATACCTAGATCTAAAATAGATTTCTTTGGACCCATTACACAGGTGAAGGAAGTAAAACACTGAAACTATAACTAGATCAGCTCAGGAATGATGCTAATTATTGAAAAGTACTTTCATAATTCCCTAGTTTATTAAATAAGTCTTTGGGCCAAGACTTCTTCGTTGTATCATGTGAGGTCTGTCCACAAAGTATCCAGCCACACGATATGAAAATATACAGGCAATTATTGAAGAAGATACAAGATACAAGAAACAGAGTACATAAAACAATTATGCCTCAGTTCCTTTCAAAGTAGGTACCTTGGGACTTCACACAGTTCTCCCAGTCACTATCATCTGCTCTGTCATATTTTCCTGAATCTCATTAATGATCTGAAATCTCTTCCCTTCTTGTTGGGAACTGTTCTACTTGGTTTCAGGAATTGTGGCTGCCCCCCCATGGCTAAGGCTGAGTGAGCGACCTCTGGAATGTGAGCCATTGAGGAGACAAAGCTTGTCCCCTGCCCCCAATGCTCGGTCAGTTAGTCTATGACGACTACAACTCCCCAGAGGAGGGACAACCCAAGCCAGACATGATCACTTGGGAGGCCATCATGGAAGGACTGCGGGGGGGGGGGGGGGCTGCAACAAAGAGGGAGTGATGGACCCTCACCCCCTGGCTATTCTGACATAGCCTGAGTCCCCATTTCCATCTGGGAGAAGTGCTTCCTGGCTCTAATCCACTTAAGCCTAAAAATTTATGATGGGGAAGGCGGTACAGCCCTGTGCTGGAAAGGGCGGGTTCTCCGGGTGATCAGGCCTAAGAAAGAATATGTAAAAATCCTGTTAAACCTGCTTTGTTTAGAATGCTCTCATTTAAATGATAAGGGTCCAAGCAAGAAGTTTGTTCCTCAAAGTTTTATGGTTCTTTAGTTATCTGACCCTGACTGAGAATAAGCCTTCATAGTTCTTTGAATGCTATCTATTGTTTGATCCTTACCTATATTCTTGTGCAAGTGAATCCAGGAGAAGCCCCTTGAGGAAGGGGCTCTTGGCCTTTCCCTTTGAGGGACCAGCCACCTCTCCTCCCCAAGTGGATCATGTCTTTGTAGTTTCACTTTCATCTGTGGCGGATGGAGGACTTTGTGGGCAAAGTTGCCCCCACACCTTCTAAAGGTGATTTTAATTTTGGGAAAAGCTAGAAGTTGTAGGGTGCCAAATCTGGGGGAACTGAGTCCCTTGGGCAATTTGATGTTTCACCAAGAAACTCTGCATGAGACATGATGCATGAGTAGATGCATTGCTGTGATGAAGTCATTTTGAATGTGAGGTCCACACACTACACATAGTCACTCAATGGTGTCTACTGCCCCCACTGACTAGTACAGTGAAGTCGTCATTATTCACACATGTGCATTCCAGTCCACTCTCCTTGGCTCCAAGTTACACCAATGTCATACAAACTGTTCTCATTACATTAACAATGGTTGGATTTTTTCTGGACAGACCTTGTGTATCATATCACACTTTTGACAGGAAATGAAACATATCTAAATTATATAGTTGCCACAGTCAATCCTAGTAGAAATGCTTTGTCAGCAGTGACAAAGTTTTTCTATTTGAATAAAGTGACTGAGAGGGACCATAGAGATAATGTAATCCACCTCCTCATTTTCCAAATAATGAAACCAGTTCCCAAAGAAGTGATGCAAATTTCCCAAGGTGACACAGTTAGTCCATGTCAGCAGTGGGACAAAAGCTAAGTCTCCTTATTCCAAGGTCATTATTTGTCTCCCTACCTTTCTGCCCTATATATTCCTAAGGACTGTTTAGAACTAAAAGTAAAGTTAGCTCCTAAAAAATCCCAATAGATCCTTTTATCCAGTAACTCATCTATTTGTCATTTCTTCAATGTGACACTCTCTTCCATACTTGTATTTTCTTCTGTCTAGAAATGTTCACCCTTCCTTCTCCACCTGGAAAACCCATTTCATTCTCGCAAGACCCACCTTGAACATTACTTGGTTGTAAGCCTTCCCCAGCTCCATCAGGCATTCCCTCATTCTCCTCTCTACTGTCTCATAACATCTTATATAGTGTGTTAAATGCCTAGTTTGTGAGCCTATTTTCCCCATTACACCATAAGCTTAAATACAAGGACCATGTTAAAATTAGTTCAAACTTTTTAGGTCACAAATAAACTAACATCAGCAGAAGGAGGTTTTGTTCGTTTTAAGAACCTGGGGGTAGCTCCTACAATATAGGTCAGGGATGCAGCCCATTCTCAGGAATGAGCTGAACTCAAGACTGCAGCATTACAAGGAATCAGGACGCCTTCTCTCTTTTTCCTTTGCCTCCTGCTTCTCTCTGTGTATCAGCTTCATTCTTGGCTGTTACTGCAAGACCACCTATCTCCCCTTCCCAGTCCAGAGTTGGAAATGGGTGCTGCTGATAACTCTCCAGTTGACATCCTCCTCTCAAGAATAAACCAAAAAGATTTGCGACCTTCTAGGCTCAAATACAGTTACCAGGAAGGCTGGGCCCCTACTTGGACAAGTGCCTACTCATCTGCAAATTAACTGCAACCAGGGAACAGACACACTGCATTGGCAGGGCTGCTCTGAATGAAAGTATAGGTATGGCAGAGAAGGAAGTCTCCAGAACATACTGCAGAGGAGATGGGGCAGACAAAACAGGCATCTATCTCCTACAGCGTTTTATGCACTGGTATGTCCCTGTCTCCCCTTAACTAACAACACACATGTCAACAACTCAGTGATGAACTTAAGTCTTGTAACCCTGATGGACCAAATGTTTTGAATGAGTTAATTCAAAATACTTTGTGCAAACCCATAATTTTATATGTCAGTAAACTGAGAAACAGAGAGAAAATGTAAACTTTTCCAATGACATATAAATGGTTAGTAATCAAAGGAAAGCCTAGATTTTTGGAACGTTAGTCTCAGGCTTTTATTTAAAAATTTATTAAGTATTTATTTTGTACTAGGTCATTTTCCACATGCTTTACCAAAATTATCTCAGTTAATCCTCATAAAAAAACATTATGGTGAGTACCATTATTATGCAAAAAGATCTGAGACTTAGAAAAACTAAATGGCATCAGAGAGTCAGAGCCAGGACTCAAAGCCAGGCCTGCCTTACTAGAAATCTCTAAACTGGCATTGCACAGTGAAATAAAATGTGAGCTACATATGTGATTTCAAATGTTCCAGTAACCACACTTTAAAAAGAAACAGGTGAATTTTTAATTGTAATGATACATTTTATTTCACCCAATATATTTAAAATCTTGTCAACTCGACATGTACTCATTATAACAAATATTATTTACTTTTTTCTTTGAACTAAATTATTGTTTGTAGCACATCTCATTTTAAAATAGCCACATTCCAAGTACTCAGTAGCCATGTCTAGCTAGCAGCTGCCAAATTGGACAGTGCAGTTCTACATGACTATGCTCCCCTACCCATCCAGACTAGTTTAACTACATGAATTTTAATGTGACATAAGGACAAATTTCTCAATCTGAGTATTATACCCAGCCCTCCTCTGGATATCATATTTAATATCATGCTGGCTGGTCCAAGGCAGATTGCACTCACTTGGGATGTCTTGCCTGTACCTCCAGATGAGGTACCTGCGATGCTACTCTAGGCACGGTGGGAAGCCACCCTGCCAAAGCTCTGACCTGAGACTCAGACATTTCCTGGTGCTCACAGCTGAGGGACTCATTCCAAGAAAAGCTGCCACGAAAAATGAGGCTTCACCTTGTGCTATCTCTAAGAAACCAGTTCAGTTCCAGTTACCCAAGAATTTCAAAAACAAGTAGCTCAACAGATCTGATTTGGGAGTTCTGCCCTTGCAGTGCCCCTTTCACTGGGTAAGTGATGGATGTGTTTTGACTCAGATGGTTTTCCGAGTTCTAGAATAGGCCAGTAGCAGGAATGTTGTAACTCATTTAGGTGAAGGGGGAGGGGTCCAGCATTAAGCATAGGTAGACAGACTATCTGTCTCCACCTCATTTCGCAGGCTGTGGACAGCAATTAACATCACCAGCTGACAATGCTTGTCCTCTTTTCAACACCATTTTCAACAACACTGGGAAGCAACTATACAAATCGAGAGGAAACAGAAAGGTTGCTGGGAGCCCGCTGACATATGAGAACATATAAGGTGAAAAGTGAAGAAAGATAATTATGTATGCCACATCTATAAGTGATGAAAATAGTCAGTTTATAAAATGCAAGAGCTTGTAATTCTGCATTGTCTTATTATTGTTAATTTCTAAAATGTAATTTATTCATGTGAATCTGAGTACTTTATTTTATGGATGAACAAACCTGAAGGGTTTGAATGAAAACTATTCTAGAATTTAAATATTAAAGAATTAAGTACCATATCTGCTATTGATCTACCTTTTAAAATATTGTGTTTTTATTAACCACCTTCTTTTACATATACCTATCATATCGAAGAGTTTAGAATAACCACACACAAATATGTTAATAAAAATGGGATGTAGTAAAATGAATACACTTACACAACACAGTTTCTAATATCCATAATCTATTTTCTTCTATGCAGAGTAGCACTCATTTGCCAATTTGACAGATTAATCATAAAGACATTTGTTTTTCCATTTTGTTAAGTTTTGTCACATCCTTTTGTCACCAACCACATTAAAGAACAAATGAGAAGAATTTAAAACAATAGACACTCTTCCTGTCTTGGAGAAATATAGAATGTAAATTCTCTCTTGGAGAGACAGGGCATACAAGATAAATGACTGCATGACTTCAGTAATTGCCAGAGCAAGTGGAAGAAAGGTAAACAGAAAGAACTGTGCTGTTGGATGAAAGAAAGAGGAAGGGGAAGGATGAGGCGGCTACCTGGGAGAGTTGTAAGCCCCAGCAAAGTTGGGCTCAATTTAAAAAATGATTTTTAATAAATGAGAATGAGAGTAAGAGAAAAAGCACTGAGTGATATGAAAAGGAATAAAATTTAGGTTACAAAACAAGGAATCGAAGTTCGGGTGCTAAAAACAGATAAGCAGAGAAAATTAAGAACCCTAAAGGAAATCTTTAGATACCTAGTAAGCCTTTAAAAAGTGTTTATTATTGTGAAAATAAATATGGGAAATAGTGAGGATAATTCAAAAGAAGTCAATGAATAATATCAACATAATGGTTGAGATGACTTGAGAGTTATTTTAGCCAGTTTAGAGTGAACCTTGGTTAGAGTGTGGGAAACCAAGATGAAGAAATAAGAAACAGAAGTCAAAGAAATGGCAAATAGAAGGGAGGCAAAAAGAAACACACAAAAATTTTAGAGAAATAATTGCCTAATTGAGAAAGATTATCACAGGGTACTACTGATTTTTTAAAAAATCAAAAATGATGATGTCACTCATTCCTCATCATTATGGGAATAACCGCAGTCTAGTCTGAGATTGGACTGTTCCTTGAATACAAACAAATCACAAGATTTCCAGTGTTCAGCAGTTTGTTGAGAGAGGGAAGGAGAGAGAGAGAGAGAGAGAGCAAGAAAGCAAGAGACTGCTGTTCTGGCCCCTCCTATTATATAATATTGCTATACAAAAAAACTTGCTTAATATTTTCGAGTTTTTAAAAAGGCAGAATTATGTAATCCCAAACCGACATTATTTTTACTGTTGTGTTAAATGCAAATCTCATGCCATAGTATCAACTTTTTCTCCTTTTTTCTGTTGTCACAGAATTTTCTCTCTGGAGTCCATGGCCTAATTCAGTACACATTGCATTTTTTTTAAAGAAATGAGCAAAGATAAACTCTCTGACTAAACATGCTTACTGGACATTTTGCACCAAATATACATCTTATAAATTCCATCTTTAAAAGCAAAGAACTAACTAAAAATTCCTTCTATGTTTAATTATAGGGATTTATAATACCTGATTATACATTTACCTTCCTAAGCTGTTTGTATACATGTGCTGCTTTTTAATGATTTTACATCAATTCTGATGTGCATACCTTGCTTTCTGTTACAATTGCAAACTACCCTAAAATCTAGGGGCTTAAAATAAGAACAATCATTCATTTAGCTCACATGTCTGCAAGTTGGTCAGTGTGCTGTGGGAAGGTTTGTATTTCTCCACAAAGATCAGCTGAGGTGGCTCAGCTGAGGGATCTTTGATCTGCTTCCAAGAAGGTTCACTCGCCCGACTGGCAAATTGGCATCGGCTGTCAGCTGGAAGCTTAGCCAGGGCTGCAGCGAGGGACTCAGTTCTTCTCCACTTGGATCTCTCCATGTGGACTTCTCTATGGTTTGTCTAGATTCCCTTGCACCATGGGGGCCAATTTCCAAGGATATGCATCCCATGAGAACCAGGCCAAACCAAGCTGTATCACAACCTAGGTTTGGAAGTCCCATAGCAGCCTTTTTGCCACAGTCACAAGTCAACCCAGATTCAAGGGAGGGCCTGTACAGCCCACCTCTCAATGGAAGAAATGTTAAATCACATGATAAAAAGAGTTATGTCAGAGGAGAGATACTGTTGTTGCCATTTTGGAAAATACATCTGTCGTAGGCTCACAATCTGCTCAACTCTAAATGAAGAAAACAAATTTGGGGGACACTATTCTCCCTTATGTTCCTACCCAAACTGCATTGGTAAGAAACCCAAAATTTCCCCCTGGGGCTCTTGATTCTTTAGAGCTAACCACAAGGAGAGGGCTAAGGAACAGAAACCCACTGTCTTCTAGACCTACTACAGAGATCACAGTTAGCTCTGGAGTCTAAAGTTGTGCACTGCTGAGAGATTACTAAGTACGTCTGTTACATATCAGGGTGCTTTTCACTGATTTGACATTCACGGTTTAGCAAATCACAGCCCCATGGCCCTCCTTTATGTACCCTCTGGAGTGAATCTAGAGAAAAGCAAGGAACATGTAACTTGAACAAACAGAATAAAGTTAGAAAGCAAACTCCACCGGGGAATAGACAACAGTATGTTTTCTACTGAACATCATTTGTAAGAGGTGCCTTAAAGGATTTTGTATTCCAAAGGGTAGACTGAAGAAAATACTTGATCTTGGTAGAGTCCTGGGTCAGATCTAAGGGTCCATGTTCATAGTGGAAGAAACATGGACTCTCAAACAGATAGATTTAGGTTATAATTCAGCTCCACCACTTAACTGTGTGATCTTGGGCAAAGCACTTAATCTCTTTGAGCCCTTGTCTGTTAAGCAGGAATAATAACACCTAGCTCCCAGGGCTGTGGTAAGGACTAAATAAGATAATGTAAGAAAGCCCTTATATCTACCATATGACAGTCCCTAAATAAATTAATTTTCTTCCTCTTTTCTTTGCTGCTGACTCACTATGCCTCCAAGCTCCTAATTTGCCTGAATCTCAATGACCCACTTATAGCAAAGTAACTCAGATGAATTTGACCTTCATACTTAAAACCAGCAAGTGGATGGCAATACTAAGAATAACATAAATATATTAAATATGAAATATACTAAGTGCTTTTTAGATGCAAAGGATGCATATGCATAGTGAAACCCCATCACCATGTATTCTAAAAAAAAATCTATTCTCCAAAAGGCAGGCAAATATCGCCTATGTATAAATTAGGGCTCTCAAAAGAAAAAGACCACATGGAGAATCCTTTGACCATAAAACATGATTACACGTAGATTTTCACGATGTAAAATAATTTTGTATATATGTGCTATAAATACAATTTAGTTTGAGGAGAATGATGGTGAATATGGAAATTGTGGGGGAAGGGTGGTTTTTAGAAAATGCTATGTTCGCTTAAAAACCTGAGGAGAACTTAATTAGATTCAAATATGAAATCACGGAGAAAATATCCATTAAGTGTTATACCATTTTTGCTCTGGGCTCGTACGCTTAGCCTTTTTTCTGCATCATTGCCAGAGTCCCTTTTGTGATGAGATCATCAGACAGGAATGTTGGCTGTCTTCACGCAGGCTACATGCGCTGAGCCCAGGGAGGGAAAAGTGGCGAATGTGTCATGTTTGCCAAAACAGCCTGGAGTCACTTGCTGGAATGAGTTTAAAAACCTGGCAAATACCAGAAGCTCATTTCAGCTTTAGATAATGACACCGAATCCAGATTCTGACCAGAGTCCCCATTCAAGCCACATCCCTGTACTTGAATGGTCTAGAGAAGGCCCTTGATATCACTTGAGTGCTCCCCATAGACCATTTCTATTCAATAAACATAATACCCTCTTAAATCTATCTCAACATTGGGCCCGCTTCCTGTGGCTTTTGAGCTCTAAAGATTGTGGTTTGGTGATATTTTATAATATTCCATTCTTTTTTTACTTATTTTCCATTTGAGTCCTTTTAAATGGGCAGCTGGCCCAAGGGGGGCATTATTTGCCTTATCAGAATCAGTTAATATTCTATTAACGATAATTACCTCCAAACAAATAAAAAGGAGCAAGTCAACCTAGTTTGAAAAGGGACCCAGTTTCCTCACAAAATTGCTATTCTGATCAGATGAGAAAATGCTTTTGAAAATGCTTTATAAACTAACTCTACAGAGTCAAGGTGGTAGGAAGGGGATCTGATGCACTATATTAAGAAACTCTGAGGAGTCAACATAGAGTCCCAGGAGAGGAATGCAGGAAGCAAGCCCTCCCAGAGAAGTATTCAGTCCAGAGAGGTCAGAGTCAGGGAAGTGGGCTGGGCCAGAAACTTAGGTGTCTGGCCAGTGAAGTGAGGTCATGTCAGGGGTGGGAGCCAGTAGTAAAGGCCACTATGGAAGTACCAAGGTCCAGGCATGAGAGATATAGCAGAGAGATGTGAAAGGCATGGCTCACCACCCAGCACAAGCAGTCTGGGGAGCTGTAATTACATGCTCTCCACCTTTATGTCTTTAGAGTCTAGCCTCCCTCCTTTCTTTAACAAAAAAAAGCTTATGTTCTTTCAACTTAGTGTTTTGGGTTCCTTCAGATATTTACCCAGAAGTGGAATTGCTGTGCTAAGTGAAGTAAGTCAGACATTTATGTGTAGACTCTTACAAAACAGGATAAATAAACAAAATAATAGAAACACACTCATAGATACAGAGAGGGGAGGTGGTTGGGGGACTGGGTGAAAAAGGTGAAGGGATTAGGAAGTACAAATTGGTAGTTACAGAATAGTCATGGGAATGTAAAGTACAGCACAGGGAACAGAGTCAATATTGTAGTAACTATTCATGGTGCCAGGTGGGTACTTGAAATATTGGGGGAACCACTTTGTAAAGTATATGATAGTATAGTATAACTATAGTTATAAGTAATAGTATAACTACTATTTTGTATATCTGAAAACAATACAGAATAATACTAAATGTAAACTATAACTGAAAAATATAATTGACTTCCACAAAACAATAGGAAAAGCTTAATGTTGAGTGTCAGAATAAAGTTTGCCAGGCAAAGCCAGTATGTGGAGAGCAATATAATTTAAACTGCAATATAAACTGTTATCTCCACAGATGTCCATCCCCACTATTTGCAACATTCCTTGGCTTACCTGGCTTCCTCATAGGTGCCTAAAAGCCCACTGCCAGGTTTGTCTAGGAAGCAATATTACCCATATTCTTTAACACTCACCTCAAGAGAATATCTTAATGTTTCTTGGTATTTGCATTTCTTCAACCCAATCAAAATGTTTCCATATATCAGCATGGATGGAAATGGAAAGCATTATGCTAAGTGAAATAAGCCAGGCGGTAAAAGACAAATACCACATGATCTCACCTTTAACAGGAACCTAAACAGCAAAACAAACAAACAAGCAAAATATAACCAAGGATGCTGAAATAGAGAACAGGCTGACAGTGACCAGAGGGGAGAAGGGAGGGAATTTCAAGGGAAAGGGGGAAGGGTTTACAGGAACAAGTATAAAGAACACACAGACAAAAACTAGGGGCAGGGTAGAAATGGGAGGGAACTGGGGAGGGCTGGGGGTGGGCTGGGATGGGGGTAAAGGGCAGAAAACTGTACTTGAACAACAACTAAAATAAAATAAAATAAAATGTATTACAACTATTTAAAAAATGTTCCCATATTGTGTCTCCTTCCCTCAGACATCCGGTCTTTAAGTAGCTGACTATTCTGTCTTGGGATATGGCAATAATGGGCAATAGTGGCTGACTTGTTACTTCTCCTAAATAGCAATTTTGCTGCAGGGAGTTTTTAGTGCTCTAAGCCAAAAAATTGAGGATCTCATGATATTGCTAGTGGAAGTGAAACTCTGAATCCTTGAAGTCACCCTCCCACGGTGGACACCGCCACTACCTGCTCACAAAGAGGCAAGTGGGTGGGTGGGTCCCCGAGGGAAAGCCTCATGGTGATGGTGATGGCGATGAGAGCATGGTGACAGTCACTCATCTGGAAACCAACACAAAACACTCTGGGAGAAAATGATATATAATTCATCAGTTTTTATGATTTTGCTGAACAATGCAGTTAATGGCCTGAGACCATACATACAATTACCATAATATTAATTTATCCATAACATTGTAATATTAAACAATATGGTAATATTAAATTACCATAATATTAATCCAAGCACCCAGATAAATAATTCGAAATGTAATGTTGTTCTTAAGGAAGATGCAAGGTAGTAGGAGAGGGAATTGTAGGAGTTCGGAAGAGCCTTTCTGAGGGAGTGTCCTAAAGGGTTAGCTGGCAATTAGATAAAAAGAAGAAGCAAGAATTTTCCAGACTGAAATGTGAAGAAAGCTTTGTTATTTATCTAGGACAAGAAGGGCAGTGTGAACATGACTGAGAAAGCCAGAGGAAAAATGCAGTGAGAGGAGGGTAAGCAATGGTGCAAGCTACAATTTCCTGTATGTCTCATAAAGAATTTTTGGAGTCTATTCGAAGTACTGTAGAACATCTTGGACAGTGGGAAATGGGCAAGGGCCATTTAATTAGATGAAGAGCATGATATCTACATTTCAAAAAATCATTCTTGTTCTCATGAAGATGGAATCATAGCAGGGACATGGCAGTAGACAGGCAAGAGAGAGAGCCTGGACTAGAATAGCAGCAACAAGCAAAAAAGAGAAGGCGGATTCAAGGTTTATTTTAAAAGGAAATTCCAAAAGGCTTGCTGACTGATGGGGGTGAGGGTTCTGTGGGACAGAGGAGGTGTCAGAAATTACTCACACGTTTCTGACATAAGCATCTAGGCAAATGGAGGTGCCACTAATGGAGATGAGTAGATTGGCAAATTGATGGGATTTCAACAAGCATAAAAGGCAGACAGCACGAATACAGACTTTACTTTGAAATATTCGATGAAAATGGCAATGCCAACCACCATCATCATCTGAGTGTTTCTGCATGCGACAGTGACTGTGTTTGTGCCTTGTGAAGAGGAGGACTGGGGGCTTAAAAAAGGGAAATTGCAAACAAGTCGGTACCTAAAATAATGAAAAAAATGATCACTGACTAGTATAGATGTTGCTAGGGAGTCTTTCTGATGCAAATACATACCTAAGTTAGCGATGCTTTCACCTCAGGAACAAAAAAAAAAAAAAAGAACGAGAAGAAAAGAAAAGCAAGGTTTAGAAAAGAAACACTGTCACCACAAGCTACAGATTCCATTGTTTCTAGGGAAAAATTCATTTACATCAAATATCTGAAGCTGTCAGTGAACACAAAGACTTTGAAAGCATTTGTTTGGAGCTAATACTGTACTTTCTATTTATATTCTAATACCTCGTCCACCCCCTTATAATTCTTTGTGAACTTGCTCAAGTTTTGGCTCTACTATACTTTTATATTTTTCTTCCCCTGAGACACACTTGTAATCTTTACAGACTTGTTCCAAGAGCAAAGAAACGGATCATTAAAGAAAGAATGAAATGTCAGTTGATGTTGTGCCTGCTGCTTTCTTTGTAGAGAATCTGTTCCCATAGCTATGTAAAACTGAGGAGGCTGCAAGCCACGGAAGTTAAGGACCAGATTAGACTGGTCAAGGTCAGCAAACACATATGCTACCCACACCCTTCCAAGAAGATGAATTCTGAAGCTGAATGAAGCCTGATATATCTAATTGTTTTATTGAGAACAATCTTTTTATGACCTGTCTCAAGGGTGATAAATGGCCTCTGAAAATCAAATCTAGTGCAGACATTGGGTACAAAGCTGTTTATAAAATAAGGAATAATGATAACAAAACATTAGTGAAGATAGGGCTAGTAAAAATTAGATCAGAAATACTGAGACATTGAGAAAGTCCCTGGCCACTTGAAGTTCTGATAATAGTCTGGAGAAAAATACAAGAAATCCTCAGGGAATTTTCAAATCTTATAGGAAAAGAGGTTGATAAAGATAGAAATCAAGAGTATCAGATTTACTAAAAAAGAGAAGCAAATCTTAGAAAATACACATGTATCTGTTGATTTTGGTAAAAGAAATACAGGAAGTATGAATCAGAAACTAAAGAGATTGATTCTCTAGAAAGAGTAGGTGAAAGTAGCAGAAAAAACGGGGCTAGAGATGGGGAGAGAGTGATATCTTCCTGTGTGTGCAATTTTGAATATCTCTAACATTTAGAATCCAAACATTATTTCATATTCCAAAAAGAAAATTAATTAAAATTCATCAGGATGGGGGGGGAACAAAAAAATGGAATGCAAACTACAGTAAATAAACCTCACCATATAACTGTATTTCAAATGAGTAATATAACCACACTGAAGGCATGGAGAATGAAAGAACTAACCTATGTCACTGAAGAAAATAGTGAAATGCCCAGGTGGTCTAAGGCTAAAGATCAAAATAACTATACACAAACATGGTGCTAAGGTTAATAAATGGGTTTCTTCCAAGAAATTTGGTTTGCAGTTCTAAAATTACCTTATATCTACACTGGGAATAAACAAATAAGTTAATATTTTATAGATAACAAGACTCAGATTTTAAAAAAAGAAGTTACAAATAAGAAAAGGAGAAAAACTAATAGGAATATTGTGGTATTACATTTAAATCAAAGAATATGAACTCATGTTTTTACTAAACGTATGTAGAAAGGTAAAGAAATAAATGTAGATGTGCATGCTTTTGAATTGCAAGCAAAATTCTTGAGAAAAATAAGCAACTTAGGCCCTGGCCAGTGTGGCTCTGTTGGTTGGGCATGGTCCCACAAACTGAAAGGTCACAGGTTTGAGTCCCAGTCATGATACATGCTTTGGTTGCAGGTTCAGTTAACCAATCAGAGCAGGTCTGAAAGGCAACTAATCAATGTTTCTCTTTTTCTCCCTCCCTTATCCTCCTCTCTCTCTCTCTCAAAAAACAAGGCAACTTAGAACTAACATAAAACTGAATGTTAACTTTTATGAGAAAAAAAAGAAGCAAGTTGGCACTTTTACCCCATAGACCATTTGTTTCTTGGAGTTTCAGAAGACGTACAGGGTGCAGAATCATTCATTTAGTTAATTAATAATATTTACTAGGTTTATGTCAGTTCTGTGTTCTTACAAGATTATTCTATTAGTCTTTCAGTGAGAACTAAGGTTTAACCAGTGACTCTTTATTACTTGACACACGCTGGGAAAGCCTCATAATAGAAATAGCTTCTATCCTTGGTATTTCACATATTCCCAAGACATTGAAGCAGGATATACATAGACTGGGAAAAGGGGGAGAGGGAACACAATCCCATATAGCTTTTCTTAGCTCTCTAATACCAATATAAGCAATATAAAGTTACAGGAAGTAGCTTAGAATATGAAGTTTTCCCAGCAGGTAAGAGTGGGTGGGAAAACTTCATATTCTAAGTTGGACTGTGGTAGCCAAAGGGACTTTATATGATAATGAACTATTTTCCTGAGTTTCCTAAGAAGCCTTCTACTTTCCAAAATATTTGTTATGATCGCCACTAATTGAATGGCTTTATAAGATTCTCATCTCATAATTACCACAAAATCAGAAAGAGATACAACGATGTCTTTAGATCACACAAATGAATAGATGACTAATAATAGATCTTATTTGCAAAGTTGACTATTAAAGGAAGCCACAACAGAGAAGTACATTATCTTTTACTTAAAATATTATTTTTTTTCTCTAAAAACTTGTCTCATTTCTTGTCTGATTAACTGAGAGAAAAACTATGGGGAAAATGATTCCATCTTTACTGAGTTTTGACTCAATCATAGGCATTGTCCTAGTGCTTTTAGGCATTAATTCATTTAACCCATAAAGCTCAAGAAAAGTATTTTTATTATCCCCCTCTTGCAGATGAGTACAGTGAGGAAGGGGAAGCTTAAAAAACTAAGGCAACAAGATACTTACTGCCTTGAAAAAAATAAAAAATAATTCTGTTACTCCTAAAAATGAGATTGTTGTCAGTGCGTAAGGGTTGTGGTTTTTAGTATTTTGAAATAAAACATTTTGAAATGGATGTGCTTGCTGTAGAGGTACATTAAATTCTCTGGGATGCAGAGGTAAATCAATGATTATTGAGGGACTTGCGTCACTGGTACTAATTATGATGTAATCCTTTCAATCACTGGCCTTCCTTCCAAAGTAACATAACAAACTAGATATGAAAGAAAGATTATTGGAGAAGAGGACAAAGAGGCACATAGAAGAGGTCAAAGCTGCTCATTATTAAAACCACAGAACTCTGGGATCCATTTTCTATGCACGATGAACCCTAATTTTATGCCAGTTTTCATTGATTCATATGTTAAATTTCTGAGAGCATTGCATTAATTTTCATGTGAAGAACAGAAGATAGAAATCAAGTCATTATAACCATTAAAAGTTTTGTGATGAGTTTTGTGATAACATATAGAGCAAAGAGCTTTGTTACAGAAACATAATGTACACAAGCAAAAGAGCTAGACAGTACTGAAAGGCTCTTCAGGAGACTGATCCTAAGGGTTTATGTGCCCCCACAAAAGTGTTATTTAATGTGTGCTTGTGTGCACTGTGGACAAGGAGGAGCCATCAGAAGATTTCAAAGAATACTACCATATTCGATATGAAGAACATACTAAAGAAGTTGAAGCATGGAGTTGGGTAAAAAGTTCACCCTAATAAAAAATGATGGGATATTTCAAAGGATTAAGGGAAGTGGAGTGTTCTATAGTCTGTTGAATATGGGACATTCCAAGCTTTGGGAGAAGACCAATAGTTATAAAACAGGAAATGAAGAAGACAATGAAGAAGACTGAGAGGAGGAAAAAAAGGTCAAAATGTCAGGAGGAGAACCAGGAGAGAATAACTGCAGGCTGAGTAAGCAAGTGGTTTGAATTATAAATATCATATAGAAACCATTGGTAATGCATTGGGCCCACATGACATAGAAAATTAGAGCTTCAATCCCTCCAAGACATGAGACTCTAGAAAGGCTACAGTCTTAGTGAAAAAGTGAAATAAGCAAGGGAAAAAAGTCTCTCCACCAATGCAGGGAAATGACCAAGTTACTAGCGGCTTTTACCCTTCTCTCTGGTGGAAAATACTCTCCTCTGAGAATCCTAAACCTTGGTCCTAACCCCATATGGATTTTTATTTGAATTAAACTACAAATGTGGTCTAAGAATTATCAAAATTAGGAATTAACACAAAAAGTGGTCTTTAGCCATCAATAACCATGGAAAAACTGTGCATAGCAAAAAGTATCTCAGAGGGATGTACCTTCAACCCAAGAAGAAAAAGAAAATAGGACCACCCTGCTAGAGATTAGCTGAAGTTTATAATCCAAAATGGGCACACACATACACATAAAAAAACAATATATCATGAGAAAGTAGGAGCAGACTAACTTTTCAGACAGATGATAGACCCTCCCAAATGTATCGTGGTACAGCTATCAGACAGAGACTTTGAAAGAATGGACAGTGGAAATAATAAACATAAAAAGAGGAAACAGGAAAAAAATCAATAAGTACAAGAAAATTTTGGGGAAAAAGTCATTTCTAAAAATAAAAATTAAGAGTAAGAAATGTCATGATTTAAATTAAAACAACGGTTTGAACATCAGAAAGACAGATAAACAACAGAATTAACAAAGTTAAGAGAGAAGTAGTGAACTAAAAGAGATATGGGGAAATTACTCTGAATGCCACATAGCTGAAATATAAATAGATATAAAATATGAAAAGAAATTAGAAGCATGGAAGCTACAAAATGAGCATCCAACAATTATCCATTTTAAGAAATTCTAAAAGAAAAAAAAGAATGTGTGAGAGCCAGCATTGGAGAAAATAATGGCAGAGAATTTTCCAGAACTGATAAAAGTCATGAATCCTAAAATTCAGGAAGTATAAGATCTAAATGTAAATGCAAGATGAGAAACCAAGCTTTTCAGAAGCTTCAGCCATAAGGAGGAAAAGCTAGATAATAAAAAAAAAATATGCTACTATTGAAAGACTTTCTCAAAGATGCATGAGATGCATTTTTTGGTACTTCAATCAAAAATCCTGTTTGAGGGAGAAACTGAGGATAGGAGAGAGAGTGGCCTAATCATAAAGTACAGATGAGAAGATCTGATCCCTGAAAGGACAGTATCCTCAGCTGGTGATGGTTCTCACCGATTACCATTAGTTGGCTACATGCTTTGAAATCTGATCAATCTAGACTCCTCCATTCTTGAATCAGGCACCAGTTATCAATGTGGCTTTGTGGAAGTGACTTAACCTATCTTAACCTCAGTTGTTATTTCTGAAAAGCTATATAAAGGCGATGAAACAATTTGAGAAATCTGGGCAGAGTATAGAAAAATCCGTACATAACAGGTGCTCAATTAACAATGGCAATTGTGTTTTTCTACTTCTAGTATCTATCTGGTACAATGCTAAAATAATATATTTTATTGTTCATTCTGAGTCTCCAATGAGTCTATGTTTATCACAAACAAGATATAAAAGTGGAGGCATGGAAGATTATAATAAATTCTGCTCCTCTAACTCCCTAATCCTCCAAGAGTTATACAAAACTCCCAAGATTCTGAGATGCTCTGTAATATTTCCCCCTTGTCTTTTTCTGTAAACCATTGGTTCAAGGTCTGTCCAGAAGGTATCCAGCCATGTAATATGAAAAATTTATTAAATAAGAGACATTTATTAAATAAGATATAAGAAACATTGTACATAGGACAATGATGCCCCAGTCCCCTTCAAAGTAGGCACCTTGGAACCTCACACAGTTCTCCCAGTCACCATCAGCTACCCTTTCATGTTTTCCTGAATCTCATTGATGGTCTCAAATCTCTTCCCTTTCAAAGGTGATTTGAGTTTGGGGAAAAGCCAGAAGTCGGGGAGCACCAAATAGGGGCTGCAGAGGGGGCTGAGTCACATTGGTAATTTGACATTTCACCAAAAAACTCTGCATGAGATGTGATGCATGAGTGGGCACATTGTCATGATGAAGCTGCCAATCATCAGTTGCCCATAGTTGTGGCCTTCTGAATCCTCCAAATAGTTTCCATGGAGGAATGTTCAAACTTAATACAAAATTTGATGTAGATTCATTGATCTACTCACTCAGTCACTTTGAGTATTAGGACCACACAGTACCCAAGTTCACTCAATGGCATCTACTGCTTCCACTGACTACAGTAAATTCATCATTGCTCACACATGCATGATTCCTGTCCACTCTCTGGCTGACAGGCTATATCAATGTCATGCAAACCATTCTCATTATATTAACAATGGTGTGTGTGTGTGCATATTATTTTAACTTAAAAGTTTTCAGCAAATTCATTTATAAAAAATCGTAACATAGATAAAATCCTATAAAAAATAATGGTACCTATTTTGGGTGTGCAGTGGGATGGGTGTTTACAATAGTTTTGACAGTTAATTGTTCCTATATAGTTATAAACATTTTAGTTAATTCTAAAAAATAAATTCTGGAAAAGAGCATGTACAAGATAATCAACATCTTTTTTATTTTAAAGATTTCATTTATTTATTTTTACAGAGAGGGGAAGAGAAGGAGAAAGAGAGGGAAAGAAATATCTTGCACATCCCATGCTGGAAAACTGGCTCACAACTCAGGCATGTGCCCTGACTGGGAATTGAACCTGTGATCCTTTGGTTCACAGTCCAGGGCTCAATCCACTGAGCCACACCAGCCAGAGCACAGTCAACATCTTAATAATACAGACAAATAAACCCATAGAAGCCCAGGAACTTGTTCAAAATCCACAGCCCTGGATTCTCAGTCCAGTCTCTAAAATGTAAATGGCAGCAACCACGTCTGTATCTCCCTGTTTTATAGACAATGAACTTGAACAAAGCTCTGTCAGATTGTGTGCCCGAATTCACAAAGTAAGAGGGCAGCAGTGCTACAAATAGAAAGCCCTCATTCCATACCACATTTGTTAGCAACACCTTTGACTGGTAGTTGCCTACTGCTCCCAGAGTCCTAGGGAAATCCATCTTACCTTCAGTGGGTAGCACAGTAATTAACACATAGCAATAACTGTGAGCCGAGTCTAAGGTTAAACAGTGAATGCTGGACACTACATCACAAACAAAGGTCACAGACAAAGCAGCAATCAGAAACCGAGGATCTGTGAACCTCATGCCAACTCACCTGAAAAATGAAAACAATAAACCAGTTATTTATGGAAAAGGAGTGGGTTTTAAGTCTGTACATCGACTGTGTATATGGATCTAATATCTCAGTCACTCATCCTTGACTTTTTCTCAGCCTTCAGCCAAACTTGATTGCAGACTTAATTCTAAAGTTTAGAGCATCACTCCCCTCAAAGCAAGATAAAAGTTGAATGCTCACTGCAAGGCTTACAGCTTGTCATTGTTTATGTGTCTTTAACAGCCTTTTCACTTCCCTCTACATTTTTACCATCTTCTCTTGATGGTAATAGGGACTTATATTAAATTCCTTTGTTCTATTGTTTGCTATTTTAAGTTCCATTGTTTTGCTATTATCTTAAAAGAGGTACATGATCTCTAAAGACTTGCAATGATAATGTTTTGACATTGCAATTTAACATGGCAATGTGGTCTCAATAACCTTTCAGCGACATTGTTTTACCATTGTCTTGACATTGTAAAATGGTCTCTATAGACTTACATTTTGCCATCGCCTTGACATTGTAATATAGTCTCTATAGATTTAGATTGAAATTTGTTTTGTCATTGTCTTGATATCATAATGTCCTCTCCATGGACTTCTCTTCACGTATATCATCCTCTCCAAAGACTTGCATATCAGCTCCATCAGAAGAGCGATTGCACTGTTAACTTCCCATTCAGGTGAACTGGGAATGATCTCTCATAGTTTCTACTTCACAGTGAGTCTAACAACTCATCAAAAACTATTTACAAACTCCTTTTTCTCAACTCTTCCCAAATCTCATTCCTGATGCAGAGTTTTTACCAAGAAACAAAGTGGACACATTCCCATTAGATAAATTTGTCTGCACATTTTTAAAATTTTTTATTTATTGATTGATTTTTAGAGGAGGGAGAGAGAGAGACTGACAGAGAGAAAGAGAGACATCAATTTGATGTTCTACTTATTTATGGACTCACTGGTTGATTTTAGTGTGTGCCTGACCAGGGACGACACCTGCAACCTTGGTGTGTGGGGACAACACTATCTAATCAACTGAGCTACCTGGCCGGGGCTCCTGCCTGTACACATTTCACTTTTAATATTAAACTCACTCACTTCAACAGTATTAAAGTTGAGCAGATTATGAGGAAGTTTGCATCTCTCTAACCCATAATAAGAAACAATTTCATACAGTAGATCCAATGTAAACAACAGCACCGTAGAATACATTAGAAAGAGGAAATTTTGATACTTTCTCTACTCACAAAATACCTTGGTAAACTCTATTCCCCTTTTTAATGTCATCACTTTTAATGCTTACTTCTTCCAACAAGGACACTGCATGTATCATCTTTTCTCATTACTGTGTACCCTCACATTACTGGAGGTATTTAATATCTGTGTTTTCATCCACTCTTCAACATGTATTCCTCAATGGAATCATTTTTTCTAGTCATAAAATGCAAGTGTGAACAAAAGTAAGCCTATTTAGTGAGATCATGAATTTCCTCCTGAAAAACAAAAGGAATTCTCTTATTTTAGCTGCTTGGGGAGAAGTAAGAAATTGAGTAGGTCTCTGATATTTGGGCTGTGCCTAGAATGCAGCCCCCGCTAGCTCAGTAATGACCCACCCCCTAGTAGAACACCGGGAGCAAGTTTACAACATTTAGTGAGTTCCTACATTGTGCCAAACACTGTAACAACTATTTATGTGCATAATCTTGACACTACAAGCTCATAAACTCCATGAATCCCCACTATTATTCTCTACCTTTGCAAGCTTAGAGTCACTTGCTAAGGTAAAACTGTTAAACTCTAGCAGTCAGTGGTATTTAAAACCCAGTTCATTTGGACTCCTGACCAGAGGTTCTTATTTTAAAGAGCATTTGAATGGGAAAAATAGTATCTGAATTTTGCTAACTTCTAACTGAAATGCATTGTTCTTTTAGTTATGAATGCAGGTAGTAAAGTACAGTGGTATTAGCAATATATGTGACTTGGGCACAAGAGGAAAGCGCAGACTTTTTCGCTATCACAAGACAGTTAACTGCAGATCTCTCAAAAGACCATTTATGCTCATCGCTGCTGCAAAATTGCAATCATTATTACACCTGTCATTAGAACTAGTTATTTAATGTCTTAAAAAAGCACATATATTGCCATGTCATTATTTGGTTCCTAATGTTTTGATAACCTCCTATTATTTCTTTCCATGATTTTTTTTGCTATGTCCACATACCACCTGTATTTTTATTTATATGTTTTCTTTAAAGTAATCAATAATTGTTTTTACTCAATAAATTCATTATTGCAGAATATTTCTCTTGGTCCCATTATAACAGCTAATTATATTTTTGAAAACATTAAAATAAGTGTACAACTATTAGAATTTTAACTAGAAGGATCTTTAGCTCACATTCTACATTTTGAGAAATGCCAAACTAAGACATAAAATGTCAGGATGCCAGGTCTGGCACTGTCCGGGCACAGGCAGCCTGCTTTACTAAAAGATCAGTAACCCCTGAGTGACCAGAAGGTTGCTCCAAGTGCCTTTCTGTAAGTGTGAAGCTGCTTCACCCTGAGCTCATGGAAGCTCTCATAGTAGGGATAAGTTGCATGTGGCAGCTTCCCTATGAGGTAGAAAGAGCCTGGCTTTGGAGTCACATTGTGGCACAGATTCTTCTCAGCCGTCTTCCAGCCAAGGCTAACTTGCTCAGTCCTCACTGATTTACCAGATCTACAGTTTTTCAGTAGACCCTCAATGGAAGCTCCAGGCTACCTGGATGCTGCAGTAAAGCCTTGATGACCTCACCAACAACTGTTAGAACAAAGGAATTCAGTAAACTCACAGGCTACAAAATCAATGTACAAGAACAGTTGTATTTCTATACAGTAACAACAACGTATCTGAAAGACAAATTTTAAATTTTACACTTACAATTGTATCAAATAATATCATTTTAAAGTAAACTTAATCAAGAAAATGAAAGATCTGCACACTGAAAACTGGAAGAAATTAATGAAAGAATTTGAAGCAGACATAAATAATTGAAAATATATCTCATTTTCATGGATTAGAAGACTAAGTACTGTTAAAATGTTTCTATTGCCAAAAGTTACCTAAGACTTAATGCAATAACTATCAAAATCCCAAAGGCTTTTTTTTCACCAAAATAGAAAAACAGTCCTAAAATTCGTATAGAACTACAAAAAACCTCAAATAGTAAAAGCAATCTTGCAAAAGAAGAACAGAGCTGGAGGCATCACACATCCTGGTTTCAAACTATACTACAAAGTTATAGTAGTCAAAACAGTGTGGTAGTAGCATAAAAAAAGACACATAGAGAAGTGCAATAGTATTGAGAGCCAAGAAATAAACATAACCATATGTGGTCAACAACTATTTGACAAGGGAACCAATGATACACAATGAGGAAAAGATAGTCTCTTCAATAAATGGTACTGGAAAAACTAGATATTCACATGAACTCTTAACACCATACACAAAAAATAACTCAACATAAATTAAAGACTTAAAGGTAAGATCTGAACCATAAAACTCCAGGAAAAGCTCCTCCTTGAAATTAGCCTTGGCAATGATTTTTTTTGTTGTTGTTATAGCACCAAAAGCACAGGGCACAAAAGCAAAAATAAATGAGTAGAACTACATCTAACAGAAAAGCTTCTGCACAGCAAAGGAAATCATCTGCAAAATGAAATGGTAACCTGTGAAATGGGATAAAATATTTTCTAGTCATAAATCTTACAGTGGGTTAACACCCATAATATATAAAGAACTCAATAGCAAACACACACACACACACACACACACACACGAATAATCCCATTTAAAAATGGGCCAAGAGGCCTGACTGGGTGGTTCACTTGGTTGGGGTGTCACCACATGCACCAAAAAGGTAAAGAGTTCAATCCCCTGTCAAAGCACATACCTAGGTTCCGGGTTCAATACCCAGTCGAGATGCATACAGGAGACAACTGATTAATGTTTCTCTCTCTTGCTTCCTCTCTCTCTAAAATCAATAAATATATCCTCAGATGAGGATTAACCAAATAAAAATAAAAATGGGCAAAGGATCTGAATAAACATTTAAAACTTTTGTTTCTATCACCATTTATCTCCCAAACCTCCTCTACCTCCACCCATGCCCCTCAGCCCCCCAAATACATATTTTTTAGATGACATACACATGACCAACTGGTATTTATGAAGGTGCTTAACAACACTAATTATCGGGTGAATGCAAATCAAAACCACATGGATATATCTCCTTACACCTGGTAGAATGGCTACGATCAAAATGACAAGAGATAACAGGTGTTGGAGAGAATTTGGAAAAAAGAGAATCCTTGTGCACTGTTGGTGGAGATGGAAGTTGATGGAGCCACTATGGAAAAGAGTATAAAAGTTCTTCAAAAGTCAAAAAATAAAAATCACCATATCAATTCAGCAATCTTGCTTCTGGGTGTATAAACAAAATAATTGAAACCAGGATCTTAAAGAGACATCTGCATCCCATATTCATGATGCATTATTCACAATAGCCAAGATATGGAAACAACCTAAGTGTTCATTGATGGATAAAGAAAGTGTGATACACACACATACACACACACACACACACAGAACAGTAGTCAGCCATAAAAAAGGAAGAAAATCTACCATGTCCAACAACATGGTTGAACCCGGAGGGCATTGTGTTAAGTGAAATAAGCTAAACAGAGAAAGGCAAATACTGTATGGTATCACTTATATGTGGAATCTAAGAGTCAAACTCATAGAAACAGAGTAGCATTGTGGTTGACAGGGACTGGGAGGAGTTGGTGTGGGGGAAATGGGAGATGTTGGTCAAAGGATTTCAATTATAAGATGAATAATTTCCGAGGATCTAATATACAGTATGTTACTCATAGTCACTAGTATTGAACTGTATAGTTGCAGTTTGTTGAGAGAGTAAATCTTATGTTCTCCCCTCACAAAACAATGTTACCTATGTGAGATGATGGATATGTTCACTGACTTGATTGTGGTAATCATTTCACAGTACATTCATACATCAAGCCATCATGTCATACACTTCATACACCTTAAATATATACAATAGTATTTATCAATTATACCTCAATAAAGCTGGGGGAGGGGAGAGTGAATGTCATTCAAGGTGTCTGATCCTGATTAAGCACTCACAGAATGGCCCTTTCTCTTCCCTACCCCTATTTCCCATGGCTCCTCTTGGAAGATAAGGAAAATACTGCAAGCTGAACAGAAAGACAAATGATTTTACAGCTATGATATTACAGTACTCTTTCAAGTAAAGACTCAGTTTTGAGTGGAGTCTAGGTAGTAGAAAATGTGCCTGATTCAGAAAATCTGGATTCCTATATCAACGTATTTCCAAGTGACCTTGGGCCAATGAGCCTCCCTGAGTATCAAGGTTTCTCCTCTCTGTATTAGAGTTACACATAATGTACATCACTGGCTTGTTATAATAATTACATGGATGATACACACAAGAGTACTTTGTCTACAACCTATCGGGGAAGTTTACAGTTCTCTATCTGGTTACAGCCTTCTGAACTTTTGTGGACAACTCAGTCATCACTATGAGCATCCTTTTTTTTTTCACTGGTGGAAAGGTAAATTGTTTCTACAATTTCTGTTTCTTCCTTGTAATATTGGACTACAATACTGTCCCACCTGCACTACATTAATTACTTTATGTTCTCAAAAAATATTGATCATCTACAACATGTGAGACCATAGTGGTGACAATAATAGCTAACAGGAAGATCTACCAGGTAAACAGAACTCAGTATGTGTCAGGCACTATCCAAAGTATTCTGTGCATCAATTTAATCCTTGCATCAATTCTATGACCTCTAATTTTTAAAATATTTAATTTATTTATCTTTAGAGGGGAAGGGAAGGAGAGAGGGAGAGACACATCAATGTATGGTTGCCTTTCGTGCGTCCCCTGCTGGGAACTGGCCTGCAGGGAACTGGCCTGCAACCCAGGCATGTGCCCTGACTGGGAATCGAACCGCAACTGTCTGGTTTGCAGGCCTGGGCTCAATCCACTGAGCTACACCAGCCAGGTCTGACCTCTAATTTTCAGATGAGGCAACTAAAACACAGAGAAGGTGAAGCGACTTGCCCAAGGCCACACAGTGGAACTAGAAATTATCTGATGCAGTCTAACTCCAGGCTCTGTCTCCTAAACACTGTAATGCATCTTCCCACCAAAACAGAAAAGATGAATATCATACTTTCCTTTCTCAGGGAGCATCTTTGAAATAAGTGCGTCCCCAAAATAGTAAGGAAATAGAGTTTTACAGTTTCCTGATCATTTCATAGTAGTGTTTTATTTGATTTTTTCAATGGCCCTGAGGACAGATAAGAAAGACATAAGCATCTTTATGGTATAGATATAAATAAGGAAACTCTAACATAATTTTATTTTATTTCATTTTTAGTTAGATTCTGTGACATAATTTTAAAATGCTAAAGAAGATACAAAACTTGAGAAGCAAAGACCTCAATTAGAAATTTTTGTAGTATAAATTAAACATTGTTTCATGAATGTTTTATAATCCTAACCAGAGTTATTATGAAGATCAAATAATATGATAGGTAAGAAAACACTTCATAAATTCCAAATAACTGTATGTTGCTATAGGAAATAGGAGGAGGAGACTCATTTTCAATGCCTGCAATAATCTGACTCTCCATGGAAGGTTAGTGTGCTTTAGTCTAGGATCATGATCTTTATAATAACTTCAACCCTCAAAGATCCTATTCTGGATTTAAACCCAAAGACCACCGTACACACAGAACTCTTGGCTAATATAACATTGCAGAATATTTCAAACCAGCAGTGAATGTCAGTTTTCAGTTCCACAAGGACAGAATTCCAAACCTAACCCTAAAGCCAACCTTCTGTGAGAAGTGATTTATCTGAAAACTTTTGGGCTTGATATCTTTGTCTGCAGAGTAGCTGGTCAAAGTGCAAAAAAGAGTCTTCTCTTTCCTGTTTTCCTTGTGGATTGTCCTTATTTAACCCTCCACCCCCTTGCCTCCCACACCTATATCAGATTTGTAATACCATTTCCTCCCCCCCAGTCTGCTGCAGGGATTCATTCAGTACTGATGTCACTTCTCAGCATACATAAATGGAATCCACTTTTTCTTAGGCATAATTGCATTATGAGTCCAATGATTTTTTAATTGGGGAACTGTATTATTATTCTTAAGCTAATATACGATTTCTGTATATTGTAATGTTATTAATTGGGAAGTTCTTAATTTCATAGTTTTAGATTATCATTGTTTATGGTCAAGAACAGAAACATTGTCCAACCTATGCAACCCTTCTTTTATAGCTAAAGAGTTCTTGATTCAAACTTGTGTACAAAACAATTTATCAGCTTCATCCATTTTATAAAGCAAAAAGAGCTTGGGCTTTGCCATTTGATAAATCTAAAGTCTGATTCTCAGTGTACTCACCTGTACGGTAGGAATAATACCATCTACCTCACAGGATTGTTCAGAAAGAGAACTGAAATGAGAGGGAATCCTTTTGCTCAGTGCCAGGTGCAGAATGAATGCTCAGTAAATGTTCATTTCTACCTATAGTCCTTCTGTCCTGATCCTGTTCACTTTTGAAATGTATACTCAAAGGTTCACAATTCAGCATATCATGCTTAGTGGACTTTGTCAGAAAGAAACCTTGGTTGAGTATTTTGTAGGTAACTAGAATGATGAACAATAACAATTATTTACTTAACTGTTCAAATGCAATTAATTTTTCTGGTTGAAAAAAGACAATAATAGTTTGTCAACTTGCAAAAGTCTATTCCCAAACACCTCATCCTCTGCTAGCATATGAGGTGCAAAATTATTGCTCCTAATATTTATTATGATTTTCACAACATAAATCACCAACAGACTATTGCAAAGCTATTAGTTGTAATGATCCCAGTTATTACACATCCCAGTAAGTTTTTCTTTTGGCCCTTAAATAGTTCTTATTATTCAAATTGAAAATAGATGTTCAGATTAGACTCCAGTGCCAGGTTTGTCATTAATTTACACATTTTGTATAGAAATAGGCAACATTTGATGGGGGGGGAATCTAACTGAAACCAATTGTCCATTCAATATATAGCATAAATCAAGAATGACCCAGAAGTACATCCACACAAGCAATAATTCTTCACGTAGTCTATGAAGAAATAAAAATGTACTGAGTAATAGAAGAAGCTTCTGAAAACAATTGTGTGATAGAAAAAGAAGCTCCTTGTGTTGGAGATAAAGTTGAACATTTGGTTTTCTTTCTGCACTATTCAGTTCTACATGCACGGAATTCCCAGTAATGTCGACAAAGAGAAGCAGAGTATCAGTCAAAATCCACCCGACAGATGTGAAAATTGAATTTTTCCAGTAAGTTATAATATAGAAGGAAATACTGGTACACTGCAGGGCTAGAGAGTGGAGGAGGAACATTGCGTGAAGATGAGAGCTGCAACTATAGCAACGTGGGAAATTGTGATTATAAAAATCAGAGGAAGAACAATTCTGATAAGGATGAGTAAGGGCAAAGGAATGTTCTCCTAATGATTCAGATGTTTGAGCCTAAAATATATGGAAGAGATAAACCAGCCTTCCAAGCACACTACTGTGTAGACGACAGTGCCCAGGCAGAGAAGATATGCTGTGGCCAAAGGACAAGGACCCACCAGTCCTGCTCTCACAGACTGCTCTCACACCTGACACGAGTGCCATTGCCGGGGTGAGAAATACACTAGTTTCACCAGCTTTACTTATTTATCCTGTGGGAGGATAAGCATTATCAAACCCTCTGTTTACCCTCAAATTTCTTATAATGTCACAGGTTGTAAGTAGTAGCTGTGACATAAATAATTCCATTTAGGCTAGAGAATGGTCATGATAATTTAAGAAACAGCGACAACTAAGAGTCGTAGAGTATTGTACTTTTCACATTGTTTGCACTCACCTTATCTCCTTGAACCATCTCAGAACTCCATTCTGTAGAGATGATTAATGTTACTCTAATTCTATAGACACGCCTGCTGTACTTGGATTCCTGGATGTGCTGTAGTCACACTGGTATGTGGCCTTTCAGGTACTAGACTCTATTTGCAGTTGTTTTTTCTTCTAAATCTTTTTTGAAATTTTCATACTGTTGCTTACATTAATGTATGCTTGAAGAGTATATGAAAGTTTTTTCATGTTTTCTCTCATTTAAATCATGCAACTACACTGTGAAGTAGGCATTATATTCATATTTTACATATTTTACAGATGAGAAAACTAGGGCTTGGAAACGTGAGTGCCTTGCTAAAAAGCTCATAATGTGCAACAGCAAAATGAGGTTTCTGGACAAGGCCTTTTGATCGTGCAGCGGCTGTTTAGGAACTAGGAAGCTAAAGATATTATTCCTTATTATACCCACTGTCATTTTGCTGGGTCTTGAAAACTCAAAGAGGAGTTGTTGGCAGAAAATAGAGTAACCAAGGTGGGAGGACCATATCATACAAACAATGCAGTAGGTGACATAGTCTAAGAAAGCAAGAATATGAGATGCATTGAGATATAAAAATAAAGTCAGATTGGAAAGAGTTGGAAATTCTTAAATGCCTTTTCAGAAGTTTGGACTTCATTCCTTGGGAAATGGAGAGCTTTGAAGATGGATGATAGTGTAGCTTTTCTTATTCTCTGTTGTGTTTGTGTCTTTAATTTAGTCATGGCACAAGAAGGAGAGATGAGAGTTAGGGAAGCAGATGGGAGATTATTGTAATAATACAGACAAGCAATAATAACTATGAATTAGGTGTCGATGATAGGAATGAAAATCAAAATAATTGTTCCTATTTTTCAGATGAAAAAACTCGAGGCACTGACAAGATAAGCTCTAGATTCAAGCAGTGTCTCCTGCATTATTATCAGCAATGAAACCTAGTGGAAATGATGCTAAACGAACACCCCAAAGCACGAATACAAGGCTCTTCTCAGCTTGGACATTCTTGTCAACATATTTTCCATGCCACACACCTTGGCCGCAGAAATTGCAAACTACACCTCATACCCCAAATGTATTCAGTTCTTTGTACCATTGCACAAGTTGATCCCTCTGCCACGGGAGCCTTTCCTCCCAGAGAACACGTGCTCTGTCCGCAACCCAGTTTACTTGTGAAGAACCTCCTCCAGCAGCCCCAGTGCACAGCCACCCCCCCTATTATTTTGTGTGCACCTGCTCTAGCATTAAGCACATTCTACTGATGTTTTTATGTCTGCTTCACCCAGAAGCCAAAGCTAGATTGTAATTGTCTTCATGTCCCTAGAACCTTATATAATTTAAGGTCCCCATATCATTTACTGAATGAATATATTGAATGCCTTCATCATTAATAATCATTGATTATTTGATTCTAGATAAAGGGACAGCATAGTAAGTGAAGGAGATACCTAATCTACTGGTTTCTCAGTTTCTAAATTGACAAGGCAAGGATATGGTTTGGGCCACAATGTATTTCTTTTTTTTTAAATTTCTTTATTGATTATGCTGTTACAGTTGTTCTATTCCCCCTTTCATTCCCCTCCACCCTACCCCCCTATCCCCACCATTACCCCTTCTTTAGTTTATGACCATGTGTCTCAAGTCCTTTAGATTCTATATTTCCCATGCTATTCTTGCCCCCCCTTCTATTTTCTATCTACTGTCTATGCTACTTATTTTCTGTACCTTCTCCCCCCTTCTCCTCCTCCCACTCCCCTCTTGCTAACCCTCCTTGAGATCTTCATTTCTATGTTTCCACTCCTGACTGAATTAAAAAACCTAGAAAGGCATCTAGCTGTACGGAGCAGGATACAAGTAAGACCTGTATCTTCGGGTTCAACTATTTAAATGGTTTTCTTTTTTAAGACTGTTTCTCCTCCGACTCTGACCTTGCTGACTCCTTTATTCAACTCACCCCTTCCCTCCCCCTTGTCCCTTGCTCCAGACTTATTACCTGGTCTCCACTTTACCTGACACCTTATTTCCTCCTTGCCCAGGTTGTCCCATGACCTAACTAGGCAGCTGAGCCCATCGCACTGCTGCTGCCTCCGCCTCACAGGAGGAGTCTCTGAAAACGGCCAGTTCCCTCCTATGGAGGGAGACTGCACAGTCCCAAATGGAATGGCAATTTGTTGCTAACATGATTAATAATATGTTGGGAGTGGGGAGTGGGATTTGGAGGAAAGCTTTTCCCGGAAAGGTTTTTCCTCTTCATTGCTTACATCATCTGCTTTCATCCGGTGAATAAGAATATGCAAAAACAAGATGTGAAATGATTCAGACATTTTTGACAAAGCATCATGAGAAGTAGACAAAATATATTTGAAGGGGAACATACTTGTTTCAATCCACGTTTCATGCATTCTTTACAGATTTTTATCATCCACTCAGAGGATAAATACAAATTGCACATAGTGCTTCGGTGTCAACAAGAAAGTGCTTCAGTGTCCCGTTGCCAGAAAACACAGGGAGTCCATGACTACCTACGTTCACCGGGCCTTTTACAGAGAGCTCTGGTAATACCAACACATTCATGATTCTTAAGCTTGGAATTCAAGGTTGAGTACAAATTTTACTTAATTCAGTTTATGCAAATGAATAGCACTGGGTTACACTACAAAATATGAACAAAATACAAAATTTGAGAGGTGAAATAAAAATTAGGACAAGTTTATTTCAATATAAAAAATTCCAACCCTCTTTGAATCAAGAAGTTTTATAAATAGTGTGATCAAGTTTATCATTCAGAATATCTAGGCAACTGTGATCTTCATAGGTTAGTATGACTACCATGACCTGGATGTTTGGAGTAAGAACTGATGGGTGAAAGGCCCTGGTATTTCCTTGCTCACTGTTTGAACTTAGGAAAATTCCTTCACCTGTATGAGCTTCTGTTATGGGAATAACACAAGTACCTACCTTATAGATTTGTTGAAGGGATTAAATGAGATAAAATATATGAAATGTTTTAGTGACTACATGATACTGCATATAGATAGGTATTGTGTAAATATAATTAGCTTTACTTCACTGGCTTTTAACTCTTTCAGGAGTTATCATCATAAGAAAGCAGCTATTATTTTTTCTGAATAATCCTTAATATTAATTACATATTGACTGCCTTCTGCATCTACTATAACAAATTGATTATTTAAAACTAAAGAATCAAAAGAAAGTCTCTGTGTGTTTAAAATTAAATATTATTCTGTAGAAAGTTCTGCTGTTTGTTGATCATGAGGGTCTGTGAATATTTTTACCCCTCCCATAAAAAAGTAGAGTCTAATTCCTCTCTCCTTGATTGGAGGTTGGCCTTAGTACTCGCTTTTAACAATGAAATGTGGTAGAAATGACATCTGAGAGTGGGTATGAAAGGGTGATATAGCTATGCTGGCTCCCTTAGCACACACACCTACCTCAGGCCCTGGGCTTCCATGCTGAAGGCCATGTGAGAAGAGCAAATAGAGACAGAAGGTACCCAAGGACCCTGAGGCTGTTCCAGCCTCTCAGCTGTTTAAACCTCCCACATCAATGACCAGACATGAATGAATGAGCCCTGGGTGATTCCAGCTGATAATGAATGGAGTGGAGACAGGAGGTTGCCACCAATCCCTGCCCAGAGTGCATATTTGTAATCCAAATAAATATTGTATGTTCTAATAAGTTTTGGAGTTGTTGGGCAGAATTGGTAAAAGTGACTAATTGGTGTGCATCTATGGGTATAAAATGCTTTGCTTATTTGTAAGGTTGGTTAATTATATAGGTACCAAACTTTGCCCTACCTGAAAAGTTAACCACGTGTCTGATACCACTCCAAAAGGCATTATTAAATAGTTAGCATGCAGTGCCATTTTTCTATAAGTACATATTTATTGAACCTTAGATATAATGTAGTCTAACCATTTTTAAAGAAACGACCAATCTCAAATATGGTAATTCTTCCCATATTTTAGAGCAAGATGGTACCACCAGTTCAACTGGCTATTCGCATCTTGGTACTTTGCAGAATATCACTGAAGAGCACTCCTTTGGCAAAGCATGTAATTTGGACTTTTTCTGATGGATATAAGTTGGTCATTTTCAATCCAGAAATACTGAAGTCAAGACCATATTCCCAGAGACTCTGATTGAATTAGCCTAGAGTGGAACCTAGATATCTGTGAATTTTATAAATCCCCAAGCTAAGTCTTTCCAATAGCTCTATGATCACACATAAGGACGAAGAGTCCTTCCTTGGGCATGCCATGTTCCTAACATTGTATCTGCACAGACGCATTCATCTAAAAGAGGTATCTTGGAGGACAAACGTAATTCATCTTTTGTCTCCAAAATTCATTGACCAATAGGTATGTCAATGGATATTTGAGCACATCGCAGGAAAGGTGGCAAAGATAGTGCCCAAGCACAGCAAACCTTCCACCACCACACACCTAGTGGATCGGTCAGTTGGTTGGTTAAACTCCTAGAAGTTATCAATTTGGCCACCTAAGAATTCGAAGTCAATTGCAGTTCCTAAAGCAACAATCTGGTTCCTTAAATAAGCATTGTCTCCATAGAAGTCTTCCCTTGAATTGAGAACAGAAGAGGAAGAAATTGTTCAATTTAGCAATTTCAATTTGATCCCCCCCCCAAAAGCATAGTGGAGTCTGTTGAAGGATATCCAACTATTTTAACATACAAAGAATCATAAGCTCAGCCATATTCTTTATTTAAACATCCAAACTGATTTTGTATCCCCATGTGCTTTTATTTACCTGTTTGTTAATTTTTCCTTTGGCAAAATAGGCAGTTAGTCTCCTCTCACAGGGGAAAACAAGTTAGGCCCTATAGAAATAGATGAGATATGCAAATGTAGGTCATATTTTAAAAATAATAGTTGCAAAAATAATGCGGTGTAGCTGAACACACACAGGCCTCACATGGGTCTGTTACTACTGAGGAGTCATGGCTGACTTCCTTCCACTCTGCTCAGTTCTGCCTCCTCATCTGTACAACATCAACCCAGCAGGTCTATGAGTTAAGTCAATAATCATTAGACTAGAAAAACATCAAAAAACTTTCATGAGAGGGGCATACTACAAAATACTAGACCAGTGTATTTCTCAAAAACTGTCAAGGTAAAAAAAAAAGACAATAAAATAAAAGAGAAGAGAAAAGAAAGGGAAGAAAAGAAAACAAGGAAAAGAAAAGAAAAGATAAAAAAGGAAAGACTGAGAAACTGTCACAGCCAAGAGGAGCCTAAGGGAAAATGGCTAGTAAATGCGATGTAGTATCCTGGATGGGACCCTGGAAATGAAAATGGGCGTGGGATAAAAACTAAGGAAATCTGAATAAAGTAGGGAATTTAATAAATAACACTATATTAATATTGGTTCAATAATTGTAACAAAGGTACCATACCAATGTAGATGTTAATGATAGGAGAAACTGGCTACACTATTTCTCAGTTTTTCTGTAAATCTAATACTGTTCTAAAAAATAAGTTCTTTTTTAAAAACCAAGTGAGAAAACATACATATGAGCTCCATAAATGTTACACCTTCTCTTCTGGCCGGTGTGGACACATAGACAAACTTCCATCTGTGTCCTTTTGAATCTTCCCCCCTTTCCTAATCCAGCAGAGGGTCCTGGGGAAAACGTGAGCCCTGTCACGTTTTCATTTGTAGGTTACCAGGAGTGAGAATGGTTACATTTAGTTTAAGGCTATTTTGGTTATGTCTGGGAGGTAGTTTCTGCCGCATGGGGATTGATTCTTGTTAGACCGGGTCAGGGGCCTGTGGGCCAAAACACCCTGCCCCCAGCCAAATAACATTACAAAATCTTAAACCAATACAATGTATCAAAAACTCCCATGTATGTTTATTTTGGCTTTTTGAAAGAAACTTTAGTGCATTAAAGGTATTTTAAAATTAAGAACAAGACATATAAAAATATTCATAAGAAATAATTCTTTTCCATAAATACAATGTACAGGCTATTCAAATGGCACCACATGCATCAAATAGAAAGAATCTCTCTTTTTGTATTTTGGGGTTTGGTTCTTTAGAAAACTGTTTCCTCTTACTTTATTATCTCTCTATCAATAACTGTCAATAACTATCAATAACTCAGAACCCAAAGACAAAATAATTAAGGCCTTGAATTTTTAGAATAGAGGTGAAGATATGAAATACTAAAATCTTGTCGCTTTTTAAAGTTACATGATGGATTTTAGTGTATAAATCATATAAACATACAAGAAAAAAATTATTTTGGTGAGTGAATATCCCAGGCTAAATCTAATATATGATTTGGCCACTCTATTAAATACCTCTCAACTTGGTGTTTTTATCTGCTTATTATATTTTAAGTTATTATAATATTAAGGCCCAAAATGCTTCTTCCTAAACCAGGAAAACATTCCAAAGTTTCCCCACATTTCCCTCCATCAGAGAAGTTGCACCTAAAATTTAAACCATTGCCTCTTAAATGTTGATTTGGGGAAGGCAGGCACAGTGCCCCCTGAGGCCTGACCAGAGTCCCGCCGTGTCTGGGGTTCAGATTCCTACCGTGGGGACTCTGCGGGGCACTGTGCCTGCAGTCTCAACCCAGGCTTTAAGATTCCTCAGCTCTGTTAACACATTTGAAAACATTATTCCGATTAGTAGTCTCTAAGTGCCTTCATTTTCTCAAGTACAAAATAAACATAATTGAATGTTTACTACAACTTAGGGAAGTGTGTATCTTTCAGAACACTGAAGTGTTTAAGAGGCTCAGGTGAAAGATTAAAAAATTAAGTGCACAAACCATCTGTCTTAATTTTGATCCAAATGGGTAATATTCCATATGATGTAATATGGCAGATTACACGGCATAATTTGGCATATTGAACAAAATATCTCAAAAAGCACTAGAAAGACCTGAACTGAAACCCGTCACCTCCTCCGTTAGTATGTAAGAGTGTTAGGGAGATAACATCGGTAATACTTTACAACTGCCTGTTTTCCTTTAAAGCAAAACCCGCTTCCCTGTTTATTATACTGTTCTTGACCTTCATATACATGAATAATAAGAGGAAGTGAGCATAAAAGAGAAAAAATAATTAAAATTCCAGTTCTTGAGACTGAATTTACTACCTGTAACTAATTTCCTGTATAGTCTGAGATATATATGTATATAGATCATGTATATATGTACATATACCTCCGAATGTAACTAGTAACTGTTATTCGGTTACCTTCAGGGAAATCCTCCTTATCATTAAATAATTCGGTATTATATTCATATAAACCTCTTCCTTTAATGGGTTTAACAATTTGTGGTGTTTAAATTATAATTATTATCTAAATATATTTTGTTCTAAATTGCCTAGTAATACTAAAAATGAGGATTGTTGAGGGGATACTGCAACTTGTTATTCTGATACGCTGGATGAGTGAAATCAATAGCAACATTGTGAATGAGGTAAAAGATAATCCGCTTCCTGATGTTGTGTGTCCTTTGTTCCTTCAACCATTAACATCTGTGAGCCGCTGTCAGTAATTTCTTTAATGAGATTATTGTGTTTTTCTTTTAGAAATGTAACTGTCAGGCATTTTACATTTGTCCTTACTAATAATTCCCCAGGCCTTTATTAAAGAGATTTACAGATTTCTTAAATCCACAGTCCTGCATCACTCTGATACGGACATCCAATAAAATGATGAATTAGATTTTATTCTTCGCCTCATCCTTACAAACGAGCAAATAAAAAAATGTTTACTGAATAAGCTGTGCAGAGCCCAAATACATCTTATGCTTTTCTTTTTCAAGCATTTTGGTAGCTATAAATGAGCATCTACTTGACATTGAACAAAATGACCATTTTTAACATTACATCGTTTTATAAAACGAGAACGTAATTGGAAATGAAAGAGAACATGCAGTGATAAAAAATTAGTTAAATATTTTTTCAACAACCAGTTTCTTGCTTTTGGCAGGTTTGCTTAAGAAAACATACTAAATTGCAAAATGCTTTTTTTTTTTCCCCAAATTCCAACTCACTAGAGCAGATCTGTTTAGCAAAGTAGCTTAAGACGTAAGATTTAGAAATATTTTCAAATATCTCCACCATAACTACAAAATAATCAGATGTTCATCATTTAAAATGAAATGCTATTTCTCTAAAGCCAACAAAAATCGCGAGGCTGCTGATCCGGCTCTCCTTGTCTTCCTCTCTACCTGCGTTCCTCCCTCTTTCTCTCCATAATGCCATGTTGTAGTACATCCTTCTTAGCCTCCAATCAACATTTCAAGCACTGGGATCATGTTTGATATTGTCAGATGGCCTGGAAAATTAAAAACCCAATTAAAGGCTCAGCACGCGGGTCAGCTCTTCTGCATATCAAAAGGCCTCCTCTGGCTATTCTTCTCAAATTGTATCCGTTAACAGCTCACTTTGCAGAAAGTGAAATAGCAGAGCGTTTATGAGTAATAAGTACTTTCCAGCTGATACATTTCAAACATAAACCACTTTCATGGCCCCAGCAAAAAGTACAAGTCATAATCAAATTGTCAATTTTTTCCTGTGAGATGCATAGATCTATTGTAACTGTGATTGTTAAAGAAGGAAATGCATTTTATTCACATGTTGCGGGGGGAGAAAAAGATGCACATTTTCTCTACAATTAAAGATTTTTTGTCACTTTTTTACTGCCTTTCCTTTACATTGCTAAATAGTTACTATAATTGATTTTCGGGTTGCATTCATTTTTTTTTGGTAGGAGAATCGTTTATAGTTTTTATGTAGTGGAAGAAATGGTTGGAGTGAATAGCATTTTTGTTTAGCTGGGGTATTAATGTTCACCCAAATGTTTATAATGTGAATGTGCAAAGCACTAAAAGCTTTCGAGCAAAATGCAAATTAGTCGAGCACTCAAATGACATTTTTAGAAGGAGTTTTCATCTGTCAATGTGGCATAATATTAAGTCAAACTAAAGTCACTACTTTAGCTACTGGCCATTTGAAAAAAAATTTCATAAGATACCAGGGTTGACAGAAAAGAAAACAAACTACATAAATATTTTTCAACATATTATATTAACCAAGCAGCTGCTACAGGATTTCACAAGAAGTTAGCATATAATGTCTCCCCTTAGAATATATTGTAAGTGTATGCAATGTCAAAAATCTAAATCCCTGGGTTTTGCATAATGCATTAAGGTCCACATGTAGACACAAAAGATTTTTCAAAGAAATGTCATGTGATGAAATAGCACATACTTCCTTCAGTTAAAAAAATAGTAAGAGTGATAATAATACCCAAAACATTGCGAATTAGTAAAATGAGTACTCAACCGCAATATGCAGTTATATAGCTCAGATTATGCCTCTTGAAATAAACACCAGTGTTTCTAAACGCTTCTACGTCTATCGGTTAATAATTTATAGTAAGCAGTTAATCTCTATATTGTTCTCAAAACAAGAGCCTAAGATAATTGTCCGGGATTATTGAGAATCCAGGACTTATCAAAGGAAGGGGAATTGGCAGCCCAGACAGAAATCTCAACTGAAACCCACTTCCACTGAACCTGGATGTGGCAAATGCAAGCTCACCTGCTGTCTGAGCCCCTTGCAACACAAGGTTGCACAGAGGGCTGCTGTCGTTAATGGGGTATGAGCCTGTGCAACAATATTGTTAAAATTTGTATTTAGTGGACTCGTTGACGCTGTGTATGTTGACATTCTCTTCTGTTATGTCCACAGACACCTTGATGCTTTAATTTCCTTTCCCACAACACGTACTATTGTGGCTGTGTTTTTCACTGATGCTAATAACAAATTTAGAATGGAATTTAAAAATTCCTTTTTCCGTAAAGGGGAAAATAAAAGATGGAGGACAGTCTTCAATTATTTGTTCAAACCTTCTTTTATTGACTTGATTTATTAGAAACTGCTTGATTTTCCTCTTAGTCTTCAATAAATTTTTGAAGATTTTTTCCACCCTTGGGACAGTGGTTTCAGAACAAACACAGCAGCAGTGCATCCCTCTCTGGCGCCTTTTGGTCCATTAAAAAAAAAACAAAAACAAGCGAAAGATCCTTAACTACAGAGGCACAAGTGGGCGCCCCTGTTAATGACTCAAGCGCTTCACGACACCTTATTCATATTAAAGGACAACATATTGCATATTAATAGACAATTTAAAATAATTACAGGCTTTAATCTTTTCTAAAGAACAGTTTCTTGTCTCTTGAAAGTTTTGTACTTCTCATATAGAAGAGAAAGCAAGTGCTTTTTCAGAGAAACAATGTATAATAATATGTCAGTAAAGATTGAGCAATTTTGAGTAGTGATGGGTGAAAAGGACATTATGTTCTTTTTTCTTGTCATGGTCGGTATTTTTCTGTCAGTCGGCAAAGGCTGCACTCAGCAAGAAGAAGCTAAAGACCTGCACCGAGAGACGTGAACGTGACAGCTACCCTGACAGGTCAGAAGATGACTGCAGAATTAGCCTCACTTTAATTCGCACTAAAATTCACAGCTCCTGACGAGGAAATGGGAAGAAGAAATTTCCTTACACATTTTCTTTTCATTTCATGTGCAGATTATACATATTCTGCTTCCATTAACAAGAAGGAGATTGTACTTTATGCAGCTCTGTATTTAAGGGCAAAAGACCAAGAAGATGACAAGAGTGACCTCTCTCTCGTCTTATGATCACTGCCAGTTTGACATGACACTAATTAGACTGCCTTAATCTAAACCCAGTTAGTTCTGCATGCTTGCAGCAAAACCATTGTAAACCCTAACGTAAATTGCCTTAGGCCTTTGTCTTCTTAAATCCCGCCTTCTCCCTCCCCCCTTGCTCCCCATCTTTACATACCCCCATGTATACATAAGAAGAACCAGATCTTTTATAATTCTACCCCATTAATCTTAACAAATAAGCTCACGAGTGTCCTCTTAATATTCCTCTTCTGTAAATGTCATGAATTTCCACTGCGTAATACTGTCTGGTATGACTTGCTGGACATGGCGGGAAGTTTCCTTTCACTGTAAAAGCCTTGAAAGGAATAAAGGTCTGAAAAGGGCAAGGGAGGTTTTTAAAGTACATGGTGACGCTAGAGCTGTGAAATATGTTTAAGTGTGAATTGAATATACTTCTCCTTAAAAAAAGAAGAAAGAGAAAGAAGGAATAAAGGAGATACCACCTTGACCAGCTGATTAAAAAGAGAATCAGTTCAGTGGAAGGTCATACAATACTGGGAGGAGCCTGGAAGAAGAATCAGTAAGTCAACCTTCTCTTAAGCACCCCCAGGGGACTCTGCACACAAAGAGACTATAAGGAAGAACAAAAGGTGAACAAGCTAAGCCTATTCAAGAAACATAACTTTAAATATGCACAGCCATACATAAACCTCTTGAATGAATACACTGATGTCCAGCCAAACTATTCAGTATCATATGAAGTATTATCTGGTGAGTTCAGGCAACATGAGGTGGCCATACAGGGTTTCTTCCCAGGAAAGGAGGGTATAGTTGGAGGTCTATGTCTGTATTCCAGGGCTCTTCTTGCTTCTTGCAGAATGAAGGATGTGTTTCCCCTATTGGCAAATCCTCAAGGGTGAGGAGCTGTGTTATAAGGGCACACTAATTCCTTGAAAAGCTTGCGCTAATGAATGTGCTTTCCATGTCTCTCCGTACTGTGTAAAATATAAATGTGCATCTGAAGATGGAGTTGGGAAATGGGCTTCTTCCCATCAGCACTTGTGATGCTCTGCGTGGGAGTGACGCTCCCTGACATCCCCTATGTAGCAGGCAGCTGGAACCTATCCACAGCCTCGACTGTCCTGGGCTCCACGCAGGTTCTCAGACCTGTTCCCACATTTATAATAATCTTACTGTCACTTTGTAACAGCGTCTACAATGTGCAGAACACCTACTCTGTGAAAGAGTCTGAGCTAGGTCTTTGTGAGCATTGCCTAATTTTAGCCTGACCACAATCTTTCAACAAATGTATCATTTTCCAGTGTTACAGAGAATGAAATCAAGAGTCAAACAATCTAAGTAGCTTGTGTAGGACCAAACACGTTGTGTGGACAGTGGTAGGATCAAACTCACACGGTCAGTCCACTTCTATGCAAATAGAGACATGTGTGAAAAAAGGGATGAATAAAGCAATAGGAAGTGATAGGGAGTGTGGTTAACCTGAGAAGCCTGGTCGTCCTTATGTCTATGGGTCAATTATGCCTGCAATCTGCACGCTGGGCAATGTTATACTGTCTCTGCTTTAGGACGCTTGCAAACAGCCACTCTCTAGTAGCAAAGTTAGAACCCAAATAACTGCGATGGGGAAACAATATGGATTTCCTTTATTTTCTAACCTACATCTGAATGTGAATATCATGACCAGGGGAAGAGACAACTGTGCACACACCTTAGGTCAGAATCTAAGTTGACTCCGTATAGTTGTTACTGTTTTGTTGTGAACAAACACCAGGAGCCTGTGAATTTCAGACAGCGATGTTGTTCTCGCTCTTGGTTTGTGTACAGATTTTCTTGGTTGAATAATGGAAAAGTCACCGCTAATGAATATTAAAAGCCTGTAATTTAGTCAAAAAACAATGTTGTCCACACTTTTTTCCTGAGTAATTTCGGTTGTTTTTTTTACATCAAGTATAAATGGTAGATAATGTTGCTCTGAATGGGGCCCTTAGGCTTTCTTAGCCGAGGCTTGTTTAGCTTGCCAAGTTTAAATATTTTTCGAACTGATCCCAGAACTGAGAAGCCTTCATCACAGCACAGCATTAAACATGATGGATGTGATACATATTTAATACAATAAAATGGCCATTTATATGCCCATACTAGACACAGGGGAAATCCTCACAGGAAAGATTTCTAAAATCAAAAGGGGCCTATTCTCTAATCGATGTGAGGGGATTTAAGCGGATAACTCCCATTAATGCTAATGGGTGTTATGAGCTTATACCCTCCATTGCACCATTGGAAAGATACACTCAGTGCCACTCGAAAGGAAGCTGTTGCACTGATGAAATTCCACGAGACTATTCTGGGGGAAAGAAAATTCGAGGAAGAGCTAAAATGGTACTCAAGCTGTAGCTAGAGTTTGCTTCACGAAGATACTGCTTTCCCCTGCTCAGAGGGCCTGGATTCAGGATGACTGTCACCAGGAGAGGTCCTTGTGACTATGGGTTATGATGAAGTGTGGTTGCAGTAGTCAGACTCATAAGCTGTATTTTATGAGGCTTTCAATTCTTCTGTGCAATGCTTTGTTCGGTGCTCAGGTAGGTTTGGGGAAGTGAATGATGCTGGAAGTAATTATAACAAGTCTGAATTGCATGGTAGTGTCTGCTTCTTATGCTAGGAAGAGAAATGTAGCCGATGACATAGACTTGGCAACCCCCTACCTGAACCTCCAGGAAAGAGAGAGACCATTCCTCTGGTTTAACTAAGATGACTTTCTGATCTTTATCTCTGAGCCTAGTCCTCTGCAGCTTTTACCGTGCACTGTGACAAAATCGAGGGATACTGCCCTCTTGTCTGGGTTGATGTCACCCAAAGTGGACTAGGAAGAGTGATTACTGAGCAGTTTTAGCTATGTTCCTCTTTGATAAGGATGCTTAGCAACCACTGGAAGTGGTTTCTTTACTAGAAACACAACACCTTCAACCAACGCTTCAATGCAGAGAAACTCACAGTATATTCGTGTGTACTATTTTGTAAGTTAAAACAACTATTTTTCCCCTAAATTTGTGGTGGAGAAAAACTAAAACACCAAGAGACTAAATCAAAAGCCACTCAGAAAATGAGGAGAATGGCTAATGATAGGACTTCATTCGAGTATTCTTCTCCTCTGAGCACTCTCGCAGTGTTTCCTCTGTGGCTGTCTCATGGCACTGGTCACACGTTGTATTTTAATTATCTATGTGCTCATCTCAGATGCCCTAAACCACAAATTCTGGAGGTCAGGATCCATTTCTGATTCACCTCCATGTTGTCAAACTCACAGTAGGTCCTCAATGAATGAACAAAAACACTAACACCCACTGTGGCCCATGGTGGCTTTGCCGCTCTCATTTCTAGTATGTGCCCACTGCTCTACTCCTATGGCCTTCTTTCCACAATACATGTAAAGTTCTTTGAGGAAAAAGGGCAGAAGGAGTTTGAGGATTACAAGGGTGGCCTCGGAGCCTTAGGAAGAGGGGAACCTGAGGTGCCTGCACTGGTGTTGGACTATTCCTGGTCAGACAGCTCCACAGAACTTTTCTTCCTCACCGTGCGCATGGCTCCTTCATCCACCCTGCCATTCTCCGGGACTGCAATAGATCACAGTGTCCACTAAAACACTACCCAACAATATTCTTTCCTACTGAGTTTTTAACATCCCATTTTTTAAGATAATACTTTTGTATTGCCCCATACACTTGGTGTTTGAAGAAGGGTATTAGGTCCAAATTGAAAAGAGGCAAATGGCTTCCCCATTTTCTTGTGTGTACTTCCTTATTTAAAAAAATTGTCCTAAGAGACTTAGTTGAAATAACAACAGCTGAACTCTAGAAATGAAGTGTAAAACAATACAGCTGACTATATAATACTTGAAATCCTGACACTTAAGGAAAATAGTTAAGTCTCACAAATGACATAAAACCAAGACAACTCCATGTGAACATAAATTACTTACAGGCAGAGACCTGGCCATATACTGTTCCTATTGCAAAATATGGCCTTGGGCTAGAAACTCCTCAAATGTTATTTTAATTATCACCAGAATGGCTGATTGACTTAGTCAATGTTGTAAATAAAAGTGAGCCAGCATAGATTCTCAGTGATACGTAGGCAAAATAACTGACTGATCTTCTACACACCCACTTTTTATTCCTTGTCCTCACATTATAGTCACATGCATTTTCACTTACATATTTCTCAAATACATAAAGTCCTTAAAAATTTGAGCAATACCCTTTTAGCTACCTACTGTTTTATTTCAGAAGTTGAATGATTTTAAAGATGATCAAATAATTGTGAAATTAACCAGTATGAACAAATAGTCAGTTTCATCTTTCAGCCCTAAATACTTCTTTTCTACAAATATCCTCCACTAAAGTTCACAGTTGCCCCTAACAGTGGCTGTAAGTTTGCCATAATAAATAGTTCAAGAACATGTAAGAGAGACATAGAGTTAAAGTGAAAATTAAGCACTTCATTAATAACAAAAATTAATATCCCAACAAAAAAATAAAATCAATATGAACTGAGGAAAAATAACGTGCAGACAACAAAGACTATCGATCTGAACCAATTGAACTTAAAGCAGAATATTTATTGGGCCTTAAAGTGTTTAAATGTCCTAAATTCCACTCAGTACCATGAGCTGCTAGTGCTGCAGAATTCTAGAATTGCCCCCTGCAGTTTGTACTAATTGGTGGGAAATGCAGGCCTGATGTCAAAGACAACTATAATTGTCTGATGAAAATAACTTGCTTTTGACACCAGTGTATGTTGCGCCCCATATATCACATCCTCCTTGCATAAGGAGGTGTTGTTTTAAATAGCCAAGGTAATTATAATTGGCTTTAATGTATCTGGAATAACTACGTATAAAAGAGTGTTATAAGAAAGAAGAGGTTTACAATGACCTAGTAGCATTCATGACAAAATGGTTGCTCATGAATTTTTTTTCAAACAGCCTAACTAAAGGCGTAGGCTTATATTATGCAGGTTTTAGAATGTTAGAGAGCTGCGGTTTCGAGACGATCCTATTCTGACCATAATGCATTTTGTCATGTGAAGATTAAGTGTGGGGGACGTTCACATTTCTCCAACGTGCTGAGCCTCCACCTCAGGACTAGCAATTTTTTTTCTCACATCAATAGACATCTTTTTAAACATTGTATTCATGTCTGTCTCTCTTGACAGCAAATAAAATTTAATAAATAAAATTCTGCGTGATAAATGTTAGGTTTATGGAGCAGCCTTGATATAGTATGACATTTTCAAAAATGATTTGTGAAAAACAAATAAATTTACCAAGGCTAATGTGTTACCAGCTCCAAATATATTATCAATGATGCACAGAAGTATAATGACCCAAAAGAGCATTTGCACAGGTTTTAACACTGCTTAAATTACTGCCAGATAGGGAAAAAAATTCTCCAGCAGTTGGACCCATTGCCTCTGTAGATCAACATCTGACTGGAGCAACATCTTGGCTTGTCACTAAATTTCAAATCAACAGCAGCCACCGATAACTTAAAACAAGGGACGCTTTTCACTTTACAAGCATCAAATCCTGTGGCACATTTTTATAATGTGCAGGCAGGCTTCCCCCCCCCCCCACTCCCATCCCTACTCTAACCTTCTGCCAGGTTTGAAGCTTCCTGACCCACTACCTACCTAGTTGGGCAAACCCACCTCATTACCTTAAAACCTTGTCTCTTACACCAATATTCAAAGCCTTGGAATTTGTGAAGTGTGATGCCCCCCCCCCCATTTCTCTGCTCTTCAATTTTAGAGCACTCATTATACTTTACAACACAAAATGTATTTCACACCCCCTCATTTCCCCATGCAGGATGGTGAAGTTAACATTTACTTTGTGTTAAACTAAGCCAAGCAATATGCTAAATGTTTTATATGCATCTTTTCAATGAATCCTCAGATCAGTTCTGTCATGTAGTAACTATTAACTGTCTCCATTTTATAGAAGAAGAAACTGAGTTCTCATGTCAATGCCTGGGCTCTTTACAGCTTAGTCGTGCCGCCAGTGCCCTCTCTGAAGTTCATGTGCATTGCCACAGTCACATTGTTCTCAGATTCGCTGTTTACCTAACAAGAATGAACATCATATAGCCTGTACCATGTAAAATAGAAAGATGACCTTTTGATAACACAACTAAAATATATAGTTTTTAATATGTAACGGCTTCAAATTTTTGCAATTTTTAGATACCTTTAGAATATGACAATAATTATCCTAGGTAATTGGTATGGCATTGCCCCTATGAAATAACAGCAATTATGTACCAAGATGCTGTAGTAAGTCTTGAATTAACAATTTACAAACAAGATGCATCTATAGTGATTAAAGACTATAGGATGCAAGTAATGGGGAGATTCCTTAAAAACCTCCTGCAAACTACAAAATGATTTCCACTTGTCAGTTATAAATGTCTAAAATATCCCAACTGTTCCTTTTCTGTGTATATGACCAACCACACATTTATACAATCTGTGTTTATTATTAAAGTGTATGCGTATGTATTTCTTCATATTTTAAAAATACCATGAAAGGGAGTTATTGACTATATCTCCTTGTTTTTAATACATTCAATTTATCTTTTTTTTAGCAATAGCATAATTTTATATGGAAAATAAAATAAAAAGTAATTGTTAACACTGAATTAGAGTAGAATTAAGAAAATTATAGAATGACTACTGGCAGTTTCTTCACATCTACCACCTCAGGGATGGTCTGCAGGGTAGGAGCATTTGTTTCATGATGCAGTTGTGCTTATTAAGACAAAATGCACCAAATTTTTATGGAGCATTTGAATTAGCAAAGGTGTCATTTTAGTGCATCATGCCACCATCGAGTGGGGACCTGCTTCATATCAGACACTGTAATGGGTATGAGACATAGATGTTGGAGATAGGGATACATTGATGATGCTGATGATAATAATAAAAATAGAAGCCAGAATGTAGGAGAATTTTCTATTTCACATGCACTCTGCTAAGGTACTTATTCACTGATACATATTTATTGAGACAAATATGGTTCTAGGTTGCAGGTAAGACAGAGAAATGAGTGGAATAGATAGGGAGCTGTTAAACAAGGGTAAAATACTACCATTAGCTTTGTTTTACAGATTTTTTAAAAAATCGAGCTTCAAAAATATTTTAAAAATATATCCAGCACCATAAGGCAAAGAGGTAATGAAGCTTAGAGTTAAATTCTACATCTACTAGCTTCAAACACTTTGTTCTTCTACTCCACCCACCCCGGCCCCCAAATGGTGCCATGCATCTCATAAGCTTACTACCATTTCAGTCACAGGGGATTTTTTTCACACTGTTTGGGTAAAAGAAATTTAAGATTAGTACTTGCCCCAAATTAACGATGATACTAATTCTTGTTTAAAAACCTACCAGGGGCTTCTTGAAAAGGGCTAATTTTGTCATTAAGTCGAAGATTTAGAAATCTGAAAAAATGACCTGCTACCAAGTGGTGAGACGTAGAAGCACCATTCCTTGATGACCGAGCTCTCCAGAGCACCTTCTATTGTTAGATGTTCATGGAAGGCTGTCACTGTGCAGGGAGGATGCGAGAAGAAACATCTTAGTTTAAAGCCACAGCTCTGACATTGGCTAGCTATTTTAATTTTTCAACAAAATTTAATGAGTACCTGTTAAATATCAGGCACTGAAGTAAGTGCTGAGGATACAATGGTGAAAAGAATTATTCCTGACGCTTTGTAGCACACAATCTAATCCGGGCAATAGACATTAAACCCATGCTTGAAACATGAGAAAATTGTGAAGAACAAGAACAGGGTAATTTAAAGAAAGATGAACTCAAGAGGGCACTTGGGAAACTAAATTCAGACTGACGTTTCAGAGGAAGGCCACTTTGAAGCAAGGGAACAAACATTAAGCTCATTCCTAAGGGACTCAAGGTATTGGCATAGGTGAAATTTGGCGGGAAGTGCCTCTTAGGAAGCCACATTCAAAGACTCCCAAAGGCTCAGCCTGGGAAAGAGCTAAGTGTGTATTTAACAAACAGATATAGTCAATGTGACCAGAGTCAAGGTGAGTGGGGTTGGGAGTGAGATGGGAGACACTTAGGTAACACTGAAGATCTAGATGGGACCAAATCATGAAGGTCTTGTTGACACTGTTGGCCATTGGAAGGCACAGACATAAAGCCAGTTTTGTGAATAAACATAACCCTAAATATCACAGGGTTACATTATTCAACTAAGTTCAACTCCCTGTGATCAACTAACATGCCAAGTTCTGTGCTAGGTACACAAAGATGCATGTTACAAAATCATAACCCATGGAGTCTACTTTCAAGGCGCTTGGAATCCAATGAAGCAAAAGGAGATGAGCACAGGTAGCTATAATACTGTGTAAAAAATCGTATCCCAGAAAAATGTGTATTGCATAAGAGGATAGTAGAAAGAGTAATGATATGATTTAGATCCTTTACTTATAAAATCTTATTCAAAAGAATTGCATTTTAGAATTTCATAGGGTTAGCATAGCTTGACTAAGAAGCTCTCTATGAACTTCTCTTCAAGGAACAACAGTTTGTTTTGGTGTTTAGCATTCCTCTCCTTTCATTTGGGTTCAATCATTGCCATCAGAAGTTCCTTGTTAAAGTGTAAATATAACACAATGTTGCAACAAACGTTAACTCAGAAAAATGGGTTTCCATTTGTGAGTCAACTCAAATCATTTGGAGGTAGTTCCTTGGAAGGCTGATCTAAAAAGTCATTGGAGACCAAGTGTGAATTCAACAGAAAGAATGGTGAGATCAGTTCTCGCATGCACATGAGTAAGTACAGAAAGCAACATGTATTTGCCAATGCAAAACCCACTATTTAGTCTGGCATATCGTCGTTATCTCTGGATACACGAAACTGTAGACTTACACACAGCTGAATTGGCATAAGTCTGGGGTTTTTTTGTTTGTTTGTTTCTTCTTTTATTTGCAAAATTAAGTTCTACAAGAGGACAGGGCTTAAAAGGATGAAAGGCAGGGTGGGTTTGTGCTATTAAGGAGCCAGCAGAAAACTCGTATCTTTACTGGGTGTCAAGATGGGGCCTCGGGCAGCCAGAGTCTTGCACACATGGATGTGTGAGGTTGGGAAGGATACAGTAATGATATGTAGGAAACTATAAAATCCTGCTTTGCCTTCCGCATCACCATCTGCCAAAGTTGTACATGTAGAATTATGACCTGTGCTGCCAAGAATGAAATCAAAAGTCAGGGCTCCTGGTAGTACCAGGAAGAAAGATACCGTTGACCTTACAGATAGTTTTGCTCTGATTCCATTTCTGCATCCTGTGTAGAAAGCACCTAAAAGCAGCCATTGAGGTGAGCGAGCCTGAGGAAAAAGGCCCGGCGTCAGTGATGCCAGGAAGCCCAGAGCAATGCTTCCGGAATCTTGTCGCTTCAATAAGAGATGAGCTGTCCTAGAAATAACTGATATGTTCTGACACTTTCCTCCATTGCATGTGTTCATTTTGCAAGTGATATTGTTTTGAACAAAATAATTACACTTGATTGATAACTTCCATGCCACATCTCAATTTAATTGGAAACTATCCAATATTCTCTCTTAAAAGATGAGAAAGAATGTGGAAAATGAACAAGAAAAAAATATTCTCTTTCTCTTTCTAGTTTTCAGCCAAATTGGCATGCTTAGAAAAGAACTTACTTCTTCCTGTTATAAGCACTATGCTCTTCTATAGATAAATATTTTTATCAAATAACTTACTACAGGCTTAAGGAAGAACAACTTTATATGTAGGTCATATTAAGATAAAATTATATTTTTAAGGCAATATTAAATATAATTATGGGTTTTAATTAAAATATTATCAGTGAAATAAGCATCCACAATTGATACTTGTAAAGACAAAAAAGAATTGAAAAGTGAAATTGCTTGTGCTCATAGACCAAGTTGAGAGCCTATTTCATTTTTTAAAATAGCATAACTATCTTCATTGATAATTAATCTCCCTTAATTTTATCAAATATTTTTTGCAGAAGAAATCATAATACAAGAGCATAAATAGCCTCATGTTCATATCCATAAGGCCATACTATAAGAAATTATTTTCTGCTTCATCACAGATAAAATAATTAATAATATTAAATACATTCTGACAATGTTCCTGAAACAGTGAGTTACAGAAGCTTCGCTTTCTGCAAAATTATTATGCAAATAGTTAAAATATTGAAGTGAACCTAAAAATTGATACTCTAACTGATCAGTCCTGTTATACTTTGTTGACAATGAATTATGTATTGAGGCAAAGTAAAAGCAGAAGTAGAAGAAAACTTAATAGGAAAATTACACCTAAAAGCCATTAAATATAGGTGCTGAATAAATTATCTATACATTAAAAGGTTGATGTATTTTAAAGAAATAATGAAAAGTTTGAAAAAGTATGAGAAAATTTAACATAAAGCAATAGAACTTTAAATGTGATCAAAATTACAGGAGAACTCTATTAAATGTATAACCTTGTTGCACACAAATTACTCTTTCAAAGCCTGTTCTTTTAGTGGATTGCACTGCCATTTTATGGAATATATTTTAATGTTGTACAAAGAAAATGAATTTCACAGATTTGATTTAACAGTTCAGTGTCTCCATGTTACTGTCTTGTCCTACAATAGAAGTTTCCTCTTTTATTCCGCTTGCTACTCCATTATAAGTTTGACAAGCTTTCCGGATGTGTGTGGTTCAGCTTGTTATAAACCATGTATTATTCAAGGGAAGTATATCATTTTATCAGGAGTGTTCAACGCATGCTCCCTAAACAGCATCTGATCAATAAGTCAGATTCAGCAAATCATTTGCCCTGCACTCTGACAAATGACTAACTTAGGAAGCATTCCAGGGCTTGTGGAATATTGCAAACTAGAGCAAAGAGTTGATTTGTGGAAACCATCTTCTCCTTTTTAAATTGCATTATTGATTTTGATTCTTTTGAAATTTGGTTTATTTCGAAGCAAACTTAATTGTGGGGTATATGCTATTTCTGGAAAGAAACATTTTATATAGTAAAATCAAAGTGATGATATATTGACAGGAGCAGATATTTTGTCTGTATTTTAGGAATCCAAAGTTGTATAATTATAGCAGCCATTATTATTATTATTGTTTTAGAGGAGGCCATGATAATATAAGGCCCCTGAATTAAAAAGAAAGTACATGATTTACCTTGTTCCTATATTCTTGGGTCAAGTTAATGCGGGCAAAACAGAGCCCAGATAAAGTGGATTTGGTACTGAACTTTCTGCTTTTCTACAGCCCTCTTCTTATGTTGGGCTCCCATTGGAAAGACCAAAGTAAAAAATTAATAGAAAAAACAGGGCAAAGACAACTGATGGTTTACAGCAATATTCATTTGCAACTCTGCCTGACTCTGGAATTCACTTTTTAAAGTGATACTGCCCTTCCACCTCAACCGTGTCCCTAATTACATCTACAGTCAGTGTGTTACCCTTCAGGAAAATTTAAATTTATTGGGCAAATAAAAGTATTGTATCAAGTGCTAGATTTAGTGAGCCAGAAGAAATCCTATAGACCATCAAATCTAAAACCTTCATTTCACCTGTGAGAGAGGTAGAGCTCAGAAATTACCAGTGAACTCACCCAAGGCCACTGAGCTTGCTCATAGTAAAATCAAGATCAAGTTCAATTTCCCAGAATTTCCCAACCCTCCACCATGTTGGTTGCACTCCATTTGAGAGGTCATCAAGAAAAGACAGCTGCATGACAGTGGTACTAGAGGCTTACTCTAAAGATGTAATTTGATTTACAATACAGATCCAGTTAGAGTTTGGGAAAAAGATGTATTGGAAAAGAAAAAGTATTTACAAGGTTTCACAGGGTTGTTGATTTGTGTTTATTTCTTCTGTTAATCCCCACCATTCTCTCACAGAGGGAGGTGAATGACAGAACTAAAAACTTTGTTCTGCCCCCATTGAAAATGTTTTACAGACTTATAGGGAAATTATCAACAATAATCAAGGACTTGTCCTATATTTTTACAAAATCAATTTAATGAGTCAGTTCAGAATATATTTTTAAAATAAATGCTTCTGTTAGTACAAAAACTTTGAATGGCAATTACCTTTTACTATTCCAGCTTGGAATACTTAGGATTGTTTCAATATTATCCCTGCATAGACCAAGCATTTGACAGACAAAAAGAACAAGTGATTTTCCTAATCACATATAAAATATAAAGCAGAGCTAAAACTAAATCATTTATCTTCAAACTCATAAGCTGGTGGGGCAGAATATGGAGAAAAAAGTATTACCCTGTCACTGAAACCTGGATCTCAGTAGTTACTTAAGATAAAGCAGTGATTTAAGAAAATCTGACCTGCAGTCTATGCCATACCAACCTGAATGCACCCAATCTCATCTAAAAAAATCTACCCTGCAGAATTATGAGTAGGAACTACCTAGGACATATTAGGAGGAAGGAAGTGTGGAGTACAGCTATCAGTGGTAATAATAGTAAAGAACTTTTGAATTTTAAATAGAAAATTTTAACTAAAAAATATATTTGACATGGAAGAAATTTTCAAAAGCAGGAAAAACACAAAGACAGGAAAAATAGAAGGCTTCATTATGTTCACACATGACTAATTTTTAAGGGCAACCGTCTAATTATTTAAAGTTCAAATTAATTACACTTGGCTCCTGGGAGAAGTGAGGGTGGTTCAGTTTTGGATGTGAAGAGGTTAACAGGTAGGAGTTTAGAGTGTGCATCTGAGGCCTTAGGTCTGTGGTTACACTAAGTAACCTTACTGTTACTGACACGAAATTGATTCCAGTTTTTATCTGACAGCAATGCATCTCGTACAATTTTAGTTTTTATATTTTTACTTATGAGTTGGTAATAAAACCTGGAGAATAATATATAAGTTATTTGAGGCATGAAGCAGGCATTTCACAAAGATTTTTTAAAGAATAAAAAAAAGAAGATTGCATTTCTAATCCATGTATTTCAAAGCTGCCACTACGATATTCTGAATGGTCTTGAAATTAATTCTTTGTGTTTATTATCCTCAGACTATCCATTTGCAGAAAATATGTAGAACTCCTTGCCTGGCCTTTCCGATTCTATTTTTCACAGATGCAAAGTACTGGTCAAACAAATTAAATTACTGCTGCAGTATGTAACTAATTTTATGTAAATTAAGGTGTTAATGTTCTGAATCACATTCCTGAAAATGGTCTGTTTTCTCTTGCAGCTTTTCTTCATTAATGATGCTATGAATAGTCAAATCGAAAAATTAATTTCTACAAGACTAAGTGGATAAATTGCCACCCTTTGACCCCCTTGAAGAATTAGGTCTCAATACAATTTTATGGTCATCTCAGTCTGCACTTGTCGGCGCCCCAACCAAATAAATCGACATTTTAAACCTAACACAAGTAGGGGCAAGGTGATGTGAAATAAATCCCATCTTGTTTAGAAAGAGGGGAATCTCTTAGAGCTAATGACCAAATAGTGTGATGCAGAATTAGTTGCAAGCTTGGATCTTGATGGGCAGTCTTTCTGGTCCCAACAAAGGATACCATCTTACACCAACATCTATTCTGTTTGAACTTTGCAAAGTCCACTTCAAAAATAACCCATATGACATCATGAAATGTCGGATGAATAAGAAAAAATTAATTGGCAATACGTAAGAGAAATTGAAATAGGAAAAGAAAGTAAATTCATCATCTATTGAAGTACTTAGCAAAGCATGTAAAGAAATCAGAGTGTTTTCTAATTACTTGGCAAACTCACATAACCCATTGATTGAATTAAAACTGTTCAGTGGAAGCAAACACTTAAATTATTTATCTGTTGGGATTTTTACCTAGAATAATAAATGCTTGTCCGCTTCCTGAAGTGTAGTGCCCATAGAGAACACTGCAGCACGCAGTTCTAGAAAACTCGCCAGATCGTGACTTGTTTCTGTGACAAATGGCAGCTTGAAGAGTTGAGACGAGAGTACTACCTTTCTAGGTGCCAGGAGACAGTTTTTAATTTAAAAAAATCCAAATAAGTTTTCAATATCTATTTACAACCTTCTTGTCATTTTTAAGAACTTTTAACAAATAATCCAGGGGTCCCCAATCTTTTTGGCACCAGGCACCGGTTTCCTGGAAGACAATCTTTCCAGGGATCGGAAAGGGGTAGTGGAAGGGCAGAGATGGTCTCTGGATGATATATATAAGCATATTGCATTCAAGCTCACCTCCTGCTGTGTGGCCCAGTTCCCACCAGAGCTGGGGGTACCAGTCTGTGGCTTGGAAGTTGGGGACCCCTGATGTATAGATAGTCCAAGCTAACTTAATCATTCAGTTACAGTGAAAAATGTTCTCTTACTTTCCATTCTTATTTTGATCCTTCAACCCATCTCTAAACATAAAAATTTTAAAAATGGAATAGCAAATAGCATGCTACCAATTTTAAGCAAGCCTCTCAAACACAAAGTACTGGAACTTCTTTAACCATTTTGTGAACTCCAAACTGTGACCCCACTCACTCATACCAAGGGCTGAAGTTCTTACTGCCATTAACAAACAGATATTCATGTTATGTTACTGGTCAGATGAAAAGATAGAAGAAGAATCCGAATAAAATGGGCAGTCACGGAAGAAAGAAAAATGATAACGTCCATAACCCAGTCTGATCTGGTAATTTTAAATTTAAGACATTCTACAAAGCAGAATTCTGCCTGAGTTCAGGATAGACCCAACTTGAGGAAAGGAATGAAAGGAAACACTAGCCCCGTTTTGTTGGGAATCCATGGTGTACCGCCCTCGAGAGAAGAAAGCATGGGTGCTGACAGGATTAAAAAGGGGACAATGTAGAATCAAGGTTGTCATTATTTTTAGCTAAGTTAACTCATGCCTGTTTAATAACCTATGAGCATCAGTATATGCTATTTTAATTAAATAAATCACAATGACTTTTTTAACTTCATTGTTTGATTACCAAATTTTTTTCAAAACCAGAGGCACTGAGGCTGGAGGGATGTCAGAGAAAGCTGCGTACAGAGTCACATGGAAAAGCGCCCAGCTCCTGGCTTGCAAGCCAGGCCTGGGTTCTAACTGTGACTCTCCAAGCACTTCTCATGCATTAAGAATCGTATCCTCTGAGACAGGCTGGGAGAAGGCTCTTTTCTCTGTAAATATATTTAGTTTCTATAAAATCAATGCCTACCTAGCACTCAGTATTAATAATATTTTATAGTTGCCTAACATACATTTTTTTCTTCATACTTCACTCAGAATACATTAATTCATTCTCTGACCCCTGGAAAGCAGATATGGTTATACAGTATCTTTATATGCCCCACATTACCTAGCATAGTTCCTTAGTTACAAATATCTTTTGCTAGTGAAAAAGACAATGGACATAAAATCAAAAGAGGCCATATTGAGGATACCAGTGTAACTTAAGGGGGCAACTCATTTAACCTCCACGTGCCCTAGCCATCTGACAGCTTTAAGAAATTAAACAAAAAAATAAATACAAAGGCAGTTTTTATTATTAATTAATTTTATTTATCTCTTCAAAAAGTATTATAGCACTAAAGTGAGCCAGCCCCATGCTAGGTGTTAGGGATACATCTTAAACAAGGGTTGGTCCCTCTTTCACAGGAACTCATGACCCAGCTGAGCAAACAGACACTGCACAAGCAATAATGTGCACAACGATGGTTATGAAAGGAAAGGCCACAATACGTATTGAAATACCACACAGTGGCAGTGCTATGCGGTAGCAAACAGGCTCAACAAAGACAAATATCAGCTAATGGAAGCTACTGAAATACATATGAATAAGTAAATAATATGGCTAGGTCAAGATAAAAAGACATGTAATTTTTCCATAGTCAAGCAGAAATGCATTGAAAGAACTAAGAAGAGAAACCAGAAATTTGGATCCTTTGCCTGGTTTTTGTTCAATAAGCTATAGCTATGTAACATTTGTAACATTTGATGAACTGCTGGGTGGGAATAAAGGAGGAGATACCTGTTCATAATGTAGCTCATTGATGACATCTACTTTAAAGCAGGTGATTAATCATGGTATATTGGAGCATCGTTGTAATGTTCAGGATCAGTGCCCTTGGACTGCCTTTGTAGGAAGTCTCTCTTCTCACAAGGTCTATTTAGTACTTCATCTAAAACAAGCACTCTGCTTTAAATGAAATCCTACCTAATTTATCCTGAAAACGTCACTGTAACATACTGTGTTGCAGCAAAGTCAAAGCACATTAATTAAAGAAAATATTATAGAATCTTAACACAGGTTTTGAAATAAAAAAAGAAAAGAAGAAACCAAGGATCATTGAGCCTGTCCTGTGCTCCAGGCGCTGAGCACATGTGCTTTCACACACATTACTCTGCTTAATCCTGCTGAAAATGTTGCGAATTTCTCAGCCAGGTGATCAAGGTTAGCATCGACAGTGATAAGTCATGTTGATGTTTTGTACCCTTGAAATGATGTGCTGCAAATGGTACTTTACCCCCGTTGTCTTCTTTCTAAAATATCATAGTTATGAGAAAAAGATCAGACAAATTTTAGTAGAGAGCCATATGACAACATATGTAACCAGGACATCTCAAGACTGTCAAAGTCATCAAAAGAGAAGGAAAGTCTGAGAAACTCATAGTCAAAGAAAACTAAAGAGACCGGATGGCCAGACGTAGTGAGGTGTCTTGGATGAGATCCTGCAAAAGAAGTAAGACATTAGATTACAACCCAGGAAATTTGAATAAAGTGCAGCATCTAGTAAATAATAACTTGTCGATACTGGTTCATCAATTGTAACAAATATACCATAGCAATGTAAAATATTAATACTAGGGGAAATTTGGTTCAGGATATTTGGGAACCTTCTGTACAATCTTTGTAATTTCTCTGTAAATCTAAAACTAAGTTCTAAAAGAGCAAAATGTTTGTAAGTTTCATTAATCTCATTTTACAAATGAGGAAAATGTAAGGATATAAAATGCATAGCCAATAATCTATTAATTTGAATACACATCTGCCTAAATCCAAATCAATCTCACACTCTGACCAAGGATCTGGTTTTAGATCAAGAAGGTGTCATTTATAACGCCTTACATCATGTTTTATTGTTTTCAAATATCTAGCACTAGCAAGTACATAAAAACATTAGAAAATAATTGCTATAGCTGGTCAGCCAAATGTTGTTCATCTCTAGTCAAGAGTTTACTGGCGATGTGTAATGACAGAGTGAATGGTCAGGGAAGGCATCTGTGTGAAGGTGCCATCAAAACTGAGCCCTAAAGCATGGGAAGCAGCAAACTATACAAAAAGTAAAGAAACAGCCTTCCAGCAAAAGGGAATATAAACTACAAAAGCCTTGTGGCAAAAAGAGCTGGGCGTATTTTAAACACTCTTAAAACAGGTCAGGACTTCCGCCAAGATGGAGGCATAGGTGGAGACACCGTGCCTTCTCACACAACCAAGTTTAGAGACAACAAAATATTAGCAACAGAAAACATAGGCAGAACACAGAAAATTAAACTTTTCAGAAGTCTGATAACAACAAACTCTTCAGCCTGACTGGTAAGAGGGGCAAAGCCAGCAGCTGGCGGAGTGGGGTTGCACAGGAAAACTCAGTCAGATGGGCTCAGGCTTGCGAATCCCAGGCGTGGGGTTGCAACCGCTGGACCCAGTGAGCAACCCAGTGAGCGACCTATGGACTCAGCGAGGGCGCAGGGCAGCGGGTTGACTGTGGTCACGCATTCATGCACAGATAGACCAGCAAGGGAGTGGAAGGTGAGATGGGACCCAGCAAGCCCCATTGGCCAGAGGCAGCAGAGGGGGCCGCCATTTCCCCCACTCTGACCCCACCCCCACATACAGCTTCACAATCCAGCAACCTGGGCGGCCCCGCCCTGATGAAAACCTAAGGCTCTGCTCCACATACTTAATGGGTGCAAACAGACCAAAAATGGCTCAAGAAGATCTCAAAGCCCCAGAGCCCATAACTCTAAGCAACAAAAGAAATAGCAAAACTTTCAGATGCACAGTTCAAAACACTGGTGATCAGGATGCTCACAGAGCTGGTTGATTTTAGTCACAAATTAGAGGAACATATGAAGGCTAAACTAATTGAAATGAAGGGAATTGCACAGGAAACCAATAGTGATGGAAAGGAAACTGGGACTCAAATCAAGGGAGTGAATCAGAAGAAAGAAAAAAATGGCCAAACAGGAAAATATGAAGAAACAAGAATTCAAAAAATGAGGAGAGGCTTAGGAACCTCCAGGACATCTTTAAACGCTCCAACATCCAAATAATAGGGGTACCAGAAGGGGGAAAGGAACAGCCACGAGTGGAAAACTTATTTGAACAAATAATAAAGGAGAACTTCCCCAATCTGGCAAAGGAAATAGACTTCCAGGAAGTCCAGGAAGCTCAGAGAGTCCCAAAGAAGTTGGACCCAAGAAGGAACATACCAAGGCACATCATCATTACATTAGCCAAGATTAAAATGAAGGAGAGAATCCTAGAAGCAGCAAGAGATAAGGGAACTGTCACCTACAAAGGAGTCCCCATCAGACTGTCAGTGGATTTCTCAAAAGAGACCTTACAGGCAAGAAGGGGCTGGAAAGAGGTATTCCAAGTCATGAAATCCAAAGACCTACAACCAAGATTGCTCTATCCAGCAAAACTTTCATTTAGAATGGAAGGACAGATAAAGTGCTTCTCAGATAAGGTCAAGTTCAAGAAGTTCATCATCACCAAGCCCTTATTATATGAAATGTTAAAGGGACTTATCTAAGAAAAAGAAGATAAAAAATATCAACAGTGAAAGGACAGCAAATTCACAGTTATGAACAACCACACCTAAAACAAAAGCAAACTAAAAGAACAGCATGATCAGGAGTGGAAACATAGAAATGAAGATCTCAAGGAGGGTTAGCAACAGGGGAGTGGGAGGAGGAGAAGGGTGGAGAAGGTACAGAAAATAAGCAGCATAGATGGTTGGTAGAAAATAGATAGGGGGAGGGCAAGAATAGTATGGGAAATATAGAATCTAAAGAACTTGAGACACATGGTTATAAACTAAAGTGGGGAATGGTGGGGGCGGGGGGTACAGGGTGGAGGGGAATGAAGGGGGGAAATGGAACAACTGTAATGGCATAATCAATAAAATAGTAAAAAAAACAGGTCAGCATGCCCAGAACCAAGTGAGGTAGGGAAGAATGGCATAAGATGTGATTACAGCAGCAAACAGAGGCCAGGTCTGTTAGGGTCTTGAGGGCCTTAGTTATAAGGGGGCTTTCTTCAAATTTTCGGAAAACTCTATATCCAGTTCAAATCTTCACTGCTATAATGTGAGGCCATGTGACTTTCTTTGACTGACGGAATCTGCACAGAAGGGGTGTGAATCATCTCTAGGGTAGCTTTAAAGGCAAGTGCATGCTTGGTCAAGTGTTCTTTTCCCTCTGCTACAGTGTGGAGTCTGGTATTCTACTTGGTGACGGCCCCTGCAGCCTGAATCCAATGCCAGCAAGACACAGAGCCTCACTTGACCCCTGAGAGGCATGCAGTATAAGTAAGAAATAAAGTTTTGTTACTTTATGCCACTGGGGACAAAAGAAGAGTTTACTGGCCACTTCCTTGAAATAAAGCCAATATCTGTAATAGTAACTTTTGTGTTTTAAACTGATATTTAAATATACCTGCACACTCTCACACATCCTTACCCATAGAATGCACACATACTCACTCACACAAGAGAAATATCTAGCAAAATGCATGATTTTAAATCCTTGTTAGCTCCTGGAAAGCATTTTTCTCCTTTAACATAGCAAACCAGAGGGAATCACCCATTCACCACGTTCCCCTTGCTTTATGTTGTCTGTATCACAAAATAATGTATAAACTCCTTATTGTCTCATTGTTTAAGAAAGGTATGTTCAAATCAATGAAAAGCCACCATACACATGTACCAACCATTCATTCATGTGTTTGGTCATTCATTCATTTCCAAAGGAACCTAAATACCGTGCAATGTTCTCAAAATAAATTTAAACATTATCATAGGTGATACAAGTGGTGTTCCAGGCCCAAGATTGTGCTACAGGTGATCGATCTAACAGGCCAGAAGGGGCACTTCACTGAAGGAGACAGTATTCAGTAAAGCCCAGAAAGAGGCAAGTGGAGGGCTCTGTGCCAGGATTAGCACCTGGTCTGTGGAGTATTTAAGTGTTCGGATGTCTTCGAACTCTTAGAAAGCGAAGGTCATCCCAGACAGTTTTACAACTCAAACATTTTTTCTTCTTAAAGGCAGTTAATATGTGTTTTATTTTAAACTGATATGTATTTGCTAGCTTATTTAACAATTCTAAATTTTAGGGTGTGTTTACCTTCTTAATGTAAACATCTGCTAATTTGGAAAAACCAGTTGTAACAAAGTATATCGGTACTATCTATGAAATTGAGTTTAATCAAAATGTGGTTAGGACTTCATTCCAATGCTTGAATAAGTCTAGGGAATTGGTGTTTAATCAACATTTTATTTTTTAATTGTGAATTGTGATGAGGAATAATGAATTGTCAACTCTGGAAACTTTATAGTAGCTAAAGAGCCATCAATATTGCTGGATGCAAAGTTAAACCAACTTTTACAGATGAGAGATGCCTTTAGAATACCTGTGATGAAATGTAATTCACCAGATGAATTTCTGTGATATGAGTGCAAAATGAACCTCTCTCTCTCACACACACACACACACACACACACACACACACACACACACATACTCTTCTCTCTCTTTTAAACAGGCAAGGGAAGGGGCAGTCAGTCTGAGATTTACACCTGATTTGTGTTATAGTAATCTTTGAAATTAAGAAGTGTATCCTTGCATTTCATTAAATTCTGGCTAATGAGATAACTGTCTTCCCAAGGAGGGAATGATAAAGTACTCAGGCCATAAAGCATAAATTAATACTGCAAGGTTAAACACTGGAACTAACTCATGTTTCAACAAAAGCCCCTACCAGCAGTTAAATTAACTGACATAAATACCATAAAATCTGTCTTTATTTTAGTTTCAGATGATGCTTCTTTTTACACCCCTGCTTTCAGTTTGTATAACTCATTTTTGCACATTATTGCATGCACCATTTACCATTTAAAGAATCAGCTACAACGGGGGGAAGATTTAGGAAATAAAATACTCAGAGAGGAAAAAGAGACTGGTGGGTCTGGGGATATCATATGGAAGATGGTTGGTGCCATTGAAAAATACAATAGACAACAGTAGTTCAAAGAAACAGTTAATTATGAGACAACCAGCTCAAAGAAATCTACTTTTTAAGCTTTTGATAGACATTCTGAAAAAAATGCTAAAGAAAACCTGTGGTGATAATAGGTTTGATATATATTCTGGCAAAAATTATATCACATTAATGAGGTGGCTTAAAGGGCTCATGCATTTTGTAGGAGGCATTTCAATGTATTAGTATAATTAGCAGTGATGAGAAAACTGTTTGGAACTGAATTACCTCTCACGAGTTCATTTGAGCTATATGAAATTACACCATGCAAGAAGGAAAATTATGGAGCCATCCAGAGAGAGTTCATGCCTGATTTGATCATAGCCACTAATTGGATGATCATTTTCGTAAAGCTTTTCAAATGGTTGACAGTTTCTGCCTCTCATTTTTTTTTAATGGACTAGCTCTTTATTTCTTGTACTAAGCAACCAAACACAGGTTTGTTAGAGATTTGGGTGTTTCTACAGGGACCTTACAGGTGTAATTGTCACAATCTAAGCAACCTTTGTCCCTAATTAGCTGCTTTTGGGGTACCCCTAATGAGAGTTGCTGTTCTTGTTAACAGTTTTAGAGAATACCTGATGAGTGGAGCTCTCCAAGCCTGATGTACGTCAGCAGCCACCATATGACAGCAATTTAATGAAGTTCAAGTCTGACCTGATTGGGATGGATAGAGGAGCATTTGTGTTGAACTGCTTTTGATTTCTCTCTCTCTCCACCCTGCCTCCCCCTCTTCCTCTCCTTCTTTAATACCAAGTGAGTGCTCTGAGGAAGAACAACAGAAAAGTGAAGGGTAGAGAGTTGAGAATGGAAGCTTTATTAGTGCATCTGCTTTATGAACTCTATTCACAAGACAGCCAATAGCCAATCTCAGAGGGAAATTGAAATCATGGAATTTGCTTTCTTTGTAGAAATTTTTTCATGTGAACTGCATAATACAACAAAGTCTTACTATTTGGGGGATAACTAAATATTATACATGTTTTCTGCTTAACTTTTTATTTATCTTCTCTGTACCTCCTACTTGAATTATTATTTTTATTACAGCCAGACAAGATTTTCAAATGAGATTCAATCATGTGGAGTTAAACACTTTTAAAAATTGTAGTTTTCCCAAATAACATGTATGGCCTACTAAATCAGGAAAGAAAATCATATGAAAACATGCCATTCAATTATGTTGCTGAACAGAAAGATATAACATTAGATTAATGATTTTGCAATCTGATTGGGAAGTTCAAGGACAAACCAGCTGAGATACAAACCAGCACTGATTTTGTGTGCAAATATGTATATGCACATGCATGCAGATATATGCAAATGTTCAAGTTCTTTCAAATGTTCAAGTAAACTGTTCCTTCTTATGGCCAAGTATTGCAAGTATTACATTCTCTGTTTGGAAGATTTTCCCTAACTGCAGCTAATGGATGTCTCTGGTTGCTTGCTCATAGACACTGCTTTTGGCCATATTTGCTATATGTATTAAAACCACAAACTGGAAGGTAAAATATTAATAATCTCAAAGTTTTAATGAGTTGTCTGGCTCTCCCTTGGCTATTCTGTGCCTCTGATTTGCTTAGGTATACAGAAAAATTGTTAAATTTAGCCACCTGGAAGTTGAAACCAAATATCTTTTTATGAGGAACAAAATATTTTATACACGTGTTTGCTATACCCAGGAAACATAATGTCAAGGCATCTGAAACAGAAATTTCAAGGAATCAAAATGTAAAGACATTGTTATTCTTAGATGTTAGTTATTTCATAAAGCAAGCATGTCCCTTAATAATGAGCAGATCCTGTTTTAACTTTTTTTTTCAGTACCAGAAGAGATCATGGCGATTGGTGAACACGGTGGATTTAGCTACGAGACATACTTACAATCTATACCCTGTTCCACCACTAACATGGGTTTGTTCAGATCACCAAAATATAAAACAGCCAACAAATTTGTGAATAAAAAATGGAGAGGATTTTAAAAAAATTCCTCATTCTAATGGTTCTCCTGAACCATTTTGTTGCTGCTGTTGGCTCTCTGGAGATTCTCCTTTCCTTAGCTTCTTACCATAGCAACTCCCCCGTGAATATCTAATTTACATTCTGCCTTATTTTCATTTTGACTTTTTCCTTTCTTAATCTAGAACTTGGTTACCTCTGGGATTCCTGTGTTAGTTCATCTTTTTTTTTCCACATGTTCTGTCTTCTTTCTTGTGTCGGTGTTAATTTTATGAGTTTCCTTCACATTACTCAGTTGAATTTCTATAGAAGTAATTCTAATTGTTTTTTTTATGCACCAGAACAGACTTAAATTTTCTATTATTTTTTTAGTCCACTTAGGTCTTTTCACTTCTTACTTTCTTTGGTTGTGTTTATATATCACTCTTATCTCCTTATGATTTTTATGTCTGTTTTTTAGGGGCCAAGTATTCTCTGATCACACTAAGAATGTCAAAATTTTTTTCATGTACTTTTTTGATTTTGTGAAAATGAACATTTTCAGTCTTCAGTGACTTCTTTTTATAGACTCCTAAGCTGGATTTTTAAAATTAAGTCAGTTGGAAACTACCTCACCTTCTCACTATCAAATATAAAAATGTGCTCTGTCCACACCTATTCATTCTATACCGCTACTATTAATTTTACAAAGTGTCCATTCTCTTCTATGAGGTGAAAGTCTCTACCTGCACTTCATGTCTCACCTTTTCTGGGCTTCTCAGGAACTTGCATAATTGATTATGTTCCCTCTCTTTACTATATTCCTCCCCACCAGAAAAAATTCCCTACCTAGATTAAGAAGTACAAATTGGTCATTTCAAAATAGTCATGGGGGTGTAAAGAAGAATGTTGGGAATATAGTTAATGATACTGTAGTAACTAAGTATGATGCCACTGGGTACTATAATATCAAGGGGATCACTTTGTCAAGTGTATGATTGTTGAACCACAATGCAGCACACCTGAAACTAATACAAAATAATATTCAATGTGAACTATAATTGAAAAAAACTTTAGAAAGTCTCCTACCTAGAGCCACCATCTCTCACCCATTAATGTTTCTTTTACTTTACAATCTTTAGAAGCATTTTCTATCTTCCCATCCTGTATTTCTGCCACTACCACTTGGTCCTTAGTCTATTTCAGGCTGGCTTCTACCCCACCATTCCTCAAACTTGCCTGCAACCAGGAGAATACAACCCTCCTGCTTCTAATTGCCATGGCTATTGTTCGCTCCACACCTCACCTGACTTCACAACCGAATTTGAAATATGGTTGACTACTCTCTTCTTCTTGAAACACATTTTATTTGTGCCAGAGAATTTTCTTCATCCTTTTATCTATTTAGGTTCTTGGTATTTACATTATTGATTTTTATAAGCTTTACTTATGAAAGGTATTAGCATTTTGTCTGTGACAGGAGACATTTTAGAAAAAAGATGTAGCAGGTAACTTAAGGCAATATAATATGGGCACTTATTTAACAAATTCAGAAAGAAGATACTGAAGGAAATGTTTAAAGGAAATAACATTTTAATTTCAAAAGTATATAGTTCTCTGAACTTCATAGTCCTATAAATTATATCAAATAAATTATATAGAGAGATGTTAATTTTTGGTATTTCTTATTGGGAAAAATAAGACATTTTTGGTAACTTATTTTATTATATTAATTATACTAAGAGGTCCTTATTAATTATGTAAATTGTTTAGAAAAATAGGTGAAGAAAATATTTGGCAAGCATAATCAAATGATTGGAAATATTAATAATTTTTCAGAGTTGTAATACATATTATCGTTTAGTTGTTTGAACAGAGGACAACACAAGAGTACAAGCAAGAGTCTTAGAAAGAACAACTGAGGGGATTACGTTGGGCAGACAATCAACCATCTCTGCTGTAAGAGCTGCATGTGAAAACCATTGTTCATTCATGCTGGTCTAGCATAAGGTTGTGAAGTGAAGAAAGTTTGCCTTTCAGCTCTTGGACTCTCTACCTTTTCCACAAAACCAATGCCTTTTCTCTGGCATCCAGCACTCTGATTGCTCTGTACTCTAGGTGAGTTTTTATTTTCATTTAATAGATCAAAATGTTAATACTTTCTTCCTACTTTCTCTGAGATAATCATGAACAACTTTACAGAGCACACAATTACAGATTAATTTTTCTTATTTTTTAATACTCCTTTAGCTAATGTAAATACTTCCAAACTCACATGTCAAAATCAATAACATAACCAGTATAAAATAAACTATTTGGAAAGCACCATTGTACATACACACACACACACACACACACACACATTTATATATATATATATATATATATATATATATATAAAATTGCTTTCATTATAATCTTATAAAATTCATATTATTAAAATATTCATCTTAAAGATAACACACTTAGAAATAATGACAGGCCATAGGTGATATACCTTGTAAGGGTCAGGTCCAAGGCCTGAAGCAAATTCTGCTAACTCCAAAGACCATAATTTCTCCACTATAATATGCAGTAAAGATACTCAATGTGCAGGAACTGTTATGAGCAGAAAGTGTTTTGAGAGATGTTAATAGTTGCTTACTCTATATCTGTTCTCTTTTTTGAAACAGAAGCCTCATTAGTTTCATAGTGATAATGCACACAACTCAAAAATTGCATTTTTCACCCTGGTTGGTGTGGCTCAGTTGGTTGGAACATCGTCCTATAACCAAAATATTGCAGGTTTGATTCCCAGTCAGGGCGCAAACCTAGTTTGTGGGTCCAATGCCTGGTCTGGGAGAGTACAGGAGGCAACCAATCAGTGCTTCTCTCTCACTGATGTTTTTCTCTCTTGCTTCCTCTTTCCCTTCTTCTTTCTCCAAAGACAATGAAAAATGTCCTCTGGTGCAGATTAAAAAAATTCAATTGTATTTCTCATTCATCTTACCACTGCAAAGTAAGGGAAAATATATATAAGAATGGCATAATATATAGGAAGACTAACTCTGCTGGAAGACATACTTCTTTAGGCCCCTTTCTCCTTCCTCTTCCTTGTTGCTTGAAATGCTCCAGTATTCAGCCATTTCAGTCCATGAGGTAGACTTTAGTATACAAACCACGTGCTGAGGATGATGGATAAAGATATAGACTCACCACAGCACCTCTGGGCTGCCTATCTCTCCATTTCTTTTACATGGAGAATAAGTCCCTGGGTTGCAGACCCTATTATTAAGAAGTTTCCCTTAAATGCAAATGGAAAAAGTTCTAATTGATACAAATGTATAGTATTTTATTAGATCAGGGAAAAAGAACATTCATGGACTGTAGATAAGTAACATCCAAAATAATTTTGTGCAAAATATTGCCTAAGGCTAACTGTGTTGCAGAAGCATAAAACACTTTGGGGAGGGAGGTAGCAAGTTAATAGAATTATGGAATTTAAAGCTTATTAAGAAAAGAATTGGATGTGTTGTGGTAATTCTCCAGCCTAGGGAGAGTTTATGTTTGGCAGTCATGCTGCGGGCAGAAAGCTGGTGGGTAGATTGACAGACTTAGAACAGCTATTTCAGAGTGAGGATGCTGTGAATGTAGAAATAGCATCAGACAGTTCATGCTCCTGAGGACAAATGATGATTCATTATTATGTTTAAACTATGATGAAATCAGCGAAGGCATCATAGTAAGAAGCAAAACCATGGGGATGTTATTAAGAGTTTAGCAATTTTAGTTCGTATGGGAATATGGGTTCCACTTGCAAAAATAATAACATATAGGGAAAAAAGAAAAAACATACCGTGATTGTTTTGAATTACTCCTGAGCTATTCCACTGTGTCATGAGTTTCAAGTCAAATTTTATGTTATTAGTATTAATTTTATTAGTGTGATGTGTGTGTATTGCCACAATGTCACTGTAATAAAGTAATATAATATTATGAGTTGTCTTCCTCAGATCTAACATAATGCTTGTAAAATATGTAGTGAAAATGCACATCAAAGTGAAAAAAGATAGTGAGAAGGACAGGGACAGAGATGATTCTCTCCTATTAACTCATTTTGGGTGCTAACAGGGGCCCCATTTACTTTCTTTGTTAATAGCACACTTTTGCATCAGTGTTCCTTTGCTTATAGGCCATCATTATTGTGTACAATTTTAATCTGTAGCATATCCAGTCAGAAATGTCTCTTTAATACAACATTATACTAGTATTACTGCTTACCCACTGGACACCTGAATCCTAGTTGTGATAGATATGGAAAATGCAGATCCAAAAGAGTTCTTTATTTGATAGCTTCATGAAGAAAACCAAGGAATTACCTGAAAATGACTGGATCTGAATCTACATTCTGGAATAAGAAGTTGGTACTTATTTCTAGACCATTAACTTTGGTATACTTACATATAACAAATTACAAATGATATAAGGCATGCTCCTAGGCCCTTCTACTTCCTCTTGATCAAGGATCTGGAAATACCATTTTGCCATAGGAGTTGTCTCTGTACTGATTCGGTGCAAATTCTCTTTCAGGGTCCAGCTGACATTCTTCCGGTCACCTGACATGAGCTTGCATGTCACTGTCTTGTATTCATGAGATACAATGAATGAATCTAATGTCTTGAAATATGGATAGGAAATAGGTAGCAGGAAGAAAAGCATTCTTGAGCAACATGAGCATCTTAAATTCAGACAGCTGAAAACGAGAGAGGCATACGTGATGACGACACAGGAAGCTGGCTGGCGGGACTGCGAAGCACGCTCCTGTTACGTGGCTGTGGCAGTAGAGTCACATAAATAGGACAGGAATCTGATATGACGCGTAGGTTTGCTACTGCAAGCACCAGAAGCCTTTCTAGGCATTAGCGAAAATGGTGTCATAACAAAAATGGCACTTTTCAAATACTATCTCACTTGTGCAGTGGTTGGAATAAAATGGAAAAGATTTAAAGGAAATTCCAGCCAAGAAGATTTAGTTTATAATTCAAATATAATTTAGAAAAACTCGAACTATCTGGGGAAGATAGGAAAGCACAAATATACACAGGAAAAATAAATTCCATTTATTCACACAACCAGATGAGAAAAAGGATAAAATTACAGATTCATAGAAGCTAACAGTAGCCCTTTAATAAGGTTACTGGTTTATTTATTATTTTTAATTCAAGAAAGGTAGGAATAAGTTACAGTATACCTTAGAACCTCCATAAGTTTCAAACACGTAGTATATGTGAATCCTACAGGTTTTATTTTGTTTTGTTTGTCATATAGACTAGTGCCTATCTGTTTAGAAAGGCACTAATTTTTCTATCTAATGATTGATATATATATGGACTATGGAGATTTTTATTATATTATGAATACCTGCAAAAACATATGCTGGGTTTCTATGGAATCATCAAGTCAAGTTTAAACCGAAGCTTTTACCTTTTGCACTAATCCTGCAATACAGAGAAATGTTTTCATTTGGATGGCATAACTAGCACAGACTAGAAATAAGGTAGAAATTACATTTATAGTAGAGTCAGGTTTGTTTGTTACATTCTGCATTTTAACCTGGGAGGTCCAGACCTTTTAAATGTTTTTATTTAATTTGCATACGTTATGGTTCGGTCTTTTTACTATAACGTTACATAGGCTTTTATAAATGTGTGATGTCGTGTAGCTGCCACTACAATAGCGTACAAAACACTGCCATCACTTCAGAAGACCCGTGCTTTACCTTTGCCACACTCCTGCTTCCCTTGGCCCCAGGCAACCACTGACCAAGTTACTCCCTCTACAGTTTTGTCTTTTCCAGAAAATCATCTAAATGAATTTATACAGTATTTATAGCCTTCCCAGGCTGTCTTCTTTCACTCAGAATTTCAGATTTATAAATGTTTCTCTGTGGCTTGATAGTTCACACGTTTTTTATCCCTGAATTGTATCCCATGGTATGGACATACTACAAGTTTGTGTACCCAGTCACCTGTTAAAGGATATCTTGGTTGCTTCCAGATGTGGGTATTTATTAATAAAGGTGCTAGAAACATTCATGTGCAGGTTTGGGGGTAGATATAAGTTTGCAAATCAGTTGGGTAAATACCCAGGAGTGTGATATTAGCTTTGTAATAAACAGCTGAACTCTTTTCCAAAGTGACTGTACGATTTTGCATTCCCACCAGCAATGAATGAGAGTCAATCTTGCTTCACATCTTTACTATCAATGGGTGTTGTCAGGCTGTTTTTGTTTAGCCGTGTTTTGTTTTGTTGGTTTTTAACAATTTTAATACAGTGATATAGGCATATAATAGTATTACATTGTTGTTTTAATTGGTATTTCTCTAATCACAAATGGCAAATGGCTTATTTGCCATCTGTATATATATTTTCAGCTTCATTAAAGTATATTGACAAATAAAATTGTAAGATATTTGAAATGTACAGTGATGAAAGAATCTCCCATTGAATCAATTAACATATGTCTGACACCTCACATATTTACCTTTTTGTGTGTCTGAGAACATTTAAGTTCTACTCTCTTAGCAGATTTCAGTTACACAATACAGTGTCATCAACGATAGCCACCATGTTATACGTTAGATCCTCAGACTTTATTCAACTTCTGACAGTTGGCACACTAACCACCAGTGCCAAACTTTATGTTCCCCACCCCACAGCCCCTGGCAACCACTTTTCTACTCTTTGTTTCTATAATTTGAACTTTATTTTTAGGTTCTATATATCAGCAATACAATGCAGGATTTGTCTTTTGTTACATGACATATTTGACTTAGCATAATGCCCTCTAGGTTCATACAGGTTATTGCAAATGACAAGATTTCCTTCTTTTTTTAAGTTAATAGTGTGTCACTGTATACAGCCATCATATTCTCTATATCCATTCATTCATGCACAGGCACTTAAGTTGCTTCCATAACTAGGCTATTAGGTTACTTCTGTAATAGTGAATGTGGAAGTATAGGCATCTTTGAAATAATGGTTTTGTTTCCTTTGGATATATACCCAGAAGTGGAATTGCTAGGTCATACGGTAGTTTCTATTTTTAATATTTTGGGGGACATTTATAATGTTTTTCACAGTTTTTGTACCAGTTTACATTGCCACCAACAATGCTCAAGGGCTCTCTTTTCTCCACATTCTCACATGTACTTGTTTTCTCTTGTCTTTTTGATAATAGGCGTCCTAGCAGATGGGAGGTGATAGCTCATTGTGATTTTAATTTGCATAATCCTGATGACTAGTGATGTTGACACTCTTTTCATGTACTTGGTAGCCATTTGTCTTCTTTGGGAAAATGTCTGTTAGGAATCTTTGCCCGTTTTAAAATTGAGGTATTTATTTTTTGCTATTAAGTTGTATGCGTTTCTTTTTCTTTGGTATTATTTATTTAGTTAGTTCTCAGAAAGAGAGGAAGGAAGGGGAAAAGACAGAGAGAGAAACAGTGATGAGAGAGAAACATCAGTCGGTTGCCTCTCGTACAAGCCCCGACCAGGGACTGAACCTGCAACCCGAGCACGTTCCCTGACTGGAAACTGAACTGTCAAGCTTTTGCTTTGCAGGATGAGCCACACCAGTCAGTGGTATATGAGTTTCTTGTATATCTTTTTTTTATCTTTAGAGAGAAAGGGAAGGAGAGAAGGAGAGAAATATCAATGTATGGTTGCCTCTCGTACGTCCCCTGCTGGAAACTGGCCTGCAACCCAGACATGTGCCCTGACTGGGAATCAAACTGCAATCGTGTGGTTTGCAGGCCCGTGCTCAATCCACTGAGCTACACCAGCCAGGTAGTTTCTTATATATCTTATATATTAATCCTTATTGGCTGTGTGGCTTGCAAATATTTGCAAAATGCAAAGTTGCCTTTTCATTTTTTTAAAGATTTTATTTTTAATTGCATTTAGAGAGAGGAAGGGAAGGAGAGAAACATCAATGTGTGGTTGCCTGTTGTGCGCCCTCAAGTGGGACCTGGTCTGCAACCCAGGCATGTGCCCTGACTGGGAGTTGAACCAGCAACACTTTGGTTCACAGCCTGCGCTCAATCCACTGAGTTACTCCAGCCAGGGCTTGCCTTTTCATTTTGTTGATAGTTTCCTTTGCTGTGATGAAGCTTTCTAGTTTAATGTAGTCCCATTCCCTAAATCCTGTAGTCCCAGGACTTAGGGAATTCTAAGGGTTTTAGGAACTCTGTGCCAAAACAGACTAAAAGCAAATATATATATATATTTTATCATATATCACAATGTCACAGCCTCTCAATTCAAAATTTTTTTCTAATGTACTGCATTTGTTTTTATCTTCATGTGTGTCAACCTCAAATAAAATATTTGACTAATTGTAAAAGCAAAGTTGAATTTATTTGGGAAGAGCAAAAATTGCAATTCAGGACAAACAAACTATAATGGCCATAAGCAAGTCCAAAGAACAAAATAGAGGAGCTTGTCTTTATAGAGAAAAAGAGGGGAGAGTGTTGAGGGGAGTGATTTTGACAGAGTCCATTGTACAAGAGAGAAAATTTGGGTGGTGACAACTTCTCATTGTCTGAGTTGTGGCGGCTATCATTAGCTGGGATGTTGGTGGGCAAGGAGAAAATCTCCCTTTCTCTTTCTGGGAAATATAAAAGATGTTTTTTCTTATTATAGTTTGTCAAGAAATGATGAGTGGTGGAGTGTGAGAGCTTCCCCTATAGGGGTTCCTGATTTTAAATACAGTTTTCTTTATTTCTACACGCTTTACCTTGGTTTTCTCAGTTTTGTTTTATTTTGGGTTTTTGAGCATCCTGAATTATAATAGTTTGTTTAATTTTTCTCTTATCTCAGTATGTCGTACTGAGAAAGTATGTTGTAAGGTAATGTTTATGTTAATTAGTTTGAATGTGGTAATCATCATGCAAGTTATAGCAAAACATCACATTGTATACCTTAAATAAAAACATTTTTTTATTTGTCAGTTATATTTCAGTACAGCTGGGGAAAAAATTTCAAAGCATGCAAAGCTCTGAATTTGCATTTCAGTGCAGCTTTATCTACATCTTCGATTTTTTATTTGTAGTCTTACTATGATTTTCTAATATTCTATAATTATACATCTGATTTCCATCATGGTAGTCAAATTACTTAGTAAAAGGTTTTTTTTGTAAAGTCAAATTTTCAATTGACTTTAATGTGATCTTTTAAAAATGGTGTAGTTATAGTGCTTCGCTAAAGAAATATACCTTCTAAATTTTCCGCACTGGAGAATTAATAAAGTTTTTCTTATGCTTAGTCAAATCAACTTTTAAAAATGCTCCAGAACTATTATTCCCCTGCAAGTCTCACATATTTCTAAAAAACTGTAGTTCATATATTTTGCCCTTAACATCCATAACATATATTCATTGTGCATTTTGCCCTTTGTAATTAAACATAGACTCTTTTCCCATTACTTACTGCATTGAAATCCACTTATAAAATACTAAAATCATTGCCGTCTTTTTGTCTATTTAAGTAAGCATTTTGTTTAAAGAAAAGAGTTTATAGCAAGTACTATCTAAAAATGTTTAGACAGTTTTTAACCTATTTATTACTGCAATAACTATGTGTATATCTTATTTCTGTCCTATTCTTTCCTGATGTTATAAAATGCTTCTTTTGTTTTTTATTGTGTAGTATGTAAATTGTGTTATCATTGATTTTTGTCCTCTTAATCTCTTTTATTTTCCAAGTCATACTTTAAGCTATTTTGTTTGAATAATTATTTTTTAAAGTATTAGACTTAAGAAATATCTGTTCAATCTGCCCCTTGTCCCCTGAGAACATTAACAGCATTGGTGTAGTGTTTTCCCCTCCTGCCTTCTCAATCTCTGGTGATTTTCTGCATTACCTGCAATTTTTAAAATGTGGTTCCTTATTACTTTTTACCTTATACTTCTCTTTAAAGTAATCTTTAGGTCTCCCATTCACTTTGTAATTATTTTATGAGATATTTAGCCTAAGTTCTATTTTTCATGGTTTTAAAATTTATTGGGAGTTCCATTGTAAGAGTTTATCTACCTTGTCCTGAATACCTATGTGCTCTTTTCTTCTGACTTGGTACAGCTTTCTAAATTCTCCCAGCTTTTGGTTAGAAATTTGAATGGAAAAGGTCATACATACCTCTCAGAGGTAAACAGATGAGTTGTTTCATAACAACTCCATGTGGAGAAAACAATGCTGGATATACACCTTGTACCACAATACATGAAGACATATTGCAGATCGTTTAGAAACCTAAATGTAAAAAGTGAAACTATAAGGCTAATAGACAAAATTGTAGAAAAATATTTTTGTAACCTTGGCAATGGAAAGTCTTAAACAAAAAACATCAGAACGTAGAATATTTATGGTTTGACTGCATAAGTAATAAGTGTTTCTATTCAGAAAAGACATCATAAACAAAATGGAAAAAATTGATTGAAAAACTATTTAGCTTGTCAAAAACTAATTAGGAACCAAGATAATTCAAAAGGAAAAGAATAATCTTTTAACCAATAGGTCTGTAACAACTAAATAACCCCAGGTAAAACAATAAAGTTGGACTGCTTACTTGCACCATACACAAATATTAACTTAAAATGGATTATAGATCTAAATATGAGATAATACAATAAAAGCCTTATAAGAGTGCCAACAACTAAAAAAGCTAAAAAATAATGTTCAATTTTTAAAAAGCCTCAGAGAAAACAATGGAGTGAATCTTTATATGACTTTAGATTAGTCAACAACTACTTAGCTATAAACTTAACAAGAGAGAAAAGTAGCTAAACTTTCAAACATTTTTTTCTTCAAAGGACACTATCAAGAAATTGAAAACATAATTCATAGAATGAGAAAAATATTTACAAATCATATATCTGATAGATATCTGATAAGAAACTTAAGTCAAAAATATATCAAGAACACTTACAATTCTGCAATAAGAAGACAAATAACCCAATTAAAAATGAGTAAATTATTTTAATAGACATTTCTCTAAAGGAGAAAACTAGCCATCAAATCCATAATGACATAAAACTTCATCCCCACCGAAATAGCTATAATAAAAAATGTAGATAATAACAGGTGTTGGCAAGAATGTGGAGAAATTGGAGTTCTTATACTTTGCTGGTAGGAATGTCAATTGTGCAACTGGTTTGAAACCCAATTATATAATTGTCTTGTATATGTTGTTTTGGAGACATAGTGTATAGACAGCATGGTGATTATAATTAAAAATATTCTTTCATATACTTGAAATTTGCTAATGAGATAGATCTTAAGTGTGCTCTTGCACACATACAGAAAAGTAAATAGTAAGTAGAGAGTGATGGTTACAACTAGCTTGATTGTAGTGTTCATTTCAAAATGAATGCACATATCAAAATCAAATTTTGTAAACCTCAAGTATATACAATTTTAATTGTCAATTATGTCCCAATAAAGCATTAAAAAAGAAAAAAAAACAAAGAGAAAACTCTTCCTGTTTCTCCTGGGATTCCCAATATATGACGATTTTTCTCATTATGCACCTGTTATTCTTCCTCTGCCTGCTCATTAATGTTTGCACCTTGGTTCTCTTCCTCTTAATGTTGATATCCAGGCAAATAACTTCAGATATTATTACTTCAATGTAATTGATTTCATGAGATATAGACCAGAATTTCCAAAATGCCACCTGTGGATGTCCCAGCACCAGCAGCACCTCCAACTGAATAACTTCCTTCTCTGACTTCCTCCTCCTGTATTATTCTTTCTCAGAAAGACTCCTCTAGGCACTTCAACAAGCAGCATTGCTAAGGCATCTTGGCTTTCACAATCCACACTCAATAGAATAGCCAAGGAGTCATTTTTATTATACACCCCAGAGTCTTCTAGTATCCAGCTGCTCCTCTTCATTCCCACTGCGACTACTCCAACTGCATTGCCTCTCCAATGGATTGTTTCTATCATCTCTGCACTGGGCCAAGGAAAGATAGTTCTATTTTGACAAGTCTTTGAGTCAGTTCAGTTATCAAAAATACTCCTGGAAATAAAATATGAAAGTAAAAGTAGGAATTAGAATAGAAAAAAAAACCCTCGGGCGGGGATGACAAATTAGGGAACAGACCTATGAATCCCATTTTCAGGGAGATTAATTTGTAACTATGCTTTTCCATGCAAATGATGGCAAGTTTTATGCCTTATGTGCATGAGCATGTCACTCTCTTACACGCTTATTTCCAGCCCGTATCAGTTCTATTTCCTAGTAGGAATGCTCTGCTTCAAAATAGCCCTTCTCCTCACTATCTTGATTAACTTTGTCATATTAAACTAATACTTTCCTAAAGGAATTTTCCTGGCTTCCATTTTTTACCTGTCATTCAAAATCTAAAAATGGTATTCTTTAAAACAGATGTATCATTTTTCACCTATTAAATAGACAAAAATAAAAACCTGATGTTATGCAGTTGAGGGGGGAAGAGCTTCATCTCCATAGGATTGCAAATGGGAGCAATTTATTAGAAGCTAATTTGGTAAACCCAATAATGCTTTTTAAATATGCATGCCATTTGACCCTGGGATACAACTCTAGAACTATACCCTACAGAATTGCTTGCATAGGACACCAAGAATGTTCTTTGTAGCATTCTTCACAGGAATAGAAATGTGAAGACTCACTTCAAAGGACATCAGTGGGGGACAGTAAATTATGACACATATATATTGTATGATATTATTCACAATTTTAAATTTAAAAAAAGACAGACCTATTTTCACTGGTATGGAAGTATACCCATGAACAAAATATACAGAAAAATTTTACTTTATTGTAAAACAAAGAGCAACGAAAATGGGTATTTGAATGTGTGTTTTGTGTGCAAGTATGTATAGTATAAAGTATATAATTATGTACGTGTACTACTTATAGTTTTTCAAAAGGGATATGTATTACCAACTCTGTTCACAGTGTCTCCAGCTTATTTTTGCTCCCCCTTTTCTGAATTCCTAGGCTCCAAGTCTGTCACATGTATTTTTTCGACACCAGCAGTTGTAAGTTTGTTGAATAGCTAAATTGAGTTTTATATATGTCTTCCATTTCCTACATTGACTAAACATATACTCAAAAATACTTTCTGAGTTAGTTTCAATACTTAACCTTTGTAAAATTAGAAACACATATTTTTAAAATATGTTCCAAAATATATAGATTTGTGCTTGTCTCATTTTAAAACTCAGTGCTTAATAAGGTCCTTTAGATGTATTTCATAATCCACTAAATTACAGAAAAAAATTAATGGCTAAGGAAATGAAACTAATTACCAATCAGTCAAAAGTTAGACATTTATTTGGTACTCAGCAAGTCAGCATAAATCTTCCTAATCTTTGAGTCATAGTTTGATTCTGTTCAAGAGCCTAATAATTAAGAATGAAAAGAACAAAAGTGCACCTTATAGGCCTTTGGTGAGGTGGAGAAGCTCATGATCTGATAAAGAAGTGACAGGGGAAATGTGCTACCAGAAGTGATATTTTCTCCTTATTCTTCAAGACTCTTTTTTTAATTGTATTTTTTTCCATTACCGTTTAGTCTCCTTATCACCCCTTCCCCCTGTAATCACCACACTGTTGTCCATGTCCGTGAGTCTTTTTTCCTTTTTCCCTACCCCTGTCCTCCAACCCCCCGCCTTAGCTATCACCCTGCTCTCCATCTGTGGTTCTGTGTTCACTCATGTGGAAGCTAATGAACAAACTGAACTAGCAAGCAAAATAGAGGAGTAATATTTAATAAGTCAACAAAACCCAAAGGCTTATTTTTACTTGATAAGGTATTGAGAAATACATGTTTTTCTGAAATAAAATCTGCTGAGAATTCTCCAGTGTTACCATTGGTTCCCTTCTCATTCTATTAAGTTCTACAATTTTCCCAGAGCAAATAGAGCAAAGAATATTTCTTTTTTAAAAAGTGTTAGTACTGGCCTGAGCATTTTCACAACTTCTCATTTTAATAAATATTTTATCATTACCTAAGTGTATATGTCCTCTAACAGTCCTATAAACAAATAAATATTTTATGCATTTATATTATATATGACATACAAAACACTTATATACCCATTTTCAGATAAGGACCAAAGAGGTCAAGTAGTTGTCCAAAGTTGCACAGCTGTAGGTTCCAGTACCAGAATTCAACCAGGATTAGTATAATTCCAAGCTCTGTTCTGGATTCTCTCTCACTCCACAGTGTGATACAACCTATTGAAATCAACAAAAAAACTTAAGTGCCAGAATATTTTAAATAAGAAGTTCCATCGCTCACAGATTTTGACAGAGTAGACAACAGCATCCCATGAAGGTAAGGCAGTTCCCTCACTGTTGCTCTGGCTCAGCATAGTCAGCAATCATGACCCATATACAGTTTGGACAGTTGTCATTCAGTCACTTCTGCAGACTGTGAAGACTTCAGATAGCCTCTGGAGGAGTTGTTAATTGCCTTCCCAGTTTGTGCTTTAACTTCATGTGCTCCACGTTTATAGAAGAACAAGGCAAGAATTAGCAATGCAGTATTGCTTCCGCTTTCCATAAGACTGTCATTGATAGTTTAGGGTGCTGACTCTAACCTCAGATTGCTTGGATTTGAATCCCAACTCTGCCATTTACTGTAAGGACTTGGATCAATTGCTTAATCTCTTTGAGCCTCCGTTTATTTACCTATAAAGTGGGGACTGCAATACTACCTGGCCAGAGGAATAACTGAAGTCATATGTGGACGTGCCTGTTTTAGCAGATGGCTCTTAGTAAGGTCTCAATAAATATAAGCTGGTGTTATTGAGGAAACTAGATGAAATCACTTGTGTTTTATTGAAATTTCTTTTAGAAATAAGTGTCAGGAAATAATTATGCCTCTCTCTTATATCCTGACCCCCATAAAAATGGGTTATCTTTCTCTATCCTTATAAAAAAGCTAAGTCACCCAGGCCAGTAATTCTTAAATTGGGGGCAGTATCTGAAGCCATTTTGTCCTTTTTATTGAATTTATTGGGATGACACTGATTAACAAAATTATATAGGTTTCAGGAGTATAATTCTACAACACATCATTTGTACACTGTATTGTCTGTTCACCACCCCAAGTCAAGTCTCTGTCCATCACCATTTATTCCCCCTTTACCCTTCCCCACCTTCCACTGTTGTTGATTGTAACAGGAAGAGAGAGAGGGAAGTACCACTGGAATCTAGTGGTTAGAGAGTAGGGATGCTGCTAAACATCCTGACAATGCACAGGGCATCTCCCAATAACAAAGGACTACTCAGTCCAGAATGTCAAAGTAAGGTATTTTTCTCTTCTTTTGACAATATTTCTAACCTAGATATTTCCCTCTCTGCCAGAACTTCAGAGAAATTCACAGCCAAACTTTCTCTCATCATTCTACTCACTTCTTACATTAGTCCAGCTATCTCATTTTTATATTATAACCTTATCACATTTTTGCCATAAAATGCTTACATTATTTTTAGAAAGAAGCAAATTATATATAAATTTAATTTTAAAATGTGTAGGTGAATCCTCCAACCACATGTGCCATCTTTCTTGATTAAAGTGTCCATCAACATCCATTCAGTTATTTTTAAACCTTTAGAACTCTCAGCTAAGTTTTATGTAGCATTGAGGACAGTATAGTGAACAGACAAATGAGGTTTATGATGATTATGACAATGACCTCTCAACATCTGAAACATTAAAAGGAGTCACAAAGCAGAATGCTGGCAATCAATCAACACATGTACAAGCATTTTTGAGCTCCTGTAATGAACTCTGCTCTCCTCTGGATGCTATGAAAGAATAGAAGTATGTCTCATACTTCTTTTATATTGTTTGAAAAAAAGTGTAGTTATATTCGGAAGAGAAAAATGGTGATACTGTAAAGCATAAAATAGATAGAAAACTGTGTTTCCTAAGTGCTAGGTTATATAGACCAGTTAAGTTGCAGTGAATTTTTCATAACGTAATTACATGCAAAGATTTAAAATATTTATTTCATTGTTAGAGTTTCTTTTTACAATCACATGTTAGGTTCTTTGAAAATGTAGGTATCCCCCCCCTTTTTTTACTCATTAAATTACACAAAATGAAATAATTTTACTTTCTCAGGTAGTTTATACAAATTAAGATAGTGACTTTACTTCCTGAATGTAATGAGGTGCTGCTCTCTGATTGTGGTTTCAGTCTAGTCTAAGAACAGTTCTGGGGCTAACATTGCATTTCATAAAATCCCTAGAGTATCAAAAGTCCAGACTTTTATTCTTAAACTGGCTTAATTTTCCTATTTTAAACACTTATGGCATCCAAATAAATTGTACAGGTTGGTTTACCAGATAAAACCAATGATTCCATGCAGGCCAGAAATTGAACTGATTATTCACAACAAACTAGTTTATGAAAACCAAAAAACCTTGCCAAGGGAAGATCAAGCATTCTCCAGAAAGATGACATGCAAAAAGTAAAGATGCAATCTAGTTCCCCAGACTTTTTCTTTGGATGCACAAAGGGAATATCTGGCTCTGAGACAGTTCAGAATGTAGCTGTGTGTTATGTGGGGGACAGTTGACATTCTTTACCTTCAGGGTGGCAATTACCTTCACAATTGCATGCACATGGAGAAGAAAATATACTCCAAATTACATTGTGAACTCTGGAGATTAGTGCATCATTTCATGGACAGTTGAACCTGTGTCCCATATAAATGTTTCCATAGCAAAAACAAAGAACATCATTATGCCGTCTTCTAGATTTCCAAGGAGTTTGCATTAGGTTTTGCCACCTGACTTCCATTACAGGGGATGGGAGTCAGGGGGCTGAGGCTGTAAGCCATGCTTTGAAAATTTAGAGGGATGTGTCAGTGTCTGGACTCAAACATTCATCTTTGTGCTCTTGGTGGCAATTGAATATAAGATGCATTGCCTCTTCCATGCCTTTTGGAAATGGAATTATAAACAAATTGTATCTGTGTAGTCAAGTGTAAATGGCATAACACATGCATACATAGAGCACTTTAAGCCTACAAAAGGAGTTTAAAATGCTTTATAGTTTAAAGTCAACCTCTGGGTCCTTGACCCTATATAAGAAAATTTGAATAATGACCTTCTGCATTCTTAAAATTGTGAATGAAGGCAGTGTTTCCCATTCCGAGAGTTGTACTATCAAGGTGAAGAAAAATCTCTGAACGTAGAGCCATTTGATGGAGCTGAACAGATTTCTTCTGATTCTTAGCTACCACCACTGCCCCATTGTCTCACTTTTACTCATACTACCCAGGTCTTGCCCTTCTTTTATGGAACATAGTTTCTGGCCTCAGTGTCATGGTTTCAGTTCCATTGTACTCAAGATACTTGCAATTATAGCTTTCAGAGTTTTGGTTATTGTGTTTTATTATTTCCCCTGAATCCTTCTTCCTACCCTACTCTCCTCCATTAAGGAGCTCAATCTATTCCCTTTGCACAGAAATTCAAATATAGTTCTGATATATAAGAGCAGATAAAATGTTCAATAATGCTTACAAATTTTGAGCAGTTTCCTAAAGAGTAAAAGGACAATTTGGAAAATGAAATACAGAGGTTAAAGAGTCCAAAGAAGAGGTGCACGCAGGTCAAAGCCATGACAGCAAGATCCCAAACTCTCCAGCCACTAAGATTCTCCTGGTCTCTACTAATCCCGTATCTTCATTAAACCTGGTTATTTGGTGGATGCTCAGACAAGGTCCCAGTTCCTGAGCCCATTGGATATTTGCCACTTATCTCAATCACACCACTACTGGCATGTTTCTTTAGTCCAATTTCATTGCTCAGAATTAGAAAGGAGTTATTACAATTAGGCCTTCATAAAGTAGGTGAATAGTCATGGATTTAGCCTAGAGAATCTAGGGAGAGGTCCCTAAGTCTGGGAAGTATGTTATTTAAAATGTTCAAATAGATGCCTAAATCACACAATATTGACAACTAAGTTGAAATGTTAAGGTCAAGGGAATTCTGGGGCTACAGCTACTCTTCTGGCAATTGATCAACAGTCAGAACAATGCTAGAATCTTATCCAGTTTTACAAGATCTGAAATTACAACCATCAAAGTAGAATGGTTGTACTTTGATGTCCCTCCAGGAATTACTGTGTTATGAATCAGTCTACAGTATTGTCTCTCAAAACCTTGTCTGAAAACTTCAAAATGCTCAGATGTTACTTACCTAAGGCTGGAAGTACGTGGATTGATCACAGAGCAGTAATGTTTATGGTATAATAATCTCTATATTTATGATAGTGTGACAAATAGTAATTTCTATTATATATTTATTATTAAAGTTAATATATGCTCTCAAATTATAATTTTTCTAGAGTGGAAAACAGAGCACAGAGTTAGAAAGTTCATATTCTGATAGATAAATCTGTTTAAAAACTATTTCTCTGTTCTAGGTAATGTAATTATGATTCAGATGTATATTCAAATACACAGAAAAAGTAGGCTTTGTTACTATGCCATTTTCAAAGATGATTAATATTCCTCGTGACCATCCTCCTTCAACATAAGAAAAAAGTAGGCTCAGTAGAATACAATAACCATAGTCTTATGCAGCAGTTTAACTATTTTAAGGTAAAATACTGAAGTTCCAGATCTTAAAATAGGGAGATTAAATTAAAAATACTGGAGCTGAAGTTTCAGGCCTTAAAATAGGGAGATTAAATTCTACTATCCAGCTGGGCCAAAGGTAATAATGGTCCCTTAAAAAATAGGCCCTTGTAAGTGAGTAAAAAGAAAAAGACACAAAGTTGGTTAGAGATATATAATGGAAGAAAAAGCAAAAAATGTTTATTATTTTTAAAATATGTTTAATTGATATTGCTGTTACAATTGTTCCAATTTTCCCCCTTTGCCCCCCTCCTCCCGGTATACCATCTTCTCCAGTAATCCCCCTCTTAGTTCATGTCCATGAGTTGTGCATTTAAGTTCTTTGGCTTCATCATTTCTTTTGCTATTCTTGACATCCCACTGTCTATTTTGTACCTACCAATTATGCTTCTTAATTCCTGCACCTTTTACCCTATTTTTCCCCTTCCCCTTCCAAGCTTATAACCCTCCACATGATTTCCATATGTATGGTTCTGTTTCTGTTCTGGTTGTTTGCTTAGTTTGTTTGTTTTTTACATTCAGTTGTTGATAATTATAAATGTGTTGCCCTTTTGATGTTCATAGTTTTGATCTTCTTTTTCTTAAATAAGTCCCTTTAACATGTCATATAATAATGGCTTGGTGATGATGAACTCCATTTGCTTTATCTTGCCTGGAAAGCACTTTGTCTGCTATTCAATTCTACATGATAGCTTTGCTAAATAGAGTAATGTAGGTTGTAGGCCCTTGCTTTTTATCACTTTAAACATTTCTTGAAAGTCCCTTCTTGCTTGCAAAATTTCTTTTCAAAAATCAGCTGACAGTCTTATGGAAAGTCCTTTGTGGGTAACTCTGATTTTCTCTTGCTGCTTTTAAGATTCTCTCTTTATCTTTAACCTTTGGCATTTGAATTATAATATGTCTTGGTGTGGTCCTCTTTGGGTCAAACTTGCTTGGGACTCTCTCTGCTTCCTGCACTTGCATGTCTATTTCCTTTGCCAAATTAGGGGAAGTTCCTTTTTCATTAATTTTTCAAATAAGTTTTCAATTTCTTCCTCTTCCTTTTCTCCTGGCATCCCTATGAATCAGATGTTGGTACATATAAAGTTGTCCCAGACTGTTCTGGTTTAATGCTTTTTTCCTTCCTTGTGTTCCAAATCATTTGCTTGATTCTTGACTTCATCCTCTCTGCTGTTGGTTCCCTGTAGATTTTTCTTTATTTCACTTAGTATAGTCTTTATTTCTTCCCTTACATTTTTAATGTACTTGATGAGTTCTTTGAGCATCCTAATCACCAGTGTTTTGAACTCTGCATCTGATGGGTTGGTTATCTCCATTTTGTTCAGTTCCTTTGGGGGATTTTATTGTTTCATTTGGGCTATATTTCTTTGTCTCCTTAATGTGGCTGCCTCCCTGTGTTTGTTTCTGTGTATTAGGTAGAGCTGCTTTGAATCCCTGTCTCAAAAAAAGCTCACGTAAATTGTGTGGGGTGGAGCCTTATATAATCACCAGGGCAGGCAACCCAATTCACCACTTTGTGACTCTGTGTGGGCAGAGGGCTCAGAGAGGGGACACTGCTGATGCCTGGCTTCTGGAGGTTTGGCCAGTAGTTGCCCCATTTCCAATCATTTTACCCACTTTCTATATGTGACTGGCACCCTTCTAACCATTGCCCTGGTGGTGAACCCCAGAGGGGATGAATTTGCCTACATTCTAAGCTCGTACAGGCCAATTAAGTGGACTCTCCTGCAAACCTGGCAGTTTTTTCCTCCACCCCAAACCCCACTGGTTTTTATAACCAGAAGTTATGGGGAATCAATCCTCCCTGTGCTGGAACTCTGGGCTGTACAGTCTGGTCTGGGGCTGGGATTGCTTGCTCCCAAGGTATCCCTCCAAATTTTTATCTATCCACCACATGGGAATGTGGGGCCACCCATTCTGCTGCCCACCACCTCCTCTCCAGACCACACTGCATCTCTGAGCCTCTCTGCCCCTCCGTGTGACTCCACCCCTCCTACCCATCTGGATAAATGTGGCTTCTTTAAATCCTGGGTTGTCAGGCTTTCATACAGCTCAATTTTCTGACAGGTCTGGTTGTTGTTTGTTGTTAATTATCTCTGTGGTTGTACAAAGAGTCAAAGCGTGTCTACCTACACTTCCACCTCGACCAGAAGTCGAAAAAGGCAAAGAGGCACCTCCATTTAAAACATGAGACAGACTCAACCCATGTTTAAAAATTTGAAGATGGAGGAAAGGAGTCATGAGCCAAAAACTTTGGGCAAAGAAATGGGGACCCCAGTCCTTCAAACACATGGAATGGAATTCTGCCTACAGCTTGAGTGAGCAAGAGAACAGATTCCTCTGAAAGCTGCCAGATAGAAACACTGCCTTACTGACACCAATTTGAGCCCAGTGACCCCTATGTCGGACTTCTGACCTCAGAACTATGGGATGATACCTTTATGTTGTTTTAGGTTGCTAAATTTATGGTGTATGAAAAAAATAGTAAACTAATTCATATATTGCCATTTTTCTCCCTTCTCTCTCTCTCTCTGAAAGCCCCATAAATTGTGCCTGGGTGTATGGAGAGGGGTGTGGTTTTTCTGAATTCAAGACAGGCTCCCTGGCTGTCTTGATCAGTGGATTGAGCATGGGCTGAGGACCAAAGAGTCACCAGTTCAATTCCCAGTCAGGGCACATGCCTAGGTTGTGGGCCAGGTCCCCAGTGGGGGCCATGTGAGAGGCAACACATGTTGATGTTTCTCTCCTTCTCTTTCTCCCTCCCTTCCCCTCTCTAAAAATAAATAAATAAAATCCTTTTATAAAAAGACATGGAATGAAGGGTCTAAGAAAATTCTTTCAGAGATAAAGGTAAGACTTGATGTAACCGATGACCTCTCAGCCAATACCCCCATGCTTTCTGGTTTGCTGAGCTCCAAGAAACTTTGAGAAGTCTCAAAGTTCCTGTAAGCCTGAGCCTGTCCATAAATCCCCAAGATGAGGAAATCGAGAGCATAGCACGTCTATTTCTTAATGGGGGAGGTGAGAGTTTTTTGAGTGGGGAGAAACATTTCCATACACAAATGAATATCTTAATATATTACCTCGCTATATAAGTTCTTACACAAAATTAATCTTGAAATATATGAATATAAGCAATAACTATAAGAAGTGACAAGACTTTATAATGTAGAACAGAAAGCATGGGGCTCAAATATGATGTCAGTTACTTAGAAGGTATTGATATATGATCATGATCAACTTATAAAATATCTCTGTGATTCTCAGTAGTTTCTCAATGGATAAAATGTGAAATATAATACCTCCTACATTGTTGCAATGAGTAAAAGAATGGTGTAAGTTAAGTATCTAGCACCTACGTCTGTCTCCCTTCACAAAATCCTTTTAGACCTGCAATTCATGTTTATATCTGCCTCATTGTCTTCAGACCGTGAGTAGAAAAGACACTATTCTCAGTGGCTTTCAATTTATCTCTAAAAAAATTACTAATTCTCTACTCTGCACTTATTTATTTTTTATTTATTTTTATTTATTCCACTAGACTGCTGATTTACTTACTTGCTTGTATACCTCTTAGAATATTATTTATAAGAAAATATTTTAAATATATTTTTCTAACTTTACTAAATTACCTCTACTTCTATTAAATATAAGAAGGATGAATTTTTGTGATTATTTTTATTTGATTTTCAATTATTAGCCTTAAAACCACTAAAAATATCTGATATTTTTCTTTTATAAAAAAATGTAGACACAACCTCCTTGGATTTATGTTTTGAAAGCAAATGTTTAAATTAAATTACTGTGCATTGAACAGGTACACTCATAAGTTTTTTCATATTATACCTGCATAAGTAAACATCAGTGATGTTGAGAAAATAATTAATGATGTTTTAATGGTACATAAATCAGATTCCACAAGTCATAAGAGGGGAACCCAACTATTGCTCATTAACAGACTAGTAAAATTAAGTAATCTTCTGAAAATGGTCTATATCATGCAAAATATACATATGAAAATAGTTGGGCTCCTCTTTTAATGTAATGTTTCTGTGAGTATAAAATGCTTGAATGGTATGTAATTTAAATTTAATTGAAACACTGTAAATCCATCCAATTCATTTCAAGAAGTAACATACTTGTTTTATGGTTCAAGGACACACACTAGCAGAAGCTTTGAGAGAATTGAAGCAAGACCATCAGATCTTCTGATGAAGTACTGTGCTTATTTCTAAGGTCATACATCTTTAGATTTTAACAAAATAATTTAATAACAGGATATCATAAACCCACCAATAGCTAACACCCTAATCTAGCCATGGAAATAGGACTTGACCAAATAAGGTAACATAAAAAAATACACATCAGTGCTGAACCGATGTTTATTTTCTATTTGTTATTTCTCTTGCTGAAACATTTGTTGATGTGGAATTTTTATACGTACTTGCTGGAATTGGAGGCAGGTAAGCAGGCCACACAGAAGTAATAGGAGCAATTAGTGTGAATGCCAATGAAAACTCACTAGGCTAGAGAGAAGTTTTAGAGAAAATCACTTTTAACATGTATTTCTAAAGCTAGTCTGGTCTAATCCCCAGGCTTGCAACAAAATGACACAATCATCCCTCACCAATACTCTTATACTCTTTGAAAGAGATTCTATAGTAACCTTAAATAACTCATTCCAAGAATTTAAGATGCTCCTGATTCAAAAGTCTCCTCTGTGATCTCTTCTGGATGTGATTGGTATCTCTACCCTGTTTTTCTGCTTGCAATAGAAAGGCGGATTAACTACAGTCCACTCCTAAAATCATATTCCCCTCAAATTTTTGAGAGCAACTTTACAACCAAATCCCCAAATTTTATATTGGTGCAGAGAGAATCATCTACTGCTTTGTAACTAACCCTTACTGGGTGTACTATGAAAGATAATAAAAACAATCACACGATTAGTTTCTAAAAATAGTGTTGTGCATAGCCTGTGTTAGCATGAGTCACATATGTTTGATCATTAGATGGGTTCCTGTAGGAATGAGGCATATTCTGAACCAGAGCTGAATTACAGATGCATGGGCAGCCATGTTGGTTACTCAGCAAAACAGCCGGTAACATGCTATAGTTATTTTTTATGATCTATCAGGTTGAATTACCAATTCATTAAATTTAAACTTCTAGCATATAGCAAATCTGTAATTAAACTAAACTAATTAACATTTTATTCTCATATGAAGAATGCTTTTACTCTGTTTATATGGGATTCTATTTATAAGATTTTCTGTAGACCATCTGTGTGGTCTCTTCTAAAGCACCATCTATCTTGGAGCGTATTCCCTTAGCAGGAAACAAAAAAAATCTGTTGTTGGTGCAGGAAATTTATTCACCACTAAAAAAGCATTTTCCAATTTTGAAACAAAAAATAGGTACAGTGTACTGTCAACGAGTTCTTACTGCCTAGAGAAAGATTGATTTTGTTTGCAAACCATATGTTTGATATCTAAATCATGTTCAGTCTTTCACCATGATTGCAGATTGATACAGTCCTCGAAAATTGTATTTATCTTTTCCAGCACTCATCAAACACTAAATACCTCACTAGGCTGCAAGAAGAATCTTTAATTTCATCATTTTACTCTGGTAATTGCTTTTCCTTCCTTATGTTTAACCAGAGTAAATGAACTATAATTTTAAATTTCTCTTGGCACTCGTTATCAGATGCTGTATAAAACGTGAACAAGGTGAGGAATGATGAAAAGACAATAGAAATAAGTCTTTTCTGCAAAAAGAAGAGGTGTTGCTTACGTGGGTCAGACTCATTTCTCCGAAGACACCGAGGGGCCTTCAGTCGTATTAACCCCCAAGAAGGGTTCCAAACTCCCGAGGGCCGTGTATAAATTGAAAGGCAGGTGCCTCATGGAAAGTGGGAGCCACCTCTTTGCCACCAGAGAATTGTTGTCTGGTGGGGTTTCCGGCCTCGTGTGCTACTTTCAAATTTTTCCAAGAAAGGCTAAAATTTAGATAGCTTTTATAAAATCTCCTTCTTTTAAATTGTTGACCACCTAGTTGATTTGTTGTCATAACACTGTCCATACCAAGCAAAGTATGTACATGAAGGACTCAGTCAGCCCTGTATCTCTCAATTTACAATCTCATCCTTGAGTTTTATTGCCAGGCAATATTCTCAATGTCATAATAACATTGTAAAGTAAACTTTTTAACATTAAGAATGCATTCCATTTATTTATTTTAAGTGAAATTAATTGGGGTGCCATTGATTAATAAGATTATATAGGTTTCAAGTATACATTTCTGTGATACATGATCTGTATATTGGATTGTGTGCCCACCTTACAGTGTCAAATCATTTTCCATCACTATGTATTTGGTCCCCTTTACCCTTTACTACTCTTCCCCACTCCTATTCTCTTTGGTAAGCATCATACTGTCACTTGTGTCTATGATTTTCAGTTTTATATCCCACATCTTGCATATTTCTCATAGCAATATTTTTTCTGATATATCTATCTCCTCAGGCAAGGGAAACAAAAGAAAAAATAAACAAATGGGACCACATCAAACGAAAAAGCTTTAGCACACTCAACACCAAAAAATCCAATTAAAAAATGGGCAAAGGACCTGAATAGACACTTCTCAAAAGAGGACATACAGATGGCCAATGGACATATGAAAAGGTCACTAAATCATCAGAGAAATGCAAATTAAAACCACAATGAGATATCACCTCCCACCTGTCAGAATGAGTATTATCAATAAATCAGCAAACAATAATTGTTGGCAGGGTACAGAGGAAAGTGAACCCTCTTACACTGTTGGTGGAAGTGTAGATTGGTGCAGCCTCTTTGGAAAGCAGGATGAAGTTACCTGAAAAAATTAAAGATAGAACTGCCTTATGATCCAGCAATTCCACTTCTGGAATTTTATCTGAAGAAATCAGAAACACTAATACAAAGGAATACATGCACCCCTGTATTCAATGCAGCATTAATTACAATGCCAAGATTTGGAAATAGCCCAAGGGCCCATCAGTAGAGGAGTGAACAAAACAAGAATGGCACATTTACACAATAAAATACCACCCTGAAGTAAAAAAGAAGAAAATCCACCCTTTGTAAAAGCATGGATTGACCTGGAGAATATTATGCTGAGTGAAATAAGCCAGTCAGAGAATGACAAATACCATACGATTTCACTTATATGAAGAATCTAATGAAAATAAACAAATAAAATAGATACAGACTCATAGATACAGAAAACAGACTGAGAGCTGTCAGAGGGGAGGATTCGGGGAGGCTGAGTGAAATAGGTGAAGGGATCTGAGAAAAATGTCATCATAGAAGGAGGGGGTTGGGGGCAGGTCGAGGAGGGTAAAGTGGGGATAAGTGGTGATGGAGAGAGACTGGACCTTGAATGGTGAACACACAATACAATTTACAGATGATGTACTTTAGAATTGTATGCCTGAAACCTGTATGATTTTATTAACCAATCTCACCTCAATAAATTCCATTTAAATTTTTAAAGGAGTTTTATTTAATTGATGTAATTAGAAAAGTATTCAGTGGGGAATGGGGAAACTAGAATAGCAGTTGCCTTTCTACCACTGTCTTTTTGGCTTATGATGGCCACAATCAGAAGCACATACATTTATTAAGTTCTTGCTGCTTTGAGTTCACAACATGGTTCTAAGTGCTTTACTTGTTTTCTTTCTCCTAACCCTCTTAACAGCCATATCAGGGACTGGGATTATAGTAATTCCCATGTTAAGCTTAAAACAAAAAGCATTCTTGAGTACCTAATATATGTATGCCAGATACCACACAATACATTAATTATATTAATTAATGCATTAATTATTATTTAATACTTATTAACAGATCTAGTTCATGCAATGCTAGATTTTCATATCTATTGGGGAGAATAGACCATAAACAATAAAAAACTATGCAATCAAATCATGGTGTCACAAAAATGATTGTAGTAAATTGCCTAAGGTCATTCAAACAATTCACTGCAGAGCTAAAATTCAGAATAACTAACATTTACTGAGAACTTACTATGTGCCAAGCACTGTGCTAAATGCATTACAAAGATTAGCTAACTTAAACCTCAGAACAATTCTTCAAGTTAGGAGCTACTGTTATTTCCATTTTTCAGATGAGTTAGCTGAGGAACAAAAAAAGGTTAAATAATTTGCTCTGGTTGCACAGCTAATAAGTAATGAAGCTGGGATTTGAATCCAGTCACCTATGTTCTTTTCCACAAACCATTTTTTTGTTAAGCAAGTCACTTCATCTCTCTGCAGGCTCAACTATAAATTCCTCATATGGTTACTAAAGTGTAAACTACATATGGATGTGGTTGAGGATGCCCCATAGGAGAAAGGGAGATTAGACTCAATGTTTTATAAGTTGCCTCTGTGATCTATGATTTAAAATTTGAATACCTGGTGAAATATATGCATCAAGATGTGTCTCTTCTGCATTGAATAATGTTATTGTTGATACTGGTGTTCAAAACATTCTAGAAATAAATTCACTAAGTAGGAGTTTGTTGTAAAACTATTCCATGACCAGATATGCCTCATATTAAATCTTAATGAAATTTAGACATTATACTTTATTTTTTAAATTTTTTATTGTTGTTCAATAACAGTTGCTCCCATTCCTTCCCATTATTCTCCCCTGCCCTGCCCACCCCCAACATTTAAACCTCCCCTGCACCTCTTTGTCTATGTCAAATGTCCTTTATACATGTCAAATCCAACTCACTGCTCTTTTGGGTGACTAGCCAGGAGCTCTTTTTATCAACAATTTTTGGTTATGTTCTATGGTCTGAATACCTAGGCAGCCCTTGCTTTTCATTTCTCTCAGTCTTTGGAATACAAATGCGGTATCATTGAGCTCAAGTTCCCCAACTCTTTAAAAATGTTGTTTACATTTAGAATGAAATTATCACAAGATGATTTGTCATTAATTGCAAAGGATGGTCATTCACCTATGCTCCACCATCCTGATTGTTTTGTAGCAGAAATAGCCAGAAGGGTGTATTTGTGATATCATTGCAAGAATTCAGATACTGCGTGAGAAAGAATTTTTATAAATGTTTATTGCTTATGAATAGTACTAAAATATAGTTTTGACATGAAATGATCAAGTTCCATGTAAAATCAATTATATAAAGTGGACATATGTGATTATTTCATTTGACTACTGGGATGTTAATAAAAACCATAATCAATACATTCCAAAATGCATTATTTTGGACATTGCAGAATAAAATATTAAATATATTCATCAGCATCACCATATATTTCCCAGTAAAAAAAACAACTTGAGAATAAAAGTATAAGTATATATATGTTACATATACATAATATATATATGCTTAGAATAAATTGCCATGAAAAGAATAGCTATAAATTGCTAGAAGAATCTACTACGATCTAATTTTATAATAGAACAAAAGGTTTTCTTTTAATTTGGCATGTAACTTGTTCCTGAAGTGTGATGTTATAGCAACATTTCCAAGTGGCTTAATTTGTCATAGAGTAGTGAGAAAATCCAACATTTTGTGTTGGTGGCTCTATATTCATCCCGGAGAATTTACACATAAGAAAACAGCCATACAGGATTCAACTGCAAAAGCACAGGTACAAAGGAAAACGTCTGGTTTTTCCAGGGCCTCCGAGGAAGTGACCTGATATGATGGAAGTCATTATAATCACTAGGTCCTGATGAACTTCAGAAAAAAAATGACATACTAACCTATGAACTACTATAGCTAATTAAAATTGTCTCCAGGGAAAACCATTAAACTTAAGGTAGATAAACATCCATTATTAACATTTGATGTTCTATATATATCTTCTCAGGATGCTCTGGTAAATCTTTTGTTCTTTAATCAAATTTCTCCTGATGAAAATACAAATGTTTTAAAAATGTTGTAAGTACTTGTCTCTAGACACCATGAGTAAATTTTGGTGTAATAAAATTATTCACCTGTTAGCTATCTGCAGATTTTAAACAGTATTGTTCATGCTACATTTCACCATGTTATGACTAGTAAATACCTACAAATTCATTTAGCATATCTTGAAGAAAGTGTGGTCCAAAGACCTACTAATTCATTTCATAGCACTCTTCATATTATTGTGATTATGACCAGGGAATACCCGTGTAATTCCAAATTCACCTTCTGACCATCAAATTCTTCCTTGGCTTTGAGTCGATCTCTAGATTTCCTTCACCAAAGGGAATGTGGAATATTTAGATGCTGCAGAGGATAGTGGTGATCATAATTCACATTGAGGGTAACATAAAATATTAAAGGTCTGTGAAGACTTCAGCTGAAAAACTAAGGTGAATATTGACTTTTCTCTATGTCATAATTTATAAGTTGTATTTTGGTATTGTGGAAGTTTCTTTACTGGCTCTTTGATTGTGCTGAGTAAAGGCCAAGGGCCAGTCACCCACTAAATATAGAACAACAACTACTAAACTTAGAACAGCTTTAGATGATTCTCACGTTGCATGTAAAAAGCAAATTTCTGAGTCATTAAAGTTGAAATAAATCTGAAATCCTATGTAGAAGATTTTATAAAACAAAATTACTTTTTTTAAGTCTTGGAAATCACATGGGCTCTTCGCAATATGGGCAACTACAGTCATTTTGGGGGATCTCCATTCCCTGTACTTTCCAGCGCATGCTCTAGAATGTAGCTGTGATGGTTAATTTTTTGTGACTTGACTGGGCTAAGAAATGTCCAGAGAGCTGGCAAAATTTATTTCTGGTTATGTCTGTGAGGATGTTGCTGGAAGGGTTAGTATTTGAATTAGTAGACTAAAGATTTCCCCCAGTATGGGTGGGCATCATCCAATCCGTTGAGGGTATGAGTAGAAAAAAAAGTAGAGAAAGGGCAAATTTGCTCTCTGCTTAAAGCTAGGACATCTATCTTCTCTTGCCTTCAGAAATCTGAATCCCTGGTTCTTTGGCCCTTGGACTCATATTTATGTCATTGGCTCTCCTGGTTTTTAGGCCTTCAAGTTTGGACTAGAACCAGCTTTCCTGATCCTCCAGTCAGAAGATGGTAGATTGTGGGACTTTTCAGCTTCCATAATGGTATACGAGCAAGCCGATCCTTTCTAATGAATCTCTTCATCTGTTCCTATCTCTATATACCCCATTAGCTCTATTTGTCTGGAGAACTCAGAATAATACATAGCTATGTAAATTTTCTAACTGTGCCTAATTTTTATGCCTCTGAGTGTTTGCACAAACTTTTGCTTAGTTGCTCACATTTTCTATTAACACTTCTGCTAATCTTTCAAGGCATAGATCAAATATGACCAGCTTTCTGAGACCCTCTCTGACTTCAGACACTTTTCCTTTTGTGTATATTGCCCTTACCTAAATTATAACTCAATTAGAATCTATGTAACAAATATCATGACACCATATTTACATAGCATATTATAAACTATTAATATATGTAATAAATATTATAGCAAACATAAAGCATGTCTTTGTCATGGCTCTGACAAATAGCTGATTAGCTGCACCTTTCATTTGGACAAGAAGTCACTCAGGATAACCATGAGATTTCAGCACTGAGGACTCTATTTGCAAACACTAGCCTGATAAATTAATGGACTCAAATGACACTGATAATTTAAGCGAACAGAAATAATTTAATATAAGGACATATAAAGTGGCTTTCAGGTCCACAAAAAAAAACTGAAGATATTTTCTTCTAAAAGAATAGAAACCTAAATGGCTCCAGGATGCTAAGTAGCTGAAACTGTCCAGTCTTTCTGGACACCATTATAGATGGAATTTAGCCCCAGTCCTCATTCTTCTTCCAAACTCAGAACTTCCAGGAAAAAAAAAGATCAGAGTAGCGTCGTTTCAGTCATGAGCCTCTTGGCTGGTAGAGGGCAGGGGGGCTTGGCCAACATTAAGAATATGCGTGCAATGTGGAAGAAGTGGCGGCCCAAAGCAAATGAGGCTGCAGTTACCAGAAGAGAGGATCACTGCTAGGCAGACAGAGTACAGATGTCCGCCACAGACACCCACTGGTGGGGCATCTACATTTTTTCTAACTTTATATAATAAATACTTATCTCTGTAAAATGCTACCACATAATAATGAATAAGCACCTTAACTTTCTCCTATTCTTTCACTTCAGTTGATGAAAATAACCTTAAACCTAAAATTATAATTCTGAAAATGCAAGCCTTAGTCTAGAAAAGAAACTTCCCAGGATAGGAAAAATAATAAGAATGTAATTTTATAAACTAAGTAGATAAGAAAGAATTTTATAAAACCTCTTCAAACACCATTTCCGACGCTTCACTTGATTTGTACTACATAAGAAAAAGAGATATATATTTACCAAAAAGTTAATAGTAAGAAAACATCAATAGCAGAACCGGTTTGAGAGTCCATATATCTTCATGAACTCCCAATTTATACACATTTGATGCTGTCAAAAACAATAGAGTCAGCTATGCTTAAGTTTATGGCTCTGGGGAAGTCTGATAAGATTGAATGTTTAACAAAACTTGTGACAGAATCAGAATGAAGTCCACCCATTTGTCTTGCTGGCCCATGGTGAGTAATTTAAATGTTTCTTCATATAAACTAAACTGGTAGCAGGAATGAATTATTTTTGATTCTTTGCTTACAACAAAGACACCTAAACCACCAGGAGGATGACAACTAAAAATGAACAGATCAAAATGCCAATAATCTGTCATATTTTTTTAAATTTTGGTTCAAGCGTAAAGGTAGTTTCTCTAATAGTTCTGTGGTTCCTTACTTTCCTACCTATCACCCAACGTTCATTGAATAAATGTCATTGAAGCACTATGGTATCCTGGGTGTTAGGTTAATAAGTAGTTAGAAAACAAGGAAAGAAACACAATAATGAACATTTCAAGCATGCTTAGGGTAACCTAGGGATCCAGCTTTTTAGGACCAGTATACTCTCCCTAAGCAAATCTATTTATTCAAACCTGAGAGGGTCTCTTGAGTAAGTCCATGTATTGAACTTTTCTTTTGTCTTTTTTTCTTTCTTACTATTTTTGTGAGCATATCAAGGTGTAATGTACATGCAATAAAAAATCAATAGTAAGTGATCAATTTTAATTGAATGAGTTTGACAAATGTATATATTTATACGACAACCACCATGATCAGGAGAACATTACCATCCCTCCAAAAAGCTTTCCTGGGCCCCTGAGTGAACCCTGGCAAACACTGAACTGCTTTCTGTGGGCTGCGTGTTTTTTTTAATTTAACATATGACTTTTGAGAGTCATCCATATTATCAGAAATATCAGTGACTTATTCCTTTTTATGATGGATGGCATTCATATTAAAAATATACCACAAATTGTGCATGTACCACTTGAAGGACATTTGGGTTGTTTCCATTTTAGGGATATTTTAAATAAAGGTGCTATTAACGTTCAAGCCCAAGCACTTATGTACAACTCAATGTCATTTTTTTTGGGTTAATGCCTAGGAGTGAGATTGCTAGGTCATGTGGCAAGAATATATCTAACCTGATGAGAAACTGCCAAACTGTTTTTCCAAAGTGCTATGGTGTTTTGTATTCCCACCAGCAATGTATGGGAATTCCAAATGTTCCCTGTTCCTCTATTTATAGATTTAGCTCTATGTTCTACGTCTGGTTAAACTGTGAATAGGGTTTGAGGTAATGATTAAGATATCCTCTGGGTCTCTACACTGTTGGTGGGAATACAGACTGATGCAGCCAGTGTAGAAAACTATAGAATTTCTTCAAAAAACTAAAAATGGAACTGCTTTTTGGCTCTGCAATTCCCCTCCTGGGATTATATTCTAAGAACCCTGAAACACCAATTCAAAAGAACCTATGCACCCCAGTGTTCATAGAAGTGCAATTTACACTAGCCAAGTGCTAGAAACAGCCCAAGTGCCCATCAGTAAATGAGTAGATCAAGAAACTGTGGTACATTTACACAATGGAATTCTATCCAGCAGAAAGAAGGAATTCCTACCCTTTGCGACAGTATGGATGGAACTGGGGAGCATTATGCTAAGTGAAGTAAGCCAGGTGGTGAAAGACAAATACCATATGATCTCACCTGTAAGTGGAACCTAGTGAATAAAAAAAAATAATCATGCAAAAACCAAGACCAGAGATGTTGAAATAAAGAACAAACTAATAGTAACCAGAGGGGAAGGGGATAAGGGGAGAAAGAAAGGGAAGGGTTCTTAAGGAACATGTATTAGGGACCCATGGACAAAGACAAATGGTGGGGGTGAGGATTAAATGTGGGAGGTGGGGATGGGTAGGACAGGGGAGTAATTGAACAACTGAACGACAAATTTAAAAAAAAGTTTCAGTCTCTTGATCTTTCTCTGGTACATGGATATCCACTAGTTCCAAACATCATTTGTTCATAGATTATAATTTCCCCATTAAGTTGTCTTGGCACCCTCCTTGATAAATCAGTTTATGGACTTCTGTTCAACTAATCTATATGTCTATCTTTATAGCCATCTACCTGTCTGGATTGCTCTGGCTTGATATTAGAACCTGGAGTCAGGTTATGTAGTCTTGCACTTTGTTCTACTTTTTCAAAATTATTTTGGCCAGTATAGCCCCTTTCCATATATATATATATAAGAACATTTTAGAATCAGCTTTCAACATCCACAAAAAGTCTGCTGGTAATTGATTGGAATCAAGATAAATGTGTTGATAAAGTTGGAGAAACCTGATATCTTAATAATATTGCATCTTTCATTTGTTCTGGTCTGCTTTCATTTCTTTTAGAATTGTTTTATAGTTTTTAGTGTACATGACTTGTATATATTTTGTAAATTTATTCTGACGTATTTTATGTTTTAAATAATATTGTTCATTTAATTTTTATTTTCAATCTTTGTTGCTAACATATAGACATAAAATTGGTTTTTGTGCATTAACCTTGTTTCATGTCACCTTGTTAAATTCAGACTTTTGTAGACTTTGGAATTTCTATATATATGACTATACTGTCTATAAATAAAGACCATTTTATTTTTTCTTTCCAATCTGTAAGCATTTTATTTCTTTTCATTTCCTTATAGCACTGACTAGGAATTCTAGTAAATTGAATAAAAATGCTGAGAGCTTTGTTCCCTAGTTTAGAGGAAAAGAATTCAATATTTTGCCATTAAGCATAAAGATAGTTATAGATTTTTTTCATAGGTGCTTTTCACCAAATTGAAAATGTTCCATTTTCTTCCTAATAGGCTTGAAAGTCTTTATCATTAATAAACCTTGAAATTTATTGTATGTTTTTCTGCATCTATAGAGACAATAATATGGGTTTCTTATTTTATCTGTTAATATGGTGAATTATATTGGCTCATTTTTGAACTTTAAGCCAACTTTGCATTCCTAAGATAAACCCCACTTGGTCATTATTCATCTTTCTTATATATTTCTGGATTTTGTTTGGTAATATTTTATTAAAGCTTTTTAATCTATGTTTGTACAAAATTCTGATTTCTGGTTTTCTCTTCTTGCAATGTCTTTGGTTTGTTTTAAGAGTGATGCTAGCAACATAAATTAGTTGAAAACTGTTTTTTCTTTTTATATTTTTTGGAGGAGTTTTTGTACAATTTCTTTTTTAAATGTTAGAATCTGCCAGTGAAGCCACTTAGGCCTAGAGTCTAGGATTGTTTAGGTAATTAATTTCTTCTTGAGTGAGTTTTTGTGGCTTGTATCTTTTAAGCATTTGCTCATTTAACATAAATTGTTCAATTTATTGACATAAAGTCTTTCATAATATATTTTTATTATGCTTATTTCTAAAGAATTTATAATGAACCATTTTCTCATGCCTAATGCTGATAATTCTTATCTTTTCTTCTTTCCTGGTCAATCCACTAAAGGTTTATCTATGCTCTTGATCTTTTCAAAGAAAGAGATTTTGTTTTCATTGTTATTTTCTGTTTCTTTTTCTGTTTTCTATTTCATTGATTATATTTCCTATATTTATTATTTCTTTCTTTCTACTTTAACTTACTGCTGCTTAGAAGTTTCTTAAAGTGAACGTTTAGGTCATTAATTTAAGACCTTTATAATTAATATGAGCATTTAATGCTTTAAATTCCCTACAAACAGTGATTTAACTACATCCCACAAATTTTGATATGCTGTGATTTCTTGTCAAGTTGAAAATATATTCTAATTTTCCTAGTGATTTTGACTGGGGTAATAGCTATGGAAATGGTAAGAAGTGATGAGATTTAATACATATTTTAAAGATTAGGTAGTTAGATGATGATGATAGATAGATAGATGATAGATAGATAGATAGATAAATAGATATAAATTGATAAGGAACAGAAAATGAGAGACAAGCTTGACCTTCACAATTTCGTTAGGGTTGGTAAGATGAGATTGAATTTCAAGTGATTTTTAGCAGGACATATTTAGATTACTTTCAGTTAGAAGGTTGCACATTTTGGAGAATACACATGGTCTAAGACCCTCAGAAGACATTTAAAAATTGCACATTGGTACACTGAATAATGTATGTAAACTACCACAGCTAAGAATGAAAATATTTTGATAGCTTGATGGCTCTGACAAACGGTAATATATAGACTTACCCCCTGTGTTACATGCTGCCACTGAACTACTTGAACTAGCTCAAATCCCTTCTCAGCAATATCTCATCTAGTTGGGTTTGAGTGCTGAACAAGAATTTACTGAATATATAACTTGTCCCCAATTCACTCTTCCAACATATTCCCCATCGTGTCCTCAATGCAAAGTTCCACCATGTTCTTTACCATTCCTTGGTAGACCAGGTGCTTTCCACATTTTCTCAGTATCCTCTGACTCCAAAGCTCTTCTGCTTCCACTCCACAGGTGGAATACTTTTTATTATTCAAGAATTTTCTCCAAAGCCACTTGATTTGCGAAGCATTTCTAAATCCACCTCCTTCTTCTGCTCACCTTCTAATCCTAGGTAGATTTTGTCCACTCCTGCACCTCTCCAAACAAGGCGTGACATTTACTTGGTACTATGTGTCCTTGCTCCAACACCCCCATCTCCCTAATTTTGAGGCCTGGCATTGATGACACTATTTACCAGATGTTATAAAGTTCATTACTAATAATAATAGTCAGCACCGAGTCTTTTCACTATGGGATGTCTTTCCTAATTAATCTTCACAGCAAGCCCATAGATAGATCATAATTTTCCTCGCATGAGAAAACAGGAAGAGATTGAGCAATTTCATGAAGGTTATGGCTGGTATATGTAGGCAGGACCAAGATTAAGATTCAGGCTACCTGACTTTCCGTCAAGGATCTGAAGCATTAAACACGGTGCCTCTCCAAGTGATTGCTAAACCGAACTAGGTGGCGCTCTGGAGCATATCAAGGCACTAGCAGTTCCCTGATGTTAAAGGAAGAAAATGTCCCAACAAAGGAAGAAGCTTTCTATTCCGTGACCTCACAAATATAACCAAATATAACAAAGATAGCTTTTTTCCCTGGGGATTTATATAAAACATATCAAAACTAACTATGGATCTGTCAATTTAAAATTTTGTGCAATGGCAGCAGCACCAATCATAGCTCTTTCTAGAGAAATGCTCACCAATTTAGATTATGAGAGATGCATATAATGACTTGAAATTAGTCTTGAGAAATGTATACAGTGTTACATATACATTTCTCAACAAGGTTTCCTAATTGTTCTGATAAGTAATTTGAGTAATAATCCCAGCAAAGGAAGTAAACACACACTTAAGCATGAAAATAGGTTGGGTTCATCCTCCTCCCTGCTTGTGGGAAATGGGTTAGCCAACTGAGAGAGCACGGGTAGCTACCACAGCAGAAGGCACTGCACAGAATCTGGCTAGTGGCTAGTGAGAGAGCTGCAGGCACACCTCACCTGAAAATCAGGCCTCCTACGCTGAGCCTGAATTCATTCAAGAAGGATAAGTTTGGTAGATAAGGATGTTCCACATACATCAGCTCAAGCATTCACTTCATTGCCCAGGCCAAGATGAATGACGGCCCTGGAGGAACAATGAACACCACAGAAATTTCTTGGAGTCAGCGCTGGCAGCAGGGCTTTGCTCCATTGAAGCCACAGAAAATATTTGTTTAAAAAATAAACTGGGAGAAAGATGCAAGTCAAAAGTTTAGTCTATAGTATGAAAGGATATAACTGCAGTAGAAGGAAAAAATGACTGGTTGAAGAACATATCCACAAATAGAATTTGCCCCACTTCAACCTAAAACTCTTTCCTTAGGGCCGTCTTCTCTCACCCCCTGACTAGGTTAAATGTTCTGTCTGTACTTTGCCTTGGCAGCAACTATCATAATTGTGTTATAACACAAATAACACATTAATATGTTATTTGTGTGATTCCTTATGACTGTCCCCTGCCCCCACTAGACATAGGTTTTTCAAGAGCAGACATCATGTCCCTCTTACTTACCACTGAATTTCTGTGTTTCACACTTGCATGAGGTGCTTACCAATTATTTGATGAGTAAATGACTATTCCCATACAAACTCTACATGATACAGAGTGGGGAAGTATGATTAAGTTTTAACACTAACATAAAAAAGGTACTAAAATTAAGAAAGAAAATAGAATTTCTAACTCTGGAACCTGGGTTCACCTAGGAACCATCAACAGGAGTCTACTTCTAGTGTCTATCACCCTCTTACTTGGATCTATGACAGAGGCAGAAAAAAAGTTCTAGTAAGAGATTTTCACACCTGTTTTAAATGTTATTATGTTCAAGCCCTAAAGATATAATTTGGATTATTTAACCATAGAGTTATCTAAACAATTTTTTTTACATTTCTGAATCCACAGTTGTATCTTTATTAAAAATAAACAAGAAAATTCAAGGTATACATAGACAGGTGTGCAAATGAGTTACACTGTATAAGTTGTTTGATAGGTTAGACATGCTAAACATGAATGTTACTGCTAATAACACTCTGGGCATCCTCTGAATTTATGATGTTCCATTCCTTGCAATTATTGATTTACACAAGTATTGAAATTTCCCTATCAGTATCACAGATATTAACTTGAAAGGATTGTAAAGTGAAAGACTCACAACAGTTTAAAGTTGGCAGCTGATGAGGAAATGAACTCCAAGCCAAAAGAGAGAGTAGACAAGAGGCCCCTGCTGTTTCCCAAGGAGAGTGTTCTTGGGTGATGGATACATCTCCTGTTAAAACATCAAAACACATTTCATTGTGGAATCCTACACACACACGCACAATCCAGAGGGTTTTTCTTTTATTTTAACTTTAATTGGAAAAATGAAAAGACATATGCATTTTCTATTCTTCAGGGGGAAAAATGCCAAACTCTTTTAATAAATATTTTTATGTGGTAGGCAAAATAATGTCCCCCTCCCTAAGAGGTCTACATTCTAATCTGTCGAAATATGTGATTATGTTACTTTACACAGCAAAAGGAACTCCTCCTGTGTGGTGAAGTTGAGGATCTTGAAGGGGGAAGACCATCCTGAATTATCTGGGTGAATTCAACCTAATCAAAACAGGACTTAAAAGAGGATGGTAGGAGGGTCAGAGAAGCAGATGTGGCAATGGAAGCAGAGAGTGGAGATGCTGTGGCTGGAAGGGAGCCACAAGCCAAGGAATGCAGCAACATCTGGAAACTGGAAAAGCAAAGAAAGAATTTTTCCCTAGGAAGTTCCAAAAAGAACACAGAACCGCCCACACCTTCATTTTAGACTTGTAAGACCTATTTTCAGATTCTGACCTACAGAATAGTAAGATAATTTGTGCTGTTTTAAAGCACTGAGTATGTGGTTATTTGTTATAGCAACTATAGAAACCTAACACAATTTATATTTATGTTATTGACCTCTATTATCTCTTGCAATAATTCCTTTCTCTAAGTTCATTTTCTTTACCATGAATTTTATTCTTAACCTTACTTTAGATGATTCAGTTCATCTGAGTGATCAGTTGATCTGGGAAGGCAAGACTTAGTGGTCAATAGTCAAACCGCAAGTAGCGTATTTATTGAGTATTTGCTGTATTTATGCATTACACTACATAGTTAATGCTATACTGTACTGTACTATACTTACTATATTATTTCTAATAGGTGCTATCAGGGCAGAAAAATATGTCAAATTCTCTACATTGCCAAAGCTCACAATCTTTTTGGGAGAGCTGCTAACCTCACACATAAAGCAATTGTGTTAAGGAATAACTCTAAGGTGTAATTCTCTTGTGAAATATGACTAATGCAGTACTAAATAAAAGGGGTTGCAGAATATATACCATAAAAAGGTGACTCTCCTGAGTCATAAAGCCATTTCTATCTTATAAGTTTCTTGAATAGGCTTGCATTTATCTTTACATATTTTCTTTAAACATTAAAAAAACTTCTAATAGAAATCCTTATCCTAGGCATTATGTAAACATCTTTACTTGGGCAAACACAAGGTGAAATAATTTCTTAAAGATAATACTTATTTTATAGGGATTATTTAAGCCTTCTACCTCATTTTTTATAACAAGCAAAAAATGAAGCAGTTATGTCAGAAGATAATTATTTTGGCCCCGAGTATCCAAAATAAAAATGAAGTAAAATATTTGGAATATATATTAGTGAGGGTCCTTCAGGAAAAAAACCAACAATAGGATGTGTACGTATATAAAAAGAAATTTATTATAAGAAATTGGTTTATGTAACTACAGAGGATGGCAAACTCAAAACCTGCAGTGTGGCCTGGCAGGGAGACCTGGGAAAACTAACAGTGCACAACCACTCTTGAGGCCAACAGGCTGGTGACTCTGACTTTCCTACCTTCTTATAACAACCCTTTTGTTTCCATTATACTAATCAGATAATTCAAGATGTTCTTCCCATTTTAAGTTCCTTAACTTAATCACATAGGACAAGTCTGTTGTGCCATGTAAGGTAATCCATTCACCTCCCAGTGTTTCAGATAGCTCTGAAGGCAGTCTGCTGGAGAACGCTGTCTTGCTCAAGGAGGTTGGTTTTTTTGTTCTGTTCAGACCTCCAACTGATTGGATGAAGCCTACCCACACTATGGAGGACCATCTGCTTTATCCATTTTAAAAGTTCACCAATTTAAATGTTAATCTCACTAACATTTAAACACCCTCCAAACTGACACATAAAATTAACCATCACAGGCCCACCCTTTATCAACTTGGCACCCATATAGATCTCCCTAAATCATACTTAATCTCCTAAGGAAGAGAATAGCAAGGTCATACTTGTGCCTAATATGATACAGCTATTCTATGTACAACTGAAAACACCCTAACTTTTTCACCAAAGAAAGATGTAATGTCTTTGATTGATGTTTGCTGTTCTCCTTGGTATCTTGTAACCTAAATACTATGATGTAAACAAGAAATAAATTATGATATAAATAAATACACCTTATGTTAATGATAAAGGGGTAAGAAGAGGGAAGAAAACAAAGATATTGGGCATGTACAAAATATACATATTCACAACAAAATTATATACTTATGACAATTACAGTTCTCATTTCTATAATTAGTCATATAGTTGTAGTTGTATTCATAACTATCTTCTACATTCAGTTTTATATTACCTTTGCCTTCAGCAAGAATCTTAACTGTTCATGGTTCTTTATCTGTTGAGATGAGCCAAGTCTTTATTCCTAAAGGGTCTCATTAGCACTCTTGCCTGAATTGGATTGTTATAGTTTTTCCATTGATTTTCCATCACAGGGCATGGTAATACTTGACACCCTAAGCAATCTTCTATATTCTAGACACATTCTCCTTCACCTTCACTGTGGAGTCTTAGTCCAATCTCCTGTTGGTCAGCAGGATCAGTCATCTCATCCAACACTATAAATCCCTTCTTTGCCTGTTAATTCAGAGGCATAGGAGAATTCCGGAACAGCCAGATGGAAGTCTTAACTTCCAGTTCAATGGAATCATTCCTGCATCTTCTAGTGGTATCATTTCTCCTCTAGAGCTAAGACCTAGACCAACAGAGTATAAGGTTGCAGGCAAAGAAAATAAATTCTTCTAGTGGGTCACTAGGGGCAACAGTAAATGATGCCACCCTCATCCCCACTCCTTTTATTCATGAACCCATGAAACCTGGCTATGAGAGAAATACAATGGTAAATTTGACACTGATTCAGAGCATATATAGACTTTTGGAGTAGCATGACCCTGCCCTGCAAGGGATAGCTCTCCAGTTGGCACTGTAACTAAATATTCAAAAGTCTATTTCCCTACTTATTCTATTAAACCAGCTGCTTCAAATGGTAGAGAAACATGGTAAAAGCAGTGAATTCCATAAGTATGAGCCCTTTGCCCCACTTCTTTTGCTGTGAAATGATTTCCTTAATTGGAAACAATGCTATGTTGAGTAGTATGATGGTGGATAAGGTATTCTGTAAGTTCACAGATGGTGGTTTTGGCAGAACTATTGCATGCTGGGAAGACAAATCTGTATCCAGTGTAATTGTCTGTTCAACTCAGAACAAAATGCTGTCTCTTCCATGATGGAAGCAGTCCAATATAATCAATCTGTCACCAGGTAAACCAGCTGATCACCCTGAAGAATTGTGCTATATTGAGGATCAGTGTTGGTCTCTGCTGCTGGCACATTGGGCGGTCAGCGGTGTGTAGCCAGGTGACCTTGGTGAGTGTAAGTCCATGTTCTTCAGTCCAAGTACAACTTCTATTTGTGTAACCATGGCCACTTTTTACATATACCCACTGGGTGATGATACAGATGACTGGGGAAAGGAGCCGACTGGTATCCACACAACGCACTATCCTACCCACTTGATTATTCAAATTCTCACCCTTTGGTGAGCATTTACATGGAATGCAAACATCTTTGCTTTTCACTCATTCAGAAAGATCTATCCAAACACCTCTTTCTCAAGCCTTCTTGCGACCAATTTTCCAATAATTTTTCTTCCAAGTTGCTAGCCATTCAGCCAAACCATTGGCCACAGACCTTGAATAAGTACAAAATTGTACATCTGGCCATTTTTTCTTTTAAGCACAGTGAACAACTAGGTGCACTGCTCAGAGTTCGGTACCCTTGGAGGATTTCTCTTCCTTCCTGTCCTTCGGGGATGTCAGACAGTGGCTGTATTGTTGCAGCTGTCCACTTTCAGGTGTTGCCCACATACCATGCAGAATCATCTATAAACTGAGCCTGAGTGTTCTCTTCATCTGTCTGCTGATTCTAGAGAACTACCCATAAGGCCATAAGTACAAACTGGGAGAAAGATTGTTGAATGGCAGGAGAAGGGACCACAGGTATTTGGGCCACGTGAAACTTATACCTTCAGGACTTGCTAGGGCCTGATGTTGTATCTACCACTTCCATTTGATGATGGAGTGCTGGTGTGTATACCCAGCCATATTGCTCGGTGCATTAGAGAACAACTTGCTCTTGATGGGTACCTCAAGTTGCATGGGAATTTAGTGACCCATGGTTAAGCGTTTTGTTTTGCAAAAGAAGAATAGTTATCTACAGAGGATTTTGGGGCTTGCTTCTAAGTACCTGCACTGTGATTCACTTATAAGGGACTGTCAAATCCTCCAAACAGTGTCCCAATATGCCACTGCCACCTCAAACAACATTGGGTCTGCTAGGTCACAAGGCACAAACAGCAGCCTAGGCCTGTTACAGAGCCTTCTCCTGTTCTGGAGAAGAACTAGTAGCTTTTCATATTACTCAATAACAGGCCAGTTAAACATACCTAAATGAGGAATATCTGGCCTCTAAAATCCAAAAAGGCCCACTAAGCATTGTGCCTCTTCTTTGGTTGTAAAAGAGGCACAAGCAACACTTTTGTCTTCACTTTGGAAAGAATATCTCAACATACCCCACACCACTGGACCCTTAGAAATTTTACTCCAGAAATTCAAGTAGCAGGCCCTTGCATTTTTTGGCTGTATTTGGGTATAGTTGAAAAAGAAAATTTTAAGATATTTAAAGAATACAAAATGCTAGTATCACTTATGTGTGGAATCTGCAAGGCCCCTGAATTCTTTTAAGATTTTTCACCCTTTAAAATGTCTTACCAATAGGTCTAGAATAATGGCCAGCCAAGATAGAGGCAAAGATAGACACACTGTGCTTCCTTGCACAACCAAAATTAAGGACAACAAAAATTTAGAAACAAAAAAAGAACCAGAACTGACAGAAAATTGAACTGTACCAAAGTCCAACAACCATTTGTCCAGACTGGTAAGAGGGGAGGAGTCGGCCTCAGGAAGAAGTGATGGCTGGTGATCCCGGGCATGCAGGCTGTGGTGGGCAGACTTCAGGTGCAGGGTGGCAATGGGAAGCCCCAGTGAGGCATGCAAGGCGGCTGACTGATCGCAGTCACACACTGAAGGGCAGATAAACCAGGCAAAAACAGGCAGCGCGACAGACTGCACAACCCAGGGCCCCAGCGATGGGAAATAAAGCCTAAAAGCACCGATTAAAAAAAACTTTGGGGGGTTGAGGTACTGGAAGAGACTCCCAGCCTCACAGGAGAATTTGCTGGAGAAACCCAAGGGTCCTAGAACATACACAAGCCCACCCACCCAGGAACCAGCACCAGAAGGACACAATTTGCTTGTGAGAAGTGGCAGAAGGGATTAAAATCCAAGAGAGAGCAGAGCAAGCCCCATTGTTCCCTCTCTGACCCTGCCCCCACAGACAGTGTCACAACCCAGCAACTGGGTTGACCCGCCCCAGTGAACACCTAAGCTTTCACCCCTCATACATAACAGGTGCAAATGGACCAAAACAACATGGCTCAAGCAGAAGAACAGCTCAAAGACCCAAAGCCAATACTTCTAAGCAACAAAGAGATAGCCTACCTATCAGAGGCACAGTTCAAAACACTGCTGATCAGGATGCTCACAGAATTGGTTGAATTTGGTTGCAAATTAGATGAAAAAATGAAGGCTACACTAAGTGAAGTGAAAGAAAATGCACAGGAAACCAATAGTGATGGAAAGAAAACTGGGACTCAAATCAATGGAGTGGACCACAAGGAAGAAAGAAACAACCAAACAGAAAAGAATGAAGAAACAAGAATTTTTAAAAAATGAGGAGAGGCTTAGGAACTTCTAGGACATCTTTAAATGTTCAACATCCGATTTATAGGGGTACCAGAAGGGGAAGAGGAACAGCAACAAGTGAAAAACTTATTTGAACAAATAATAAAGGAAAACTTCCCCAATCTGGCAAAGGAAATAGACTTCCACGAAGTCCAGGAAGCTCAGAGAGTCACAAAGAAGTTGGATTCAAAACGGAACACACCAAGGCACATCATAATTACATTAGCCAAGATTAAAATGAAGGAGAGAATCCTAGAAGCAGCAAGAGATAAGGGGACAGTCACCTACAAAGGAGTTCCCATCAGACTGTCAGCTGATTTCTTAAAAGAGATCATGCAGGCAAGAAGTGTCTGGAAAGAAGTACTCCAAGTCATGAAAGGCAAGGACCTACACCCAAGATTACTCTATCCAGCAAAGCTTTCATTTAGAATGGAAGGGCAGATAAAGTGCTTCCCAGGTAAGATCAAGTTAAAGGAGTTCATCATCACCAAGCCATTATTATATGAAATGTTAAAGGGACTTACCTAAGAAAAAGAAGATAAAAAACATGAACAATAAATTGACAACAAATTCACAACTATCAACACATAAACCTAAAAGAAAATAAAAACAACAAAAACTAAGCAAACTAGAACAGGAACAGAATCAGAGAAATAGACATCACGTGGAGGGATTTCAACGGGGAGGTGGAAGGGAGGAATAGCAGGGAAAAGAAGCAGCTCACTGTTGGTGGGATTGTAGACTGGTACAACCATTATGGAAAACAGTATGGAATTTTCTCAGAAAAATAAAAATTGACCTGCCTTTTGACCCAGCGATTCCACTGCTAGGATTATATCCTAAGAATCCTAAAACATCAATATCAAAGAACCTATGCACCACAATGTTCATAGCAGCACAATTTACAATAGCCAAGATTTGGAAGCAACCTAGGTGCCCATCAGTAAATGAATGGATCAAAAAATTGCGGTACATATACACAATGGAATTCTATGCAGCAGAGAGAAAGAAGGAGCTACTACCTTTTGCAACAACATGGGTGGAACTGGAAAGCATTATGCTGAGTGAAATAGGCCAGGTGCTGAAAGACAAATACCATATGATCTCACCTTTAACAGGAAGCTAAACAACAAAACAAACAAACAAGCAGAAAAAAAAAGACACTGAAATAGAGAACAAGGGGACAGTGACCAGAGGGGAGAGGGAAGGGAAGTTAAGGGAAAAAAGAAGGAGGGATTTGGAGGAACAAATAGGAAGGACCGAGGGATGAGAACTAAGGGGGGTGGAAATGGAGGGAAGTGGGGAGCAAGGGGAGAGGGAGGCTGGGATGGGAGAAATAGACAAAAAAACTGTTCTTGAAAAATAACTAAATAAAATTAATTAAAAAAAGGAGCAGCATAATTAGTAAGCATAAAATAGATGGGGAGAGATAAAAATGGTATAGGAAACAGGACTCAAAGAAACTTATATGTAAAACCCATGGACATGAACTAAAAGGTGGGGAATGCTGGAGGGTTGGCGGGGCAGGGTGGAGGGGGGAAAAACTGGGAAAACTATAATAGCACAATCAATAAAAAATACTTAAAATGAAGGAAAAAGTCTAGAATAATAGCTACCTTTTGCTTACTATATCTAAAGACCATAAGGGCATCAACGTAATAGGCCACTGTGATATTTTGTGAAAGGGAAGGGATCAAGATGCCTATTGACTTAAGTATGACACAGGGCTCAAGAGTTTTATTCACTTGAGGTAAGACAGTGAAGGTGTACTACTGACCCTCCCAGGTAACAGCAAACTGCTTCTGGTGATCCTTACTAACAGGTATTGAGGGGAAAAAAGCATTTGTTTGATCAATGGCTTCATACCAGGGACCACGGGATATGTTTATTTTCTCAAGCAATGAAATTACATTTCGGACACCATTGCATTTAAGGTTTCCAGCTCAGTGGCCACTGCTCCCACTGTAAGGTCTAGTTTACAGGGAAGAGTGACCACAGAGCTTCTTAATATTGGCACTCCCCTCACAAATTTACTTCTCACATTTGTGGTGAAGGCTGTATCTTCTGGGTCATTAAAATGGTCTTAATGAACAAATCCACTTCACTCTCCCTACCTAACTCTTTGAATCCTTTTCTCTATAGTAAACCATGCCAGATTGCCATTTTCAACTCATTCACTATGGAGCCCCTTTTGGTCCATGTTTCAGTTAGCCAACCAAGCGAACTATGAGAGAGCCCTTTCTGCACAGCAAGCCACAACAGCACATTAAAAATATCTGCTTAGTTGGACCCACAGCAGTACATTCTAGGGTGAGCAGCAGGTGCTCTGTTTAGGAATAACCAGTGTTTCAGTGTTCATAGCAATATTTGCTCTGAGTAAGAAGGATAAAGAAAATAGGGGTTACAAGGTAAACTGGGTTCGGATGCAAAGATTAAGAATTCTTGATACAAGATGTGTAGAGCAAATAGGATAATTGTGCTAAAAATATCATCCACCTAGTTTCAGAAAGTCCTTACGGTGACTTTGACCAAGTATTCAGCCTTTAGTCAGGATTTGTGAAATTGAATTAATACATCCATTTTATTTAAACAGTTTTTTATTGTCTTCTCTGACACCTGCTTAGTTCTTTCCTACCCAGTCTTGACATTCTCTCTCCTTATTTCTTTTTTCTTACCTTACTTTTTAAAATAGCTATTGCTTAAAGAATTAAACACTTCCATCTTTCTGATGCCTTGCAATTTTTGATAATTCTTGTGAAATGCATTCTCATGAGGTGCTTTGGCTGGGGGTGGTTAAAAATCATTTGACTCAATGCTCTTTCCTATTGTGTGCACTTCAATCTGCAGGAGATAAATCCATTTTGTAATTACTCCAATATTCTCATCTTAGAAACTTTGCCTGACACACCATTCCATATGTTTATGATTCTCTGAATGAAAAAGTATTCCCTGACAACCATTCAGATTTCTCCTTTAATTTCCATTTATGCCTTATTGTCTTATAATGTTCAACTGAAAATATATGTTGCAATATTGTGTGACATTATCAGTATTACTTAAGATTTTATATACCCATATATCAGCCAAACACCAGATAAATCTCACTATTCTCCTTTCCGTACATCTTCCTTCCTGAAACAGCACAGGTAATAGATTCAATTTCTCCTTCATGACAAGTTGACTTTAAGCATTTCTTACAAACTGAATACAAGAATCAATTTGCATTTTGGTTTGAATTATTTTTAAAATGTGAACTGAAAATGGAATTTGGCTTAACGTTTGTGCAATTAAAGTGATGGTACTAACTGTAATGCTTTTTAGACAAAACATATCAGGGTTGATTTTTTAAAATAGTGCAAAGCCAAGACACAAAACTAATTTGAAGGTCTTGCTAATAAATAATATTGTTAGGAAAGAAGGGAAGTATTCTGATGATTTGTAATCCTGCAATAATGGCTTCTAAATAGTTAAGATTAGTTTGAGAGATGAGCGCCTTTCCACCCTCTATGCCGTATGCCAGCAGGGGACAAAAATCAATCTTGCGAGGGCTCTGATTACTTCTGCTCCCAGTTTCTTGTCAGCAGATTCAAAATGTGCAGGGCAATGAATCTTCCACAAGGTAGAGGTGCTGCCCATCAGCTGGAAATCTTTCTTCCCAACTTCTGGTACAATATCTGCTTGTGATAAATTAGTAGGAGAGGGAAATATAGAAGACTATTTGGTGCAACAATTTTAATCCCGTGTTATCAGTACAGAGAGAAAGTGACACCAGTTCCTATGGCTTTGAAATGAAAATCATATCCTCGGAGGGTAGAAGCTTGAAATTTAAGGATCAAATAAAATAATGATCTTTGTCATTTTAAAATCCATGCTGCTTAGCAAATGTTTGAGGGAGAACCGCATTAAGGATTGATAACCGAATTAATAAGTACTAACATCTGAAGCAGAATGTCTAGACTTGGATCCACCTTAAAAGCTATAAGACAAAAAATGAAGTTAAATTATAATAAAAGACACAGGGATATAAAACGCAGGGGAAAATGAGAGGGGCAAGAACAATGTGATTGACAGAATAATGGTTCCCCAAAATATCCACCTGCTAATCCCCCCCAAAGTGGAAATATGTTACCTTACATGACAAACAGGACTTCGCATATATGATAAACATACACTCCCTGACCCGGGGAGATTATCCGGGATATTCAGGTGGGCCCACTGTAATCATGAGTCCTTAAAGTGGGAGGGTGGAAGGGGAGACGGAGAGGTCAGAGTGGTGCCATGCAAGAATATGACTCACATGTGCACACTCCAGAGAAAGGAGCCATGAGCCAAAGAATGTACATGACTTTTAGAAGCTGAAAAAGGAAAGACTAGATCCTATCAAGAGCCTAAAGAGGAGAGCACATCCCTGCCCACACCTTGATTTTAGCCCAGTGAGACCCACGAAGCTGCAAGACAGTAAATGTGCGTTCTTTTAAGCCCTTAACTTAGAGGTAATTTGTTAGATCAGCAATGGAAAACTGATAAGGACAAGATATGAAAAGATAAAACAAGAAATGAGCTTCAGAATTATATATTACAAATTTCCCAGGAATTCTTATTGCTCACAGAAAGATAATCTAGTACAGTCTTTCTGTTTGTTTCTGGTTATCCTTCAATAATCCTCAAGTGCATTTGAGTCATGAATGCCCTTTGATGTAGAAATTGCACTTCTGGAAATTAAATTAAATAATGAAAAGGATATGGAATGAGTGAAAAGTGTTTGGAAAAGGCTAAAATCAATAATAGATTAAATGTTCAACAGTGGCGATTATTTGAATAATCACCTCAGACAACTTCAAACAACAATACCATGCAGTTATTAAAAATTAGTTAAATGAGAAGTTGTTGAAGTTAAAAAAAAGTGTAACTACATTGAATTGAGACCAGGTACAAAATACTATATATCTATGACAATGCTGGTATATAATATTGGATTTGCTGAGGTATGTTATTGGCGTGATATATCCACCACTGCATCAATACTTTATACCAATTTTTCACACTGTCCAGAAAATATCCAGCATGTACTATGAAAACTAGAGACATTTATTGAAGAAAATATTAGACATAAGACATATTGTACATAGGACAATGCTGCTTCAGTCCCCTTTACAGTTATGATCTTCTTGAGGAAATCTGGTTCATTGGTAGCGGATTGAATCAAGTTCTTTGCAACTGCAGCACAATGTTCCTTCTGCTCTGATAGAAGTCACAGAATGAATTTGCCATGACACATTTTATGCCAAGATTTTGAGCCAAAATCTGGGACCCAGTAGTTTTGGGAATCCCAGATCAGCTTCTAGTCCTGGCACTGTCAGTCACCAATATTCGTTGATTGCAGCCCTGACATGTTCAACAATATCAGGTGCTCTGTTTGTTGAAGGCCTTTCAAAACGTGGATCACTTTCAACAGATTCTTGACCGTCTTTGAAGTATTTGTGCCACACTTGTGTATGCGCTGCATCATCCACGAAACCTTCTGAATCATCCAAATAGTTTCCATGGAGGACTGTTCAAGCTTAATGCAAAATTTGATGCAGATCCATTGCTCTACTCAGTAATTTTGAATGCAACAGCCACACTACAGTACGCATGCTCACTCAGTGGGGTGTACCACCCCCACTGACTAGTACAGTGAAGTCATCATTGTTCACACATGCGAATCCCAGTCCACTCTCCTTGGCTACCAGGTTACGTCAGTGACTTGCAAACAATTCTCATATTAACAATGGTTGGACTTTTTCTGGACAGGCCTTCATATATCACCAAATATATATGTGAATTGTGAGTGTGGATGTGTTTTTTATCCTATTCTTGAATTAGGAAAAACACCCAAAAAGGTATTTTAGATATAAATCTTTTTTGTCTATATATACACATGTGTGTGAATGTTATTTTTATCGTTTCTCACTAAATGATAGAAGTACAAAATATGCAATTGTCTCTATACTTAAGCTCTTCTTATACAACATTGTAAAGTTAAATTCATTCCGAAGAGAAAAAAAGCTCTGTCTCTACTAAACACCAAAACGACTCATGAGTATAACAAATTGTATGACTTTGTTTTCTGAACACAGTCATTTAAACCCAACCTCAGTTATCAAACAGCAACCTGAAAAGCCTGTGGTAAGACAGGGCTATAAAATGGTACAATCTTTTCAGAAAGCAATTTTGTGAAATATATTAAAAAACCTTTTAAAAATGTACTCTTTGAACCAGTAATGCTATTTTTAGAAATCTAAAAAATTATAGGCAAAGGTTATTACAAATAAGAATATTTATCAAGGGTTTATTCATGTATAAAAACCTAGGAAACAAACTTAATGCCCAATAAGAAGGGAACTGTGCAGTAATTCAAAATAATCTTTTTAAAGACTATTTAATCATATGAAAAAAATATGTTCAATGTGTTACTAACTGAATAAAATAAGGGTGCAAAACTGAATATGTGATATGACTCCCATTTAGAAAATAAAAAGGAAAATATACCAAATGTTAAGAACATTAACTGTAATGGAACTGGGTCTTAGATTTTTTTTTAACCACATGTATATTTGTGTGTGTTTGTGTGTGTGTGTTGATGTTCCCATTACATCATGTGCACATATTACTATTCAAATTAAGAAAACAATTTTTGCCACCCAGGTTACACCATAATGTGTGGAAGCAGGTCTGAGTCAGACCATCTATCACTCCCAGAAATGAATTTAAATCAGGGTGTTCCTCCTCCCGCTGGCCCACCTGCCTCGCCAGTTCCCGAAATCTGGTTCTCTTTAATGACTCTGTCTTCAGAAGCTCTCACAGTATCTGTAGTTTAGGAACGCCAGTGAGGAACCATGGCCTTGTCCTAGACAGTGCATCCTTTCCTCCCAGACTGAATCTGACCAGCATGGCACCAATAGCTATCAGAGCTCAGTGAACACACTCTTTGCAGCAATGCACAGTGGAGTGTGTTCCTGGGGCCTTGTACTTACTCCCCGGAACAGCCCACCACACAAGAGAATACTGGGTATAATCCTCTCCCAACTGGAGATATCTCAATTTAAAATGTATTTGTCCTGGGTTCCGGCTCTCTCCTATAGCCTATATGTGTAACTGTGTTACAGCACAGGGTATTAGGATGCAAGCAGCCAGACCTTTTGAAAGGCCTATGAGATTTAGAGCCTTCAGAAAGCCCTTTCTCCTCATAGGGAGGAGGGTCTGCCTCATTCACTTGGGTTCCTCCCAGCATCTCACACAAAGACTTGCACACAGTCAGTACTCAGTATTTTTAATTACTTGAAAGATAAATGATACCTTTTTAATTTTTAAAGAAGATTTTATTTAGGCCTGGTCAGTGTGGCCCAGGGGATTGAGGGCTGGCCTGAGAATCAAAGGGTTGTTGGTTCGATTCCCAGTCAGGGCACATGCCTGGGTTGCTGGCCAGGTCAAGTCCCCTGCAGGGGGAGCACGAGAGGCAACCACACATTGATGTTTCTCTTCCTCTTTCTCCCTCCTTTCCTCTCTGTCTAAAATAAATAAACAAAATATTTTTAAAAGATTTTTATTATTTATTTTTTGGAAGGAGAAAGGAAGGGAGAAAGAGAGGGAAATATCAATGTGCAAGAGAATATCTATCAGTTCTCACATGACCCCAACAGGGGAACTGGCCCTCAACCCAGGCATGTGACCTGGCCAAGAATCAAATGAGTGACCTTCCAGTTCACAGGCTAGTGCTCAACCCAATGAGTCATACTGGCCAGGGCTAAATGATACTTTTTAAATAATTTTTTGTGGGTCATTCATACATCTTTGACTAATCTCTTCCCCTTCTTTCATGGACAACAGTGTGGAAACTGACTGTGGGGAGTAGGGGGCGGGGTGAAGGGCTGGGATGAGCAGAGGAGGGAAAAGGTAAAAAAAAATGGAACTACTGTAATAGAATAACAATTTCAAAATAATAAAAATAATAAAAAGTTTAATTAATTAATTTTAAAGAAATAATTTTTTGGATCTCAGGATGAGCATTTTTGGTGTATGTGTGTGTGTATATAGAGAGAGCTATGACATCCCTTTTATTCCCGTGGTTATGCAAGATGGGACAAAGTAATAATGTCTCCCTTTTTCAAGGGTTTACTGGTTCTCAGATAAAAGGGAAGAAATAATTTCATTTCATTTTAAGGAAACTACAGTCTTTCAGTTCAAGAGATCAAAGCTGCATTAAGTCTTCCAGTTACTGCCATTTGCCATTTTCTATCATTTAGCACTCTAGAAAAGGTAATCTACTAAATAGTACCTGGGTAGCTTGGCAATTTATTAAGTGAGCAATTTATTTTCTCACTACTAACATCAAACCATTCCCCATTCAAATTCCTCACATTCCTCAGAGATAACAAGGTGGGAAACTCTCCTTGTCTTACACATGTGGAAACTAAGGTTGAGTTTTGAATCAAATCAGCAGAAGCAGGTGGGGAGAAGTGATTTTCCACTGCTTACCTTAATTCCCTAAAACACACCGTCTCTTTCTAAATTTAGAATTCAGTTAGATAAGCTTTTTGGAGCCTGCAGAAAAGGTTGTAGCCTTATCTTTTACTGAATATGTGTCGAAACGGAGCTGCTTTTGGGGCTCCAGGAAGAGTGCCTGTCTGTGCCACTTTTAGACATAGAGCGTGGTTAGTGATGGGTAGGAAAATGGACTAATTCAGTCAATAAAGTGATAAACAAGAAATAGTAAGTCATTAAGTCTCATGAGGCAAGGAGGAGTGGGGAAGATTTAAAGATGTTTATTCTTTGCCGGCAGTTATCAAAAGTGGTATTTGAGCTGATACCATACTGATACTAAACCCAATTTTCTTTAGAATTCATCCACACCTCCCACGTCACTCCCACTAGGTGAGGGATTCCAGCCCCATCCATCCCACCTCCGAACAGACTGAGGTCACCTGGCCTCCCAAACCAACGTACCTCTCCCTGCAAAGGAGTTGCTGTCCTCAGAGCATGACACAGCAAAGGACTGCTTCTTATCCTGTTGAGGGGTCCCGGGAGCCTTCTGCTTCATGAAAACAACAGCAGCAAGAACCACAATAGAAGTGCAAGCTTCGTATAATATACATTATCTCATTTGAGATATATTTAGTATGGAAAATCCTACAACAAAGACATGAAAAGCACTCTCGTATACGTAAAAAGAATGAAGCACAGAGAACTAAATAATGTGCCTGAGTCCACACAGGGAGTCTGGTTTTAAACCAGGTGCATGAAACTACAAAACACTTACTTGTCTTTCTGCAAGGAATGGCGCCTCTCTGCTGTGCTATATTGTGTGAACTCTCCTGGTGAAAGGTTGGAATAATCTCCCAGCGTGTAAATTTCATTTCACCATTCTTTTCAAAAAAAAGTAACAAAGTATATTATTGCAATTCCTTGGGCTGTTACTGCCCAAACACAGATCAGAATCTTCCATAACTAACCAAGTCATACATACCTTAAAACATTTGCAAAGTATGACTTAAGCCCACAACACGGCACAGCAAAACTGATATTTTTATGTCAAATTAAGAAATACATTATTATTTTACCTCTGTAAGATCAGCAAACTATGTTCCTAGCCCACAGAAGATATGCCAGCATACAATCTGTACTCAATGAATACTATGTTGAGGGAAAAATTTGTAAAGGAAACACAAAAAGGGCTATGAAAATGTCTATAGTCCATGATTAGACCCTTTAAATAACTTCCAAGTATTTATCAAAATAAATTTATCAAAAAGCTTAACGTGATCCCAGAACTATCACTAAACTGTCAGCAAATTGTTAAGTGGAATTGAGCAGGTCAGAGTAACAGTAACCGGTCTGCTGCACATCCCAGTGCTGGTAGCATAAAACACACCAATCGCAAACCCAAGATAGTTGCATCCATTAGCGGGGTCATGCCCAGGGTTCTGCAAAATACCCAACCCCTGTGTAAAATATGCTTTTGGTAGTTATCCTTGAGTGTTTCCACTGCCAGCCATAGTTATTTATTTTTATCTTCCATTTATTTTTATATCTTAATAAACCTATCTGACTTTTGTAATAGAAATTTAAATGTCAAATTCTAAAAAAGTGTCCTTCCATAGGTTCTTTTGGATTGGTGTTTTAGGGTTCTTAGGATTATACCCTAAGATATAATCTTATAAGATATAAAATTACAACCTCTGTACCCCAATGTTCATAGCAGCACAATTTACAATAGCCAAGAGCTGGAAGCAACCTAGGTGCCCGTCAGTGAATGAATGGATCAAAAAATTACGGTACATATACACAATGGAATTATATGCCGCAGAAAGAAAGAAGGAGCTCCTACCCTTTGCAATAGCATGGATGGAACTAGAAAGCATTATTCTGAGTGAAATAAGCCAGGCAGTGAAAGACAAATACCATACAATCTCACCTTTAACAGGAAGCTAAACAACAAAACAAACAAGCAAGCAAAATAAAAATAATGACACTGAAATAGAGAACAGGGGGACAGCTTCTAGAGGGGAGAGGGAAGGGGGAGAGGGGAGGGGGAGAGGGGAGAGGGGAGAGGGGAGGGAATTTTAGGGGAAAAAGGGGAAGAATCTACTGAAACTAGTATAAAGGGCACATAGAGAACAACTAAGGGGGGCGGAAATGGGAGGGAGGTGGGGGGCATGGGGGGGTGGGCTGGGATAGGAGTAAAAGACAGAATACTGTACTTAAAAAATAATTAAATAAAAAAGTAAAAAATATATATATAAAATAAAAGGTAATATTAACCCATAAAAAATAAATAAAATAAAAAGTGTCCTTCCAAATACATAGAAACACTGTTTCAGGCACTGTACTATGTGTTTCATATGCAGTGCCATTTAATGTTCACAATAATTCAGCAAGGAGGATCGTGTTAGCCTTACTCGACTAATGAGGAGATTGAGATATGGAATGGTAGGATAACTTGCTCAAAATCAAACCCAGTTAAGTCAAGAAGACATTGAAAAAGACAAAGTTTACATTCTTAACCATTGCACCATTTCACTACACAATGAACAGATTTCCAGTGGCATCGCAATATAATACTCAGAGTACAATCAAAACTATAAAAAAACAATAACCAAAAAAGTTTGTAAATTTAAAAAAACTACAGAAATGAAAAAAGTCATCAAATTATTAGTGGTAATTATTTTTCTGAAGTACAATCAGGAATAGTTTCTTCTTATCTAAAAGTTTGTTTTCCAATATTTATTTAATGATAGCATATCTTTTGTATTTTTTATTCTTTTTAAATATATTTTATTGATTATGCGATTACAGTCATCCCATTTCCTCCCCTTCGTTCTCATCCACCCTGCATACCCCCTCCCCCAACATTGCCCCACTTTAGTTCATGTCCATGTGTCACAAGTTCTTTAGCTTCTACATTTCCCCTACTATTCTTGCCCTCCCCCCGTCTATTTTCTACCTACCGTCTATGCTACTTATTCTCTGTACCTTCTCCCCCACCTCCTCCTCCCACTCCCCTATTGCTATCCCTCCATGTGATCTCCATTTCTGTGGTTCTGTTCCTGTTCTAGTTGTTTGCTTAGTTTATTTTGTTTTAGGTGTGGTTGTTAATAACTGTGAGTTTGCTGTCATTTTACTATACATGTTTTTTATCTTCTTTTTCTTAGATAAATACCTTTAACTATTGGGAATGGCTCTGCCTGGTTTTAGGAATTGTAACTGCCCCCCGTAGTGCCCTCACTGGGTCTGCCCGTTGCCAACCCATGCCTGGGATCTGCCCACCGCCGCCTGTGTGCCCAGGTCCACCAAGCACCAGTTTTTCCTGCCTCGACCCCTCTCTACTGGTCACCAACTCCACCCCTCTTACTGGTCTGTATGAATGGTTTGTTGTTGTCAAACTTTGGTACAGTTCAACTTTCTGTTTGTTTTGGTTGTGTTTCTGTTTCTAAATATTTGTTGTCCTTAAATTTGGTTGTGCAAGGAGGTACAGTATTTCCACCTATACCTCCATCTTGGCCAGATGTCTCTGTGCTTTTTTACTCTTAAAAAAGTAACAGAATCAATAATCGAGAACTATAATATGGAAGGGTCCTAGATCACACTCTCAAGAAAACATACAAATATTAGAGACGAGTCTTATGAAGAGCTTCAAATTTAAATTGTAGAAGTCCAACATGCCCTTCGGAAAGTGAGCAGAGTGTACAGTCTCTATAACAGACTATAAACTTCTTGAAGTTGGAATCATGTCTCTTACTCATTTTTATTGTGCTGTTTCTTAATGCCTACTCAAAACTATTAATCAGGTGGTCATCCCGTTGTTAAAAGTTAACTTGCATTTTACCATATATTTTCCCTGGGTGGCTAGACTTAAGAAGTAGGTAAGAAAAATAAATAAATAATTTCGCGATGTCAAACAAGTACCCAGGGAAAGAATGATATATTACATGCCTCCAGGTCAAAAATTTTAAATATGTGTCATTGGCCATCTACATGTTTGAAGTTTCGCCTCCTAATTTCACCTTTGCTCTTGTCTAAAATGCCTTGGATTCAAGAGACCTTTTGGGCTAGCAGCTGAAATCATAATGTTAACAGTTGAAATGCAAGTTTCAGATTTCTTTGACTTAACTCGCCCTGAAGTATTATATTGAAGGTCTGCAGGGTATTTGCAGTCAATGTCCTCATAGAGATGGGAGAGAATGAGTAAACAAAGCCCTCCCGACAGCCTAGAAGGACATCTGACCATCAGCAAAAGGGTGTCTGCATAAATCACGAGGCCTGGAGAGCCCAATGAGTTGAGGAACACATATCGGATAAGCTGCTCCAGGTTCCTAACTCTTCTCCCTGATATCTCTCCTGGGTATGTTACACTATTTGTAAAAATCAAACCAGAAGTCTTTTTAAAAATTATATGCAGTTAAGAAGGAAGATCCTGATAGTTTTCAGTTGCTTTTCATGCTCCAGAAATAATTATTTATCTAATATTTATAAATAAAAAAGTGATATAGAGGACATGATATAGAGGACAACATAACATTCAGAACAGGTAAATAATAATACAATATTATTATCTGTCAAGGGTGTTAAACCATGTTTTTTAATCCAAGACCTGTATTTTTTCCCCTTAAACTATCTAAGACATTTAAGATTAATATGATCAGACCACTTAAGCTATGCTTCAGCAAACAGGGGCACATCAGACCCCAAGAACGTATGTTATCAATGGCTCTGACGCATTTGCTCCTCCCCTTGGGGTGTGACATGTGGCTACATTCTTAGGAGTCTGTGATGACTTCAAGCTGGGACTGCTAGCAGTAGACAAGATTAACCACTCCAGTTCTTGAACTACTGTCATTCTGACTTCCAGGAACAGATTTATCAAGCCTCATATCCTCTCCCCTTCAGTCACTGTCAGAAGCTAAGTAAGCAGCCAGCCCCAGCAATCACCACATGATGCTCAAACTTATAAATTTGTATTCTTCCCTTCAACTAGCTTTACATCTAACCCCTTTCCATATAAGCAAACCTTCCACCTCAACCTTCTGATACCATTGTCCATTATCACCAAACTCCTCTGTGATCTCTTCTCTGAATGTTCCTTTCATGTTTTGATCTGATCAGAGCCTAAAGTCCCCTAAAGACACAGCTTTCTTCCTCCACTCGTTGCATAGTGGACTTTCTCCCACACCTTATGTTCCTTGAGATATCTGAAGTGTCTTTTTGCTGTTTCTAAACTCTCTCTCCTTCAAGACCCCTGCTACCTAGAGCTCAGGTCATCAGACTTTTCAACCCTTACTATTTCTTGCATCTGCCTAGCTCCTGGTCCTCCCCCTCACTCACCAATACAGTAACTCTAACCTCTGAACTCCTGTCTTCCTCATTCACCATGTTTTGATGACTTCAACTTCCACACAAATGAGACATCAAATACACATCCTCTCAGTTCTCTCAGGAAAGTGACCTCTTAAACTCCTACAACGATCACTTCTACCACTCAACCTCTGCTACATGGTTATACCAAAGATGTCATCATCACTAATAGGCCATCCACCTTTAAAATCTCAATTTTTAACATAATGTCTGGCAGTCATTTTTTATCATTGTATATTATTTTAGCTTATTTATGCTAATGCTCTAGTAAGTCTATGCCCTTACTGAGAATTGCCTCTACCATTTATTTCATTCTCCATATTCCACTGATCTTCACAATTTCTTTCTAATCCATTCAGATTACACTGTCACTATAATCACCTTTTTGTGAGCATCCTTAACTGCCTTGCCCCAAGCTTCCTCTACAGCATTCAGCTGGCAATACACCAACCCTGATTAAACTCATTGATTCAGTGTCTGCAAACAAACAGTTGAGAATTACTGGAGAAAATCGTGTATTCATACTTACTGGATTCCCTTCAAATTTATGGATCACAAGTCTCAATTTAGCACTCAAAAATACATGATGATCCTAGTTTGTTTGCCTATTAAATTCAATCTTCTCCTCTTTAAAATATGTTTTATGCCTGCACTCTATTCAAATTCTCAACTAATATTCTCCTTGCCTCTCACTCTTAGATGATGCTTTTGCTACATGTCTCATGGAAAAGATAAATGCAATCAGAAATACTGCATATTTCCACTACCAATTCCAATAACCTACCTGCATCTGTAATTACATATACTAGCTTTCCTTCTGTGCAAATGTAAGCAGTCTCTCCATTCTTACCTAAGACCAGCTGTCCTACTTTTGCTCTGAATCCAAGTTCATTTTCAAAGAGTTTTACTCTATATTCTTTACTTGTCTCTACTGCATTTTAAGTTTTTCCTCTCTGATTATTTCCATAGAGACACAAATATATTTTAATATCAACTCTCTCTTTTTAATAGTTTGTTTTATTTTTCTCCATTGCCATTTATCCCACTTATACCTTTTTCTACCTCCATCCACACCCCTCAACTCTTTTTTAAAAGAGAAAGAATATCTTTCTTGAAAACATTTATTTCTCCAGAGTCTGTTGCATTTCTCTGCTTCCCATCAGAGCAAATCTATTTTTTTTAAATTGTGTGTATTCACTGCCTTCAATTCTAACCTCCCAATCTCTCTTTAAGGCACTGAATCTTTCCTATCACTCTTCTAAAGGATCAGATCTTCAGTGGTAGACAATAACCTACTTTAAATGATGCATTCTCTAACTTTGAAAGATTCCACATTGGCCCAATTTTTCTCCACTTTTATTGATCACTCCTTAATCTACTTTGCTGACTTACCCTGTTCTGCCAAATCTCTCTTGATAGACTCTCAAAGTTTTATTCTTGGTTCCCTCTTCTCTAATTACAGTTTCTCAGATGATTCAAACTATCATTTACATGCTAATAAAATTTAATGTATATCCCATGTCGAGATTTCTTCTTGAGCTCTGAACACCTAGATCCAACTGCCTCCTTCACGTCTCACTTGGCTCTCCAACATGCATCTCATACTTAACAGAGGTCAAACAGAACTGTAGATTTTTCCCCAAAATATACTTCCTACTCTTCCAGGCCTTTTTCATCCTAGTAATTGGCACTGCTGTTTATTCAGTGGCCCAGACTCAAAAGTTAAAATTTAATCTGGAATATTTTCTTATCCTCACCACACTTATACCCAATCTATCACTAAATCTTTTTGTCCTATCTTCTAAAATACATCTTAAATTTGACCAATTCTCAACATGTCCATGATAACAATTGGTTCAAGTTAGCTTTCCCAGACTGCTTCAGTGGTCTATTATTCTGTGCCTCTGCCACCACTGGTCCAACCACCATCATGCAGTGAGTGAGATATCCACACTTCATATCATGTCAGTATGTGTGTGTGTGTGTATACACACACTGTATATATACATACACATATATACTGTACACTGTATATATATATGCACATATATATATATATCTTTTGCCTGTACACACACACATATAAGATCTGTCCAGAAAAAGTGCAGCCATTGTTAATATAACAAGAATGGTTTGTGCAACATCAGTGTAACCTGAAAGCCAAGGAGAGTAGACTGGAATGTGCATGCATGAGCAATGACAACTTCACTGTACTAGCCAATGGGGACAGTAGATGCTGTTGAGTGAGCATATGTACTGTGTGGCCATCACATTGAAAATGACTGAATGAGTAGAACAATTAATCTTCATCAAATTTTGTGTTAATTTTGGACATTTGTCCACAGAAACCATTCAGATGATTCAGAAGGCCATGTCTATGGGCTACTGGTGATTGGCAGCTTCATCACAACAATGTGCCCACTCATTCATCTTGTGATTCACCAAATGTCTTGTGCAAAGTTTTTTGGTGAAACATCAAATCATCCAGGTGACTCAAAAGCTAAAGCTCAGATTTGGTGTCCTGTGACTTCCTGCTTTTCCAAAAACTAAAATCACCTTTGAAAGGGAAGAGATTTTAGACCATTGATGAGATTCAGAAAAATATGATGGGGCAGCTGTTGGTGATTGGGAGAACTGTGTGAGGTCCCAAGGTGCCTACTTTGAAGGGGACTAAGGCAGCATTGTCCTACATATGTTTCTTGTATCTTCTTCAGTAAAGGTTTCTGTTTTTCATATTACATGGATGGACAACTTCTGGGCAGACCTCGTATACACATACCCAATCACTACCTGCTTGCTTCTGCTTAACATCTTCCTGTGCTTTCACATTAGACTCCAATAAAATCAAAACTTATCGTTGTGGACTACAGGACTGTACGTGGCCTATATGATCTGGTCCTTGCCTGCTTCTCTGATGTCATTTCCTTCCGTCTCCCCCTTGGTTGCTTGCACAAGTGCCAAATTGGTATTCCTCATATACTATGAAATCAAGCTCCTGTCTATCTCAGTGTCCTTACATTTTCTGTTTCCTTTGCCTGAGATGCTTCCCACTAAATCCTTACAAGGCTGTCTTCCTCATTGTACTTGTCAGGATTTGAAATAATCTTCTTGACTTATCTGTGATTATTGTCCTTTTCCCCCATTAGAACATGGTTCCTTAAAGCCAGGAATATTTTTTAGGCATTTTTGTATTACTAGGCACTAGAACAGTGCCCAATATCTAGATGTCACAAAACAATTTTTTTACTGGTCACAAGGAAAAAATGTTGTCTCTTTTTCAAAAGAAAGTAAATAAATTATTGCAATAAATTTGTAGGATTAAAAGCTATGGTGATAACAAATGATTAACCAAGAGAAATTTGGGACAGATTGTTGGAGAACAAAATCACATAGAGTAATTATGTTTATTACAGATAATTAGCCTTGTTTGAATATGATTGTACATAGAAAATATACTTTGGAGATGTACTCAGCTAAATAAAACAACATGCCATGTTATTGAAGTTAGACCCAAATAGGAGACTGGTAAGCAAAGGAATATATGTGTTTGAATATAGAACTTTAGTAAAGTTCTTTCAGTGAAAAGGGTCATTAAGAAAGGCATTATATGCCAAAAATCACTTGGAAAAGATTACAACCACACAAATAACAGAGGTACCTTTGGAATATAGTGATCTGAAAGAAATTATAATTTTAAGACTTATTAATAGAGATGTTACTTAGCTTAAAATAATTCTACAGTTTACTATTCATATAGCTTAAGAAATCTCTAACTCTCTTCCTAAAATATAGGTCATATGAGAGTCCCATGGGAGTCCCTGAAGAAAAGTTAACTTACTTTAATATTTAAACTGCAAAGTAGTGATCAATTAGTTTATTAATAATCAGATAATTGAGCAGGGGTTCCTGAATAAAATGAAAAGTAGAAATAACCATCAGGACAATTTGAAGAACCATCTCTCAGCTTTATAAACTAATCCTCCTCTAATGGCCCTTTTTAATGTAATTTATAGTTTCATCATTACCCTTTTTGTAGTAGTAATTATTTCTAAAATACCAAAGAACCATCTTTTTTTCAAGGTCTTTCCCTTGGTCTGATTTACAACCCAGTTCAAGTTGGACTCTGTCTTTCTGAGGTTTGACATTTCAAAATATTTATTGCTCTTTTACATTAATGCCTTTCTCATGAATCTGAAGGTGACCATTACTTCTTTCATCGTGTTGTAATTAAATGGGTCAACTATTGCTTTATTATTTCTACTATTTGTCTGCAAAGCACATTAAAACTTTCAGATTAAAAAGTGATATTGAGCACTGTGTGAACTATAACAAACAAATATTTCCAAAAATATAGGGTCCTCTTGATGCATCACTAAAGGAGCTGTTCCAAGCCAAAGCACAAAATCTTTAATATTTTATTGATCAGATCTAAACCTTCTGCCCAAAGTGGCAATTAAATTTCAATTAAACTGACTGAAAGCATCATATTAAATTTCAGCACTTTACGAGCTATCAGATAATGCTGCAGGACAAATCTTTAGCATGATCACACTCTTTTCAAATTATATTATCCTGTTCATTCACAATAAAAGTGACAGTTTTAGGTATACTTTCAATATTTCTTGAATATAAACCCTCTAATGAACACATTTTATTGCCTTTAAATCAATTATTATTGGATATTTTAATAAAGTGAATTGAGCACTTTGTTTTATACACTGCTTAGAAGTTATTATATTTTGCAGTCTGCATAGCAAAGAAATGAATGAGAGAGAGAAACAGCCAGATATCTGACAGTGCAGGAGAAATGGAATGAACCATTTACAGGAGGTGGGCTCCCTGTCTCACCCTATAATATTTAATGATACATGCTAATTAGCATCTGATTAATGGTTTTTTGCTGTTTGAAATTTAGGTTCAAGGTCTAGAAGTTGCTCTTATATGAGATGTTAGAAATCACAAAACTGTATGTGAGTATAACCTTATGTATAGTTTAGTATGAAAATTAGGGATGTTAGGCTTTTTAAAAATTTAATTGTCTTCCTTTCCCTTTGATTTATTTATTATAATGCTAAATCCAAGTTTTGCAGAACAAAGTTGGTGTTGAATGTTGACCAACATTGTGCACGTCTGAGTGATATGAATGGAACCCTCTGGCATTGGTTCCTCACTTTGGCCACCCTCATGAATAGCACAGACTACAGGCTTCAGCATAGGTGGTCAGTATTGATGGCCAAGATGGCCAAAAATGAATGCTTCAGCTGTGTTGTCCAGAGCACTCATCACATACTTGAGACATCTCTTCATATTCACTTTACACAAAGCTCAATGTACTTGTCTCATGTCATGCATATACGTATACCATGAACACACAAACTGGACCAATGTAGCAGAAAAACATGCTCAGAGAGGGAAGACTAAGCAAGAGCATGCTTTTACTTTGAAAAAACCCAGATACATATAAGGATTTTGCCCTGCTTTGTGAATAGAGAGATGCCTTTCTTGCTGAAGTTGAAAGGATACTGTAATAACCTCAGCATAATTCACTGGAGTGAATTAAATTAAAATTTAGATGAAAATCATGATTTCTTATTAAAATGATTCAATTAGATTATGGTCCCTGAGCTTGAGTAATTGAGTCTCAGGGCGACAAAGGACTTTAACAAGTCATTAAAACTATCCCTCTCTGTTGAGCTGGATTGAAGGACCAACAGCAAGGCTGCTCATGGACCTGGCATCCATCTCTGAAGTATGCAAGGACATTATTTCCATAAATATGAAATCAGTAAACTCTGGCTTCTGTGTGCAACCCATATACAAAATAAACTGCAAATTGCCCAACTCCTGCCTGAGTAGACTGTATCTTCAAGTCACCATTTTTTAAATATTCTTTCCATACACTGTTCTTTTTATTGAGCATGATCCACATCAGCTGAAATTAGTCAGATGCAGTCAACAGGTTACTGTTTACCAGGAATGAGCAGTATAAGATATGCTTCTTAACAACGGAAATTAAGAAGGTAATACAAGCAATTGAAAAAGTAGAAAGGGCTTTGTCCTACTATTTCAGAATATTAACTATCAGGCCATTTTAACCGAATCAAGACACTGGTCTTACAATTTTTATTAAGACAATCTCAGATTCCCTTTCACTCATATTGTGAAAGGACCCAAAGAAATGTGCCAAGCAAGACTCCCTCCTCATACTCATAGTGTTCTTCATAAACCTCAAATACAAGAATGAGATCTATTAAAAATATATTTAAACTTTAAACAATCCTCACTATCAAAAAATCCTTGTATTCATAACTGAGGTTTTAATTATAACTTCAGCATATTTGTTTGGTCACCTTTTTTGGTTAAGTAGAAACAGTTAACAGACAATACTAAAAATGTTCAATTGTATCATGTCTAAGTGAATTGGTAGTTTACACATCGGCAAAGTAGTGGGGTGTGTGTGTGTGTATCTTCTGTATGAACATATTTTATTTTTTTTAAGGCGTAGCAGAAAATATATTTCCCAATAAGAGTTGAATCCTTCAGATTTGAAAACCTGGGGTTCTGCCTACGTGGACTTCTTCAAGTGAACAAAGGGAAGCCAGGATTACCTTCCTAACCTCTCTCCCACCCTCAGCCAGGCCCTGAAGGATTCATTCCCCCCCCCCAGCTGTCTCATACTATTCAAGGGGAGCCACTGAAGTAAGAAAACACACTAGACATTTACTTCAATTTATATGCATCTGAAAATAAGAAAGAAATTAATCTTTATTAAAACTCAGTATACATTTTGGCACTGACAACCTCAGTCACACATCACCACATACAGTAGAAGTATGACTGAAGTACGCAGAAGTAGACTGCATACAGTGGTGATGTCACAAGGACAGAGCAGGGACATCCTGTATTCATTTACTTGTAGCCCATCCGAGCACATGATCGTCTGTATCTACCCATTTAGACAGACTTGAAAATTGTGTTCTCTACCTCTAACTAAACTAACTCTCACCCAATGATGGCCAGATGGCTCTAAAGCAGGGTTGTCAAACTCGTTTTCACCAGGGTCCACATCAGCCTCACAGTTGCTTTCAAAGGGCTGAATATAATTTCAACTCCTTAACAGTTAAGGAGTAGTTACATTTATACAGTCCTAAAATTATTCTGGCCCTTTGAAAACTGCAAGGTTGATGTGGACTCTGGTGAAAATGAGTTTGATACCCCTGCTCTAAAGGAAACCTGCAGAAAAATTGTAGTAATGCACACACTTTCAACTCTTATTCCTAATGAAAGGCTCTTCATTCACACTCAAAGTTAAAAATAAATGACCAACTTCTGGTCAAGATGGAGGCATAGGTAGACACACTTCACCTCCTTGCACAACCATAGAAAGAATACACCAAGATCTCAAAAACAAATAATAGCCAGAACCATCAGAAAACTGAGTTGTATGGAAGTCTGACAACCAAGGATTTAAGGAAGCCACATTCATCCAGACTGGTAGGAGAGATGGAGTCACGGAGACAGATGGAGAGTGGAGAGGTGGTGGCAGTGGAACAGATGGTCCCACATTCAAGTGTGGTGGGTAAAAATCTGGAGGAACACCTTGGGAGTGAGCAATCCCAGCCCCAGGCCAGACAGCACAGTCCATGGTTCTAGCACCAGGAAGATAAGACTCTGTTACTTCTGGCTGTAAAAACCAGTGGGGATTGGGGCAATAAAAAACAAACTGCCAGATTTTTGCTACTCAAAGGGGCCACATGGACTTAGAATGTATGCATAGTCCACAGCAGCAGCTGATAAGGCACCAATTGCATACAGGAGGTGAGTGAGGTGACTCAAAGTGGAGTGAGTATTGAGCAGGCCTCCAAGAGCAAGGCAGAAGCATGGTCCCCACTCTGAACCTCTCCACCACACACACACACAGAGCCACAAAATGGTGAAGTGTGTTGCCCCACCCTGGCAATTACCTAAGGCTTCATCCCATACAATTTACAGGGTAAATTTTCTACATAGGCCTCCCTACTAAGCAGCTTTACCTAATACACAGGAAAAAAACACACAGGGAGGCCACCAAACTGAAGAGACAAAGGAATATGGCCCAAATGAAAGAACAGAACAAACTTCCAGAGAAGAACTAAACAAAAAGGAGATAACCAGCCTATCAAATGCAGAGTTTAAAATACTGGTGATCAGGATACTCAGATAATTCATTGAGTATGGCCACAAAATAAAGGAAGAAATGAAGGATACACTAAGTGAAATAAAGAAAAATATATAGGAAACCAACAATGAAGGGAAAGAAGCTGGGATTCAAACCAATGGTTTGGAACAAAAGAAAGAAATAAACATTCAACCAGAACAGAATGAAGAAACAAGAATTCAGAAAAAATGAGGAGAGGCTTAGGAACTTCTGGGACAACTTTAAATATACCAACAGCCAAATTATAGGGGTGTCAGAAAAAGAAGAGGAAGAGCAAGAAATTGAAAAATTATTTGACAAAATAATAAAAGAAAACTTCCCTAATTTGGTGAAGGAAATAGACACACAAATCCAGGAAAAGAGATAATACCAAACAAGTTGGACCCAAAGAGGACCACACCAATACACATCATAATTCAAATGCCAAAGGTTAAAGATAAAGAGAGAATCTTAAAAGCACCAAGAGAAAATCAGAGAGTTACCCACAAAGGAGTTCCCATAAGACTGTCAGGTGACTTCTCAAAAGAAACTTTGCAGGCAAGAAAGGACTGGCCAGAATTATGCAAAATGATAAAAAGTGAGGACCTACATCCAAGATTACCCTATCTAGCACAGCTATCATTTAGAATGGGAGGGCAGATAAAGTGTTTCCCAGACAAGGTAATGCTAAAGGAGTTTGTTATCACCAAGCCATTATTACACGAAATGTTAAAGGGACTTCTTTAAGAAAAAAAATCTAAACTATGAACATTAAAATGACAACAAACTCACAACTATCAACAACTGAATCTAAAAAACAAAAACAAAACAAATTAAGAAAACAATCAAAGAGCAACAGAATCATAGATATGAAGATCATTTGGAGGGTTATCAACTGGGAAGGCGAAGGGGAGAATGGCAGGGGAAAGGTACAGGGATTAAGAAGCATAATTGGTAGCTACAAAATAGACAGGGGGAGGTCATGAAGAGTATAGGAAATGGAGAAGCTGAAGAACTTTTATGCACAATCCATCGACAGAAAGTAAGGAGGGGATTGCTGGAAGGAACCGGGCACCAGGCAGAGGGGGGCAAAGTGGGAAAAATTGGGATAACTGCAATACCATAATTGATAAAATATATTAAAATGAATAATAATGATGGTCTAATTTTTCTTTTATTAAGATTTTTCAAATTACACTTGACATTTAATATTATTTTATGTTAATTTCACATATGCAGAATAGTAGTTGGGCATTTATATAATTTACAAAGTGATCTTCCTGGTAACTTTAATACCCATCTGGTACCATACTTAGTTATTACAGTATTATTGACTGTATTCCCTATATCGTACTTTACAACCCCATGACTATTTTGTAACTATTAACCTGTACTTCTTAATCCCTTCACCTTTTGCACCCAGGCCCCCACCCTGCTCCCATCTGGTAACCATTCATTTGTTCACTGTATTGAGTGTTTCTCTTTTGTTTGTTCATTTATTTTTTTCCTTCAGATTCCACATGTAAGTGAAATCATGTTCTCACAAATGGTACAATAAGATTTTGTTCTTTTTATGGCTGAGTAATATTCCATTGTATATACGTGCCACATTGTCTTTATTCATTCAACTATCTGTGGGCATTTAGGTTGCTTTTATATCTTAGCTATTGTAAGTAATGCCACAGTGAAAATAGGAGTGCGTATATCTTTTAGAATTGCGTTTTGAATTATGTGGATAAATACCCAGAGTCAAACTGCTGCATTATAAGTAGTCTTATTTTTTAATATTTTGAGGAACTTTTATACTGTTTTCTATAGTGGCTGCTCTAATTTGCAATCCCACCTATAGCGTATGAGGGTTCCCTTTTCTCTGCATCCTCAGGAACACTTGTTTGTGGATTTATTGATGGTAGCCATTTCGATGAGTGTGAGGTGACATCTCATTGTGGTTTTAATTTGTATTTCTCTGATAATTAGTGACATTGAGAATGTTTTTATATGTGTATTACTCAAATAATAGCCTAAATTGGTCTAACAAAGATTTAAGCCAAAAAGTTAAAATTACCAGAAAGACTACTTGAAATATAGATTTACATTCACAACTACTAATAATGACCTTCACTCTATTCATTCAACAAACTTTTCTTGAGCACCTCTGATGAGCCAAGCAGTATTCTGGGACCAGAGGCAGCAGTGAACAAAAAGACAAATCCTCGCACTGGTGGTAAAAGGACCAAGATGTATAATAAACTAAGTAAATTGTATAAATTATTCAAAGGTAATGAGAAAAAATGAAGCAGAGAAGAGGGATGGGGAATGCCAGGGAAGGGTTTACAATTTTATTTTTTATTTTTAAATTACAGTTGACATACAATATTATACTAGTTTCAAGTGCACACATAGTTATTACATATTTACATAACTTACAAAATGATCACCTGACACCCATCTGATTAGCTAGTACCCACCTGACACCATACAGTTATTACAACATTATCCACTACCTTCCCTTGGCAACATTTTATATGCCATGACTATCTTCATGATTGGTAATTTGTACTTATTAATCTCTTTCACCCTTTTCACCCATCTCCTCAGCCCCCATCCACTCTGGCAACCATCAGTCTATACTCTGTATCTGTAAGTTTCTTTCTGTTTTGTTTGTTTGTTTGTTTTATTTTTTTAGATTTCATATATCAGTGAAATCATATGGTATTTGTCTGACTTCTTTTATTTAGCATACTACCTTCTAAGGTCCATCCATGTTGTTGCAGAAGATATCACTATTTATTGCTGAGTCATATTCCATTGTTTATATGCTTCACATCTGAATAAGATGATTGGCGAAAACACCACTAAAACAATGATATGTGATGGAAATTATGCAATGATGATCAGCAAGATACAAAAACACATATACTTAGAAAGGGGAGGCATTGGTGTGATTTAAAAAATAAAATATTCTTAAAATTTTTTTAAATATATTTCAAAATTGTCATTAATGATTTTTTAAATCACTAATTTTGTGTATGTTTTTAAAATAAACAATATAACCAGAGAATTGCGGTTCAATTCCCAGTCAGGGCACATGCTTGGGTTGCAGGCTGGTTCCCTGCAGGCCAGTTCCCAGCAGGGGGCACACGAAAAGGCAACCATACACTGATATTCTCTCCCTCTCTCCTTCCCCTCTAAAGATAAATAAATAAAATCTTTAAAAATAAAATAAAATAAAATAAACAATATATTAGGACAGTGGAGCCTGCATAATATTTATGTATTTATTTATATTTGCTTGTAAATAAATAAATATTCATATATTGGAGATAAATTCTTCAAGAATCTTTATTAAATTCTTTTATAAAAAAAGCAAAAAAGTACTCATGGACACAGACAACAGTATGGTGATTGCAGGCGGGTGTTGAGGGTGGAGGTGGAAGAGGATAAAAGAGGGATAAATGGTAACATAAAAAAATACAAAAAAAACAAAAAACAACAAAGTGTGAAAATAGAAAGAAGGAAAAGAAGATAGGGAATACTTCCCTAGACTACAACCAGAATAATTTTTCTAAAATAAAAATTTGATCATTCTCTTGCTTATTTAAAACCCTTTTTCGGTCTTTGATTTCCCTAAAGATTATATTTAGGTTTTTGGCCCTTGACACCCTACACGACCTGATTGCTTTCACCTCCTCACTTCACCTTCATTTCAGTGAGACGGGACTTCCTATTTCTAGAGTAGATCATGCTCTGTCGCATCTCCTGGACTTCACACACCCAGCTCCTTCCTTGTTTTAAGTACTAACCTCACTCTCCAGGGCCTTTCTCACTTTTCACCAAGCCAACTCCTCCTTGTCTTTCACGGTGTCAGTTCTGAAGCCACTTCCTCTGGAGACCTTCTGTGACTCAGCAAGCCCAGCCTATGTACGCTCATAAATCATTATCCTGCCACATGTTTATTCCAGCTTCCCCATGAGAAGTGGGATGACATGGACTTGCCCTCATTCACTCTGGTAATCTCAGAGCCCAACCCAAGGATGCACAAAATAGATATTTCATACGTGTTCATTAAATGACTAACTGAATAAATAAATGGAGGTAGCCCCTGCATGCAGCTGACGCTTGGACAACATAGATTGGAACTGTGTGCGTCCACTTATGGGTCCATTTATACATGGATTTTGTTTTCAATAAACACAGTCATTGTGTTTTCTCCTCCTTATAACTTTCTTAGTAACATTTTATTTTCTCTAGCTTACTTTGTTCTAAGAATATAGTAGATACCATGTGTAACAAACAAAATGTATGTAAATTGACTGTTTATGTTATTGATCAGGCTTCCCATCAACAGTAGGCTATTAGTAGTAAAGTTTTGGGGGAGTCAAAAGTTGTACACAAATTTTTAACTTGGGAGCATGACTCCCCCAACCCTGTGTTGCTTGAGGGTCAGCTGTATTTAAGTATTGCTACCAATTTCAATGTTTTTGTTCATACTCACAGGGTTCAGAGGTCCATTGATTGTGCTCTCTGTGACCCTTTCTCTGTATCTTAATAACAGACAGTTTACCTTCAGTTTTAATGATTTTCACCTTGAATAGTGTGGTCACTGGTAGGATTCAACAAGCTCATACTACTTTGAATTTTGTCTGATATATACAAATACCCTCCAAATATTTATCATATAAGAATATAAGATACAATTCTTCCTCAGGGAAAATATATGTTTATTTATGACTAGTTTTCACAAAGCACAGTATCTCATAAATAAGCTCTGTGATTTTACTTTGGACTACTGTGGATGTTATTGTCATTTAAATTCACAAACTTGAAAATAATTATTTTTTAATACTCTAAAATTTATTTTACAATCGTCACCATAAATATGATAAATGGCATGGTTACAAAGTACTAACAATACAGCATATCTGAGTAATATGTTTTATGTGTATTTTGTACGTGTGAGTGGGTGTCCAGATACGTCTTCCCCATGTAACAAAGGCCATCCCTTTCCCTCACTGATACCTGAAGCAGGAACTCAATCTGATGTTCCACAAGATCCCACCTTATTTATGATCTGTTCATTGGGAAGATACATAAGAGAGTAAATGTGACCATTGGGACTAGACCTTCCCTCTTAAGAAAGACTGATTACATTCTCTGCTGCTGGAAATTATGTAGGCCTTAACTCTTCTCAGTTGCACCAATCCCCTAATTGCTCAAAACTTGGAGCAGTAAAATGACATAAAAAAAGAAAAACGGTAAGAGCAGACATACCTGGACTATTGTAGTAGTCAGGCTACAATACCACACAATATTCTTGATTATTTTTTTCTTCATTTATTTCTCTGAAAGCAACATCAACTTTTGATGAGTAGTTAGGGGAAACCCCTAGCTTTTACCAGAAAAAAATCGAACCAACAAATGTAAATACAATAAAAAATCCTGTTTGTTTATAAAGATATGCTCTTGGCGTTTAGGCAGACAATCCACAATCTGAGCTGTGTGTTATATTGACTAAGTGCATGGTATTGGAGAGAGCATTTTTTTCCATGATTCACTATGTTTGGTTTACTCTTAGCTATAAACACCTTTTTCATACAACTCTGCCTTCCCTTCTCAGACATACATATGTAAGCAATCCTGACAAACCGATCAAGCCAAGTTGCTAATAAATTTATTTGATAGCCGTTCTTTGCATATCCCATACTTCCTAAATACATAAATTCCCAAACATAATGGAAGACTAATTTCTGTTGCATTTTAATGGAGCAACTTGGCAATTTTTATGCTTGTATTTTATTTAACTACAGTGAGAGCCTTCAAAAAAGGCTTCATGTAAGAGATAGAAGTATCTGGGGAAGTGAGGTGGGGAGAGGAGACAGGAGGTAAAGGGGCTTATTGTGCTCAGAGGGTGCTTTGCATTTTGTTGAGTCCTTACAATTGATTCCCAAGTACAGTAGTTCTGTTGTGTGAGCAAATCTCTTTTCCTAGACCATAATAATTGAACTTTCACAGATTTTTCAAGTACATCAAAAACTGCTGCTAGATCGGAAAGGGTGAACTGAAGCCTGCTCCACTATACCACTCTTACTCATCTCCAATGCTATGCTGGATTTATTTTTGATGCTAAGAAAAGAACCATGAATTTTTGTCAACTGCAGCATGGGAATTTACATTTGTTCTATAAAATGCGCTGAAAAAAAACCAGCCTGCTCTTTGAGAATGGGAAATGTAATCTATCCAACTCTCAATAAACTGGAGAATATATATATCTGGTTAAACCCATCTAAAATGAGATGCGGTCCTGGCAATATGGTGGGCTCCAAAAGGCTGGCAATAAAAGTAGATATACAGTATCTGACATCAGATTGTTTCAAGCTTAATTTCAGTAAAGTAATAATGTCAGGAAAAGAAACGCTCTGTGATGCACAGATTGATACCATTAGATAGAAGCTATGCAATGCCGTATGAACACAACCATTTTTGACTTGATATTATGAGTAAAGAATAGAGCGATATTGAATGTGCCAGCGCCAGATCTGCAGTTATAAAAGTTGACCAGGACAGTGGTCAGGGAGAGGGATAAGGTGTGGCAAACATATGTTTCTGTAAATAAAACAAACAGGATTACAAGATGTTCTGTGTAAATGCCCCCTTCCACGATTGCCCTGGATAGCAAGTAATGGCCCACGTTCTATGAGAAGGAGCCTTCAAATAAAGAATACTAAACAAAGAATGCTTATGTATCATAGTCAAATGAAACAAAAGCTTCTCAGTGGCAGTTCAGCCTCAGTGGCTAAGATGCACAAAATAACTGATGAAAGGCAATGGATCTCTTAGAACCCCAAGCAATGAAAGCTCAGTTCCGTTTATTTTTTTCTCTGAAATTGCTTTTACTAGTCAGCAAATAATTACATAATCACATCCTACTTCTCAGAGAACATACATGGTGCCACCCTTAGCAGGTTTCATTTGCAGGCTCACACCTCTATTCAGGATTCCCAGTATCAATCAGGTCAACCTTTGGTTTTCATCTCAGCAAATGTCAAGTGCATTTTATCTTCAAAAAACAAGGGGTTGTGGTTTCACTTGTCTGATATAAAGGATCACTCCCTGCTCTCCTCTCTCTTTTGGAGAAGACATTATAGCAAGTTCAGGTGCTGATCAAGTTCATAAAAAATGAAATGGAACATACCTATAAAGGTAAAAACACAAATAGACTTTTAAATATACACACCACTCCTTCTCCATAAACACACACTCGCACATCTTCTACCAAAACACGGCTGGACGCCCTAACGAAGAGATCACTGGGACACACACCTTAAAAACAAGGGGATTAGCAAATAGCCCACGAAGAATTATCCTTTACAATTTTGAAAAACATCACAGCAAACTTAAATCAATAGCTAATGCCACAATGAAAATTTTACTTCTAAATCTATTTTGTTATATATTAACTATGCTCCCAATTATTCTGTGAAATGAATAAAAGAGAGAAATTAAATTTCCTTCACCTCCAAAATAATAAAGATAGTACTGACAAATCAATACTGTTGCGATGAAGAGTTGCATCCGTGGGCCGTTTTGGAGGAAATGTTATGCTTTCCTCTGTTTGTACACCACGAGCCCGTCCTCTGCCGTTCCCTGTCTCTTTAATCTTGTTTGAGTGTACAGCTCACTCATCCTTATTTTATTGACTCAATCACAGGCGCACTGTCACTTTTTATAAAATGGTCACTGCAGAATCACATCAAGCAAATTTTTGATTCTGCAGTCAGTAATTTAATGCCTTTATGGAATTGCAATTTCAGGGCTCACTGCTTGTTTTTCTAAAATGTACTTTAGGAATTAGTTACTCCAGCCACAAATCAGTTGAATTTATGCACAGTTGTAATACAGTTTATGGCCTCATGGTACATTGCTTCAAAAACAGCAGATGTGAAATTATGATAAATATAATGAGTGTTTTTTTGCCTGATCTAGTGGAGTAGAGAAGGATCTGGAGCGTGTTTACCTATCCCATACAGTACATTTAATGTCTTAGTCAGGAGCCCTGACAATGGCTGATTAATGTCCTCATCTCCTTTATTAAAGATAAGAGTAGCACTGCAGTCAGGAGATAGAAAGCACACCATAAATCTTCGTAAAATGAGCAGTCAAATAATCACTCATCAGAAATAAAATCTACATACATTAACACTAACACTCAGCCTTCCGCGCTCGCGCTCTCATAAAAAGCAAGCAGAGATGGCAGTCCCGAAGTTTTAATTTAAACTAGTTCTTTAAGTTGAATATTACAAACCCTGTAACCTGGATGCAAAAGCTGGCATTTAAAAGCACATGTGAAAGGAGCAGATGCCTCATCATTACATTAAGAGCATGAAGCAGGCAACAATTAAGCGATTCACTGGAAAGACATAATGCTGATCTATGCTAGCAATTAATCACAGAATACATTAGACAATGATGGGTGACCTACAAATTTTTGACAAAATAATTTTTCATCATGTTGGCGATTTCTTAGCCTAATATGCCTGCAAGGCACAGAGTCAAAACCTGTCATTTATTCCATCGCTCCTTGACAGGCGGCAACCTGTCTTCCAGACAAAATGAACATTATCTGTGCTCACTAGACATTTAGTGCAGGGCTTAGCTTATGACTAATGATAATCGGCAGACAGAAATGTTAGAGTCTGAAATAATGTTCTCTTTGTTAAAGAAATTTCTTGAGGTAGAATTTTTTTCAGAAAGATGTATAAAGATAAAAACAGTTTTTTAAAAAAAATCTGGGTTTTAATACAACTCCAAGAACCAATATTACCCTTGCACCAAAATAAACAGAAGGATGTAACAATTTTTTAAAATTAACATCTCATTTGAATACCGACTCTTGCCTGAAAATTTTTTATGTGGTTAGAAACTGAGATACAAAAGAAAGCTCTAGAGATAGCGCCTTAAACAAGAAAATATGGGCAAGCTGTTTTGTGTTCCAGGTTTTATTTTGAATCGGGTGGAAATAAGTTTGAAACATCACGAATGCGTGTACTGCAGAATATAAATAAATGAAGGCTGTGCTGAGAAATGTACTCCCACCACTCCTATTTCTCCTGGTTTCCATCCATCACTAGGTTCTTCAAAGCCAGAGACAACCTAAAGCGCATTTGAGGAAAGCAATTTTGAGCAAGAGAAATGCATAAAATTGCAAATTTATTAAATGGATTTAAAATTCCACAAGCAAGTACTTTATCTTATACTTATAATTAATATAATTGTTTTATGCACTTTGAATGAAGAGAAATGGATTTTTTTAGTTATTTTTCTTGTGTGCTCTATGTGCAAAATGCCATCTTAGAGAGAGATTTTTCTTTGGACTCGGGCATCAAATTCCTATTAGCCTTAATGGGACTTACACATGCACACTGATAGGAGAATATACCCCTTAGGCTGGGAATTTAAAAGAACAAATGGCAAGGACATCAAAATAGTAAAGTCTAATTTAGATGATCCATAAGCCTGCACATTACTTTTCTGAGAAGGCAAACAAATGTTATGCCTTATGATGTTTCTGATTGTTTTGATAGCCCTGTAAATACATCCTCCAGACTTATTACTTAAGGGGAAAGTCTATTTTATCGAGCCATGCAATTTTGGACCACACGTTTGGTCTGAATTATATTTTTTCAGTTTTGCATAATGCATTATTGCAAGTTAGTTCGATGTGGTTCCAGTCATGACATCCTGCTTTGAACCTCTGCCTACCTATCATACAGCTGGTTTGTCATTTTTTTCCCAACCATGAAAGGGAAGAGAAAAATGCAAAAGACTTTTGACCCCAACGCATGGATGTTTTATTAGATGCACTCCAAATTTCTTCCAGAAAGAATCTGGTTGGCATGTAGTCCCAAGAAGTCTGTGTTATTCTGATGAGATGGCTGCCTGACTGTCCGTAAATCATGAGTTTGTTTTATCAGTATAGAGGCCAGATAAATAGTCATCTACCCGGCAAACATGAGGCTTGTTCAGCTATTGTTCAAAACAACTCAGTGCAGGATGAGGAGAAAATTACCCTTTCCTTCCTAAGCACAACCAGGGTTTCCAGCTCAAGGATCTGGGTATACTGAGTATGAAAGCTAATATTTAAATATCTGTCTAATCTTGTGATAGCAAACAACTTCTGCCTGCAGTGATCACAAATCCCCCATTTTCTGGGCTTTCGTTTTTATCTCTGGCAAACCAAATATGAAAACAACGATCACCCTTTTCCCCCCATCACTGGTCCTTATTCCCTGTCATGTATGTAGTGATTCATCAGCACCAAGAGGCTCCTAAATGAGGGCGACCAGAACTTGAGTGTTGTAACACGTTTCCTCCAGGAGGTACTCTTACCAGTTACTGTGTTAGAATTGCTATTTCCTGCATAGGCAAAGCTAACTCTGTGTCTGCTACCCCTCCCTCTGTGTGGAAACTTCCAGGAAATTCTCTGTATTCTTCTAAACTGTGAAATTTCACCTGAATAAAAATGTGAATGAAAGATATGGGCCTGTACAGTCAAATGACCATTTGATACAAGTCACCCGTTAAATGTCATCAGTGTAAATTGATTCAAAAAAATAAATTAGTACATTAAAATGTGGAAGGCAGCCAGACTAGCTCAGAGCTAAAGAACAAGAGGTCTGTGCATGCTAATTCGAATTCTGGAAATAGCTTACATTGTGAGTTTGACTTCACTTCTCATCCTCTTCCACCTCTTCTTATATCTCTTCCTTCCCCACATCTTCCCCTTCTACCTTTACATCAGCCAACGGACTAAATAGAAAACAGATACAAGAAGGCACAAACACTGATTCGGACATCCACTATCGGGATCATAACCACAGCAGAGTTGCCCAGGGAGATAAAGGTTGAAAACATACACAAGAAAATAACCATTGGGTGAAACTTATGACCATGAAAATTTTGACATTCATGAGACCTGTGATTTTGCTACTGCTTTCAAACCCACATTCTACTGAATAATGAAGATGCAGAAATTTCTCTAAAATCCTGATGTTCACAGGATAGTAGTGAAGCCACTAAGAAACTGAAGTCATAACATCACTGTGATTTTGAATTGGAGGGACTTCAGACACCAGCCAACCTATGCAAGAATTTCTCTCTGCAAAATCCCTAGGTAATTATCACATGTTTGTCCTTATTCTCTTCTACAACGTGAGCTTACTTACTGAAACAGGCCTTCTTCAGATAGGAATATAAAAATCTGGATAGCAATAGTTACCATTTATCTAACACGGTATACCAGATGTTGGGATAAGACCTGTACGTGTGTACCCTGATTTCAATCTATTTAAAGTATTATCAACCCATTTTAAGAATGAAGCAATGAAAACTGAGTCTAGAAAACCTCAGTGAGGACCCAGAGCCACTTAGTTCCATTTGACTCTAAAAACTGCATTTCTATTAGGGAATGCCGCCTCCTTGAAATAAATACACATTTCATTTTAGTTTTGCAGAATGAATTGATTCCATGCAGATACCACTATCACCTCTTCGTTGCCTGTTCTAGCCCCTCCCTTCCAAGAGAAAATTTTAATTCAGTTTAATCTTTCTAGTTGACTGCTTTATTTCTCATATGATTTCGTTTTCATTGCTCTTTCTGGCCTTCTTACTTTCTCCTACGTATTCTCTTAAAATATGGCACCCAGAACAAAATGTAATAATTTCTAAGAGGTTCGGCCACTTTTTCTGGAAACCCTACTTTTCTGTCCATGGACTAGGATGAAATTCGCTTTGGTCTTCAATTGTGTTTTGGAAGCGCTCAGCTGCGCTGCTCCCCTGGCGCTTGCCTAGTGCAAGTCTAACAAAGGCACAAACTGCACTTCATATGACTACGACGTATCTCCCCTGGATTTCCATCTGTTCCCATTACCAGTGGGATATGGAGCACTCACTAGGCCTCCGTTTTCTCGTTTATAAAAGGAGCTGGCTGACTGGTATCTCCCCAAGACAGATTCCGGCTAAAATATTACTTGCTTCTTCAAATGTAAAGGTCAGTAAATTCTCTCGTATGTATTGCTTGCTCCTCTCCTAGTTTGCAAACTGTGTATAAGAGTAGACAGAGAGGGTACAAAGCTGGCAAAACCAGAAAATTAAATTGAGGGAAAACTAAAAGCTTACTTTAAGGAGCAGATGACCTACACTTAGGTCATATGTGGTGCACAAAGCAGAGTGCCACTGTTCAGAGTTTAAGCTCCGAGGGCCATGTACTTTTTGTCAGGGAACCTTGAGCGTGTTCCCAGATTCAACAGAAGGGGCAGTAATTCCTATAACAGTCTTTGAAAAAAAACTGAATTCATCATAAATTAAATTAACTAAAAGCAAAGCCTTTAGACCTAAACCCTATGTTCTTCAAGGTATCATTAGGATCAAATATGTTTTCAGATCTCCGAATTAAACGGCAGTTTTGATAAATAGAGTAATGACTACGTACACACATTATTCCTGTCTTGAGTATGAGGAAGAGCATAGAGATTTTCCAAGTCATTTTGATGTTTTTAGCACTGACAGTTTTTTGTCATTTTTTATGAGAAGATGGACCTACATAGGATAGGAACATTGCAAGTAAGCCCCTCCCTTCTTAAAGTGCCAGTGATCCCAAGGAACCGGCAGGCCCCGGAGTCCTCCCTCTTTGCCTGAAAGGTGCCCAGCTTCTTCCCGAGCACTCCAGCAGTTGCTGCTTTTCTGAGTCCAAAAGGGGTAACAGAATCACTAAGTCATATATTTGCATTTTCTAATCTCATTAAATACTTGATACAAAACAACTACTCGTGACGGGTTTCTACCACCATTACTTTGCCTCAGCGTTTCCCATGTTTACTAGAGATATGGTCATCTTGATTCTTTTCCTGCTTTGAAGGAAACATACATTGAATTATAAGATCATGTTAATAAAACTTCAATTGATAAAAGCATCAAAGGTGAGCTAATATAAAACCATATGAATTAAATATTCCAATTATATGAGGGCAGCCTTGTTATGCAGTAAACAAGCAGACGTCCTCAAAATCAAGACAGACTTGTTTTTTGTGGATGGCAACAGAAAGCCACAAATAATTTAAGCATTTTGTATTTGTGTGCTCTGGGAAAAACTGACAATGATTTGTATGTTCCCAGCACCAGTGGGTACTTTTCTGATCCCGTGTTACCTGCCCTCTCCGTGGCATTTGTCATAGTAACAATTTTCATCTTGTTGAAACATCGTTTTCTGGTTTCCATGATACCATGATCTCCTAGTTTTCCCAGTATGACACTAATTCTCCTTTTTGAACTGTCACTGTCTCTTCCTCAGCTGTACCTAAGCCTTTATTTCTTCTATATACACATTCTTTCTCCTCTTTGAATTCACTCAGTCGCATGGCTTTAAATAACACCCATAAGCTAGAATTTCAACATCCAACTGCCTATCTGATATTTCCACATGCAAATCTAATAGTCATACAGAACACGTGTCCCGAAAACCCCAGTTCCCCATAGTTTTCTCCTCCCTTAGCCATTCCCAATTCAGTGAGCAGCACTGCCAACTCCCCAGCAGTTCAAGCTGTTGTCCTGGGTGTCACCCTCCATTTCCCCACTTTGGTTTTCACCTAGCCCTAGTTAGCCCAAAACATTTCACGCACAGAAATTTCTATCTCCACTGTTCCAGCAGGGTCCAATCCTGGACTAATGTGGACTAATCCGCATTAGTCTATTTCCTGGACTAATGTGGTGGCTTCCTTGCCTTTCTTCCCCTCTTTTATTGAACCATTCACCACACAGCAGTCATCAAATCCTTTCCCTGTAGAAATATATCATGTCTCTCCCCTGCTTAAATCCTTCCATTTTCTATCGGAAAAAATCCAAATTTCCGACTCTGGTGGGTAAAGGTAACCTGATCGCACCCTGCCTGTCTTCCTCATCTCATCCTCTTTTCACTATGCTCCAGCCACTGCTAGCTTTTTTCCCCCCTGTTTATAAATCATTCATTGTTTATTCATGCCTTACAACCTTTCACTAATTGGTACCTCTGCCTAAAATGCTCTTCTCTCGATCTTTGCTAACTGGCTCCTTCTTGTCGTTCATCTATCAGCTTAAATATCATCTCTTCAAAGAAGCCTTTCCAAGTCAGCCACGCAAACTCCATACAGAAAGGCCCTTATACATCTTGTTCTTAGTTCAATTCCCAGCACCTACAGCATGACTGGTATGTAGTGGGCACTCAATAAATGTTTGCTGAATGAATGAATGAGCTTCATTTTTTTAATGTACAATGAAGGAATTGAATTGGACGGTGGTTAAGCCCTCTCTAGTTCAGTCCCATTAAGCATATGAGTTGGTCACCAGAAACTTGGGCACTCGCATTGAATCCACTCTATTTTAATCTATTTCTCCATTTTTAAAGAGTTTTTTTCTAACAAGAAAAGCTGTTAATAACTAATATTGCTGAGCCTGACGATTCCATATCATCCTGAGGTAATACTAATTCTGGCTATTTTTATTAGCCATAACTACCAGCACCCTTTCTTCAGAGCTGCATTGACACACATCTGCTGTTAATGTTTGATTTATTTGGCCATTAGCAAAAAATTTACATGTCAATGTAAATAGGGCTGACAGAGGGATGCATGGCTTTCATAATTTATCATTACATAAAATCCTATGCTCCATCTTTTAACAGAAAAGATAAACACTTTTACTATAAGACTAATATATAATAAAAATACATTTGTGTCATTTTATTCTTTTTTTTACTACCTCTACATGACACATACCTATTTCAAGATGGTATGATTTAACTCATCTAACCCAAGCTTATAAGAACTTTTTTCTATCCAGTTTTATAATTCTTACCTATCATCTTTTGACATTTGAATGAATTTCTTGAAAAGTAATAAAGATAGTAGGTATATCATATTTGGTAGGTATATCGTTTGGGTCTCTAAATGCCCATGTCAACTAAGGACTTTGTAATAAATCTAGCTATAAACAAATCAATAGTCATCCATACACTTTAAAGCTTTATGTGACTAAAATTTCCTATTTTATGTCTTTCTCTAGTTGCTCCACTTGCCAGTCTCACCTTCCAGGTCTTTTTGAAAGAAATGACTGACCGTGCCCTTTTCCTCTTTTGCTGTATAAGTCTTCCATAGAAGCTAACTATGCATGTTAAGAGTTAGGTGTTAAATAGCTAAGATAAGTGGTTTCTTTAATATGGTTTTATTAAAACACACTTTCGTTTGATCTTCCAAACTAAAATTATTGTTATGCCTCATCTATAAGCATAAAAGTATCATTGTCATCGAGGAATTGTTTCTTATAATTCACTATATTGAAACGATGGCTTTAATTATAGACACATCTCAATTTATTTCACAGCTGCTGCTGCTAATTCTTTTTCGTAGATGCAGGTCCATAGTCCATGGTTAAGTGAGAGACTTGTGTTTTGGGGGTCACCTTTCAACAGGGTTATTTCTGCAATGTTTTCCCAGGGTGAGAAGTTGTCAGTTTCAAGCACACTGGTGCCTGTGACCTCCTCCCGGGGTGATTTAATGTTAGTTACACAGAGTCTTATACCAAACGTCCTATGGGCCCATGTATGGAAAACATGAATACATTGTCATTCTCACTTGATAGCTGAGAGTTATACAGGGAAACAAATAAACAATCCTTCCTTTTTTGGGAAAATACAATTTTTAAGCCACATTCCATTTATCTACATCAATATCTGTAGATGTAAGTATTTCACAGTACCACCCACACAGTTATTTGTTGACCCATTCCTATAGCCTATCAATCTTTTTTCAATTCTGGGTTCATGGCAAGAGTGGTGTAGCAGCGTATATTGCATCTCTATGATAATTTAATTTAAGTGCCGATGTGTTAGGGTCCAGATTGCTCCTCTTAGCAGTCAGAGGTGACCGAAAACAGTGCCAGGCCTACAGTGTTGTCGGCAATAATTGCTGGCTGAAGAGAGCGTTGAAAGAATATGGCATTCTACAGAAATGTCCAGCAATAACCGTCAGAGTGTATATACAGATACACCTATGAAGATTTTAACAAAACCATAAATTGATTTGTCAAAACAATTCGTAATAGATTAGTTGCTAAACTGCATGAAGTTTCTAAACTGCATTTGCATCTTTTTATAAGTGTATGATGTCTATTTGCTCTAAGCGTGTTTTCTTATTGGGTTTATATGTACTGATAATCTAAAAATGAAATATATGGATGAGCTAAATATGACAGTATAAATGGAAAGAAGAAAAATATAATTTTGCTCATATGTGTTCTCTCTCTTTTCTACTCACACAAAAATAAATTCAGCTGAAGAATCACAAGAAAGAAGTAAACAACTCCTCCCTTTTTAATCAGCACATTTGGGAAGAACTGCAAGCACCACACCATTTCAGCAATGGCATCGGATCTGAGTGAGGCCATCCGATGCTGAAATAAAACGCTTGTCTTAGAATGCGCTCTGTAGTCATGTGCTGGCTTTCTTGGCCCTTATTTCTGTGAAAAAGGAGTCAATAATAATTACAACACCATGACTGCAATAATATTCTTTTAAAAAATTTTTAGACCAGCCTTGTTGGAAAGTAATTATTCATAAGATGGGGCAGAAACCTATTTGGTTAAGTTAGTAAATATATAGGTAGTTACTGAAATACAAATGTATGGTTTTGTATTAGCTACAAAATAACTAATGTGCTCCATCCAAAATAGTGACTAGGCAATATCTGATATCAAACTGTATTACAAGGCCACTGTTATCGAAACAGTTTGGTGCCAGCATAAGAATAGACACATAGACCAACAGAACAGAACAGAGAGCCCAGAAATAACACCCAAGTCTCTATGGTCAATTTAGTATTTGACAAAGGGGACAGAAGCATAAAATGGGGTAAAAATAGCTTCTTCAACAAATGGTGTTGGGAGTTTTGGATAGCTACATGAAAAAAATGAAACTTGATCACTAACTCACACCATACACAAAAATAAATTCAAGGTGGATAAAAGACTTAAATATAAGCCATGACACCATAAAGTCCTAGAGGAGAACATCGGCAGGAAAATCTCAGACATTCCACACAGCAACATCTTCACTGATATGTCCCCTAAAGCAAGGGGCATAAATGAAAGAATAAACAAATGGGACCTCATCAAATTACAAAGCTTCTGCATGGCTAAAGAAAACAGCATTAAAATGCAAAGAGAACCAACCATATGGGAAAACATATTTGCAGATGTTACCTGAGACAATGGCTTTATATAAAGAACTTACATGATTCCACTCTAGGAAGACAAAAAACCCAATTAAAAAATGGGCAAAAGACTTGAGTGGACACTTCTTCAAGGAGGACATACAGAGTATCCAGAGACATGTGAAAAGATGCTCAGCATCACTAGCCATCAGAGAGATGCAAATTAAAACCACAATGACATACCACTTCACACTGGTCAGAATGGCCATCTTAAACAAATCAACAAACAAATGTTGGAAAGGATGTGGAGAAAAGGGAACCCTAGTGCACTGTGTGTGGGAATGCAGACTGGTGCAGCCACTGTGGAAAACAGTATGGAATTTCCTCAGAAAACTAAAAATGGAACTGCTTTTTGACCTGGCAATTCCACTGCTGGGATTATATTCTAAGAGCCCTGAAACACCAATCCAAAACAACCTACGCACCCCAATGTTCATAGCAGCACAATTTATAATAGCCAAGTGCTGGAAGCAACCTGGGTGCCCATCAGTAAACGAATGGATCAAAAAACTGTGGTACATTTACACAATGGAATACTACTCAGCAGAAAGGAAGAAGGAGCTTGTACCCTTTGCACCAGCATGGATAGAACTGGAGAGCTTTATGCTAAGTAAAATAAGCCAGGTGATGAAAGACAAGTACCATATGATCTCACCATTAAGTGGAACCTAGTCAACAAAGCAAAAAAGCTAGCAAAATATAACCACAAGCACTGAAATTAAGAACAAACTGACAGTAACCAGAAAGGAGGTGGGAGGGGATAATAGGGAGAAATGGAGGAAGGGTTTTCAGGAACAAGTATAAAGGACACATGGACACAACCAAGGGTGGGTGGAATCAGGGGAGGAAGGGAGGGATGGCTTGGGTGGGGGGAGTCTGATGGTGGGTGAAATGCAGACAACTGTATTGAACAACAATAAAATAATAAAAAACAAAAACAAAATAGTGACTAGTGACGTCGCTTAGCAATGGCACACTGAAGGCTCTCAAATTTTTGATTAGCAACTTAGCCTCACTGGTAAGGAGTGGAATGTTTTGAGCAGAGGAAAAACAAAATTACTCCAAAGGCTATTTTTTTCCATTAAGAAGAAACAATTACTTTTGGAAAACACATTGTAGTTTGAAATTTTTCTAACACTATTGTCTCAACCAAAATAAAAACAGAGTAAGTTAGAAACCTGTGTGACTGTCCACTAGTTTGTCCTTCAGGAGACCCAGGTGCTGATGACTGAAACATCTTCTCCAAGGACATTAGCATGTTCTCTTCTACCTGAAGCAATATTCATCCTGCCTCCCAATGTGTTACTGCCTCACAGTTATAGGAAACCTCAGGCTGTAAGGGACTTCAACATTCACTGTTTTAAATGCCGAAACTCTCTTTTCATCGTTCCTATGGAAAATTTCTTCTTTCATACCCATGATCTTTTACTTGTTTGTCTATTCTATAAGAAGGCTTTAACAGTAAGAGAGTTCCCAGAAGGAATTATTTCAAGCCACGTATTCCTTAACTGAGGTATTTATTCACTACTAACTACGTCTGTGCCCAACAGGTCAGCACATATCACACAGCACCTTGAATGTTTCCTGTTGATTTCATGAGTATATGTCTTGTTCCTGAATTATGTTGTAAATCATCAATGATAAACTGTGTTTCTTGCATAAGCCACCACATGTCAAAAAACACCTACAAATATGACTCTTTGTTGTCTGGAAAGTGTCCATAAATAGTTGAGGTCTGACAATATAACTGGGAATACTTTTTATGCATCAGAGCAGAATATAGATCTCAGTAATGATAATTTTTATTTATTCATGTATTATTTCACAAACTCTATTAAGAGCACCTTAGACCGCATCTACTAGGTAAAATAATTACAGAAGGTATTGTCCTGTCCTCAGTAAGCTTAAGCTAGCAGTTAAAAGGTGAGCTAGGTATCAAATAAATCATTGTGATTCCTTAGGATACAAGCCACCATCAAAGTTTGTATAAGATTTTTTAAAAATGATTCATACAAATATATGTTTGGGTTGGTTCTTTAAAAATATGTTTAGAAGGTAGATGTTATGGGAAGAATTTTCAAGGCAAAGGGAAAAGTAGCCATTGGTATAGCTTGACTAGAGTGAATGTCTGAATTGTGGGGAGTAAGTGTCTGAAGAGAAAAGTGTCTGAGAAACAACACATACAGACTATGTTACATTCTTCAGAAAGATCTTTCGGTGCTGCCTCTAGCACTTGCCTCTGCATTTTTACCTCCACCTCCATGGCAGACTTTTCCCTCTAGATCCAGTTCTAAAGAGCTCCCTCTATCTCTGAGCACACCTTCATCTAGGGCACAGTCATGAGCTCTCCTTTGTTCTTTTACCCACAGTCATGGACGGATTCTAAAGACCCCTGCTCAGGAAAGAGCCTGAGCTCCTCCTCCATCCAACAAAGGCTGAGGCAGTAAACTTGACCTGGAAGGTTTTGTATGCCTTGCTAAAGAGGTAGAGAAGGTAGAGACATTACCTTCTAGTCTAGACAATGAGGTTTCATTTTTGTACTTTGTTCAGAAACTTAAAAGAGGAACATTTAATAGGACATAGCTAGAATGGCATGAAGAAGTCTAGATCATAACCTTTGATTCCCATTACGGTCTTCTGAGAATTAATGGAATGATTAACTTAAACCATTAATCGAGGTAAACATTTGATCCATTGTTGTTTAGATTTCGGAAAAGGAATGTGAATCAAGTCTTGGAAACACGCCAGTGTTCTATTCTGCAGATTTTAGCATTACTCAGAGAACTGTTCTTGTGATATCCATGTGTCATTACGCATGGATGGCTTATTAATCATAGGATGTATTTTAAAATACTGAACACACACAGATTATAACATGCCCGATGATTGTGCACTGCAGTGCGTGATTGATGTTACAGACTTCCCTATTTAACATCAGGGTTTTGCTTCTTCTGTCTTCAGAAAATATTGGCTTCATGCCTCTGATACTTTTCAGCAGGAAAGGAGCTTTACATTACAGTCCTAAAACAAGGAGCCATTTTTCTTATCCCAGCTAAAAATCATTTCAATTATTGGTGAAGCACATCTCTTACAGGACCTCAAGTTTAGTTTGAAGTTTTAGCGCTTATCGCCAATCCCTGAAGTTGGTATTCCTTTGCTGAACGTATCCAACTACGACCGAGGGAGCAATGTTTGGGCAAAGACTCCTCTGGTCTCCCGTGTGCCGTGGCACAGCTGTGCACCACTCAGCTCCAGGGAGAACCATTTCTAGTCATCATCCTTTTTCTCTTAGGACTGTTTTTTAGGCAGATAGCAAAATATCTTGAGAACAGATAGGCTTCTCCTCGTGCACACAAACGGGCCATATAGGCCAGCAGCATGGACGTGTAAGAGATGAGAATTTGCTGAATTTATAATTTGGTAGTATATTTCTTCATTCCCAAACCCATGAGCAATGTTTTGATAGTAGGCTTTAAAGAGAAAACAAAACCACAGGTGTTTGGCAACTTTGAGGGATTTTGAAACGAGACTAGAATTGAAAGTGATTTAAACAGCAATAACACTTAAGAATTAGAACAAATGGATGAAACTATGACACTAAACATAAGTTTAAAGGAAAAATAATCCTAGAAATGTAACTAGCATGTTTAAAGGCAGAAAGGCTCAACCCACTGATTTTTTTTAACAATAACTTTACTAACAAAACCAAGCTGAGAATGGTCAGAAACCCAGATCATACTGTTAGTGATTTAATTAAGAGTGTATAGATGCCGGCCTGTGAACCAAAGTATTGCTGGTTCGATTCCCAGGCAGTGCACATACTTGGGTTGCAGGGGCCAGGTCCCCAGTAGCAAGTGTGTGAGAGGCAACTACACATTGATGTTTCTTCCTCCCTCCCCCTCGCTAAAAATAAATAAAACCTTTTTTAAAAAAAAAAGAGTGTATAGAAAATTTTTCCAAGTCCATATATTGTGTCAAGAGCTAGCCTCACTGGGAGAAATTATAAGTTTTTTAATCTTTGAGAAGCTTCATCTTCCCTCTATATACAGTAGACAAAACACCAGGCTGGAGCAAAGCACCTTGGAATTTGGGCATAAAATTCAGTCCTCTGGATAAAAGTATTAGAACAACTGTTGTCTTGACAAAGTTAAAAGACCTCTACAGAAAGAGTTCACTATTTTATCATTCCTATTTATGTTTTTATTTATTTTTTAGAGTAAGCAAATGGGGGAAAAATGAAAATTTTACTGGCAGAGGGCTGACCTCTATTTTGTATAATTTGTAGCTAAAAAGCTTACAGGCTAAAACATGTAAATATATGCAAATCTGAGAGCAAGACCTCAGAAGGGAAATAGCCGGGAGAGACTGAAGGGGATGTGGGCCGTACACAGGAAAACCACTGGGGCTCTTAGCAACCTGAAAACCTGAAATGAATTATTATCTGGGTCCTATTGTGACCTACATAGTATCCTGGCAGCATGTTGGCCCAAGGAGAAATTTGGGGCTGTAGGAACTGCTTATTTACTTGACCTTGAAGATCTGTGAGCCAGTGGGATGTCTGCTGATTTGGCCCAGAGAACACTGCTATAGCTACAGGCCAACCACAGTACACTAAAGATGACTCACCACGTGGTGTCCTGGACAAAAGCGGTCTTCTACTGAGTTTTTTCTCTTGTTGGACTGTGCTGTATCTAAGTTGTAACCATTCCTGGTAGTAGCAGTAGAAAAAAAGCAAAATATACATCACTGTTGTTCATACTTTTTTCAAGTCTACTGGCTTTCTGTTTTTAATTATCCCACAATGAGAAGAGAAACAGAGCGTGAATTTCAGACGAAAGGTAGCACAAGAAATCAGTTGTGCTGAATAAAAGAACAATGCGTTTCTTCAAAAGGAAGCATGGAAATAAAGAGAAATGGGAAATATTTGTAGCATGGTTGAGAAAAATCCAAGTAACACTTCTTTAGACCTCAAGAATTCTCAGCCCAGACCGATCGCGTTAAAGAGCTGGAATGATGCAATGAAAGAGCATCGGTTTTAACTGACGGGGCTCACAGAGAGAACAGAAGAAAGGAAATTGCAATGTTACTGAGAGTGCCAAAGCAGAGCTCAGTCCTCTGGACAGATGCTCAGAACTCGGCCTGCTTTTGCCCCACACTGCACCCTTCCGCGAACGTTCCTTCAGAGTGTCCTTGAACATAATGTTGTTTTTCATGACATTATGAATCAGTGGAGTGCTGAGTAAGGTCAGCTGAGGTAAAAGTCTCCTGACTTTTATTTTTCTGTTCTGAAGAAGAATCTGTTGAGGGACCAAGCTGTGCCGTCCATTTCAGTCGAAGCAGACATGAGTCATAGTTGACACTGGATCCTACACTTAATTTTGCTTGGGTAAATTTAATATAGGATATGTGTCTCACAAATGGACTCTTTCAGGAGAGTCAAAGCCTGAGATGCCATGATTGATGGAAAATTCCAAGTAACCCAATTAGCACAAATGAGGAAGTTATCAAATATGAAAACTTTAGGTAAATTAACTGCCATCTAGCGTGTTATGATGTGATGAAAAATGGGCATCTGGAGTTCTGCTAATGAGCATTAATGGAAACGATGGAACCGGCACCAACAAGTTTAATCCCCAGTAATGTGTGAAACAAGCCCACGCCAAAACCAGAAGGCCTCTAGGCACCACCTCCTCTGACCTGCCGTAGGCAACATTGTACCTCATAGATGCGATACGAGGAAGGCACAAGCCAGCCTGCTCACAATGTTCTCATGGGACAGAAATCTCACCCTTGAACCGCTCCCGCCATTGCTCTATTATCTTAACTGTTACCGTGCATCTCAGGGGTTTACTGTCCAGAAGTCACCCAGGTCAGTGGGATTACCTGTCCTCAGCAAGGCAATCAGACAGTGGAGGGCGATGAGGAGGTGCCCCAGAGTTGCAAGGAGCAGCACAACAAACCCTTGAATATAGCACAGATATCACCCAGAACCAGATGTATACCTTTTTTTTCCTTCAGAAGAGCTTTTTATTAAGAAGATGCCTTAAAAAACAATTAAGTTAATTTATCACCAAAAATAAATGACTGCCTCTGAGCAGCAATTTGAAAGACCTCAAAACATCTCGAGAACATGGTTTTGCTGCTATTGTCTAAAATGTTACCATGAAAGGTTTGTTCCATGAAGCACTGTGTCTCCCTTCAGATGTGGTGATCCCCCAGAAAGAGTGTGTGCAGTACCCTATAAGACAATGGCAAATATTCACAAAAGGTATTGGCATTTTTCCAACAAAGAGCTACAAAGGTAAGAATTTTTATGAGGAGGGAGGAGAAAACAGAAAGGTTCTGATCTTAGTCCACTGTGTAACAGGGACCCTCATGGAATGGCGCCCTTGGTCAGCCGTCCCATGGAGTCAGCAGATTCAGTGAAGGGGATAAAAAAACGCTACCTGAATCCTCACAAGCATCATCTTCCTTCTTGCATTAAATCTTTGTATAAGCTAGCTTCTCACCATGGAAGTCTCTTTAACACGTACCAGGTTTCTTTCATTTATCCGGGCTAACTGAAAAATGTTTTAAGATTAGAGCAATTGCCTTATTCTTTTATTCTAATGCCTGGAATATTATGTATGCTCAACATTTTTTTAAATGATGCATGAGAAAATTGGAGTTAGGGAAATACTTAAGATCAGTTCCACTTAGTTCACAGTTTTGCTGTGGTCCATCTTAATTAAATAAAACTTATTTTCCTGATGTGTCTACACTAGTAAGTTGAAAGTGCATTTGACCAGAAAAAATATTATCAGTCAATATGATTATATCAATGTTGCTGTGCCTATCTTAGAACATCATGATGCTATTAAAACAAATTTTAGAAAAATAGGAACTTATCAATGTGATGTTTTCTAGTTTATCTTTTATAGCCACTTTGGGGGCATCTCTGAGACTTTCTAACTTTTTATTAAGGAAAAACTACCCAAATTCTAACTTTTCACTTAAAAATTACTTTTGTCTAAATATTTTCACTTCATTTCAAATCTCTTATTTCAAAATTTTAAAATATTTTTTAAATATCCTTATCAAGAAGAGGTAAAATTCATATTAAAAATTAGAGACCAAAACTCCCTGCCCAAGTCAAGCAATTATCTGTCAGAATAAGCTCCACTCTCCCAATAATGAACCTCTACTTAACAAGAACTAGTGAATCCAGAGCGGAAACTAGCCTGTGGATCATTCTATTCTCAATTTACTAATGATCAGGGGCCTCCTTAAACTGATAGCAATCACAAACTAGGTTTTGGAGCTTTGTAGTATATTCACTTCCTTTAAAAAGAAATGCAATAACATTTAAAGTCTATACACTGATCCCCCCACCCCAGGAAAATGTTCTTAATGGACAGTTTAATAGGAGCAAGATGACAGGCACAGAAATGACAATTCAGAACCTAAAATTCTAAAGTCAGCGGTCCTCTTTTTAGAGTGAAATAATGCAAAGGCTAGAAATTATTTAAATTTATCACTCAGTTAAATAAATTTATGTTATGCTACTAAAGCTTTTAAACTTCAGAACAATAAAGAGGGGATCTGCTCTTCATCTGTCTAAAGAAACAGAATAATAAAGGGAGAAAGGAGAGAAGAGAAAAAGAAAGAAAGGCACCCAGCATACTCTAGAAGGATACTTACATTTGTAGCTAAAATCCATGAGTCTTAAGATGATGACTGGGTGTAGTTTCTGATACACGCTCATTGCATGATGATTATACAATGTGAACTAACATCTTCAAAATCTGCATGCCTGTGATTCAATAATTCCACTTCTAAGAATTTATCCTAATAAAGTCATCAAACAAGTGTGTTTAGATATGAATGTTCTTTGATTATTTTGTTTTTATAATAAAGCAAATTTACAAAAATAAGTATATGGTTAAATGAATAATGATATTCCATGATGATATAGATATATATTTATTGACATACAAATCTTTTGACATACAAATGTTATTGACATAAAAATGTTTGTTATTTTTTGTTATGCAGAGAAGTAGATTATAAACTGACATAAATGGTACAATCTCATGTTGTAATATGCACTTATGTATTTTATATATTTTCCTAGGAATATTTCATTTATATGTGACATGTATATAATACAACACTTAAAACCAAACAAAAAAAGAAAAACAGAGATTACAAAGGGATGTCAATAAAGATTGGAATTTAGTTTTTGTATTTCTATAGCCTAGCCTGTAACAGTAAGAATGATACAGGTAGTAAATTTTTTAAAGATTTTATTTGTTTTTTATTTATTTCTTTTCAGAGAGAGGGGAAGGGAGGGAGAGAGGGAGAGAAACATCAATGTGTGTTTGCCTCTCATGCGCCCCCTATTGGGGACCTGGCCTGCAACCCAGGCATGTGCCCTGACTGGGAATCAAGCCAGTGACCCTTTGGTTTGCAAACCAGTGCTCAATCCACTGAGCCACACCAGCCAGGGCACAGGTAGTAAATTTAAGAAAAAAAAAGGAACTTAAAAAAATTTATTACAGATAATAAAGAGAAAAAGATATACTTATGATGATATTTGTCTTCAATGCTGACAATGCAATTTTGCTTCTTTAGTTTTATTCAAAAACTAGGACAAAGCAATGAGGCTTGTGCCCTGAAAGTTTTCCTGCATCTAAGTACTTCTCTTAGACCTACTATTTATTTACCACATCTTCTGGGTATGACTACAAATTGGTTCCCAACTTGGGAATACACAAACCCCCCAAACTAATATGTAAAACAAATTGTTCCATCATCCCATGGTTAGCAATGGTGAGGAATTATTGGTATTATAAATAATCTTCAATTGAAATTTTAGAGCAGATATGGCTCTGCCTGAGTCGTTTATTGGAAAATCATTTGTTTCACATCAGTTTTGGCATCGAGTATTCACTCTGAATTATGTCATTATAGCCCAGTTTATTATATTTCTGTTCATTCCACTGTGTATATATGTGTCTTAGGCTTTAAAAAGGTAATTTGTGCCCTCAAAATGTATTATGTAACAAACTGTGATTCATGCAAATCACTTTGATTTGTTTTCCAAAAATGTAGCTGGCTTCAATTAATCAGTTGCTATTCATTTCATATGTTTCAATTGCACTCACAACAAAAGCTCCAGTGGGTTATCACTTACATGGGGGACTGGCCTCTAGAGGGTATGAAAGACACAACAATCAGGCATTATACCAAGCATACAATTACAGTGTGGGTCCCCACAAACTCCAATAAATCACATATCGCATTATGTTGGACTCCCACGTCTCCGAAGTTCTCCCTCACCCGAGCCACCTACCTGCTGTAATCACAGCGTTCCACCGTGCGTGGGTGCACAGCTCTCAACCTGCTGAGACCTATTCCACAACTCCCAATGTGTAGCAGGCATCAGCCAAGCAGATTGCTATATCTGTGTTCCGCAGTCTGCCCGTCACGACAAATCAGTCTCTGGGAGTGCCGGGCTCCTGTGCATGGACTTTGTTTAGGAAAGAAGGGAAGTAAAAGCAACATGTCAATTTCAATTGCGCTGAGACCTGTAGGTGACATACAATATTTTTGTGTAGCTCTTATTACTCAAAATGTAAAAAATGGATGTAGCAGATACTTGCAAGAGATGTTACAAACTAAGTCTAGAAAACTTTCATAAAGGCTTGATTTTAATTATTGGACATCTTAAAGCAAAATTACCACTCCTGCTTTTACTTAAGTGTCACATCCTATCCCATAGGATGAACTAATAATAACGGGCTGGGATTTGCATTTTATAAGAGGAATACTATTATTTATTTTCCTGGCAATAACAGGGTACTTTGTGTCATTTAAAATAGAAGGCATTATTAAAGCAAAACCAGTTTTCTATGCCAGCTATTTATAAACCACATATGAATAGTTCTAAAATATAGGGTACTGAAATGACTAATTGTACGGAGTATGTACTCATTAGGAGTGAAAGTGCCCACAAAGTGAAGATTTCTATGTGGAGTTCTGATATCCCTTCGTCAGCCGTGGCCAAGTTACTCTGATGACAACCACACAAGATATTATTTAAGAATACTTCTTCTGGGGCCAATTACCATGGAAATAAGTAAAGGTCAGAAGAATGTAACATTAGACATGTTCTCACCATGTAGGGATATTGGGTCTGAACTGGCTTAGGGGAGATTGCAGGAGAAAAGACCAAAGAACAGGTCACCATGCATATGGCCTACGACTGTTTACGTGGTCGTCTATCAAGAAGACAAACCTGAATTGCACTTAGGTAGAGACCACGACCAGTAGCTGGTACGTATTTCAGAGAGAAATAGCAACTTCAACATTGTTACCGTTGCATGTCTGCAGGTCCAGTTTTCCCTTCTCATTCTAATAATTTGATGCATTAAAGAAAGGAAGAGAACATGAAAATGAATAAATACTTACTTATTGAATTCCTATCATGTTATTAGTCATCAGAACCTTCCCCGTGGCAACCAGTGCAGTGGTATCAACAAACCTGTGAGGGATAACACTCCCATTTGAGCCAACAGAGGGTCAAAGAAGATAAGAAACAATGAAGGCTGGGAGCAGAGCTGAGTACTCCAGACTGTTAGATTTCCTTCTTTGCCTCATTTGGGGAAAAAAGAGCCACTTAGCTGTAAACTGTGATGAAATATTTGGTTTATTGCACTACCTAGAAAAGATTTTTCTCTGTGAAAGACAGAAATAAAACTTACCACTTAAATGATTTCCTGATCTCCAAATTGTGTTAGGAATTAGGACTATGGCAAAGAGTTATCGTGCATGTGATTGAGGATGTTGACATTCGCCGATCATCCGGTATCGTCCAGGTGGGCCCAAGGTAATCACAGGGTCAGAGCGAGCGAGAGGGCAGGAGAGGTGAGGAAAGGAACAGGGGTTGGAGTGACTCTCTCTGAAGCTGGAAGAAGGAGCCGAGGCCAAGAGAGGTAGGTGGCCTGCAGAAGCTGGGCGAGGCATGGACATGAATCCTCCTTTCCGACTTTTGACCTCCAGAATTGTAAAATAATCTGTTGAAAACACGAAATTTGTAGTAATTTTTACAGCAATGATAAGAAACTAACACAATCATCATCCCCACCCTAACAATTAAACAAAGCAGACAAAAGTACAAACTTAGAGTTTTAAACATATCAAAGAGCTAATGGTAAACAAAAACCCTAAATCAATTAGACTTTAAGATGGACAAGACTTTCCTAAGGATGCTTTTACTGATGGAAAAACAATGGTAAAAAGAAAAGGAGAAACTAGTCTTCCATGGGTGGAGGTGAAGAAGAACCCGCACAACTTCCAACAAAAGTTGAATGGCTATTGTGGGTCAGTAGGACAGAGTGAATCTGCACCTGCCCGCCAACTCTCCTCCATGAGATCATCACTAACTGCATGGGGACAGCATGCTAAAAGCTGGGAGCAAGAAGAGAAACTGGAAGAGATCTCCCCTTAGGCACACAGGCCTTCAGCAAAGCACAAGGCAAAGGGGACCAGAGTGGGTACGCTGGGGAGGGAGGACAGTGAGGCAGAGGCATCCCTGAGTCACACAGAATATGCACTAGTCTTTTACTGATTTCAAGGCAGTAGACCATTGGGAGGGCGGGAGAACAGACATTGCCTGAGGTGCACCAAGAGGTTAAGGGAGCAGGATAAACAGAGACATCCTCAGATACAAAAAATCAGGACAGGTTTGGTGAGCAATAAATACTTCCAATAACTCAAATGTTGGGAATTGAGTTTTGAAACATTGAAGTAAGTATCTCTAGAGAATTATTGGTGCTCATATCTCAAGCTCTACTGAAAAGAAAGTGCTGATCCTCACCTCAAAGTATTTGAAGCCAGGAGCAAACTAAGTCTAACTGAATCTACCACCAAACCTATGTTCTATGTGACTTCAGATTAGACTGACTCAGCACCCATCCCAGTGAGCTGGCAGAGGAAGGGAAGGCCCTTTGCTGGCAGTTTCTACTGTTCCTGACACAGAATGATTGCCATAGAAGAAAAGGGATAAAACAGGTAAAGAAGTAGAAAATGTGACCAATAAGTAAAAGGCAGAAAGAGGCTGACAGATGACCTACATATTGAATTTAGCTAAGAAGAACTTTAAAACAACTGTCATACCCGTGTAACAGAATGTAGTAAAACTTGATGAGATTAAAAATTTTATAAGATAAAATATAAAACTATAAAAAGAGCTAAGTAGAAATGCTAGGATAATAAAAGCAGTGTAAAAATTCATTCATTGGGCACAAGAGCACACTGCACACAGCAAAAGGAAAGATAATTCAGTGAACTGGTAAACAACAATAGGAATCAAACAGAAATACAAAGAGAAAAATATTTAAATTAAATGGGGAATTGAAGACTTATTGAGTGATATCAAATCATCTAACATATGTATAATTGAAGTCCCAGAAAAACAAAGAGAGAGAAAGTGAGAGAATCAGAGAGAGAGAGAGAGAATGGGACAAAGAATAATAAGAAGAGATAATAGCTGAGACCTTCCCAAAATTAATGAAATATAACAACTCACAGATTCTAGGCATAACATTTGCAAACTATAGAAACAAAAGATAAAGAGCCCTGGCCAGTGTAGCTCAGTGGATTGAGTAGGGCCTGTGAAGCAAAGGGTCACCAGTTCGATTCCCAGTCAGGGCACATGCCTGGGTTCCAGGCCAGGTCCCTGGTGGGGGATGCATGAGAGGCAACCACACATTGATGTTTTTCTCCTACTCTTTCTCCTTCCCATCTCCTCTCTCTAAAAATACATACATACTTTTTTAAAAAAAGACACAGAAAATTTCAAGAGCAACCAGGAAAAATAAACCACATTACATGCAAGAGAAGAAATAATAAGAATGAAAGTTGACTTCTCATCCCCCCAAAAATATTAAAGAAGAGCAGAAGTGAATGAAATAATATTTTTAAGTACTGAGAGCAAAAATAGAGTGCTGTATATTACTCATAAATATATTACTCATAAATAAAAGCAAAACAGACATTGCAAATAGACAAAGTCAAGAGTATTTGTCTCCATAAATCTGAATTATACAACATGCTAGTGAAATAATTTTTGTATAAAAGAAAAAAGAAAAATAATAGAAGATAGAAGACTGTATCTACTACATTAGAAAGAGTAACTGGGTACATGTAAGAGACATATGTCTTTTCTATTTATAATATATTTATATATTATCTGTGTATTCATATGTATATATGTAACTTATGCATATTTTATTTAATTTTTAAGACTATTGGCTATGTAAAAATAATGTGTTTAAGGTAATAAGATACAAGGAAGTAAAATATATAACAAGGCGCAGAAAACAGGGGGAGGTTAAGTAGAATTATATGGGAAGGTTCTTACACTGCATGCACAGTAACATTTAAAAGTTGACTATGGAGTGGGGACTTCTGGTTAAGGAGACATAGGTAGACATGGCTGTCTCCTCACACAACCACAGCAAAAATTACAACAAAACTACAGAACAACTGTCACCCAGAATTGTCAGAAAATTGAGCTGTATGGATGTCCAACAACCAAGGAATTAGAGAAGTCACATTCATTCAGACAGCTCAGAGGGGTAAAGATACAGAGACACAGAAATGTGAAGATGAGGATCAGGCAGTCCCACAACCACAGGTGGTGTATGAAAACCAGAAAGGATATCTCAGGAAGGAGGGGTCCCAGCCCCATACCAGGCTCCTCCACCCAGGGTTCCAGTGCCAGGAATATAACTCCCCATAACTTCTGGCTCTAAAAACCAGTGGAGGTTGGGTCAGTGTAAGAAACTGTGGGATTCTCAGGTGTCTCCTCTTAAAGGGTCTACAACAGACTTAGGACTTATACAGACTCACTCCCTCTGGGCTCCAGCATCAGGACAGTAGCTTAAAGGGCACCAGTGGCATACAAGGAGAAACTGAAGCATTTGGCATCGGGAGAATGCCAGGAAGACAGCTTCTTCCCAGACAAAACTCCAGAGGCCAGGCAGTAGCCACTGTCCCCTTTCTGAGCTCTCTCCCACACAGAGGCATGGAGCAGGAACACCATATCTGAGACTCCATCAACCTGGCTCACACAGGTTGCCCCATCCAAGCAATTACCTAAGGCTCTGCCCCATCCAACTTATGGGTATGCTTTCCTATATTAGGCCATGCTACTAAAACAGGGAGTCAAAGCAGCTCTACCTAATACATAGAAACTAACACAGGGATGCTTCAAAAATGAAGAGACAAAGAAATATGACTCAAATGAAAGAACAGAACAAGACTCCAGAAAAAGAACTAAACAAAGTGGGGACAAGCAATCTATAAGATGTCAAATTCAAAACACTGGTTATTGGAATGCCCAAGGAACTCAGTGGGTACTTGAGCAGCATAAAAGAGGCCCAGGCAGAAATAAACTTTACACTAAGCAAAATAAAGAAAAATGTACAGAGAACCAACAGTGGAGTGCATGAAGCAGAGAATCAAAGCAATGATTTGGATCACAAAGAATTAAAAAATTCAACAGCAAGAAGAAAAGGGAATTTTTAAAAAGGAGGCTAGGGTAGGGAACCTCTGGGACAACTTCAAAAGTAAAATATTTGAGTCATAAGGGTGCCAGAAGAAGAAGAGAAATAGCAAGAAATTGCAAAATTATTTGAAAAAATAATAAAAGAAAACACCCCTAATTCAGTGAAGAGAATAAATATACAAGTCCAGGAAGCACAGGGAATCCCAAACAAGTTGGATGCAAAAAGGCCCACTCGAAGACACATCATAATTAAAATGCCAAAGGTTAAAGATAATTTTAAAAGCAGCAAAAGACCCAAGGAAAAACAAACCAATGCACACCATAATTACATTACCCAAAATTAAAGAGAAGGAGAGAATCTTAAAAGGAGCAAGAGAAAAGTTGCCTACAAAGGAGTTCCCATAAAACCATCAGCTGATTTCTCAAAAGAAACCTTGAAGGCAAGAAGGGGGTAGAAAGAAGTATTCCAAGTCATGAAAGGGAATAACCTACATCCAAGATTGCTCTATCCAGTAAATCTATCATTTAGAATGGAAGGGCAGATAAAGTACTTCTCAGATAAGTCAAGTTAGAAGAGTTCATCATCACCAAGCCCTTATTATATGAAATGTTAAAGGGACTTATCTAAGACATAGAAGATAAAAAACATGTATAGTAAAATGACAGCAAACTAACATCTATAATCAATTCACCTAAAAAACAAAAACCAAGCAAACAACTAACACAGGAACAGAATCACAGAAATGGAGATCACATGGAGGGTTATCAGTAAGGAGGGGTAAGGGGGAGAATGGGGGAAAATGTACAGGGAATAGGAAACATAATTGGCAGCTATAAAATAGACAGGGGAAGTTTAAGAATAGTACAGAAAATAGCGATGCCAAAAAACTTATATGTACAACGCATGGACATGAACTCAGGGGTAGGGGGTAATGCTGGAGGGTGAAGGGTTACCGGGTAAAGAGGGGATAAAGGGAAGAAAAAATTGGGACACCTGTAATAGCATAATGAATAAAATATACTTAAAATACAAAAATAAAAGTTGACTATGAAAAGTAAGGATGAATATTGTACCCTTAGAGCATGAACTACAAAATAATAAAAACAGCCCATTAAAGACATAAAGTGGAATTCTAAAAGATATTTTATCAACCCAATAAAGACAGAAAAAGAGAAACAGAGCAAGATCAGATGGTACAAATAGATGATAAACACAGTTATGTAAATAATTACATTAGTATGTATGTGCTCCATGAAAAGGCAGAGATTTTCAAACTGGATTAAAAAGTATTGTAAGACCCAGTTTTATGTTATCTTAATATATACACTTTAAGTATAATAAGCAGATAAATAAAGACACTGATAGATGTTGAAACAAATGAGAGGAAAAAGCTATTGTAACTGTCGACAAAACAGACATTGACAAAAAAAGATAAATAGCATTACAAAGATAATTACCACATGAATAAAATAGTGAATTTGAAAAAACAGAGATATTTTTAAATGATAAACATGCTGTAGGAGACCGTTCTGCATGGTGTGGGCCCAGCTCCCACTCAGAGATGCACAGGACCCATGCCCATGAATAGGTTCTCCCGTGGGGAATGAGGCCTGCTATGTACCTAGGCCGCTTTGAGTCTTGCTTTTTGCTGGGAACTCCCTCACTGAATTTGTAACAAACATTTACTGCAGAGTAACTTCCTAAAATCCATGCTAAACCTTCCTAGGACCAGTGTAAAGGATTCAAGCACTTTTGCCCTTTTCATTTGCAAATATCCCTCTTCTGTGATGTGATTAGTGGGCATGAGCTCCTTTGTTTTCTGTAAAAGGTAACCACCTAAAACAACCTGTGCCTAGTGAATGAGGACCATAATGTAATGTGCAGAGAAATCCAATAAAGGCCGGTCACAGCAAGGGCCGAGGCTTTTGCTCTCCTTGAGAGAAAAGCCATGCTGTCCCTTTTTCCTCCACTGGACTCGGTAGACCCTGTGAATGTCTCATTTCATCCATAATGACGCAGACACTGAGGGCCAGTGTCCGCAGCACATGCCCATTCATTAAAAAGATTATAAAAATTCTAACTAAATGCACTTAGTGGCAGAATTTTGAAATACATAAACCAAAAATGGTCAGAACTAAAGGGAGAAATACACAAATCCATAATGAGAACTGGAGATTTTAACACCCTTCTGTCAGTAATTGATAGACCAACAGAACAACTACAGTAAAAAGTAAGGATATAGAAACTCTAAAAAACACTGCCAACCAAACTGAGCAAATTAATATTTATAGAACATTGCACCCAACAACTAAGGAATACAAATTTCTTTAAAATGCACATGAGATAACCAAGTTAGATTATATGCTGGGTTGTAAAAGAAATATAAAACTGTCAAGAAAATGAAATCATACAGAGTATTTCTCTGACCACAACAGTATTAAATTAGAAATAATATTCAGAAAACCTCAAACTACTTGTAAGATAAGTTTTACAAATTTAATAATTTATGAGACAAAAAATCATTATGAAAAAATTTTTTGATGAAAATACAATACATAAAACTTAGTATGATGCAGCTAAGGCACTACCTGGAAGAAATGTATTGATTTGCACTTTTGCATAAAGAAAAAATACTTAAAATAAATCATCTCAACTTTTATTTTAGAAAGTTGGGAAAATGAGGCGTAGTAGGTTTAAAATGGGAAAAAATAAAGGTGAAACAGAAATCAATGAAATAGAACAGAAAAAACACAACAACTAAATAACTTAAATGTTTGTTCTTTGAAAAGAGTAATACATTTTATAAAATCCTAGCAAATTGGTCAAGAAAAAAGGCAGAGAAAAGACAAATTACTAGTGTCCAGAATGAAAGAGGGATAGCCATTGAAAGGAAAATAGATATTTGAAACAATTACATGCCAATAAATTTAATATAGATGAAATGAAAATTCTGGAGCAATATACTTTCCAGAGACTGACACAGAAAGAAATTTTAAAGATAACTGAGTAGCCTTATGTATATAACAGGAGAAATAATTTGAATTAAAATTTTACACACATGTACAAAAAAAAGAACAAAAAAACCAAAATTTTGAGTTCCAGATGGATTAGTGAATTCTACTAAACATTTCAAAAGAAACAATACCAAACATATACAAAGGTTTTTTTTTTTTTTTTACAAAACAGAGGAGAAGAAAAAAAACATTTTGCAACTCATTTTATTGGTCCACAATACCCTAATTACAAATTCCACAAGGATATTATCAAGAAACAAATTTAAAGGAAATGAAATTACAGGTAAAATTCATTCATTAATATATGTACATCCTCAACAAAATACTAATAAATCAAAACAGCAATATATAAATTGGATCATATATTCCATAATCAATGGCATATATACTAGGAATGCAAACTTGGTTTAATAATCAAAAATCAATCTGTATAATTCATCATATTAATGTAATAAAAGGGGAAATTATATGATGATCAAAGCAGAAAAGCATTTGACAAAATTTAATACTTATTTATGATATAATTCTCATCAAACAAAAAATAAAATATTTTTTCTTCAATCTAATAAAGAGCATATATTAAAAATATATGGTAATCATCAAATTTAATGGCAAAATATTCTGGTGTATGGTTGTAAGTTGATGGTCTACTTTCCTTTGCATGTACCAGTCCAGTTTTCCCTATATCATGTATTGTATTGAAAAGACTCTTTACTCAACTGTGTGCTATTGCCTCCTCTGTCAAATACTAATTGACAATAAAGGCATGGGTTTATTTCTAGTCTCTCTGTTCTGGTTCACTGATCTGTGTGTCTGTTCATATGCCAATACCAAGCTATTTTGATTATAATGGCCTTATAGTATAGCTTGGTATCAGGATTGCTGAGTCTATTTGAGGTCTTTTTTTGGTTCCATATGAATTTTTGGAATATTTGTTCTAGTTCTGTGAAATGTGCCACCGATATTTAAACAGGAATTGCACTGAATCTAAAGATAGCTTTGGATAGTATGGACATTTAATGATGTTAATTATTCCAACCCGTGCTTCCATTTGTTTGTCTCTTCCTCAATTTCTTCAGTGTCCTGTAGTTTTCTGAATACAGGTCTTTTACCTCCTTGGTTAAATCTATTCCTAGGTACTTTATTTTTTGTTGTTGTTGCAATAGTAAATGGGATTGTTTTCTTAGTTTCTCTTCCTGATAGTTCATTATTGGTGCATAAAAATGCCATTGCACTCTGAGTATTGATTTTTGTATCCTGCTACTTTGCTGAATTCATTTATTAGGTCTAGTAGTTTTTTGGTGAAGTCTGTAGGGTTTTCTATGTATATCATGTCTGGGAATAATGACCATTTTACCTCCTCCTTTCAAATTTGGATGCCTTTTTTTCTTCTTCTTTTGTGATCACTGTGGCTAGGACTACCAGTGCTATGCTGACTAGGAGTGGTAAAAGTGGACCTCTCTGTCTTGTTCCCATCTCAACAAGAACGCTTATAGTTTTTGCCCATTGAGTATGATGCTGGCGATGGGTTTGTCATAATAGCCTTCATTACACTGAGGTTTGTTCCCACTATTTCCACTTTGTTGAGAGTTTTTATCATAAACGGGTGCTGGATTTCTCTGCATCCATTGACAAGATCATGTGGTTTTTATCATTCATTTTGTGGATGCGGTATATCAATCACACTGGTTGATTTGTTAATATTGTACCAAACTAGCATCCTCAGGATAAATCCCATTTAATCATCGTGTATGATCTTTTTAATGTATCTGATAATTTAATTATTTTATTGTCAGCAAAAATTATGAACTCATCTGATACACTAAATAATTCCATAACATACTGACCATAGTCTTTGCAAACATGTCTAAGAAATTTTAAAATGAATCATCCTAAATATAATCAAACTTCCACAAATTGCTATTATTTATGACAAATAAAGGATAAAAAATAAGTAATTTGATATGGCAAGGAAATAATCAGCCAAATCTAAACTTAGAATATTTCATAAGACAAATGTTCTTATTTCTTCTAGATAAATATATTTTTAAAAGGGAGGAGGACCTGTTATAGGTGAAAAGAAACTTAAGAGGTATATCAACAAAATAAAGTGTAGTTACTTAGGCCTTGTTCAGATCTCTTACAGAACAAACCAACTATAAAAAGACATTTTTTAATCAGTTAAAGAAATTTCAGTATAAGCTAGGTATTAGATGTTAATAAAAAGCTACTAATTTTGTTATGATAATGGTACTGTGGCTACATGAAAAATATTTTTCATCTGTTAGCAATATATAGTGAAGTATTTAGAGTGGAATAACATGAGGTCTGAGATTGTTTTTAAAAGATTCTAGCAAAAATAAAAATGTAAGTGAGGGAGATAAATGGAGCCAAGTTAACAGTTATTGACTTTGGGTGATAGGAACATATGGATTCATTGTACTGGTTTATCTTATTTAGCATATGTTGGTAATTTTTAATTTTAAAATGTCAATTAATTATTGTATATGGACACGGTTATTCTTATGTTTCAATGAAAGATATGGTGGCTATCACTCAATCTCTTACTATTTATAGGTTTCCAAACTACATATAAATTACTTATTGTTTCTAAATTTTTATGTTACACTGATCTTTTTAAGTCATTAAATATTTAACACTAGTGAGTTAATTAAAGAAAATACCACATTTAACAAAACTAACCTCTTTTTATTCCTTTTTATAGTACATTATTAAATGAATTTTATATTTTTTATGTATTTTACATATATATATTTGTTCTTTGAAGAGATTAATATATTTTATAAAATTCTAACAAGATTTGCCAAGAAAAAAGACAGAGGAAATACAAATAGTAATATCCAGAAATGTTTTATATATACCTTACAGCCAGGTACCATTCCTTTTATTTCCCCAAAGCTGAAACAATAAACCCAATCTCTATGAAACCTTAGGAATTCTTTTCCAAACACTTTTATGATTTCTCAAATGTGTAAGGTGAATGAAATTAATTTTTGGTAATACCAACTTCTAAATTCTAGTGTACATTCTCAAAGTTATTTTGTACCTTTGAAAAGGTACAAAAGCAAAAGTAGAGATAGACCGTCTTTTCACATTACGATGACAACCTAAACTTGACACATCGATGATATTCAACAGGGCAAAGCTCCACCTCTCTCCTGATCTTTCATCATTACCTCAAAGGACCTCTTTCCCAAGATTTTGATTTTTTTGTTTTTTGGGTTTTTTAGTATTTGAAAACACTCTGAATTGTTTTTCAAATTAAAATATGTGGTGGCTAATAGCTTCTTTGGCAATGTTAGGCACACACTGACCAAAGTTAATTTATAGGTCAAGTAATTTCCCTAAAAGAAGTTAATTTTTGGAAGAAATCAATCACCAGTGTTGGCCCCAATAACTGGGCACAAATCTCTGGATCAGTTTTTTTGGATTATATTGAGTAGTCTTATCCTTTTAGTCACATTGTTTTTTCTCTTTGCACTCTGGTTGCATTTGCTTGCCAATTTCCTCACATTATATTTTTTGGTACTTCTCACTATTTGCATGACTTCTTTTGTCTCTGATATGCCTTTGCATAGCAACCTGTTATTGACTTCAAGAACACTGTATTTTGCATCTGTAAGGAGACTAATGATCATTTTTTGAATTTTTGTACTCTAGCCTAGTCCTCTTTCCCCCAGATTGCATTTTTTAGTTTGTTAATTTGGTCTGCAGCTTTCACAGGGAGGTTTTCCTCCAATGCCTGGTGACCCTTGATTTCCTGCTCATAGGTAAGCATAAGGGCGCCAGAAATTGATCTGAGGGTCTGAGCTCCAGAGCAAAGCTTGTAAAGGTGACAGTGGTTTCACCATACAGTGACCTGGCTGAGATGTTTTATCAAGTGAAAGTGAGGTTGTTACCGAACAAGAGGTCCGAGGGAGGGGCAATACAATATTCGGCCCACCTAGGGATGCCCAAAACTGCTATACAACAGGGGCCCCTCCCCAAAAAACAAAATACTAATATCTACTGGGCTCTTCTGTCCGCTGCCAATTGGAAAGACATCTCTCAATGCCAGAGATTTGTGAAAAGGAAACAAAATGTTTATTTAATGCTATTCAGGCCTAATGCCTCCACTAAAATATCAAAGTCCTTTAGGTTGTATACCTACACCCACATAGTGCTCCCTTCTCCCACTGTCCCAACTCCGGGTACCGTAAGTCAGGAAAAGAGCACACGTCCCTTTTTCAGGCCGCTGGTACCGTCAGCTGTGTCACTGTGCAGGATCTTGATTTAATCCAAAGTACTGTGGTACCCTCTCATGGTCCACTGGCAAGAGTCCTTTGTACCCAGTTCCAGTCAAAGTCTCTCCTGCTTTTCAGGCACCGCGGCCAAAGGGGGCACCCCAAAGCCGCATGGGCCTCTTCTACCAAAGCTGCAGGAGTCCGCACCCCACCAAAAGCATGTGGCTTTCTTCTTCACCTGGCTGCAGGGATCTCCATTCTGCCCCAAACGGCGTGGCCCTCTCCTCACCTGGGCAGTTATCCCCTCATGTCCTGGAGCCAGTCTTTTCCAAGCTCTCACCCAGGCCTTTCACTCCGGAGCGCAGCCCCTAGTTACCTTCTGAGTCCAAGCCCTTCTCACTCAGGAGAGCAGCCCCTAGTTCCATCCTGAGTCCCAGTCCACTCCCTTCTCCCTCGCTCCAAACTTGGCCACAGCTATTTAACATATCTATGAAACCAGTTAAAGGTTATAGATATGTTAAATAATCATTCCAGAGGTTAGCTGCAAAACTATTGCTATGCAAAACAGTTCTCAATGGCCCTGGTTGTATAGGTCCCTTCCCCCTGGGGGGGGGGAATGAGGACATCTTATATGTCTCTCCAATATTCCTATACTCTTTGAATTCTGGACACCATTCCAAATCCTTTCTTGGCCCCCCCTCCAGGGCTGCACCCTGTATCGAGGTCACTGTCTTCTGTTCTTCTTAATCTCTTGAGAGTCCTGGAAAAGAACTCTCCAAGCCCCTGAGCAGAGGGTGCAAATATGGCCACCAGAATTCTAGAAACCACATGGAATCAAGGGTCAGAAATGGAGATGTCTTATTTAGGCGAAATACTTACAGCTTTCAGTCAGCACCTCAGACTCATCTGAAACAGACTTTCATACCACCTTGTTTCTAGCCCTACCTTCACCTTCACATTTAGAGTAATATATGGTCCTGAATTCTTGAGCCTTTTCAGGTTTCTGTGGCATAAATCAGGATGTTTACCAGTTTTCCTGACTGCTGGCCTAGAGTCAGTTTTCCAAGCTCTGCTAAATCAGTCACTGCTCACATACCTGCTTTACAAAGTCGAAATTGTGAGGCTATTGTCCTGCTCCCATTCTTCAGCCTTGAGAGCTTGTCTGTGGATTTCAATGGAGCAGTACTGGTCCTGGGGGCATATAGGAAGTCTGTTGAACCGATGTGTTTGTTTTTGATTATCACAATGAGTCAGGGATACTAATGTTCCATAGGTACAAGACAACTTCATTTTTGTCATTCCATAAATATTTTGGTCACAAAGTCACATGACAGTTCACTCTCAGACTAAGACTCCTGGCACTAGCTGATAAATTTCTGAGACGCAGACTATGAATTCTGCAGAAATGCCTTCAGTGGAATTATTTTTTGACATTTTTAAGGGAACTTTGCTTTCTTATTTTGCTTAGTTCTGATCACAAAAAAAATTATTTTCTAGTGTCTATTAATCCACTCAGAAATGCAAATTAGTTATGTTGATTTTATTAACAGTACTTTGAAAAATTAAGCAAGCTGAGTTTGTAGAAATGCTAGCTGTTTTTGTTTCACTTTACATTTTTAATTGCATCATTTGTGAGAATGCATAATTAGGCCTTGAGTCTAATTCATGATAAATACAGTTAATTCAAATATTTAAAAATAATAATGACAACCTCAAAAAAGAGCAAGAATAATGAAACCTACAAAACAGTTCAGCAAGCTTCAATTTATTGTCTTATTTGGTTTGACCAACTCTAAAACAAGACTCTCCACTAACATATTCAAAAATAAAAAAGGGAAGAAAAGAGAAACAACGTTACATTTATTCAAAAAACAAAAGGGGAAGAAATTACAGGAACTAGTATAAAAGACACATGGACAACAACTAAGGGGGGTGGAAATGAGAGGGAGGTGGGGAGCACTGGGGGGTAGACTGGGATGGGAGTAAAAGACAGAAAACTGTACTTGAACAACAATTAAATAAAAATAAATAAATAAGGAAATAAATAAGTAAAATAAAAAATATGAGTTGTAAGTAGCTTACAGTACTTAAAGTATTCAGTATACTGGTAAAAGATTAATTCTTTTCCTCTGCCTTCCTTAAAAACTTTAAAAGCCACGAAATGGAGAAATGAGAAATTCTGATGCAAATAAGAATTCTCTTTCAAAACCTGGAAGTTTATATTTCTATCTCACACAGATGTTTATGTTAATGCACATTATATTTCCCCTGTGATTTGCATGGTCTTGCATTATTCTACATCTGTAAGAGACTTCCAGAAAAGGATTAAAATAATGTCACGTTTAGTGATTTATCTTCAAAACTTCACATAAGAATGAGAGACGCTGTCAAAACTAGTTAACCCGTTGTTTCCTGCGAAGGCAGGGAACACACACATTGGTCATGTCGCACTAGTAACCTGTCAGACAATCTGGGTAAATAATTTATACAGTATTCTATTGGCCTACTGCAGTTAAAAATTTCCTATATAATATGAAGTTTCATGTATAATAGTCCTATATAACTTAGAACAAATTGACAATATCTTACAGAAAATTGTTTTTCCACTGTATCATCATAAGTAAACTGACAAAGTTAAACTGTTCAGAGCAACCTCATTCACTAAAGTGTTAACAAATGGTATTTCTACAATGGCCACATCCTGGGAGTAAATCAATTGTTACAATAATTTTATTTCTATAGCTATTTGTGTAGAACCTTCCTCACTGGAGTCATTGGAAAATATTTGTGTTTGTACATTTAAGTAACATTGCCACTTCATTCTTAATAATAGAACTCATTCTATATTTTGAAACAGAATTTCAATGCTCAGACTGTTTGTGGACAGAACAGTCTGTCCAAAAGTCCATTCTTTCTGTGCCTTTAAATTACTCTTCTGGTATTTCCCCAGATGTTTACAGTGTGCCACAGCTTGTTGAATACTGGCTGGTAAAAGTCTCATTATCCTCACTAACCCAAATTCTTCATACAATGAATTTTGCAGAATGTCATAGACTTCTTTTCCAAAGAGAGTTTTCAGAAGACCTCAGCAAATATAACCAGAGATCTATACATATCAAATGTTTGATCTCTAAAACAAAAAGAAAAATATATCAGGTATGTCCCAAACACAAAGTATTCTATTACTACTTTTAAAGTATATATATTTTTATCACTACTTTAAAGTGTATATATATGTGTGTGTGTATACATATACACACACTTTAAAAGTGCATATATGTATGCTTTTAAAGTACATATATAAAAAGAGAATCATATATATAATGAGATCTGTCCAGTCCAGAAAAAGTCCAGCCATTGTTAGACATAATGAGAACAGTTTGCACAACGTCAATGTAACCTGGCAGCCAAGGAGAGTGGACGGGAATGCACATGAGTGAACATTGCTGACTTCACTGTACTAGTCAGAGGGGGCGGTAGACACTGTTGAGTGAGCATGTGTACTGTGGGGCCATCACATTCAAAATGACTGAGCAAGTAGAACCACAAATCTACATCAAATTTGACATTAAGTGTGAACATTCCTCCACAGAAACTATTTGGATGATTCAGAAGGCCACAGCTATGGGCAACTGGTGATTGGCAGCTTCATCACGATAATGTACGCACTCATGCATCACACTTCTTGCAGAGTTTTTGGTGAAACATCAAATTACCCAGGTGACTCAGCTCCCCTACATCCCAGATTTGGTGCCCTGGATTTCTGGCTTTTCCTAAAACTAAAATCACCTTTGAAAGGAGAGAGATTTCAGACCATCAATGAGATTCAGGAAAATATAATGGGGCAGCTGATGGTGATTGGGAGAACTATGTGAGGTCCCAAGGTGTCTACTTTGAAGGGGACTGAGGCATCATTGTCATGTATACAGTGTTTCTTGTATCTTCAACAAATTTCTTTATTTTTCATAGCACCTGGTTAGATACTTTCTGGACAAGCATATATATGTATATATGTACGTATTAAAAATAAAGGTTTTGAAAGCACATCACTCCCACTCAAACAATAATAAAAAGTTGTATGAACCATAAAATAATCACTTCTTTTCACTTCTCTTCACTTCAGTATCCACTGAAAGCTAATATCACAAAGCAACCAAGTAGCCTAAAATCTAAGGAAACACCCTCCCCTCCAAGGAGAAAAGAAGTAAGCATTGTCTCCCTTGTAGCACAATGTGTGAGAAAAAGATGCTGAGCACCTCTTAAGTAAATAAGATTTCAACTAAAAATTTTAACAAATTTCTAAGGTTTCAGTGTGACCTAGCAAGAAAGTATCACAAATCCCTGAGAACTGCAGACTCAAGGGAAGTCCACTTGCAGTTGTTTTTTTCCACTGACAGCCACAGGGCACCTAAGAGAGAGTGTCTCACGCAGGGCCTGAGACCACAGAAATTCTCTCAATAGTACAGACCTGGGGAGAGGAGCAATCACTGCTGTGGAAAATTCCAAAGTCCCACCATGTCCTTCTTCCCTATGGAATAAAACTCTTAACCTAGTGGGCAAAGGCTAGCAAACCTATTGCTCCCAGGGCCCCAAGGAGGAGAAGCAGGATCACTGAGAAATACCCACCTCTGAGACCCAAGGACAGATGACATGCCTAAAACAAGCTGGACTAGGACACAGAGAATCACCCTTGCTCCCACCTCCACAGTAGGAAGCACCGAGTAACAAGCACCATCATTGTTTCATTGTAACAAAAATAAGAGCATGGGAACAAAACCCCTTTCTTAAACATAGCACAGGTCAACAACAAGATCAAGGAAAAAATCAAAAGATACCTGAAAACAACTGAAAATGATGACACAGCAATCCAAAGTCTGCGGGACATTAAGAAAGCAATCCTAAAAGGGAAATTCATGATATTATAGGTCTGTCTCAAAAAAAAAGACAGGAAGAAAGAAAAGAAAAGACCTCAAATAAACAAACTAACTTTGTACTTAAAGGAACTGGAAAAAAAAAGCAAAAACAAAGCTCAAAGTAAGTACAAGAAAGGAAATAATAAAGACCAGAGCAGAAATAAATGAAATAGAGTCTAGGAAAATGATACAAAACATCAATGAATCCAAGAGCTGGTTTTGAAAGATAAACAAGATTGACCGTTTAACCACACTCAACAAGAAAAAAAGAGAAAGAAAAATAAACAAAACCAGAAATGAAAGAAGAGAAATAACAACACGCACCAAAGAAATACAAAGGGTTCTAAGAAAATATTATGAAAACTATGTGCCAATGAACTGGACAACCTGGACAAAATGGTGAAATTCCTAGAAATCTGCAATTTTCCAAAGTTAAATCAAGAAGAATTAGAGAATCTGAATATACCTAGTGAAATTGAAGCAATAATCAAAAACCCCAAACAAACAAAATCAATGGACCAGATGGCTTCACACGTGAATTTTACTGAACATTCTGAGAACTAACACCTCTTCTTATCAAACTATTTCATAAAGTTCAAGAGGAGGGAAGGCTTCCAATTCATTTTACAAGTACAGAATTATCCTAATTCCAAAACCAGGTAAAGGCACTACAAAGAAAGAAAACTATAGGCCAATATCCCTGATGAACATAAACACTAAAGTCCTCAACAAAATATTAGCAAAATGAATATAGCAATTCATCAAAAAGATCATACACTGTGGGAGCGACTTTCCTCACAAGTCCCCCCGTGTGCCACAGATGAAAGTGAATATGACCAAGACATGATGTGATCTGCTTAGGGAGGAGAAGTGAGCAGTGGCCAGTTTCTCAGGGGAAAAAGGCCAGCAGCGGCCAGTTTCTTTGAGGAGAAAAAGGCCTTGGGCCCCCTCTTCCAGGGCCTTATTGGGTTGTAATACACAGGAATATAGCGTGGCAAGGATCAAACAGTAGATAACATTTCAAAAAAATATGAGGGCTTACTATGAGTCAGTCTGTCAGGAACAGAGTTTTAGGGTTTCCTGCTCAAACCCTTAACATATGAATAAAAGCAATCTTAGAAGAGCAGATTTCACAGGTTATCAAGAAGTCTTTGTGGTGCCAGATTTTTCCCCAGGACACGCTCTAGCAAGGCAAGGAGCTGCACCTCTCCCCATCAGGTATTCAGGCTTAAGAGGATTAGAGCCAGGAAGGGCTTCTCCCAGAGGACATGGGGACTCAAGCTATGTCAAAGCCGGGGGCAAGAGTCCATTGCTCCTTGTTGCACCCCCCCCCAAGTCCTTCCATGAAGGCCTCTCAGGTGATCGTGTCTGGCTTAGGTTGCCCCCCACTGTGAAGGGTCTTATCTGTCATTGACTTCTGACCAAGCTTTGGGGGCAGGGGGAGGAAAATGAGGCAGCGTTTGCTATCAGAGACAGGCTTTGTCTTCTGCGCTGGCACTCCAAAGGTTGTCCCTTGCCTTTAGCCACAAGGGGTCAAGATACAATTCCTAGAACCAGGCAGAGTGGTCTACAACAGTACACCATGATCAAGTGGGGTTTATTGCAAGAATGCAAGGTTGATACAACATTCAGAAATCAATAAATGTGATTTACCACATAAACAAAATGAAATATATGAGCCTTATGGTCCTTTCAACAGATGAAGAAAAAGCATTTGATAAAATCCAGCACCCATTTATGATAAAAACTCTCAGCAAAGTGGGACTAGAGGGAAAATACTTAAACATAATGAAGGCCATCTATGATAAACTCATTGCCAGCATCATACTCAATGGGCAAAAACTACAAGCCTTCCCCTTAAGGCTGGAATCAAGACAGGGATAACTGCTTTCATCACTCTTGCAGAACATCTAACTGGAAGTTCTAGCCATAGCAAAGATACAAGAAGAAATAACAGGCATCTAAATTAGAAAGAAAGAAGTAAAATTGTCATTATCTGCAATTTACATGATATCGTACATAGAAAACCCCAAAGATTCCACCATGAAACTACTAGAACTCATGAATGAATTCAGCAAAGTAACAGGATGCAAAATTAATATCCAGAAATCAGTTGCATTTTATATGATAATAACAAAATAACAGAAAGGGAAATTAAGAAAACAATCCCATTCACAATTACTACAAAAAGAATAAAATACCTAGGAATAAAATGTCTAAGAATTTACAAGGATGTAAAAGGCCTGTACTCAGAAAATTATAAGACACTGAAGAAAGAAATAGATGAGGATACAAAAAGTGGAAGCACATACCATGTTCATGGATAGGAAAAATTAGCATCATTAAAAGGTCCATTCTACCCAAAGCAATCTACATATTCAACATAATTTCTATCAAGTTTCCAATGACATATTTTACAAAACTAGAAATATTTCAAATATTTATGTGGTACCACAAAAGGCCCCACATAGCAAGAGCAATCCCGAGAAATAAGAACAAAGTTGGAGGAATCACACTATGCTACCTAATATGAAACCATACTATAAGGCCATAGTAATGAAAACATAGTAAATGAAGTACAGAATGGTACTGGACAAAAACACAAATATGCATCAATGGAAAAGAATAGAGAATCCAGAAATAAACCCACACCTTTATAATCAATTAACATTTGACAGAGGAAGCAAGCATATACAATGGGCTAAAGAGAGTTTATTTAATAAATGGTGTTGGAAAAATTGGACAGATAAATGCAGAAAAACTAAATGAGACCAGCTTCTTATACCTCACACAAGAATAAATTCAAAATGGATCAAAGACTGAAATATTAGACCCAAAGCCATACAAATCTTAGAAGAAAATACAGACAGTAAACTCACAGACATTGCCCATAGCAATATTTTATCAGATATATCTCCCCAGGCAAGGGAAACAAAATTAAAAATAAATAAATGGGACTACATCAAACTTAGGAGTTTTTGTACAGCTAAGGAAATCATCAACAAAATAAAAAAACAACCCACAGAATGGGAGAACGTATTTGCTGTTATATCTGATAAGGGGTTAATATCTAAAATTTATAAAGAACATACAAAACTCAACACCAAAAAAATAAAAAAAAAAACAATTTCAAAACTGGGCAAAGGACCCGAATAGACACTTCTCCAAAGAGAATATAAGTATGGCCAATAGACCTATGAAAAGATCAACATTACTAATCATCAGAGAAATGCAAATTAAAACCAAATGAGATTTCCTCTCACACCTCTCTGAATGGCTATCATCAATAAATCAACAAACAGCAAGTGCTGGAGAGGATGTAGAGAAAGGGGAACTCCTGTGCACCATTGGTGGGAATGTAGACTGGTGCAGCCACCATGCAAAACATTATGGTTCTTCCCAACCCTTGGGCCATGGACTGGAACAATCCTACCAAAGCAGGAGGTAGGCGGGCAAGCAAGCAAAGCTTCATGTGTATGTACACCATTTCCCCATTGCTCACAGTACCACCTGTCCAATTAGCATTGGCATTAGATTCTCATAGGAGTGTGAACTCTACTGTGAACTGTGCATGGGAGGGATCTAGGTTGCAGGCTCCTTATGAGAATCTAACGTCTGATGGTCTGAGATGGAGCTGAGGGGGTGATGCTAACCCTGGGGAGGGCTGCAAATACAGATTACCATGAGCAGAAAGGTTTGACTGCACAGAGACCATAATAAACCAATTGCCCGCAGACTCATATCAACACCCTATCAGTGAGCGGCAAGCGACAATTAAGTTGCATCTGGTAATAAAGTTGCAGGTAATAAAGCCATTGCCCCGCCCCATCTGTGGAAAAATTGTCTTTCACAAAGCCAATCTCTAGCACCAGAAAGTTTGGGGACCCCTGCTTTATTAACTATGTGGAATAAAAGGGGCCACATATTAACCAGGCGTTCGAAGCAGGCTTACAAACTCAGAGACCTAAAGTAACTACAAATGATGGTCTAAAACTAAAACATTAACAATAGGCTGTTCATGGCAGGTAGTTGTGTGTTAGGCCAGTATTTTTCCCTAACAGAGGTCAACCTTTGCCTTAATTAAGGCTGTCTATTGTCTTTTTGCTTCTATGATAACAGACCTTTGGAATGTCAGGGTAACTTCCCTTGTTCCCAAACCCCTTGGGTACAAGCTAGACCACAGATTCCCTCATCATCATTGTTATCATGTTAATTGTTGACTGTTAACTATCCCTTACCCACCTATGTAAGAGAAGTATGTGTCTATCATTCCACCTTTTGTCCTATCCCAGAGGTTTCCCTGCTTTGCCTCCTCCTGCCTCCCTAATCTATCACCAAGGGACTTCGTGTAACCCCCCTTATGGCTCCTCCTTTGACTCTAATGTATAAAATAAGGTGCTATACTCTCATTCTCTGGAGCATTTCTCAATTTATTGAGATATTGCTTCCTGGCAATTGTCAGTTTGGCTCAAATAAACTCACCAAAAATTCTCTACAGGTTTGAATGTTTCTTACATTGACAACTGGAGTTTTATAGATGGATTCCTATACGATATTTAGAAAGAAAAAAGTAATCATACCTCATCACAACAGTCTCCCTTTAAAGTTCTGTTGGAAGTACAGATAAAGGTTACAAAGGTGTTTGCAAAGTCCTAACATTAAAGAAAAAGCAGTGTCCTGGGCTGTGCATCCTACTTTATAGAACTACCAATTTATTTGAATCTTCTAACATTCCAAGACTGAAATGCTCAATAATTTCAACATGAGTAATGCCCCCAGAATACTTCATCTGTTATGTTAAAAAGTGGTATAATGATAATACTTAAATGCAGAACTCAAATTAATATGAACATTGACAACTACATACAATAGCAAATAAAATATGCATAGAAAAGAGGTTGGAAAAACATACATCAGAATGTTAACTGATTTGTGAAACTATGGGTGATTACTTTCTCTACTTGGTATTTTGCAACTTCTATAGTACTAATGTATTATTCTGTGATAAAAATTAGTAAAAGCTATTTCTAATTGTTTAGCACCAGTAAAAAAGACAGATATACTCCTTGTTGCCCTGCATGCCTCTTCATCTGAGAGTTTTGTGCATCTGACATGAACAATGTTTTAAGATGAGCAGGACATGTGTGCTTCAGCTAACTTTCAAAGTTAGTTTGCACACAGCAGACTAATAGGATCTGAATATATTTTTTATTTCCTAATTTTGAAAGTTTTTCTACTTAGAGTTTCTGTTTCCCAGCACAAAGCACTTGTGAGTTGAGCAACTGTACAAACAAACACATATTGAAAATTCATCTGTTGGCAATAGGAAATGAAGCAGAGGCAGAGAGCATATCATACGTGCCTGGAAATTCTGTTCCCTAAGGACACTGACCTCTCAGGAGCGTGGACAGGGCAGGGCGTTTGTTCTACGATGGCCCTGCTACCAGCACTTTCCTCAACTTCATAATAATGTGGCCAGCTCCACCCTCTCAGCCTTCTAAGATGCTGCCAAGTTACTCATCATCACACTAGTCCTAGGAGAGGGTTCCTTATTTTTATATTCAAATTTCTACACATTTCTTATACTATGTACAGACCTCAAAGTGTTCCACCTTGTAAGGCAAGGGCCTACTAATACTCCCAGGGCTTAATTTTCAGGTGATTAGCATACATTTTGTGATATTCATTACCATCTCAGGTTCCTAATGTGAACTCAGACTGTTTCTCAGGGTCATTGCCACCAGCAGACACATACTGCAGTGGCAGTGGTAGGGGAGGGGCAGGTAACACAGGACAACAACCTAAAGAGAAGAGCATAGCCTCAGCCTTTTTCTTTATGAAGCTCATGTATGACCTGGATTTATATGGATGTAAAGAAAGACATTGCAAGCTCAGGTGGAGGTCTGTTTCATTGCTTCAAAGCGATTCCGGACAATCAAGGCAGCCCCGTGTCATCAATACTTGAATATTGATATGGGATTCCAAAGCAAACCCTGAGGCGTGCCACTGAGCATTGTGTATTCATTACTTTCCAGGTCCTCTCTGTCTTATTGTGTCTTAATAAAGGCCTCGTCTTCCTCTTCATCCCAGTTGTTTTTATTGTGATATCTTTGGCTCCTTTGCAGTTGTTTCTGTAACTCAGTGGTCCCCAGTCTTTATGGCACCAGGGCCCAGTTTCATGGAAGACACTTTTTCCATGGAGTGGGGTTGGGGGGATGGTTTGTGGATGATTCAAGCGTATTACATTCAAGCTCACCTCCTGCTGTGCGGTCTGGTTCCTGACAGGCCAGGACGCCCCCTGTTCTGTGGCCCAGAGGCTGGGGATACCTGCTGTCACTGACCAGGATAAGAATAGGAGATAACTGATGTAAAAATTCAAAAAGTGTTTATATTATTATTGTTGCTTGCATCCGTACTCTATCTACCTGTTCTTATTTCTCCTGTCCCTCAAAACTTTCAGTTTTCCATTATATCAAATTTGAAGTCTTTTCACCCATTCTGTAAACCCATGCTACTCAAAGTGCACCTGCAAACCAGCAACACTGGTGTCCCCGGGGAGCTTGTTGAAAATGCAGACCAAGCCTGCTGAATCACAGCCTACCTTTCACCAAGATGATTCATAGGCACGCCGCGTTGGGAAAGCACTGTGAGGGAGCACTCACGGTTGGCGCCAGTTCACTCCAACCTTACGCATCTTTCCATGAGAGAGTACCAAGAACTCTGCCCTTTGTATCCTTCAACGTTCCTCAGTAAGATCCGAAAATCTGTTCAGCTACCTTTTCTAGAATTATTTTATTTTGTTTCTATTAATTCAAATACCCTGGCTATTGTAGTGAGCCTTTGAGTCCAATTAGGAGATTGAATAAAATTATTACAGCCTGAAACTCAGGGGAGGGGAATTAAGGACATTGATTATTACACACAGAACTAAAAACGAAAGTATCTGGATTTTATGATACATATCTGTCTTACCCCTTATAGGTCCAATTAGATTTACCTTTATCCCCTGATCAGTCTGACCCAATTTTTCATCACGCTCCTATTTTTCTTATGCAAACATGGCGAGCTTCCTCCGTCCCTTGTCGGCTTAATATGTGCGAGGGCTGTGAAAAGCAGCTAAGTGGTTTTGGCACAGCGAAAAGTGTGGGGAGCAGAGCTGCCCAACCAGAGGGCACGAGAGCTCTACCGCAGTGCCCTGTTTGTCACTCCGATGTGAGCAGAGGCTATGAGGCTATTAAACAGATCTCTGTGCGGTTTTCTTCTCATTATTTTAGCCTTCTCTCCCTCTGCCACTGTCCCAGGTTTCTTTCCATTGTAACCTTTTAATTATAATGCAGGGCTGGGGAGAAGCTTGCACCCACTGGAAACCAAGCAGCGGTTCAATTGTTTAAAGCTACTTGGGTATTCCTTTATTTGTTCCTAGGTTTACAATTAGGCTGTAGCTATGTTAACTCATGGAAATTGCTCTGGGACAAATTTAAATCAAAACAGACAGTTTCCGTTCTTGCTCTAAAAATCAAATGGGAAGATTTTTTTTTAAATGAAGAGTTAGTGCCTTTACCCAATACACTAAGAATGTGTGTTCACTTTTTAGATATAGGACATGTATATTTATTTTTAAACTAAAAATGCCTCTGACAATATAGACAAAAAACACCTACTGTGTTGTATGGAATATAGTAGGCATCCAAAGAACAATACCTCCTTGCTGAAAATACAAGTTTCTGGTTGGATAACGTTTCCTTGAACATTTATTTTATATAAATATTATATGGGAACTTCTGTCAAAAATTTTTTCTTGTTCTCTAAACTGGCCACTCTACTCACTGCCATCAAGATATCAATATGTAAAAATAATTTCAATTTAAAATTATATTTGCATTTTAGTTTTAACTCTATAGAATGAGGGTATTTTTAAGTGATGCTCAATTTCTGAACATTCTACTCCTTGAATATTTATTGATTAGCCATAACATGCCAGACTACCTAGGCACCAAAGAAAAAGAAAGGAATAATAACACAAGGCCCTTGAGTTTTATTGTGGTGAATTCCTCTTTCAAAAGTACTTGACACCACTTCAGGTTTATTTCATTTTTGTGTTAAAGTACGAGAACTGAAGTTAAAATGTCTCGCTATTTAAAAGGATTGGAATACACAGTCATAACTATAGTGCAAGGTTTAACCATATCCTTTAGTTGGTGTCCTCCTTACTGACACACAGAAAAATGCTCACACATGTGAAGCATTGTTGAAGTCCTTTCACCTATATCATTCCACTCAGTCTTCATAATACCCAACGAGACAGGCAGAGCAGACATTATTCTCTGCATTTTATAGTTAAAGAGTAAATCTGAGGCTCAGAGAGTCCAGAGATTTGTCCCAAAATACAGAGTTAGGGTGGACCCCAAGTTTCAGTCTTCTACTACTCTTTCAGGATGCTCCTCAAATGCTCCCCAACCACTTATTCAAGCTTTGCAGTTACTTTAAGAATACTGGAATGTTCTAGGAGTCAAGAAAATTAAGCATTAATCTATTTCTGAGCAAAAGGATTATTCTCATTATATTCTGAAATGTGATAACGGGTAGCCTATGACTCTGCAAGGCAACAGATGAATTAGAGGTTGAATATTACTTTTAAAAAACATACCAGAGCCCTGGCTGGTGTGGCTCAGTGGATCCAGCGCCAGCCTGTGAAACAAAGAGTTGCAGTTGGATTCCCAGTCAGGACACTTGCCTGGGTTGCCAACCAGGCCCCCGGTAGGGGGTGCTCGAGAGGCAACCACACATTGATGTTTCTCTCCCTCTCTTGCTCCCTTCCCCTCTCTCTAAAAATAAATACATAAAATCTTTTTTAAAAAGCATATCAGGAAAAAAGACTTCTGCAAGAGTGTGTTTTATAAACAGATCTTTATTATTGAGGTTAAACGATTTGAAACTGTGCTAGGTGCTCTACAGCAGTTAAACAAAACTTTCTGCCCAGTTTCTAGCCTCAGCAGCTTAGAAATCTGTGTCCAGGCTTTGTCTGGGCGCTCCAGGGCATGGTTCTGCACAGTCTTCTCCCCTTCATTCTCTCCATGAAGTCCCACCTTCTCCAGGGAGCTCCTCTCGGAAATGTGGCAGTGAACGGACTTGCCACTAGTCAGGTCTCAAATGCAATGACACAGTCTTCCCTTCCGGGAACCCAGGGCCTTCTAAGCAAAATATCACTTCATTACTATGTTTGGTTTTGGTTTCGGTTTTGGTGTTAGGCTATTCCATAAAGCGGTTAAAGTCTGCAGGCCATAGATGCAAAGATGGTTGGTACAAATGTAGTTACCAAAGCAACATTTGAAATATCTGTGTGTGTGGTTATTAGCAATATTTTTTTAAGTCTGAGTGGTTATTTTTTGCCCTGCTCCTAAAACCCTGGCTAACTTTCAGTATACTCCTGTCGGCTGCTGCAGTTGTCTGCTGGCATTGCCCAGTTGGCCTGCTCCATAGGAAGAAGGCTCTCGGGAAGAGGGTCTGGGCAGCTGGTCTTGGTCTGTTCGGCTCTGCAGAGGAACTGCTCTCCTTCTTCCTGCCCGACAAGGAAGGAGCCACCTTCCTGAGGGCCTGCAGAATGACCCTCATCTTTTGCAGAATGGCCCCCCTTTTGCAGAATGGTTCCTCCTCTTCTGCAAAATCTTTCTGAAGTGCTGGCAAATGGTCATCTTCCTCTGATCAGGATCCCCCCTTTTCTTTTTTACTGGGCTCTGAACATACATAAGCCGTATCCACACCTTGTGTCTGTGTGTCCACCCATGCGGATGGAGAGAGAGAGAGAGAAGCCAGAGGCAGAGGGGGAGAATTGATCGCAATACCACTCTAGGATAAAAGCTTACAACCTAATCAGACTAATAGAGGAAACAAGACAAAGACACCCCCTTTACTCAAGGAGTATATCAATACTTCAGGGCCTGCAACTCGACTTCCTCAGAACATGACTGGAAAGAAGCCGGTTTTATTCAGGAATTCCAGGCTTTGACAAATAGGTAAAAAATTGAAGTTTGGGTAGTAATGAGTCTTTCCAATATTATGCAAATCATACTGCAGAAGGTAATAATCTATGCACCTGTGAATAAAGCTTCTCTTCCATCACACAGCACAGTAAAAAATAATCTAGTATGAAATAACCATGTCAATTCTAAAAGGTGTGATCCGTGGTCATTAGTGATAATCTATCATGGATGCCATTATTCTGTCTAGACTTCATGTTTGTTTGTTTTAAAGCCAGTTTATAATATAGATTTCCTTCAGGAGAGAGAGAAATTAATTTTCTTCTTTTTTTTTTTTTGTTGTTCCTGGGCCTCATTCGGAGCCACTCTTTTTATAGGCAGGGAGTCAGCTGCTAGCAATGTCTCCTAATATCTGTGGCCGTTCCAAGTTCCTCATGGTTAAGCAGTAGCACCTGATGGCCACTTGTCACCCACCTAATCCATCGAAATGCCAGGGGCATGGCTGCCTCTTGTAAATCCTAGATTTATTTCACTCCTTCTACCCTCCCTCCTTCTCTCTGTATTAATTGTGATTTTCTATGCATTTTACAGATGTTTGTATAACATTCATTACTGCATTTTTTTCTAGTAGCTCTTCAGGCCAGACGTTTATGCTTCTTTCTTAAAGTGGTACTTTTTGCCTATAAATAGGGGATGCCTAAATGATTAGAAGAAAAGAGTATATCAGTGATGTTAACACTAGCTAATTCTCAGCAAAGAACTGAAAGACCTCCCACAGGCGCATGTGCCTCAGTGGACTGAGCGCTGGCTTGCAGACTTCTTCAAACGGAAGGCTCACTGGTTCGACTCCCAGCCAGGGCACATGCCTGAGTTGCAGGCCAGGTCCCCAGTTGGGGGTGTGTGAGAGGCAACCAATCCATGTTTCTCTTGTGCACCAATGTTTCTCCCCCTCTTCTTGTCCCTCCCTTCCCATCTCTCTAAAAATAAATTTTAACACAATCTTTTATTTTTTCTTTTTTATTTTATTTTATTTTATTAATTATGCCATTACAGTTGTTCTACTCCCCCCTTCATTCCCCTTCACCCTGCATTCTCCCGCCGCCACCATTCCCCCTTTTTAGTTTATGACCACGTGTCTCAGGTTCTTTAGATTCTATATTTCGCATACTATTCTTGCCCTCCCCCCATCTATTTTCTACCTACCATCTATGGTACTTATTTTCTGTACCTTCTCCCCCTTCTCCTCTGCCCACTCCCCTGTTGCTAACCCTCCATGAGATCTTCATTTCTATGTTTCCGCTCCTGATCTAACTGTCCTTTTAGTTTGCTTTCGTTTTAGGTGTGGTTGTTAATAACCGTGAGTTTGCTGTCCTTTTACTGTTCATATTTTTTATCTTCTTTTCTTAGATAAGTCCCTTTAACATTTCATATAATAAGAGCTTGGTGATGATGAACTCCTTGAATGTGATCTTATCTGAGAAGCACTTTATCTGTCCTTCCATTCTAAATGAAAGCTTTACTGTGTAGAGTAATCTTGGTTCTAGGTCTTTGGATTTCATGACTTGGAATACCTCTTTCCAGTCCCTTCTTGCCTATAAGGTCTCTTTTGAGAAATCGGCTGACAGTCTGATGGGAACTCCTTTGTAGATGACTGTCCCCTTATCTCTTGCTGCTTCTGGGATTCTCTCCTTCAGTTGAATCTTGGCTAATGTAATTATAATGTGCCTTGGTGTGTCCTTCTTGGGTCCAACTTCTTTGGAACTCTCTGAGCTTCCTGGATTTCCTGGAAGTCTATTCCCTTTGCCAGATTGGGGCAATTCTCCTTTATTATTTGTTCAAATAAGTTTTCCACTTGTGGCTGTTCCTCTTCCCCTCCTGGTACCCCTATAATTCGGATGTTGGATTGTTTAAAGATGTCCTGGAGGTTCCTAAGCCTCTCTTCATTTTTTTGAATTCTTGTTTCTTAATATTTTTCTGTTTGGTCATTTTTTTTCTTCCTTCTGATTCACTCCCTTGATTTGAGTCCCAGTTTCCTTTCCATTACTATTGGTTTCCTGTGCAATTCCCTTCATTTCAATTAGTCTAGCCTTCATATGTTCCTCTAATTTGTGACTAAAATCAACCAGTTCTGTGAGCATCCTGATCACCAGTGTTTTGAACTATGCATCTGAAAGTTTTGCTATTTCTTCGTTGCTTAGAGTTATGGGCTCTGGGGCTTTGAGATCCTCTTGAGCCATTTTTGGTCTGTTCACACCCGTTAAGTATGAGGAGCGGAGCCTTAGATTTTCATCAGGGTGGGGCCACCGATGTTGCTGGTTTGTGATGCTGTATGTGGGGGTGGGGTCAGAGAGGGGCAATAGCAGCCCCCTCTGCTGCTTCCTGCCACTGGGCCTGCTCTGTCTGTGTCACTGCTCACTCCTTCACCTGCCTATCTGTGTGCGAATGTGTGACTGCAGTCAGCCTGCCGCCCTGTGCCCTCACTGGGTCCGCCCATTGCTCACTGGGTCTGCCCTTTGCAACCCCAAGCCTGGGATCTGCGTACCTGAGTCCATCTGACTGAGTTTTTCTGTGCACCCCTGCTCTGCCAGCTGCTGGCTTCGCCCCTCTTACTGGTCCGGCTGAAGAATTCGTTGTTATCAGACTTCTGAAAAGTTCAATTTTCTGTGCTCTGGCTGTGTTTTCTGTTGCTAAAATTTTGTTGTCTCTAAATTTGGTTGTGTGAGAAGGCTCAGCATCTCCACCTATGCCTCCATCTTGGCGGAAGTCCCTTAACACAATCTTTTAATAATAAAAAACTAAAACCTCTTCAATTTTTTAAATGTGAACTTCCTAGAATTCCACTGTGCTTTAGCCCTGCACACTAAGGCACATGTCAGAGTGCTGGGGTCACAGGCTAAGAGCTCAAGACCACTAAATTTTACTTTATACCCATGGGATTTAAATTTACAAAATAATAGATTTTGGTAGATTTATTTAAAATTAAAAAATACGAGACAAGATAAAAAAATAGTGTTGAGATTTACTTGGTGAGGAGAGAAAAGTTAAAACCCAGATATTTAATACTGGTAATAATATAATCAGAGACAGCTTCATGGGCATGTGATCTGAGAAGTCACACAGGACCCCACACTCAAAAAGGACCCCACACTTGGTTCAATGCTCCTCTATCACCATCTTGAAATTCTTAGTAACTTTGGACAAGGAACCCTGCATTTTCACTTTTCAGGGGGCCGCACAATCCGTGTAGCCAGCTCTGATGATGATTCCGCTTGTGCACTAATAATAGGGTGACGATATGGTCCCGTTTGATCTGGGCAACCATGGGTCCTGTCTGTAGTCTGTGGTGCTTATTTCACAACATCCTCCCTTCACTGCCAGAAATATTCTAGTTTGTATGATAAAGTATAGGTGGTCACTTACAAAAAAATGAATGAATGAAAACTGAAAACCAGTTGTGATTAGAAGTTTGTGGATCTATATAGGTGCCAAAAAGGATGACCAGTTGTTCAGTTTTACCTAATTCAATTGCTCTGCTAATTCAATTGCTCATCAAAAAATGTCCGTGTCACGAGGCAAGACAGCCTGCACCAAAACCGTGCCTGGAGAATTTAGAAGTTCTATATGCACTTCATTCCAAGATTTTTTTATGTAAGCGTGGAAATTGTCAAATCGATATGAAATGTGAATCAAAGACACATAAACATAGTCATCCACTGAAAACACACCCACGGCAGAGTAAAGCACTGCACTGTTTGGACATTGGTAGTTCGAACAGAGTTTATGACTGAAGAAGACCTTGTAAATTCCTTTCTGTGGAGGTAAAAGTATGTATTCTTATTTGCCAATCTGTTTTGGTCCCTTGATACAATCACCTGAAGAGACAAACTCTTCAGATCTAGAAATGAGCAGTACATTTTGCAGAACAAAAGAAATCTATCATTTGTGTTTGGTAAACCAAAGAGATATAGAGAATTGTATCCTCTCGCCCAGCACTGAAGGAACTTTATTTTTCAATTCATCACCTCCTCTATTTTTCCCAACATATTCAAGAACCAACTCAAAAGCACATCTTCCTATCATTGCCTGTTATCTTTTTTCCCTCCTCCCATTACGTTACCTCCATTGGAAATAAAGTACCTGTTTTTATTGATTAGAGTAAGGAGAAGTGGTTGGCAGAAATCTTTGACAATTTTGTAACCAAATTGCATTTTTGCCAGCTTAATTTTTTAATTCTATTTTATTCTTTTTAAAAGATTATATTTTAAAATTTACAAAAGAAAGCATTGTCTTCTCAAACTGGTATAAAATATATAGTACATATAGTATAAAACAGACCAAGTTCTAATGATAAAAAGGAGCATTATGCTAAGTGAAATAAACCAGGTGGTAAAAGATAAATATCATATGAGCTCACCTATAAGTGGAACCTAATCAGCAAAACAAACAAATGAGCAAAATAGAACCAGAGACATGGAAATTAAGAAGTGTCAGTGACCCGATGAGGAGGGGGCAGGAAGATAATGGGGGAACGAAGGGGAAGGGGCAAGCAAAGGAACAGGAACAGAGGACTCATGGGGTCGGACAGCGGGGAGCCTGGAGGTAGGAGTGGTAAAGAGTGGAGAAGGGGAGAGCAAAGGGGGGAAAAGGCAGGAAAGTGGCAACTAACAACAAAACACAAATAAATACAAGGAAGGGAAATAAATACATAAAAAAAAGGTTACTGAAGTGATAGCTGTACTCCCATGTTCATTGAACAATTATTCACAATACCCGAGATATGGAAACAACCCAAGTGTCTGTTGACAAATGAATGAGTAAAGAAGATGTGGTGTATACTTATATGCAGAGGAATATTATTCAGTCATAAGAAAAAAGAAAACCTGCCATTTGCAACAACATGGATGGGCCCTGATGGCATTATGTTAAATGAAATAAGTTAGAGAAAGACAAATACTGTATGACGTCATTCGTGTGAGGAATCTAAAAAACCAAACTGATAAACACCGAATAGAATGGTGATGACCAGGGATCATGGCTGTTGGGGGAACTGGGGAGATGCTGTTGAAGTATAGAAACTTGCAACAAGTAGATATTTAAGTCCTGGAGATCTAATGCACAGTATAGTGATTATAGTCAACAATACTGTATTACAAACTTGAAAGTTGCTAAAAAACCAGATCTCAGTTGTTCTCATCATGTAAAAGAAATGGTGATTATGTGTGTGACCAGATAGAGGTATTAGCTAACACTATTGTGGTAATCATATGGCAATAAATAAGTGTATCAAATCAGCACATTCTGCACCTTAAACTTCCATAGCATTATATGTCAACTTTACCTCAGTTTTTGAAAAAGGAAGGCCAAGCTTTGAAATGTAATCTCTTGAGTATCAGTTTGCTACTTGTTTCAAAAGTATTTGGATCAATAACAAACAATAAAGCAGCAATCACATATATTTTATCCTGCAGACTCTTAGTTCCACCATATAAAATAAAATGAATACTTTCACACGTTACCAGGCACAGTGTATAAGACAATTGCCAAAATGCTAAGACACTAAGATGCCCATACCTCTGACCCAGCGGTGTACTGCACCCTTCAAACATAATCCCAAATATGGGGGATGCTATGCACAGAAATGTTCCTCACGGTATTTTAATCAGTGAATAATTAGAATGCACATATATGTTTCACGGTTGGGAAATGGTCAAGTAAATTATAGTACAGTATATACTGTATGTTTAGTAATACAATTTTCTGTCCCCTATTTTTCAGTTAGTATTATAACACAAGCATTTTCCAACATAATTCAAAGATCATAAAATGCATTTAGTGACTGCATTGTATTTTCCTAATTGTCTTCACCATGGACATATATAATTTTTATAGTTGAAAGTAAAACCTTTAAAAAAGATGAAATATCCTGTAAATGGCTTTCTATTCAAATAAAAAGCTAGCCTTGCTCTAAGATGTAAGAATGATGAACAGTCTTCTATATACTCTGTATCACATTTGAGAATCATGTCAGAAATGGAGTGACTCAACCTGGTTGCTTACAGGCAAAGAAGGAAGCCTTGTGATACATTTTGTCCTCTTTGTTTTCTTCCAGGCTCTGCCCACATCTAAGTAGAATTTTATATGCAAATTTTATACTCAGATGTGAAGAGAACCCAAGGAAGAAAATCTGACTTACACACGTTTCCACTGAAGGAAATCCTTGAACTCCCTCCTATGTATGGTCCTTGCTCCAGCAAAGCACATTCGAACTTCAGTGGGAATTCTGCCAGGCCCAGGATGATGAAGCAGGGCTTGGTGGTGCCAGGTCAGATTGGTTCTCTCTGCCTCTGCCTCGCTGACTGTTACACAGGATGGCACTCTTTCACTGTGTTTAACCACTTGTGGATCAATATATTTTTATATTCACAGACAGCTAGATATGCAGGATGTGGTACAACTGCCTTTTATGGAGGTGGTAAATTTAATTCACAGCATATAATGATATGCATGTTTGTAGAAAACATATTGATCAAACCGGCTTCCTCGACTACACTTAATATGCAGAGAGAATGCAACATTTCTTAGCATTAAAATACATTGTCTCACTGACACAAAATGAAAGCAAAACAGTTAATGGTACGGAGTTTAATACTGGCCCTTCAACTCTCTTCAGCAACTTACCACAATGTTCTCATAGAGCAGTTTTTGGCCAGGGTGTGTCCTTCCAGGACGGTAGCCAGTCAAGTCAATGGGGAAAAGTGAACAGCTGGGCAGTCCGTTTTAGTGAACAGTCTATCTATGTTTGTGAATTCTACCACACCTTTTTCCTCTAAGGAGCCCCATGTTTTTCCCCGGCCAGTGTGACTCCATCGGTTGGAGCATCATCCCACGCACCAGAGGTTTGGGGGTTTGATTCCCAGTCGGGGCTCATTTCTAAGTTGTGAATTGAGTCCCTAGTCAGGGCACATATGGGAGGCAACCAATTGATGTTTCCCCCTCGCATCAATGTTTCTTCCTTTCTCCCATCTTCTCTCTCTAAAACCAATAAACAAATTAATAAATAAATAGTCCCAGGTTTTGTAGACCTGAGACACAGATCTGCACGCAGGTAGCATGTTGGGAATTGCTCTCCAATACAACACCTGTAAGGGAGGAAAGGCAGCAGAGGGAGATTTGAAGCAGATTGCGGCAGAGACCTCTACAGTCTAGTCAGTGCTCTGGATCTGGCATGTCCCTTCGCACCGTCCCAAATCCAGTCAGGAGGAGCCAGGCCTCCGAAGCCCTGCACTGACCCATCATTCTGTGGAAGTTGCCCTCAGAGACCGAGTATGGCCTGCGGCAAGGTGATTACGTCTGGCAGAAACAGCACTGATTGAACTCAGCGGTGAGTCAGCAGAAGGCTGCACTCCCTGCAGCTGGGGAAGGAGCGTCTGGGTCCTGAGCTGGGTCCTGAGGGCAATCTGGACAGCATACCCCGGTACCCATCATGGTCCATGTCTTTCACCACGCAGAGCCTCCTGCTTCAAACAGCAGTTCGCCACTCCTGAGAGCAACTCCTCCAGGTTTCCAGTTCTGTTTTCTTACCTCCTGAGGAAACTGACAAGGGGAAGCTTAGTGAGATTCCTCCAGCCCGCAGAGGTAGCTGGCCTCACGGCCATATTCTTAGTCCTCATCTCCCCTCTCTGTTACCCGTTCCAGATTTCCCTCACCCAATTATGATGCCTCTGGGTCATTGCTCACCAGAGGGGGTGGAGGGAGAGTGACTGAAACCAGATCCCTGTCTTTTTCCCTTTACTCCTCTTTTTGCAGGAAAATGGGAAAGGAGGATTTATTGCAATTCTTGGCATAAATTTATTTCTTCTCATCATTGCTATTTGTGAATACACTTTGAGCATATGAATGCTGATGTAATTGTCATTTTTTTCCAGTTTTATTGGGATATAATTGACATCACTTTGTGAGTTTCAGGTGTGTATCATAGGCTTGGACCCACATATATTATGAAATGTTTATCACAGTATGTTTAGTTAATATCCATCATTTCATATAAACACAGTTTTTAAAATGAAAAATCATTTTCTCCCTGTGATGAGAATTGTTAGGATTTACTCTTAATTTTTATATATAGTGGTAACTATAGTTGTCTTGTTGAACATTAGATTTCTAGTACGTATTCACCTTAAGACTGGAAATTTGTATGTTTTTACCATCTCCCTCCAATTCCCCTTTCCCCCACCCTACCCTCCTTCATAATCAGAAATCTGAACTCATTTTCTATGAGTTTCTTTTGCTTTATTTTGTTTGTTTTTTTTTTGTTTTTAATTTAACACATAGGTGAGATCATACAGGTATTTCTCTACCTCATTTCACTTAGAACAGTGCTTTCAAGGTCCATCTATGTTATTGCAAATGGCAGAGATCCCTCCTTTTTACGACTGAGTCATACTCTACTGTGTATAGAGAAATACCACAATGTCTTTACCTAGTCATTCAGTGACGGACATAGGTTGTTTCCATGACTTGGCTACTGTATTAAATAATGCTGCAGTGAACATAGGGGTGCAGATGCCTTTTTGAGTCAGTGTTTTCATTTCCTTTGGCAGATCCCAATGTTACCTGAACACTTTACCCTTCTCAGATGTGTCTGATGCATATGCCCTTTTACCAAGTACATTGATCAGGAGAGTACCAAAAGCAGTGCTAAATGTACTTTTCCTGTCCTCATTATATAATAGCAAGCAGCCCTACCTTCTCCTAGTGATCAGGGTCAATTACCCCTACCAAGATAGTGATGCCTTTCTTTACCTTGCTGTTCTCTTGGCACAGGGAGTTTAAAGTGACCAGGTAGCAGTCATAGCTTAGAGTTTAATGGGACTCTTACTATGTACCCTGATGGACGTGTTCCCCTGGGTAAACCAGGACCTTAAGACTCAGAGAGACATGGAGACAAATTCCCCAGTGAGTTGCTGGTATTGATATTAAAAATGAAAGTCCACTGCCACTTCTACCCTCAGTTTTCAGCCTATGTATTTCTACCTTTTGGGTGCATGGCATCGTAAAATGGTAATACTGCGTTGTGGAGGACAACGACCCATCCTGTCAGGTGTCATCTCTGAGCTGATGTCTTAGACTGATTTTCAGAAAGGCTTTATGGACCAGCAAGTTCTGGGTGGTATGGCATGTAACAGGACAAGTGAGCCCCATGGCTCTGTGTCCCTTACACCAAATCCTGATCTGAGGCAGTGTGATGCGGAATCCTTTAAGATTTCAAGTTCCTTTAAGAACTTTAAGTACTCTGTAGGCCTTCAGACAGTGGCACTGAACGTAAATGGATTCTCCCTAGTCAAGGCACTGGTAAGATCAGAGCCACGGTTGACATTTACAGCACAGCCTGGTGAGACATTGAAGCTGAAAACCTAGTTGGTTAATCTATGCCCAAACTGTTAATCTACAGAAATTGTGAGCTGATAAATGTGTGTTATTTTAAACCACTAAATTTGTGGTAAATTGTAATGCAGCTTAGAAAACTGATACAGGCCCTGTGAACAGGGAAAAAAAGACATATGCAAGTCTGGATTTCTTATCATATTCAAAATGAATTGCTGCTCTTCTGAGGTCGACGGGATCCACTGTGATCAATTTGCTGATGAGTGGCTCTTTTATGCTAATGAGCAGCACCATTTCTTTCACCTCAAGAAATGGTGCTATATGGTAGGTTTAGTGTTGCCCTTTGTTGCTTACAGATTTAACATTTGGCAGTAGTAGATGCTATATCAGCCTTGATGAGTCAGATTCAGTGCTGGGCCCATGCATAGGTCCCATCCCTGGTACCATTACGATTCTGTTGATGTATCCAATGTGCCAGCACTTAGGTGGCCAGTGACAAAGGCTAGCTGTTGCCCACTTGCTTGCGATACCATCTATTTGGTCATTTAGTACATTTTCCATAGTGAATATTCTTGGGTGAGTATCAACATGTGATAAGAAGGTCTTCATGTTCTTTGACTATACATCCTTATAAATGCCTTTTTCCCTCAAAGTTCTTTTTTCCTTGCAGGACCTTGACCAGACATTCAAGCATTTTGCTGCTGTTCATGAGTCCATATATTCTAACTTAGGGCCTCTTCTTGTTTCACACAAAGTCCATGACCACATATACCATCTTAAACGATGCCCTTTAGGAGGACTTCCTACTTCTGTGGGCTTTCAAAGCAAACGCTGAATGGGGTGTTAGTGTAGCAACAGTCTACTTTTAGCATGCTCTCCTACATTGAGCAATGAACCACACGCATCCTTTTTCTTCTTGATCAGCTAATCACAACAGTAATCTCATTAACCTTCCATGTGAGCCAAGAGAATGGCACCAGCTACAGTGGTGGATTCAAGGGAATATAGTCTAACTGCTCAAGGAGCCTGAGTATGCCTCCTGGCCCTGCCCATTTCTAACCCAAAATATAATACTTCTGTCTTTTAATGGGCTGTTTTGAGGATCAAATCATGATGGACACTTGTGTACACTAGGTTATAGGGTATCCTAGGGTTGATATCAAGCCCAATAAAATGCTGGAAACAATTTTTTGAATTGTATGAAATTTTCTGCTGGAGAACATAGAGCCTTCCTTCAGAACTCATGAATTTAATGTTGTGATTCTCCTATTGTGATTTGCCATAAACTCTATACAGTACCTTTTCCTACCACTTATCATCCTAATACCGCATAGTCTTCCAGGTCATGTGGCCCAAGAAAGGGCTGCTTGTGCTGCACCCTGGACCTGCTGCAGAGTCTCATATCTGGACATTGTGTATCCTGGTTAATGTTTGGAACAGGATTCATAAGTGTGGAATATGTTACCTCCAGAACCGAAAGACAACTACCAAGAATTGTGAGATATACAAAATATAATAATTTTCCATTTGTTTTGAAGAAAAGGTCTTGACATTCCCCAGACATTTGGACCCCTAAAACCTTTTCTGACATGGTAGACCCTAAATCTTCTGAGTATTTATGTACCACCTTCTGGAACTCATGTGTCTTTTTAAGGTTTCCAGCATACTTGCCACTTCTTATTTATCTGCTTTGATTAACATAATGTCACTGATAGAGTTGGTGAACTAATGTGACTCTCTGCACCGTGTTTTGATAGACCAGATCCCTTTGGACTGTGTTTTAACATAGGACTAGAGGGCGGACATGGCCCTGGGGAAACATTGCAAATGTACATTGTTCTCCAGTCCAGGTGAGTGCAAGCTATAGCTTCCTGATAGGGATAAGGAAGCACATTTACCAGGTTAAAGGCTGCATACCGCATTCTTAAATCCAGGTAATCTGGTCTAGCAAAGAGGCTACATTTGGTATAGCCCTGCCATTTCTTCTACTTGGTTGAGTCTGCAGTAGTCCAATGTCATCCTCCAGGATCAGTCTGGTATTCATAAGGGCCAGATGCTGAATCAAATAAAGGTATGATGGGGACCATCACCACTTGTCCTTCAGGTCTTTAATGGTGGCACTAATTTTTCTCCGTTCACCCTGCTATATAATATTTTTATTTGCTTCACTGTCTAGTAGGAAAGGCAGTTTCAGAGGCTTTCACCTGTGTTTTCATAATATGATTAATCTAATTCTATGGACCAAGGAACAAATGTGGGGGCTGTACAAAACACCAAGAAATGTCCATTCCAAGTACAAATGCTGGGACCAGGAAAGTGACAACTGAGTTGGTTAGTGGATCCAGTGGACCCATTTTGAGCTGATATCTGAGTTAGAACTTCACTGATGCCCTTAGACTCCTTCACACTATGGGGTCATTAACGATGCTTTGGGTCTAGGTTAATAGCCAGCAAAATATCTGGGTATTTCCCTTCCTTGGTGAACAGCTACCCAAGTAAGTGAACCAGAAGTCTCTTTGGGAATGGACAGATAATCATTACTGTATATATTTTGATGATGCTCCAAAGTCTTCCCTCAGGAATTTAGGGTCTGGGAACTGGCTCAGGTTCAGAAACTGGGCAAGGGATCATCACTTGATTAGAGAAGTTGCTCTCAGCATTTTGATTATTTATCTCTGATTTTTTTATTTTAATAGATTAAACAATGCCCTTGTCAACTACCCATCTTTTTTGCCCTTAGTGATCCAGATTCCCTTAACCATTCCCTAACTCTAGGTGATGACTCCCTGGCTGCTACTCCATATATGTCACTCATTATGATCATTGCTCATACCCTGCTGCTGCTGATAAAATATCACCCCCTGGCCTTTACTATGCTGTATCCTATCAATAAAACTATTTCCGTAACAGCAATTTCTACCATGAGCCTTGGCTTACAATGGACAGACATTGAGCACTTCATTGATACTCATGCCCTCTCTCCAACTCATTCCTTATTTGGGTAAACAGAGCTTCAAGCAGGCCTTCCCATTGAACACATTTGGGTGGCGGGTTGTAGCCTTATGTACCTGGTAGGATTCCCATTTCTCTGAGTCTTTTGGCCCCTTCTTCTACCACTATTCATGCCACTTTCTACCTCACTTGGTGTGGATGATCACTTTCTTTAAACTTCAAAGTGCCATTCTAGTAGCATATTAGCATGTTCTTTTGGAGTCTTTGTCAGTATTACATCCTTATTACAGAAGAGTGTTCCCATATCAGTTCATTCTTTCCTTTCTAACTTTATGTTCTGCCCCCTTAATTCAGCACCTTCAGGGTCTAGTTTCCATACATACTCTCCTGGGCCTCCCAGGAGCATATTGGCTAGATCTCATAGATCTTCAGGCCTAACACGTCCCAACTGAAATATACTGTGACTTCGTCCTTGTTATTGTTCTGATAACCAGGAGGAGAGTTGGGCATGGGTTCTGAGGGAGGAGGCACATGTTATTCCACAGGTCAGAGGTCCCTGCATTTCTTCAAGTAAGAATACTTTAGCTTTTAACAGGGAGATGTGGGTCACTTCTGCAGGCTCAGGCAGTCAGGGAAATCTGGGATTCAAGGTCCCACTCCTTCCCAAATTGGGGCCAAAACAAACCTTGGCAGAGACAACTTGGAGTGAAAAATGTAAACTTAACAGGAGGTAATCTACTTTCATTTTTGAGTCCTGAGTCAGATCCTCAACTTTTTCACTTCTCAGCTGCAGGAGATGGGAATCTCTTTATATGCTGCTACACTAGGAGGCCTCCGGCTTATACACTTCACCTTAATTTGGTGATGAATCACCCTCAGCCTTTCAAGTCTTCTCCAGTGTGCAGATAGCTTGCAGCAATAGCTAATTCTATAGTATTTTAATTACTATTTACCTCTAAACTCTCAAGCACCTGAGATATTACACCTTGCAAGGCATTCTCTCATGCTGATATCCCAACACAATTGAAGATCAGTGGGCTTTAACAAACACACCACTGACACATCCCAAGGCTATGGATACCCTACTTACCACCAGTGATGGAGGCCAAATTACCAGCCAGCCAGCAAACAATTTAATTCCAACATCCCATTTTAGAGTCTACCTCCCAGCACCATCCTCAGTATTAACTATCATAGGTTGAGTGTCCTGTAAAACAGACTCAGAGCTTGAGATTTGTGTTTAAGTGGTTTATTGGGTGATGCTCTCAGATATGATATGTGCAAGGCAGTGGAAGAATCAGGACTTGTTAGAGAGAAATGTCAAATTGCAATGTGGTAACAGCAGAGACCTTAGCTGATGTTTTGGAGCGCTCCAAAGCTGGCATGGTCCATCAGAAATATCTCCAGCTGAGGTATGGTTTATTCATTGGATTCCGGCTGGACCTGGAGAAGGGCTGCAACTGTGGGAAAGAAAGCTCCCTGTGGCCTAGTGCAATTCCTAGGGTGGCACTCATATGTTCCTTGCCTGGGGATGAGTGCCTTCATCCCTCGGGGGGGGGGGGGGCGGCGAATCTGGCAGTCCACCACTGTGTCAACTACACACATCAACATAAGGTAAAAGAGGCAAAGGAATATTAGGCAACCAACTTTTAGGTGATTGTTCTGATGGTGGAGAATGTAAGCTTAGAAAAACCCAAAACAAAATTGATTCCAAACCCTATTCACCTCCAGCTACAGAGGGTGATACAAGATGCACCATGAAAGACCTGGGTCGCACAGCTGAACTCATTCTTGCCCTTCCTTGGTGCAGCATCCTGTCCTTTTAAATCATTTCTGCTGGGCAAAACAGTCAGGAGGCCACAGACGAGTGGCCCCCCAAATGGTTTTTCATTTACAAATAATCAGGCCAACTATTTTGTATGCATGTACATCTGTTTTTTAATACCTTTATTCCCCTTATTTAAAAAAAAAACCTTCACTCAGCACTGCAAAAATTTAAAAACAAAACATCGAAAATAAATCATGATGCTGCAAAATGTAACAGGAAAAGAGACAAAAATACTAACACAATGCATGCTGTCTATGAAACACACAGTCATATTTCTCTGTAATAAACTCTTACTAATCAATTCCGAGCTTTATAAAACAATAGCAGGGGAATGACAATGCTGTCATTTGTATATTCTCTCTCAGTTCTCTAATGGAAAGCTTTTTTTTTTTTTTCCTCTGCCAAGTCATTCCTGACAATGTTAATGATTCACTATAAAGCAGTTTCTGGGCTATGATTCGTGACATTCAGACTGGTTAGATGGGGGGCTCGGCAGGTTCCTGGGGAGTGTTTTGGATGCAGAAACGCCTTGAAGATAGCACTTTATTATATTTAGGACAAGTATGACATCCCACTTCAAGGAAGAGACCTCTATACATATTGAGAAGGGATTTCTACGGTGTAAGTGGGGCGGAGAAGGTTGGTTTAAAGAATGCCTCTGTGTGTTTTTCGAGGCGACATAAAGATAGAAAGCAGAGAAATGGAGGCAGGAGGCAGAAGGATTATGGATAATGGAAGAATTTTGCCTGAGGGTATATGCCTGCTTTGCCTATTCCTGTATAACTAGAATATTTATAATTCAAATACTTATCTTTAATAATTAAAAGCCAAGGAATATTAAAGACAAAAGGTAGAGAATATTATGTACACATGTGTAGGCATCATGCATTAAGTCCCCACCCTTGCAAAATACAGCAAGAGGTAGATTTAAAGAGGTTAAAAAGTGAATATTTTAAAATATCTTGAAACGGAATTTCTAATTCACTCCAGTTCTGCCAGGAGTGATCCCCTTACTTCTGATTTCTACATAACACCACCAGTCATGAGGATAGGTACTAAAAATATCCAGCATGGTAGTCCGACATCAGCACATCAACAATTAAAAATGTGGATACAAATATTTCAGGTTTTCAAAACCAGAAGGTTTTCCTCCACGTTTATGAAAACCTTGGATTTGCACGGGAAAAAGAAAAGTCATTTTCAATTGTTTTCACAGATTATTTAGCTGCACAGCCTATGTAAACTACTAGCTACAATGGAATGTGATATTCTACCACCGCCAGGAACTCTCTCTGATCTTCTGCCTCTTCTCCGACAGCAAAGAAACAAAGAAAAACAGCCCTGTGGATGGAGAAGAGGGTTTGAAAAGAGAAAGAGACCTCAACCATGCCCCCCAGTATTAGAAAGCTGTCAATTATAACCATGATTGCAATGAAAGTACTGAAATCAAAAGAAAATGTTTAAGTAAGGAAAAAAGGCCGGCTGCATTTAAAAAGAAAGAAAGAATAACCAAAAAGTATATGTCTCAGTTCCACCCTAACGATTCTAATGGTAATGAAAAATAATACAAACTAATGGAGCTCAACTGTTTCTAGGACAGTAGTAGAAAAGCAGGATGCTTGGCAGCCAAAATATGAAGAGATTAAGACACTGGATAAAATGGTCAGGTGTCATTGTTTTTGAAGAAGTGGCCTCTTTGGCAACGAGTGTATGAATGATAGCTTCAACTCGTGTCTAGATCAGAGGTGTCAATATTTACACCTTTGCTAATTATGGCAAAGAGGAGATTAATGGAAGATTAAATCCCCCTATCTTTTACTTCCTCATCACGCCAAATAAGTCCGGGTTGAACATTAACTCAACCTGACAATAATACGCTGGAGGCGGGGAGGTGTGGAGGGGGACCCACAGATCCTCCTACATGTAAAAAGAATGGTGATAATCAATGGCTGGGCATTGATGATAGCTAGCAATAAAATTAAAAGTTGCGTTTAAGCCTCACTTTGTAAAATTGCTCATTTTTAGAATTGGGACTAGGGCCCGGTGGCTGCAATACTTGATACACTGATGATCTCAGGTAGAACACCTTTTGTCACCAGAGATGCTACTGCTCCTGTGCTGTGAAAAACGACAACGTACTCTGGACTGAGAGCATCGTCATCGAACATGGCATTTGCCAAAAGATACTTATTCATGGGGCCTCAGCTGGGATTAACTGGCCAGGAGAAAATAATGGGTTAGTAAGTGTTGGATTTAGTAGGGGGAGTGAGATCATTAAAAAATCCCTTCTTTAAGTACACTTTTGTAATTTGAAAGGAATACTAATTTTCCAGTAATTAATGTATGCTGTCCTGCCCGAAGATGGGTAGTCTGAATAAAAACTTGGCAAGTGCCGGGCCCTCATATCTGCAAGAGTTTGAAGCTCAGTAGCTGTTGGTACCATCTAACATTTTTCTTGTGTTGCTTGTTTGCAGGCTCAGAGGGAGGGGACTTTATCTACTTCCACTCTTGCTGTTTGTCAGCTTTCCAAAGTGCAACCATAATTAAATTCTAAAGTGAAGAATGAAGTCACCCGAGTCACCGTCCAACGAACTGCCAATGACGATGTAAGAATGACAATGTCCTAAGCACTTCTTTAATTCTGGTTCGGCAGCATTTAACTGCCTGACCTCCCGCGGTTGTCAGTGCCACAGCTTAAATGCTGTGCAAATGCATTTCTGCTTTATTTGTTGTAAATTTACTGGTTATTAATTTCACAGTATGACCTCTTATTCTCCTATTAGTTGGCAGATTTCTCTGTAGACTTCAAAAAGCTAAAGATTCCATCAAGCTACTTTCTATTTCTCTGTCTTTTCTGGCCATCTTCTGTAACGTGGAAGAGCTCCTGTTTCTTTTTTCATCCTTGTTACGATTTTCTAAGATTCATGTTTATTAAGTACCCATTGCACTTGGAAGTGTATTTCATTTTTTATTTTAATAAAGATTTGCATTTTCTCAACCCCTTTCTCGTTTCTCACAAATCTCAAGAGAAACTGCTGTTTAGTTGCAAAGGTTGTATAGTAAATAGTTTTTAGGTTACTGAGCAATCTGTCTTCTCCTCATTCACTCCAAGTGAAGAATGGGAATGAACTCTATTACACTAAGAATAGAAAGACAGTAGCAGTATAAATTCTCCACCTAGGGGTCACTGCAATTTCCTCAGTCTTTCTTTTGAAGTGATAAACCTCCCACTCCTGGACTAGATGTTAGAACTTAGATCTAAGTTCATTTAATAAAAGAATCCGTTCATTTATTGCTACTCCGATTGATAACAGAACTCAGCAGAACATTTGACTATCGGATCAGGAAATGTATATCTCAATTCAGGGTCTTAACAGTGTTCTATATATAAATGTATAGATCTATAAACTTCATTTGCTTTGAGGAATTCCAGAATCTGGGGGTTTTGCAGCATCTGGGTTCTATTCTAGCACCGTACGATCTTCCCAAAAGACCATCCTGCTCCAGCTAGGGGCAGCGAGGCAGCAACCCTCAGTACTGTCAGCCCTGTTCTAAAACCATAATGTTCAAAGTGGATTTTCAAAACCCAACTCCATCATATTTACCTCTTCACACTCTACCTGCAAAGGCTATAGAGGATTTGTATAAGAGCTATTTCATAAGAATAGTGAAAACTAGAACCAGATAAAAGATTGCAGAAAAGAATGAGAACAGTGTTTCCAAATCACATATGTAAGACTTTAAATAAGAGAGTCGAAGCAACACTTTATAAAGACACAGCAAGTTTTTGGTTTTAGACCATCATGGAATTAAGATGGAATTGGGGAAGGAAGACTGCGGTGTGCCTGAGGGACCAAGCTCCTCCAGAGTGTGAGTGGACACCAGAGACTTCTTTCTGGAAGAGCCTATCTTTGCTCTGATAGCTTCCTGCAAGACTTCTTGGAAATCTGTGCTCTGAAATTTTATGTATAACATGGATAACAATACATTTTATGTTACAATATCTCTTTCAGATATTTTTTTTATTTTTATTTATTTATCTTTAGAGGGGAAGAGAAGGAGAGAGGGAGAGAAAATAGAGGTCTTTTTTCGATTTTTATTTTACAAATGCAGCAGCCCATAATGATACAGGGTGGGGCAAAAGTAGGTTTATGGTTGTCAGTATGTGGACCACAGCATTTGTTCTTATATTATTATTTATTAACTATTGGATCGTATCCCACAGGAATGACTGCAAGCCCACAGTTGCCTCCTCCCCCCATAGGAAGGTACCAGTGCCCTCCTCAAAGTGTGTCCTTCATCACTTGGATCAGCAGTCATCTTGTTGCAAAAGGGTTGCATGTAAGCGATGTTGATTTTCCAAACTCATTTGTGTCTCTTATTTTGTGTTCTTCTCACTATGTCGTGGATTTGGGTCACTATTTTATCCCCTGTTTTTACAAAGTCGCATGGGCAAGAAGGTGACCTAGAGGTGATTAAGGCAAGAAAAAGCTGAAGTGACACATCTACAGTGGTACACTTGGCACCAGGTCCCCCAAATTTGGGTGCCCCTAGCCTCCCCTCTGCTTTGGACTAGACAGTTCCTTATCTTGAGGACTTGCTTCCACGTAGCATCATTTTACATTAAGCAAATAGAAATGGCACAGATATGTTACCTTCTTTCTAAAACATACCATGAAAACTGTTTAGTAAAGATTATTCTAAGCAGTTCCTTCAGATTTCCAGGGTTTCTGTTGGAAATAAATAAAGGTGAAGAGAGACATGGATAAGCTTCTGCCACATTAGGATTATTCTCAGATTGACTGATGGGCTGTAAATATAAGCAGCTACTAGGAATGCATCATTCAGTGAGGACAGTGGGGTTCTGCAGGGACGGGGTTGTGACCAGCGCTAAATGACATGTTCAGACTCGTGCCCTGATGGAGAACTAAATCGCTATGAGCACACCAAAATAGAACTGCAAGCACAATGGAAGATCTTAGGTGGAAAAAATTAAATGGAGTGAGATTTAATTTAGATAAATCTATAATAACTTGCTCATGGGAAAGTAATTCCTATCTGAGTAATAACAAGAAAAATTATTTTAAGAGAACATTAAAGTAGAAAAAGGATTGAGTGTAATGGCTAATATTTTTCTGAATATTAACAATGAGCAAATCATCAGAGAAATGTTTTCAGTTAAAACCAAGTCACCCATTTTTAAAAGAGCTATAACTTTTAGTTTCAAAGTATTTTTTTAATACTCACCGGTTTAGGCAAATGAATTATTATCTGGATGTCCCTGTCTATGACTTCCAATTATCTGATCAATAGTTCTAACTTTATTTGATGTTTGCAGTTCGAAAAAAAAAATGATCTCAACAGTTGAAAAGACCAGCTCTTTTAAATGCAAACAAACTCGTAGCATTTATAGCCATCCACTTCAAAACAGAAAGAGAGAGTGGTAAACTGGTTCCAAAGGGAAGGAGTCTGTTTTCAGGTCTGGTAGCCCCCATCACAAAAGGTGGGTGCAAGATGGTAAACTTGGAAGTAGTTGGTATTGCTTTGCTGCTGCTGTTGTTGTTTAATACTCTAATGCAGTGCACAAAAGATGCTCAATAATTGTTAGGCAGTCAAATAAAAATTAGGATAATCTGATCTGATTATTTGGAAATTTTGACAAGAAATAAAAATGAAACTTCAGCAGCATGCCTGAAGTTTTGTGCCAACAAACCCATTTCACTCCTCCTTGTACCAAGAGCCATTTACCAGTCACGATGGCAGCATGGCCTCAGCTTCGGCTCAGGGCAGATCACGAATGTGAAAGTGAGCTAACAGGAAAAGGAGCTATAACTGGCAGTCAGTTCAGAAATCCAGTTAGCATATTGTTAAGGATGATTCACTTGCCAAATTTTAGGTGATTTTACTATGTAGCATATATAATCATGTATACCAATAGGATCTTTTTTTAGACTTTCTCTCCTTTCTAAGCATGAAATAGAAATCTATTAAATACTCCAATCGTATGACTAAGTGTAAACTCCCCAGAACAGGGGGAAGCCAGGGTTACAATGAGCACTCCCACGGCATGCAGAAGCGGATCAGGCACCTCGGGGCTGAGGGCTTTAATCAGTGAAGAATCCATGGAATGAGCTGTTGTGAAACAAGGTGTAACAATGCCCAGCTGCAGTTGCTCAAAGTTTAAATGTTTCATTCTTGGTACAGAATTTAGATAAGGAAAAGTTCAAAAGACTTACATTTCTATGTAATACACTTATGTAAATGAATAGTAAATACTTATTTTTACCCAGTGTCCAAGCTCCAAAAACATTGAGGTTGAAACAAATCGTTTGAGATTTTTATGAGAAATGAGATACTGAGCATTAGTTTAATAACTGTCCACAGTGATCTCCAATGCAAGCCCTGTTTCTGATGTCAGTGAACAAAATTTACTGTCATCTAATGTCTCAGAATTTCCCTCGGCAACAAATGCCTTTAACTTTAAGAGGTTGGATGCGGTATAATAGTGGCATTATTTTGGATGACTTTGGCTCCTTGGACTGAAACTGGACTCTTGGACAATATTCATTGGTCCAGTTCAGCCCAAATTCACAGCACCTCGAGTGTCATTGATAATTATTCCTGGATAATGCTCCTAGATATGAACCCGTTTGAATGTCTGGATTAAACTTTTCTATTCAATGAGTTCAAAATTTATTAAACCCATTATAACTTTGTGCAAAATGCCTCTAAGTAAGAAAAAGAGACTCTAATAGAAAAATGCTTATAATGGGTTTTAAAAAAATCACTTTTTTCTCTAGATTCCTTTGCAATGTCAGAAGTATACTCTGCTGTGGAAGTATGTAATAATTATTTCAAGGTCAATATTTTGGCATGGCTGCTTGCTTATTCTTGAGGATACTTGGTGTGCCTTAGGTAATGATCATAAGGTGTCCTTCTGTCCCAGGCACCATCTGAGAGGATGCCTAGAGGATGCTCTGAGGATACGTCCTCAAGTTGAAGCACATCATGTCTTGCCTGCACTGTATCTTCACTACACATACAACAGATTCCTCAGATGCGAGCAAACAGAGGCCTTTAAAAAAGCAAAATGACTGGATCCGAGCATCCATAGATTGCCAACTCCTCATCTTTAAACTTTCCTCACCTGTTTGTAAGTTCAATCATTCAAAATGATTTGTGTCTGGGGCTTACCGATGAATATATTTACTTATGTATCATTTACATTAAGAATCCTCTAGTTTTTAAAAAATTATATTTTATTGTTTATGTTATTATGGTTGTCCCTAGTTTTTCCCCCTTTGCTTACCTCCGCCCAGCACCCCCCACTGCCTCAGGCCATCACCACGCTGTTGTCCACGCCCATGGCAGAACATGCATATTTGTTCTGTTGGGTAATCCCTTCACCTTCTTTCATCCAGTTCCCCCTCCCCCAACCCCTCTCACAGCTGTCAGTCTGTCCATGTATCCATCCCTTTGTTTCTGTTTTGCTCATTGGTTTATTTTGTTCATTAGATTTCACATATAAGTGAGATCATATAGTACTTGTCTTTCACTGACTGACTTATTTCACTTAGCATAATAGTCTCGAGATTCACCCATGTTGTTGCAGAAGATAAGAATTCCTTTTTTTTTACTGCTGCATAGTATTCCATTGCATAAACACGCCATGGCTTTTTTATCCACTCATCTACTGATGAGCACTTGGGCTGTTTCCGGATTTAAAAAATTCTCAGCATCACTAACCATCAGAGAGATATAAATTAAAACCACAATAAAATGTCACTTCACACCTGCCAGAATGGCTACCATCAATAAATCAACCAATAACAAGTGCTGGCGAGGCTGGAGAGAAAAGGGAACCCTGGTGCACTTTTGGTGGGAATGCAGATTGGCACAGCCACTGTGGAAAACAGCGTGGAGTTTCCTCAAAAAACTAAAAATGGAACTGCCTTTTGACTCAGCAATTCTACTTCTACTACTACTTCTCAGTATATCCTGAGAATCCCCAAACACCAATTCAAAAGAATATATGCACCCACATGTTCATAGCAGTGTTATTAACAACAGCCGACCTGTGGGAAGTCCCCTCTACCTCCTGAAAGAACGGTATGACGTCAGAACCTCTGATGGTGTGTGAAGCTAATTCCAAAAGGAAAGAGTAATGAGGTCATCAGATGATATTTGAAAATAATTCTCCCACAATATTGAAAATGCAATTTTAATATTTGTTCTAAAGAAAGTGACATTTGGAAGTAGTGGTAAAGAGTGTGGGCAGGGGTGATATAATTCATCTCTACTGCATTTAGATGCAAAATAAAAACACATAAGAGATACACTTGTAGGGTTAAGTATATCTCCTCAATGTGTGGTGCCCTTCCTCACTCTCAAGAGGTCACTGAGCAGGTAGATCAACCTGTATAGCCCAATCAGTCTCTGGATCTAAAAGTCACAAAAAAATAATACTGATGCAGCATATACATATGATCTTGGACACTAATTGGAAGACATGTATTTCTGAATCCTAAAAAATCTGGTTGACAGTTGTAAAAATCATTATGTAGCTCCCAAGTGCATGATATTAAATTCAGGAACACATATATGAAACGAATTTAAGAAACACAAGTCAGAACTATCACTTCACACCACTATGATTACCAGGGAACATATTTCTAAATCTAAGTTAAGTTGCTTTCTTAAATGAGTAAAAAAAATTGCCATATTTTGCTGTATATAATGTGCACTTTTTTGCCCAAATTCTTGAGGGAAAATAAAGATATGCATTCTATATGAATATAATGATTACATACCATAGGTATAATAATAGGTATAATGACCCTGTGAACAATGTGTACAAAAACATGGGTGCCCATTATACATGGTAAAATACGGTACATTTTGCAAATCTGGATCATGTATCTTACACATGATTGACTATAGGTCACGGACTTGGTAGGTGCTGTTTCCCCAGAATACAAAGTATTTGTAGTCCCAAGGAAACTATCTTTGCAGTGTCATTCAATGCGGTGGATGATTGTTTTTTCATGGTCCATCTATCTGAACTTTTTCAGTATGACTTTACAGTCCTATTTCTTTACCCTCATTTCCTGTCAGATTATGAGCATCCCAGACATGTCTGACAAAGTCATAAAATCAACAGTAAAACTGTAATACATCAGCTCTGGCTGGTGTGGCTCAGTGGATTGAGTGCTGGTCTGTTAACAGAAAGGTTGCCGGTTTGATTCCCTGTCAGGGCACATGTGTGAGTTGTAGGTGGGTCCCCAGTTGGGGGTATGGGAGAGGCAACTGATTGATGTATCTCATTGATGTTTCTCTCCTTCTCTTCCTCCCTTCCCTTCTCTCTAAAAATAAATAAATAAAATCTTTATTTTAAAAAAAGAATATAACGCATCATAGATTTTATATATAATAGACATTTGAAGATTTGTTAACTAAGGTAGAGTCAGACCCTCCATAAACGTTCATTTATGTCCTTCACTTCTCCCCTCCCTCCTTCACTCAGTATTTCTCTTTCTCACTTTATCTCTGTCTCTCTCTCCCTTTTCCCTCTCTCATTAGCCATCACCTTGTTTCTGTATCACCACATTGTAGGAGGCAGCCTAGTCTCTTGCGATGGCAGTGAACATGGTCATCAGCCTCACTGCTGGAATTTGGGATGCATAATGTCCTGTCTGTGCTCTACTTTCTCTAGGTGAAAAATCAAAAGTCTCTGTCTGATCCACTGTTTTGCAAAGGGAAGTTGTGAGAAACAATACCGTAATAGACAGGCTTTCTTCCACATATTTTGGGGATTTTGTGACATTTAAATATGGTATATATGCTTCCCCAGAAACCACGATAATGCGTATGAGCTTATAGGATACAATCCAAGTATTAGTCCACATCTTATAACACCCAATGCATATACAATTTGGGAACCTGTATGTAAGAAAATATTGCCAATGCTAATGTAGGTCCAAAATTGAATATTTCTGTAGGATAGGAAAGAAATCATGAGACATCACAATGAGGAAAGGCTGGCAAGTACCAGCAACATCTCAAAACCCAGAAAAATAATACGTTTTAAATAAACAGAAAAATGGACTTGAAAAATAACTAAATAAAAAATCATACAATGTTTCCATTCATTAACTAACACCTCCTCGAAAACACTACTTTTTTGGCTGCAAGGTTTTTAAAAAATATTTTATTTATTTGTTTTTAGAGAGCAGAAGGGAGGGAGAAATAGAGGGAGAAAAACATCAATGTGTGGTTGCCTCTCATGCACCCCCCACTGGGGTCCTGGCCCGCAACTCAGGCATGTGCCCTGACTGAGAATTGAACCTGTGACCCTTTGGTTCACAGGCCAGCACTCAATCCACTGAGCCACACCAGCGAGGGATGCAAACTTTTTAATATGACAATAAAGCTATAGTAAACAAAAAAGAAAATGTATTCTTTTGTAAAGTATACTACCGAATACTATTTTTATTATTAATAACTTAGACAAGCTTCTGTCCATTTGGGTCTGTTGACAGCAGGTTTGACATGTGACTTCATCTGAAACCACCAGGATCTGTGCGGGCGCATCGGATTGGCCCAAACAAAAAACCATGCGTTGGGGTGCGTAAACAGGTACCTCCACATGGCCATCTCATTGTTCAAAGTCCTCCTACAAGTTTGTGTCTGAAAGAAAACACAGGAATCCTTAAGTTTCTGTCTCACATGAATCACATCAAAAAATTAATGTGCCTTATTATATAATTGCATAAACTGTTCAACTGAGTACATTCCATTTTGACTAGATTTTCATGAGAATTGAATTCTTTGTTTACAGTTTTCCGTATCAGGGGATTGGAAGGCTATCCCACAAACTAGTTCTGGCTCTTCACATTTAAAGTCTTTTCGTTTTTCTTCCACACCCGTCTGCCTCCAGTGCCACAGGGCAAGTTAAAACTACGGGTTGACCACCGGCTCCGCGCCTCTGATCAAGACCCGAGGTGATCTGGCGGAGCGGGCAGTGAAGTCCCCAGGGCAGCCCTTCGTACCCTGGGAGGGCTAGGAAAAAGAACTTCACTCCACGTTAAAGTAACTGTGAAACACACAAATAACCCACTAAGGCCGAGCTAAGTGTGTAGTCAACTGAACTCTCCCTTTAGCCAGATGCCGCAACACGCCGAGCTACCACTGCCTGACATGAAGGAAGCCATGGCTGGAGGGAAGCTGGAACGGAAACAGAGGGCCCTCCTACCTGATGAAGGTTAAAGTGGGTTAACTTGGTAAGTTTTCCAAACACGTATGACCAAGGGAATATGGTACTTGAGCAGCTCCCACGAAAGGGCTCTGTACACATGTGGGACCAGAGGTGTAAAGTTTTATTAACTTCATGAGAAATCTGTCTTCAGCACAGATGTGGGGTCAGACACACTGAGATTTCAGTTCCTTCCTCGTTTTATGACATTCACTAAGTTTCTGAGCCGATCCAAGTCTCAGTGTCCTCATCTGGGAAATAGATATCATAAAAGTTTTCCTTTGTGACTGTTGTGATGTGTGGAGGTATGCAGATTTTATGTTCCAGACACTTAATAGTTGGTAACTATGTTTATTGGTAGATGAAATACTCAAGAATTTTTTACCCTTTATAAAATAACTGAACACTCCACACTATTACCTAAAGTAATAAAGTAAACCTTTGGTTCCCAACACCTACCGTTCTATATCTGTTCATTTCCCTTATTCTCCTACCCATAAACACACTTACCCTTCTCTTATTTCCTACTTCAAAGCCTATGCATGTATCCTTCTGTACCAAACCAAGACCTCACCCATTCTTTCTACTTTTTCAGATTTTTTTGTCTTTAAATCTTTTATTTTATTTAGTTATTTTTCAAGTACAGTTTTTTGCCTGTTTCTCCCATCCCAGCCCCCCCACCCTGTGCTCCCCACCTCCCTCCCATTTCCACCCCCTCCCAGTTCTCATCCCTGTGTCCTTCATATTTGCTTCTCCAAATCCCTCCCCTTTTTCCCCCTTAAATTCCCTTCCCTCTCCCCTCTGATTTCTCTTCAGATCGTATAAATCTTTCGCCTTTTTCAGATTTTTCATCATTTCTTGCTAAGCCCATTCTCTGAAAGCATACAGCAGTCCAACAAAACTATGAGGTGGGTCACATCTATCATTTAAAAATTTCTATAGCCAGGTTAAAACAAATAAAAAATTAAATCCAAGTCAAATTAATGTTAAGAATATTTTTATTTAATTCAATATATCCAAAATATTACTTCAACATATAATCAGTATTTTTAAATTGCTAATAATATAGTCTATGTTCCCTTTGTCTTGCTATGTGCTGGAAATTCAGTGTTATTCTACACTTACAGCACTCTGAAGTCACAATAACCATGTTTCAAGTGCCCAGTGACTACATATCTAGTGGTTCCCAGAGTGGTAGCACGTCTATAGCAGGAAGAGTTTGTGCCGTATTATTTAATATGTAATTATAGAGTGTCGTTACGTTTGCTGGTGTTTCTTATATGTCAGTCCTGTCTCAGGTAGTCTCTGGGCTCTTTGAAGAAGGGAACTCTTCTCAGAATTCTTTATCTGCAGGATGCAGCATTCAAACACAGCGGTTGTTCAGTAAATGTTTGCTTATCGACAGTTTGGGTACATTTAGAAATCCTAGAAGGGAAAATGCAACAGACAATGTGATTTCCTTCCACCTGTGCTATTTTTATCACTCAGGATATAAGTTCTCAGTGTATGCAGAATAATGTCATTTGAAGACCAGTATTAATAAATCTGCTCTGGCATTAGTGTGAATAATGCAACAGGCAAAAATAAGAGGGAGTATTGCCCATGGTAATGTTTGGACTATAGATGGAACAGTCAATTTAAGGTCCTTCTAAATATGAATGGAGAAAGATGTAATCTTTGTTTTTTTTTAATGTCTACTTACCAGCGATCAAAAAATAGTAGTTCACTTTTGATTTCCAACTCTGCTGTGGAAGTAGAGGTCGCTTCCCAAATACAACCAGGGAAGTCACATCTAACAGCACACCTCATCTAGTGCGCTACACCGAACTCAGGTCTTTCCACAAACCTCAGAAACTACGACATGCTAAAGAATTTGTCACACCTTTGGCCTGGTAATTTTTTAAAATTCAGATAAGAATCAAGTTCTACAGTACAAATGCACAAGACTTTCAGACCCTACACAGCCATTATAGTAACACTATAGATTCAAGGGGAAGTTGGATTTCCAAGCATCGTCTTTGTTCCTTATGGGAGTGTAAGGAAACACTGCTACAACATGTCACTGGTCTGCGGGACGACATGCCTGTAAGGTACGATCAAATCGTCATGACTTCTAAACATTTTTTGAATGTTTATTCTACCCATGGCTTTGAGTTACAGGAGATGAATAAGGTGTGGCTTCTAACTCCAAGAAGCTTATAAATGAATCATAGAGGCTGGGTACAAGCTTATGGAAACAGAATCACAATGCATAGATGATTACAATAAATACTAAGTTTTTGTCCACACAGAAGTCACGAAAGGAATTCAAACAGGGGAAAGTGGTCTCTGTTCAGGAATGCTGGATGGAGAAGATAAAATTTGCTCACACCCTTTGTGAGGATTTTGTTAAGAAAGCCAAAAATTAGAAAATAAAATGAAATGCTCCAACATTAAGAAGTGAGTCAAGTTGCTTTTAGCAGTGGTACCTGCAAACACAGTATTTTGTGGGATATGTTTGGAAGGCACTTTTTATATATTTTTAATTGAATGTATTGCAGTGACATTGGTTAATAAAATTACACAGGTTGCAGGTGTACAATGCTACAACACATCATCTGTATACGGTACTGTGTGTTCACCAGCCCAAGTCTCCTATCACCATTTATGCCTCCTTTACCCTGTTCTACCTTCCCCCAGTCACCCTTCCCTCTGGCAATCACAATGCTCTTGTCTGAGTCTCTGTTTTTATTTTCTTTGCTTAATCTCTTCACCCTTCTCACCCAGCCCCCCAGGCCCCTCCCCTCTGACAGCTGTCAGTCTATTCTCTGTGTCCATGAGTCTGTCTCCACTTTGTTATTTTGTTGATTAAATTCCACATATGAGTAAAATCATGTGGTATTTGTCTTTCTGTGACTGGCTCATTTTACTTAGCATAACGCTCTCCAGGTCCATCCATGCTGTTGCAAAAGGTAAGATTTTCTCCTTTTGTGGTTGAGTAGTATTCCATTGTATAAATGTATCACAGCTCTTTTATCCACTCACCTACTGATGGGCACTTGGGCTGCTTCCAAGTCTTAATATTTCTTCTGATATATCAACTTGGGCAAGAAAAAATAAGCAAATGGAACAAGATCAAACCAAAAGGCTTTTGCACAGCAAAGAAAACCATCAACAAAATGAAAATCCAACCAACTGCATGGGAAGACATATTCACTCATACATCAAATAAGAGCTTAATATTCAAAATATATAAGGGAGTTACAAAGCTCAACACCAAAAAAAATCAAGAAATGGGCAAAAGAACTGAATAGACACTTCTGCGAAAAGGACATACAGATGAACAACAGACATATGAAAGGATGCTCAACATCACTAATTACCAGATAAATGAGTATTAAAACACAATGAGATATCACCCCACACCTGTCAGAATGGCCATCATCAATAAATCAACAAACAGCAAGTGCTGGCAAAGCCTTGGAGAAATGGGAACTCGAGTGCATTGTTGGTGGGAACATTTTTATATTTCTATCTACTTCAATTCCATTTCTTGAGTATCTTTTTAAATAAAAGTACTGCTGTTTCATCAGCATTTTCATTCCAAAAACTCAAGTTGAATTTATTTAAAAAACTTAAAATAAAAGTCTAATTATATTCTAGAATCAAACAACACTTTTTCTCCCTTACAGTTATATTTTAAATGTATTTTACTGTTAAGGTTCCAATTTACAAATACACATCTATGGTGGGTTTTTTCCAAATGTAATAATATTCCAAAGCCTACATTTGTGTATTAGATTCATTTAAAATATGGCCGATACTCAACAATTTTGAAGGATGTGTAGTACATCAGATGTAACATTTAAACTAAACTCAGAAGTTAAAACTCTCTATAAACAAGAAAAACAGAAAGACTCCAAATAGAAGGCATGAAAGTCAGAGGCAGTTCGTGGGTCGCACAGAGTCCTGTGGTCTCTTGAACACTCTGCCCAGCGGACTCAGCCGTAAGGAAATGAAGCATGTGAAATGCGCCGGCGGAGATGCGAGCACGTGGGCTTACTGAGGGTGGCAGACTCTACCGAAGTGGCTCAAGAGTAAGAGGCCATTGATGAGAAGAAGGTTTGGATTAACCATGGCCTTGAAGTTAGCCCTGGAAAGTGAGTAGCGTTCAGTTGTGAGAGGTGCATTAACCTCTTCAGACCACTAGGGTTCAAAGTGTTCCGTAAGGGGTAATTTATTAAATGGGTCCTAATTGCCTGGTAATGTACCTTCCCAAAGTCGCTTCACGATGCTATGATTAGGCCTGGGATTTGCCAAGTGCTGTCATGCTCTGTGTGACTCCATAATGGAACTCGGGGATGTGGCGAGCGATCCACTGGACAGCTCCGTATCTAATTGGGGTTCGCAGTCCTACCAACAAAGCCAGGCAAGCTTTCATTTAACTTCCCAGTGTGTAAACGCGGAGATAGAAAACTGATACACCTTACAGGAAAATACACCTTTTGCCAAATAATACGCATTTTCATCGAGTATGGATCATTGATTATATTGTTTTGAGAAGATAGACACGTTTTTAAGATTTGTGAATTTGTCCACTTCATTAAATTCTTTCTTAAAAGCATAAAATAATCATGCTTTTTGTTTCCACCACCTACAAGCAAATTTTCCCTTGGCCTCTGTTTCATAGGAAGGCTAATCCACATGACTTTCTTACCAGGTTCCAACACAAAACAGCACCAGTTCTCCCAGTCATCCCCTGGGTCAAGCCTTTGCTAATTGGCAAGACCAGCAGAGGGAGTGCAAGAGCATCGTTACAAAAAGAAAAAAATTGTTAATGATAATCACAATTAGAGGTAGAAAATCTGACGAACTACAGATTTTCTACTATAGTACAGCAGCACCTAAACTTAGAAGCAGCCTTGGGAATATCATACAGGTAATAGGCCAGAACCACAGGGATAGAACTTGTAGGCACTGCCCTAGTCTGGCAATGGCCTTGAACTCACATCACAGTCTTGGCTATCACAGTAACTTTCGTTAAGATAAAAGCCTTTCTTTTCCTTAAAAAAGAGTGATTACTTAAAGATTGGGAATTCTTGTCACAAGAAAGAAGCTGATGTAATTTCTGTCTTTCAGGGCTTCAGGCCATTTCTCAGATTCGACCAGGAGTGAAACACAGCTAGGCGGTACCCCCTGATGGCCTCAGAACAGGGGTTGATTAGATCGTGGGGTTAAACACATACCTTTAACATGAACAAATAAAAATGGCTAGGCTCCAAAGTGGCGCAGGGAAGCCTTTTATGTGAGAAAATGACATATTTTAATCCCACACTTGCCTTTACAATTCCTATTTCCAGACCATATAAAGAAGTTACACATTTTCCAAAAATGTTTCAGACTATTTGTTACAGTGCAGTTCTATTCAAATCCATTTCTCAGTGGTTTGTGGTTATTTAGAACCTCAATTTCACCCCACCGGTAACGTGCTAACCATTGCGTTTTTCAAAAGTCTTCAACAGCAGTTCCTATGAGATAATTTGTGTGGCCCTCATAAAAACGTTTCCCCAAAAGGCATCTTTGAAAAACTATAACCGAAATAGTCCAGGCTGTACATCACACAGCTACGTGAAATCTTTCTTTGTTTTAGGAGTTTGGGATAATCTTGAGGATGGTGCAACCTCTCTGGAAATTCAGCAGGAAAACAGTTTAGAAAGCACATATTCAGTTCTGCTTTCTCCAGTAGATGTCACTTTCTGTACATGGATATCAAGACATATAAGCCATGCAGTATTCCTTACAAGGACGGCAAAAAATAACTTTGAGATCTAGCCATATGCAACGATTTTTAAGTTTCCATTGGTATTTTCTAGTGTTAGGAAAGTTAAGAAATAGTAAAGGCAAAAGGAGGCTATGATTTGGCCATTGTACATATTTCTGTGTAGCCTCTGCGGTGGCCATTAAGCATAACATGTGATACAATATTACCAGTGCCTCTGCAACAGTTACAGAAAGCTAAGTGTTATTTATTCCACATCACAGCATAAAATTAATTTGCCAAAAACAAACATGGTTTCTGAGTAAATAAGTGGTCATTAATAATACACTGCATACACACCAAGAACCTAATTAAGTATGAGTTCACCTAACCTATTATAATTTCTAGAATTATTCTTGCTAGGTCCTCTATATCTTTTGAATATTCATTTACATCAGCTTCATATGTCTAAGAAAAGACAAATCTAGTTCACTTAAAGTGATTCACCACACAGCAAGAGATATCAACACTAGAATGAGAAAAAGAGAGGAGAGTAAGGGGACAGGAGGCAGGAAGGGGAGAGAGAGCGAATTATAAACCTTAAATAGCATTGTTTATGTCCTCCACATGTACAAGAATGAAAATCAAACGATGGAAGAATATTAATAGTTAGAATTAGATTAATTCTCCCTAAAATACTTTGCAAAATGCTCTTTGCATTTTCAAACATAAGCCTCATTATGCTGTTCTATTTGTATTCCAACACAGTTGAGTTTTATATTTGAGTTGTTTTAATAGATGACTTTGAAATGACAGAGGGGAGTACGTTTTTGTTTCTTATTGATCCAATCAAGCTTTTGCTTGTATCTACTATAACTTCAAATAATAGGAAACGTTACAGAGGCTTTTTAAAATGTTGACGTCTGGGTCACATCTGATTCAGTCATTGTATTGATAAATGTGATTTGATAATTGCCAAATTAAGCTCAAGAGAAAATTAGTTAAACAACTACTTGTATTTGTAGATGCTTCAAACAAAAGATATGAAGTTTGGGAGCAAATAATTATAGGGTGCTAGAACAAAAATTTCCCAAGAAGGCAAAATGGGCATGTGGCTTTTACAAAACAAAGGACTCTATCTGGTCACCAAAATAAACAACATCCCAAATGGTGCCTTTGGGTTTCAAATGTTTCGTGCTTCAGAGTAAACCCAAAGAGCCCAATTCTTATCTGAGGTAGAGATTTCTTGACTGGGAACCTGGAAGTTCTGTTACCATTCTTGTGTATACTTGGTTAACACAAAGAGATTATAGGCTTTGAGTGATAAGGGGATTTAGAAGCTTTTTCACCTCTAGGCTACTGCTTCAGCCACATTTCAGGTTGAAGAAACCCAAGGTCCTGCAGGTACCCAGGGTGTGGAGTTTACTTTTAATTCAGTCTGAATTAGAACTCCACTTCATAAAAAGCCTAGGGCATTTTTTCCCAACTCTTCGGACCAAATATGGTTGCCAGAAAGAACAAAGATTGAATTGGAAGAAAAGAAACAAACACAAACTAAGGACGAAGTGAATTCCTGAGGAAATAGACCTCGCTGATCCATCTACTGGGTATTTTCAAGAATGGTATCAGTTCTCTGCCCCTCCTGGTCTCCTACTAGTGTTGTTCAGTAAGTAAATATTAATCTAGAATTCTGAGAGAAGATGATGCCATGGGAATATTCTTGAAAATAAAGACAACTGATTGATATCGGGCCGTGGAATTGCTTTGCTTTTATCTGATCTCCAGGAAGGACCCTGCAAAGCTCCCAGTCGCGACAGTCGCCGCGGGCTTTTCCTGTGCAAAGCAGGGCTCAGTGTCTTACAAGGGCTGCGTGCACAGCCAGTCCCACTCAGACAAGAAGACCCAGCAAGAGCTGGAATTCCCTGGAAACCTGTGCACGTATCTTTTTCTGTTCTTACACTTCTCTTCCTCCTACACTACTTAGTATCCTATTGATGTGATAGGTTGGAATAGAAAACTCAGGACACTTTGCTCAATTGCTTCATTCCACAGCCCTAACATTTAAAACATAATGATTTCATTACCATTATTTGAACCATGTCTTGTATTTTCTCCTTTAAATAATCTTATCAAATATTAAATTAATTCAAAATAATTTATAGCATATATGTAAAATGCACAGGTGAGTAAATAAGGTAGATAAGTCAGTTCCCAGCACCAGATTCTTGAGCCTTTCCCCAATCCATTCCTCTTCCCTTCCTTTCTCCATAGTTAAAAGAATATCATCCTGAATTTTGTTTTAATCAGCCCATTGCTTATTTCCTTCTCTCTAAAAAAATAATATAAATGCTCCATAGGGATTTTTAAGTATTGACTACTTGTTTAGAAACAACAATAAAATATTTGAGAAAATTGATGTATACAAGCAATTTTGATCAATTCAAATTTGCTTATTCAAGCAAGATAGCCTGTATTATTAGCATTCAATTACAAAACCATCAGAATGTTATGGAGTGTAAGAATAGTTTCTACCTGCATACATCACTTAAATCCTGTACAGTGCTCTGCACATAAATTGCACTTTTAATAAATGATGCTTTCAAGTCACATAGTAAACAAACAAACAAAACTTGGATTCCAGAGTTCTATGTGTTATATATCCTTTAGTGGAGGCTTAAAAAACATTAAGGGTTATATGATCTCTCACCCAAAAATAAGATTCAAGTCTAGATAGATGACAGGTGATTCAACTTCTGAGTATATTACTAAGAAAAAGATTCCTCAAATTACCTCGTCACCCAACCAGCCAGTTCTCAAGGTCTGAGGGGAGCAAGTCCTCTAAAGGAAGAGTGGAGGGCATGTACCCAGAGTCCTCTGTGAGGAGGGACTGGGAAATAACTGAGAGAAGGGGGACTGAGGCTCCCTGAGGCATCCTGTCTTCTCTTCTTCCACCTCCTTTCCTCCTGCAAACCAATGCCCACTCCAGACCCAGTCTGCCGCCAATATGCAACAGAGCCTAGCTGTCCTCACTTAGCAGGCACATCGCTCCGAGTACGTTCCTGCTTCTTCTCCAGAACATCTCTCCTGGGCCCTCAGGCACATCCCCATCTTTGGATCTTGTGTCAAGACCACTGATCCTGGATTTACTCCTTTAAAATTTAAGATGACACCCCCATTTAGCATTTAGGAAATTCTAAGTCAAACGTTCACAGGTAAGTTATAGTGTACAATCACTTAAAAAAAAAGATTAGACGATACCTTAGCTTTGTACTAAAGACAGTGTCCTGAATTCACAAATGTTATCAGCATGGGTGGTTTTAACTGTTTCAAGCTGTTAAGAAACTTCGAGGCTTGAACCTGAAATAGGAAAGGTGCAACACTGAAGGCATTGGTTGGAATTGTGAATAAGACCCTTGAAAGATTGATTACCTCATGACACATGTGACAACAGGTGCAGGAATAACATTACCACCTCAGTGTAAAGTAACCATAAATATTACTAATGCTTAATTTCTTTGGTAGTTTAAATAATGTTGAAGGCATCAAAGGTGTTGAAAATGAGTATTAGCAAGTTGAAGATTTGCGTAATAATCTTTGTAAACAAGACCTCTTCCATGTCCTCTACTCGGTGTATTTCAGGAGGATTTTAATTTTTTTATCTTTTAGTCTATCTTCCTCCCAACCCTCCCCCCAACAGCCATCTCATGGACCAAGTCCTCAGAGCATCTTTTGCTTGGACTATTTTCCACGTCTTAGATGTTTACCTTTCAAATCCTCTGCATGACACTACTACCAGACTAAGCTTTGTAAGCCAGAGTTTTTCTTCTTTTGATTCTCTTTAGATGAGTTCCAATTTTCCATGGAAGTAATGCCAAAATCTTTAGTGTGGCATTTAAATAAGTTTTCTGTTTAATTTTCCAGCCTCACCCCAACTACTGCAAAATCTGTACAACTGCTAATCTAATGCATAGTCGTTTTTATGCCTAATGGAACCCCTTCCCTACAATGTTCCACTTCGCCCTTGGCCCATTCTGTATTTTTGCCTGCAATCCCACTGTTCCCCCAAACCAAGTGCTGATTCGATGTACAATTCTTCAATTAATTCCCAAATCCTTAGAGCTTTCAAAGCACTTTCATCATGCTTATAATATATCATTAATCATGTACTGTTTAATATTTTAATCATGAAGAGTACGGGTCTTACTAATTCACCTGTTCCTTGCATGAGGCTTACACATGACACAGCCTTCAATGTAGAATACCACGCAGTCAACACAATATTTGTTGTAATTAATTGAATGGTTGAATATACATATGGCAAAAAGAGAGGGCTACTATTTTTATTAAGGTCTTGAAAGAATATCCCTTGAGTATAATAATTATATGGATAATTTGTTTAAAAACTTACCACTGTGTAATTTTTTCAAAGAATGCTTATCTGGAGTATTTCAGAGTCCCAGGACTAGTGCTGGATTAAGAATTCAAGTACAGCCCTGGTGTAGCTCAGTGGATTGAGCATGGGCCTGTGAAGCAAAGGGTTGCCGGTTGGATTCCCAGTCACATCACATGCCTGAGTTGCTGGCCAGGTCCCCAGTAGGGGACACATGAGAGGCAACCACACATTTATGTTTCTCTCTGACTCTTTCTCCTTCCCTTCCCCTCTCTGTAAAAATAAATAAATAAAAATATTTTTAAAAAAAGAATTCAAATACAGTTAAGACCCAGCCCCTGACTTCTAAAAGCTCAAGACCTAGTAAGGAAAATGGGCATCCAAATACAATTAACTATAATATAATATGTTAAGTATTCCAGACAAGGCTAAAATCAAAATCCCCTGACAGCACAGAGTGATTCATTCTTTTTTTTTTTTTAACTCTTGAAGAAAAGAAGTGGTAATAGGGTGTGGACCGCCTTAAGATCTATGAAGTAGATCTTAAAAGACAAGTAGCTAAGAAGTCAAGCTGGCAAATACCATATGATCTCACCTTTAACTGGAACCTAATCAACAAAACAAACAAGTGTGCAAAATATAACCAGAGACATTGATATTAAGAACAAACTGGCAATAACCAGAGGGGAGGAGGGAGGGGATACTGGGAGGAAGGGGGAAGGGTTTCCAGGAACAACTATAAAGGACACATGGACAAAACCAAAGGGGGCTGGAATCACGGGAGGGAGGTGGGGATGGCTGGGTTTGGGGACAGTGGTGGGAGGTAAATGCAGACAACGGTAACTAAACAACAATGAAATAATTTTTAAAAATAAAATAAAATAGCTTTGACAATTAAAACAAAAATAAGTCAAGCTGGCAATAGCCATGCAGGTGGTGCACTACTGGACTTCAGGGGCACCATTCATTTAAACTGCCCTGGAGGCCTGCAGCAAGGCAGCCAGTGAACAGGCAGGCCTGGCCGAGAGGTGAATGCCGTGCTTGATAGTTGACTTGATGCCACGTATAAGTTTAGTTAAAATCTTACTAAGATTTCACCTTTCATTTTGTCTTTTTTAAGCCTCTCTTTCATAAGGTTTTAGGAATTTTTTAACAACCTCTGTTTAAAAGGACAAACTAAGAACATAATCATTCTTGCCACCTCAGTATTCATTGGAATAGTTATGGAACAAAATAGATTGCAGACCCAAATGAGCTCACCATAAGATTTCCTAGTAATCATTATTTTTTAAATTCAATGTTTTTAAACTCAATGTTTTTAAACCTTCATAGTGATTTCCCTTTTCTCAAATTAAATGTTGTTGATATTAATATGCAAAGAAGAAAAAGAGTCACAACCTTTGCCTGAGCTCCACCAACTAGTCTCCCCTCATGCATCAAGATTTGCTGGTTTCTCACAGCCCTAGGGCTTCAGAGGCAGAATTTGAAAATTGCCACTTCTAAGCCAACCTCTCCTTTTATAATTAAGGAAACAGGGAGTCGAAGAATTTGAAGTACCTTGTACAAGTTCATATCAGCAGTTTGTGGCAGAATAGGAAATAGAAGTCCCTGAACTGCCACTCCACTGCTCTTTCCAGATAAAATTAATTCTATTTACATAGCAAAATGAGCAGGAGGTCCAAGGGTCTCCCAAAGTGACATTTAGGATTGAGAGAGACTGTTTCCTTGCAAGATTACACAAGACTTCATTGGGATTCAGCAAGTCAGTGTTAAGTAATTCAGAATCAATGCTAAGTCCTTTATTGTATTCTTTTTTCCATTTTGATATTGAATTACTAGAAATGACAGCTCCCAGGCCCTCTAACTTCTTGATCCTAGACAGAGGGGATGGCAAAAGAAATACTTAGTGGTGGCGCTGGCTAGTCAGACACTTTCCTGCCATAGAAATCAAAATTGGATATATTATCTCCCCATTTTAAAAAAGAAAAAAAAAGACTTTTCTCTCATGTCATAGATTATAAGAAAAAAAAACCAAAATGACTGGATTCTTTGGCTATTCTAATATGTTATATCTTAATTTAGAGATTAAGCAATATATACACACACATTATGAAGAAGGACTTTATCAAAATAATCAAATATATAGGTGTTGTAAATTATTCTTCTTGGCAAGAAAGTTTCAGTATTTATGACTGAATGGAACTAAAATAATGTTAGAACTCAATACAGGGATGGGATAAGTGGAGCTACAAAAAAGGAGAAATAGGGTTTGCCTACATAGACCCCTGCTATTGGCAGTCATTAAATCAAATACTGTAGCTAAACAACTTAAAAGAAATGTGGATAACTTAAAGAGACTTATTCTATATCATGACAAAACATTTGCTCAAAGGAGTAATAGAAATACTTGCTGCTTATTGCTATCCAATTGGTTAATAACTTTAAGAGTAAAAAAATTTTTAGCTAGAAATCAAAATAACAAGATATGGTTTACAAATGTAATGCGCACCTTGAGCTGAATCAATACTGACAAACCATAATTTCAGACTTCACATAAAGATCTTAAAAATTACCAAGGCCACTGCTTTTGGAAGTCATGGATATTCTTGACTATTAATAGCATAGAAGTCATCTCGGCTTCTTTCCTCACAGAGCAGACAATTGGAGACAGTTCAAAATTCTCTCTTTCTAATTATACCACATCTGAATCTCACCTCCCGAAGCTAAATGTCTGCCTTAAAACATGGCCCAGAAAGATGATATAGATTAACTTTCTGAACAGACCCCAATCCCCAAGCCTCTTCCAAAGTCAGTGCTACTGTGTGCCACGGTTTTCACGTGACGTCACCGATGTCGTCACTCATCCTGGACTACAGACCCGACACAGTCAAGGTCTGGACACAGCGAGCGTCTTGGAGAAATACGTTTTAACTTACAGGCGGGAGTAACCAAAATAGAAACTTCTGAGAAAAATTAATGGAAAACAACTCCACGTTAAGGCAGGCCCTATACAAATCTTCCACTTGTAAGTCCTCCCATTTCAAGTATCTCTTCATGCTCACATACATGTGTGGCCTCGCACATGTCCCAAAGCCAGGGAAGCAAAAGAGTCAGTCACAAATTACTTGCTGAACTAAATAAAAAAATTTTTATTTAAATTACAAAGTTGCCTGCATTTCACATCTCAAATTATTTCCAAGGAATCTTACCAATTGTCCTTATATTTGGAATTCATCTACTCTCTGCTAAGTTAAAAAAGAAAGCATTAAAACTATATCATCTCCAGTGGAAGTTATTTTGTCACGAAGGGATTTAAGAGTTGAGACATCCTCTCAGTTCATGTATGCCAGATAATAACCTTTATTTTCAAAAGCAACTCTGTGGGAATCGGCTTCTATCGAATTCTGTTTAGGAGAGCAAGCCAGGGCACTCCAGGCGCAGCCTGAAACTCAGCCTCTGAAAAGGAAACTGTGTCCTAGGGGCGCGGGGGTCATGATGTCCAGCCACTTTCTACCTGGCTGGTTTCCAAAAATACACGACAAATTGAAAAACATATAATACACGCAAAAAATATTTATGTGTTTTCCTCCTTCATCAGATACACAGTATTTTTTCTCCCATGTCACAAAAACTGTAACCGCAATTTACAAGTATATGCACAATCAAATTGCTATTGATTTAGTGATGCATTTCTTTGATGTCCCTTGCCTTAACCTCATTTATAAAGCTGCTTTGCATTATTTCAAACTGTCAATGATTTGTGACTCATGAATATTCCAGTTTAATTTGCACCTACCTTTTTGGTATGCACGCTTACTTGCAATATGTCTCTGTATTTGCCCTTTTGTTTTGTATTTATTTGTGAATTGTTTTATTAAAATAATGCTCCTTTAAAAGCATGGTAAGTTTATTTTAAAAAAACACACAGAAGTTGATGACTTACTCTTCTTGATCTCCATACACTCAGTACCTTTATATTTTGCTACTTAGCAAGTTCAATCGTTTTCTTAATGTGCCTCTGGTACTAAAATAGCCATGCTTTTGCTGGTAGCTGTCAATTTCAGTGAGATATGTTTAGTTTTGCTGGAGTATGTGTCTCTAGGAAAGAGTCAACAATTTTTAAATGAACTTGAGCCCCACAGAAATAATAGAGAAAAAAGGGATTATACCTGGTGGAAAAAACAAAAAGTTTGTACAGAACTGAGCCCTTCATGTCAGTGTGGATCAACTTTTCCACTTACATTGTGGAATGCAAGAAATGAAACCTAATGCTCTCCAGCACTGAAAAACCCTTTTAGATGTCTTTCAGATGATAATAGCTAAAAGAGACACCCAGGACTTTGTGGACTGCAGGCGTGTCACTAGTGATTGAAGGTCCAAAACAGCAGAGCAGGGAAGCCACCTGCCTATAGAATGGGCAGAGTTTGTTCTCACAAAACCTGTTCAGGGACAAATAGAAAGTGTCATATGAAAAAAAGTGGGGTAAAGAACATCTCTTTTGAAATTGATTTCTGGATTCAACTGAGATTTCTAAGAACATCTAGACAATTAAGTGCCCTACTTTGCCAAAAGAAAAAAGAAAAAGAAAACATTTTCAAATATTTATGTTTTCATGCCAGCAGCTAAAATAGATAGTTAATAACATTTATAATGCAATAGCTGTGTGTTCCCTTAATTTGCCTCATGTTCAGTTTCTAAACTACTTTTTAAAACAATAAAAAAATCATCTTTGGTAACCTATTGCTTTCCATCACACAATAAATTTGTCCCCACATCCACTAAATGATTCTGTACGAAGGATGGACACAGGTCTTGGAGCATTCTATCAAACCAATGACATCATTTTCTTTTTACAAATTTCTCCTGGTCCCTCAGTTGTACATATTCTCCCAGGTTATATGATTTCCTTATAAAAGCTACTAAATTGCTAAGTAATCTCTTTTGTATTCATTTTTTTTCACCTTGAAAACTAAGTTTTTAATCTCTGGAGAAAGGTTTGGCTGCCGTGATATCTTATTGTTTATATATGTTTAAACAAATATCTTTTGTCTGAAAGAGTTTATAATGTTTTCCCAACTTTATCATTTTGAAAATAAAACATTAGATTCACCAGACTCCACAATATACTCCGCATAGCTAACTACAAAGAAAATCCCTCAACAGAATAGTGTTGTTTATTAAATGAAATGACTCGTTACATCTTGTTCTCTGACCCCTGAATCAGAGGACTTTGCTCTAAGAGATAGAAAACTGTTATGATCAAGGGTTCTAGCATTATGCTGCTGGATTCTGCTACCAATTCACTGTGTAAATTAGAGCAAGTTGCCTAATCTCTAAAAGTCTTAATCTCATCTGGGAAACAAGGGCAATAATAGTTCCTACCTTAGATTATGAGAATTAAATGAGAGTATTGGAACTTGGTGCTTGGCGCACTGCCTAGTAACTATCAGTTCTCAATATGGCACAGCTGTTCCTAAAGTCCAGCGTTTACTAGAAGTTGCACCCAGTTTCTAGTCTACTGTATTTTAAATTGAGAAAACATTATCTTCCCAGAATCTATTCCTTTCCTCCCCCATTCTGTCTCAGTAACACAGTAAAAGCGCTTGTTCCTAACTCCAAGATTGTGCCTTACCTCTAACCAGTGGTTATTTCAAAACTCCTGGTTAAGCCTTCCACAGATGAGAGGTGAGGGGAAGCTGGCTGGGACCTTCTCAGATTATTATTATTTCTGCCCATGTCTTCTAAAAACACTATCCAAAGAAAGAAAAGCAGGTTGTCTTTCTCTATGTTGTGGGAAGATAGAGGTTCAGAACTGTTGAGTCCATCTGGCTACCAGCCTGAGGATAAACATGATGCACATGAAAGGGCAGAGCCCAGAGGACTGGAGGGAAATAGAGGTGGAGCCTGCTGCAGCTCTTGCCCGCATAATAGCTTTACTCCCTTATTGCTTAAGCCAGTCTGAATTGGGTTTTCTGTTACTTGCAGCCAAACACACTCTAACTAATTTGAAGCGGCAGCCAAACGCCATGTCTTTTACATATTAAATCATAGCAGAACACTTGTTCTCAGCGCAGAGCAGGCCAGTGCCCAGGTTTATGCGAGTATGTAAACCTGTAATCCCTCCTACCTTTTCTAAGTCAGTTTCCCAGCCACATCTTCACAATGTGTTTACATTTCTGAGAACAGGGTGGGAAATACAGAATGAATCCTCCAAGATTTGTTCAGTCTCCTAAACAACCAGCAGAGCCCAGCAAGTGCTGTTTTTGTTTTTGGAAAAAGAGAATTCAGTGGCAATGGTGTTGCCTGTAGTTTGTTGCTTAACCTCATCGCAGGGGAACAGGTTGTCATATGCATCTAATCCAGTGGTATGAGTGAAAATTACTTTGAGTCATTATATGATTTTATGTTTCAATTTCTAGCTGACCAATTTAACCTGGTATACATAACTTAAAAATAAGTTGATGTCTTTAAGCTTCATTTGCATCTATATCAGAAGGATAAATCCAGTTTGCTTGAGCTCAAAGAAACCTACCTAGTGACTTATGTAATCAAGATGAGTAGTTCCCAACCATAAATCATTGAGTAAACACTTTGTGGTACCAAATCAGTTCGATCTTCCTCTACCCTCCTCTTACCACTGCATCTGCCCCAAGCTAACCAGGATCTAATCTTATCAGAAGCTCTCAGGATTTCAGTTCCAGTAGCCCTGGTTGTAGACAGTGAGACGGAGACCAGGTAATTCTGTTACCCTAGATTATATGGAACCACAGATCTGGAGACATCTTTAGATATTATCTGAAGGGCCAGGCACAGAAAACAACAGACGCAGGTCACAGTGCTGGAAGCAAGTTCTTCAGCTGTCAGCCCTGCGAACACCACTCTGGCTCCCATTAAAGAGGTTGTTAAAAGATGTGCGAATGAATACCTTTCTCATTTTAACTTGTAGGGTGGCCCTTTCTTGCTTAATTTATCTCCATCAGAGTGGTTATTTACTTTATTTTATTTTATTTTTATGATTTTGCTCATTTATTTTTAGAGGGGAAGGGAAGGAGAGAGGGAGAGAAACATCAATGTATGGTTGCCTCTCCTGTGTCCCCCACTGGGAACTGGCCTGCAACCCAGACACGTACCCTGAATGGAAATTGAACCGTGATCCTTTGGTTCGCAGGCCCACACTCAATCCACTGAGCTATGCCAGCCAGGGCAGAATGGTTATTTAAAAACGGTATTTTTTGAAAAATAAAAAAGTGAATAAAAATGATACTTTTTCTATTTCAAAATATAGAAAGTTAAGCCACTGCCCTATCTTGCTATAGATTTCCTAATAGCATGTAAGAAAATGTCCTTTCTTATGTTTTGGAGAAGTATAAGTATGAAAGAAGTATTATATGTATATATATATGTGTGTGTGTGTGTGTGTGTGTGTGTGTGTGTGTGTGTGTGTGGTTTTCTTACTGATCTTCTTATTCTGGGACTTGATAAACTAACACTGGGGGCCATTGTGGCTGTAGTCCTGCCACTAAGCACATGGAGCGCACTCACCGCCCTTGAGTAAGAAGTTCCTTTTATCCACCCAGCAAATATCAATCCTAGAAACAACAATGGAGACACTTTGGCTAATTACAAATATACGGGATTCTTAGAGAAGACTGTTTAAAAATCTAAGTGAAGAGCACATCAGTAAATTAACTCAGGTTCTTACCATAATTTGTTGTGGTGCCTTAAAAATTATTTCTCAATCTCTCCATTTTCATAACTTCAGAGTAAAAACAACTATGTAGATGGAATATTTCTAAATACTACTGTGAGAACTAATGACCTTACAACACATACACTCACAGATTCCTATTTTGTTGATCTTTGTTAGTTTTGTTGGTGTGTATGTGAATTTTATGCATCAGTGTGACAAAATAATCACACACACAACAGTACACATAGCACACAAAAATCTGCTATTTAGAAATTAAGTGATTCAGAGCAAAAGTTTTGTAGTCATACTGGGTAGAAATCCCTAGTTCAATAGTTCTTATTTAACTTAAAGTTGAAATAAAATTCGTATGGGGAATCATCAAATTAATTTTTTAGAAAATTTCAAGACCAGTTGAAAAATCAATCCTATGTGAAAGAACATAAAGAACCTCTGGCCCTGGCCAGGTAGTTCAGTTGGTCAGAGCATTGTCTTGACACACCAAGGTTGCAGGTTTTGATTCCCAGTCAAAATTTGATTCCCAGACACATACAAGAATCAACCAGTGAACGCATAAATAAGTGGAACAACAAATTGATATCTCTCCCCTCTCTCTCTCTCTTTCTCTTTCTCTCCTTTCCCCTCTCTCCATTAACTCAATCAATAAATTTTTTAAAAGAATTCCTGAAATTAATGATCCCCAGGAAAGCAACAGGAGAAGGTTGAATCCAAGTGACCTTTCTACAATGCTTTCTCCAGTCATTGGGCCATCTAAGCATCCAACTTAAGAAATGTAGAAAAGCAGAAAAGAATCCTATCAGCTATAAAATACTGGTAATTAAAAAGTGAACATGTATTTAGATATAACAAACATTAAAATGTAGTATGAAAAGACTAACATACCATGGGCAATGTTAAAATACAGTATGAAAAGACACACCTCATTATGCAATGTTTGAAAATTTAGATGATATGGATAAATTTATATAAAATCATAACTTACCAAACCTCACTTAAAAAGATTTAGTAGATCTGAATTGCCATATAATTTGTTAAATAAATGTAATCGGTAATTAAGAATTATACCTTAAAAAGAAGTGAATAGTATTTTATAGCAAACCCAAATATTTAACAAGCAGGTCATTTTAATTATATATCAGTTTATCCAGAGAATAAAAATTGGAAAACTGTCCCTAATTCTAATTCATTATATGATGCCAATATAACTATGTTACTAGGATTAAACGAAGATGATTAAAAATTTAAGGAAAAAAAAGGGAAATGACTGGCCATTCTCTTGCATTAATTAGAAATTCAAAAATCCTAAGTAAACTATTTTTACCCTTAATCTAGCTGTGTACAATAAAGATATGATCATGATCAATTTGGATGTAGTCCAAAACATAAGCTCAATTTAATATTAGAAAAACTATAAGAGAAATTTCCCACAGTAACAAAGGAAAAATGATCATTTTATTACTTATAAAAATACCTCTCAAAAAATTAGCAATCATTTATTTAAAAAAGAGTTCCTAGAAAACTAAGCATGAAGGGGAAGAAAAGTCCTTAATCTGATCAAGAATTTTATTAATTAACTGCAGTAAATAAACATTCTTCATGGAGAAACTCTAGAAACAGTCATTAACAATAAATTAGGGAGGAGATGATGCCCACTGTTCAAGAATGCTACTTTTCAACACTGTCCTGAAGATCTGATGCTAGAAAAGGCAATAAGACTGAAAGAAGAAGAAATGGGAAGAGGAGGTAAAGGAAGAAGGAGAAGGAGGAGAAAGAGAAGGGAAAGAAGGAAAAATAAAGTATTAAAGTCATAGAATTAGAAGAAGGAAAATCTAACTGTCATTTTCTGTTTCTGAAAACTATACTTATTGTCTGCATTGAGGCACCAAAGCATTGATAGATGAATTGACATATGAGACAGATGGACTGAAGAACACTAGGGAAGTAATGGAGTTGGGGTGTGGATTGTCCACACAGAGAAAATGAAAATGGATTCTTACCTCACTCCTACACACAAAAATCAATCCCTACTGGTTAAAGAATTAAGTACAAAAATCAAATTTATTAAACAATTTTACCAAGATATAACTTTAGGATATGAAAAGTATTTTTATACAAGACACACAAAAGCATAAGCCATAAAAAATTGATAAGTTAAACTGCAATGAAGTTTAAACTTTTGTCTCTCAAAACACATTTTAAGTACAGAGAAAATTACCAGGTATTTGAGAGGGGGTGGATAATAGAATATCTTATGTATAACTAGCAGGAGTAAAATCAATACAATCACTGGGAAACTCGGGTGTGGGAGTTCTCCAGTGTGGGAGAACTCTGTCCCACAGAGCTCTCCCATCCACAGCGGATGAGAAATAAGTCATCCCAAACACAATCTTGTTGTTCTGGCTAGAAGGAGGTGGCAATTCTCTCTAGTGGGGAAAACGCGGAACCCTTCTCTAAAACGGCTTTCACTGGGATCAGTTTGTGTAGGTGTATACTGTATACACGCATAGCTCATCAATCAGTGTCAAAAAGCTATAGTCATTAAAAAAACACGTATTATCTATAGATAACAATTGAAGGAACACAGAGATTTGTCATAGGTCAGGATCTGTTAGTCATGCTGACGCCAGATGGTGTTTAAAAAGTGTTTCATGAGATAAGGAGTTTACTCCTATGCCTTGAACTTAAACATCCAGTTTATATCAACAGGGCTATTGCTAGGCAGAGCAAGCTTCAAAGGATAAAATGTACAGTTCAGGCCTGATTCCCACAGGAACCTTCCGTGTTAGAGTCAGGTCATGCTTGCCACCTGTGTTACCTGGTTTTCCAGAGACACTTACTAACCCCTTTCAGAGTCTACTCTTGTGGGGCTACAGTCTCTGAAGCCACACAGAGTAGTTCTCAACAGGATACCTCACATGTAACTACCAGGAGTTAAAATCAATACAATCAATGGAAAATAATTAGTGTTATCTTGGAAAATTGAACATTTGTATACCAAAAAAACCTGAGAATTTACCAGTAGGTGTATACTCTAAATCTAGAAAATTATTTGCACATAAACATCAAGAGACAAATATCAGAGCACTTATAGCATAACTCTTTATAATAGCCACAACAACAATAAGATAGTAACAACCTAAAAAAGAAAAGATAAACAAATTGTGTTATATTTACACAAATGAATATCAAGCATAAATTTTTAAAAAGAAAAAAACTATAGCTACACATAAAAATTAATCTTAAAAAGATACTATTTAATGAGAAACAGAATCAAGGAAGACTACGTTGAATACCATACCATTTTTTAAAAGCAAAATGAAACAATATATTGTTTAGGAATATACATACACATACAATATACAGACTATAGAGAGGTTAAGCATATGTATTAATAATATATTGGCATTATATTGCATGTGATAGATATAATTTATATAAAATATATACGAGGTTTGTCCAGAAGGCTTCCAGCCTTGTAATATGTAAAACAGACATTTATTGAAGAAGATACAAGATACAGAAAACATTGTACATAGGACAATGATGCCTCCGTCCTCTTCAGGGTAGGCCCCTTGGGACCTCACACAGTTCACCCAATCACCATCAGCTGCCCTGTTGTATTTTCCTGAATCTCATCAATCATTTGCAATCTCTTTTCTTTCAAAGGTGATTTTAGTTTTGGAAAAGCCAGAAGATACAGGGCACCAAATCTGGGCTGCAATGGGGCTGAGTCACCTGGGTGATTCGATGTTTCACCAAAAAACTCTTCAGGAGACGTGATGCATGAGCATGTGTGTTGTCATGATGAAGCTGCCAGTCACCAATTGCCCAAAGCTGTGGCCTTCTGAATCATCCAAATACTTTCTGCAGAGGAATGTTCTAGCTTAATGCAAAATTGGATGCAGGCCTGTTGCTTTACTTGCTCAGTCATTTTGAATGTGAGACCACACAGTGCACATGCTCACAAAATGGCATCTACCACCCCCACTGACTAGTACAGTGAAGTCATCATTGTCCACACATGTGCATTCCAGTCCACTCTCCTTGGCTGCCAGGTTACATTGATATCCTGCAAACCATTCTCACTATATTATCAATGGCTGGACTTTTTCCGGACAGACTTCATATAGTTCAGGAATATATACACGCAAAAATACTATTTTTAAAAATTCAGGATAGTACTTCCCCCAGGAAAAAGAAGCAGAAGAAAGAAAAGGAAGGAACACACGAGTGTATGCAATGTCCCTCTTCTTCTTTTTTTTTTAAAGATTTTATTTATTTTCTAGAGAGAAGGGGAGGGAGGGAGAAAGAGAGGGAAAGAAACATCAGTGTGTGGTTGCCTCTTGCATGCTCCCTACTGGGGACCTGGCCTGCAACCCAGGCATGTGCCCCGACTGGGAATCAAACCAGCAACCCTTTGGTTCACAGGCCAGCACTCAGTCCACTGAGCCACACCAACCAGGGCCAATGTCCCTCTTTTTAAATTGAGTAGCTAGTTCACAAATATTCTTTCAATTATTATGCTTTCTAACAGCCAAATATGTTACCTATATAATGTGATAAATATTTTACTAATTATAGAAGTAAAAAGGATGATAGCAGTCATTCTTAAAAACAGGGTAATGCTATGACTAAAGAACATGGAGTAACAGAAAGAAAAAAATATTAGAAGGCTCATACCAGAAATTCTTGGTTTCAGTGAAGGAGGAAGTGAAGTCACCTGGGAATGAGGCGGGTGCGAATAGTCAGGGGCTTCTGAGTGGTTTGTAGAGACAGAGAAAAGGATGCAAGGAAAGAAGGGGGAAGGGGAGAGAAAGGGACAGAGCGTTAGAGGAGAGCGTGAGTTATTGTCACGGGAAGGAGTTGCCACAGGACATGTTTAGAAGGGCAACCTTAGCTTTGGGAGGCCAGCTGAAGTTCAGAGCATAGATATGGACTGTATGCGTTCAGGACTTCCTCCCTCAAAAGTGACTGTTCACAACATGGTGACGAAAGGAGACTAGACTTCAGGTGGAGAGCACACAGTAGAATATACAGATATTGTATCATGATGTTGTACACCTGAGACTTATGGAACATTACTGACCAATGTCGCCCCAATAAATATATGTTTGTAAAAACTGACTACTCAGCCAGAAATAGAAACAGGAAATGATTAAGGATTAAGATAAAAATTGTCACAGAGGTCATGAAAAGGGTTAAAAAATCGAAAGAGGCTCTGGATGTTGACTTAAATACATTCATACCCTTTGAGCTATGTTCATTCTAAGAAAATCACTCTGAGCCCTGGCGGGTGCAGCTCAGTGGATTGAGCACCGGCCAGCGAACCAGAGGATCGCTGTTCCATTCCCAGTCAGGGCACATGCCTGGGTTGCAGGCCAGTTCCCAGCAGGGGACGCACAAGAGGCAACCATACACTGATATGTCCTTCCCTCTCTCCTTCCCTTCCCCTCTAAAGATAAATAAGTAAACTCTTTTTAAAGAGAAAGAAAAAAAGAGAAAATCACCCTGAGTTTTAAAAAACTTTTATGCACAAAGTGTTCATTACAAGATTGTATGTAAAAAATAAAAATAATAATTAGTGCTCAATAATGTCATACTGGAAAGTGAATTATGATACTTAATTTAATTAAAGACATCTAGATTTATAGTCATAAAAATTCAAATATTTAACTAGGATGCAAATTTTATGCAAAGTAAAATTACAACTACATAAAAGGAACTATATACAGAAAAAAGACAGCAAAAAATCCACTAAAACTTTGACAGCAATTGGGTTTGGATACTTTGTTAGAGGTGATTTGGGTTTTCTTTTACCTACTTTTCACATTGTCAAATTGTCTTTAATGAGTATTACTCTTAAAACAAAAATGTTTAAAGATACATTTCTTAATGTTTTAAACTGGGGGGAGGTTCAAGTGTATAAAAATATGACTAATGAATTGGCAGAAAATGATCAAGAAGTAAGAAATCATGCTCTGGCTGGTGTGGCTCAGTGGACTGAGCTCAGGCCTGAGAACCAAAGGGTCACCGGTTCAATTCCCAGTCTAGGGCACATGCCTGGGTTGTGGGCCAGGTCCCCATTAGGGGCTTGTGAGAGCCAACCGCACATTGATGTTTCTCTCCCTCTCTTTCTCACTCCCTTCCCCTTTCTAAAAATAGAGTATAAAGATATGGCAGGTAAATGAAAGAAAAAAATAAAACTATCTACATTTGAGATCATGAAGTTAATTTTAAGTTCCAAGTATAGCTGCATTTGTGGATGGCTAAAATGCAGATGCAAGCACACGCGTGCACACACAGTGTGAATAGGATGAATTTTGGCATGGGGTGGTCAAAAAATGAGGGAACCCAGTGAGGATGTTCAAGGTCAGAGGACAACAGCAACTTGAATGACAATAAGCCAGAGTTATATAATGTTTTAGTTTAGAGTTTAAAAAAGAGACGCAAATAATTATCAGCATTACCAAGGTAAAGTAAATTGTACTTAGGCACCGTATTTATCAACTACAATAGAGATGCAAATGACCGAGTTTGTGATGAATAGGCAGAAATAACCTGTTTAAGTTGTGTTATATTTATTAGCATGTCCAATTGTATATAAACGCATCCTGGGTTCCAAAATAAATGGCCCTACTTTCTTTTCCATGCATAGATCCCAACTCATTTTTCAAAGTATATGTTTACATCTCAAATAAGCCTGGCCTAACTCATATAACTGAGCCTCAACTCGGAAAGGACATTTAAGCAATCTTTCTTCAAGGTAACATTTTCCAAGGAGTCTGTGTAAAATATCATCTTTTAAATGTACCCCTTTTTTCCTGTCATACAGTCTAGTCACCAAAAGAAACATTATTTCAATTTTTCTAAGTTTCCACATATACCTCAGCCAACCTATCACAGTAAAATGTAATATAATAGTACATGTGTGCTTTTAGTTTATTTCTAATATCTATATCAGCAAGAGCTACATATTAATAAACTGATGTCATCAATTTGAAAGGCTCTGGAAGGCTAACACGTAATTGGACTGAGGCCGACTTCTCTTTGCTGGGACTCAGTTCTGACCCACAAAAGCCTCTTTTCTCAAGGCTCTCCAACCCCACTCAGCCTCTTCAAGGCGCCCATAGTAACCTGGGCATATTTCTGCCTTTGTTTTTATAAACATCCGTTCACACACCTCCCTGTATTTTCACTCTGCGAAACCACTGAAACAGACAATATATTTAATTAATATGTTAGCAGCCATACGTTTCTGGAGAGTATTACAAGCTTAATGAAAACCTGTTTGAATGATTGAATGAGAGTAGGTATCAATGGTTTCCATGACATTGTAAGTATTATCAAGTTGCAGAACGTTGGTGGGCCGGAATTTGGTGTCCGGGTTCTGCAGCAGCTCACAGCACAGTGGCAGACTCTAAAGAATGATAAAGTTCATATTTAATCTGCACTGCTCATCCAAAAATCAGTTTTTATTTGAAAATGAACTTCGGTATACCCTGTATGTCTTAGAAACATTATGATGCCTCCGGGTAAAACTTCCAATTATATGTTCATAAATTTGTTTTTAACCTGTCAAGCATGCATTGCTGCTCCTGTAACATGCCTATTCTATTCTTAGTGAAATCGCTGGATTTCCAATCACAATAGCATGCTTTATTTCAGCAATGATTTAGCAGAGACAGATCCAGTGCTACAAGGAAAGGTGCCTATCTCCTGCGCCTCTGCCTCTGACTGATGTAACTCTTTTCTCAACATCTATGACAAAGGCATCTCCCTCCTCCCCCACCTGAGTTGCTTAACAAGCTGCTGTGGACAGAACAGTGAACTGCAAGCTGCTGGTGCAGGGACTCGGTCCCACAGTTGTTACTATCTCGAGTTAGTTAGACTTTGAATTCATACCTTAATCACTGGGCCTCCATTTCCTGTTATATAAAATGAGGAGGCTGAAGCAGGTAACAACTACCTTACAAAAATAACGCAAAGTTCTGTTTATTAAGCCTATCCTGTATGCAAACAACAACGACAAACAAACAACTGTGCTTTGTGCTTTACATACATTATCTCACTTAATTTTAATCTTAATTTTAAGTTTAGAAGGTGTATCAATCAAGGTCCAGCGGGGTAATTTGAGGAGTGCTTCATAAAGAAACTATATTAAGAAGGTGTGAGCAGGGTGTTAGGAGCTCACCAGGGGCAGGGCAGTGCCCCAAGGCTGGTAATGGAGAGGGAAGTGGTGGTCTGAACCCAGAGAGCCCTGTGAAGAGGGCTGCTCCAGCTGTGTCTGGGGTGCAGCCAGCCCACAGACCCTGCGATCAATACCCGGAGCTCACTCTCTTCATTCTGGAAAAAGCCAACAGAAAGCAAAGACCAAGGGAGCATTCTGGCACCATCCACACCAGCACCAGCACCATAGGGCAGGATGGAATGAGTGAAGAATGGATCCAGAAGGGCCAACAGAACATACCCAGTAACACTGAGTACAGTTATTCTGATTTTATACATGAGATTACTGGGGTTCAAAGAGGTTAACTGGCTTACTTAAGATCACACAATTAGCACAGAGTAGGACCAGGATTCAGCTCCTTTCTGTCAGAGTCCAGAGCCTGGGCTCCTGACTGCTCCTCAGACCAGAGCACATTTTTGTCCTCCTGGGGTTAGAAACAGCCTCAGGAGTGATCCGATTTAACCTCCCCCCTGAGAGGTGCTTGAAAGAGATGTCTTTCCACTTAGGGTACGAGCCTTTTAGAGACCTCATGCACCTCCGAAAAGCTAGTGTGCTCGCTCTGTATGGTCCTTTCTCTTGTCCCCACACTTTCGGTTTATAACCTGACATATAATTTTGATTTATAACTTTTAGAGAGACACCGGAAGGGACAAAGTTGTGAGACAGTCCCAAGGAGAGAATAGCATTATTTTATTAGTCCAAATTTTAAAAAAAATGTCTTTTTCTGACATGCTCTCTAAATTAAGCACAATTAAAAGGTTTCTTTTTTTAAAAAAAGTAAACGAGTGTGTAGTGTGGAGAATGAAGAAGGGAGTAAGCTGACGATTAGATTGTTCTATTTCATGTGCGAGAATTAGAGCACAGCCCAAAAGGATGCTACAGGTGTTCCGGGAGACTGTGGAAGAAGTGAGCAGACTAGAGATGTTTCCGTGAAGTGAAACTAAACACCAGTATTAAATATATTCTTCAAAATCCCTGTGAGAGCCCTTAAGATAAGAAAAGGAAAGGAAACTCTCACACAGTGAGTAGTCAGATGTAGTTAATTCTTCCTCGAGCAAGAATTAAATTTGCTTAAGAAGGAAGCCTACAGAAATTATCTGAGGTCAAGGCGCCCATCCCCAGTCTGTCTGCTCCTCTGTCAAATAGAGATAAAAAGTCCTACTTGGGACTCTTCGTAACGGAGAGCTCTTCCCCTACACCACGTCCTGACCTACAAACGAGCTGTGATCCCATGAAGTCTGTACCTCAGTGGTCGGGGATGTGAAACAAATCATAGGAACAGACAAGAGGTTGTGGACTGACTGGCAGGGGAGGCAGGGCAGGGGAGAGCGGCAGGGGGAAAAGGTGGGACAACTCTGAGGGAACAACAAGTTAAAAAGAGAAAGAAAGAAATCCTTTACAAGCCAGGCTATTATAAAGTGTAGCTCAGGGCTGGACCAGCCCTCAACGCCCATTTAAATCCAGAACCTAATTCAACTAGACTTGCAAATGTACTTCCTGGTATGAAGCAAGAAGGGAAGTGACAATACTGGGAACTTGGCCCAGCCCCACCACGGGTCAGGTCCTGAGCCCGGCCTGTTCTCCCCGCCTCTCGGAGGTCACAGCTCTAGCACCTTCAGGATCAAGGCTAGAACCGCACGTCCTACCCCGGGCAGCCTGCAGTGGTGACTGCGTCAGCCGTCTCGGTCACTAATTGGACTCGAGGAGGCTGTTGTAGGTGAACAGTGAGTGTTTGGGCCAGATGTGCCTCCCATTGAGTTCAGATTCCCTCCCCTGCCTTTTTTTTTTTTACACCAGAATAGATGTTTTACCCTTTGTTCCGCCTTTTAAGGTAGAATCATTCCATTTTTGTTTTGATTGTTTCACAGACTTCCCAATTTTAGCAGCATGTGTGCCCAGGAGTGAGGAGGTGCTGAGTTAAGAGATGGACATTTCAGTTACTTTTCAAAGGCTATTAACACGGCCTGAGATAATACTCTTGGGAGAAAAAGTTTACTGTGGTGCTAATTTTTAACTACCTGGTTCATCCTAAGAAATCTCAAAAAAAAAAATAAATAAATAAAAAAGACCCTGGTATCCTCTTTTCCAAGAAAAGTGATTTTCCTAAGCAGCTTTTAGATGGCTTTATAGTTAGCAGCTTCCTTGTGTCTCGGTAGGAGTGGGGTTGGGGCGGGGTGAGGGGAAGGCAATCCCAGGGGCCTGTGGAGAACGATGGGATCCCTGTCCTCAGAAAAGTCCTCTGTGTGTAAAAGTCAACTTACACCTCAGGAGAGATTGGAAGGTGATCTTACATTTACGCCCTCCAAAGATAAAGAAGTGGTGAACTCACCACAAATTCACTTCCAAATAGCTTTGACTTAGTAATTTCCCGGACTGGGGAACTGAAAATAGGGGCAAAGTGGCATCTGATAAACCTGTTTTTTAGGATAACTGGGTATTGTGGAGGGGAGGCGGAGGAGAAGGAAGGTGAGAAGGGGAAAGAGGCAGAGGGGGGGGAGGGGAGGGAGAGAGGGACACCGCCAGTGAACTTCATATCCACAGGAGTCCGCCCACTCTGAGCTTCTGTTGTTGCTTTGTTTATGCAAAGTTAGCAGGGCTGAGACAGAGTGAAGGAGCTGTGAGATTCACGCTGAAGAAGGCTAAAATAATTTTTTAAATGTAAATGAAACTCAAGTGCGCGCTGGCGCTCACCCCCCCCACACACACACGCCCCCCGGCTCACGCTCCTCCGGGGCAGGGCCGTCGCTGCCTGCAGCCTTTGAAACAGAAACGCGCCGAGGGGCGGCGGGGGGGCCCCCGCAGCCGCGGGGAGCGTTGTCGGTGACCGAAGGGGCCCTGGTGAATCTCGGTCCGGATCGGTGACGACTCCGAAGTCGCCCCGGCGGTCGCGGGGAGGGAGGTGGGCCGAGGTCTGCGAGCCCGGCGGGAGGGAGCGCTGCTCCCCGGGCGCCGGGCGGGGCCGGGCGGACCCGGGCGGGACCTCGGTCCCGGCCCCCGCGAGCCCCGCCGCGCCGACACCCCGCCCAGAAACGGAGTTTGTCAGCGGTCGTAAAATGGGAATCGATTATTCCAGCCACCATTGATTAGGGGAGAATGCTTACTGCAGCAGCGGGGGAAAGGTTAAGAGGAAATTGACCTTCTCCCGAGGTGACATAAAGTCATTAGGTAAATGAGATATTCACACCGGAGTCTTCAAAGGTCAGGCCCAATTTTTATTTGTCGCCCGAGGAGCGAACCTGCAGCCTCGTTCGGCTCAGGGCGAGGACCCGCAGGACCGGAGCGCTCCCGCCCCTCGGGGTGGCGGCGGGCGACCGTCGGGGGACCCCGCGCCCCGCACCTCCGGCCCGATTCGCGTCGTGTCGGGACGAACCCGCGCCCGGTGTGTCCCCCTGGGCTCCGCGCCGGGCGTCCGCCCGCGTCTGCTCCGTTCCAGCCGCCCGCCAGCCGAGGGGTGTCGGGCAGAGGCGGGCAATTAAAGCCCCTTCCGCGACTGGAGCGGCCACGGTTCACAGTGAAAGTGATTTTTTTTTTTTGAGAGAGAGAGAGAGAGAGAGAGAGAGAGAGAGAGAGAGAGAGAGAGAGAAGGGAAGAGAGGTATTTATGCACATATTTATCCCTCTAATTATAGGAATTAATCCTCTTACGACTAAAAGGTAACGTAGAAGGACGTCCCTTTGATGTGGAGAAGCACCATTTGTGACTCACATCCAGACTGATTAAGGAATAATTGTTGTTAAACGCTCTACACGAGGAGTGTTTAATTGAGGGGCATTTGTAATTTTACGGCTTAGTACAAAATTAAACGTAATTAAAAACTCAGAAGTTCCAACTGATTTTTCCAATTATTTTTATTGTCTGAGCTAATTGTTACACAAGGGTATCACTTCTCCCTAAAGGCATTTAAAAGAAAAAAAAAAAAGGCTGCTATACTTTTTCCAAATATTCGCCAGGAGGATTCAGAACTTTCCCCACGTCCCGGCCAGGTGAGGGGCCGTCCTCACGCGCCCTCCCCGGGTCCCGGCCTCCGACCGCCGCCCCCGCCCCCGCCTCCGGGCCTCGGCTGTAATTAGCGTTCCAGCCACTCTCCCTCCTTTCTCTGAGTTCCTGCAACACCTTGGGTTGTGAAGAAGTGATGGCAGTTCTCTTCTGCAGATCATTACGGCCAAACTGGAAGTATCTGTAGAAGGCTGATGAATTTCTTGAAGTAACACTTGTCACACGCGGTGCAGAGATTTTTTAAAAAAAAAACTAAGTAAACACAGTTCTCTGGGGGCCGATTCCTGGATGCCTCTGCCTCCGAGTGTGCGGCAAGAGGTAGGTAAACACGCAAACACGCGCAGGAGATGTTTCTAGTCCTGCACACAGAGACACACAGATGCACACAAGAAACTTTTTTGCTGCTGTTTTTTTGAAAAGGCAAGGGTGTGTGTGAACAACCTTTCTCCATTGGGTTCTGAATTATCTTTTTATTTTCTGATGCTGGGGTTGTAGGCATAAAGCCAATCGATCGTTGTGTGTGTGTCGCTTCTCTTAATTTCCAAAAAAGATTTATTTAAATACATTAAAAGCTGTATAAAAAGTGCCTCAGTGTTATGGAAATGAAAACACATTTCCATAACACTCACCCAGAAGTGGCCCTGTCTCTCCTATCAGACTTAGAGGGAATCCTGGGGGGAGGGAGGGGAACATAAAATTAGGCAGAATGTGAATTTATAAATTTCAATTAGTCTAGACAGTGTAGAGCAATGGAATGTTTGTGTTTCAAAAAAAATCCCTCTCATTTTTCTGTGATTTTTAGCACAGCGCCCATCCTACAATTTAGGATGCAGTGGATTCAAGCTTTCTACCAGAGCTTCCGCCCAGCTCCCCTAAAATAAACGATCGCCTCTGATCGGATGTGCCAGGTGAAAATGGGTAGAATTAAAACTGTCAATTCTGCTTCCAACGTGTGTCCTTCGATGGAGTTCAAAGCTTTTAAAGGTAAAACCTTTCATTTATGTGTATTATTTCTTTTTCTCCTATCACAGCTTTTAAGGAAAAAGAAAAGGTAATTATATCTCCAAGTTCATTTTCCCTGGAAGACGTCAGTCTTCCAGGTAAGCTGATGATGGCCCTGACGCGTGTGAGAACGTCTGTGCAGCGCAGCCCGGTTTGCGGGAGTGCGGCCAACGAGGTGCAGTGAGGTCCGGTCTTTCTCTTTCTCCACCGCAGTGATGGATTCGCAGCTGAGATGTGGATGCTTAAACCTGAAGCTTTCCGAGTGCTCGGAGAAAAGGCCGGAGTGGGCAGAGTTGAGAAGAAAGGCGGAAGGCTCCCTTTGAAAGTTACAAATGGTGAAAAAGACCTGTAATCCGATGTGGAAAATTGAGAAATAGAGGCGGTGCACACTTTAGCTTAGGCAGAGGTTGCTGAATCCTTTGAAGAAACTGACACGGATTTTCCAGAGATGGGAGGAAAGAGAGAGATGAGGTGAGGGTGGGGGGATGCTGGGGTGGGCATTTTATGTAAATGAGTAAATTTGAAGTGAGGCACAAATCTAGAAGAGTAAAACTGACAGTTCTGACAGTATTGACAGCATAAATATATGTTTGAACACTGCACTTTCAGACACTTAACCGATGAAGCAATAAAAAAAAAATTCGACTACAATATTTCAAATAATCGACATTGATGTTTTGATACATCATTTTTATACTCTGAATCGATCTATCACTCTGGGGCTGGTCAGTTTTAAATAAAAGTGGGCTGCAATTATTTGCACCTTGGCTACTGATGACCCAGCAACAGTTCTCCATTAATTACACCTGTGCTGTGCTTCTTCAGGGTGGTGGTGGGGGTGAGGTGCCAGAGGAACTGAACCAGGGACTGTGTCACCTCCCACCCCCTTCTTTCTTTTCTATTTCTGAGAGAGGGAGGTGGGGGGGAGGATTTCAGAATTAGGGAAGGGTCTTTGGTGATCACGAACATTGAGAGGCTGGAGTCCCCTCACTGCAAGTAGTCGCTGACTGGGTTTGTATCTGGGATATGGTCCTCACTTTTTGCAAGGTAAAAACTAAACTTCAAAATTTGCAGAAGTTACATGAATCTAATTCTCCCCCAGGCCTCATGCTCCATATTCTTTCCTCTGTTTTCAAGAAACCGTTGGAAGCAATGTGCTCAACGGGAGGACCAGAGCGTTCTCTAAGGCTTAGAGGGTGTGTGTGTGTGTGTGTGTGTGTGTGTGTGAGAGAGAGAGAGAGAGAGAGAGAGAATCTAAAACACTCAGTGGGGTTGAATCTCTTCTTTGCCTCATCCCCCCAGGCTGCTCCCCACATACCCTTGAGGGTTTAGGGGCTAGGGTTCTTTTTTAACTGTTGTGTTGTTGTTGTTGTTGTTTTAAGTCACACATAAGAAGACAAATCCCTGCCAGAAAAGAGCGTGGATGCTGGTTGGCGCTGCATCCTCAAGCCTGCGTTCCGGAGTCCCTGACTCTGGACTTTCTCCTCTTTGCCCTGGGGGTTTTCTAGTGAGCTTTCTTCCACTTTTTTTTTTCCAACTTCTCATCAAAGTTGTTGTGTTCGTGTTGGTTGGGGCGGGAAAGGGAGAGGGGATAAAGCTAGTTCATGTTTTGAAAGAAAACGGTATTCTGGACAGGCCCAGGACAAAACCTCGAGCAGTCCATTGTGGGGTGCGGATCCCGCAGGCGGGACCTGAGAGGGGTGGGGAAGGCAGGTGCGCCCACGCCAGTTCTCTCCCGGAGGTCTGGCGCCGTGCGGTGCTGTGCCCACCCCTGTGTAGCCCCGACCCCTCCTCAAACTGGCCCTGAGACTTGGCCTCTGGACCTAAAACTTAGCTGGGCTCCACTAGCTGGGATTCCAGAGTCTGATTTCTTTCCTCCAAACTTCACAAATGCAGTTTTAAGACCCTCCATTCCACCAACAGCGGAGATACGGAAACTGAAGCAACACTTTCATAAACATTAAGATGCTGATCAAAGGCAATAGTTGTCAGTGATTCACTCGGGGCGAAGGTGGGGGCCCCAAAGGGTATCACCCAGTTCCCCGGCTATCAGCCTCTGACCGTGTTGTTCCAAGCCGTTGGCGCTGGAAGTGGGGGTGAAGCTAGGGAAGGAGCAGCAGGAAGAGGGAAGAGGGGACGGGGTAGCCTAAGAAACAGGAGAAAGAGGAGGAGAGGGGGAAAGAGGAAGGAAGGGAGGGAGGAAGAGAGCGCGGGAAGGAGCCAGAGACTTTGAGAGCGAGCGCACGTCGCATTTGGAGCCCCGCCAGATAGCGCTAGAGGGCTATTTATTGAAATACTTGCCTTCTGCAAGATGCTAAAGCAGCTAAAGTGGAAAGAAATAATAAGAGAGAGTAAAAGCAAAAAAAAAAAAAAAACACTGCAATGATTCCACTCAATCTTATTTAAGAAGATAAATTGCGGGGTGCTTTATTCCTATTTATTGGGAATGGAAAATATGTGGTAGAAAGCCTAAGTGGAGAAAGGACCAAAGAACAAACTAACAAAGGCCCCCTTCCCTCTCGAATACAGATTAGGTACAGAGTGAGTAAAGTTAACAGGTAAGGAAGTGGAATTGCTCCTCGTCCAACTTCCTGAGCTGTTGGTTATGCTGGAGGGAAGGTCAAAAACAGTTCACAGGGATGAGCTAGGTCTGGAGGGAAGAGATGTTTTTAAGTACATGGCTGCAAGGGGGTGAGAAAGGAGAGGCAAACACGTTATTGGAAACGCCAAATAAAATATATATCAAAAATTCCAACTGTCATCCAGCAGGTCTGGAGCAGAAGACAGCCCCTCTGCCTTTATCCCTGGGATGCTGGGCTCAGGGCTGCTTCTGCAGGGTGGCAATCGAGCTCCTTGAGTAACAATTTATAAATGCTCTGTAAAACTTGGAGGGGAAAGCTGGGCAATAAAGATTCACTGCACTTGGTACCCAAACGACAGGGAAGCAGATGAATAGAGAAGAGCTACTGACAGAAGTGGAGTCCAAACAGAGAGAAAGGATAAAGTATTTTGGTCCTTTGTAGTTGCTCAGGTCAGTAATGCAAGAAAGAAAACTTTCAAATAACACTCTACTTTAAAGTATGGATTTGGTTTTGTTCTTAAACCCCTGGCATCTCACACACCTAGCTTCTCATTTTAAAATTGCACTTGCCTTTACCTGAAGGAATTTTTTTGAATCAAAGTCATAGTTAATATTTTTCTTCCAAACCACCAACAGAACCTCCACAAATAAAAAAAATAACCTTACAGAGTCCTTAAAAATCTGCTTAATCTAAAATATTTCAATTCAAAACATTAATTGAAGTTACAAATATAATTAAGGTTAGAATGATTTGCTCCTCTAGCAAGGCATCAATTGTTCTAACTGTTGCAAGCAGACAAAATGGCTTTAAATCCAGAGATTTAATACACAAATCAACTAACACTTCAGACCTCACTGTTCTGAGGAATTTGGAGTTATTCGTACTGAGGACCTATGACTCTCCAGGAGGAAAAAAAAAAGGTGAAAAGAGACAGGCACATAGGCTTCTTAAGGAAAATGGACAAATTCATCTAAAAATGGAGGCTAGGTTCATGAAACTCATTTCAGATTAAATACTCTCCATAAAGCCAACGCCTTTTAAAATTAAAATTAAATATAGTGAGATTCAATTATTCTTTTAAAATCTTGACTGTTATCTATAATAGCATTCCATGTTGAGACAAAAAAAAAAGAAAGGAAAAATGGAAAAGAGGTAGTTCTCAAAGGCCTTGGGGAAGCTTCAGTAAGAAAGGTGATTAAAAACAGACTCTAAGATTTGAGAGGCCTGATTCTCCCTCCCGCTCACCCCTAGCCGATCAAGGTCCCCTCCCTTTCACCTCTTTTTAATGCAGTGCTCCCACCCCCACTCCAGAGCTAAGTAGACGGTTTGGGATTCTGAAGAAATAGGTTTCAGCATCCATATTTGTTCTGGGGCACTTGCAAAATGCGATTTGTAGAGGGTCTTTAGCCTTCTGATTGTCTCTGAATTGTTTTTACTGAAACAGATCTTTTGCACTTAATGTGTCCCCACGCAGCTGGACAGCTCCTCTCGGACACTGAGAACTCTAACCCCAAAATGACCCCAATTTGACACCGAAAGATGAAATTTTACCGCCTGTTAAAACCATTTCTAGCCTGGGCAAAAGGAGCTGGCTGTTGACGGAGGTGTGTGCCGCCTCCAGCGACCCCCATCTCACGCCTGTCTCCAGGCCAGCCCCACCTACTTTCCCTTTGCCCCAAATGTTGGCGAGCAGATGAGCATCGCAGCCAGGGCGAGGGTGCGTGGCTGAGAACCGAGCATCACCAACGTGCTACCAGGCTAGGCGTCAGAAAGTGCCTGCACCCGACTACTTTGCAATCGCTTCTATCGGCCTGCAGTGCTGACAGTAGGGGGGAGACCAGGAAGTTCTTACGTGTTTTTCTGCCCTCTATACAAAACATCAGCAAATTGGTGGTTAAAAAGTAATAGTCTTTTGAATGAATCAGGCTGATCAAGAACCGGCATCCCGAATCACCTTCAGCATGATTTTGTGTGTGATCCACCGCACTCTGATGCGATGTGAAACTAACAGTTTCATAAGTGACGTGCATCTAGGTAAGTGAAATCTCTTTAAATTGCCAGAAAGTCGGGTTTCTCCATTTAGGTAATCAGTGAATTTTTAAATGCCACAAATTTCCTCCAGTAGGGTGTTACTTTTAACACTCTCACACTTCTTAACTAACATCTTTGGAGTTAAAGATTGTTTTATATTTCTTTAACGGTATCTCAAAATGTCCTTTTTCTCTCTCCTTCTTACATCAAACCAGGTTTGTGTCTGTTGTTTGCTTTATTGTATTCAATAAAATGGAAGAGAAGTTACAGAATATGAGTGAGAGAGAGGAGAGGGAAAAAGAGGGAGGGAGGGAGAGAGAGTTAGTTCCCAGGTTAAAACGCCTTCTGCATCATCCAAATGATGAAAATAGATTTTAAACTTTTTTCTTTTCTAAAACCCAAGATTACCACAGAGTCATCAACCCATTATTAGATTAACAACTGTTTGAAAATGTAGAAATTATCTATAGGTCTAAATTGTTTTTACTCGGATGCACTGCCCTACAAGAAATAGGTTTTTTTTAAATATATACTTTTGGAGGTTTTTTTTTAATAGACACTGTAGGGATGCTAATTCCACAGCATCACTTTGAAGGGAAAAAAAGCGGTGGTAAAAGAAGCAGAAGGGAAGCGGCGGTTGAATCTTTAAACTCTGCGATGCAGAGGTTCAGTTCGAAGTTACTCTTTACAAAAGAAGCGTTTATCAAGGAAATTGAGTTTCTTTTTTAAAAAACAGAATGATACAACAATAATCCCACTGGCGACAATAAATACGCAAGAATGAAAAAACAATTAAAAGAATAAAAACTGAAAAAAAGTAGTATAAATTTTTCAGCTAGCGGCGCTGCAGGGAAACTTGGATCCAGCAATATCAAAACCTCTCTGCACAGTCGAAAACGATCCTCAGCGAGACCACACTGGCTTTTTTCCGGCTCTCATCCTTCCCGCCCCGGCTAAACTGAATTCGCGTAACTGTCGCTCGAAATAAAATTCTGGAAGGCAACTTTTTTTCTTTTCTTTTGCGTCTTCTTTTCTTTGTTACTCACCTGTTCTTATATGTCGAAGAGAAACTCAGTAACAAATAAGGATGCTTTTAATCTTGGAGTTTCTTCTAGGGGGGGGAAAAAAAAGAGGCGGAGGAGGAAGAACCCTTCCCCCAGCCTGCAGGTTTTCGTACCCTTAGGCTCTTGCAGCAGGCTTGAAGCCGGGCACTCGTGTGGCTGGGATAATCCTCCTTTCCAAAACTCCGCGCGCCCGGCCGTCCCTTTTCTGGCCACACTGGCCAACACCTCGCAGTCCGCAGCCCCGCTCCCTGGCGTCGCACTGCCCTGGCTTCTGCCAGGCCTTCCGCACTATCTTTATATGTGAGGGCCGGTTTCCCGCAGACATCATTGTTATGATGGCTCATTTAATCAAACTGTTTAATTGCTCTGGTAATCACTATCATCATCACAGGTGCTCAATCATTCATCATTTTTGGAGGGCTTTATTGACCTCCGGAGCTCATTCCCCAGCCCTATTAAAACGGGGCCAAATTTCTCCGACTCCACTCGGACTCTGCAGGCTGCGATCTAAGCCCAGTTGAGTGTAGCCCGAAAGAAGCTTACAGTGAAGCAGAGACGATGGAAAGAGGGCACAAACAAACAAACAAACAAATGGTCCACCCGCCCTTCTCTCTCTCCCCCCCCCCAGCGCCCCCCCCCCCCCAACCACGAGATTCTCACTGCGCCCTCCATCCCCCGGGAAGTCAGGTCAAAGCCGCGCGGTGGATATGCTACTTTCTACTCTCCAGAATGGGTTCAAAGTTGGAGAGGGACACGGCTGTTGAGGAAAAGTCTGTTTTCGATTCTCTGTGCGGGGGACCAGAAACGCAGGCGAGAGTGAGGAGTTGGGAAGAGGGCTCGCTCCGAGCACCAGGCCAGGCTGCTGGGCTTCTGGTAGCCGAAGGGGCGGCGGGGTTGGCTCTGTTGCGCGCGCTGGGTGACCGTAGCTCCGCCCCCATCTCTGGCTCGCGGTGATTGACGCGCGGCCGCCTGGAAACCCGAGGCGCCGAGGTGCAGTTCGGGCTGGGTGCAGCTCCGGCCAACGGTTGGGCGAGACTCGGGCCAGAACTACTTCGTACACAAATGATTTGGGATAGTTACCTTGCCTTTCCTGCACTCTCCTTTTCCTTTTTGGAAAAGTTCATTCCGAGTAGACCCAATCTTCCCGATCCCACGAAACAGCCCAGTGTAATTAACACAGCCATTAGCTGTTGTTACCGCGCCGAAGCCTCTGCGCCCGGGGAAACTACAACAAAGCTGGGCGGGGAGTGCCGGCCAATCCCCCTCGCCTGACATCCTCCCGCTCCCTCTCTTTCTCCCGTGCTCCCCAGCTCTAAGTGAGATCCAGTTTAAAGGCGCGCGCGCGAGGACGCACACGCGCGCGCGCGCACACACACACACACACACCCCTTGGCGAAATCCAACATCAAACACCTAAACGACTCCCTCCCCATTTCCTCCCACCCGATTCCGCCGAGGCCCCCAAAGACTCTCCATGGTGGCCCTTGTACGCATCGCTTGGAGAAAACGCTCTCTGAGTTATGCTGGTTTCTTCTTGTCCTGGAAAAAAATGAATGCTGACAAAGGTCCTGGATCTGCACAGGAAAGAAAGTACCACTTACAAGGAAAAAAAAAACAAAACCCACCACCTCAAGCCCGGCGGTGGTACCGTCTGCAGAGCCTGCTGCCCTTGGATATTAGGAGAAAGCCTTCGGGCCGCGGTACTCGGCCGGCAGAAGAGTAGGGGCCCGCGGAATTAAAAGGAACAAAAGCAAGAGCGCCATGCCAAACGTCCCCAACACGACCCCGTTAGGCATGAGCCCGGCGTGATGGGAAAATAAAGTAGAAGTAAGTTTCTTTTTTAAAAAATTAAAAGATCTGAGGCTGTACCGTACTTTCCCTGCGGTTTTCTGCAGTTTTCCTCTCTGCCTCTCCCTGTCCTCTTCATAGACTCTCTCTCGCCCTCGCTCTCTCTCTCCCTCTTCCCTCCCTCGCGCGCGCGCGCACATAAACACTCTCTCTCCCTCTCTCTCCCTCTCGCCCTCCCCCCTTCCTACCCCCAGCCGTCCCCGCGGAGGAGCAGGCTTGCTGATTTGCTCGGGTTCGCTCGGCTCCTGCCTCCCCTCCCCCCGCCCCCCCAGCCTGGGCAGTCGGACCGCACTCGCTGCATATCAGAGGCTCGGCGCGGCGCGCTCCTCCTCGCTCCCGCTCCCCACTCCCGGGATGTGTCTCCGCCGTACGACGGGCTATGGCCACCACGACTTCCGGGTTCCGTCATTTCGTTCTCCCGCCGCCGACCCGCGCCGCCAAACTGAGGCTCTTCTATAAGCCAGGCAGCAGCCAACCTGCCAACACCTACTGACACTCACTCATCTCCCAGAGAGAAAGAGAGCGTGAGAGAGCGAGCGCGAGCGAGCGAGCACGAGTGAGAGCGAGCGAGCGAGAAAGAGAGAGAGGGAGAGACAAAATACCAACCAGGAAAGGGGGGGAAGAAAGTCCAATTTTTGCAAACTATTCTTTTTTTTTCTTGATCCCCCCACCCCTGCTTTCTTTGACCGATACTTTAGAGAGAGAGGAGCATATTATAGATACTGCGGGGGCAAAGCTAAGAGAGGGGGGAGGGGGAGGAAAAATTCAAGAAGCAGAAACCCCTCGCGGAGTTTTGCTGGAAGAAAAAAAAAAGGGGTCTGAAAGAATCCTCCTCTTCATCATCATCAACCATCATTCATTCACTACCTTGACATTCCGGGCTTTGATTGACAGCTGGAGTGGCAAAAAGCCATGAAACACGACAGTTCGGTTACATGTGGGCTGCTGACGGGCCGCTCGTAACCTTCAGTTCGGGGGCTTGACAATTTTTTTCTTCTTTTCCTTTTTTTTTTTTTTTCCAACTGAGGGGAAGAGAAGAGAAAGAGGAGGAAAGGAGGACCGAAGAGAAGGAGGAGGGGAGGGGGGAGGAGGAGGAGGTGGAGGAGGAGGAGGAAGATCAGGAGGAGGAGAAAGAAGAGGAAAAAAGAGAAAAAGAAGAAATATCACAGGAAAAAAAAAACTCTTCGTTGTCTTGCCTGGGCTTTTTTTTTTTTTTTCTTCCCTAAAAAATAACATATTGGAGAATTGGGAGAAGTTTCCTTGGTTCGGACAAAAAAAAAAAAAAAGGAATCTTCAGCCTAGATCACTTTCTTATCCGGACTGGGATATTAAATATACGACACATCCAGGAGTTTATTGGAGCGCAGACTGATGGCGCAAAGGGTAGGTTTAAATCTCCAACACTTACCTAGATATAAATCCTCTCCTAAGAGGGGCCTGTCCCGATGCTTCCTCTCCCTTCAACACTGCTGCTGCTGCTCGCTGCTTGATGATGGCGGCCAGTATTTTAAAAAATAGCAGCAAAATTATTCATCGGCTTCTTTCCCCCCCGTGCCTCTGCGTGTGTGCGAGTGTGTGTGCGTGCGTGTGTGCGTGTCTGGACGCGCGTGTTCCAGCGCTGTGCGAGCGGGCGGGCGGCGAGTGCGTGTGAGTGGTGTGTGTGCGTGTGCAATTGTTACACGCTTTCGCCTCGCTCCAGCTCTTACCCCGAGCAGCGCGATTCCCCCGGTTCTCCTGCTGCCGCCGCTGCCGCCGCTGCTCCCGCGGCTCTGGGCGGGCACCGGCTGCGTAGGAGCCGCCGCCGGGGCCGCCGCTGGGGCCGCGCTGCCGCAGCCGCTGCGCCGCCGCCTAGACTAGCCTGGGCTGCTTGTTTTGTCTCTGAAATTGACAAGGACGCAGGGAATCAGCTGCTAAATAATGTTTCTGGTAACTTTCACGTTATTCCCCCCCACCCCCACCCTCAGCTCCCTGCCCCCGGGGAGGCACTGGCCCCAGTCTTCCCTGGTCCTCGGCGTTCTCGTTCTGATTATTAACGTTTTTCTTCTCTTTATTTTGTTTCATTTCGCCTTTTGATTTATTGGATCCTCTGGAGGAGGCGAAGGGGGGTTAGGGGTGGGATCCGGGGCTTCCTCCTCACACTAACCAACTCCACTTCTCCCTCGGTTGGCTCGCCGGGGTTCTGCTGCCTCCGGCCTGAGCGGGACCTCCGGGCACCCCCTGGGTCCCCGGCCTCATCGCCCCCTCTCCCTGCTCTAAATGCTACGCGTGGTTCAGACTTTCTCATTTTTGAATTTAAAAACGTTTTCCCCAACTTTCAACTCTGTGGTTTCGGCTGGTTTGGTGTCTGTGTGTTCAACTCGTGCTCGGTACTTTTCTCCTTTCTGACTTTGTTTTTATTTTTATTTTCTCTTCTTTCTCTTCTCTTCTCTTCTCTTCTCTTCTCTTCTCTTCTCTTCTCTTCTCTTCTCTTCTCTTCTCTTCTCTTCTCTTCTCTTCTCTTCTCTTCTCTTCTCTTCTCTTCTCTTCTCTTCTCTTCTCTGTCTTCCCCCCCACGCTGCCTCCCCCCTCCTCTCTCTCATCTTCCCTTCGGGTCGTTCCCCCTCTCTCACCTCCACTCCTTCCCCACTCCTCTCACTTGCTCCTTCTCCTCGCTTCTTTTCCTATTTCCCCTCTGCTTTCTTCGCTCTCTCACCTCCTGCGCCCCTCTCCCCTCTGCCGGGCTCTGACAGTACGATGAGCTGCCCCATTACGGCGGGATGGACGGAGTAGGGGTACCTGCTTCCATGTACGGAGACCCTCACGCGCCGCGGCCGATCCCACCGGTTCACCACCTGAACCACGGGCCGCCGCTCCACGCCACGCAGCACTACGGCGCGCACGCCCCGCACCCCAATGTCATGCCGGCCAGCATGGGATCCGCTGTCAACGACGCTTTGAAGCGGGACAAGGACGCGATCTATGGGTAACCCCCACCCCCACCCCTGACCCGGCGTACTTTTTGTCAGTGTGAGTTCGAGTGTGTGTTTGTCTCTCGGGGGGGGGGGGAATTGAGGAGATGGACGGCTAAGTGGGGAGTTACTTCTGCCTGTAGAAGGGGACACCGCTTGCCTTAAGAAAGGACAGTGCAGGGAGCCTGTTCTTCTGCCCCTCGGGTGTAAGTCCCCAGAAGGTATGGCTTCCTCCACCCCCAGGCCCTGTCACTCCGGACCTCACAACCCGGAATGACTGAGTCTTCAGAATCTTGCCAAGGCCTTCTCCCCAAGGACGAGATTCCTGGCCAAAGGACGCAGAGCTGGTCCTTCCAGGCGCCCTAAGAGAGGCCTTGACGAAGGAGAAAGTTTCCTGCCGATGAGGAGCAACTTTTTTTTTTTTCTCTTGTGTTTCCTACCGAGAGTCTGGGAGTCACTGAGTACAGCTTGAACTGGGATCAGGGCTGCTTCTGTCGGCCAGGAAGTCCTAATCACCCACTTCTTAATTCTCTGTAAATAAAGGGGGCAGACCTTGAAGTGCAGCCGGGTGGAAGGGGCTGCTACTTGCAAAAAGCGGCTCTTGGGGGGAGTAAGGGAGCTGGCTGGAAATTATTTTATATTCGGAGAGCACTCGGCGAGGGATGGGGATGCACAGTCCAAACGCGTACCACTCGGGCTCTCCCAGCTGAGGGTAGGTGGGGAAGGCTGAGGGGTGCCGAGGGGAGGGGACAGTCCGTCACCAGCAATTGCGCCTGAAGCCAGAGGCCGCAAGCATCCCGGAGTGTAGCTACACCGCCCGGAGGAACACAAAGGGCAGGCGCGTACGCACGCTTCCAAGTTTTAACACTCGATTTACTTATTTTTGCCGATGGAGAAATACGTCTTTGGAAGGCAGCTCTTGGGCGTTTAAGATTCCTGTTACTTTGGCCCCCACCCCGGGCTTTACTAGAAGTAGAGCAAACAAGTTTATAAGGCCAGGAGGTGGAGGGGTTAGAAGAGCCTTCTCTCCGATTTAGGAAATACCACCTCGGGTGTATATGAAGGTGAAGACTTTGGCTGAAATGCCCACTACAATGCGGGGTCAAGGCAATGTTTTTTTTTATTTTTTAAATTTCACAGAGTGTTCCTTTCTTGGGAGGTCAGGGCTGGGTCTCAGGGGTTGGATCGGCGGCCTCTGTGGCGTGGGGAGTGGGTCTGGCACTCCAGGCCCCAGCCTGCCTGGGCTTCTTGGACGTTTCATTGCGTTCCAGCGGAGGCTCTTTTTATTTGGCGGACTAAAGGGTCCAGGGGCTTCTCCCAGCAGATCCGAGGGACTCCTGAGCTGAGGGAAGGAGCCAGGCCGTTTTTCCTTTCTCTTTCTGGCCCAGGCTCGGCTGGCTGAGGAAGGGTTGTCAAGTGTGATGCGTGCCTGTTGTGTTAAAGAAGGAATCCGAACCCTCCAAACTTGTTGATTACAGTTCTCGCTCCTTCCCCTCTGCACCCCGTCTCCGTGTGTGTGTCTCTGCTTGGCGCTGCCCGTTAGGCACCCGTTGTTTCCTCTGTTAGCTCTGGTCTTTGAGAAGTGCGAGCTGGCGACCTGCACTCCCCGGGAACCCGGAGTGGCCGGCGGAGACGTCTGCTCCTCCGACTCCTTCAACGAGGACATCGCGGTCTTCGCCAAGCAGGTCCACCCTTCTTGACCCACTCACCCTGCGGCAGCCCCATCACCCCCCTCCCCTTCCCTCTGAGCGTTACATGAAAGAGGAGGAAAAGGCAGGGACACCCGATCTGTTCCTCCGGCCCAGTCCGCGGTCTACGCCTCCTCCCCATCCCTGAGCCTGCAGGCGAATTGGAAGCGGAGATAAATATGGGTGTTTGTTTTCCCCCCCAGCCAGGAATACAGGGGCTCGACCCTCGAATTAAAACTGACCTGCTCCTAATCTGGGGCTTGGCCTTTTCCCCTGCCTGCAGCTACTTGAACAAGAATTGGGGACAAGGGCTGTTAGGGACCCGAAAGTGCCCCGGAGGGAAGGAAGCTGGGCGCCTCTCCGGGCGGTCCGCGCCGGGCGTAGAGGTGAGGGAGGCTGACAGCCTGGGCCCCCTTGGACGACACAATAGGGGAGCACTGGGGCCCAGAGCTCGGCCCTGGGTTCCCGGCTACAGTTCAGCGGTTCTAGGGACCCCTTCATGGGGCCAGGGCCAGAAGGCCCTGAATGTTTTTCAGCTGATCCCACTAATTTAAGGCACTCGCTTGATTCATGTAGTGTTTTACCAAAAGCCCCTCTCCTCCTCTCTGTCACTGCCGGTCCCTCCACCATCCCCCCTTACACACTAGTAGGTGACAGGGTTTGGGGTTTTTCCCCCCTTTTTAAATGGAGTGATCATTCATGCCGATTTGCCCTGCTTCTTACAGGTTCGTGCCGAAAAGCCACTTTTCTCCTCGAATCCAGAGCTGGACAATTTGGTAAGGCTTTACTGTTTCTTCCCTTGGGCCCCCTCCCTTGCCCAGGAGCATCCACTTTCTCCCTGAGCTCTGGGGGAGTATGAGCAGAGCCCTCCTTTGAAACTCCAGGGAGACTGGGAGGAAGGGACTTAGCTCAGAGCGCCGGCCAGGGAGACAGCGGTGAGGGGCGGGATGGACGCAGGGCTGAGCCGAGCCCCCGGAGGCACCGAGTCCGGACGCAGCGCCGAGCGCGCGAGTTGGGGACGGTCCCAGGTCTCGGCCCCGGGAGTGAGAGGAGTGAGCTCTTTCCTCTCTTTGCTGGGCCGGCGTGGAGCCCCCGGCAGCCAACCCGAAAGAAATGAGGCTCCTCGGAGGGCGGGCCGGGGAGTCTGGGGTGAGTGAGGGGCAGGCCAGCGCAGGCCACTTTTAGGTGCGATTCTTTTGCTAATTTGCACGATTTCAATATTAAAAGTACTTAAATCCGCTTTCAAAGGCCCTGCTTCACCATTCATCTTGAGTATTTCCTTCTTTACTAAGGGCGGATTTCGCTGGGTGTGCGGTTCTAAAAAGCTTTCTCTTTCCTGAGAAGCGACTTAAAAAAAAAAAAAAATTGGCCTGAGGTCGAGGAAGGGGACGGTTAAAGAGGGCCCAGGCAGAGAAAGCAGGCCTGGCCATAGGAAAGCCGTTCTTAGGAACAGCTCACTGAACACCAGGAGCAAAGCTATCAAATGCTTCGGCTCCAGTTGAGTCAGATTCCTAGCCCGTGGCCAATGAGGCAGAGCTGATCAGTGATCACTTGGTTTTTCTGATTTCTCTAAGGGTGGGTTTTTGCCTGGTCACTTGCCTGCTTCCTCTCCGCGGCCCAGTTCCCTCACCCGCCGCTGCCCCCAAGTCACCCTCTTAACGCCACACTCTAAACTTTTCTTTCAGATGATACAAGCAATACAAGTACTAAGGTTTCATCTTTTGGAGTTAGAAAAGGTAAGCAGGAAATGACACTCCCCGCTCTCATGTGGCCTTCCCTCTCTCAGTTGTGTTAGGATTTTTTTTTTTAAACAAACCTCCAGTCGGAGGGATTGAACACCTGGAGCTTTTGAACAACCCTTTACCAAGTTCTTCCTTCAAATTGCTCCTCATCCCAGGGTCTCAGAGGATGGGTGAATTAGGACAGCCCTGCCTTTTAAAGCAGCCTCCCCCCCACCCCCACTCTTCATTTCCCCAGGCATTCAGGATTATTTTGAAATGCAGCAAACCATTTGTGTTACTGGACATTCAGCCTGCTTGTGTCTCTATTAGCTCGGCTCACCCTCGGCTCCAAGCGTGCAGTAGGTGCAGGCAGAGGGAATCGTCCATGCTGGGGTGCCTTTACATTGCTCTGCAGCTCAATCATTTTCCCCTGGAAACATGCAGACCTCCTGGCTCATTGAATCACAAATGCTAACGCTGCTCCCAGTTCCAGCGTTCTAACATTTTGATGTTATCATCAAATCGGATTTTCTTCTCTGGACTCCCAGTCTAAACCCAGTTGTTTCCAGTGCTGTTTCTTCTCTCTTCATTGTAACTTGTTGCTCAGGGAAGTCTCTGGAGAATAATATCTGCTACAACAACTGCTCTATTGTTTCCTCGACTTCAGCCATTATACCTATTAATTAGTCTTAGTTTGGAAGACTTCGCACTGTTGCTCTTTCCAAATGTAACCTTGCAACCTGATGTTTTTCCCTTTGAAAAAAAAAATGAAACAAAACAATAACGACAACAACAACAACCCCAGCTGAACCCTCCATCATAACCCTCCTTCTAGGTCCACGAACTGTGTGATAACTTCTGCCACCGGTACATTAGCTGTTTGAAGGGGAAAATGCCCATCGACCTCGTCATTGATGAAAGAGATGGCAGCTCCAAGTCCGATCACGAAGAACTTTCAGGCTCCTCCACCAACCTCGCTGACCATGTAAGTCTGTGAGCCTTTGGTGTTCTTTTAAGGCCACTGGGCAAAGCATTTCTTTTCTTTTTTTTTTTAAACTTGTAACATGTGGCCCCATGGATTTAGCTTTCTTTTTTAAATGATTTGGTCTCTTTGGAGGTCTTCTGCCTTTCCTAATAACTCTGCCATACTCTTCCTCTTCATTTCCCCTTTCTTAGAGCTCCCTCCTTATTTATGTTGAGAACAATAATAATAATAACAACAACAACAACAACACAAAAAGACTCCGGGAGTTGATAGGGTGATTTGTGCTCTTAATGTGTCAAGTTTCCTGGCTTTGGTGACTTGAGTGTTAGCAAATTGTCTGATATGGTGACCGCTGCCTTTTCTGCTTTCTCAATTCTGTGCAATCAGTACAGGAGAGAGAGAGAGAGAGAGAGAGGCAAGACAGCTAGCTGGACAGGGTGGGGTAAAAGAGAGAAATGGGGAGGGGGGCCGATTTCTCTGTCTCTCACAGAGATGACAATCCTGAGAATTATTGGCACTCTTGCAGTGCATTTGAAATAAAAGAAGGAGTGAACACTACAATTCTCAGAGCTTTTGCTCTATAGAAACTTATTGCCAGAATATGGACTTATTGCCAAATGCCTGAAGCATCTTCATAATAAAAGACAGTAACCTCGATGAAACAATTATTAACAATGTATTCCAGAAAGCTGAAGGGAATTGTGATTGAGTAACCATAGGTTAGTGGTGGAATTTTAACACTGTAACAGTTGGTGAATGAGGACAGAAAGTGTAGTAAGGAACGACTGTGGATGTCAGGCCAGGAGGGAGATTTCCTTCTATTCTCTCTGTTTTTAATCCTATTTTGGAACTGATCTAGTAAGTCTTGTGCTTTAAAAAAAAGCATATGTAGTGAGACTGAAAATTTGAAAAAGAAGCAAAGAGGAGAAGGATTGCAGCTGGTAGGAAAGGCAAGAGTGGCGAGGTTAAAGAGTGGGTGTGAACAGCAGTGTATTTATAGGAACTCATGCCTGGTTGTTTATAGATTGCATTCAGTTGAACTCACAACCTAAAGGATATAGGCTGTAGTCTAATGACTTGGTGGTGGAAATATTAATTCAACATTCTGTGGAGTCAAACAGACATTGAGGCTTGAAGGCAGTTTGTATCACCAGCACCAGCACCACCATTCTTATCCCTGAGGGTTAAGAGGAATGAGTTGAAATGCATTCAGAACAAACCTTCTCTGAGGTTCTCCATCCCCAAGCTCAACACCAGAAATTTTGAAAATATGCAGCTGTAGATGTTAATTCTCAGCTTGTGTGCTGTATAAAAAGACAGTCTAAGGACAAAAGTTTAAAAAAGAAAAAAGAGAAGAAAATGTCGGTCCTGGATATTTAGTTCTGAGACAATATAAATACAATAGTGTTGAAAGAGTCTGTGCCTCTCTGTACCCTTGGCTCTTCCGGTCAGGATGGGGGAAAACTTCGGGAGCTCCTTTGCATACTGAGTGCATGACCTGAAATCCAAAGGGTGCGGCGGGAGCTATAGAAAGTTCATTTGCTGATATGTAGCCTTGAGATGTGCGGTCGCGGTCCACGAGGCATGGCACTACCTTAGAAATAGTTGTTGTTGTTGTTGTTATTTATTTATATTTATTTTCATTTTTCATTGCTTCCTGTTTTAAATTCATATGCATTTTACAGTATTGGGAGAATGGGAAGGGATCCAGTTGCCTGGTCTGTAGAATGAGAGGTTCACTGTTGTCTGCAGCCGAAGAGCTTTCCTCGTGACATTTCTAGGGGTCCTGACTACTTGGTTTTCTAGAACAGTTTCTTGGTGACTATTTGTTCAAGTGAATGTATAGAACTAGGCCATGCTGATGTTTGCATAAAAGAGAAGATAAACTGGACTGTGTAGAGTATTGGCTGATAGAAAAGACCAGTTTATGGAACTCTTGTAATATTTAAATTATACTCAAGGAGGAAGTTGTACCTAAGAGGATAATACTTTAATAATGTAACAATCACCATCTCTGGATAAAAGAGTCAACTGTAATATGTGTGGCTCTTCTGTCAGGTCCCCAATCAAGTGGCTATGACAACCGATTTATTTTGAACCCATGAGGGCTTGCCACCTCATTGGGCATCAGAATTTAAAGCCTTTTCTTTCATAGAGATCTGAACTATCACATTCTGACTTTAGCCCCCTGCTATTTGTTTTGAAAGGAAGCAATAATTTGTTCCACCAGCACAGTGAGTGGAAAATGCCGAGGTTTACCGTAGACTTGGGTTTTATGCAGGAGGTGAGAGAAAACCTTGGAGAGTTTTCACCGTTTCTGACACTTTTGTACCAGAGGTATATTGATTGCATTCATTTCCAGGCCTCTCCCTACAAAGCAAATTCTTATGCCTCTTTCACAAGCAGGATCTCCCTTAAGCCCCCAGTCACAAAAAAGAGAAAGATATCCCAACCACTACCTGAAAAGTGGTCCAAGTGGGGCATTTTCAGCTTGGAAATGTGTCCAATTTGAATCTCCAGGTTTATTTTTTTCATTTGCTTTGATATGCATATTTAATACATCGCCCCAGGCTGGATCTCATTTGGTGCACACTGGTGCAGGGGTGATGATGAGCCACTTCAGAAGGCCCGAGAGTGTGTTGTTTTCTCTGTTTTATCTGTTGGCCCACTGTTCTGATCTACTGTGCTTCCTCGTGGTTTTATTTGCACATGAAATGCTGAGAACATTTCAACTTATTGGCTATGAATAATGACAGCTAAAAAAGAAGTGTAGTTTAATTTGTTGTGTGCCAAGGTTTCTCTTGTGGAGGTGACAGTTTGTGACAGCTGTTTGACACCCCCAAAACACATACACCTCTATCCTTATTAAGTAGAATCAAGCTACAGTGTGTGTGTGTATGTGTGTGTGTGTGTGTGTATGTGTGTAAAGAAGGGAGCGGGCAAGGAGGGAAAGAGAGAAAAGAATAAGCATGTAATTCTGTGCAGTGGAAAGCAGACAGACAGGGAAGCACCAGGAGCCAACTCTTAGGTACTAGAATAGCTTTCAACTTTCTTATTAAAATTTTTTGAAAATAAACATGAATAAAAATAACTGTTATAAATATCTTGAAAGCAAGTTTTCCCAGCAGACTTTTAATTAAGAATGAGTTTTGTATTATATAGTATTACTTAGTAAATCAGGCTCTTGCCATGCTGATCTCACATTTCCTAATTTTATATGAGTAAATCTGGTGTAACATGGATGCATTAAAAGAAGACAACCGTCATGTCTTACCTCCCATGCTGCCTTCAGTAAAGATACTGAATTTGTTAATTTATTACTGACATTTACAAGATGGGCATAATGATAAAAGGAAGTTTGGAATAAAATAGAAAATACAGTTTGCAACATTGGATACTCTTATTTTGTTTAATAAATTCACAATGAATGCTTATATTTTCAATATGATGATGTTTTTTGTTATGTTCATAAGGGTAATTGCTCTATAGACAGGAAACAGCTATCGGAGTATTCTTTAGAATTTTGGGGAGAAAAGGAACCATGTTGGTGAAAGGATATAGAATTCTATTTTTCAGCTGCAGTTCATGTTCAGTTTCCCAGGCATTCAGATTTATCATGTTTAAAATAAACATGTCAAGAAACCAATTCTTTAAAACAAAGTTTGAACTTGAAAACTCTTGTAGAATAATCATGCTTTTTCTAGTCTGTAGTATTTCTGAATAATAGATGATACCCACATTATCTGCTTTACCTAATTGTAGGTCAACGTTCAGATCTAGCATAGATGAATGAAATGTACTTTTATATTTACATATAAAGATATTACATATCTGTAGATCAAGTTTAGACAAGGAAATATATTTGTCTGAAACACATTCTTTGAGCTAAGCTGTATTTGTCTGAAGTGCATACAGTTATATTTTTATTACTAATTAATGTTTATGAGGATCTATGTTTTATTTTTTGGACAAGTTAAGTAAAGGAAAAAATATAATGGTATTTATTAACAGTTCGTGAAAATGCTGTAACATGGAGTGGCTCTGATAATATGACTAATAAAAGAAAAGTATTTTAATTTTTATGTGGAAAGGTGTAATTGAACGTGAAGCTATGCTGTTGTTTTCCTTTGGGTCTCTGACTATGTCAAATTTATTCCTGTCACCACAGTTTTAAGAAATGGGCAAAGTCAGAGAGGAGAGTCCCCAGAACCTTGTTCCTGACAGAACATGGGCAAGTGTCGGTCGATGGATTCTTTTATTATCTGGAGAATGTAAGGGAGTAGGCAGTGAGGAGAGGGACTGATCTGCAGAATATCAAGGGGGAAATATGAGGTTTGATAATATTAATCATTTGAATGATTTCTTTGATCAGATAGTTTCTTCTTTCCAGTGTAAGATTAGGCCTCACAGTGTGTGACCTAGGCCCTCTGGGTACCTGCTCCGGGAAACTTCCACCTCTCAGTGTTGTTCAGCAACTCAAGCAGATGTGGCTGAGGCCAGGCGCTTGCTGTTATTGTTGTTGCATAGTTTCTACTGGTTGATAGCTTTTCTGTCAATTTCCCACCTGGAATAATTATATTATTTAAATCATGGAGGTTGTGCGGTTAGAAGATGTCAGTGTAACTGTGAGGAGGTGAAATTAAACAAGGATGCACTTGACAGCCACGAGCCTTCACTACCATTAGATTTAAATTGCGATATTTTTCAAAGTTCATTTTTTGAATTTTTTCAGACTGATAGTCTATGGAATATTTAAGCAATTCAAAACTATAGGAGACATCATGACATGACAATATACCAACAACACAAAAATTTTCTATCTTCTCTAAAAGTCACTCCATTATGTGGGGAATTATTTGCAAAGAGCTATCAACCCTGTGAGAGCCACTCACATATTAATTCCCAAAGCTTAACAGAGGGTTGGAGACAAGGAAGGACCTGCTCTGTTTACATTTTAAAGATCAAGTCCCTGTCTGAAAGCAAACACACTCCTTCTGAGTTCTTCTGTCAACTTTAGACTAATGGAGTGAAATTTTCACAACTTACAATTGACATTTTAAAGTCTTATAGGCTCGACTCTCTTATAGTAGGAGTCTTCATCTTATTTTATTTCTTATAAGGATTTTATTTATTTATTTTTAGAAAGGGGGGAAGGGAGGGAGAAAGAGAAGGAAAGAAACATCAATGTGCAAGAGAAACATTGATCAGTTGCCTCTCGCACGCCCCCAACTGGGGACCTGGCCCACAACCCAGACCTGTGCCCTGACTGGGAACCAAACAGGTTACCTTTTTTTTTTCTCTGGTTCACAGGCTGGCACTCAATTTACTGAGCCACACCAGTCAGGGCTCATCTTATTTTTTAAAAAAATAAATTTTGTGTAATGTCAAAGAAGTGAAAATGTCGTGAAATCGTAGGAAATATGTTAACAGTATTAATTATGTGTACTGATATTAGTCACGAGCTTTCGTTGTTTAACTGTATGGTGTCAGGTTAGTTTTGCACACTCCATTTGCTGATTAAAATATCTTTATGCATGTAGACTATTACTTTCCACCTACAAGCACATATTTTGAATTACTTTACTGTACTTTCCAAGTTCATATATAAGTTTTGACTCTGTTATATATCAGGTTTTTATTGTGGAGGTTCTAGAAAATCAAATGCTATTTTAAAGTATTTTTAATGCTCGAAATAAGAGGTGAAAGTGACCTAAGGGATTATCTTGCCTAACTTCTGAACTTTACAGGGATAAAGGAAACCAGTTCCAGGAAAATAAAGTGCGTCACTTGCTTAAATTCACAGGCTCAGTTAGCGGCAGCACCCGCCGAGTCCTCACACCAATCGGATGCTTTCTCCCTTAACAGCATCCATTGAATCACCTGTACAGTAGGGGTCTGAGATGAGTTTCAAATCTTTTTAGACAAAACCTATGTATGGTACGGCTTTCTCTTTTTTTCTTGAACCCTAACAACATTTTACTTCTCCACGCAGTTTTGAATTTGTTTAGAAACCCTCACACATTTACTACGCTGTCTCTTTGGGTAGAAGAACTATGAGCTAGGTAGAATCATTTAAATATGGAAACATCACCAACCCACCAGGCTTTATTAAAGAGTACCCTATAGGCAGTTCTCCCGCAGAAATGCTATAATGATTGAAAATGTTACAATTTCCACCATATCTGCAACGTCAACATAAGAGGTGCACATAGGATTTGCTTCCTATGCCTGGAGACTCCTGTCCTCTCTTCGCTCTTTCCTAGATTTAGCAAAATTCAATGATGGTGCTAAATCAATTTTTTTAACTTTCAAGGGAGCAAACACGGGCAGAGTTGTGTTTTCTAGGGAAAGCTGTGTGTAAATGAGAAACAGAGGAGAGCGGCAGAGTGATCTCCTGTGGCCCCGCTCCTACAAGCTCTCCCCATCTTGTCTCCTGCTTTTATATTAATTACAACTTGCATTATCAGCTGTGAGTCTGTAGCCCAGCAAATAGAAAATACTGCCCCTGGAGACCTAGCTTCTTGTATCTATTTTCCATCTCCTTCTATTGTGCTCCACTCAGTATTCACTGCTTTTCTCCTGCTAATACCGCTCTTTAACGCAATTACATAAGAGCAAGAAGAGTACCGTATTTGACTCCCAATTATTAAAGCCACTGGGAATAGAAACACGTTCACTCCTTGCCCTCGGGTGTCTTTATGATACTTTTGGCTGAAGACGGGACATATGTGGTGGAATGCATATACCTGAAGGCTCACCCACATGCATGCACACGGGAAGCATTTATCTTTATTTTTCTTCATATGTCATGTGTTTTACATGCTTTCATATGCTACTTTGGTTTCAAGATTCACTAAACTTTCTGCATAGAACTTGGCAGGAAGCCAGGCCATTATTCCTGAAGGATGTAAACTTGGAAACTATCTAGGGAAGGAAAAGAAGAAGAAGAAAAGATTTGTGATATAAACAAATATTTCAATTTAAGAAAAAAATCAGTGTTATGGGATTATATTTTATCCAGTTATATAGGTTACAATTTTTTATTGACCAGATTATCAATATTTGTCTTAGTGTATGGTCAAGTCCCCATGGTGTAGCTGAATACAGACAAGCTTGGGGTAACTCCTCAGCCTTGAAACCCCAGACCGGTTTATCTGTTGTTCCGCTTTTTGAGTTGGATGAATATCATGGAACTCCTTAGTCTGTGTCAGTCTCTCGAACTAGATCATAGTGCTTGAGACACTATGTGGAAACAAACATCTGAGAGAGGAAAGAGGGAAGAGACAGGGGTGTGGTGGGTTAGATAGCAAACTTGAGCCAATCTCAGGTCTGGGCTAAAGACCAAAGACCCGACTCATTTGGAGGAACCAGCTGTTGTTAAAGTAATATTTGCTTATGTGGCTTCTTTTTTAGTCCTTTACTTCAGAAAGCATCTCCTCCAGAAAACCATGGAAAGAAATAAGCCGAATTCTAAATTAATGGGGTCTGACTTTAAACTCAGTACAGGTTTGAGTGATGGGGGGACAAACCGGTACTTTCGGTTGCAGGAAGCCTTTGTGGGCGATCCCTTCCAATCACTATGGCGCCCAAACAGAAAGCCTGGCTCTAGCTTCCTGTGAACGATTATGTAATAACTATTGGATGACATTTGCCTTAAAACACAGTTGAGGTGTTAGTGGTTAATTATTGTAATTTTCATGAGGGGTAAGGAGCTTTTATAGCAGCTGGCTTAATAAAAGGCCTGCAGTGCGTAAAATTAATATCACTTGCTGTGTACACTGGGAAGTTTAGCGTAGGTGAGTGTGCTGCAGCTATTGCATTTTCCGAAAGAAGCCTCCCCAGTGCTGTTGCGGGGCTAAGCTTACACCATGCCCGTGTTTCTCTCTCTTCCTCTTTTCCATATAATTCTTCTGGCTCTTTATCTGATTACCTTCCGGCAAACAGCTGACACGAAGAGGTTGAAAAGCCTGAAGAGGAACTTCAGTGTTGAAACTGTTGGAGTGGTTTCTAACTTAGATGTAAAAGAGAGATTGCAGGCACAACTCTCTTAATACAGGCAGCAGAGATCCTCGGTTTTTATGTTATTCTATGCGACTTCATTCCCTAATCTACTTCCTAAAACATAGCTTTATGTTGGAGATCTTTATCTGTGCTGTACTTTCAGTCACAAAATTTCTGCTTGGGGTTTTCACTTTGAGTCGCTTGCCTGATGGCAGCGCCAATAGCAATCTTCATATAGATGCTGTTTATCTACACAGCTTTGCATCATTTCATCATCTATCAAAAATGCTAAGTATTAATGTGCAGTTAGTTTGTAGCAGATCTGTACAGAAAATAAATAAGGTTTTTTTTCCAGCTGTTGTTCCAAATGAGAATAGTAGGCTATTATGTCTCACCTTGTTTTTAAATGTTATTTTGGTAAATTCTATGTTCTGTATGCACGTCATAGAGTTGATGGTGAGGAAAACGATAGGCCGGTTTTTTTCTGGATAAACTATATATGATGACAACACTGCAAGATTGCTTTCAGATGGTCAAGATGTTTGCCTGTCTCCTATAGACATGTTGGTCTGTCTGAATCCTTACCAAATATTGCAAGAAGAAATAGTGTGCTTTGAGAAATTGATGTTGTTTTGAACACATGTACCCCCAAAGAAACCCTCCCCCCAAGAATTTACTTGCTATTAGGTCTGCGGACTTAGCTGGAGTAACTTCATACAGGTGACAAAGAGTACTGCTCAGGCTTTAAGGCCGGTGTATATCATGTGCTGTTCTTACTCTCTGCTTCTGCCAGAGGAAATTCCATCTCTTGCCTGCCTTCATGTGGTGCTGATAAAGTCCTTCCTGTACATTAGAATTCCTGTTTTCCTTTAAGCAACAGCAGGGTATTGGGAATGATCGGAAAGGGGAGGAGGAACAGGAGAAGGATACACTCAGCAAAGTAGCACGAGCTATAACTCCCGGGTCGCCTCGCTTGTCCTTTGCACGCTTGTCCTTTGCACAAGTAGTTTTCCAGGAGAAAGCACTGCTCTGTGAAATCACAGCTTCCATGGAGCTCCCGTGAAAGTCCTAACTGGTTTATGAGATAGCTACCAGTTCGTAGTTGTTTCGATTTTTTCCTTGTTGTTTGTGCAAATTAAAGCAGACTTGATTATTTACTAGGCATGAATGCAGTGATAATATCACTGTGTCTTTTGGTGGTATAATCAGTTGATAACGATTTTGAGAGTTCAGTCAGGCTGTTTTAGGGCAATGCATTTGATAGGTGCAAAGAGCTCTCTCATACATTTTTGAGTCTGTGGGATTTCTTTTTTTAAAGTCACGGAGCTTGGTAGATGTTAATATTTTGAAGTACTTAGTAGCCAAGAGCTTTGGGATCTATTTTGTAGAAGAATGTGCCCTAAATAAGATGGCAAGAGTTAAAAATGACTTTTAGTTTTTTAGGTAGGATTTTGTCTAACTTTAAAAATTAACTTCATTAAGGCATAATTTGTATATAATAAAAATGCACCCATTTTAAGTGTCTATATCAATTTGCTTTAAGAAATGTATACACTGATGTAACCATCACCTCCTTGAGGCTCTAGAGCATCTCTTTTTTCCTTTTTGGTACCTATTGCTGAAAAGACAACATACTGTAGCATGTCATCTATAGATGCCTAGTTCCACAAATACTAATATGTACACATTTTGTCTCTCTCCGCACCTTTCTTCTTGGCTCCTCATTTATGGCTGAAATGGTAACTGTGGAAAAATTTCTTGGAATTTTGACATCAGAATCCTGCATCTTGGCGAGATCATGATGATGCAACCTCCACCCACTCGGCAGGCACCCCAGGACCCTCCAGTGGGGGTCACGCTTCCCAGAGTGGAGACAACAGCAGTGAGCAAGGTAAAAGGTTAAGCATTTTCCTTGTGCAAAGTAGGCATGACGAAAACAACTTCACTATTTTATGACATCAGTACATCTGCCTCCCTGGAAGCAGGAGGATGGCAGGTCAGGGGGCACAGCTGCTATTTAGGGGGACAGTGTTCCCTGTCTTAAAAAAAACTTACATTACTTAACAAAATCCAAAGTGAGTTGTGTAGTCTTTAAGCAGGCATTACACTAACAATTGATTAGTTCTGCCAGTTCTTTTACAAATTTGGTTATCTACACTTGTGTGTGTGTGAGTAAGTGGAGTGGCAGAGCTCCTTTGTGTCGGGGGCGGTTTTCATTCTGCCATGGAGCCTATATTTTGTTTGGGGCGCCCACTGTAAGAGTTCTCTGTAGTCAAGCAGTAATGCCTCTAAAGCACCGAAAGATGCCCAAATCTGTCCTGTTTAGCTCCAGAAGTACTGCACAAATTTTGTATGGAATCTTATCTTGGGAATACGGATTCTGAAATCCTTAGCAGGTTATTTGCTTCCACTCAGCAGATATGGTGACCTTCGTCACAAGTCCTAAAAATGAGAATAATCGGAGGGCAAAGGGGATGTGAAGTGCAGATGACAAGGAAGCCTAGTGTAGTTTGGAGTAAATTTTACTATTTAGAAACTCACCTATTGCACAGAGAGCGATTATATGTTGGTAGGAATGGCTCTTCTATGGCTAAAATGATAATTTAAAGGAAGATGCATTACTGAATGTGGGCCAGGAAAGTGTATAGATTTTACTTTTTAATATTTTACATTAGATGGTGTCTGATCTCCTAAGTCTATTTCATCTCTATTATGACTGTGTTTATGGCCACAATATTTAAGTATTACAGAGTCTTCCAAGTAGAGGACGTTTAACAGCTTGAGCTGAAGGCATGCGTGCCATCTAAAAGAGGGTGGTTGATGTAGGGTGAATGCCTTCACTCTTCTGAGTTTCTGGCCATGGATTTTAGATTCCTGGCGTTCTAGAAGACTCTAGGAAAACATCCTGTCTAGGATGACAATAACTTGAATGAGTCCGAATTAGAATCGAGGTTTATGCAGTTTGCAGCTGACACAGAAATTAATGCTGTGAGATGATACACTGTGTAAGAACTTGTGAGTCATATCTATCGAGGCTTTATATACTGTTTTTATTGGGCCAGTTAGATTGTATATAAGACAACTAAACTATAAGGCAGTTTGAAGATGACACGTATGTACATTCAATGGATCTTCATTGCAGTGGCTTAATTGTAGTTCTGTGTCATGGCGATGGACTGACCGACTTCTCAGCGTGGCTAAATCTGGAAAGCTTTCTATGGCTCTACCCTCCCTACCACCCCAACTGCTGCGGCATAAGGGACGGAATGTAACTATTAATGAAAAACAAAACACCCTAAACACTGTACAAAGAGGGGGGAAGGCGAAGCAAAGTTAATGGTCTAATGAGGCTATCTTCCAAAGACTTGTGTGTGAGGCTCGCTTTGACCTTTCACTTTGCTCAGGAGCTCAGCGCTTCATTTTTCACATTCTTGCAATTACGTTAACGCTTCAAGCATTTCTGACTCCAAGTCAGCTAGCAACACCAGGCATAACTCAACACTGTGAGTTTTTCTCCTCTCTGTAGATTCATTAACAGGTCACCGAGGTCCCAACTGAAATTTAAAACTGACTTGTTCTGTTGGGTTGGTTGAGTTATGGCAAGGGAGATAGCAGGAAGGAACCAGAGACCAGGGGAGGGGGGAGGGAGAAGACCCTGGGGTTTGGAGCAGGGAAGAGTTGTGGCTGTGAACGAGGCATGGAGTTTTGTCATTTGGGTTGGTTTAGTTTTGCTGTTGCTGTTGCTGTTGTTGTTTTAATCAAGGAAGAGGAAACTTCTGAGATGGGTACACCGGTAAAAACAATGTGAACAAACCTCCCTGCCGTGGGTACCTGCACCCACTTATCCAATGTTGAAGGATTTGATCCCTGTAGGATTTTGTTCCTTTAATCATATCTCTGTGGGATTAAAGAGTGGACATGGTAGCTTATGTGCATGAATTCTAGGAAGTCCGTTGTTTTACTGTATTAAAATGTAAGGGACAAAAAAAGTTATGAGTCCTATAAAATGGAGAATGTTTTGGCATGGGAATTTCTTACCTGGCTTCCCCATCAGTGGTTCCACAACACATGTTTAAGGGTATTCTGTTTTTTAAGAGTAGACTCTAAATTTTGAAGGCAAGACTCAGGTGTATTATTATGTCATACTCGTGCTCATATTAGTCTTTTAAACATGTTTTCAAGACATTTTGATATTTTGTCCCACTGAATTGTCCAGAGTAGCTTTCTGTGGGAAAGATTAATTATGTGCTTCAGGGCAAAGTCAACAGAGATATTGACTGAATCGCATATGCTTATCCTAGGTTAGATCTTGGGGTTGATGTATAATGGAAAACCTAAGAGGGATATTTATGTTCTTAGTATTAACTATGTTATAATATTACATTGGAAACCAGGTTTCTAGTTTAGAAAGGACTTTTCTTGCGTATTCAGAATTTATTAGCACAAAAGGCATATGGAAAACTGTAAAATGATTCAGTTTCAAAACAAATTATGATAAACAGAAAAAATAGGGATGAATTGTACTAAATACAGTGTTTTCATACACATTTTAAATTAAACTTTAATAGCCATATGCTATAAAACAATACATGCGTTTATGTTGCTTTATAATTGTTATGAATATTTTAACTAAAATGATTCATACAGAATTTTACTTTGGAATGTAAAAATACCTCATTTTGTGACCCGATAGTGAAAGCTACAGTTACCCAGGTGAAAGGTCATCTTTTCCTCCTTAGCGTTTGGGTAACAAAATGAAAGGAGGAAAAAAAATCAGATTTTTAAAATCTTGTAAGAAACAAACTCAAAATCTTTCTTGTAAGAAAATTCTTGTAAGAAACTAAAACCTAACTCTACTGTATCTTTCAAATAGCACATGCCTAGCAGTCAACTATATAAATATGAACCAGACTTTCATTCACTCTGATTTTTTTCCCCTAAAAGCATCCAAAAGGAGGGAGTTTTTCTTGTTAGTCATTTTAGAGTGAAGAAAGAAATCTGGTTTTTCAGGGATGGAATTAGGGTGCAGACTAGTGGCTCTGTGGAAGTAACTGGCCCTCTTTGTATCTGGCTTCCCATCAGTAAAATGGGGCTTGATAATAAAGCTTGGGGTCCCTAATTCTGTACCTGCTGAGTCAAAAGCTGCTTTGTATTTCATTGTGTGTTTTGCCAGAGTAAAGACTAGGAAGCAGCCCCCTTGTTCAGAGAGCACTTTGAGAGCCTTAGATGAAAGGCACAATATATGTACAAGTATTATTATTATTGATGGGTTTGTGTAACTCCCATTAATGCTGATGGGAGTTACGCATGTGAATTGGCAAGAGAATAGACCCCTCAGTGTTTAGAGCACATGAAATTTACATTTTTTCCAGTGCTGTAATTGAGATGTTGACAAATTGGAGAATATTGATGAGTCTTTGTTTTAAGTATTTCGTGCCAAGTTTGTTTTATTTTTCCTGGTTTGAACAATGGTATGGGTTCAGCAGCAATGAATAAAAAGGGTAGAGTAAAGATAACTTTGTATTTCAATATTTTGATGTGCCAATATGAAATGAATTGTCTTAGGCAAATGGAATATGCTGTTTTAATCATTAGCTATGCATGAAAGAAAAATTGATGTTGACATCTTTGCTGTAAAATCGTTGTAATGGGGCCTTCCTTACAATTCATTTTTGTAAAATTCATTTTGTACATTTTGCAGCAATTGAACAATCCCTGCACTGTGAATAGGCAGGATTCCCAGAAATACCGAGACAGTTGGCCCAGTAACTGCTGAGCTCACACTGCACACCACACGCACGTTAACCATGCTGTTGCCAGACCCGGTTTAACCTAAATACATTCGCCTTCTAGCATCTATATGTCTCTCATCTCTCAGGACACAGGGCTGTACCAGCCAGTGCAGTTCCTCTCAACTCTTCAACTCTGCCACCTGCCAGATCCCTCCACTGATGTCCCTATCCATCACCCAGGCAGTGAGACTAGAATTCCATCGCTAGATATTTATTTATTTATTATCCAGTTCTTTACTAATCATGGTGTTGAAACCTAAAATTACCCCCCTTGATATTGGATATAAGTATTTATAGATAAGCAAGCGTCTAAAATAGTCATACATGTCTGAGTTCATAATGCATGCTATTGTTCTGAAACAGTATTCTCCCCCACCAAAATATTCCAGTTATATATTTAAAGGAGGGGCGGGGAATCTCCGACCCGTATATGGTGGGGCTTGAATATGTTCTACTAGAATTTCTTATTCAGTCTAGGAAAACTCTGTCAATGGAATGTTTTCATAGTGGCGGCAGTCTCTTTAAAATAACCCTAAATACAATATGACAGATGCCATCTGCCATAATCTTTTCCTAGTTGCTTTTAACTTTTATTTTTCCTAGAGCTAAGTTCATCCAAAACTGGTCATTTACTGTTAACCATAAATGCAATGACATTTCTTTTTCTTCCTGTTCTTTGAATTGCATCAAAAAATTCTCTGAGAAGGTAATTGATAATTGAACATCACCGTAGAAGAAGCTCTTGTATATAGAAATGTATGTTGCATTTTCATTCTCTCTGCTCCCCCCCTAAAAAAGTAATGTCAAAAAATATATCATCCTTTAACCATCCACAAACATCCAACTAATTCCTGTTGATTTTCTCAGGACTTTGTAAAATAGTAACCATTAGAAATAAAATGAAACTCTTCTAATAAATAAATGCTCTAGGAGCATGTAATGGTGCCCATAAATGCTTAAAAGCTTTCTATAATTGCTGTTAATTTTGAGTAATTTCTTCCTATATGTATCAACTTACTTGAAAAACCCAGAGTTGGGATTTCTAGATTTTTTTTTTAACTTAGTCATATAAAGAGATGTCTCCTGGTGCCAGTTAGAGTTTAATTTAGAGTAGTAATTAAACTTGAATACTGCCTCATAAACAAAAGATAAACAATAAACCAGCCACGTTCCCTGCTGTTTCATAGCTTTCTTTCCCAGATGTTTTAGCCTGATAATTTTTACACAGTGAACTACCTAACATGGAGTTTTGTGGACAGAGGTCGAGAATGAGGTGTTCTATTTTTTATTTTTTTGTGATTCTTTTTTTTCCCCTCCAAAAAGCAAGATGCACAGGATATTCCACACTTAGATTTTATTTTAGAAATTCTGATAAAATAAACTTAATGCAGATGTACTTGAAGATATCATTTATTTATTTTTCTTCAAAGTTAATCCTGTCATGAATGTGTTTTACACTTATAAAGTAAAATTTTGATAACAAGTCAGGGAAAGAGAAGCTCGACAATGGGCAGTTTTCCTTCTCGCCCTCTCCCCTGCCTGCCAGCCCCATGCGTGTGTTCTCCCCTGCGACCAGCGTCACTTAATGCCAGCGCTCTTCCTTGGGTTACAAGGGTTTCTCTGTCCGGTTCTGGACCCTTCCACTGTCAGCCATGGTCTTTCTAATTGTCAGGTACTAGTCGGCCATTCAATGCAGAAGCCATGTTATTTTCACTGGGTGGGGTAATTACTGAAAGCTGAGAATAGCTGCACTAAAGACAGAGGGATACTTTCATGATCCCATTAGCATAAGAGTGGGTAAATTATTCATGCCAAGTGAGGATTCTATGGGGAAAAGTATAGTTAATGCACATAGTTTTTAAATGTATCCCTTTCTGCTCTGAGACTAAATTCTTGTTGGAATCAGTTCTCAGACATTTACGGGAAAGCTCTGGTGGCGTGTTAGATGCAGTTCATCTCTCTCTGTTTGCAGCGCTCTCAATAGAGACCATCTGGCAAAGATCCAAAAGGTGATTAAACAAAATGATCAGCTCTTGTTGCTGTGTTACATGTCCAATACTCCGGATTAAAAAACATGACCCACGACAGTCGAGCTCACGTCATGCCGCTCCCCCTGCCCCCTCCCCTTTCCGTATAAGAATTCAGATGGTCCACAAATGTGTGTGCCATCTTTGTGTCCTTATGGCCCATAATCATGAACAGGTTGCGCAAATGGCTCTTTCTGTAGCACTGTCTGTTCCAGCAGCATAGAAGCATTTCATATTAATTGGGTCAGTCTAATATTCATATTGACATGGGGAAAGATTACTAAAATTTATTCTTATAGCAGACAATGAATATGTGTGCTTTCTGCCATGAGGGGAGTGAAATCTGACAACTGTCTTGTGCAACTGATTAATTTTTCTCGAAACTGGAGAAAATCAAAGCACGGAAAACTGTCATTCTCTGAAAACAGTGCACAACCCTTTGTAACTAAACAAAATGGATTGGGTGGGGGAGCTTTGGGGGAGCTTGTGGAAATGAGCTCTGGTTTTAACACCATAATCAGGGATGAATTTACAGTGCCATTCAGAGGAGTCCTCCCTCCCCATAAACAAGCTGATAATCACAGGGAAGCTGACTTCCAATTAGCTCTTCCTTCCCTCACACGGATCAGGGTGTTTATATGTCCTCCTTAAGCTTTGATATGTCACTACTGAGTTGATACATCTCATGTCACATTCAAAAGTTTGGAAATAAAATGTTTTATTATGAGGAAACCCTGCTAATAAACAAGGTAATTTTCAACCAATCATTTCACGATTGAGTTAAGGTAAAAATGCCAAGATTTCTGACTAAGGGACAGATGTGTCTTATCTTTGGGGGCTTGCACCAAATGCCAAGTAGAAATATAAATTGAACAGACCAGACATTGTGAGGAAGTGATCGAAGAAATATTGAGATGAAATCTTGGAATGAACTGTATATGTATATTTATAACAATACTGTGCACTGCTTCCATGTCACATTTGCATGCGCCTGAACTCTGATTTTATTAAGGGGCAGTTTCGTGCATGTGAGGCATACAAAATATAGGGCTATTCCTGGCTTATCCAGAATTATGCCTGACCACTTAGTATTGTGGAAAATGGTCTGTGATGGCTACAACGGGCTGAATTTGAGTGCAAATGTTGAGAAAAGATAAAGAATAAAGCAAAAGGAAAGACAGTTTTTAAAAACCACTTTAAAACATCATCAGTCCTTGACAGCTCCCCTTTACGAGGGAGGGTAAGAAGCAGGTTAGAAATACAGCCGGGCGGGCGGGTGCCCTGGGAGGGGAAGCCAGGTTCCCCTGGAGTGAGTGCAGTGTGGCAGATGAAAGGGACTTGCATAGCCTTGGGGGTCTTAAGGCTATTATAGGGCAACTCATGCTCTGTTATCATGCTGATTTTTCAATTGATTTTTGGCTGAACAGTACTTGTTGAAGCCCTCCAGAGCATCAGACACAGCCTTATGGTGCTATACATTGTACTACACGTGTTCTAGTTTTCCCTTCATTGTCTTTACTTCGCTTCAGAAGAATCATCTATAATGGCGCCATGTTATTATTTTCCCCTTTCTCTTTTTTTCTGTTTCTACCCTCAGATTTTCTTGGAAGTCTGATCAGTTTTTCTTTGGGTGGGTAATGTGTAGTGTGAGCAACTTTTTATTGAACTTGCTATGTTGACATTTGTTTTTAATTTGGCCTCTAGAAATATTTTGATGTCACAGCAGACAATAATATAAACCATTTTTATCTACCAAATTTCTCTCTTGGTAGTCTGGAACTCACTTTCTTTCTAATGGCCAGCAAGAAAACACTATGGGATTTCACTAAAATCTAGTTCCTCATTAAAATGAAAGTAAACCGTTTTAGTATCCCTTCTACAGGGTGAGGCCAAAGTAGGTTTATAGTTCATATGGAAAAAAAGAGTAATTAGTAATAATACAAGAATAAACTCTGTTTCATGTATCGCAACTGTAAATGTACGTTGGCCCCACCCTATATATAGTGATAAGTCCCTCAGTTTGCTGGGGAAAAAGGAGGGGGTTAATGGAGGAAGACCTAGAGGAAGTGTGTCCGGGCCTCCCTTTTGCCTAGGGAACTTTTTGTCATCTCCTCCTTGAAGCCCTCCTGATTTGCCCAGGTACAGGACCCTGTTCCCTTTTTCATACCCTGGTGGTACTTTCCACCTCTGTTGCAGCATCTTTCACATTTTGTGTTGTAATTTTGTGGTTCCTGGTCTCTGTTACTGCCTTTCCAAAGCAGGGATATCTACTTCTTCAACTATTTAGCAATAGTAGGTCCACTTTTGAATCAATAAACAAAATCCACAGATTGCCCTGGCTGGTGTAGCTAAGTTGGTTGGGTGTCATCCTGCAAAGTGAAAGGTCTCCAGTTTGACTCTCTGGTCAGGTCAGGACACATACCTGGGTTGTGGGTTCCGTTTGGGTAGAAGCTCATATGAGAGGCAACTGATGGATGTTTCTCTCACACATCAGTGTTTCTCTACTTCTCTTTCTCCCTGCCTTCCCCTCTCTCTTAGAAAAAATCCACAGGTTTTGCCTTTTCTCTTTTAAAGTTGGATCGATTGATCATAACTTTACACTTATCTACTCTGTGATGTGCCCTTGAACACAAACCATAAGATCCAGCACAAATAATGCCCCTCCTTTATTACAAAGTCATAAGCATGTAATTCTGTAACATAACACTATCACGTTCAAGCACACCATATGACAGTTTAGGTGAAATGTCCAAATTAAAACAATAAATTATTGCACCCATATTACCACCCTACTAACCACACTCAAGAAGGCCTTACTTCTGCCCTATATTTTGTACATATTAATACATTCAATCAAATCCCATTACATCCTTGAGAGATAATAATAATTTTCTTTTACTAAAATTTTCTTGTATATAACAACTTCAAATAAGCCAATGGACCATCAATTCAAACTCAGAATTCTTTTGGTTATAGGTAGGTTCTTATATTTTAAGGAGTATTTTAGAATACTTAAAATGGAATGTCTTATTTGCCCTTTAATATTGTCTTAAATTATGCACATATGGTCAGAATTTGGAGTTGGGAGTTCTTTTCATTATGTTATCTATACCAAAAAAAGTGTGCAGATATGTCTTTTAATGTAATGGCAAACCTAATAAGGAAAATTGCTTAATTGTGGTGAATAGTTTTCCATGATGAACTCAGGGTCCATTTTGCTTATACGGCTTGTTTAGGATGAGATTGACCTTGGAGGAGAGGATGTCATTGGTCTTCACATACAGGTAAAGAGTCTGGAAGTAATTCTTGGATTTTTAGGCCCCACGTGCTTTTGTTGATTTCCTACATATGTCCTCCAGTTTTTTCATAGTTTGCTTTTGAGTAAGTGTAATTATTTTGGGTGATGCAGACAAAACCTTGTAATAAGCTCTTTTTCATCTGCATGGGGTTCTGTTTAGAACTGTGGGCTGTGAGTGGAGTGGCCTGAAAAAGGCACAGAACCTAAGGAGGCATAGACATGGGTTCAAATCTCAGTGTGACTCAACCTCTGCCAGATTCAGTTTCTCTGTCTGCAAAGTGGGGGAAAATCTTCATGTTCTCATGGTTGTCCTGGAAACTGTATTAAGTGGGAGTCCATATTGTAAGCACATAACATTGCCTGGAATTAGCCACTGTTAGCTCCTTTAGTTCCCATTTTCTTGTTCTATGCTGATGCTAACTAGTTCCAAGAGATTAAGAGACTTGAATGAGTCTCTTAAGCTCTTCGGACTTTTGCTTACCTGTAAAGTAAGATTGAATTAGCTGATCTTTTAAATTCAAGCCCCAGGGAATCTAATATTTACATTCATGGGTCATGTTTTTTATTTGCACTCACTATCTTTTAACATTGAGAGAGAACATAGTTTTTTTTTAAACTAGGGGTATAGTATGAGCGATTTTATTTCCATGATATTATAGGCTAATAATAATATTTAGTGTAATAACATCTTTTGTTTCTTGCTTTTGTTTACCAGGAGTTTTTTTCTTTTCTTGGTTCAGCAAGAAAATAACAAGGCTTTAAAGTTCATTTTCTGAGGATAGTAAAATGTCACACTTTAGGCACCAGATGCCTAAGGTGGAATATTGATACCAAAAACAGTTCAGTCAACTAAGTAGAAGGGGTATTTTGTAAACACAGTGCAACTTTTCCATTATCCATTATCTAATCAATTAGAACCTCTGTTGGAATTTCTATACTTTGCAAGTAGAACACTAAACACTAATCATCACAGAGGCTGAGACTGTATCCTCTCCTGAAATGGATTCCAAATAACTTTAAAAAAATCTAAATAATTTTCAGGAAACTTTGACAGTTAAGTATATTTTACAGGATTTTCATTATTTTTAGACTGATAATTCATACCAAATGTAGCTGATTACCCTTTAGTCAATAGAATATTTGCTTGAACAAAATACTTATTTCTTAACCCTCCTACCAGTTAGAGGTGTTAATGTTGCCTCAAAACCAAGTATTCATTTTTTTTTAAGCTTCAAGATTTTCAAAAGTAGACTAGGAGTGTAAAATTTCATATTTCTTCTTCCAACTAACATTTATAATAAATGCCATCCGCTAAAATAAAACCTCCCGAATTTCTATGTACTAAATGTGAACGATGAAGAAAAGTTGATTAACCACGGATTACTGAGAGCCTGCTGACTCTGCCTCTTGGATGTCCTTTTATGCACATTGTTGCATATGGGGCAGACACGTAGGTACACACACCTGTCTGAGGGGACGAAGCCCTTGCCCTCTCCAGACTTCTAAGTGTGTGCTGTTTAAATTCAGTACACAAAGGTAGTCATTGAGCAAGGCACTCTGGAAATAAAAATATAGAAGTCATGAGGGTCTCTGCCTTCACTAATTTACCATCCCCAGGAGGGGGGGCACCATGGTAAGTATACAAATAACTCTTATTCAAGGCAGGTAGTCTTTTGGGGGCACGGTCCAAGGGAGACTTGTTGACATGGAGGCAGGGTGATGCAGAGGCAATGGCGGCTTTGGGAGCAGGTGACCCTGAACACTCGTCTTCACCCAGCCACTCCTAAACAGCCACCTTTCCGAATGTTAATTTCTTCACCTGTAAAATGGGAATAACAGTGTCATAGGATAGTTGTTAGGATTAAGTAAATACTGTGTTTTTTCAAAGTCCAGTTGATGACTGACTATGTGGAATCCCCCAAATATTCTCTTCCTTTAACATTTCTTGACCATATATAATTGATGCCAAGCACGGTCCTAGGTATGAGTGATACAAAGTGAATAAGTTGTGATTCCTGTTTTCTTTATACTCCTTCATAACTCAGACATGTAAACAGATAAATATACATGATTCTAATATTGCATGTAACATGGAGTTGTAAGGTATTGCAGAAGAGAGAGTGATCAATTCTGTCTGTAATATCTTTGGAAGTCTTTACAGAATTGGTAAGATTTTAAAAGGATTTGGTGGCTTTCAATGGGCGTTTCCAGCTGAAAAAGGTAGGGAAGGGACAGGGAGCAGATGGCACAGTCAGTGCCAAGGTCCAGAAGTGTGAAGCAATGTAGCATGTTCGGCGCAACAACCAGATTGATGCTGCTGCTTGTGCGAGAGAATGTGTGGTAAAAAGGGTGGCTGGAGAGGCGAGCAGGGGCTTGTATGTGAGCATCCTTGTTTCGTGGGGTACGAAGCTTAGACTTAATCCCGTAGAGAACTGTTTACCCAGCTTTCCTGGGCATAAGTAGGTCCTAAAGGGCATGTGAATTCAGAGTTCTAGGCCAACCACTGATAAGCAGAATCAGGGCCTCCATGAACCACCCTTGGAGTCTGAATATTTAATCCATGCCCCAGGGGAACCCTGCTCGGAACTTGAATCAAATGATGATTCTGGGATGTGGGGAGCACATTAAAGGAATGTAAGCAAAAGGAGTTCATAACAAAATTTCCCTTTTTAAAAAAATCCTTTTAGAATAGGAAGAATACATTTGAAGGAAACAAAACTAAATATAGAACGTGGGTTAATATTCCAGAAGACAGAGGAAGGCTAAATTAAGGCAGTGGAAGTAGAGGTGGAGGAGGGAGGACTGACAGAGAGATGACAGGTAGGAAGAAGAGAAAGGGACAGGGTCCAAAATGTCACACTGGCCTTCCCCTTGGTGGAGGTGCCACAGTCTAGGTCTCTTTTGTCCTGCCATGAGTTTTAAAGTATGGCCATTGATCAAACCAGTGGAAAAGATGAGGAAGAATACTCTGTTTGAAGTGGAAATTCTGGGTAAATGATGATTCTTTGGGGGCATAAGGTAGTTTTGAGCAACAGAGCCGTAGCATAATAGTGAAAGATGTGGCCTTTCAGCCCTGGCTGGTGTGGCTCAGTGGATTGAGCACAGATCCGTGAACCAAAGAGTTTCTGGTTCGATTCCCAGTCAGGGCACATACCTGGGTTGTGGGCCAGGTCCCCAGGAGGGGGTACATGAGAGGCAACCACACATTGATGTTTCTTTCTTCCTCTCTCCCTTCTCTTTCTCTCTCCCTTCTCCCTCTCTAAAAATAAATATATAAAATCTTTAAAAAAAAAAGATGTGGCCTTTGGCGTTGTCCTGCCTGCCTTTAAATCCTCAGATCTGTCACTTGTCCTGGGCAAGTCTCTAACCCTCAACACTGTGTCTGCAAAATGGGAGTAAAGAATAATATCTAATCTCAACAGATTAGGATGGGGGATAGGGATTGAATGACGTGATCTACATAAAATGACAGTAATTTTGTTCTTGGTTTGTAGGTAATAAAACATTGTAAATATTTGTTTGATAGTTGCCTTTAAAACAACTCTTTCCCCTCCTATTAAAAAATCGTAGTTGAAAACGGGCCCCGTATAATTGATGTCCTGACGAACAGCCCCAAAATGAAAGCCTGCATTCATACCGAGGAAAGGGAAGTTGCAGGTGGTAAAGCTGGAAAAGCATCTGCACGCCGTAAGCCTGGCCCTCAGCCCTCCACCATCCCAGGCTCATCTAGTGGGAAGTAATTCCTTTTTTGTGAAGTCCCATTGCGTACTCCTCTGAGTTTCCCTTCTGATGATGAAGTTCACCTTGTGCTATAGTGATTAGTTACAGGACTTATTTTTTGTCCTATTTGACTGTAAGATTCTTGAGGGTGGTTTTCAGATCTTATGCATCTTCCCTTCTGCCCCACATTGTGCTATGATAACATAGCTGGCCTTCTTTTTATATATAAATAGATGTATATTTATGTATATGTATATACATAAACTTATATTTATTTATTTATTTATTTATATATGTATATCACTTTTTGATAGGAAGATAGAGTCCATATTGTGAAAGTCATCGAATGGCAGGCTGGGGAGTTTGTACTTGATTTGGTAGGTCATAGGGACCTATTGAAGGTTTTTGAATGGGGATAGTGATGTAATCGCCTTCCTTTTGAATGCCAGTGAGGAATTCTCTACTATGTCTTCCATGGTCAAAATAGCAGACCTGTTATGCTTGCCTGAAATACTGTTTATTCGAAAGCATGAATATTCTTTTGAATGAAGAAGCAAATTTCAAGTAGCTTTAAATGAAAAAGCTTTGACATTCTTCCTAGAGTAATTTAATCACTTAAATTATTGTGATTCACAAAGGTCCTGTGAACATCATTCTTGAAACTTGTATACAAAAAAGCAATTTTGTAAATTTTTATGGCCTTGTTATAATTGTTAACAACCAGAAATGACTCAACCAAAGTGAGTAAATAGATCTTCAATATTTGGAAAGCCACGGTTCCAAGGATATTAAATAGACATTACTTAAAAAAAAAGATTTTGTGGTTAAATAGATTGAAAGCCGGAGTAGAGCAGGGTTTCCTTTAGCACAGGAATTTTCAGATCCTCTAATTTGCTAATGTGCATTTTAAGTCTGCAAGGGGTAGAAACACAGAGCTTCCCAGACTCACTTAACCATTGAAACCCTTTTGTGCATCATCTCTGGGGACCAATCTTCCTCGGAACACACTCTGGAAAACACTGTCCTCAACTGCTTCTTTCACTGAAGTACTTTCAGAGAGGGTTTAATATCCCAGGGAGTCTTCTTGCATCTTGTATTTAAGAGGTAGGTCAGCATGGGCTCAGGATCAATTTCCAGTCGTGTAAAAAGCAATTTCCTCTATGGTCAGAAGTCTTGTGGACTTCAGCTGCACTTGCACAGAATGTTCTTTTAACCCAGCTATCCTTGTAGTTCTACTTCATTGTATTAATCAAACAATGTTTCCTCAATATCCCTTGAGTGTTTGGCTCAATGCAAGCACATTTGGTTACATCCTCAAAAATTTATAAATGGGGATCCCAGCAGAATCCTGATATAAATTGCATTAATGGTTTGATGCATATGATGTTTCCTCAAAAGCACACCTTTTATTATTTTTTTAGAGTAGCCACCGAGCTGGAGGCTAGATGGTAAATCTACATAGCAGGGAGGAAGAGGAGGAGAGAAAATCATTTATCCTCATTTGGGAGTCGATGGCTGGGGCCCTACTCTTTTTAGATGGTGAGCAGTGAACTGACTATACTGTCCACCCACTAGGAAATTTCCGGAAAACGGCTGCAAAACCCCAACCTACCTGAATCTTGCTGTATTGGGATTTCCAATTTAGCAGAATATTAGAACTAACTGGCTGCAGTAGGTGGGTGTTGCATCTCCTGTCAGCACAATTTTCCCTCATTCTTCCTTATTGTTGGAGGGGCCAGGAGGCATCAGTGTCCGGGACATTCGAGAGGTTCAGAGTTGTGATTCCTCTTGGTCATCATGTGAGGGAAAACCTCTGTCCTCATGCATCCTACTCCCAAGTGCTATGGCTGGATTACCCACATCAGGGCGTTGCCCCTTTTTGGATATAGGACGGAGACTTAGGCTGGGCACACCTTGTCTCTCTGCCTTTGAAATGAGGAAGAGGCTAATGATACAACTAAGACCATCTTTGCAGCATGGTGAGAAAAACACACTGATTTTCTCTTGTTTGTCAAGAAGCTTTGCTAACTGATCTTGAACTCTTTATAGCAGTTAGCTCAGAAAATTGTAACACTTCTAATGGATGTCCTTATTTTATTCATGTGAACATGGACATATTTGGAGAGCCAACAATCTTTAATATCATTAGTGGAAACAGGATTTGCAGTTCTTTATGCATCCAGATTTTTTTTTGCATCCAGATTTTGACACTTCTGTGCCTGTGAGCTACATACCCCGGCATAGTTATCAGCCATTTAATGGGTGAGAGTTTTCACCGTATTTCTTATTCTAAATGCAATTCTAGTTGTTCATTTTCCGCCAGTAAAAACTTGAGCTGGCCAAAATAGAAAACAAAATTGGGCTCTGGCTGAAATACGTTTACACTGAAAGGTAATGTGTCGGACTTTTTAGAAATTAGAGGAAAAAATGGCACTCTTACACATTGCTGTGTTACTCCATATGCTAGGTACCGGTATTTACAGCAGAAATACCAGGGAAACTTCCCTTTGAACTTGACAGGAACCTTGAAACCTGCTGCTTTGTAGGTAGATAGTGAAAGCCCTGAGTTCATGGACAGCTTCATGCCTCATAAAACATCACTCTAGAGACACTAATCTCTAAAGCTGTGACATTTTAACTTTTTCATCTGCATGGATGTACTTTTTAAAAAAAAACTTTTTACTTACTTAAACTGACTGGCCTCTTTCTACGCATGTTATCTGATAACATTTGTTGAGTTTTATGGTACCCTTGACAGCGGGTGGTAAGGAAAACAAAAGCGGAGAAATCAATCTTGATTACAGAGGGCCCCTCACCTGCTGCTTGCCCCATACATCTGTTTTCATACCTAACAAAATAATCTGTGTGTAGTTTGTGATAAAGAGACGTTGCTTGAGTGAATTGTTTCAATTTGACAACTAGTTAATAGCTAATAATTTGTAGCAACTTAATAGATATCGTTAGCATTGACTGAGGGTTTAATTCCTCTTGAAGAATATTAGCACACCAAAAATGGTTGAGTTTGTCAAAGTGTCAGTCACTAAATTTGTGGTGGTTTTTTAGGTGGAGTTGAGTAGTTAGAGGTACAAGAAGCAAGTGCAAGGTCATGGCTGGAGATCCCACCATCTCCTACAAAATTTAGGGGGAGTGTTTCCATGCTGTATAGAGAAATTGTAGCTCAAAATTCAAAAGCGCGTAACTGTGCTTTTTAAATTTGTTTTAATTTAAATTTTGTTTTTCAATTATAATTTACATTCAGTATTATTTTGTATTAGTTTCAGAGGTCCAACAGAGTGGTTAGACAATCGTATATTCTGTAAAGTGTATCCTCTTGGTATTTTAAGTACTCACTTGGTACCATACATAGGTATTAGAATATTATTTCCTATATTCCCTGTGCTGCACTTTCCATCCCCATGACAATTTTATGACTACCAATTTGTACCTCTTAATCCATTCACTTTCTCACCCAGTCTCCCAACCCTCCTCCCCTCTGCCACCCATCACTGTTTTCTGTATAAAAGCTTGTAACTTCATTTTTAAGAGCATGGAGTTAGACCTAGGTCTGAATCCTGACTCCCACATGCAGTGTGACCTTTTTCAACTTCTCTAAGCCCAATTTTCCTCATTTATAAAGTCAGGATTACCACAGCTATGCTGAGATGCTGGGACAATCCAGGTGAATAATGTAGGCCAGGCCTACATACTGCCACGTGCTCCGTAAAAATATGCATATGGTCATTGACCCTTTATTGGTTTGGGGTCCATAACTTGAACATTAAGCCCATATCACTTTCATTGAATTTCTATGTTGATATGCAATATAGTGGGATTTCTGAAAATATGAGAATAATAGCTTAAGATACTTTGCTTTTCTATTTTTTCCCTCTCACACAGACACACAGACACAGGGTTTGTAGGCAAAGGAGGCTCAGAACAAAGGTTAAAATCTGGGGGAATTATGAGGCCTAAAGTCTATTTCCTGTGCGCCATGCTTTCATGCTAAGTCACGTATAGCCTTCCTTCCTTCCTTCCTTCCTTCCTTCCTTCCTTCCTTCCTTCCTTCCTTCCTTCCTTCCTTCCTTCCTTCCTTCCTTCCTTTTCTCCTTTTCTCTCTCTTTTCTTTTCTCCTTTTTCTTCCCCCCCCCCCCGCATTTTCTAATTTTTGTTATCTAGCTGAAAGCTAGAATGCCTTCTGGTGACCTGAGCTCACTAGGTTCTGAATATGGCTCTTCCATTGAGCCTGTGGAAGGTGCACTATGGGGCAGCTTGGGGAGGCCCTGAGGTTATGGCTTCAAACTCCAGAGTGGAAGATTCTGGGCAAGTTTCCAATCCTAGTTACCTGTAACCCAGGTTTACATCTTGTGAGGGAGTTCAGTGGAATGCATATGATAATGTCTGCCTGGTATGCACTAACCATCCATGAAATGCCAGTTATTAATATTATCATCATCTGTAAGCTCCAATGGACTTACCTTATATCTCTGTGTGATGAGGATATTGGGAGATTCTCATGTCTTTTCCAATTCTATTAAGTTTTAAATAATATTATTCAAACTCCAAATTACATCTGAGAAGTGTTACCTTATTTTAGTTTTACATTTCTATTTCTTAATACATTCTTACATAAATTTTCATTTGATTTCCCCGGAATGTCTCAGATTTGCTCCCATTTTCTGGACGAGGCAGCCAGCTTGGTCACGAGGAGGGTCAGTTACTTGCCTATCACCATAATGAACAGATGCAGAAGAATTAAGGCAAGGCCATCTATTTCTTTCCCCTGTTCTTTAGCTGCAAAATGTTTTGCATAAAAAAAGACACTCAGTTCACAAGTGATGTAAAATTTAATGATGGCAACTGACTGTCCTGAGAAAGTCATTAAAACCCTCATGTCATTTCTCTAATCAAAAGGCTGCCACCCTTCTATTATTCCTTTATTATAACCTTTTATTTCTTCAACTTAAACTGGAGCCTGAGCTGTCACATGCTACTTATTAAAGATGTTAAGTCAGCTACTTATGCTCTGAAGAAGTCATTTCTTTTCCATCTTTTTTCCCCCTCACGTATGTTGGTCAGATCCACAGCATCAGTTGTTGGGGGGGAGGGGAGAGGTCAAAAAACGAAGCTGACATGTTCTAAAGGTTTAGTTCCCTTCTCCTGTTGTTTAGAAATGAAGAAGAAGGCAAGAGGTGCCCAGCCATAAAATAATGAGAATGCTTTTCTTCCACGACTTGTCAAAACTCTTCTTTCATAATCACCAACTTCATATACAATTAAATAATACTTATTTCCATTTTACTATTTTACTCTTTGCCTCAAACATCCATTGGCTTGGGAATAGTAAGAATTTCGCCAACTCCCCAAATCTACCAATTCCATTAATAGCCTACCCAACTGGATCAAAAAAATCTGGAGAATTAGTACGTATTTCATACTGTGGGTTTTTAAAAGATACTTTTGTGTGCCTAAAAAGACTTTCTTGAAGATGTTCATTTCAATTTTCTTTTTAATTTGCTCACCAACATCACTTAATTACCTTTGCAACCTGCTAGAAGCACTCACTATATGGACTTAAAAAATTAAATCAGAATAATTTATCTTTATAAATGGGTTTAACATCTTGTTTTTATTTGGATTGAAAACATCAAAACAATACAATAAACCCCCACTAATTGAAGGGTACTTCTGCAATATTCAAACCATAGTGTCAGTCACACACATTGTTCAAATTCTTTAGAACTCCTGAATTACTTAAAGGTATATCCTTGGTATTCTGAGAAAGTTATTTTCTGCCCCACTACAGAATGAAAAAAAGAACCAGTCAGGGCTTCCTCTTCTCTTTGGCAATATTTTTTCTCTAAAGGCTTTCCTGACACTCTCTTTAGTTCTTGACTTCCAGGGCTGTTCCTGACAAGTCTCCAGAGATGTATTTCAGTGCCTATAGTAGTGTCAAAAGCATGAAGCCACACGCCCAGGTGCTGTGACCTCACATTTGATTGCCTGCAATGCCAGATAAAGTGCTTAAACTGCAGCCTGCCCAGGGGCTTCCAGAATTTACATTATGCATTTTTGAAAGGCTATACTTTGAGGTGGGACCATGTGAGTTGTTTTCATCTCTAGTTGAGCCAGTCTTGAAAACTTCTGGCAATATTAGTTCATGAGTATCATAGGAATGAGAATATTAAAGCGTAATTTCAAAGTCATGTAGTATCCTATGTTTATAGTTTTCTGTAGTTTTGTGAGATTTAAAAAGTATACTTGTCAATACCTAGTTATCTTTTCATTTGACATTTCAGCAGGAATTAGTTGCCTAAGGAATGATAGCAGACAATAGATAATTTATTCCCTCTTTAGACGAGTTGTACTTGTTTGTTGATTTTTACCCACTGGATTGGGTTTGTGGTTTAAAGAGAAGTTAATCCCGACTTTCTTAAAACCTATAGAGTTTCAGGATTTCTTAAAGACAATGGCCTTTGCTGCTCAAATCCAATAAAAATTTCCCACGCGTAAGTAATTTCCTATACCCTCTTTTGCTCAAGTTCTGAGACAATGTTGATGGTGTCTACACGGTTAAAATTAAGTCGAGACTTGACTAGTTATTCAATTATTTTGACTACTGAAAATAAAAATAGTTTAAGAGATTTTATTTGTTTATCTTTAGAGGGGAAGGGAAGGAGAGAGGGAGAGAAACATCAATGTATGGTTGCCTTCATGCATCCCCTGCTGTGAACTGGCCTGCAGGGAACTGGCCTGCAACCCAGGCATGTGCCCTGACTGGGAATCGAACTGCGATTGTCTGGTTCACAGGCCCGCGCTCAATCCACTGAGCTACACCAGCTAGGGCTGAAAATGAAAATATTTTTCACACCAATAAGAAGTTAATCTAAATTTGTTTCAATTTCTCAATTCACTTTGCCCTTAGAGATAAGTTTTCTTGTGCAATTTACTATATGGATTCCCAGCATGTTTCATAGTGTCTCTCTTCTTCTAAATGTTTATAAACGGTATAGGTTTTGTTTGTGATTGTGGATATTTACCGTACAACAATGTATGGCATATTTTCACATAATTGCACACACATGCTCAATATACTACTTCTGTTTTGGCAGTTTGTTTTCAGCCCTGAGAGTAGATGGCTGTGTACAAGGTCATCTTTAATTTCCTAGTTTTCTACTTATTTGATATATTGTATAGAGACAAAGATAAGGCATTATTCTCTTTCAATTTCTTAAGTTTATAGAAAATAATATTTTATTTTGGTTGAGGTACCACAACAAATCATAGCTAGACTTCAAAATCCATTTATTCTTTGCTTTTGTAGCTACATATGCTCAGAAATCACTTACCACGAGGTCCCTTTGATCAAATTTTCCCTATATCGAATAGTAAATAAATTGTTTTGTTTCCTATTTTGACCAGCTTTAGTATAAGAACCATTTGACTCAAGCAAGAGTTTTAACTCAGATCTTGCAATGCAACACCTATTGGCTGAAGACAGTTGTTCTCTTTATAGTAGTTCATTTTTCATGGCTTCCTTATAATGTCATATGTTATTAGGGAAGAGAAAAACTAATGTGATGTGTGAGCTAATTCTTATTTAAGAATTTTAGAGAATGCTGTCTTGGATCTGATTATTATCTTTCCCAAAGCCAGCTTTGTTTAGTACTACATCTTTATTATAGTGTGAGACTCAGTTCTTCTATTTGGATATTGGCATTACGGGATTAAAAAAGAACAGAGCTAAATCAAAGTGTCTGTAATATACATACCCAAATTTGGCAGCAATAATAGAATCATTGCCATTGTCACAGCCAATATCTGATGACTACTTTTTGGCAGATATTGTGCTATGGATATTTAGTGTAACCTAATATTTATAATCTTGTGTAGGTTTTTCCATTGGAAAAGCAGAGGCTTAGAGAGGCTAAGTAAGTTTCCTTTCTTTGAATATCTAGAAAGTGGCCAGGCCAAGATTTGAATTCAGGTCTGCCTGACTTTCCGAACCCAGACACTTACCCACTGGCCATACCCTGTCTATAAGAAAAAGTGAGGTGTAAGTGGTATCAGGTAACTTTTGTCCATCTAAAAACTGGGGTTTGAGGTGTTTTCCCCCATTCCGAAAGTCCCAGGTGTGTTCATATTTGCTGTCATATACCCAGACATTTCTCTGAATTCTTTCATCTGTCATAGGGCCCAGCAGCATTGGAAACCACACTCGTATCTAGAAATCTACTCTATAATTCTGATTGGGTAGCAAGTATCTAACGCCATGTCTAATCTTGGAAATTATTGGTGATGTATCAAACTGGCATCTTACTACATTCCTTGAAGGCCACACAGACCCCTCCAACATTTTTTCTGATAATGTTTAAACAGTCAGGTAACTAAACAAAGAAAGTTTGCTAAGCCATTGATGAATAGGATGATGATGAAGGTACAAAAACCACTGGTTCCCAAGTTTCTCAGATATTTCAGTAAACATATGGTTCAACTGGTTAAATTGAAAACTTAGTTTTTATTAAAAAAAATCAGTATATCACAAAATAGAACTAAGTAGGAGAAGATCAATTTGGATAAATTCATCAAGGGTTCTTAAATGTAGATTTTGTACCATATAGTGTCCTTACCAGGAAAAAAAACTGGAATTTGTGAAGGGTCTTATTGGAATGTCTTCCAGGTAGCTGCAGAGGGTAAACATGGGTATTTATTTTTATTTTAAATATTGAGTGACCTGTTCAACCTCAGTGGTTATAGGACAAGATCGCAAACAAAGGAAGACGAGACTAATGTTGTGTGTTCCAGTCTTCCAGGTGAAAGGTCTCCCCTTCTGCCTGTTTGACTGCGTTTTGGGGGTCTACACCCCTTTCTATAACCTTGCATATTTGCAACTAAAGCTTTTTTATTGATTTCTGCGGTTCATTATTACAACTTTTGACTCTGAAGGAGGGACATTCTCAACAATTTTTCAGGCCTACTTTGGCAATCCAATGTCTTCTTTAAGAAGAAAAGTTAGGGTACATCATCATTGTCAGTAATGAAGTCACCGGAATGGTGGTTAGGCCCCTGCCATCTTTTGCCAGGCTGGTGTCAGTAAGAGGGAGAACCAATGAGTTAGGTTAACACCACATGCAAAGTGAGCTGAACTGGAGGTCTGAGACCCTCGAGTCTCAGGTCAGACTGGCTTCCCCTGGACATCTGGGGCCGTGGAAATTTCTGGTGTCTTTTGTTATAACTCGTTGTTGAGGCAAAGTGAAAACATTTTTGTAGGCTTCTGAGCAGGTCGCTGACGCTAGAGTGGCAGGAGATGAGAGCCCAATTTTAGCTGTAACTTCTCTAATCTTAAGCAATTCACTTGGGAAAAATAAAATGCCTTAGTCTGAATTTACAAAACTGTATTGATTTCTTTTATAGTCTGCCTGCTTCTTTTAAGCAATTTTAAGATTTTTTAAAACATTCTTTTAAGATATTTTTATGGCTGCTATTTTATTTATAATGCAGATCCTGTTTTCAAAGACTGGTTCAATGATGACGAGGTTTCGTTTCCCCAGTCATCTCCCCAAAGGCCCCCAATTCTCGTCTCCTTGTATATTATCTCAAAGAAATAACTGGTCACTTAAGGAATTTTTAAAATGTTCATTGCAAATATTGAGTCCTGAATGAGTGACTGAACAAGGTAGATATAGTCACGAGCTAGTTCTGAAATATTCTTAATATGTTCAGGTAAGTTAATAATTGGAATGAAAAAACACAGATGTGGATAGTCAGACTACCAGTAAAGTTCAGATGCAAGTCTGTACGGAAGTCTAACCATGTGTATTGAATATTAGAAACCGCACTGTGTATTCTCTGTAGGGAGTTCTTTACTTTTTGGTTAATGTACTTTCTTGATTGATGGGGCTGCAAACTGTGTGATACTCTCAAAATTTTCAATAATTAAATTCATGGCACTTCATTATTAGGCACCTGTTTTCTTTCCAGATTCCTTTGGCAGATATAATATGATTCTGGCCAAAAAGTTTCTATTTTTAGGACCTTCTCTACAATTGTTAGAGTAATGCAGAATCCTTGTACTCTAGAGTTGATGCCAAATGCTAAGTATCACATTCACATGATACACTTATAAGTCATTATAAGATCATAAATGGTGATACACTTATAGGGCATTACAAGATCATAAACAGGTTAATTGTATTCACTTTGTTTCATTGGATCCCACCCAAACATCTATAAAAGTTTAGATACCAATTTCACCCCCTATGTAGTATATATATTTTTTTCTATTTGAGTCTATGTCATAATTGTTTAATTCATTTTCAGTTACCTTCCAAACGCTCCATGAAAAAAGCACAGGGCAAGCACATCTTCCAGGCTTCCAGATAGTAAACTGGCCAACTTGGTGCGCACTAACTTCCTGGCACTGAAATGCCAATGTCGAATGCGCGCTTAATGTAACAGCTCAGAATGCTGTTTTTAGAACACTGAAATACCTACCCAGAGGAAAGCTTATAGAACTGGGCTCTTTAAAGGTAGTAGATTATATCACATTGAACTACACACATTCTTAAGGATGTGCGTCTTGTCAGTTCCAACTAATCCCAAGGCAGCTGAAAGGGGACACGTGAAAGCCCCAAAGCTAAGTTTTGAAAAATGTGCTTTTGGAAAGATTGATAATTAAAAACTGAAAAAAGATAGTACCTTTAGGAAAATACTATGTGTCTGTAAACCTTAGTATCCTAAAGACATGTAAGAACTTGAATCCAATTTCTGAGAGTCTTTAATTATAGTTTTTTTTGTTTGTTTTTTGAAGAGACAAATGCACAAATGGCTTAGTTTTTACAAAAAATATCAGTGTCCTTAGATTTTATTGCTTAGGATGAGGCCAAACAATTTGAAAATATCTCTAGTTCCTTATCTGCCAGATGTAACATTTCAGCCATGAGTATTTTATTTTACTCTTAAATATATAATTTATACTTAGAAGCCATGTTGATAGAGTTGTTTGACTCCCTTCTAGAAATAAATGACTCATTTTGGACTGCATGTGAGAGCTTCAAGCTGCTCTAAGTAACAATCCACGACATTGAGAAAATTGTTATATTATTCATCTAGGCAGCAGGAAATGTAACAAAAAAGGCAAAGCCTGCTTCCCTAACACCTGGGACCTTTTACCAATAGCATCGCTGATGGCCAACTTTATGACTGCATCAGTTCTGAGCGCTGAGCAGAAGACCCTACTTCTTACTCCCTCACTTTTGTTGTGGTGGCTTGTCCTATGCTGCATACGTCATCAGCCATTTCAATGCAGCTGAATGTACATGATCCAAAAAATCAGCTTAATTTCGTGAATAATTTTTACAAAAGATTCTGATATTTTCTTCTACATTAATTTTTTTCTGTTTGCAATTTATCCAAAATATATGTGTTTGCTTTAAAGATGGGATTTCCCTTTTAAAGAAATCCCCTGGAAATCAACCTCGCCTCTGGCAGCTATCGTTCCTCTTTATATACTCCGGTAAAAGCAGTGGAATCATGACCCAGGTCATCTATGGAAACTTTGCTGATGAACTGGGTGCCCACTGCTGAACTCACTGTTTTAAAACTGCACAGAAGAGTAGGGAAGGAGGGAGGAAAACACATTTCTAACGCGGACAGTATCTAGACGTGTGAGGTTGGTTTTTCATTGCCAACAGCGCTTTGTTAGCAGTGACTGCCCAGATCACATGAGGCCACCTTTTGACAACTGAGTGTCTGCTGGAGAAGCCTGTGAGAGATGACCTTTTGACCCAGGAAGGAATGCTGTGAAGGTGGGGAATGCACTCTCCGCTCAGGCCCCCAAGAGAACATGGGAAACAGTTCCAGCCACTCTGCTCACAGGATCCTAGCTTGGTTGTAGCTTTGAATTTGGTATTAGATGATAAAAACTTGAGGAATTCTCCTAAAAATTTTCCAGACCTTTACTATTACTCCCACCATCTGAAATATGAGTTTGCCTATAAACATATGTTCCAAGTGGCTTGAGAAATCAGCTGTGTTTTTTCCAGCAGCTCATGGGCTAGAACACGTGTCTCTGACTTGTTTTCACTCGGGGACTGAAGCCTGTGCACACTGGTTTGGGGGTCTTAGGTGAGTGGAGGGGGAGGGTGGGGGGGGAGGTGGAGAGTAAGTCCATTGCTCTAACAGTATTCCCTGTAGCAATGATGCATGTGGAGATAAAACTCCACTGTGAAGGCTTGTAATCTGAGAAACTTTGTTATCACACTTGCACTGCTCACCAACATTGATCCCGGTACATGTGACCCTTTGGAAAAGAGCACCGTATTGGTGGGTCCTCTTAGCACTAAACAGCCTCATGTTTATAATGGCCACTTACATGTGGTTACACTCCACACCCACTGGGTTACTAGGACTTCCCAAGCTCACTGATGCCATCTGACCATGTATCCTTGGCTCCTTGATTATTCTCTTTCCCCTGCCTTCTGTCATTCCTTGATGTCTTCTCTGAAAACAAAACAGGGAGCTTAGCATTGCTGAAAATAGGGTAGTACAAATTCTGTCAAGGAGGGGAAAAGAAGGACAAAAAAATCCCGGCAGAGCCTTGAAGAAAATAGGTTACTTTATTTTATTTTTTCAGTTCCACAATATGCCTGCATGCTTCAGCACTGATTTCCCAGCTAGTTGGCTCCCAGGAGGCCCGACTGAGCCCTGCACTGCTCGGGGAGTTGCAGCTGTATAAAACGGGGGGGAATGGAGTTTGCACGAATTGTTCTTTACCTTGGTTTGGGTTCAGAATGGCAGCTGCACTCCGACTTTGTGTGTGACAGCACAAAGGCCAGCAAAACTGAAAAGCAAGTCAGCAAGTAGAGAGACAAAAGCAACGATCAGCTAATACAGCTCCACATGGCCTGACTAATTTATGAGAAAAAAAGTGTTCTGTTCATTGGATCAGCACTCTGAGGAGGCAGGTGGAATTGCAGGAAGTTTTCATTGACTCTCCTGAGCAACTAAGGACGCCACGAGAGATTCTCCTCAGTTTGAACTTTATCAGGGTCTACGCTTAATCAATAGAGTATTGGAAAAAGAATTAATTACTAAAGCAGAATAAAACAGCTGCATTTTAAACTAAGGATCCATCAATTCAGTAATCTTCCAGTTACAGGCTAGGTGCCGTGAGGATTTGACTCTATGTAATGAGGAACCCGGGGAGTTTCCTCATGAACAGGCTGGGAATTCACATTAGCCTGTTTCAGCTATTTGTCATTAGTACAACTCATTTCTCCTCTCCTGCATTACAATTTGTATTTTATGTGCTGTGGAACCCATGACATTCCCACGTTCACGGGAGGGAGCACATCAAGGCGGAAATCACTGTCACCCTGAGAAAGAGCCTTAACCGTGCTGGGCCTCTTTATTCTGGAAGCGGGGGACCCGGGCCCATTGTGTTCCAGGTCCTGCCTGTTGAAGACGCGCTGGTTAGAACCCAGCCTGGAAATGTTTCATCTGCAATTTCCATAATGGTGGGTTTCAAGGAGGGCTGAGGAGGGTTATGGGAGATGAATTAGGTTTTTAGTGAGCTCATTAGGAAGCCAAACAGAGTTGAGACAGCGAGGCAGTGAGCGGCGCTGTAATCAGTTCTGCTCGCTTTGTTCCCTGCCTCCGGGACATTTCTGGAAAACTTCGTGGTGTGAGCGGCCGCTTGGGTGCCGAGCAGAAGAGCTGCCGTCCTGGTGGCTGACTTGTTGATTTGTAAACCTCTTAATTCATTTTTTTGTTCAATTTAATCTTTTCTTTCTGAAGGAAAATTAGTTGAATGTTAGCCCTCTTTGCACTATTCACCTCTTAAATTATGCTCATTTTGAAGAGCTTGTTATGCCTGAATAAACATGAAATGACTTGGCATTTTCCCATCAGAGGCACACCCATTTTAACACCATGTATTTACCATTCCTGGAAATGTCTCATTAACTTCTGAAAATCTGCGAGCATGATATTTTGGGCTACTGTAACACACCTCTTGGCAGTCACAGAAGGCAGTTTGGTTAATGCCTCATAATATCCATTTTTATTCTCAACATGAAGAAAGACTCTCTATAGAAAATTGATGCAGTTTGCTCTGCTAATTTTCATGCTCATTCCAATTAATTTAACATGACCCAGATTTTCTTCCTCAGGCTCATCCTGACTAATTAGTAAAGCAACACCTAGAACAAGTTATGTTTAATAACATTGAGGAACACTAGTTGTGAGTGATTTTGATGTTAATAAAGATATTCACTGATGGGACAGATATTTTGTGTCAATTATGGTATGTAATTTAGAAGTCCCAATGTGCTGCTTGGAGTGTGCAAAGGCCAGCAAATCACTACAGGAGATAATAGTGTTTTTAAGATTTCTGAAGGACCTGAATAATCACTGGGGCCCATCATTGTATTTACTTATTTATTTATTTGGTGTAGCTGGCAGGGTGGTTATCTGATTCCATGGTAATGGAAGGGGTGGAGTCATTGTGTTACAAACCTGACCCATATTCACTGAGCCCCAGCCTTCGGTACTTACTGAACCTTAGCGAGGGAAGAAAAACAATCGTGGGCATCAGAAAGCAGCGTTTGTTCAAGGGGAAGGAGTGGTTTCCCCACCTCTGTGGTTGCGGTTCTTTTATCACATTTTTGTCAGTGAGATGAATCAATTTTAGCGCTTAAGGCAAGGTCAAAGGTGGCGGTGCCGGTGACGGGAGGTTTGCGAAGTCAAGTGTTGTCCAGGATGGGAGTGCTTGAGAGCTCTGTACTTTCTTACAAGGAAGACCAGTGAAGGTAAACCTCCAGGAATGAAAAGAGCCACAGGAGAGGATCAGGACTTACCTTCTCTTAACGAGCACTCTCTCAGTGCCTGCCCTGTGCTGGGCACTGGTGTAAGTGCTGGCAGTACGGAGTGCCTGTCCTCACGATGCTTACGGAAACATGTGAATTTTCTATTACTTTAAATTGATAGACCCCCCAAATTTTAACTGACTGAATGATTCTATAGAGTGTAGAAGTGTTATGATACTTTATGACGATGGAAAATCTGGAGAGGGGGGCTCTGAAGTCTCTGGGGGGTTAAACGTCCTGGGAGGCAGTGTTCTGTAGTTGTTGAGGGTGTGGCTGTGACTCCTGTCTCTGTCACTTATGACTTGTATGTCTCTGGGCAAACTGCTCAATCTAAGCCTCAGTTTCTTTATGTGTAAAAGGGAAACCAACCCTGATCGAATAGTGTGAATTAAATGAGGTAATTCATCTAAAATGCTTAGCAGAGTGTCTGGAAGAGAGTAAGTGCTCAATAAATACTGTTTTTTTTTTATTAATGTTGCTGCTGTTATTATAGGAAACATTTAGAGTAAAAATTTCTCCAGAGGCATATAATAGAATATACTCCAGTCATTTCTCAATGCTAATTACTATTGTAGAAGTTTGAAATTAGAATTGACAACAATAGTTCCTTTTTCTAAGTAGTGTGGACAGGCTTTTTGCTACATCCCTTTTTAAAAGCACAGTGAAGTCTCCCATCTCCTAACTGGTTGTTGCTTAAGTTTTTTATGTGTAATGTCTTGGCTTCTCATAGGCTATAGCTTTTGTTATTAGTACTTTTTCCCACTTTACCTTTTTATCTGTGCAATAAAGAAAGAGAAAATAATCGAGAGGACTTGTAAGAGGCCAGACATATTGATAAAAACAAGAAAAATGAAAAAAAGAAAAAAGCAAAGGAAACAACTGCATTACAATTGACAGTGAAGCTGGAAATACAACTTCATGAAATGGCCATTTTGGTAGTTTAAACATGATCAAATATTTGCAGTATTTCCGATGGTTCAACCTAATAATATTCATAGACCATAAGTAATGGAAAGTGCTTCAGGCAAGGCAGAGAATTTGCAACATGTTACCTGTACTTGCTTTATCGGGTAGATGGGGGTAAGGGGGCACACCTCTGAAACTTTGCTGTGGTGACCGAGAGTTGGAAAAGTCATTTGGAAGCTGAAGGCGTTATGGAAATATAAGATATTTTAACCCAATACAACACATTTTTAAGTCTGCGACACAAGTCTCACAACAACTAGACAGATAACCATGTTTTCCGATGTTTTGTGGTTGATGCCAACTCCCCAGTGCAGCACAATAACACATCAGCTACAGAGAAGCTGGGCGTTTCAGTGGGAGTCGTATTGATGTCAACTGGAGTTTCAAGATAGAGTAAACCCTTTAACTTACGTAGTTCTTTTCAGATTTCCGGTCATTTCAATAATACACCACTTTTGGGAATTTCTGATTTGCTTTCAGAATCTTTAAATTTTAAGACAAAGTAAGACTCAGGATATAAACAGTTGATGTCATTGCCAGTTTTAGTGGATCTGCAGGATGTAAACTGGACAGTTATTTATCATTTAGCTGTGCTAAGACCCTTCGTTAGAAATAGTTTTGCAATTATGAAATAAAGTTGGCCACCTCTTCAGTGATTACTGACTGGTGGTGGAAATCGTGTTGTACTGGGTCAGCAGTGAATTCCTCACTCAAATGGTGTTGAGTCAGCTGGTTTTTAATTTGTTATCTTCTCAAGAGTGCATTCACTGACTTTATCACTGAGAGGAATGACTCCCTCGCCTACTGTGATCAAGATCCGGAAATTCGCCGCATCAGCATATTAAGGCTGGACTGCTCTTTGATTGGTGGCTCTGAGATCTGATCTCACAGCAAAGATGTCAGTTCACTCATAGGCTGATTTGCACACAGGTATATGCATAAACCTACTGGGCAAACAAACCCATTTCTTTTCCTCCTGGGAAATGGTTGAACACCTTTTCTTCTCAAACAAAGACCTTTACAGCCCTGTTTGTTTTATCAGCTAACGAGGCCTGGATAAAGTTCACGTTGGTGCCCTGACAGAGGATGGAAGTGTGCTATGGCAAACTAATAATTCCATGGCTTTGAGCCCCTCATCCTTCTAGAATTGGATGGATGGCAATAAGGTGTTATAGTACTTCTTACATAGTAGCAAATATGGCCTTTTGCTTTGGTGCCGTTTTCAAGTATGAGTTCTAAAAGACTGAGGAAAAAGTGATTTTTCTCGAGAAACTGTTTTTCAGCAGGTGGTGACTCTTATTTTCAGTTTTTTCTGTGTGAATGAGTCATTAAGAGAAATAAAAGAAGGAAGGAAAATGTAAGAATGAAATGAAATGCTTATTGATTATCTGATATGAGCCAAATACCACATATCTCAAAATTCGGATGAATCACTTGGCCATGATCAGACATCAGTAAGTACCATTTACCCAGGTTCAAAACTGTAAGGCACTGTGTTGGCCCACATCCTACTTTTTTAAAATATGAATCCCACCTCATATGGAAATGCAGGCTGTGTGGCGAAGTTGAACTCAGGGACTTGAGCGAAGGCTCAGCTCTGTTGCAGATTAGCCATGAGACTTGAGGCAAATTTCTTCATGTGCGTGGGGCCACTTCCTGAAGATATTAAAATGCCCAACTCTGAGCTGTTCTGCAGATGGGTCGATGCCTATTGTACCTGGCACATTGAATATACTCCGCAAGTGGTGGGTCCCTTCCACATTCAGGGGTTGTCTCAAGGCGTGGAGGTGGCTGGTGAGAATTCATATTAATTCTGTATTTCTTACTCACTTTAAATCATGGGGGTGCTCAGAGCCTTCCATGAGTGGTGTCATTTTCCTCTGACATTGACTAAGACCTTTTTAAGATGAAGATGTGTTAATATTGAATTTCTCAAAAGGGTTTAAAAAATAACTTATGAAGAATTATTTCCGAGGGAGGTCATATGGCCTAATGCATAAAGAATTGCTTCTATTACTTTTTATATTATTATTGATACTTTCTTGGCAACTTGAATAGTTCTTTGTTAACAATATTTCTCATAATGGGAGTTGGCCAATGGAGACAAATATTTTTTGGTAAAATGTGAGAAGTGCACTCTGACCATCCTCTTTACATCTTCAAAAACTTAAAGAAAATAGTCTAAATCAACAGGCTCATAAACATCATGTTGGGCTTCTCCCTTCAGCATCTTTCAAATGTTTCCCTAAATCATTTCATCCTCCCAGAGCTTTACTGCAGTGACCCCCCACCCCACCCCACCCCACCCCACCTGTCGGTACTTATTGTGTGCTATAATTTCCACTAAAATCTATTTTATGCCAAATAACAGGTTTATGGAAATTTACCTTGAATCTTCTTAATGCTATTTTGTCAACTTTATGGAGGTATAGTTTTCATTCAAAAACGTCACTCATTTAAAGTATACCATTTAATGAGCTTTGACAGCTGTAGACATTCAGGAGACCAGCACTGTGACAGAGGTACCATACATCCCCATCACCTCCCCAAAGTCTCCTGTACTCCTTCTCAGTGCAGCCCTCACTCTGTACCTGCCCCTTTGAGCAGCCATTGGTCTGCCTTCAGTTGTGATACATTAGGAGCGTTTTCTAGAATTTAATATATTTGGAATCATACAGTATGCATTTACTGTGTGTTTGGCTTTTTCCTCGTAGCATAATGACTTTGAAATGTAACATGTTGCAGGTATCAGGAGTTCTATTTCATTGCAGTATTTCAGTAACTGGATATATCATATTTTGTTTATCCTTTCATATTAGTTCATTTTCAGAAAAGAAATAGCTAACATTTATTGCCGTCACCTCTGGTGTGTCAGGTACCACGGGAGGCTAGATGTCCTGTATAAAGTTCCCGAGCTTGTAAATAAGTGTAAAGCACCTGGTACAAGGTATCGAGTTAATAAGTAACAGCTATTACTTTTATTTCATTTCACCACTAACCTACTAAGTATGTATAATTCTTTCCATTTCATAGATGAGGAAATTAATCTCTTGACCAAGGTTACACTGAACCAGTAAGAAATAGATCTGGAAATTCAATACAAGATCTGTTTTATTCCACAACTCGTGCTTCTCCTGTTGCATCATCATTTTCCCTCAGGGTTATATGTGGCAATGGGAGGAGGGGGCGGAGGGACAGAACGGAGGGGCAAAGTATGTCAGAAGTGAACCTCCACTGTGCAAAGTCGAAGAGCTGACCGCCCCCTGAGAAAAAAGGAGGTAATGAATTCAGAAAAAGAAGGGCGGAACAAGTATGTAGGACACTCTTCCAAAAGGAGGGCACCTGTGTTGTTAATTGTCGGTTTCAGTCAAGTTGCTTCCTCCATGCAGAGCATTTTACAAGTTAATGTCTTTGAAATTTATGAAACCTCAACTTTATGGCCAGTTTTCAACTCTTAAGAGACCAAATCGCAGATAGCTTCTGTTTGCAACTTTTAGATATAAACCCACAAAAAATAAAGCACACTCCAAGAAGTATGAGAGTCATCTACCCATTTCTTTAATAAAAGGAACTTATTACACCGAGAACATTTACAGTTCTAAGAAGGATATGAAAAAAATTTCAAAAATATGGTTCCTTACTTGAGGAAGCTTATATAGAAGAAATGTAAAAGAAATGAGGGAAATGGGGGTGTATGTGTGTAAGTTTCTGGAGTTATTCTGGTTGTGAAAGTGAGCCTTGAGAGAGGTAAATATTTTAGGCCACGGTTCTGCTGTAATACAATGGAACGGAGTGTGGAGAAGGATTAATTTCAGTATGAAGGTCAATCCACTTTTCATCAATGCATATCTTTGTAATGTAAACAGTGTCAAATCCACCCCAAATGTTACTGAGCACACATGTTTGTTCATATGCAAGGTGTTGAGATGACATTAGTAAGTGGCCTTGAAATCACATTGTTCTGACGCGATTCAGAAGAGATTATGGGTATGTTCAACCTTGGCTACCAGGATTTTATGTTTCTTCCAGCATCCTTTATTGTAGGAGATCAAAATGTGTTCATTTAAAAATATAATGGCTTTTTGTGACATAATTCACATTCTGTATAATTCCCCATTTAAAGGGTACACTATGATGGTTTTTAGTATATTTCCAGAGTTGTGCACCCATCACCACGATCAACTTTAAAACATTTCCATCACCCCAGAAGAAACCTCACACCCATTAGCAGTCACTCTCTATTTAAAGTGAACTTCTAAAGGGCCCCTGTGCCTGTCGTTCTTTAGTACATAGGCTGTATGAGGAGTAATCAGTTTATGCAGGCATCTTAGATTATTCCTATTAAGCAGCTGTATTCTTTGTTTTCCTTGGGGTCATTGCATGTATGTTGTAGATACCCATTTGTACTACATTACAAAAACATACCTGCTTGTTCTTAAATGACAGTAGATTTACTTTAAAACAATTGTAATTAGTGGAATGCATGCGTGCACAATAGCTACTTTTAAAAAAATCCTCACCCGAAGATATGTTTATTGATTTGAGAGAGAAAGAGAAGCATGGATCAGTTTCCTTCGTAGGCACCCTGACCAGGGATCGAAGCCTCAACTCTTTCGGCATAGGGGGATAATGCTCCAACCCACTGAGCCACCCAGCCAGGGCAACTTTTAAAATGTTAATAATTTACTTTATAAACTTCTTGAACAAAAATCCAGAATTTTGTTAGGAAACTCTTGCGTGCTAACTCAAATGTTCTTTGAAAAATACACAAAATACCATTTTAAAACAGTGAACAAATGTGCTCCGATCCTGATGTTAATGGTTTAAAAAGTATTCACCTAAGGTCAGTTATCAAGTTCATAAATACCATTGTTCTTTTTTCTGTATGTTGCTGTGACTAGCTTCCTAAAAATTTCCCAGAGGGAATGTTGATAGATAGCTCAATCTAGTTATCTTAGTAAGCATTATTATTATCATTGAGATAGTTATCTTTTTGCATTATTTAACAATGTCATTGCAAAGTTGCACTTTTATTAAAATAATCTTGTTTTCGTTTTACATTAGTTGAGACAGTGGAAGAAATATTTAGAGTCTCGTTGTCCTGCTATTTGAAATAATACCTACCAATGCAAATTTACAGAGAAATGTATCATCCCTATTTTTATTTCAGATAGCAAATGTGCCGGTGAAGTAAGGGTCCTGAACATTGGATGAAATAATTTCTGTTCCAGATAGAACTTTGCTTTTTTGATATTACCCTTAAAATTTTTATTATTGGTTGATATTTAACATTTTATTTTGTATAAAAGTATGCTAAACGAGGCAATAAAATAGAAAGCCTTCTAGTTAATGATAAAGTGAGAATATTATCAGTGTGCACTAAATATGTAGGCTGGATGTACTTAACGCATGCTTGGAGGTAGACTAATCATATTTCAGTTTTAGTATAAAATGTTAAAAATACATTTTATATAAAAGGAAATTTTATATACAATTCTTTTTTTTGCAGGAAATTCTTTTTGCAAATATAAAGAATCTTTCTTTGAAAGACCTGTTGATTCAGAGATGTTAGCCAGCTCTCTTTACTAAAACACTTTACAATGCTAAAAATAGTCCACTTCAGTTAAATATGGATATTTTTAAAAAGAAAATCCCAGTTAGACTGCAACAGAAGGACATTTTGTGTGACAATATTTTGCATGATTAAAAATTTAAACAGAATAACAGCTATTTATATTTACAGTTACATGAGAGTAATTACTAAAGCAGACAAAATACTTAGAGCATAATTTAATAATGTTTTGCTCTAGCAAAGGTGCCAAAATTGTTATTTGCATAATTTTCACAATTTGTACAGAAACATAGCTAAGTGAAATTGAGAAGACATCTCTCCCCAACCACCTTTTTCCTCTTGTGGGAGATGTGGGGAAGAGACTCGTATATCATAACAACTCATTTCTGCATAATTTCCCATCAATATCGTGACCCTCCTGTCAAACCATTAGGTGAAAGAGATGTGTTCCATTCATACTTTCTCTTTTAGGGTCGGTCTTTCAATGACCAGCCTCACTCAGCCCAACTTCAAGGCTCCTAATTATAACATTTATTGGTTCAAAGATTAACCCTCTGAGAGGGGCATTCTGGGCTGTTGGTAACTTGATCAGCTTGGTCTTCTCTTGGTCTCTCTCTTTCTGGTTCTTTGTATCACAGGAGGGAGATGATGGTATCTGGCACATTCCTAGGATGACTTGAAGATAGCAGCCTTCTGTGTTTAGGGCTGAAAGATTGTGAACTCTGTTAGCTGAAATGCCACTCTGGGGAGGTGAACAGAACATTAAAAAAGCTTTAGCTGTAGGTAGCCGAGTGCAAGTAGAGTCAAATTCGAGAGCTGGGACTTGAGTGGACATTTGTCCCTGCTTTCTGGCTTAATAAAATCCGAGTGTTAACTGTGGAAAAGGGCATTGGAGAGATCACTAAAAATGAATCATTAGAGTGCCCAGAAGAGCTTTATTATGATATACTGTGAATAACTTCAGAATGTACCCTGTACTTTTATACGTGCTTATCAGGTAGCTGAGTAACAAGTACATTCTTTCATCCTCCCCCACAGAGATGACGCCATGTGTTGAATTCTAATAGCAAGGGGATATGCTTTCCTACCAGCTTCCATCAGTAGCCCTTAGAGAATTCTGTGGGAGGTTAGGAGAGTAGATATTTTTTCTTGAAATATTTAAAAAATTTGAAGGGACATGGATAAGTGAGAGTAACCACCTTAAGTAAACCAGCCATAGGCCGAGTGTTGTAAACTTTTTGTCCATTTCTGTTATAAAGGATTAGAGAGTTCCAGTCAATAAACAAAGCCGTTTAATGGCTCCTGACAGGTAAATTGAGGGGACTGATTTGGTCAAGGACCAGTGCGAGGATGTTTCTGTTCAACAGTTAACAGGATTCAACATGATATGGAAAATACAGGCGTGCAAAACTATACTACGACACCCGCGTTGCCAGCTAAAGCCTAAAACACAGCCACATTTACATATGTGTCCATCTGTCTGTTTTTACACTTTATTTTTCCAACCAGTGGGTAAAGTGGTTTCCATCCAAGCTGCAGTCTGAATTTTTTTTCACCCACCACTTTCCATTATAGTCCATAGATACATATTTTAAAGTGCGTGTTATTTGTCTCTGGACACACATTTGCACAGCCTTGGCTGGGTTTTCCTTTCTCTTCTGGAAGGTGAGCTCCCCCTCGCAGGCCCCTCCCTGCCTTGCAGCCGCCTGCTCCAGCCAGGTGGCCTGGCGATGGCCGAGGTAGGGAGCAGTTCGGTGCCTCGTCTAGGTTGCAGAAATTCTCCATCCATGGCAGGCCAGGGCAAAGCGAAGCTGCCAGGGCCACAATCCAGGGGCGAGCTGGTGAGAATGGAAGTGCTTTCGGTCTCCTCGGTGGAGAGCCTGTGTAAATCCTGTGTAAATAGAGGGAGGATAACAAAGAATGAGCCCCTGCAGCTCTGAGCATTTGGAGCCATTTGGGGCTGAATTTGCTAAATGCTGCTTATACCGCCTGAAAAGTTGAAGAGAAAGGAGCATAAAATCCCCTCTTTTTTTCCCTTTCTGCTTCTACCCCGGGGGGAGGGTGTTCAGGACCAGGGAAGCCCGAGGTAAGCCGATGAAGACTTGTTTTTTCAGTGCTCTTTTGAGTGTGAAAAAGGTGGCCTGGGTCACTGTCCTCTCTTTAATGTCGGAAAACCCACACAGTTAGTAAATGTTGCATGTAAACGAAAGCATTTCATCTCTTCTGCTTCCCTCTATGCTAGTGGGCCATGAACTAGTCACTTGAAAAATCACAGAAAAATTTCACTTTAACGTGTCCAGACAGTTAAGCACAGCAGGAGAGTAAAAGAGATCAGTAATTAGCAGATCTCACTGCTGGCCTCTTGCCCCTCACCCTTCCTGCATTTCTGGGTCTACAGCTTCCCCTCCCCCCAACCTGATCTAATGGGAAAAAAGGTAAGTTGTATGTGGAAAACGGTTTACTTTGAGGGTGGCTACTGCTGCTTCTCCTCCTCCTCCTCCTCCTCTTTCCTCTTTTTCTTCCTCTTTCTCCTCCTGTCCCCCGCCCCCCTCCTTCTCATCTCATTTGAAATCCTGATGCAGGTTTCTCAGTGGGATGTCCTAAATTAAACTCCTGGAAGGTAGTCCCTGAAACAAAGTATCTTTTGACTCTTAGTGCATTTTAATCCTGTTTTCAAAGTACTATATTCAGAGAAAAAAAAAGCATAGTGAAATGATGACAGAAAATGAGCTCACAAAGAACTGTGTGCTGCCGTGCCATGGCTACATGATACTTCGTTTTTAACTGCAGTGTTCTCAGTAATCCGAACAGCCTGGGCAACGCACTCTCCCAGCACTCTCTCTCCCCCTTTGGAAGAGAGCAGGTTTGAGACGGAGTACTGTTTTCATAAACCATCTGTGACGCATGGCTCAGACATGTAAGGGCCATCGTCGAGGAGATTATGCACATATATGAACCGTAAGTCACTGGGCATCACACTCCCATTGTCCATAAAGCAGGGAGAGGAGTGAGGGAGCCCAAGGCTTGGTGGCTACTAGAACAGGATAACAGAGCCAGGGAGTCTCCTGCAGGGACACTTTCTTCAACGCAGGTTACGGCCTCACAGGGTCCTAGTAATACGCCTAAAGGCTCTTGCTACCAATTTGTCCATTCCACCAACAGTTGACTATTTACTTGCTGTCAGGGCTTGGATGTCCGAGAAGAGTCAGACACAGCCCCTGACTTGAAAAAGCTCATAGACAAGCGGTGCAGACAAATTAGTAAACAGATACATTGCAAAACGGAAGAGTAAACGTAACAGAGGTGAGAGCAAACTACTAACAAAGTAAAAGGCATATTATCTTAACTGGTAATGGGAGCTTTACAAAGAAGGTTCCTTTTTCACTGGGTTTTGATGGTTGAATAGGAGTTTTCTCAGGCATAGAAGAATGAGTGGGAAGGAGGGAAAGAAAAAAAAAATGAAGAGAAAGGGCATTCCAGGCCAAGCGGAAGGACTAAAGGCATGGAATGTTGAAAGATCCCTTGGCTCAGAAAACTCTTTAAAATTCAACAGATGCTCCTATTACATAATGGTATTTCCTATGAACTTCAAATCTGCAGGGAATAATAATATTCCTATAGCTAATGGATATAGCTGTTTGTGTAAAAATGTGCGTCTGCTTGTTTCTTGGTTCATATTTACTTTTAAATGCGCTGTCACTCCCTGTCTCTTTGAGACATGAATGTGAATATACAAGGCCTCCCTCTTGGCGTATGTATATTCGTTCAGCAGTGAGGGGCTGACCCAGAGTCCAGCCTCCCTTTCACGTCACGCGGGCCTCCCATGAGTGTACGGAACAAGACAGAGGACGTGAGCATGGTTTTGGGGGGACAAACACTGCGCTGCCACTGACTGTGTGACCTTCGACAAGTTCATTTCTTTGAGTCTCAGTTTTTTAATCTATAAAGTGGGATTGATAATAGTCGTCATTTTGTTCACTTGTTGTGAAGCTTAAATGAGGATTGGAACATTGCAGGTGCCCAGTGGGGAGTTAACTTGTGATAATGATGATAATGAAAGTGACAAGAGTATTGATAAAGAAAAGGCCCTGTATCCTAGAGGTAGAGAAGTGGTGTAGAAAAGGGACTACCCTATTTAACATTAAATGGAAACATTTTTAGAGCTCTATAAATCAGTGCATGTATATGTATGCATATGTATATGCATATGAATACAGGCAAAAGTATGCAGTTCATCAACAAATATATGTGGACACTTGTGTACAAATTGGCGAATTCTTTTTTATATTCACATATACCAATATCTATGTATTTGTGAATAAACCTAATGCCTGGAAATAGATTTTTTTGGAAAATATGTATGTATGTATGCATGTATATGATGTGTCTCTCTGAAGTTAGTGAATTTACATTGTACAAACTGAAAATGACAATATAATGTGTTTCTATGTATCAAAAATGAGAGGTGAAAAAAAATCATGTTCTTCCAGATGAGACATAATTCTTTTTTAATGTCTCATATTAAAAAAATATATTTTTTAAATATTTTATTTATTTATTTTTAGAGAGAGGGGAAGGGAAGAAGAAAGAGTGGGAGAGAAACATCAATGTGTGGTTGCTTCTCATGTGTCCCCCACTGGGGACCTGGCCTGCAACCCAGGCATGTGCCCTGACTGGGAATCGAACCGGCAACCCTTTGCTTCAGAGGCCTGCACTCAATCCACTGAGCTATACCAGCCAGGGCTAAAGCATATATTTTTAAAAAATATTTTATTTATTTATTTTCAGAGAGAGGGGAAGTGAAGGAGAAAGAGAAGGAGAAAAACATCAATGTGTGGTTGCCTCTCACGCGCCCCCTACTGGGCATCTAGCCCACGACCCAGGCATATTTCCTGACTGGGAATTGAACAGGTGACCCTTTGGTTTGCAGGCCAGCACTCAGTCCTCTGAGGCACACCAGCCTGACCTAAAGCGTATATTTTATGTGAATGTATTTAACTTAGAGAAATGAGGATTAAATGTTGCACCACCAACTTATCCATTAGAAGTACAAATACTGTTAACTATTAGCCCAAATACACGTTCCTTTGTCCTGATTATTTCTCTGAAAATATAAGACTGGGAGGTTAGTTATAGATGTTTGTTATATGACAGTATATCAAAATGTCATAGGAACCTTATTCTATTTTTTAAAAAGTGACTTTGAGGCAGAGGAATACGGCACTTCGATCACAGTTCTGTGAAGTGTTTAATAGTATGCACAGTGATGGCATCAAACCCACAGAGATCCGCAACACTATGCTCTCAAGTGTTCGTAGCATCTCTGGGCTCCAGCAGCCAGTCTGGTGCAGTCCATGTAAGGGACTCCAGCAGGATCACAATACATCAATTATAAGAATCCTGAGTCTGGAAGAGTCTTGCTGTATGGAGTATATTGAAATCCCTTACAGATGCTGGCTTACTTTTGGGAGAGAAGTTTGCACATTTCTATTTGAATTGGGATCCATCTGGTCCAGCTCTAGCTCAGTCCCTACCCTGGGAACTAGATTTTATCTCTTTTCTGCACTCAGACCTTTACCTATAGGACCAAGCCTTGCTTAGATCTACCACTAATAACAGGGTTCCGATGAGGTGTTGCCTTGAAGAGTAAAAGATAACTTACAATGTTAATGTGAGGATAACACTGGACTTGAAGTTGCCAGGACTCCGGTTTATCCTTAACCAGATGTAACTTGGGCAAGGATTTAACCTCCTGGCCTCAGTTTCTTCAGCGCCAAATGTCTTTGTGTTTTGTTTGTTTGTTTGGGGTGGGGTAGGGGAGGGAAATAGGTAGAAGAAGATGGACTAGGAACCTCTTGGTTGTTATGTTACATTTCTGGTAGAGTAAGAAGGTCACACCCCCGTGGTATTGAACCGGTGATAGCACATCATTACTGTATCATTTCCTTATTCCAGACCAAGCAATCATGTCTGAAATATAGACAGATTTTTGCTAAATAAAATGAGACAATATGCCAATGAAAGCAAGTGGTCTCCTTTTGCCTGGGTACTTTTTTATGGCCAAGAATTTTATGGATTGGGAAGCTCTGCTTTAGAATCGTCTCGAGGTCCTCTTATGATACACCCATATCTTTTCTCGACTCACTGGCTACACAGCTATGGATATGGATTGTGCCTTCACCTGGATACCCTGCCCCAGGCCTGCTGTGCTTAGCTCTGGAAAGGATGTGTGACTTCCTGCAGAGCGTGCGTAGCAGTCTAGCCAGAGAGGAGGACCCAGAGATAGATTCAGGCCTTCAAGACAGCCACCAGCCAGGGTAGCAGACCAAGGGGACCCCTCTTTCTCAGACACGAGTGGGCATCAGACCACTCGGCGTGCTCTGTGAGGCTCAGATTTGGTTGGCCCCACTCCTGGAGTTTCAGATTTGGCAGGTCTGAGTCATTCCAAGACTTTGCATTTCTCATCATTTCTTCACCAGGGCTGTACATTTTGAGAGTCAACTTCTACAGTTTCTTTCTTCCTGTTTAACCCTCACCACCAGCAGATTGAGATGGGGCTTTGCGGTGCTGGCCAGGGAGAACACCACGCTTTCCTGCACGAATGGCCATATTGCAGATGCTCAGCATGACCACTAACCAGATGCGTGGGAGTAAAATGGAACTGTAACAATCTACCTATTCCTGAGGTTGCCTTTTATTTCAAATTAGGACATCATCTAGTTTAGTGGCTTTCAAAAACCAGTTTAAGGATCAGTTCTAGATTCACGGCATAAGCAAAGACAAGAAACTTGTTAAAAATACAAAGTCCTTGTCTCTGCTCTAGGATATTTTGATTCAGTATGTCTGTGCTGAGGCTTGGGGACCTCATCTATTCACAGGGCTTGAGTATTTCTTTTTGTGGTCATGCAAAATACACAGCTATTTTGATTATCTTTGTCTAAAACTTAGACTGTTCCCTTAGTGAAGGGATTAGCAACCTTTAAAAAAAAGAATGCCCAGCATTCTTTCTTTCTTTTTTATTTATTGATTGATTTTTTAGAGGGGAAAGAAGGGACAGAGAGAGGGAAAGAAACATCAAAATGAGAAAAACTGATGAGCTGCCTCTTGTATGAGCCCCTAACAGGACCAAACCCACAACCCAGGCATGTGCCCTGACTGGGAATTGAACCTGCGACCCGTCAGTTTAGGGCCAGCATTCAGCCAACACCAGCCAAAGTACTTTATTTCGTTTTTCATCAGCAAAGGTGGCAATCTGGTGGAATGGACTGTGGTTCTGCCCCTCAAAAGGGCCCTAATGGGCACAAAATTCATCTAAGAAGCCCTGTGACTGGCAGGTTTAGAAGTGACTGGCTACATGAGGGCAACCTGCGCAGACCCTTGGGTACTAAAATGAGTGTATTTTCCCCAGTGTGGGATTATCAGAAAGAGGGCAGGCCCTGGAATAAGTTTACTAGTAAGTTCGGTCATTCACTCACCCAGCTGGGTATCCGCTCTGGGTCAGGGATGGAGGTCTGCTCTCAGGACAAAAAGGTAAGAAACAGTTCCTGCCCTTATGGATTCCACATATTTGAATCCTAACCTCAGGTGCCGAGACGTACACCTTCATCTCTTATATCTCCTTTGGCACCTGCATTTGCACTGATATACACCCCCTTTCAGCACAGAAACTCATTCGGTACTGGTGCCAAGGAATGCCAACTATCTCACACACACACACAGCCTGAAAACAAAAAAACAGTCTCCACTTTCAGAGTTACTAACGCTAGCATCATCTGCACAATTTTATTTTAGGTTGCAGATCACACAGTTGCCTTTTTAACATTTTTCTTTATGCATTTGTTAGTCCTCTATGCTGGAGTCGGTTCAAAAATACATTGAAGGAAAAGACAATGGTATTTGTTGTGTATTTGGAGAGGAAAATGCCTGACTTTATAGAGATATAAACACTAATATTAATTTGAAAATCTAACGTCTAGTACCTAGTTATTACAAAAATAGGCTCACTTTTCTTTACAATTATTTGTACACATTTTTCTTTACAGTTATTTGTCACACTGGATCCTACCTCAAATATTTCACATTTATATAAAATGGACTGCTTTATATTAAAATTCATGTGCTGCTCCTGTCTTCTCCAGTTTAAGTCACTCATCAAAGGATACTCAGTCTAGCTATATCTTTTCCTTGAGCTAAATATAGTGAACCGTATAGTTTGAAGGTATTACCAGCCCTCTTTGCTTTTAAGCAGGAGAAGCTGCACCGTGGACACACTGTCACTCAGTTTTAAGGTCATTGATTGGGTTAAAAAGGCAAATGCCTTTTTTCGTTGAACTTCCTTCAATTAAGCCATTAACCTTTGAAAACAAGTATATTCAAAAATCTATCAGAAAAAGCTAAATGAGATTTTAACAAAATCCTGACAATTTCAGCTTAAACATATACACAGAAACCATATGTGCTTAGAAAGAAATGTATACACACAGGCATTGTTTACAGTGAGTGTTTTTATGTTTGGAAGACATGGAAGGAAGAGCCATTCCATACATACATTATCTGGAATGTACGTTCCGATAGCCCACATAGATTTTTGCATTCACACACAAAGATATCTTTATCCATAGTAGGTAGACAGATTGACTGACTTCAAACTTGCACTTGCAGTGTGGATTTTTTTTCCCCTCATCTCAGGGTACTGCTTTTCAAAATCGCCCCGGGCTACAGAACAGCACCTCAGATCCCCAAGGCCCACTGCCTGGCTCCTAATAGCCACTCTCCATCTGTGTCACATGAACAGCTGATGAGATCGCCCCGGTGTCTGTATTTTGCAGAGCACATCCACCCAGGTTAAAATGCTGGGGTTGCCAAGGAGCAGTCAGAAGCCATTAGTGTGGGTGAGAATTTGCCTTGCAGCAGTTCCTTGGCAATGGTGGAAAGCGCGTGTGCGTGTCCCTGCTCCAGCGTGCATGTGTGTGTGTCTCCTTGTGCAAGCGACCCCTTAGTGTTCGTGGGTGTGCAGGGAGCACAGACAGATGAAGAGTAGACTCCATATAACCAATATTCAGAAGTCGAATGCCTTTTGTTTCCCTGTCCTCTGATTAGCAATTTGACTATTTGGGGTCTCTTTGACGCACTTTTTTTTTTTTTATCATAACAGACGGCAAAGAAAAAGAGAACAGCAACTTTGGGGTCATGCTCTAGTGTTTGGGCAGATGGAAGGGAGCTGCTTTGCCTTGGGGCAGGGTGGTTGTAATGAAGTGGCCTGTCAGTCTGTAAATAGTGAGGGTCATCTCTTCCATGTGATGGAGGGTATCACATTGCAGTGAAAATGGAAATGTCAATAAAATTAATCTGCCAGCTCTTTGCTGTGGCTTTTCTGCTTCTCTGGTCAAAGAAGGTTGAGGGTTTTTTGTTGTGGGGTTTTTTTTTTTTTTTGGTGAGAGAGGGAAAGAACAGGTACGAGGAAGCCCACAGAGCAGACCTTGAAGTTGGAAAACGAGGGACCCAGTGGCCAGGATGTTGCGGTGTGGCCCAACCCAAAAGGAGGGAGTGGGTCTGGGAATGAACCGGTGGGTCTATGGCATTTCCCGGGAAGCTGCAAAGCGGCTGGCTAGCTCAGGCTACATTGAGCACAGAGTTTATTGTTTTAGGCTTTCTTGGACAAGGTTTTTACTTAGCATGGGATTTATGGCATTTACTGCTAATGAATGTCTATTCTTAAATTACAAAAACCCCCATCTCAGCGCAATTCCCATATGTCCTTCCAGGACCCTGGCTTCTTAAACACCAGCGGGGAGCATAAACTCTCCGCTTCTCTGTTTTCGTCTTTCGTGTGGCTCCAGGCTAATGATGTGCAAGGAAAACACAGCCATCTATAAAGCCCCAGTGCTGTCCCCGTATTCTTCATTTATTTTGCATTTGATTATGCCACAAGTCGGATCTTGTTTCTTTCCTTTTTTTAAAGTTATTAGTTCAAATATTAATGTAGGGATATGGCATATATTGCTGCTCTTGATTGATGCCTTCCCCAAAACAGGAAGACGTGCTCGTATGAATTTTAAGATAGTAGGGGTCCTGCAATGCCTTGCCAGAAGAGTTTTTCAGATACATAATTTAGATGCCCTCCAGGCAGGCTTTCAAGGCATTTTTGCCGGAGGGCAGGAAAAAATAACTATGACTGTTAAAAGTAAATGATTTTTGCTAATGCACAATTGATGCCAGAGAAAAGCACAGAAGAGAGAGATGTTGAGAGAAACTTCTGATTAAGTGAGCATCCTACCTTGATGTGTACCCTCTTTTTTTTAATGATAATGATCAGTGGAGCAGAGAGCTAAAAGTTTTCATGTCATGCAAATGCCAAGTGCAGGGTCAGCAGAGGAGGAGTGTGCCAATGTGTGTGCTTAGGAGGTGACAGTTCTAGGAGGGGCTGAGCAGGCAGTGTGTTATGTGCAATGAACAGTGACACAGTTACTGTCACCTATGCAGGCAGCCTAGAATATATAGACTACAGAACATTGAACTTGATTACCCTACAGTATGTGTTCGCTATGGGCATGGGGATGCATTTTCTCCGAATGGGTTTTCTGATGGCGGTTTTCCCACATTGGATTCCATAATTGACAAAGAGCTACTGCACTGTGTCAAGCGCACAATTATAATTGAATTAATGATATGGGCGACTGTGAGACACACAAAATTAACATTTGAAGAGGCCTGGTTTAATTTTGTCTTTTACATATTTGTGTCTCCAATTATACTTTAATGAAAGAGAATATACCCGCTTAATGGATATCTTTCAACAAGCTGAGCTGAGCTCATCATTAGCTGCGCATTGTCGTTGGCCCCTTTCTGCGTTCTAATGTATTTTCATTTCTTTCCACTAGGGGATGGTTTAGACAACAGTGTAGCTTCACCTGGCACAGGTGACGATGACGATCCAGACAAGGACAAAAAACGCCAGAAGAAAAGAGGCATTTTCCCCAAAGTAGCAACAAATATCATGAGAGCGTGGCTCTTCCAGCATCTCACAGTAAGTCAAGATGAAAGAGAATAAAAATTTTGTTGTTGTCCTGCCTTCTCCCAGGAAGTTATATGGGCCAGTAGAGATTTCTCAAAATAAGGCACCGAGTCTCCCTTTCTTGAAATCTGATGACTAACAGCAGTTAAGGTTTTATCAAGTCTCACCATCTGTAGGGCACCCTCCAGAAAGGGGCAGGTTTTTTTCTTCTAATAAACCAGGAATGACCTTATTCAGAATGATCTAGGACCCTAAACAGGGTATATGAGTAAATTTGTTAATCATGCTAAAAGTTCTGAGGGCAACTTTAGATGAGGCCATTGGCAACCTTTGGTTAGGACTTAGCCTACAACCAACATTGCCGATCCCACTCTTAACAAAAGCAGTCTCCTCCGGGCGCCAAAGGAGGCACCTGGCCTCACACATGTATGTCCGAGCTCATGGTATCGAGTGCAACTGTGATCGCCAAAGCAGCTTACAAACATGGTGTGTGTTTATGTGACAAATGTACAAGGTTGTAGGTGCTATAACGCCTTTGTTTATAAGATGGAGATTAAAGGTTCTTTCTTAGCCATTCAAGTCCATTATCATAGAGGCTAACCCTCCTCACTTCTGCGAAAAGATCAACCATGTTTTTAAGTAACAATTTATCTCTATCTTCCTGTTTGCAGCCCGGTTTATATGTCTATATATACTGTGGACTCTAAGACAATATATATTTTGCAGAGGAAGTAGGCACTCTTATATTTTACTGTTCATTTGGAAATTCTGGGAAAATGGTAAAGATTCCAGGGGCCGATTCTCACCATAATATTGTTTGCAGGCCATTCTATTTGGGCAGACGCTCTAAAATAGAGTAGCACATTGAAAGCTGAAGGTCTTTGATTATCCACTTGCGTGTTGCCATGCTGAATGACATTAGTTACAGTGTCATGGGTCCAGGACAAGCTTCCACCTTTATTTATGGTGGTTGGCTGCTGATCTGCTCTGCTCACAGGGCTCCAAAGGGCAAGGGGCGGAGTGGTGGGGGGGAGGGCCAAGTGATAGATTCACGTTTCTAAATCGGCCATTTCGATGTAAGGACATTAGTAGCAAACTAAGGTGTATCGATCTGGCCTGCGGTGTCAGGATCAGCTGGGAGAACCAATGGGGCTGCCGGGGCAGTGGTTATTCCTGCCTTGCAGCTTTGGCCATTTCAAAGGTCAGGGCCCTGCACTGACTCGGCTCAGAGGAATTAGACAGAACATGCAGTCTCTGGGCTGATTACTTAACCAAAGACAAAATAATGAGTCCAAAGCAAATACTGACTAATTGAAAGGGCTGTAAATCCATTACATATTGGTCAGGGATAATCAGGAGTATTTAATCACTTTTATCTATTCAGGAGCACTGAAGCTGCAACAGCAAAGCCCTGAACCTTGCCATGTGGTTATTATTCTCATCATTATCAAAATTACTTCACAGCTGTTCTTTGCTACATCACCTCAGCTGGAGATTTACTAACCTGTAAAATGTTTTTAATTTGGAAGTCGAGTGAGTGTGAGGGGAGGAGTTTCTCATTTTTAACTGGAGGTTTGTTTGGTTAGAGTAGCAACTCAGAAAGGCAGGGTGGGGAGCCATTGCAAGGCTGGCACGCTGCTTTCTCCCACGAGCTCACCTGTTCGGGTTCCTCGCTCTGCTTCCTCACCCGCAGCCTTTCGTGGCTGAAAACAAAGACTTCCACAATCGCTCTCCCAGCAAACATCTCCCCCGGTTACCGACACCCATGTCACAGAACAGTAGAATCTTAGAGAATTCAGCTGTTCTGTTACAAATGAGGAAACTGAGACCCAGAAGGGAAATGATGAGCTGAAGGCCAAGCGAGCTATGACCAGGGCTCACGCTTTCCTTTTCACCCAAATCTATGCTTTTTCTACCACTATATGATGACTGCTGAAATCATTATCACCTTTAAATCTTACAACCTCTGCCATCAACACCCTCAAGAGTCAAAGGCCAGGCGGGCAAGGGGGGCAGGTAAATGGAGATGCAAAGTGCTATTTTCTTGTTTTCAAAGTTTTCTGCTCCTCCGACCTTTCCAAATAGAGAAGGCTTTCTTTGTACCACTCTCTTCAAACCAGGTTTCTTCTTTACAACTCATAGTCTATGGTTTAAATTTTCCACACAAGTGTCCAGAGCACTTGCTGGATCTCCTGTCTTGTCCTTCCCCAGTCCTGGAAGGCACCCACTCTGCACCTTGGCCACTGGTGAAGAATTGTGGGTGGCCAGTGCTTCCTGGGTTCCTGTTGCAGTTCTGATGTGCAAGGTGCTCCTAACCATCTGCAAGAGCCCATCCCCACGCCATAAGTGCTCTCTCTAGATAATTGCATGCAAGGCTTTGTGCAGAGTTCTCTGTCCGACTGAAAACTTTAATGACTGCCTGTCCTCAGAGTGGGGAGACGAGACCAAATAGCTAGAGCCAGGAGTTCTTTCTTCAGTAAATGATTGTATTGAATTTATAACATTGTGATACCATTTGATCAGGTATATGTAAGAAATGACATTCCGGTGTGGGAGACAGGCATATTTTTGAATAAATAAAAAATACTTTTCAAAGGGCTGTGATGGAGATGTTATATACAGTGCTGTGTGGTGAAACTGGCATTTCAAGTTCAAGTTTCCTCTGTACTGGCTGAACCTCAGTTAAGTCCCAGAAGTTTTCTGGACTCCCCATTTCCCCATTTTTCAAATGAGAGGTCCACTTTGCAGTCTCCCTTCCTGCTCTCACAGGTACTAGGTCTGCTCAGGAACATTTAGAGCCCTGCTCTGTCCCAGCCTCTGGCCACCCTTTCTTCTCTGTCCCCCTTTCTTTTTTGCTTTCCACTAGTGCTTTATTTTTCTCCTCCCCACAACCTTCTTCCCCAACTTGGCCCTTTCATTGCTTCCTTTCTCTGGTTTGGTCTCTCAGTCTTTCTCTCTGCTCCTCTGCCTTTTCTGCACCTCCCTTGTGGCTTAAGAAAATTCTCCTTGGCTTTCCCTCTGAAAATATTTTTTTTTCTCTTCATCCAGACTTCACCCCAACTGCAGAGAAGAAGCTCCATAACTTTGATGAGGATGGTCCTGTAAAACTTTTACTTTCCAATCTTTAATGAGCTAAAAGATTTACTGCGCTATAATTCTGAGCTCAGAAACCAAGAACAGAGACCCCTAACTAGCGATACGTTAATTTAGACTTCGTTTCTTGCGTGCACTAACAGGCACGAGGAAGTCCTTGGAAAGAGAGATGCCCCACTATATTTTTCTGTCTTTTAATTAATTTCAACTTTCAAAGTGAAATGTTGGCTCCAGCGCACTGAAAATAGCTGTGGTCTAAGTTATTATTTCATGTAAATTTCTTTACAAGTGCATGATTCAATGTGCAGTCCTCCATTATCAGTCTCTCTAACATTATTTCAGAATGGTTTGCTCCCTTTTGTGCGGTGTGACCTGTTCTTGTATTACAATAATCCCCGATGTACCCTTTTTCTTTCTTTTTTTTTTAAAAAAAGAAGCTAATTGAATTATCTCATTATTTTAATTTGTTAAGCGAATGTATTTTGCATCTCAGGATGTGTTCTTAAAGAAGGGGGCTGCTAAGGCTTTGCCCCCTGAATGGGCCATTGGCCCATTTTGACATTCATGCATTCATTAACTGGCAGAACATAAAAGAACTCTGGTTGTATTTTTTTTTCCAAACACCCAACCAGCATGGAGCAACTTTTCCCAATAAGCCACAGGGGTCTCTCTACATATGTTCTCAACTGCAAGCTATTGTCACCTATTCTGAATACCTCAAAAGGCCCAGAGAAAAAAGAACCCCACCTCGACAAAGGCCAACTGTAGCAATTGTTAAGTCTCAGTCTCAATATGACAAAAATCATTAACCTTCAGTTTTCTTGGAAGCACAAGTTCCACTACAACTGTAACAGTTAAAATAATCTCTCAAATTCCCGTGCAATGCCAACTTAGTGGAAAAGGTAATATACTCAAAACTGATTTTATTGAGGAAAATCTTTAAACTGAATCCAAAGTGGAATTAAAAAAAAACCTATTGGATGAGTTAAGAAATTTTTTACATTCAGAAATTCAGAATGAAATACTTTGTATTTGCTTATTTTGTGGCTAAGTAATTAGTTTCTAGCTTCTAATTACCAATTTCCAAAATGTCTTTTAAAAACCTTCACAAACCTCGTGATAATGTTAAAGAAACAAACACGCATATATATACCATAATATGTAATGTGTATATATATTTATGTATAAATTCAACCACTAAAAATGCTGCATCTGCTACTATTATCCCCTCTTCCATTGGTTGATGGCTGCTCCTGGCTCCCACACTAAGAAATCTAGTGAAGATCAAAGAAAGAATCTGTTGAAAATGTATGCGCTATTCCTGGAGAATACCCAGTGGCAAAAAAAAAAAATCTTAGGGAAATCCTAGGGAAGTATATTCTTTTCACTAACACTTGGAGATGATGATATCATAAAAGTAAGCCTGCCGTTACAACTGTTTTTCTTTTTTAATTTAACTTCAAAGGTAATGAAAGAAACAGCAAGAAATCATACCCAGGCTAACGGTTTATTCAGAACCATGAAAAACTCCTCCACGGCAACAAGCCCTTAGCTCTCAATGAGGCTCTCAGGCACTGCCACTTGCCACCTTCAAGAGCTCCCCTAGTTGTGCTGCAAAGAATATACTTGATCATGGAGTGAAAACAGGAAGTGCTCACACACAAAGGCACCACTTGCCCATACCAGGTTCCGACTAAAGGTTTTCTTACTTGAAAACACAGGGGTGTAAAGCGCACACTTAGGGGATGTGAGACTTCTTTCAAAGATATGTGTACAGAATCAGAGGAACTGTACCTTAAAGTGAGATAATATCGAACAGCCTTCTTGAAGCTGCAGGTTCTAAAAACTCTGCCCTGTGTTTGCTGCAAAATGCTTCGTCCCCTCTTCATATCTCTGGTGGTGAGGGACAGGGATGCCATCTGCCTCTCAAGTGTTCACTGGTTTCGCTCCTGGTCTATTAGAGTTTGCTTTACGGGGTTTGTAAGAGTCTCTGGTAATAAAAATGTGTTTTCAAGTATGTTTTTCTACAGAGAAAATGCACCCAAGTTATGAGTAAATAGAGTCCCATGTTACATTAGAGAAATACATAGCACTTCTCCAGTGAGTTCATCAAGACCATATGAGAGTCATCTTAGTGATCTCAAGCTTTTCATTGTAATGTATGTGTGTATAGACATGAGAGAGAGAGACTGACTGACTTATGGCCTTTTAATGAGTTCTCTTCATCTTGTATAGATCCAAGTGGCTTTTTTTTTTCTTAAATGAGTGACACAGTGTCATAGCTAGGAGTATAGGGCCTAGAATCTGCAACACAGCAGATTTTTGACCTTGAGCAGTTAGTGACCTTCTCTAAAGCTCATTTGCATATCAATAGAATAGGGATAATTCTAGAACCAACCTAGCAGGTTTGTTGCAAGGACTAAATGAGATAATATAGAGCATTCAGCCCCAAGCCTGGCTCTTATAAGTACATAATGTAAAGTGACTATACTGTCTATTTTTATCTAGTTGAATGACTAGCAGGAGGCTTTGCCCAATGAAACCGGGCAACCAGAGTTACCAGTTACTTTCCTGGGACTGTGTGAGATGGGGAGACCAGGTTTTGCCAAACAAGTCCCAGATGCCCTCCAGCAGGGAAGAACACTCTAAACTTGGCCTTCTTGACCCATGTAAACATTTGATGGCTGCTCAGTGATGCTGGGTGAGAGCAGCAGAGGCCTGCTGCCCATGAGAGGCAGTGCCTCCTGGCAAGCCTTCTGGGAAGGAGTAGGTAAAGAAGAAACTGGTTACAGAATAACTCAGAATGCCTTAGCAGGGGCCTACTTTTTGTAAAGAATGCTTCCGTTGGGCATAAAGGGTCTAGTATGTGAACAGAATCCAAAGTCTCTCATTTCCTAAGAGTGCTAAAGTCCAAGCTTTCTGAGAGATGGCACTGTATGGTTCCTTAAAAGGGGTTTTGCTGCCCTGGCCAGTGTGGCTCAGTTGGTTGGAACGTTGTCCAAACGTTGGTTGAAACGGTGACCAAAGGGACACAGGTTAGATTCCTGGCCAGGGCACACGCCTAGGTCGTGGGTTCCATCCCTAGTCCGGACTCTTATGATCCCCAGTCCGATGCCTCCTGGAGGCAGCCAATCAACGCTTCTCTCTCACGTGATGTTTCTGTCTCTCCCTGCCTGTATCCCTTTCTCTCTAAAAGCAGTGAAAGAATGTCCTTCGGTGAGGATTAAAAAAAAATTGTTTCAAAAAAGGGGGCCAGGGAATGCGCGATCAGAAGACCAGGGTTTCAGTTCTGTAATCTGGGGGTAAGCTGCTCACCTCTAAGCCTATTTCCTTGCCTGAAGACTGAAAATAGCATACGCCTGTCCTACTTAGCGGGTTGGGCTGCTGTGTGGCTCAGATGGTGACGTCAGTTTGTGAACTGGAATGTGCTGCACAAATGTCGAGTTTCAGTCTCTTGTGCTCTGCCTGGGTTTCCAGCTGCTTGTGGCCTCTAGTACCTCGTGAAGTCACCAAGACCGAGAGAGCCTGCTGGCCACCTTGTTCATCTCCACCCCAGTTTCTCCATTTGTCCATTTCCACGAGGGTATCCACAGAGACGCTGCCATCTTTTCTATCATCGTACATCTTTTTAAGGGCCTCGAATGGTTAATTGAATCAGCGTTTCGCGGACATTAGTTATTTCTACTTGGAAATGGGTACTTTCAGGCCTCTGAGATTGGTCTACTTACTAATCGCGATAGGCCAAATGAATGCCAAATATAAAATGTTGCCCTTCCTTACGGAGTGTGAGATGGCCCTTCTCGCATTCCGAGATACAGATGGGCACTGAGTACAGTGGGGCTCAGTGACTGAGAAATACGTCTGTGGAAACCCATATGCAGAACACTCAGCTGAAAAACACCAGCAGAGAGAGCTTCCCACAAGCGAGCAGCAGCGCAAGGCCGCCTCTAGCCTTAGCCTTAGCATTGTTTTCTGCTTGCCAGGAGAAAACATCTGTGAATTATTTGAATGGAACCTTATACTGGAGATCGTCTGAATTGGTGTCATCTCTGTTTAATTTCAGGAAATGATGTCACAATGCATTAAATAACAATGCTGGGTAATTTATTTTCCTGGGGACATGCTGTCCTAAGCATTCCTCTTCTCTTGCCATGTTTCCAATTAACTGTAAGCTTGAGTGTTCTTCCTATTTCATAATGATTTTGAGGGGTGGGGGCAGGAGATTGGGGTGGGAAGAGTGATAATTTCAGAGGTTGCCGAGGTTCAGAGCTAATGGCACATCCATCATGTCCTTATTGGGACAAGAGGGGACTGAATGTCAGGGCTGTGATCACCAGTGACAACCTACAATAGTGTTGGTTGGTTTTAAAGAATGTCAAAAAGAAAGCCGGAATGTTCTGTTCCTGGCTGTGCAAAGAGCCACTGGATAGTTTTAATAGCAACCTGCACACTGTAGCTTCTGCCTTTATCAAAGTTTCTATGCACTCCCTTCTTCAGTAAAGAATAGAGGACATAAGTCAATTCCATGTGCCATCTGTCGTCGTTTTTACAATTTCTCAAATTAAAGAGACAGGCCAAAAATTTAATGTTGTATTGAATCCTAGAAATGCCTCTACAAGAAATAAAATTGCAACTAAATTTACTTTGTCTCTCTTGAGGAAAAAGAAGAATTGCGTCCTGCTGTGTCCCAGCCTTTTACTTGTAGCCCCAGTTTGATGTTTAGAATTGAACTGGGAGAGGTTCTGCATGTGAAAGACTGATGTGTTTGGATTCGGTGGCCTTTGTCCGCACTCCGAACGGCTTTGAGGTGCAGTCCCCAGTACAGTGGTGGTGGTGGTAGCCTTTCATGGGGGTGATGAGATGTGTGGTCCCCTCAGTGCCAAAACATCTGGTCAGGACATTTCAGAAGTACATCAGACAATTCCGTTTAAAAAGAAGTTCAGCTGAGTTCGACTAAAAAAAAAATGAAGTCCCAGGTTAGGAGCTAGTAGCTGACAGCACATTTTAAAAATAAGTAACTGAGTGAGAAGATTGAAGAATGAAATGCTTATTAAATTACCATCAAAAAGAAACTAAAATAATTATTAGCTCAAAGTTTAGCACCCAATTTTATAAAATATCATTCTAAGTATAATTATTTAAAAATACATGAAAGAATGCAAGGAGATGGAGAATTGAGGACCCTTGAATAAAAGAAAATAGAAGGCATGTGCATATCTAAATATTCAGCTATTTAAAAACTCTAAGAATAGTGTCATTAAATACTGTTTAGTGAAATTCCTGAATATTCACTTCAGATTATAGAGCAAATTTCCATTTCTTCATTCCACATGACCCCAGTTTGCAAGTGTACTCTGTGGGGAAGTGGAGTTATTAAGAATTAAAGGACAAGCGGGCTGCGTTGTGAGAACACTCCCTGTGCCTCAGCTTTGCTGCCAGGTAGGGTCATAAAGTGACCTTAACGTTCAGGATTAATTTTGATTTCAGAGACTGTTAGTCCACAGATTTCAGTAGACTCCTGGAAATGCCCTGCCTTTTCTGTGCTGTGATCTGTTTTTGCAATTTGGAACAGATTATGAAGTGTGAAGATGATATCCAGCCATCTAGCCCCACTGCTGCTGTTAAGAAATAGTGACTTGGGTAGACAGCATTAGGTTGGTTGAATGGAATTTGCCTTATTACATTTATGTGCTGCGTACTCCTTACTAAATTGATTGGCAGCCGTTGTTTACAGTATGCAAAGTAATCACTGGCACCCTTTAAAGGTGTATTATCCTCTTAAAACCTAATAGTAATGCCATTTTCAGGCTTTTACATTTGCTATTCATATTTTGAACTGCCAAGTCCCAAATCTGCCAGAACTAATTTAAGTTGTTTTTATCTAATAGTGGATAAGTTGTCAAGTCACAATATAATGGCAGATAATTTTTCTTAAACTATAGTTTTACTTCTGGGTTATTATAGATAACATGAATATTTGTTGAATCTGACTTTGATTGTACACACACGCACACACACACACCATACAATTTAAGAGATTATTACTGTGGAATTCTGAAATGACAAGAAATGAAGAGAATATTATTATCTAATTATTCTCAGCATCATAATAATAAGTTAACATGAGTCACCAATCAGCCTTCTTTCAACCACCCTGTCCTCCAGTTTGCTGATATCTGATTTGTTTTTAACAGAGTCGGATAAGGAAGATCCACCCTGGTTAATTCCAGTACCAAATCTTGTTTCTGCTCTTAATCCCTCCATTATCACATTATAATATAACTATCTATCTATATTATTCCTTGCACTATTCCCCTCTATTCACGAATAGTCCGGAATTCATTTTGACTTGGAAATATCTGGCAATTTCATAACTAATACTTTAGAAAGGGATAATCGCATGAATATGGTCACACTACGTTGTCAAATGGCTTGTTTTTACCCTGGACATATGGTGTGACTCTGTCATAAAACCAACAATAAGCAACCCAAGCACTGGGGTTGGTGTACACTGGTCTTTCAAAAAGGAAAAGGCTTTTAGCAATAGAAGTACTGAAGGCTGGATGATTCCCTGTAGGTCTGGTGACATTTTGGAACTCCCCCTGAAGACAGCCTATTTTTCCCCCATGGTGACAAGTTGTAGGTTCCATTTCAGCGTACTGGCAGGCAGCTCATCCGCTGTTACACTTGTTTTAAACCCTGCCTCTCAGTGAACTTAAAAAAAAAGTGGAAAGAGGGCATGCGCAATGTGAGATCATTATGAATCAGTCAGAGGCTCTGTTCAGTTTTTGTGTTAATTTCTAAGAAAACCTAAATTTAGACCTGTGTGGCAATCCTGCTGATGACTTGATGGCACCTCGGTGAAGACCCCTCTTGTTGCTCAATCGGAAGCTTTTGTGTCTGAAGGTGAACCATTTAAGTGGCCATCAAACAGGACCATGTGGAAAGCATCGGTTTTTAATATGACTTTTGTTGTCAGTCTGAGAATCCTTTCAGACCAGTTTGAAATTATTATTATTTTTTTTTGCAAGGCAAGTTTAAAGAAAAGTGTGATTTTTGTTCTCTTTGGTTCTTACTTGCTTGTACTTTCTTGGCGATTTCTATCTCAATTCATTCTACCTGCCATCACCACTGAAATGTATAGGTAATCAGTTAAATACTAAGGGAGTGCTTGAATTTTCCTGAATGTATGGTTGGGCCTCATTGGAGCAGACAATGGAAATGTTTGTAATTCATAAAAGGCTCCTACCTTTAGATAGTTAGGACAATCTGATAATTCTTTGTCCTTTAAAAAATAAATATTTCAGGTCAGGGAGAAAGGAATCCCTCCTGTTTATAAGACTCTCTATATAAACACCAAAGGCAGCAGAGTTAGGAACAATATGAAGTTGTTTAACCAGGATTCCTGTCTCAATGCAGCCATTTGCGCTCTGAGTTATGTTGGGTGAGTCATTTAATTTTCTGAGTGCTGGTTTTCTCACATTGTTGCTTTTACAATTAGCTGAGCTTGGAAATAGCCCATTGGATGGAGTGTTGGCCTGTAAAACAAAAGGTCACTAGTTTGAGTCCCAGTCAGGTCAGGGCACATGCCTGGGTTGCAGGCCAGGTACCCGGTTGTGGGCATGTGAAAGGCAACCGGTTCATGCATCTCTCACACATTGATGTTTCTCTCCCTCCTTACCCTTTTACCTTCTCTCTTAAAAAAAAGCCCATTGAAAAGAAGAATAATATCCAAGTACAAAATGATACTTATTATTTTTTCATGTAATCAACTAAAATAATTAATTTACTCTGTCTTAGTTCCATGAAACCTGAATTTGGATATAGGCAAAACACCTTTCAAAGAAAACTATTGAACTTGTTTCTTTTGAGCTAAGTCCGTTTGACATAAAAATTAAATTCTACAGTTAGCATGATATATGTACAAGGAAAAGGGCAAAAAACCCTCTGGTTTCAGTGGCATCATGAATCAAAGGAATTTTTGAAATTTTATAAAGTCAAGCTTAAGAGAAAAAACTGGAGGACAGCAAACTAACCTCATAATAAACGTATTCCCACCTGTATTATTACAGCTTTTGACGAAGCTCCTTGGGGGTGTGGACATCTTTGTTCTTTGTCCATAAACTCTTCATCTTGAGAATTAACTGGTTCCCCAGCCTGCCACTTCTCATCTGGCCACACTGGTGGGGGAGGGCAGTTTTGCATCTCTGAAGTGGCAGTCTCGCAGGCCCACTCAAAAGAAGGTGGACGTCGATGAGAGACTCAGAATTATTTCACTGCAGCAAGAGATTAGTGGGATTTTTTTCTGTAGATAGTTTCTGTCTGGATGTTATTGGAGACTGCTTTTGATTCTATACTCAGAGATTTGTGGATCCTACAGCTCTTAAATCAGAATCTTCTTTGGCTGAAGCACAGACCATGTAGGGCAAATAGTTGTGAAAGTCTGTATATTGAGGCCCTAGGTTTAGATACATAAGCCAGATAGATACCCAGTTTTGGAACCTCTGTGTATGTCAGAAACAATGCAACTATAGTTTGAGAGTTAGGGCTTTTCGTTCTAGAAGTAATGCTTGAAACCAAGGCAATTGGATAAAGGCAGATAAGAATGCAGAGAGGAGGGTTAGAGCACAGAATCTTTTTAAGTACTACACTTGAAGGGAGAAAGAGAGGACATAATGAGCAAAGGTAAATCAGACTAGTGCGAGCATAGTCCAATCATGTGAAAAGAAAGGAGTTTCAAAGTAGAGGAAGCAGATTCTGTAGAAAGATCAAGGGCAAAGATGACTAAAAATAAGCCTTTGGACTTAGCACTTGGGGGTCACGGTCTACCTTTGAATTCTACAGACTGAGGAGTGGCCAGGAAAAGTTGGACAGGAACAAAGGAAGAACAGGGCAGTGCATAGGAGTGTCAGGTTTGTTAGCAGAGGTGTATGAGGTAAATCAGGTGTTGCATCAGTGTGGGAAGGGACCCATGAGAGAGAGGCTGTGTGGAGGTGTGTGTGGTGGTGGTATCGGGTTGGGGATGGGCCGGGGGGAGCAGTGGAGAAGATGACAGTAGATAATGTGAGGTTCAGGGAAAGACCAGTGAAGATGAGGGTCAAAGTGAAGATGACAGGTAGGAAGGTGGGTAAGAGATATTTTGTAAAAAGTAGGAAGAAAGCTGAGGGAATTCAGAAAAGAGCTTCTCTCACTGGATGGGTAGGAACTGTGGACAATGTGACTGGGAGTGAGGGGGAGAAGGCACAGCAGGTCTCCTTGGGTGGAAGAGGGCCAGGTTGGGACAGACCCTCTCCACATCGTCTCATCCTTTTCTGGGCAGAACTCAGGGAACAGGAGCAAGAGGGGCAAAGCTGATAACAGGAAACACCGAAGTCTGGGATGGGCAACATAGGCGAGAGGAAGAGTTTTAGTTAGAGAATTTTTGAAATGGCTGACTGGTAGGTCAAGATTCCAATTCTTGGATTGGTATTCTGTCCTTGGATCATGATTGAGAAATTATTCTATAGTTCATGTGAATAATGGAACAAGAAGAATGAAGATATTTTTGAAAAGGAAATGAGAGAGGCCCCGGCTGGTGTAGCTCAGTGGATTGAGCGTGGGCTGTGAACCAAAGGGTCGTCAATTCGATTCCCAGTCAGGGTACATGCCTGGGTTGTGGACCAGGTCCCCACTGGGGGCCACATGAGAGGCAACCACACACTGATGTTTCTCTCTCTTTCTCCCTCCCTTCCCCTCTCTAAAAATAAATTTTAAAAAAGAAAATGAGACAGATCTTGCACTAAGTACCAATAAAGTAGATTATAGAGCCACAAAGCAGCCAACACAAATAGAATGATTGTGTGAAGAATATAAGAATGCACAAATGGATCCTAATGTATGAAGAAATTTATTAATTTTAAAGGCATTACTTTAAATCAATTGAGGAAAAAAGAATAATTTAATAAATGTCTTTTGGTTAATGGTTTAATAACTATGTTTGAGAAAAACAGTAACTACTCTTCACCAAAATACATTCCATGTTTAAGTGTTCTTTGAAGTAGATGTAACTATTCCTCTTTCCTTTATTTAGTGAAATCCTTTCAGAGCATAAAAACAAATAAGTTATAAAGAAAAATGGTGATAAATTTGATTAAAAATAAAAATGAGAGGTTTTGAATGTCGAGAAAACACCATAAAACAAAATAAAACATTAAAGTGGCAAAGATATGTACAACATCAGATAACAAACAAAGGACTAGTATCCTTAATAAATAAAGTGTACAAATCAATAAAGAAAGAGTTCAACAGATAAAAAGTCAAAGATGAATAAGTTCATTAACAAAAGAAAAAATACAAATGGCCAGTAGGCATTTGAAAAATGTTCAGGATAATGAGTAACCAAATCAATATAAAAGTCAGCAACAAAATGTTTTTCTATCAAATTCAGAAAAACTAAAAAAAAAAGTGTTCAACACTGTCCAGGGTGGAGGGACATATCTGCTTTAATAATGACAATAAAAGTAGGCTTAATCTTTCTGGAGTTTAAATTGCTAAGGCTTATTACTGATTAGGTTCTTGTCTTTTGATTCATTAATTAAGTTTCTAAGAGTTTATCATAAAGAAATAACAAGAATATATATAAAATTATCCAAAATTGTGTATAATTATTTTTCTCAGTAAAACAGTGAAAATCACCAATATTTTCAACTATAGGAGACTACAAAAGGGCAAATTATGGACTACTGTTTAGTCATTAAAAATTATATCCTCAAAAATGTTTTGAGATATGAAAAAAACTCAACATATGACCAGGTGAAATAAAAAGATAAGGTGGTATGTATTAAATGATCCCAGTTTTGTTAAAGTAAATGCAGGTGGATGTATGTATGGAAGAACAAATGAAAATGTTAACAGCGATTGTTTTTGGGTAGTGAGATCTGGGTGACTTTTTACTTTCTTCAAACTATCCATGTGTTCTAAATTTTCTATAAAATTGTGCGCTGTGTTTATAATACAGGAGAGTAAATTTTATTTTAATGAAGAACCATGCTGAGTAGGGAGGCTGTAAAGTGTGCAGGGCTTTGGGAACCCAGGGAGCACAGTGAGGGCTTGCATGTGCAGGTGAAGGCTACGAGGGAGAATGGAGGAGGAACACTTTCAGGTCTGTGATACTGGAAATGTTTGCTTGACAAAATCCAGGGCCGTGAAGTAAAGATGGATGACACTGGAATTAAGAGGGGCAAGATATTAGAAAGCTTTTTGTCGTGTATAAAGAAGCCTTCAAAAGTTGAGGCAAGCAATGGGCTGGAGAGGAACGTTCTAGTAGCCATTGGGGAAAGTGGAGGTGGCTTAGAGGTCAACATTCTTCTGGCAACAGTGGTAGAGAGGAACTACAACAAATGCTTGGATTCCCCGAGAAAAGTGGGTGGAGAGTCTTAGGTCAGGGGCTGAGAGCGGGGAATAAGAGAGGAAAGGGAAGAGAGAAGCTGGCCTCTCTTCCTTGATTCCAGAGAGACTGGCAAGGAGAAAAATTGGGCGATTTCCATTGGAGAGTGTATTAATTAGTTTGGACTGTCATAACAAGTACCACACACTGGGAGCCTCAAGCAACAGAAATGCTCACAGTTCTGGAGGCTGGGAAGCCCAAGATCAAGATGCTGTCCGCATGGGTGTTTAAAGAGAGCTCTTTCCTTGGGTTGTAGGTGTCTGCTTTCTCACATGGCTTTCTGCATGTGCTTGTGGAGAGAAATCTCTCTCTTTTCCTCTTCTGTTTACAGGGCCACCAGTCCTATGAAATTAGGACCCCTCCCTTATGACTTTATCTGACTTCAGTTGCCTCCTAAAACTTGTCTTCAAATACAGTCACAGTGTGGGGGTCAGAGCTTTGAATATGAATTCTGCTGGGCCACAGTTCAATCCACAGCAGAAAATATTGTTTTTTTAGGGAAACAATATTTTAGGACAAACTCAAGTTCCAGAAAATCGAGGATATGGACTTTAGGCTTGTGGAAAAGATCAAAGTGATTTTTATCTCATGACAGGGCAGATGAGGGTAAGGGCAAAGGGTCAAGGTAACTTAAGATGTGGTGAGACAGACCCAAGGACCAGAATGTCAGGAGTAATGCCCTTCGGGATGGCGGGCCTTTTTGCTAATAAAACTCTCTAGGATACTGTCAAAGATTCAAGGAGAGAGAGTGAAATGAAGGTTCCTGAAAATGCTTCCCCAGTGCACCTGGATGGAGGAGGGAAAGAAGAGAAAAGAAGGCATGGGGATGATTACTCAGTTGGCTAAAATAAACCACAAGTTGAGTCCTTATTTTGATCATGCTTAAGGTTTGTTTGATCTAGCTGTTTTTCCTTAGAGTTCAGTTTTACATATGTTTCAGCACCCCAACCAGCTTGTGTGTTTTTTTCCTCTTTCTTTTCCTCCTTCGGTGGTAGATGAGGGAGGGGAAGGACTGGAGGAATTGAGGTCGGCAGACAGGCGCGTTCCCCGGTTTGTCAGGCTGTGCTTCTGCCCCTTCCTCAGAACCTGTGATTAATACACGCTTTGTAGAGGAGACTTGGCAAACCCTGCTCTCCACAGGCCTCGATTCATAATTCACAGCAAACAGGAGCAACGGGGCCTTTGTGGTGGCTTGTTTGCTCTTTGCCACACGAAAAGCAATGCATTCTGACCTTCGCTGCTATCTAATCAGGAAGTAGACAGTCCTGGCGTGTAGTAGAGTCCTCCTAGGGCTCTCTACAACCGTAAATTATGTTCCAGCTCCCCGGATCTGGGGCACGCCACACTTTACATTACTATTGTGTATCTTAAAATAAACAGCATCGCAAGCTGTTTATTTTGGTGTTACTATGTATGCAATTTTAAAACAGTGGTTACTTAAACAAATGTCTCTGTTCCCACAGCACTTGAAAGCCAGTGTTTGCTCCTGTGGTTTTGGGTTTTGTCACTTCTGTTTGGTTTATATCTGAAGTCTACACTCCGAGTAATTGGAATGAACCTGGCAGCCCCTGGGACGAGACCCATTGTTGGGCCTTGCCCTTCACCAGATGCAGCTGTGTCTTCCCTCTTTCCATAGCCGCTTACCTTCCAGAGCCCCATGTGCACATGCACAGACCCGAGATTTCGTTTTCTCCTTGGGGTGCTCAGTTCATCCCCACCGGCCACCCGAGGGTCCTTTACTCGTTAAGTTGCTGGATGCCGTACGATTTGATCGAATACATGACATTGTGATGATTCTATAATAAAATACTACTCCCAAGTATTCATTTAATGACTATTAATATGAATGTGGAATATGCACACTGTAGATATAGTGCACATTTCATTGACACAGCTTGGGCAGGATGAATGAGAAGGGCGCAGGGGGTGAAGTGGGTGTAAAGATACAGAGTGACACTGAGTCCTTTCAGCTCTTCTAACTGCAAGGGTAGGTAGATATAAGGAAGTAGTGTCTGAGTAACACATGCAAGACTTGTGTGCAGGACTTTGGTCTACATGGGAGGCCACTTACTGGTGCTGTTTTTTGGGCAAGTTATTTAACACCTCGAAGTTTTCATCTGCAAAAGGGGCAGGGTGCCTCAGTGGGAGGGTGGTCAGAAGAAGTGGAATATGTCAAACAGCCCAACTCCGTGTCTCGAACAGTTTGGTAGTCCACAATCAGCCTTTCCCCTCTCTCTCTACCCCTCACATTGTGACATGCATTGTAGCTGTGGGTGGTCTGAGCACAGTCCCATGGCCAGAAGCTGAAGTTAATGTGATGGGGGACCCTCAATGCCTTCTGGTGATGTTTGGGATTGTCCTGACCCAGAGTCAGCTTCACCATCTGAGATGGGGCCACAGCTTCCCAGACGTCCTTTTCCATTTCCTGGCCTGCTTTTCAGGAAAGAATCAGAGGATAATTTGGAGTTCGATATTATGGGCGTCTCACTCCCAGCCCTTAGTAAAGATAGCGAAAAGCAAATTATAATCATCTTTCTATCTGGATAACATACATTTCTTCTGTTGTACTGGTATAATGTAAGAGAACTTTTTGAATAGATTTATATTCATTACTAGTTAATGAATAAATGGAGAAAAGGCCTGCTTGGATTCTTGGGTATTCCAAGTCTAAATTCTAACAGTATAATTTATTACCTTTCATACTCAGACTGAAAAATTAGTCTACACAAGTATAATTTTATTCTTGTAACTCGGTTGTGCTAATGAAATAAGAATGTTTTACATATAGAGTTACTGTTTATGCTTTTTGCAAAAAATTAACACCACATTGAAATTTTTAGATTATAAGCCTACTAGATTAAAATTGCATAATATAATAAAGCTGAAGTAGTAGTGATATGGTGTGGGCCTGATTGTTTAGGTAGCCATAGTTTCCCTTCTTCTAAAGCCCATATACAAGGTACTATGCTGTAAAGAAGTGGGAAAAAACCCATACTTCTTGCATCATTTAGATACCGACTAGATCCAGTAATTGTTTTTTTGTTGCTCTCAGTGGTTCCATAAAAGTTACCATGCAAGATATTTTGAGTGTGTGGATTTTTGATTCGGATATGGAGAAAACATTCAGTGACCACTGAGTGATTGAAAGCCTGGACAAGGCTGCAAGGTCCTATTGGCTGAGTTGCCTTGAACAAGATAGTGAACCTGTTAACAGCCTCACTTTCTCCCTTTGTGAAATGGGGACAATAATAATGCCCCCCCCCAGTGGTCAGGATGCAAAAAGGAGATAATGCATGGGCAAAGCATGTACCATTTTGTCTGCATTAAATACTGCGGGAGGTTATTTCCCTTGAAGGAGCTGACCACAAACACATACAAGAGATGTGAGATGGAAATAAATGGGAAATAAAGAGAGGACACGGACCGTAACCAGGCAATCCCCATTTTCACTCTCCAGTGCTAAGAGTGCCTCCTATCACCCGTTCTTTCTGTGGTTGGCCGACCCTGTGACATACTCTAGTTAGTGGTCTTCTTTCTCAGTCTGCTGATTACCTCCCTCATAGTTAGACATAATTGGGCAAGCTTTCTTTCTTCTCAGGTTTACTCACCTCCAGCTCCTGTACCAAGTTCTCTCTGACTATGTGATCTGATTGCATTTCTGTCATTCCTCATTTCTTTAATCTTTTGTATATCTAAAGTCCAAGTAATTGTATTATTTTCTATCGGTTTGCCTCATTGAAAATAGCTGAAAATTTTTCGTATGATGAGAGTGAAAGAGAATATGCCTTTTTTTTCTTGCCCCAATAACATTAGATGGCATAGTGACAACTGTGTGTTTGTTAAAAAGCAGCTAGCACAAATTAGAAATACTTCGCAGCAGATGTGTTTTGTGAAAGGATATGCTAAAAAATTAAACAGAGAATACTTTCCGGTTATAATTTTAGAAAAATATTGTGCAATGAAGCAAATTTACAATTCATTTAAAAAATCAACCTTTTTATAGAGCGTGTGCATTGACGATAAAATTTTGACAATTCTGCAGTTTGTTTCAGTGTTTCATTGAGGGGGCGGAAATCCATCTGCTAGTTATTTTGGGGGACACCCTTACATCAATAAAATGATTCCAAAGTTGTACACATACTTCATTTTAAATTAATGTGTAGTCGTTTTAACTATAAGTGATTTAGTTGAAGGTAAAAGTTTCTATTATATATGCATAACAGTAGGAATTTCTTCTTTCTTTCTGTCAAACCCAATCTCAGTGTTCTGTGCTCTCCAAGAATATTTTTGGGCCCTGGATTCTGGCAGACGTTTCTTATTTTTAGTTCACTGAACCCCTTTTCAGCTGCTGGAGGGGCATTTTTTTCAAAGTTGCTACCGTTGATACAGTTGCTATTAATCACTGTCTGCCATGTTATGACGTAGGTTCTAATAACATCCCATTGAGTGGCTTTTGCAAGCTGGAGGCTTACCAACAGCACTGGCCTTTGATATTAGATTCACACCAGGAAAAAGAAAATGTAGAGTTAAAAAAACTGCAAATAGAAAAAAGAACAAAAACTGGAGAAAACAGAGTGAAATCAAAAACAGATAGCTTTCTGTGCACAGCTTAGTTCGCCATGGGAGCAGGGAAGCTATAAATCTCAGCGGCGTTGTTTGAAAACTGAACATGAGGCTGCTAAATTTATCATTTATTCTTTGTTCTTTCAGGGAGGGTGGTAGCTAGCTGACTTGACTAACTTTGGTTTCTGTCACTTATTTATAGCATTTCATTTTTCTCAAAATAAAATCAAAACTTGACTACCGCTACATCAAAGGATACTGAGGGATTGGACACATTGCAGGGAAAAGAAGGGAGAAAGGACCGGCTCGGCATCATCTGAGTGCTGTGTAACTGTGATTTCCCCCAACTCCTGACTGTGGGGCTGCCGTGCTTTTCCTCCCTGATGGAAGGAAAGGGTATACGTATCTCCTGCTACATATTTTAAAAATGTCCATGTGTATAATTTAAAAAGCACAAAGAAAGTTCACTGCCGTGAGCAAACCTGGAGCCTGAGGAAGCTGTGAGATCCCCTCTTTTGTTTGCACTGGTGTCTATGTAGCAGTGCACAGGGGTGGGGGGAAAGGTAGAGAGCAAGCCTGCTACAGATGTGACTAACTATGAATATTCATGAGTGCCAAGGCTCCGCCTTTCCCACAGCATCGCAGCCTTTCTGATCACCCTCTTGCACAGCTCACAGATGCTCTCTCTCTGCTCCCTCCTCTACTTCCCCCACTTCAGATCTGCCCTCCCTGACCAACCCGTGAACAAGACTGCCGTTTATTTTGATCATAGCCTGGTGTGATACAGTGATCAGCGGCCTTAGAAGTGTGTGTGTGTGTGTGTGTGTGTGTGTGTGTGTGTGTGTGTGAATCTATTCTGGTATCAAAACAAAGGGGGATAAGAAAAAAATGTAATTATCCACAGTTTTATGAATCCAACTCCCCTTAATGTTCATTATTTAAACCAGCAGCAATTACAAGTTCAAAGGGGTTCAGAGGGCCAGCAACCCGCATAATCACTGCCAAATTAAGGGGGACTCATTCGTCACAGGAGAGTACACCCTGAGCAGTGAGTCATGCATGCCATGACAGGCTCTGATTTACATAGAGCAGAAATCTGTGCCCTCTGGGGCTGCGAGTTACTTCGTCTGGGTAGCCCCACGACATGTGCCTTTTCTGTTGGTGTTCGGGAGCTGGCAGTACCTCATACAGGGCACAGCATTCCACTGGACATGGACAGGTTACTCCCTGTAGTGTGGACTTGTGCTCAGTAACGTGTCAGGCCATCATGCAAGTGCAGCTCCCATCGCTGAAAAGGTTTGTTTCCCTACAGTTTCCGAGTTGGTTACTTTTGTGGTTAAAAAAAGCAGAATTTTAGGGTAGTTGTGTTTTCTTTCATCCCACTCTGTTGAGGTCAATGATACTGTGATAAGGAAGCAAACCCCTTAGACCTGAGACCTAAGTAGGCCTAGATCCATCCCCCTTCCTGAAGGCGTTGAGGAAGGAATGACTGTGTGAGACTGAGTGTTACCTGGGGACAGCTGGCACTAATGGCCGAAGGAACCTGTGCTCCGGAGCCGGGCTTCATGTTGCTAAACTGTAGAGGGCTTCCCAATGGGTAGTTCTGGAATCTGCTTGAGAGCTCTCATCAGCCATTCCAATCTCTTAGGGCTAAATAATAAAAACCCCAGAACTGAGTTCAAATGGAATTGCGCTGGGTTCAGGATAATGGTGGAAGACACCAACCAATACAACATATGTAGCCTTTTAGATCTCATTCTTAGATGTGCTTGGATGTTCTCTTTCATCCTTTAGGCAAAGCTGCCTATTGAACTGCTCCTAGTTTTCCCTCATTTGGAGAGATGTCATTTTCCCCTTCGTGGCTAAGTCATCTTGGTGTTATGTCATTTCCTCCATCTCCCCCGCAACCCCGTTCCCAACACCATCTCTCCGTCTTTTCTCAGATACAGAGCTGCATTCACACGTGCGGTTTGAAGTGTTTGGGATTTGAGAATTAGTTGGCAATTTTTGGAGATTACCTACACTTACATTTTTGGGGGCTGGCTTTGAAGCGCAGATAAAGGTCTTGTGGTTTTCTCTCTTGTAACTGGGTCTACGCTGCACATATATCAAAGCAGTGTGGTTTAAAAAGTTCTTTGAAGCAGATCACAGTAGTTTCTGAAGCAACAGACCCAAGGCACCCTCAAGCAGGATTGCTGGTATTCTGCTGTTGCTAACTTTCTGCTACCACCATACAAAGACTTCAGGGGGTTCCACTTGCATTTGAGCTTCTATAAAATTTGCTTTCCCTTAGGCTCTTTTCTGTATTCTCCTCCTTAAAGTCTTCACTAAGTGGAGATTTTGGGCACCCAAGCCTTAAATTACAGGTGTACTGTAAGGCAACATGTACATACCAGAAAGAGAAGTAAGTCAGGAATCTCATTACCATTTAGTCCAGGTAAGCAACCCAGTAGTAGCCAGGTCAAATGGCAGGTCATTTAATTTCTCAGAGCTTCAGTTTCCTCATCTGTAAAATGGGGATACTGGTTTTTTCCTAACACATAGGTTTTTTTTTTTAAGGAGCAGTAGGTCGTTATTCTTGTTCCATTGCCAAAACTCTAAACTCATCAAACTGTGTGAGTTTCTCCTAAAATCATCTTTATTCCTCTCCTCTCTCCTGTCATCTTTGTTCCTCAGAAGCAGGGTCCTCTCATCCTCATTTCAGGCCTTATTCTTGCGGCCTGCCTGAGCTTTGCTGGCAGGTCCCACCTGGCATTCTGAGTGGCAGGATTTTTCTGGACCGGTGACATTTTCCAGACCAGTTTTCTTTCCCTCACTCACACCTGTGGAGCCCTAGCAAAGAGTCATCAACATTTTTATTTGTGTCCTTGTGTCTGTTATCCTCCAGAATGGATCTTTCTGCTGCTCATGTAATTTCATGCCTTTCACAACCCCAGCATGGCCAGGGTTTAGGGGCATGGAGATTGAAATATACACCTACAGAAAAATGAAGGTTTGTAGACAAAATTTATGCATTGTAATGTCCCCAAAAAGGGCTCAAAAAGTTGGGCTGAAGAATGATCAAACTAAACTTTCGTACGTCCATCTGGAAAATGCAACCAAGAGTCTGCAAGTCCAAAATTTAAAGTACAAATTTTAAATGAATTACTCAAAGGTATTTTAACAATGAATTTAATGTAATTGAATTGGCATACATTGTGACAACTTTAGTTAGCATGCTGACAGAAATAGCCACATGAGAGTAACTTGTTGTGTGGCATATTGATATACAAATACATGCATAACAGCAGCATATCAATGCACACACGTGCACACACACCTACACACATGCAAACAGGTGAATTGTAGTACAAAATAAGGGTTTATGGCATTTTCTTAGTGAAATTCATGGGATGTTTCAGTGAGTACACTTTCACCTATGGGGCACTTTATAACTGGCCCAGAAAGAGGCTGTATGATTAGTTAGGTTCTGAAGTTCAGTTAGTGATAAAAATATGTGTGCTTTTTTTCTTGCAAAGAAATTGTCCATCTCTGCATTCATGTTTTTCTTAGCAATCTATGATTTCTAATACGGCCATACCATTGGGAAAGGACTGAGGATCAGGGAGATGTTTTAATGATCAAATTCCACCTTTCTTTGGTCCAGCCTCTATAAAATCTTGCTGCTATATTGAGCCAAAGTACCCATCAATGTTCCTTTTATTGGACATGCTTCATATATTGTGATGAGATTATATGCATTCGTAGAGGTTGTTAGGAAAAACTTAACATGCCACTGATGTGCAATGAAGGAAAGTTAATTGTGTGGATGTCACAAAACTGCATCAGTGACTAAAGCCCTCTGTCAGGAATATTAATCTGCCTTGAATAAAGTCTGCTAAACAGGCTTGTAACCAGTAGCCTCAGGTAAAACCTGGTGTTAATAAACCCATGGCAATGAATCAAACCACAACTATCTTTATTCACAGAGGGATCTTTGGACTGTAAAGGCACTGGTAGATCCTGGTCTGCACACATATTACTCTTTCATACTGCTCACAGAATTTAAGTCAAATACAGTTATTGAAAATACACATCTCAACCTCTATCCTGTTATCAGTAGTAAATACCTTCATTAATCAAGGAAACTAATTCTTTTAGACTCTGTGTGTACATAAATTTGTATTTTAATGAAGAATTTTCTGTCCCTACTTATAATGTCCCATGGATATTTCTATCCTGAAAAAGTTCCAGCATAATGTTATATCCAAGCACCTCCTGTACAATTCAACTGCCTCTGAAATTGGGCATTGTTAAAGGTGTGTCAGGCTTGGAAATATACAGGGTGGGCCTCACTTAATTATGTACAGAGATGAAAGGTAACTTTTAAAAATTATGTCTCTAAGTTTAATAAGTTAATTAGTACTATCTGTGTGGTACAACAAATGCCTCCACTTCTAAAATTCCACACATAGGAATTATACATGGAGAGCTATGTGTATGTGTTTTCATCTGGAGAAAGTTCTATAGACTAGGTGATATTTCAGTCCAAAAAATCTGGTTTCCAGTCATGTCTTCATGGGGCGCAATAGACTATTGTTACATTTCATTGGTGCAATGGGACCAAATTCCAAGCTGAAGACAGGGAGGTTGGCAGAGAGAGGTATGACAAGAACAGTGGTATATGTGACCTCAGATTGAGTTTATTGTGTGTTCCCTAAACCATTTTGGGTGTGATTAATATTGTGAATTATATGTTTTTCTGAAATGATGGAAGGAGAGATGTGAATGTGAGTTTGGAAGGAACAGGAGATAAAGCCAGATCAACCCTAAATCCCCCTGTGCAATCAGCAAGTTCTTGTGTCCTTTTAAGCAACTGATCTGAAGAGCTTTGCAGATTCACCTAGACCAGTGCCTTTCAGTATTTCCTAAGCCATGAAAACACAGGGATTAGGAAACACCAAATGTGGTCTGTGCATCTCCTTTACCTCCATTTCTAGTAGGTTTTTAATTCCATGTTTATTTGTTCTGCTTTTGCTGAGCAGCTACTAAATAGGTGGGGAGCTAGTTTATGTGATTCAGTTGTATATCCATATTTATTTTATATCTATGCACCTGTCCTCATGCATCAGGATTGTATGTTTTCCAATGCATTTTTATAGCCAAATCAGTATTTTCCAGACTCTCATTTTTAGCCTCCAGACCCTTGACAATAGAAGACTAAGGAGAGTGAGGAAATCTTTTGAGTTTTGCAAAGATAACTTTGTGAAGCATCAAAATGATTAAAAAGCAACTTTCTAGAATACTTTCCCCACCAAAATTACATGTTTTTATAATAATTGAAACATTAACCCACCCCAAAGGATATATTTTAAAACACTTTTATCATCTTAAGAGACACAATCTTTTGTGTAAATGTTTCTCCAGCCTGTATTTTCCCATTTACACAACACTTAGGTGCCCTAGCAGTGCTAAAATAAACATTGGCTTCAGCTTAACAGGACAAATGTTTGCACTCTGTGTTTGTTGATGAAATAAATATTTTCAACCCAAAACAAAACAAACCTGAACTCTAAATTTATTAACCCAAAGGTGAAGCCAAATTTATGTTGGGTTTATGCTCCAGTTGACATTTCATTTTAAATTAATTTTATGGTCACAGGTGGTGTACTTTCCACGGGTTATCTTAAGGAATCCAGTCAATGGGGAAAAGTCGTAATTGAAGAGGTTGGGGATGTGGTTACTGCTGTGGGGTTCCATTCGCCTTTATTTTTGCCTAAAATTTCTCCTCTATGCCGAAATGTGTGCAGCACAGAATGTCACTTTTCATGTTTGTTCCTATTATGCTTTCCTGCACTTATGTGACGCTTCACTTAGAAATACTTTAGCTCTCTCTTTTTCCCTCAAATCAATAATTTTAATGCCGGCTCCAAATGAGCTAAAATAGTTTTGGTAATTACCTAGCAAATGGCAAACTTTTTCCCTTTTAGCAGTTAAAAACTTTCTGAAATATTTAAAAATCATTTTTGACAGTATATTAAAGTGAGTGGAAGTCTTTATCTAAAGATCCCACTCAACTTTTCATGTACTTAAAATATTATAGGAAAATTGAGGAGGTAACTTATTATAGAAAAAGGTAGACTTAAGTGAATAAATTTTCTGAAAGAAAAGTGACTTTTTGTGAAAGAATTCAAATAGCATACTTCACTTGTGTTTTATCTTGCCCTTTTACTCACCTACATATTTTTTACAAATGCATGTAAATGGGTCAAAGGTCATTGTGAAACTTGAGAGGGAACACAAAACTTCCAACTGGGGAAATAGGTAGGAGTACATTTCAAAAATATTTAGTTTATTAAATTTACATTGGGTTGATTTTGTTAGTAATTTATAAAACCATAAATAATATAAAATCAGAGTTAATTGTCCTAGAGATTATACAACTATAGATATGTACAAAGGGGCTATGTAAATATATAATATATTATGTAAATATAAAGAGATCATATAAATATATAGAGAGAATATATATAATTTATATACATTTAATTTCTAAGGAGTTAGTGATAAACCAAAACATAATAGGAAGCAAAAAAATCTGAGTGTTCTTACTTAAAGGGTTCCTTAAATTGACTTGCTATATTCAGGATAGTGGTGCCATATAAATGATTACTTTTCTATTGTTTAATTCTCTATATTCAATTTAACTTAAAAAAGATAACTGTGAAGAAGAGAATGTTCAACTCTAACATCACTAATGTCTGGGATACCATGAGAAGTAGTTCCCAGGCCCCTGCAGGCCCCTTATCAACAGCATGGTCCTAGGTGTGAGCATGTGGCAGAAGCATTAAGGACGTACACCGAAAACACCAGCTGCATCTTTACTAATGCAGCAGAGGTTTATGGACACTAATCTTAGATGGTTTTTTAATAAATGGAAAACTTTAAGAATTAGAAGAACTGGGAATTTTCTAAGTCAATTGTTTCCACATGTGTATTCACAAAGAGATGCCGGAAGCTGTATTAGAATCCTTGGCCAGAGAATAACAGAAAACCCCTTCACAAACTGGCTTAAATGATAATGAGAAAGTTCCAAGATATGTGGCGCAGTGGACTTCAGAGGAGATGGAGCAGGGTTCAGTGGTGTCCTCAAGAGACCCAGAGTGGTGTCCTCAAGAGACCCAGGGTGTCTTTGTTCCTCATCCCCATGTGGGCCCCGCCCCTGGACTGGGTTCCTGGTGTAAAGGAGGAAGATGGCTTCGAGGCTGCGGGCTGCATCATTCAGATCCGTGGCTGCCAGTGGCTTCTTGTGGGTCTCTTCTAACAGCCCGGCTCACCAGAAGCCTCTAGCAAGCCTCTTTTCATGTGGGCAAGAAATTAATAACAGTGGCAAAGAAATAGGATTGTCCTTAGACAAATCAACCCATTCCTAAATTTGAAAAGAGACTCTCAAGAGAAGTTCCATTTTTTGCCTTTAGACTCATATATGGTTATTGTTTTCATTTCAACGGTGAAGCAAGCAAATAATACCCGGAGTTGGTACATGTATTAGTCTGGAATTACTCAGCTAGGAAAAGGCAACAAAGAGTCCTGAAAACTCGGTTATCGATTAAGTTGAAGACAGGCCGATTATTTAGTCTTTTCACCTATACCTAGCAATCTCCAAGCTCGAGCTTTAATACAAATGTCCACTTTACATATGTCCTGGAAACAGTGAAAGAAGCCGTATATGTTTTCCCAAGCTACATCAGAATGGCTTTAGAAACTTGGAACTGGCAAGAGTTTGTTTTTACTGTTACTCGGGTGTTCAGTAATCCATCCCTGGCCACGGCTTCTTCTCAGAGGAAGTGGGCCTCAGTTTTTCTCAGATGAACAATGAACAGCTCTGTGTCTCTAGTGAGCTATGCCTGTCATAAGAGGGAGACTTTTTGAGGGAAAAAAAATTTTCATTGGCACCAGCTTGAGTGATTAAGGGAGAAATATAGCTATCAAATATCCATGTGATAGAAAAAAGGGACAAGATGAATAATGAAGGCAAGGGTGATTTGAGGTAGATTTGCATAAATTGAAAGTTAGCAGCGTCATTTATAAAACCACAGATCAGGCTGTGATGGGGAAGATAGAAGGTTCCACCCCTGAAAGTGGTGGATAAGCTGGCATTTCAAATTTCTCTAGATAATCAAAATTGTATCCATTTGCATAAGGTGGAATTCATTTGTATGGTTACGGTGCCCAAATATTTTGTGTCCTTTAGGAAAAAAAAAGTCTGTCAGACTATGGCTCAATTTGAGACTTATTTATGGGTAAGTATCTTTATTGTTGTCAAAATTTTAATAACGTGATTGAGTTGCTTCAAAATCAATAGTGCTAATGAATCACTATTAAAAGTTGATGTTCAAAAGTATTAAATAATTGAAAAAAGTCAGTGGTTAGAATAAGAATGTAAAGAATAAAATATGTACTATGTAGAAACAGGAAAGATTTATTTATTTAAAAATTCATATAAAGGAAAACTCAAAACAAGGGAAGGGATTATTGTATAACAATAAAAATAACACATTGCTTTACCTCCCAAAGGATCTCTAAGTGCTTTACAGAACCCCCGTCTCTTTGAGAGATGTATAATAGATTCTTTCACTCACAGACATAGAAATAACTTGCCAACCTTTGAAATGTCTCTCCTACAGGGATCAAATTAGCATTAGGACTCATTTTCAAAAGTTATATCACTCTAGGTGGAGGTCCTATGGAGCTGGCTTGCAGAGTTAGTAAATAATGCCTGGAAGGGCAGAGTATCAGCAGGAAGGACACCTCGGCACCCGAGTTCCCGGGGCAGGAACGGGTCCAGCTGCCATCGACACCAGCAGTCTGCAGGCTTGGCTCCTCAGTGAATCCCATTCATTCGAATCCTGGTTTGAACCCTTCGTATTTTCAAGTCAAGTCTTTTGAGCCCTTGTTGAAGTTCCACAGTTCATCTTTTGTCATTTTACCTTTTTCCTCGAAATGTCCTTTGACTTTTCAGATCCTTTTTATATTTCATTTAGAACGTAAAGCCCACTTTACTGGGAGTGGCTGGATAAAATTAGGGTGAGGACTTAACATTAATTAACTGTGGCTTCATTAACAGTATGTTAATGTATCAGCTGATATTGGTAAGGAAAATAAAATGAATCTTTGATACAAGGCAATTTAACATAATTTTTATATATTTCTTGGGGTTTTGAGAACAAATAAAGTCAACCAGAGACAGCTACAGGGCTTTGCTCTGTCTCATAATCTGGCTGAAAGCCCACCACGGCCCTGTCTCAGTGATACGCATGCAGGGGGCTTGCTGGGCTTTTTCTGAGAGAGTCTGGGTCTTGTTCTCGAATCTCCGTGGGTATCTCAGCCGGTGGTGTCAATAGTGCTAGTGTCAGGCCTAGAGGCAAAGGCATGGGTGTGTACCAAGAGCAAGCAGCTCAATACCAGGCCCATGGGACACCTGGGACATGCCAGCATGTCCAGGGGAATCAGCCACTGAGGCCATTTCCAGCTCTATTGTTCTGTGAGTCTATAAAGTTTCCTGGCATCATAGCAGATTGTTTTCACTTTGCTGTAGGATTGTCTGATACTGCCCAGAGCAATGAAGGCCCTGACCAGCTCAGACTGAGCTTTACACTTGAATATCACAGCTGAAGCTTATTGCTAGGAATCTGATCACAAGCACAGTGTTCAAGATGGCAGCACTTCCTCTCTGAGGATGACCAAGTTCACATGCTTTCTGGACAAGAAGAGCCCTGAGTTATCCTTAAAGCATTGATAAAAATGATTATTTTTGTTGAGTAGAGAAAGGGGCACATTATCTATTTGTTTCAAAGTACTTTTTTGCAGTTTTAGCTTTGGAATGGTGAGTAGAAACTGGTAGGCATGACCAATAACTAAAATCCTACAGCAGTCCTGGGGGCCCAAAAGCCAGTTCCAAATCGCTCATTTACATTCTGTGATGGGGAACAATATTCTAAGAAGGAACTCAGAGGGAGGAGAAGACTCCGAAAGTCTGAACCACTTGATTGTACATAAAAAGGCCCGTTGATGTTAGTGGGCAGGTGCCGGTTGGTTGTAGTAGGTGTCTTCCGGAGTCCAACATGTGATCATTTTCATGCCTCTATGTGACATAACTCATGCCTTTATTTTACACCTGCCCTCCTGCTCTCTTAAATTTAAAAGAATAATTTATGAAACCTAAAATTATTAGCAATTCTAAGATAGAAAATTTAGCACAAAGGTTTTTTTACTCTGAAAGAATTGCTGGTACCTATTTCAGCAAAAGTGGGGGTCCTTTTTTTATCTTCACCTGAGGACATGGCTACTGATTTTAAAGAGAGGGGGAGGGAAGGGAAGAGAGAGGGAGAGAAACATCATTTGGTTGCCTTTTTTAAAAAAGATTTTATTTTATTTTTAGAGGGTGAGGTAAGGAGAGAGAGAGAGACAGAAACATCAATGTGTGCTTGCTTCTCATGTGACCCATACTGGGGACCTGGCCTGCAACCCAGGCATGTGCTCTGACTGGGAATGGAACCGCAACCCTTTGGTTCATAGGCCAGCGCTCAATCCACTGAGCTACGCCAGCCAGGGCAATTGGTTGCCTTTTACCCCAACTGGGGACAGAACCCACAACCCAGCTGTGTGCCCCGGACCAGAAATCCAACACACAAGCCACTTGGCCAGGGTGAGAGTGGGGGCTCTGGGAAACGCAATGGTTTTGGCTTCCTGAGAGGTTATTTTCTAGAATTTCCGAGTTGCTGGCCCAGTGAGGTGAGAACACTCAGAGTTCAGTTGAGGCTGGAAGGAGGGTCTTTGCTCAGAGGGCAGAATAATCCGAGGGCCTTTTCTGTGCTACTTCTCAGCAGCTTAGGTTGCTCCAGGCGCCCTCTGTGGGGGGGGGGGTGTTGTGGTCAAGCTAAATTCTGGAGAGCTCAGGGCTCTCTCCACCAGCTGTGGTCTGCCACTGAAGGAAACCCCTTCGCAGAGGTGAATGAGCCCTCCAGGAGACATGGTTTATGCAATTTTCATATTCGTCAGGTTCTGGGAGGAGGCTTCTGGAAAACAACAACAGAAAAACTCCCTGTTTCACTGTTCTCTTAGAAATATGTTGATTTTAAAACAGAATGAATAAAAACTTCAGTTATCCTCAAAAACTGCCCCTCTTCCTCTGCATCTATATGATAGCAGTACTTATGACATGTTTTTCATTTTTCTTGTTTAAGTAAAAGTGCATGTAGGTAAAGGTGGGATGAGAGGTGACATATAAGAAACTCCTTCATTGGCTTTGGACAGTTCCTGCTGCCACCAAAACACAGGACAATTGTTGAGAAAAAATTCTTCTTGATGAGAAATTAATCAGAATTCACTTACACCAAAATGTTACCTGACTCATATACAGGGGTGGGCGAAAATAGGTTTGTCTGGAAAAAGATGTGTGGGTTATGAATATTACAATAGCTAGATAAACTCTGTGTTTCACATAGCCAAACGGTAAATCTACTTTTGTCCAGCTCTGATAGGAGAATGCAAGGGCAAACCCTAACCAGAGCCTGCCCTCAAGAAATTTAAGCACATGTAGGAGAGATAAAATAGGAGTATATAATAAAAATTAAAAGTAGAAAGTGGTAAGTGTCTGAAGAAAAGTATGGTATGGGTAAAAGTGTCCAGAGAAAAGTATGGGGGTTGGAGGAAGGAAAGATTACTTCCAGCTGAACGAATTAGTGGATGTTTTGAGGAGGCTGCTGGTAGGGGAAGGGGAGGAAGAACTTTTGAAGGCAGGTGATGAGGTGGGGGAGGGGAGACAGCAGGACAGGGCAGGGAAAGTAAGACCAACAGTGACTGGTTTCGTAAAGGCTGCAATAAGGCTGCCTCGGCAACAGGAAACCATATTGGGAAGGCAGGTCCGTTCAGACTAAAGATAACACTCAGTAAGGGTTTTAGACCTGACTTGATGGAGGATTAGTTTTTGGCCAAGAAACTGACAGTGTATAATTGTAATTCCAAACAATTGATTTGCAAGAATCGAATCAAATAGATTAAAATTCGAAAAGCCTTGAGATGGAAACACTGGTTACAAAGCATTTTGTATAATTAAAATGAATGTTTCCCAAAATACGAGGAGTGTGTGATTTGTGGTATGTAAGATGCATTTAAGTGGTATTGAAATTTTAATGATAACATAAACATGTATTAGAAAAATATAACTTGCACATCAAACCTCTGATTCCCTAGACTATTGCTATGGATGAGTCTAAGGGGAAAAAAGTAGGTCTAATTAGTGGGTGCGATCTGCCCATATTGCGCAAATCCTGATGATCCGAGAAATGACAAAGGTTGGGAAACCTTAGTCTAACTGAAGGTGCATGTGTTTCCACATTAGGGTGATGGAAATGGAAATGAAGTGATAAGTACAAGAAATAACCTGAGGGAGAATCTTCAAGTTTGGCAATCTTCAAGTGTGGTGAGCAAGGACAAGGGGGAAGAGCATCCCACGATTCTGCTAAACTTTTGAGCTTGACTCTATTAAAATACTTTTAACCATTAAAAGAAATAAAGGAAGAGTAGACTTATGAGAAAATAAAGTTCAGTATATGAGCATAAAGCATTTGGGAGACTTTCATCAGGCATTGGTAAAATGCAGAACTGAAGAGCTGGAATAGAAAGATGTAGAATCAGCCGCAGAGGTAACAACTGAAGTTGTGAGATTGTGACTGAGGAATACGGAGAAGGCCAAGGAGAGATCCTTGAGGAAGTGTATATTTAGAAGTGATAGGAGTTAGAGAGGCTCAAGACGATAGAAGAAAGCTAAGAGGAGAAGTGAGAAGCACAGCATCTTGGAAGATCATTCCAAGCTGGAGCCCCTGGTATGGCCCTGCACTTGGCATAAGAGAGTTGTTACATAAATGCTAATGAAAAAGAAACATATAATCAACAGAGTTGAGATCTATAGAGAGGTAAAGGGGCAGGAAGGAGAAAATAGCATTGAGTCTGGCCATGAGGAAGTCATTGAGGACCTCTGGGTCTGTCTGTAGAGTCTCAGTGTCAAGGGCAGAAGCCAGATTTACCAGGAGAGAAGGACGGGGGGTGGGGGTTGGTGGGGTGGGAAGAAGTAAATTCTTCTTTCAAGACTGTGAAAATAGGATACTGGTTTGAGGGGTAAGTGGGTTGAAAAAGAATTTTTTTTTAAGAGGAGGGCATGCTCAAGTATATTTGTAAGCAAAGAAAAAGAATCTGGCAGAAGTGAGGAGATTGGGATAGGGGGAAGGGTAAATTGGTGGGAAAAACAAAACAACCAAACAAGGAAGAAGTGGGGAAATCAAAGGCACACATGAAGAGATTAGCACTGACAATGTAAGGGAACTGTTTGTTCTCTAAGTCTGGGCGAGAAGAAATACAATTAGAGATATAAAGAGGAGAGAAAAGGAGGACGCTGCTTGTAGTAGGTGGACTTGGTTATTTCATCAGGTAGTGAGATCATCCTTAAGTAGCAGAGGGGCAAGTCTGGGCCTTGTTTATTGAGAGACATGGAAAGGATGGCAGCTCTGAGTGCAAGGAATGTGGAGGAAACTATTAGGGACAAGTGCTTCTCAAGTAGCTCTTAGCCATTGGAAGCTGAGGAGTAGGTAAATTTTCTATACAGCAAGTGAGATCGGCAAGTTTGTGTTATGGTGGTAAAGAGCCTTCTGTCTTGATTGAGATCTAATGATTTTATTTTCTATTTAATTTAGTTCAAATATCATCAAGTAGGTAGTGGAGGAGGTATACCTAGGCTTCTGTTTTTCCAAGTACCCCCATGTAGTCATATTCAAGGCCCTTCCCTCCTGTAGGTGGGTCCTGTAAATCCATTTCCACCAGTTGAGACACTGAGGCATGCAGACATTATTGGCTATGAGGCATTATAAGGCAGTTGCCTTAGGTACCACACAAAATTTGCTCTTTTTTTTTCCTGACATCTCAGGTTCTTCCTTACTGGAATACAGAGCACTTGAAGACAAAGGTTCACCTTGTTCCCCTGTGGCAGGCAGGAAAGATGCTGCCTTTGGAGTCAGTTAGTCCTGGGTCTGATGACTGACTTACCAATGGTGTGACTCAATCTCTCCAAGCCTCTATTTTCTCATTTGAAAAAAAAAAAAGAATTTTTAAAGATGAGGTTTAAAACTCACATTCATAGTAGGGTTACTATGAGGACTAATTATTTTTTTAAAGTGCATAGTACAGTGCCAAGCACATAGTATTTGGTCAATAAGGGTATGCTAAATTGTTTTTATTTATCAAATTCTACTTTGCTAGGTTTTCACAAAATATCTTCTGAATGAACTCTGCATGTGTTTGGGAAAGTGTATTTGTTGTCAGTTCATAGTTACAAGGGAAGGGAAATTTGTCACGTGGCTGGATGAATGAAAAGCTTGGCCCTCTTTTCTTAAAAGTGGAAAGTCCCACATGTGGAAGTGACTTACCATAGGCTGGGGCCTGCAATTCTCAGAAAAGCAGTATCTTCACTCAGTGCCCTTTGCTTTGTTTGTTTTACTGGGTTTTGTTTTGTTTTGTTTGTTTCAATACCAATCTCCCTCCCCCAGGCAGGCAAACTAAGTGTCACTGTGACATTAGAAGAGGAAGCCATTGATCATTAAGAGTCGGCATGGATTTACTATGAGTGAATTAAACCAGACCTATCGTGGCCTCTGACTAAGTCATCATGGTGCCTGTGTCTGGTGTTCATCTCTATATTCCCAGTTCCTGACACAGATCCTGGAACATGCTAGATACTCTGTATTGTCTTTTTTTTTTTTTAAGATTTTATTTATTTACCTTTTAGTGGGGAAGGGAAGGAGAGAGGGAGAGAAATATGAATGTGTGGTTGCCTACCCTGCTGGGAACTGGCCTGCAACCCAGGCATGTGCCCTGACTGGAAATCGAACCCCGATCCTTTGTTTCTCAGGCCCGCGCTCAATCCACTGAGCTACGCCAGCCAGGGCGACACTCTGTATGTCTTAAATAAATTAATCACGTCCTTGTGAATGTTATGAAAAGTCAATAGGCTGGTGAGAGTTCAGTCCATTGCTTTGTTAAGGAAAGTCAGTAGGCAATAGATGTTCAGCACCCAAGCTCCACTGGCTTTGTCTTCATCACAGGGTTGTGCAATTATTTTAAAAATAATGAATTGATTGAGGACATTGATGACTCCTTCTGATTTGTGCTGGATGAAGAAAGAGCCAATATGTTAAATGGCAGGGGCAAAATCTAAAGAAATCCTAAGAAATAGTGTGGCAAATAGAAAGAATAACCCACGTACAATTAGATTACTTAGGATTGAATCTTGGTTTCCCTCATACTAGGGGTGTGACCATCAGCGATTCACTTATCCTCTCAGCCCTAATTCCGTCAGCAGATTTAGGAGGCGCATCTGTGCCTCACAGGGCCCTTGCACGGATCACACTGTTGGTGCTCCGCGGAGCCCCTCAGAGCAACACACTTCACACAGAGCAGCAACCACTTAGCTTGGTCTGACACCAAAAAGAGTTTCGGATTGGCTGAAACAATGAGCCAACTCCAACAAGATGAAGTTGTAAAGAAGATAAATGGAAAGAATGCTTTAGTACTAAAATTCGATTCCATAAATGTAAGGCAGGAGTTAGTTATATGACAGAAGGAGACATTTTAGCTAACAGTAAGCACCATATGATTGGGCTAAAAAGGAAAAAAACCTGATATTAATACAATAAAATAGCCAAAATGATAGAAGTTGTACAAGTGTGTACAGTATGTACAGAAGTCGTACTGGGTTTGGACTATGGTACCATATACAGGCTCCACCTTTTAAGGGGGACTTTGGAAATCTATCAGATGAAAAAACCCATCCCGATGAAATTGGCGTGTGTGGGACTGTGGTGATATACCTCAAAGTTCTTCGGTGTGAAGAGTGACCTGAAACTGCAAGGGGTGTTTCAATGGGAAAAGAGAACATTCAGGGGGACAATACAGCTGCCTTTAAACGTTGGAAGGGTTGTCACATGGAAGAAGGGAACTAGGCTTGCTGTGCGATCTGATGGCGGGCAGCCCGGGGATCGATGAAGGTGCATATTTCAGCCTGGTGACAGGCAGCGCTTTCCAAGCACCAGTCATCTGAATGTGAAATGGGACACCCTGCCAAAGTAGTAGGCTTCACCTTCCTAAATACTCTTGAGCTGGGTGTGTTTGTTCCTTGGCACGTGTGTTGGAGAGAAGTCAAGAGTTGACTGAGACACTGGACTGCTGAGTGACACCTGGATTTCCTAACTCAAAGTGAATATGCAGCAGAAGGTGATTTTTGCCTCCGAAAAGGTGGACCATAGTTCAGTGTGCAGGCAGACAATAAAAATCAACCGAGAAGTATAAAGAAACTTCACCCTAGTGTGTTTATTTGTTTTATACTGTTTTACAAGGACCACGAGCAGAATTTCATTCTTAGCTTAGTCAGAGTCTCTGATTAAGAATTCTTCAAGCACTCCACAAAGTAAAGCAATCTTTGCTGTCATATCTGGCAAGTTTTGTGGGGAGAGCAAGGTGCTCAAGGCACAGCTCAAAATAGAACCCAAATTTCTTGATTCCTGATCCCTGGGCTGTCTCTCTGCAATGCTTCTTATCCCGAACTTCCCGGAGGCTGTTTGAGCTCCCCCTCCCAACCCTGGAGCGCAGGTCTTTCAGTGACTCACAGCTCTGACTGTCCAGTTTCAGGAAGGTTAGAGGGCTTGACAAAAAAAAAAAAAAAAAAACCTTGGAGAGTAAATAGTAAGGGGAGACCTAAATGCAAAGGTGTATTATGTAGTGTTTCTCCTATATCTGGATTGGAAATGGTGATTCTTATTTTTAGCTAGGAAGACAATGGGATGAAATCATGCGGCTTAGCGGTCTTGGCCATTCATCACAAGACGGGCCAGCCAGCCCTCAGCTCCCAAGCCAACGGGGAAGCCAGGTCATCCGCAGGCCTGCCTTTCCATTCCCATCTACCTCATGCCTCCTATTTACTGAATCCACTTTGTGGCACAAACACTTCACCTGTAATAAGAAAGAGAAATAGTGTCTGTGTTTTGGGAGGGAATCTTGGCAAAGTTTTGCAGGTCCCCTTCAATTCTCTGACTTCACCCTAAAGGAACACAAAACTAGACTGAGACCCACTATTGTTAAATGGTATTCAATAGCAAAAGTTTAAGCGGTATCTACACTCAAATCTAACTCTAAGAACTCACTTACACTATTAATTATCGAAACTTTGGATTAAACAAAGGTTGGGGGGTGGATAGTTCAATCAGTGGTAGTTCTGCAAATTGTCACCAAGAGCCATTGGTTCCCCGAGGCTGATGACTGCTCTGCATTCTTCCAGTGTAGACACCCAGAGCTGTTGAAAAGAAGTGAGACGCTTGTCAGCAGAATGGAAAGCTGGCCTTCATCAAAACAATTTTAGTCTGTGAGACTAATGACCTTTTCTTGCTGTTTGCTTTCGTCTGGAACTAAATGAGAAAATTTGTTTTAGATAACAGTAGCTTGGTCTTCCTTTCCCAAGTATTTTATTGGGAAAAGTCAAGTGCACAATTGTTAACCAGTATTTTAAAACTATATACGTAACAGACCAGAGGAAGTGGTCAACTAGACCAGAAACCTAACTTCAGACTGGATAACGAAAAATAATAATGACAAAAAAGCATGTCTAAGGAGAAAAATGTCTACTGTTTGCTTACATTGCCATAATAATAATAGTACCACATGATAAAATGCAACATATCTAAGTGCTGTCTGCCTCCAGCTTTTTTTTAATAGCTGTAAACTGAGCTAGCTGATGAACAGTCTCAAGGGACAGGATAGGATCACCCCTGTTTCCTGTTCAGCCTCGCTGAAGAAAAAAAGAATCCTAGTGAAAGAAAAGAACGTAATCGTTCTGTAATCCAGGTAAAAGGTTTAGGGGAGTTCAAAGATCAATTAATTTTTAAATCTCAATCACTAAATTTCTAAAGAGCAAGCAAACAATTCTTGGAAAACTTAGAAATCTGCAAATCAAAAAGTAAATAAACACAAGAGATGTTTAATCAGGAACACAAACACTTTCCTGGAGAAAGTAAAAGTTGGGTGGTTTTCATTTATCTAAAGCTCTTTAGTAGTCCATTTGAAGTGGCGTATAATTTTTAAAAATCTGCATGGCTATGGGCTTCTTTGGTTAAGTGTCCATGGGTGGGAATGTATGGAAATGTTTAACGTGTTTAAGTAGAAATATCAAATAGGCTTTACATAAACCACCAGATAATCTACAGACATTTGCAGCACTGACCACTTCCCTGTGGCTTTGCATCAGGCTGGAGAACAGAGATATTCATTGCATAACGTTGTGAAGCAATGAAATTTCTGTAAGCCGTGATCTGCTGGCATGTAATAACTCGATCTGCTTCATGCAGACAAAATATATTAAAAGTATGGACGAGTGAAGTTTGTGCCCCAGGGAAAAGGCGAGATAATGCATTGAAATTGTTCAGAGGTAGTTAGTTGCCTAATGGTCTAATATGTGAGCTATGTGGGGTCTGGGGTCTGGTTCTCATAAATTCTGGCTAGACTGATCCTGTAATTTCAAGCAAAGGATAAAAGCGTTAGCCAGAATCATCAGTGTTCAAGGTCCATGATGCTGGATATTATTCATGTAAAGATTTTAAAAAGAAAAAACACTTTAAAAGGGATGCTGTGGAGTATAATTCATGGTTTTGTGTGTTTGTGTTTGAACATGTGCGCATACCAACATGCATACTCTAAGCCATTTAATGAAATACATTAACTTGGAATTTATAGGAACCTTCCACATCTTTTCCGTGATGGGGTAGGAGTTTGATATAATATAATAATGTGCTGCATGAACAACCATGTAGGATCTAATTATTTTAACTTCAAACTGACATATCTGTGTTTAAATTGGAGTTAAAAAAAACATGTTTGTAATAAAAATTTACCATTACGAATGGAATAATTTAAAACCAATTTGGACGGATTAGAGGAAAAAGTTCCCAAGACATTTGGTAGCCTTATAAATGATTTCACAAAATATGCTAAGACTGTTCTACCAATTATGTTGGCTGAATACGGAACCCTCAGATTTGAAAAGAAAATAAGAACTGGGCTTTTGAAATTAGGTAGATGGTGGATATGAAAACCCTTGATAACTTCCTCCTTTGTATAATTTATTTCATCATGGGGTAGAAGTTTTGAAGTTTTTATTTACAGTTTCTTTTTTTAAAAACCTTTTTAAAAACCTGTTCACTTGTGTTGGAGTCGACAGTATATTTATACAGTCTTTCCTGCCAGAATGGTTGACAGTATTTCTAAATGGTTTCCCTCATTGCCTAGGTTATACCAAGTGCCACTCTCCTTGAGTTCTCAAAACTATACCACCCACACACACATCATGAATAGAGGTGTGCGTACATTTTTTTCTTTTCTAAAACAAAGTGTTCAATCTAAAATTACTTTGGCTTTAATGTGACCCCAGAAATCATCTCAGCTTCATACCTATGGAGGTAGCTAGTGCGAGCTTCCCTTTGATCCTGGTGAGAAGGCTGTCATTCTAAAATTTTGTTCATAAACATGTCTGCATTTATGCTCTCTCTATTAGTACCATGCTTTAAAGCATTCTGACATTCTATAGAAATACCCTTTGGGCAGAAAAACTGTTCATCTAGTCTTCTGAGTTTACCTGGAGACATTTGGAGATTCAATTACATTTGATTACTTGAGTCTGACTTTTCAAATTGTTGAAAATGCTTAACACCAAATTATTCTGCTTGGCAGTGTAACACACATACAGCCCTTATCTTTCAATATTTAAAATATGCAAATACTTTGTTAGCTAGGAGGTGATATTTGTTATTTATGAATGAGTAAACCAGTCTCAAATATTTAGATAATCTTTAAAAGAGTCTTTTAAACCACCAGGTTACAAAATTTGCATCTCTACCTACTGTTACTCTTTTTTCTTTTAATAACCACATGGTTTCATTTCACTTATTGTTCACGTTGAGGGAATATATTCAGAGTTGCATCTACCAGTCAGATTACAAAGAAAATGGTAAGATTATAAGAAAATCACATTGCTATTTATCTTTACATTTTGATGCCCCATTAGACTTTGACAAAGGGGTTGATACTTTTTTTAAATGAAACTTTGTGAATTATTTAAATACTGGAATTCTAAGAGTTTCTTTATGCATCGTTTTAATAACTACAAAATAAGAAAAGATTTAAGAATTAAACTCTTTCATGGGTTTCTTCCTGTATTATTAGTCAGAAAATCTGACTACTGGTGTGTCTGTCCTTCCAAAACCCCACTTACCGCTGTGCCAGTGACATTTTGCTGCCAGTGCATGACCATAAGATGATTGTATGACAGTCCTCAGCTACAGATAATTTGCAAGAATTAGTGGTAGAGTTGGGTTGGTTAACTTTTCATTATACGTTCTGTCCATTAGAGAGACTCATAGTTTTTTACAGGAAGGGTAGGTCCTACAAATTTGAAATTAGTTTACATTTTCTATCCAAAGTTAGGTAATATGATTACCTTTTGATTATTCCAATTCTAAACATCTCAAGGCAAAATTCAAAATTCGTGCTAGAAAACCTGAGTAGATTCCTCTCCCTGCCCCCCTTTACTCCCCCCTTGCCTTCAGTCTCCAAATCTTTTCCAGATTGTTTGCAAAATGAAATTATCTAATTTCACGAGTATTTGTTCTGAGAAAGCTCTACACTCTAGCAGAGAGAATTCAGGAACTCGTTTCCGAGGCCTGATATCTTAAGACAAGACCTTTTTGTCCATGAAACGCCACCTTGGGTTTGATGAGAATTCTAAGAGCACCGTCTGGGCCTAAGAGGCCCAAATGGGTACGTGGACCAGCGCACTGGGAATACCATTTATGGTAAAGAACCAATGTCAACAGGTCAGGTTGCTCCAAATCTCTGAGAAACATATTGTGAATATATATACATTTATGTGACTATACATATATATATATTGCAAATATTGTGAATATATATTTATATATATTTTATATTAAGTTGCTTTGTGTTTTTTTAGAAAACATTGTATGCTTATAATTAATTGGCTTACTTCATTATTTCTTCCCAAAGTTTATATCACTAAATCAAACTGTAGCAAGGATTTATTCAGGACGTTTTAATATCCATTGAGGCACTGTTTCAAAATGTGCATCTGCTTGCTTAATTATAATATCTGAATTTGTAACTCCTGCCACTATTAAATTTAGTTTTTAAAAAAGACTTCAGACTAGGAACCAATGCTGAATTATTAATTTGAACATTATGAACTTTTCAAGTTCTAAGTATAGAGGAAGAAATACTGAACTAATTTGACTAATTAATCTAGTTGATTACAGTGTATTTATACAAGCAGCGTTAATCTAGCAGGCTGAGGAGTTTAAGGACTCTCTAGTAAAACTATAAATGAAGCAAATTAGTAATTCAGTGACTAAACAAGTTATTAGAGTGAAAATGGATGCTTTAATATATACTTCTAATCATCTTATAAAGAGCTTGATAACCATGAGACTCAGAGCTTGGTCCTTGCATGATATTCCTGATACCCACAAAGTGTCTAGTTATCACAGTGCAGAAGCACTCCCAGACAGAGGCGCATCGTATTTATTTTCTTCAGCCTTTCCGGCTGCACTGTCCCATCAGCCTGTTTGTTTAGCGCACACGATGAAGGTGCACAGGAGAAATAAACTCTCTTGTTTGTTTGAATGTCCCACCTACCATATGATAGGTGATTGCAGAGTTAATGAAAATGGAATCTCCTTTTGCTTTTGACAAAACCCACATTTCATAGGGCTAATTTTAGGTCTAGTCCCTGAGTCCGTCCCATGATAAAAGAAAGACGTGGAATGTGCCCAAACAGAACTTCTAATGGTGTGTGTTAAATCAAAGAGTGTTCCTTTGAGTTTGTATAAAAAGAGAAAAATCTCATTGATTTTATGGAAGAATTAAGGGAACCTATCACTCTGTGGAGGGCTTGATGTGAGGGAATACTAGAGCGTTTTGCTTTAGTCTGATACTTAGTAGACAAGTCCCCTGAGTAGGAAGCATGGCTAATTCTGTTCTTTTAAAGTGCCTAATGTGGTGTTGACACACTCAAATGTTAAATAATATATTGTAACATGAAGGGAAAGCTCAAAGCTTTCATGAGGTAAGGCTGAAAAATAGTTATACATGCCCTTGATTTAGGGAAACTTTAGAGGCAAAGAACTCACATTCATTTATTCATTCCAGGAAAAAGGCCCTTTCAGTCTTGTGTTTAGCACAGGTTGAATTTACATTTTGTGGATTTTCAGGGCTTCAAGTCCTTCCTCAAAAAAATTTATCTATTATCTCTGAATATCAGGATTTTTTCGTCCTGAAAAGCATACCTTATTGTCTGACACTCACAGTTAAGATTATTATACTGAAGCGTTGTCTTGGCTTCTTTTAAAAATGTACAATATGCTTAAAAACCTCAAATTATATACTTTAAATGAGCACTTTGTGTCATATATGAATTGCATCTCAAAGCTGTAAAAACAACTAAGAAATTTATCTGTTAGTTTAACGCATGTGCGTAGCCTATTCCTTCATCCTTCTTTTGCTAGTATTTTTGTAGGTAAAAATTCAAACCAAAATAATAACGTCATATAAAAATTAACAGATTTGCCAAAAAAGATACCTTGAAAATTTCTAGGTGCACAAGAAATTTTATTTACAGCTCAGGTATGAAAGATTGCCATTTTATTTTAACATTAACAAATTTACAACTTCTAAACTGGCTCTCTTGGCTGATTTGATATCAAACAAAAGTTGATATCAAAATTAGTTTTTCCTTATAAATTTTGCCAAATGTGAACACATATTTATTCATTTAACCAACTGCATTTCTTTGGAAGTGTGAAAAAAAGAAAAATAAGAAATCCACTTAAAGAACAAAGAGTCAATGCCCTGCCTTCAAGAACCCACAAGCTACCAGGGAATACCAGCAAGTAAGCAGGCATGGTGCTACACTGTACTTTCACTATGGAAACAATGACTATATAATTCATAAATATCTGGCAGCCATCAAATAGCTGCTGACAAACTTGCAATTAGACTATCCCGTCGTATGAAATGTGGTATATAATGTACCTAGTACAGTGACTGACACTATACTAGGTCCAACATGAGTTAGCCAGGAAAAGCATAGTAACATCAACAGAATTTTAATAGTAATTTAATGTAGGCCAATGTTGACATTTGTGTTCACTTAGAAGACCTCATGGAAGAGCCTTGATGGCTTAAGAAAAATATAGACATCTTGGGCAGAAAATATGCCTGGGCCTTATGGAGCTGCCGTCAGGGCTGGCCCCGGATGGACGGAAGGCCACAGGAGCGTCCGAGAGGGCTGAAACTGAGGGAAGAAGTCCTGAAGGCCGGTGTTACTCCGCCCCAATCCAAACCCAGGCCAAGCCCTCCTGCATTATATTGCTATAGGCAGATACTACAATAAGCATATAGATGGTAGAGTTGAGCGCCTGCGCAGTGAAAGGGCAGGTGGGCCGTGACGGTGCTAGTAAAAATCACACTCACTGGCGATTAATTGGAAGACCATGAGCTCTAGTTGAGTGCTGTGTCCGGTCATTTCCAGTGTGTCACTTGAGCTTTCTGGGGATCATTTTCCTCCCATGTTAGTGCAAAGTGAACTGCTGACTTGTTTAACTCTCTAACAGTGTGGTTCTTTGTCTTTAAGGATAGTTTTTGAGGGTTAATGAGTGAATAAACAGAGGAAATAGCAGGCATTGAAGATAAGAAGAAACAGGGTTTTAATGGTGTTGTTTTGAAGTTTGACAGTGAATGAATTAATTAAAGATGTCCTTATATAGCTATCTTTGCATGAACTGGGAGGTTTGAAGGTCTGTAAAACAGGGCCCATTTTTTCCCCCACTGGGCTTTTTTACTTTCTATTAAAACAGGTTTTTCTTGAATTACTTTGGTATCTTCTTCCATAAGGAAGGAATAGGATTATCCAGAAATATATACTATAATATTGTATTATGGAAGATGATGAATTAATCCTCTTTAAATGCTCTCTAAATCCTTAGATGAACACAAAATTGTTGTTCTTGGGACCTACCAAATCTTGAACTTCTCTTTGAAGAGACAGAAAAAAGTTGTCTTCATTTGAGGAAATAGTTGGTGGTGGTTGTTTAAGATATTTCCATAGTGAATGGTTATTTATTGTAAGTTTCTACTGTGATACATCTTTTTTGCCTTTCTACAAGTTCATTAATGAATGACTTAGGCAGCATGCCTTGGGGTATTCAGTCCAGGGCCAAGATGAGCTATTTTCCTCACCAAAGTTATCTGTTATAACAAGTAGAGTCATAGAAGTTGTCTAGAAAGGACACTTGCTAGAAATGGCAATATTTTTGCTGTTTCTGAAAGGTTTCCCAAGCCAAATGACAGAATGTCGACCAACACCCATTGTGACTGATTTTTTACAAATCATATTTACAATTCAGTTGGGGTTGATGAACAAAGAAAATCTATGTTGCTTTGAGCCTCCCCACCCCCCCCCAAAATCCCCCTCCCTCCAAAAAAGAATCCAATGTCACTCATCTGGATGACTAAGTATCTGGCATTTATAAGAATTGAAAATGGTGTTCTAGAGAGATGAATGAGCATTTTAAAGCATAATATTAGATCCATCAAAAATTATAAAAGGGCTGAGGCAAAATTTTACGTAGATGTGATATTCAGTGCAAAAAGTATTCTCAGCAGAGAAGCTGAACATTGTGTGTCCTTTGATCTAATCCCAGTGCATATTTCGGTGAGTGAGTCTAACCTTTGAAAAAAATTGAATGTAACTGAGATTCATCTCAGGTCAGACAAACATGATCCCTATGAACAGAGAGGGAGATGAGGGACTCTCAGTCCCTCAGGTAACCTGTCTTTTTTTGCCACCAAAGTTTTCCCGTGTTAATAAGTGGTCCATGACAGAGTTAGACTCACTCTTAGTGAGTTTAGTAGTTTTACCATAACTTCACCCCAAACCCCCGAGAGACGTTGCTTTTCTTAAGGTCCACAACCTGGTTGTAACTTCCCTTCTCAAGAAAACAAGAATCATACTAGTTATTTAATGGAAAGAATACAATATAGGGATTTGGTTCAACAGGCATTAAAAGCCTGAAAAAGCAAAACAAAACACAACAGAAACACTGAAGTAAAACTTTAGAAAGCTACTACTATGTCTTGGGCTGGGGGAACAAAAAGGGAGAGATGCTCAGGTCGGCAGATCCTGACAGGTCAGAGGAGGAAGCCCATGGAGTTGGGACTCAGTCCTCTGAGAAAGGGTATCACCCAGCTGATGATGCTGGTTCTGGTACCCTGGTAGCTAGGACTCAGATGTCTGAGGAGGAACACTGCCAGCAGCACCTCTGGGTGTGCCGTAGTTGATTCTGGGAGTGCTGAAGGACCTGGGGACTGGAACCCAGGCTGAAGTGCAAGGCAAGGACAGTGTAGGTGGGGCATGAAGAGCACAGGAAGGAGCAAGTTCCTTCTGGCCTCCTGCCTCTGACCTCCCTTAGTGCTCCCTGACAGGGAGCCTGGAGACAAAGAAGAAATGTGGTTAGGAGTGGCCCAACCCATCATCCCAACAGCAGAGTAGAGAAAAAAGAGTCTGCAGCTGAGAGACTTGGCTTAATAAAGCCCACCCTGGAAGCTACAGAAGGAAGGATTATGTTTAATTGGGGAGAGGTGTGAAACCTAAGAATACAAAATTTGCTAATGAGCAGCAAGTCTTGACCATCTCTACAATAAAAGGATGTGAAATTCTGAGGCAAAGGAGATCCTATCCAAACAGATCTCACCAGCAGTTCCCAGTATGCTTCTTCCCAATTTCTCTCTCAATACCCATGAAGACACAGTAAATAATTAAAATTATGGTAGCATCAGAAACTCAGGCTGATAGAATCTGGGAAGAATAGACTGTATTTATAAGGCATATGGAGCTTCAACTCATAGCCTATCCCCTCTTTACTACATAAAAGAATTAGTGTGGCGAGAGGTAAAAATATGCTTCACAGCTCTGTCACCATCTGTCCGCTGACCTGGTGAGCCAGGAATTGTGCCAACCAGAAATCTGAGCAGGAACCCCTGTCTAGCCCTCAGAGCTGCTCTGAGAGAGTATCATTTCCCCTAGAATTTAACTTCCACCTTTCTACAACAAACAGATATTGAAATTCTCAGGCAGCAAAGGAATGGGAAGTTAGTGGAATGTTAACAGTGGTGCAAGGCATGCTGGTCCTGATGAGGAGATCATGGTAGGAAGTGGGACATCAGTGGAAAAAAAAACATGAGCTCTGCAGGCTGTGAATTTCAGGTTTCCAGTGCTATCACTACTAGGAATAAAGCAGATTACACATCTGAAAATGCTCTAATTCAAGACCCAGGGGAAATAATTGATATATATTATAAGAAAGCAAGACCTCCATGAAAAGGCTTAATAATTTTGAAATGAAAAGAAAATGGTGAGATGAAGAACAGGAGAAGATAAAAACAACTGGGAGAAGATGGAAGCAGATTAAAAGGGAAGAACAAGAGCAAAGTTAAAATGCATTGAGAATAGTCAGGAACAGAATTGATTCTGTAGAAACTCATAGTATGATGGAGAAGGGGGAACTGGAAGGCATCTCCCACAATGAAGCAGAGGAGGACAAAAAGATGAAAACTATGAGACAAACTGATGACAGAAGAACAGACAACGGAGGACCAGCATGTGGGCAACTGTTCTTACTTAAGGGAAGCTAAACACCAGTACAGTGAGAGTGGCACTCAAGAATATAACAAAAAAATCCTAACTTTCCTGAATTGAGGAAAGCACTGTGTATGCAGGTTGAAAGAACAAACTGACTCATGAATAAATATTGAGTTACAAAGATGGGGGAAAAATACAAGTGAGAAAAACAATTATGCCTACTTACCAAAGGATGCATGATGGTAGATGATTGGTAGACAGTCAGGTAGGTAGATGCTAGATAGGTCATTGTCAAACTGGTCTTAAACCTCCTGCCAAAAATGCCAAGCAAAAATGGAACAAGTGTAGAAGTTAAGGAGAAAATACTATGGCTCAAGTGTGTTCTACCATTCAAGCTCTTGATCATTTCCAGATACATAAGTGATTAAAAAATAAATTCTTGAAAAAAAAAGTGCCTAAAATATATTTATTTCGACTACTGATAGAGAAAGCCAATTAAAGAACTTAGGAATGGAAGAGCCATGTTCTGAGATCAGATGGAGTTGTGAAAGCAGTTAAAATAAAAGCACCTAAATAATTGTTACAAAATATGGTATAAAATTGAATGCAAAGAAAAAATCTGAAAAGCAGTCCTTAGTTAAGAAATAATAAAGCAAAAATGTTTCTGACTCAAACGTAAAAATTATAGTGGCAAAGACTGAGAAGTAGGGGAATACTCTGAAGTGCGAAGCTCCTTGTTTCATATGTGATAATCGTGAAAGCTATAATTCACTTAGTTATTTGCTTTAAAAAGTACAGGTTAAGGAATAATAATAAAAATAGAACCTTAGCAGAATTAAAATAATATTTATCTTCCAAAATACCAGAGCAAAAATTAGTTTACTAGAATATACATTTTTATCAAATTTTGATATTCTACTAAAGTATCTTTTTTTTAGTATCTATAAAATAATTTTGTTACTTGAATATTGTTAGGCCTTAAAGAGAATCTCAGTTAATTGCAAACTGCAAAGATTAACTAGGCCAAATTCTGTGACCACAGTAAAATAAAATGAGAAATCAATAATAAAAATTTTTTAAAACACTCAAAACATAAATTCTTAAATTAATAACAAAAATTCCCCTCAAACAACTGTGTTATTAAGATGAAAAACATTTTGAATAATAGGTAATTTAAAAATAAGAGTGAAAAACTGCAAATAAATCCCAAGAGATGCAGTCAAAGCTATAGTTAGAGGAATATTTAAACCATTGCATAACTCTTTATCAAGCTAGAATGAGTAAAAGTAAGTAGATTCCCCAAGGAAAGAAGAACTAATGGAGATGAAAAGAGAAATTAATACTTATGAAAAAAGGTTGCAATGAATAATTAAAAAATTAGTCTTTGAAAATCAAAATCTCAACTAGAATTAGAAAATAGAAATACTTAATGAATTAAAAATAAAAGATGGCTCCAAAGATATAAACTTAGGAATGAGAAAGAAAAAATATCCATGGATAAGTAGGGGATAATAAGAATTAAAAATAAAAATTTTTAATTGTTCTGAAGGACTTGATGAACTGAATTACTTTCTTCAAAAAATTATATACACTTCACCCTCAATGGGAGTCTGTGATAAAAAAAGACAAGACCATAAGTTGGTGAAGATGTGGAGGAATAAACTGCAACGCATGGCGGATGAGAATGTAAAGTGGTGCAGCACTTCAAAGATTCCAGGAGACCCCGCAGTCCCACTCCTGGGATGTGCCCAAAAGAAATGAAAACACGTTTACTCAAAGACATCACACAAATGGTCATAGCAATAGTATTCCTAATATCCAAAAAATGGAAACAACCTCAATGTCCATTAACTAATGAACAAATAAATAAATGTGATCTAGCCATACAGTGGAATACTATTCAACCATAAAAATTAATGATGCACTGCTTTGTGCTGCAACATGAAGAACCTTGAAAATACTATGCTAAGTGAAAGGCAGACACAAAAGATCCCATATTACATGACTCCTTTTATGGAGTCATGGTTGAATCCATAATGAAATGTTTGAAATAGGAAAATGCATAGAGACAGAAAGTAGATTAGTGCTTGCTAAGGGCTGGAAGTGACTGCTGATGAGTATGAGGTTTCTCTTTGGAGTGACAAGAATGTTCTGGAATTCAGTGGTTATGATGGTCACATGGCTTCTTGAGTATACTAAAAACCACTGCACTGTACACATTTAGAGGTGAATTTTATGATATGTGGATTATATCTTAATTATTTAAAATAAAAAGTATAAATATATATATATATAACAAAAATGATTCAAGAAGCAGCAAATCTTATACCAATAATCATGAAAAAAAAAGTCATCTCTCACTTAAAAAGATGATAGACCTAAGATATTTCATGGTGACATATGCTCAGTTTCTTGTAACAATTCCTCTACTATTTAAATAATTTTAAAACTTAGAGAAAGATGAATGTCTTAATTTTATAAAGCCTGATGTCAAACCAAAGATAAGACTTGAATGAGAAGATGCGTATGACTTCTTATAAATATAGCTTAAGTCTTAAGTAGAATATTAATGAGCCAAATTCACAAATGTGTTTTCAAAATGTGATAGAACCTAGTACAATTTCTTACCAAAATACAAACATCTTTCAACATCGAAAAATGCATTAACATAATTATGTTAGTTGGTCAAGAAAAACTCATATGATGATTATATTAAAGGTTAAAAAGTTAATAAGCCAATATCCATTTCTGATTTTCACATTCTTAGTAAATAAAGAATAAAAGAATATTGTTAACAAAAGAAACACTATCAGCAAATAATACCTAGTATCACATTTGATAAGGAACCCCTAGAGATAGTTTCACTATGAATAAGAAACACTTTCTCAGCTTTTCTCAGACTTGTTCTGTACATTTTAGTCAATGCAGCAAGAAGAAAAAAAACTAAAAGTGTAAATACCTGGAAGGAGAAGGAAAAATTTAAATAATTTGCAAGTGGAATAATTGCCTACCTGGGAAAACAATGAAAATTATTCAAAACAATGTGTGTTTGTTTAGTCACAAAATTAATATGCAAATATCATAGCTTTTACTTACAGCGATAGGAGAATATAGGGAAAAAGAATGACAACAAAAGTATATAACATCAAAAGATATTGTTTTATTTCTATTTGACAAAAGCGACAAAATTGAGGGACATAAAAGAAAAATAAATGGAGATATTGTACAAATACCAATTTCCCCAATCTCCACATCAAAATCATAAAAGAAGTTTTTGAGAAGCCTGACAAAAATTATTCTAAGTTTTATTTTGAAGAACAAATGTAGCCTAGGATTTTTATCTGACCAGTGAAAGTAGGGTATTGCCCTAGTTTAAACAGTACACATTACAAAAGTGTGGTAATTAAATCAGCTTTGAACTGGTGTGGAAATGAACATCCCTGACAGTAAAACAGAGAAAGCATAGAACCATACCAACATTTATATATAAGGATTACTTTAAAATAAAGATGACATCTGAAATGGGAGAAGATAGAATAGATCATGTATTCTGATTCCTAATGAATGTAAAATTTCAATGTAATCAATAAAACAAAATTGGTGAAGTATAATATAGATAATTACATAATTTTTAATTAAAGAAATATTTCTGAGCATTATTGTAGGGGCTCATGATATATATCCTTACAAACATTGTTAGATATGACTATTAAAAACAAACTATTGCCCTGGATGGTGTGGCTCAGTGGACTGAGTGCTGGCCTGCAAAGGAAGGGGTGGTTGGTTCAATTCCCTGTCAGGGCACATGCCTGGGTTATGGGCCAGGTCCCCCCCATAGGGGTGCATGAAAGCACTCACACATTGATTTTTCTCTCCCTCTCTCCCTCCCTCCCTCCCTCCCTCCCTCCCTCCCTCCCTCCCTCCCTCCCTCCCTCCCCTCTCTCTAAAAATAAATTAATAAAATCTTTAAAAAACCCTTTTGTATGGCAAAAAAAACACCCCACACACATAAAGTTAAAAGACTAATGACAAAACAAAATGACAAATACATTTAAAAATGTAGTGGACTATTTAAAAGAAAAAATGTGTGCTAACTATAATTTGATAGTAGTTTTAATTACATATAATTTATTGTGTTGCTGACTATATGCAGTTGAATTAAACATGAATCAAGTGAAACTCCAGTGTAAGTAACTGATTAGTGAAAAATGCAGATGATCAGTAATCCTGGGGAAAAAGTTCATCCTTACTAGTACTCACGGAAATAAAAATGGAAATAAGGTGCCGCTTTTCATCTATCAGGTTGGCATATCTCAGAATGATGACAGTAATGTTGGTGAGGATATGGGAGCGTGGAACTTACACAATGCTAGAAAGTTGGCGTCTGCACTGATGTTACCTTTCCGGAGAATCAAATTTTAATAAGTGCACACTTTTGATCCTGCATTTCTACTTCTAACTAAAAAGTTAGTGATTTAATGAGCAAAGATGTAAGTAGATATTAATTACAGTTGTTTTTTTCAATCACAACATTGGAAGCAGTCTATGTAGTAATTAAGAACAAATTGGACAAATTGCAGTGCATCCATCCTGTGAAATATTATGCAGCCATCAAAAGTAACTGGCAAAACAAAGGGTTTTACTTATGGAAACATATTTCATAATCTCCTGCATTGATCTAGACTTCAGCTCAAGTAATGTTAGTAGCCATAGGGAAGAGAATTCAATTACCTAACATTTAAAAAATGATAATGGCATGTATATTTATTGAAATGGGAAGACATTCATATCATCTTTAAAAAGTAGGTTAGAATCTAGTACATACCACATGAACCCACTTTTATAAAAATAATGTAACCTTTCCCATAAAGCGTGGACAGTGTTTTTGGAAGGTATGACACAAAATACTTGCTGCACCCATTCTGGACGGGGAATTATTTGGGACTTAATTTGTTTTCATTTGGCATTGTCTGTCTTCCCTCAGTTATCTACCATGTGTTTGGGCAATTAGACCTTTTTTAACATTCCAAAATAAGATGATACATTAAGAAGCATGAGTGCTATCAGAGGTACCCCTCAGTACCGGGAACAGGAATGCCAGTGTGGTACAGTGATAAGCACAGGTCCTGGAGCCAGGCTGGCCAGGGTTCATCTGGATGCTGCTCCTTACCGACAGGGTGACCACAGGCAGGTGATTTCACATCACAGATTCTGCATCTGTAAAATGCAGAGTCGCTCTGAGGATTAGCGAAATTGTACGTAAATCACCCAGCACAGTGTCTGGCACACGTTAACCCAGGGGTAATTCTTGGTGTTGCTGCTGTTGTACCTGCCAAGGAAATCAGCCTGGAGACTGGAAGCAGATTTGAACTGCTGAGAAAAAGCCTGGGTTTATTGTTCACAAGTTTCTGTGTGTAGCGTATCATCTTCTGAAATATAGAAGATGTCTACAGTTTCAGCACTTACCAAAATGTGTCACATGTTGCAATTTATACTTGTAGAGTATGTGCCTCTTTACAGGGTTAGAGTGGGAACACTTCTACACAGGGCCTTGCTGGGCCTTAAGTCAGGAATTTTAACATTAATAGTTGCTCTTGCTTAGATATTTCCTGCCTGGACTTTTGATTCCGAATGTACTCCATTGCCTGTGTTCACTGAAGACCCAATTATGAGAAATCACTCAAGAAGCTAAAGATCAGCCAGGTTCTCTTAAATTTTATCTTAATAAATATAGATAGAGAGGCCCACTAATAAGAGAGTCCTTCTATATTAGCTTTTACAGTATCTCAGGGCTCTTGAGGATATTAATATTGTGAGTTGATATTCAGTAACATTATGAGTTGATTGTGTGCTTGGCACCATTGTGCTACTAAGTACAGGGATATGTTCTTTAATATGATAACACTGTGACCTAAGAATTGAGTATTATTTCTCCTATAGATGAGGAGCCTAAGACTTAACCAACGTGACATGCATAGTAAATTCAGTTGTGAGCTTGAACTTGATTGTATCTGATGTCAAAATCCATGCACTTAACAACTTTGGCACATTACTTTCCCATTTCTTCCAATCAGCAAGATTTTTTTAAGTTATGTTTCAGTGTGTCTCACTTGTTGCTGTCTATTTCATGGATTTTTAAAAAAATATTGATGGCATGCAAAACCTGGTTTTAAGTAACCATATAAAGCCCTGTTAAAAAACCTGTTTTTTCTCAACTGAATTTGGGTTCTAAAATTACATAATTGAATTACTTGTATACTCGCCACCTCTCCTTTATGTGCATGTTTAAGTTTTTGAGGTCAAGGGTTGTATTTTTCTAGAACCTTTTTATATCCCATGCAAGGGTAGTGCTTGCCCATAGTAGGTAGTCAACAAACACTGGACTAAATTGCATGTCCCTGTGATCATACTAAATGACAAACAAACAAAAATGACAGTTTTCTCCTAATTTGTTAATTATAAGACATTTAAAAGCAATGCAGTTTCAACCCTTAGATTTACTGCTGTTTATCTAGGTTTTTAGGCACACGTAGTCTTTCTCATTTATGGCCTGTTGTAGTATTTAAGAACCAGTATTTCCAAATGACATATGTATTAGCATTGTATATGCATATAGTTAGGCTTAGAAGAGACCAGTGTCACTCACTCGGACTCACATTTGCTTTCTTAATGTCCTATAACCTGGGATGCGGGCTGGGAGTGGCTGTGCATGTGAGCGTCATCTGTATTGTGTGCTAGCCCAAACAATGAACAGTTGGCAGGGAAAAAAAATCAACTGGATTCCCAGCTCTGCCACTCACCAGCTTTGTGACCTTTAAGACGAAACTTCCCCTCTCAGAAGCTCCGTTTCTGTGAGATGGGGCTGGTAATATTTATCTCACAGTGTTGTCAAGAAGGGGAAAATGAGTGTGAGTGTGCGTGTGCGCGCGTGTGTGTAGGGCCTGCAGGACACGGTGGGCGTTCGGTAAATTCGAGGAATGCTAAAAAGTCTTTGTGTGTGTGTGAACTCACTGCTTTGCCTTCAGAACTTTCATGATTCTACTTTGAATAAATTTAAAGAACCCTGAAACACAGACATGTGATTTAAAAAAACAAGAAGAAAAAAAAGCAATCCCAGGCTTTCGGGGGAGTATCTGCACCTGGGCCATATGAGGGAAACGCTTCAGTTCACTGAAATTCAGACAGCACCCTTCAAGCAGTTCAGCCGGCACTGATTCCAGGAGCGCTTTCATTTGCATAAATAAAACACTAAAAATGTTGCCGAGCTATTCCATGGAGGAGATGCCTACCTGGTCATGTAAGAACTGTGTTTTCATGCAGTTTTTATTCAAGGCAAAACATAAACCAGTGAAAGGAAAACAGAAAGTGATAAGTAACAGGGCTATATTTTCCAGGAACATATGGTAGATGTTTCAAATGAGGTATGTCAGCTATTAATTCCCCAGGTGCTTGCCTTAGTCTCAAAAATAAGGGCATTCTACGGAGGGATTTCCCAGCTCTTGATATTTTGATCTTTGGGAAAATGGGAGACTGACTCTTCTCTCATGGGCACATGTTCCCGGGAATATTAAAAAAGCATTTTGCCCTCACTGACACGCAAAAGGTGCCACGAGCAATTCTGACGGGGTGTCTGTCATACACGCAATTACTGTCTCCCCACAAAACCCAGGAAAGGCAGAGATTGTTCTTGACCAAACATAGACTGGAGATTAAACGGGGAGACCTGGTTCCCCACAGCCTGTCCATCTGAGCCTGGATTTAGCCCGTGGGCCACATTAACCCTTGTGAGCCAAGGCTATGAGCTGGAGAGTCCAGGAAGTGTGAGGTGGGATGTGGGTTAGCCCGAGAGGACGAGATCTTATTTCAACACGATTAAATGCTTCCGTTTGGGAAATTGCCTTTTTTGTTTGTATTTTTCATATTGTTAAATGTTAACAGGACATGTTATAACTCTGTTATAATCTCTATATCTCTGATTTAGAGATTTGAAAGAATGTGAGGAATCACTGAAATACTGGTGCACATGGAATGGCAGTTAATATTCAGAGTATAAACAGTTTTATTTTGGGAGTGTGGAAATGTTGCAAACGAAGGAGCTAGACTTGCTCACTGTCCTGAGGTCAGCGTCTGTGGCTTGATGGGAAGGAAAAAACATGACAAATGAAATGCTTAAAACTTTGAAATACAAACGCTTAAATTTTGAAACTTATTTTTAAATTTCAACATGACGTTTGGTATTTTATAACACGTCGATGTGATGATCCTGATGTAGAATTCTTTCATCATGAAGAGCATGCATTTCCTAAGAACAGGGCTCATCTTTATCACTGTATTGGTACCACTCTCCAACTTTCTAGAAAATGGGAATGTGACTGATTTATAGTAAGATGATTTCAAAAGCAAAGAGAGAAGTTCTCTTGATTGAAAATCCATATTTGGAAAATGAGACGACTGATGTGAAAACATTGCTAAATTACATGTTTAGAAATATGCAATTATAAATTCTAGTAGGTAACCATGTTATAAGCCACATCACTTTTCTTTAAGCAGCCAAAGGTCAGTTTTAGAAATCAGTGGATTTATACATCTCACAAATATCTCTAATGGAATAGTGGTATTTTTAAAATAATAGATAAACAATGTCATTAGTTTGTAGGTGTTTTTAAAACTCAAAGTATAGTTACATTTGTTAGCTTTGATTTTTTTCACTCACTCAATCATCATGACTCCAGTCACGCTCCCACTGACTTGTGAAACGTTATCGTCCTCCTTTGTCGGTGAGCAAACTGAAGCTCAGAGAGGTTGGGTGACTTGCTGGTGCTTAATGGGAAACAAAAGTTTGGCATGTTCCTACACCTAGGTTGGTGTTTATTGGCAACCACAAGGCACATATGCAAATACAGGCTAATTCTAATAGATACTTAGCAGATTTAAAACATAGTTCTTAACCCATGCAAAGGTATCTTGGTGCTAGGCAATAGAGGCAGTTTCAACAGATGTGTAAATAACGGAAATCAGTTTCAAAACCAGGAGTCAGGGGATTCTTCATTGCTTTTGGTACACAGAAAAAAAAGAGTGGTTCTATGAATCCTCTAGACCAAGTCCTCTAAATTCTGCTTTAGAAAAAAATAGAGTTTGTTATCCACCTGGATCTCAGACGCTAGTAAAAGTAAGGTCATTTGGAAACCAGGAGAAATGGTGGTAGTGAGTAATGTCCCCAGGGCTCCAGAGGACCATATGGCAACACGTCATTGAAAGGAGGAAAGAACAGGAAGAATAAAAACGTTTTAAAGGCACAAGACTAATGAGTGGATTTTTAAAAATAGTTATTATCACAAAAGTATATATGGGCAGAGTGCAGATGACCACCATTGGGTTACTTATTCCGAATGTGGAGAAAAGTTAATGTACTTCTTTATTTAAAAACCCTGTAAGTGGATAGCTCATCCTCCTAAGAGGTTTAACTTCTGAGTCAGCTTGGCTAAGGAAGGCAGTCGTGCACAAGCAAAAAGATCTAGCAGATGTGCTCCTGTGCAGTTTTTAAAGGGCCCAGTGAGCAGCAGAAGTGCTGTTTGATTATCTTTCTCCACTTCTTCATCTGGGCCTCACCAGCCACAGTTGAATTATACAGTCCTATCCATTGAACGGTGCCTGTTTGGGCACAGACTATGAATTATTACTTAATTTCTAGCAGTTTAGAAGTGGCATGAGATTGCTTTTGTCAGCTTTTTTAAAGGAAGCTTAATTCCACCTTGACATTTGCTCATTTATTCTATAGATATTTACCACGTGCTTCCTTTATGATCCATGCTCTGTGCTAGGCACTGAAGATAACGTTGTGGATAAAAAGGTTATTTGCAACTGCTACCCTTGGTGCTTATAGCCTGGTAAAAGGACAAGTGGGGTAAGTGCCTGACAGAGAAACCTAGGGTATTTTTCAAGTGTATATTAAGAGGAAATTAACCTAATTAGAAAGGTCAGCATCCAGTAACTTCAGATCTGAAGCAGACAATTGTGGGCAATGGAGGGGTAAAAGATAGGGTGCAAGGGAAGAAGCCGGATACAGCATGTGCAAAGGTCCTGTGGCAGGGGAGAGCATCATAGAATTGTGGAAGTGGAAGGGTGGTGCGGATGGAGGAGAAATAGCAATTGAACAATAGAGCAACATGACTCTGGAAGCTTCCACCCAGATCATCTGGTGCCTTGAAGGCCGTGATAAACATTTTGATCTCTTAGCCTGAAAGCAATGAAAAGCCACCAAAGCATGTCAAGTAGTAGAGTGACAAGCTTAGATAAGTCCTTTGCAGTGACCATTCTGACTCCAGCGTGGAGAATCGGTTGGGGAGGGCCGAAGTAAATATACAGAAATTAGTTAGAGCATGTCATTGCTTTAAACTCAGTCCTTTCCGTTGTTATGTTTCTTAAGGTCTATTGCCTACCTACTATATCTTAACTTTTTTGTGCCACTGAGATGAACACACTTTTTTTTAAAGTTTACATTGACTACAAAATAGAATATCATGAAAAAATTGTTCCATGTTAAAAAAGCTATATTTTTATTATCTCAATGTAATAAATTTCCTGTTCAGATTTTTTCCCTGTTTCTGCATAGTTTTTATATTGATACCACAATGCCTTTATTATATTCCATTGCGATGTACTAAAATTTAATTACTTATAACCCCACATTTAGGACATTTGGCTAAGAAGTTTTAACCAAGGATGGAAGGATCAGTGACATGCTGTCTGAATATACTCTTTTCCACTTTTCAACAACTAAAACTAAGTTGTGTGAGCATATTCTGCCACTTTCAACCCCAATTATGTGGAAATCCCCCTTTATGGAGAATGTAAAGTCTCCTAAGTATTTGTATTAAGAGTAATGCATGTTGCTTAGGCTGTTAAAGAAATATTGATTTCTGACCCTTAACTGGAATACGTAGCTTTCATTTTTCTTCTTTTTACATAAATTGTGTATATTGTGTTCCCCTCAGGGGGAACTTAAAAGCATTTTGTGGTACGGAGGCTCCATTCTAGGACCTTACAGCTTTGGGGATGAATAAATGGGAATCTTGCTATCACCGGAACAGGCTTATTTTTTCCTAGGTAATAAGGCATGCAAGTGATACCAGGCAGAATTGGGCCCCCAGATTTCTGAAGTTCCAAGACAGTTTCTTACAGCCAGATTTAGCTTCCAGCTTTCAGCTGATGAGAAGCTTTGGTTTATAAGGCATCTAATTTTTATTCAGCAAAAATCTCCTTGGGTGTTTTTAATGTAATTTTGAAATTTGTATTACCAGGTGATACTTAAGCATTTCTTAGGGACTGACTGCAAATACTTGCTCAGAAAACAAAGTACCTTCAAGGTAGTTTATACCAGGTGTTGAGGTATTAGACCAAACTAGGCTGGCACCAAGACATTTCAATATGCTATGGGAAATGAAATACGGCCAAATAGGTTTTTATGTCCTGGCTATTCCTTTTCTCCATTACTAGCCAGAGGCAAGTAAATCAATTTTACATCTCCCCCCTATTTTATTTTTATCAACTTCTTAGGAAGTTTGAGGGGTTTTATCTGTTTATTTATTTTTTTGCCCACTCCTCAAACACATAAAATGAGAAAATTAAAAGTTTTACATGTTCCTCATCTATTTATCTTTTGACAAGATGTCATTTTAAACCCACTTAATGTTACTAATTAGCTTAATTACGCAGACTATGACCACATCAGCACAGTTTCTGTCACCTGCTGTGATGGGTCTCAGTGCCCTCCCACGGCCACCTTAACGTAAAGCTTTAATTGCCTTCCCTGAGGCCTCAGCCCATGTTTGATTTATCTGATTTCTCTGTATAAAGATTCTCTAGTTTACGATGTGTACACAAGTCATTAAATTGGTGTTGATGTTTATGCAGTGAACTCGCCAACTGGTTCCAGCAGACACCCCTTTATGAATTTATGACGGGGTAGTAAAGGCAAGTGTCAGAAGCTCCTGGTCTGGACGAGGAAGTCACGTTCCTTGTGTTGGGGACAGTCCAGTGGGCCCTTCCTCTCACTTGTGTAGCAAGGGTGGGGTTGGAACCCAGATTTGCCAAGTTACGAGCATCTCTAATTTACCACGCTGAGAATGTGTTGTTCATGGGAGAGAAACTCACCTTTAAATAGTCGCACTTTGACGTGCAACTATACTCTATTCGAGGATTTTAACCAGTTTCTCGTTTTCCGTAAACCGGCCTGGTTATTATTATAGAGTCTGTGTCAATAAACTAAAATTCATCAGCTACGACAAGTAAAAGAAATAGGGCAGTGTATCATTTTCTTTTATCTGTACTTTCCTTTTTTTGCAAAATAGGCCAAAAAAGACTAATGTTCTCCCCAGGTTTTATGCCGTAAGAAGCTGACGTGTACATTTTTTTCACCATGAGAAGATCTTCAAAGATTATAGATGTGAGTTGAATTCACTGCTCCTTTTGCAGACACAGGTCTTCCTGGCAGAGAGCAAAACACCCTGCTAATTTCAAAAGAGTTTCATGTGTGTTGTGTTAGCACTGTTTGAGTAGCTTTGCCTTTTTACTTCTCATTAATATTTGAAATTAGAAGGCAGAGAAATTGATTCTTAATTTTAACATATACCACAGAGGATTTATCTCAAAGTATTTATTTTAAACTATTCTGTGTGTGTGTGTGAGTTGGTGTTCATGTAGATAATACCTGTAAATAACCAAAGAATTAAGATAAAATGGAAAAGCTCCAAAACGTAAGGAGAGGAAGCCAAATAAGGAAAAAATACTTTCCTATTTGAAGGAAAGGATGGGCGATCAGGGAGATGGGGAGAAGGAAGGAAGGGAGGGTGTTCCAGATGGTTCTGAAATTCGTTCAGTGGAGGAGAAGACTCTCAAATGTCATGTGGTTTTCTGAAGAGACAAAAACGGGACTTTACTGTTGATGACAGAGGAGATAAACTGGAAGTGCGATAGCAAAATTCATTTTTATCTCCATTTCCTCCCAATTCTCGCCCTTTGGGGAAGCTCTTTCTCTTCATACTGAGAAAACTCTGATAATTAAATGCAGTTCAGAGTGCAGACTAAGAAGAAACCCAAGAGTGTCTCGTTAGCAAGGCTGCGCTCACGAGGGCTTGAAGAATGTGGTGCCTTTACCAGTTGAAATTATTAAAATATTATAGAATATTCTTAAAATGCCTCTAGCAAGTAATGAAACCAAAATAAGAGGATGTGTTATGGCCAGTTTACATTTCCGCATGAGAAAACAAAACACAGAGGTCTGGTTTTGATCTGTAGCAGTCCCGTATTCAACGGGTGCGTTTTTACCGGGATCCTCCATTATGAAGTTCTGAGCTAAGCACATGCGGAATAAGGAGGTGTGTGAAATACAGTTCCTTTCGTTGAGGACCTTCCCCTCCCTTTGGGGAGGTGCTCCCCCCCCCACCCAGTGTGTATAATGCAGGGCAGCCTAGGCTCTCTCCTCCTTGAGTGATATGAATGGAGTGTGACCCGGCTATCAGCGATTCCTTTGACCACACACAGGAGTCTGTTTTAAACCTCCACCAAGTTGATGCAAAATTCAGCCACTTCATCAACTTCCTCAAAAACTTCAACCATATATGGAGTTTCTGAATCCTCCAGTGTTATTGAAGACTGGTAGTGACCCAGGAGGTGTCACATCACACAGCACACATGTCAATTGAAAAATTCCCTCTCTACCCATCTCATCCCCAAGTATTGCCTCTTAACCTTGCTTATCACTCCATCTCTTCTCCTAGGCAGCTCTCAACACAGCTTGTCAGCCCTTTATTAGGCTGAGTAGCTGCAGGCTTTGACAAGAAACTTGGCTGCCACTAGACGCCAAGCCTGGGAGATTTATTTCAACCCCCATTTCCCAACCCCCAGCTATCAAAGATCCTTTTCAATAGAGCTGGTTCTTCCCACAAAGCAATTATTTATCGGTATCTAACAATTTTTTCTTCCATATGATTTTTTAGGAAAAGAGAGAAAGAATCACTTCAAAGTCACGATCAAAGAAGTTCTTGAAGAGTGGTATATCAATCAGAATTGGCTATGTTATGCCACTTCGACAAATAGTACAAAAATCTCAGTGGCTTCATGTGATAAGAATTTACTTCTTGGGCACACGGAGTTGATGATGAGTTCATGCTCCTCTCTGAGGCAGCTGCCCTCCATATGTAAGTTCAGCATGTGAAGTCGCTTCCCCCTGTGGCACCTCTGTCTCAACAAGTACCCCTGGAATGGTGGCAGCAAGAGGGGACCTGGGGAGTTCACATCCCAAGGGAATTCTTCAGCCCCCCAAATGGCACATGTCCCCTTTATTATAGCCATTTGTCTGGAACTAGTCACATAGCATTGCCTAGTTCATGGGGAAGAGTTACAGAGGGGCTGGGAAACACATGTTTCCATGTGTATAAAAATGGGAGGAAACCTGCCCTGGCCAGGTGGCTCGGCTGGTCAGAGCACTGTCCTGTACACCAGAAAGGTTGCAGGTTTGATCCTGGGTCAGGGCATGTCTAGGAGGCAACTGATTGATGTTCTCTCTCTCTCTTCCTCTCTCTCTCAAATCAATAAGCGTGGCCTCAGGTCTGGAAAGATAGGTCAGGGCCAGATTGTGAAAGGCCTTTGAATACTGGTCGGGATCTGTTTTATTGGTGACACGGAGCCATGCCAGTTTGGGGAAGGGCGTGAAGGGTTCCTGTGGTATATTGCACGTGTGTGGGTGCTGCTGGTGACTGCTGGGGCTGAGTTGTAATCAGTTTCAGAGACAGGAAGATCAGTGAGAGGTTTTCTCCCAAACAGGCTCAGTGTGAAATCACACCCACGTTCTGTGTTCCCGGCGAAAACATAAAGGATACTCTGATAACGCATTTCCCCTCTACATCTGCCCCAGAAAGATTCTATTTGTATGGCCTCTCACCTTATTTAACCAAAGTGCCTTTAAAGCAGTGGTCCCAAACCCTTTTGGCACCATGGACTGGTTTCGTGAAAGACGCTTTCCAGGGGCCGGGGTGGGGTGGGGGTGGTTTTAGGAGGATTCCAGCGAGTGACATTCAAGCTCACCTCCTGCTTTGCAGCTGGTTCCTGACAGGCCCAGACTGGAACCAGTCTGTGGCCCGGAGGTTGGGGACCCTTGCTTTAAAGAACACATTACTCTTCAGACCCATTAACAGACAAATAAGATGCTGAGTAACCACATATCACAGAAAACATTTGTATTTAGAAACACTGATAACATTCACAAGCATTTAAAATGTGTTAAGGCATCAGTTGGGAATCAGCGGTGTTAGTGTATGAGGGTTGATGTGGAAAGCTCCAACTATGTGGCAAAGAAATGGAAGCAATGAAGGTTTTTGATTTGTGATTATATTACTCTCAGTGAATAAATAAATAGCTGCTATGTGCTCCATGCTTAATTATTATGTGTCAGGTACCATGTTGGTTCACCAACAGCATTTCCACTCACACTGTCTGTCAGTATAGAGGTGACCCTCCGGAAGTCTTTCTTCATAAAACTTGACCCCTCCACACAGATTATATATTTTTGGTCTATTTCCTATATCCCCTATTCGAATATAAGCTTTGTGAGGTCAGGGATTTGTTTCATCTGTTTACTGCTTTATTCCCAGGCCCTGTAACAGTTCCCGGCACTCAGTAACTGTTCCATTAATTAATGACATTTAAATCTCATAGGACTCCTACGAGGTAGGCACCATTAATTTTCCTATTTTATGAGTGAAGAACCTCAGTCCCAGGGGGATTCAGTAGCCCCTGCAAAGCCTCAGTCACTAATTCACGGAGCTGTGATGAGCTGGGGTGGCACAATACTCTTCTGATCACATCATGGTAATTCAAAGTTGGTGTAAAAATTATTCTTCATGGATCCAAACAGTCAATGTAGATGCTCGAACCATTTTTCTGACGTCACTATATATTTCTTGAAAACATGATAAATATTTCTATATGTCTGAAAAGTAAACTGAGCCCCTGCCAAAAGTGTCTTGTGGAGCTAATAGAGGGTGATCTTAGAGAGCAAATTTGCTCACATGGGCCAAATGTTTCCTCCTGCAGAGTGGGCTGCTTCCCAAAGAATTAGCCTCTCTCAAAATGAATGATTAACCTCAGCATCCTGGCCAGATTCCCACTTGGGTAGTCTAGGAACTGTTCAAAACTTGGACTCTATTGAAATTAGCCTGGCTTGATTGCAGCCTCTGCATTAATTGTGATATAATAGCGTTTCTCCAGAGATTTGTGCATCTATTATTCTAATTTGTATAGATGAGTTTTGTCTCAAATGTTTTTAGTTTCTTTTCCCCTCATGAATTTCTTTATAGGTTGCTTTTAAAAATTTTTTTTTGCTGCATGAATACTGTGGGCTCCTTTCTCCTTAAACTTGCCAAACCTTTTTCTCACTTGAATAACTAGTCTCTTAGTCATTATCACAGTATGTCGCAGACATTAGCCCCTAGAAGCGTCCAGATTTCTAACTCTTGCACAAATGCAAGTGTAACCTGGGCGGAGACAGTATTTACTCAGGGGAAAGTGTCTAATGGTTTCCTTCAATTCCCCTGCCCTCAAGGAGCTGATGCTTTGGTAGGAGGCACCTGTGTATTTTAAATAACTGACCTGATGGTGGAACTACTCGGGACGGTCATACTCATTCTAAAATATGGCTGTTAGTTTCTTCAGACAATTCTGTTAAATGATATAGGCCACTTACTTGTCTTGGCCGTGAACAGACACTGTAATGTCACCTTCTGGAGACACAAAGGGATATGAGTTTAGTTAAACTAAAAAATCATTCTGCTTGGGTGACACTAAAACAAATGCCTCAGTGTGTTGCATGGTGTTGATGCAACTGGAGACCGATTGACCAAATCTGGCCAACATCATGGCAGTGCTGTTTTCTGTGAGTTGGCCTGTCTTGCGTTTGGTTCCGCCTGTATCACAGACCAGTGGTAAGCCACTGCTGCTTCCTGCCTTGGGTTCTTTACCTTTATCCAGTGAGACGGGACAGCGGATCTGAGCTGTGTGCACTTAGAACTTTAGCAGCTAATATTAGAAGAATGCTCTGAAAAGGACAGATGGAAAGAGCTATAAATGCAGTTGCTAATGGATTTATGTGCTGTATCTCTCTCCTTCCAACCTATTTCTACCATTATTTTCCAAAAAATTTCCCAGGGCTCCACCTGAAGTGTGACCCAACGGCACCGCAGCACATGTGTTTCCTGAGTCAGCTGAGTGTTTCCAAAATGTATCTATACTTTAAATTCAAATGTTTATCCACTAGGTGATGAAATCATGGAAAGTGTTCCTGCCTTGGTGTGACAGTCATATACTTCCGCCTAAACTATTGTTTAAAGTTCTGTGGGGTTTGCTACAGGTTTGCCCCCTGTATCTTAGTATAAGCCTAAAAATAGATAATTCCTTGTGGAAAAAAAACGATTTAGATTTTCAATAGTGTCAATAAAGCCATGGAGGGTATGCTTTTAAATCTGTAACACAAAGAAACTTCCCACTCCCGTGCCATTAGCCTCCATCTGACTAGGTGGCCCTGACGACTGACCTCAGAAGTAGAATCCTGAAGGTGGACATTTCTCCTGCTTCCCTCGGGCACTTGCAGTGAGAGACTCCATGCTTCCGTCCCAGGTCACGCAATGAAAAATATTTCTTCATTTACTCATTTTCCAAATATTTATTGAGCTTATACTGCCCTACCAAGCACTTTTCTAGGAGCTGGGCATATAGCAGTGAACAAAACACAGAAGTGAAAATTCAAGTGCTTATTAATAACTCCATCAGAATGTTTCATATGACATTTCTTGTAAACAGCTAAATTTGTTCATTAAAAAAATTACAAGAGCATTAGTCCACTGGGGATATTAATTGCTTTGTGAGAACATCATTTATCTTGTGACAGAACTCACTTTAGCAAAGAGCAAACTCCTTTAGTAATTCAATTCAGAATAGTTATACTTACTATGACTTGTATTCCTGAATGTCCAAGAAGTTAAAGAAAGTAATGTCTCCAGAGGGTGCTTCTAGGTTCTATCATATCTTCAGCATTCTGGTCACTTAAAATGAAAAGGGAAAATGTGTTTAGAAGCTTAAGGAAGAAAAAAGAGAGTACAACCAGTCAAATGCCAAAATATGATCTCATGGTTGCCCTTCATCCATTGCTCCAGACGCCTGGCTGAGAAAACATCTAGCCCAGGACCTGGCAGCTGTTCATCAGTGTTTGCACAATTGAACAGATATAACTATGACAAAAATGCCCGCAAGTTTATTTATTCCTTATAACGGTATATTCCCACGTGATTTCAAATTGTCTGGTTAGGTTAGAAAAAAGATGAAGACCTTGTAAAGTAGATGCCTCATACATTTCTTTCTGAATTTCCTCCTTGTACTATATATACACTGTATGAAAACTTTATTTTTTTTAATTTAGGTTTTATTGTACTTTTCCCATGACCATTTAGTCCCCTATACCTCCCTCCCCTCAGCAATCACCGCACTGTTGTCCACTTGCAAATACCTGAGTCAAAACAGTCTTTCCTCTGGTGTCCGCCAGGTCACACTTGACACCGAACGAATGCTGTCAGCTGGGACCATCCAAAGGAGAGCTTGTCGGTCTAGTCTCCTCTCATGTCGAAATCAAATCCAAGTCACAGTCTCCTGTGGGGAATCACAGTCATCATCAGTTGGATGGTGATTTTTACACACACTTTTGATCTCTTTGAGATGTTTTTTTGGTTCTTCCCATTTACCTCTTGCTGAAAACTGCTCTCTCTTACCTTTTGGAAGAAAATGTCCTTACTTACATAAAGCACAGCCAATCCTTTTATGGTACAATATATATATTTATATACATATGAATAATACCTTGGATTCACTTGATGATTTTCTGCTAGAATCTAAAGGCCATTTGTGGCTTATTGCTTGCCATGTGTCAATCCTTGTGTTTTGCTAACTTTTTAGAGAACTAAACCCACTCAGCTTATGTTGCGTGAGGGTATATTTTTAATTACTCAAGTAACAGTATTTAAATTATTTAAATAGTTAAATAATGCATATGATTCAGTAACACATGAGTAGTGAAGTTACCTTCAGACTATAGACAGATGAAAAACTTCGCATTCTCTGTAGTGACCTGGCCAACCCGCACTGTTCAGAAATATCGATGCTGCTTGTATTATGGTGGAACAAGGGTCAAACTTACCCATGAAGATTCAGCATACCAGGCAGGTATCAGAAATGTCAGAGGTTGCTGCCCATCATAGAAAAGCCACGTGCGATATGCAAACTATTTAACATTCCCCAACAGTCAGAATGGAGGCTCAGCTAATAGCGCTCAGCTGAGAACAAGAGCTGGCCCTGCTGACACAGACCAGTTGACCTCAGCTACATTAAGGTTTGTCACTTTAAATTCCAGTTTTTGTGGAGACACCTTTTTCAGGGCTTCTTAAATCCTTGTAAGGAAATTTTTTATACAAAAGTAGAATTCTTTGTAAGGATGTAAAGATATAGTACCAGTTTCTAATATCAGGAGGAGTTAGGGGTAACTCTTGCTTTCTATAAAATCTTACCACTTAATGGATTGAAAAATATGTGACTAGTGCAGTCATTTCAGTCAGATTTCTAATATGTTTCTCATTGTTTCTCTTTCTTTTGTCCAATCGATAAGCAGATGCAAACATAGTGGAGAGGGAATCAGAACACTTTCTGCTGAGGTCAACTTGGCTACCCAAGCTAAGAGGAGCTTTTTATTAATATTTTCTGATTTGCTGTTCAAATCAGGAGGAAAAGAGCCTCACACTAATATGTTAGCTAGCTATAAACATATTTTAGCATATATCCTTGTTATTTTGCCATGAATTTAATTCATGCCTTTAATTTTTGTGTTTGTATTTTCTTTTGGTCCATACATTTCTACTGATAATTTACTTGGACTAACTCAGCATAACATTTAATTATAGTGGTCAAGGTTAAATGTTATCAAGTAATTTGCTATTTCAGTATTTAATAACTTTCATCTTTATTGAGTGAATATTTAGTCAATAAGCAGTCATAAAAACATTTTAACGTACATACATATTCTTTTAATTTTGTTAGGTTATGGCATAGATTTGTTTATGATCTTATATACTTAATTACCAGACAAAACATATCTATCCACAGGAATGTCAAGAAAACATTTTGTAGGTATTCTCCTTATTGATGAGGTGATTTGCTCTTAATAGAGTTGGAAACTCACAAAGTGATTTTCCATCTGTTTAGAAACACTCTATATTTAAAGTATTTTTGTGTTCTAAAGCAGAGGTAAAATAAGAAACAAGGCCAGTATATGCACAAAGACAGATAAATGTTCAGGCGGCACCTCGTTCTGTCTCCATCTTGATTTAGTTAACTTTCACTAAACAGCCTGCTCTAAAAAGGGAAGGAAAAACAAATTGATAAGATAAAACTGTGGGGAATTCCAAAATAAATACTGCTAACTGACCTTTTCTGATGGCCCAGTTAAGAGGTTTTTTTCTTTTCTTTCTTTCCCTTATGGTATCAGCTGAATGCCTTATTTACTACTATAGTGTATGACTGACAGAATAAATGCTTGGGTAATAGCTTTGTCTTACTTTTTCATATTTTTGGATAGACTGATAATGATCTTTCTCATATTTTAAAAACTCAGGTAAATCCCAAAACATTTTAAGAATATGGGACTAAAATAGGAAAAAAGCCGGTCCTTTTTAGAGTACACATCTCTGTATACAGTTGTATCCGGGGTCACTTATATGCAGCAAGAAGCCCTATATGTATTTGAAAAGGAGCCAGTTCATAGCCTCTAAATCAAGTTCCTGATGCTAGCACTTTATACCTTAGTGTTTTTCTGTTGGTGTCCTGTAAAATAAAAGAATTAACTCTTATTAAGGAGTTCTGTTTCAGAATAGCCACCCCGATTAAAACTTCAGAATGTGGTTTAAGAAATGGTCAGTCACTATCAAGGTTCTCTTTTTAACCACTACTGTCCATCACAAGAAGTCATTAGTTTACAGCTACTTCCTTCTTATTTTTATAACTTTTTAACTTATCATTAACCCCTTGCTCTTATCCTGTACTCTGAGATGAGTAAAGAAGATAATGTCCCCAAGATTTCCATTGCTTACACAGGAGATAATAAGCTTTTTGGAAGAAAAAAAAAACTCTTTAAACAACTCCTTCCTCTTTAAATCTAAGCTATTTCTTGTCAAATGGACTTGTAGTGCATTCTTAAAGTAAATCAGGCAAAATTACTTATAGCATAGTTCACAGAAATAAAAGTGGACTCAACATACTGGAATTATTTATTATAGCTTATGAACTCGCTTAATAAATTTTCATGTTCTTTCATGTTATTAAAGAAATATTGTAATGGACTAGTTGCTAATCTTCATTTCCTTTTAATTCAGTCTCATATGACACTGTGTCTGAACCTGTTAAGCAGGATTATTGTCATAAGATTAGATACAAGTATCTTAGTTGTCTAGACATTATATAACTCTACCACAGACTTCAGATCCTTGTTTGTCGAGCAACCCTTTAGTCTTTTTAACAAGGAGAAACGTTAATCAAAAGTCTCATGCACTTATTTCTTTTCCACAGCTTCTTAGTGTCACCGTCTGAATTTGCCAATTCCTGCTTAGTTTTGTGCACATATGAAGTTTTACTCTTGTTTTGAATAACAGCTGATTCTTACTGTTTCCTATTTGCTGTGGGAAGGAGGTTGGTATTATATGCTTCTTTGAGTGTCTCCTCCTTAAGTCTCCCTTCTGCTGTCTAGCTTTTACCTCAACAACTTCCTTTTCTTTCATTTCAAACCAGTATTTTTAGGATGTGAAGAATTCACTTAGTGGTACTCTCAAACTTGCTTAATTCAACATGCATTTATTGATACCTCTTGCGTGCCATGTGGTGAACTAAACCCTGGAAACAAAACATGGACAGCCAGTCTCTGCTCTCAAAAACCCTAGAATCTAAGCAGAGAGAGAGAGACAAATACGCACTGTATTTGCGATGCAACATGGGAAAATATAGGGTGATGTAAGAACGTGAGGAATATTCATGTTTAGTAACTTTAACAGGATGTTATCTGGCTACTGGTATCTGTAATTTCTAGGTAGAAATAAAATGTTCCATCAGAAGTGTTCTTTGACATTATATGTGTGAAAATTTCTTCTTGCTGGGAAAATCAGAGTCGTCTTTGAACAGGAGGAAGCCAACTAAGTGTGAGCAAGCCACTTCATCTCCGCTGGCCTCAGCTTTGTGAGACACCAAGTGAGAAAGTTTGAAATAGGTGACCTCCGATATCCTTCCTAGTTCCAAAACTCCGAATCTGTGAGTTTTCCTTTTGCAGTTCACTGAAAAATCTAAATAGCTTAAGCCTGTTTTGAAATTTATTTTAACAAATGATCCATAAAATAAATAAGCACAAAATCCAATTTTTTGGAAAAGTGGTCTGGCTGTAGAACTGAGTGGCCCCATAAACTATTAATTTGGTCATAGTATAGAAATGTGAAATGGTTGTTAAATGAGTCAAGACCTTATTTGTGGCCTTTGGCTCATTTGGTAGGATTATCCGTTCGCCACGTAAGCAGCATAACACGCATGGCCAAGCAGCTCATGAGAGGGTGCTAACAAACGTTAAATAAAAATTATCTGTCTCTAGGCTTAGGAACATATTTTCATTATTTTCAAGGGAAGAGTTTGCTCAGCACTAAAGTCTCAGTTGTTAGGGTAATAAGCAACAATAATTATACTAGTTCTCCTTATCTGCAGGGGGCATGTCCCAAGACCCCCAGCCAATGCTGAAACTGCAGACAGCACCAGACCCTACATGTACTATGTTTTTTCCTCTGTGTGTGTGTATATATATATATTATATATATAAGTTTATTTTATAAATTGCTCACAGCAAGAGGATAACAATAACAACTAGTAATAAAATAGAACAATTATAACAACATGCTGTAATGAAAGTTATGAAAATGTGGTCTCTCTCAAATTATCTGTAAGTGCTCACTCTTCTTCTTGTGATGTGCCTGTTGATACCGTGCCTACGTGGTAAGATGAAGCAAGAGGCTCAGAATGACGTGCAATTTCAACTTACGAATTTTTTATTCCTGGAATTTTCCATTTAATAATTTTTGGATTGTGATTGACCATGGGTGCCTAAAACATTGGGAGGATTATTATCTATTCATTGTGCTAAAAATTCTGACTCCTTTCTGTAAGTGTTCTGTAATGTGGTTTTCTAATATATTTTTTATCCTTTTGGAAGTTTAGAAGTAGAATGAGTGTTGATGGTCTCTGATCATCACTTAAGTTCATCACTCCTGCCCACATAAACTTTCTCTCTATCTTTAGAATATATATATGTGTGTGTCTATCTATCTATCTATCTATCTATCTATCTATCTATCTATCTATCTATATGCAAGAGGTGTTTCTCCTTAGTCCCAAGACATTTAGTTTTTCCTTTCAGTCATTAACTTTGGCTTCATATAAATTCCTCTCCATTTTTCTGTTTTATCTATATCTTGATAATAATAAATTTAATAAATGTTCTTAAAACCTCTGGACGGTAATCCATCAGGCCCATTCAGTATTCTTTTAGCTTATCCGTAGAGCGTATGGGTTTCTCTTTACTCTTTTAAATGAGACCTTCCTACTGTGGATGTAACTATCAACCAAATGTGCTAATCTCTTAGGATCTGGCTATTTTTTTTTAATTTGAATGTAGATTGTATAATTTTTTTTTAGTTTCTTTCTTTTCCTTTTTTTATTGTTGTTCAAGTACAGTTGTCTCCATCCCCCCACTTCCCCTCACTGCACCCTTCCCTCAAACCATCTCTGAATTTCAAAAGATGTGATTATTATAATTCAATCTATTTACTTTCATGTGAACACAAATGGAAATGAATTTCCTGAAACAGCCACATTTTCTTTCTCTCAAATATAAATCTGGCATTTAAAAAAAACAATGAACTAATCTGAATCTGAAATCTGGGTTTTTATGACACCAAACATCTGGATGAAAAGCGAAAAATTCAGTAGATGTTCCCACATATCCAAATATTGTGTCCATAAAACAGTTAAATGACTGCCTGAATTTTTCCATTTTCATCTAGGTGTTTATTCTTCACCTACATGGCACCATCAATCCTTTCTAAGAGAAGACTATCAATTTCAGAAACAATGCACTCACAAACAAATATTATTGAGCGCCTATTATTGTGTTAAGTGCTGTACAGTGTTCAACGTTCATGCTCAATGTTGTCCTCAAATGACTTGCAATCCAGTGAGGGTGGTTTATATGCACATATATATATGCACAAGCCCATGTATATACAGAAAAGACTTTGGGCAATGAATGAAAACATGAGGGAGGAGGAGAGAATGCGCTGCAGAATTTGTGAATAGGGTCGGAACAACTGCTTCTGGTGGGAGAGGATTTTCCACTGGATCCAGCATTTGGACTGGCCATGATGGACATGCCAGAAGCATGGAAATGGAAGAGAATGTGGTTGTCACACAACATTTGATATATACTCTCCATCAGCAGTTGGGAAGTTTATTGGAGTCTAACCCTAAATTATTCAGATGATTGAAACAATTTCTATGTCATTTGGCATTATCACAGCCTTTGGTTTCTGTCAGGTTTTTTAGTCTAAGTGTGTTTCTCGGGTATTTTAGTTAGTTAATTAATAATATCTCCCTTAAGAGTTTTAACTTTACACCAGAAACATAGTGAAATTTACTCTCTGTGTGGTCATTTTAAGAAACATTATTAAAAACTCTACCTTATATTTTGCTTTTCTAATTTAGATATAAAATCTTCACAGCCCCATATACAGTGCATGCTTAAACTTCTATCTTCCAAGTTAGGTGTTTTTTTATTCTATTGAGATCGCAACTGTGATAAATGTTTTTAATCCCAAATTCTCAATATTTTTAGCATGTTCGATCAGAGCCTATAGATATAGATTAAAACAGCAAAATGGTTCATTTTGTTCCCATTTTACCTTCTCCTTCTCCTCCCCTTTTTTCTTTTGAACAAAAAGCAATCATTTTTAGCTGGAAGGGGAAAAGGAATACATTGAGAAAATTCCAGATAATCTAAATTTGTGCCATGTGTATTAGTACTAATTTATTAGCTCAAGTAACTGACTTTAGGTAAAGCTGAATCCAAGCTCAGAAGTGACATCAGGAATCCATTTTTTATATGTGTTGGCTCTGCTTTTGTTTGCCTGGCCATCATTCTCAATCAGGTGGCAGCAATAGCCATCAACAAATTCTAGGCACAAGTTCTGACTCTGTCACCCCTTGGACTGACAGTCCCCTGACTCCCATTAACCTAACATGGGGTCCAGGTTCAGTGCAGCCATAATGATTAATTCTGTTGGTTGGCTAAGCCTTGGTTATTTGGCCAGCTCTGAGTATACCCTGAAAGTAAAACCAGGGCACTATTACCAAAAGAAAAGGGGCATACCACTTAGTGAAAAACTTTATGTTAGAGTGAGTTATCTCAACTCTCACCACTGCCTATTTTATTTTTAAAGATTTTATTTTATTTATTTTTAGAGAGAGGGAGAAAGAGAAGGAGAGAAACATTGATGTGAGAGAGAAAGAAACATCAGTTGGCTGCCTCTTAAATGCACCCCAACTGGGGACCATATCCACAACCCAGGCATGTGCCCTGCCTGGGAATCCAAGTGGCTATCTTTTGTTTTGGAGGCTGATGTCCAACCAACGGAGCCAGACTAGTCAGGGCTCACCACTGCCAATTTCTATGACTGTGGCATATGTTACTTAACCTTTGTGAATCTTGGGTTTCCTCAGCTACATCAATTAGGGCCCAAGGTTCTGTCTAAAGACCTTTCGACTCTAATGCTTTGTGGTTCTGAGCTCAAGAGCTACAGATAAGGATAAGACACCCAGAAAATGCATAGATTTACAAATGCTAACACAAACCAAGAGATACATCTTAGTGCATGTAGAAGCACTCCAGGCATAAACAGGAAGTTAGTCTGGCGGTAGAAGAGCAAAGGGTTTTTACTATATCTCAAGGAATGATTAGAAGACAGCTTAAGTGTGTGTGTGTGTGTGTGTGTGAGAAACAGTTAGCAAGATTCAGAATTAACCATCACAAACTTTATTGTTATAGTCTCTATAGATATTTTATAACCCATGTATAGCTTCATTAATCTCTTAATTTTACTATTATAGGGACTTGTTCTTGTTAAAGTTGACAGAATTACTGGCAAAGCTTAAATGATAATTTATGTCTATGTTTTTCTATTCTTTCTACAAATACTTGGAGACACTAAGAGGAAGTAGGAAAGAAATACAAAAATTTAAGTAACCTAAGGTTTTACCTTCAGGAAGCTGCACTTAATAAAGACAAGACATGTAAATAAGACATGAAAGTGAAAGGCTAGGAACTGTAAGTGCCAAGTAAATTGCTATAGGAACTTAGTAAAAAGGAGATTAACTACAACTATGATGATATGATGTGTTTAAAATGTTTTATTTCTTTTCTTTATTTTTTTTATTGTTGACACTATTACAGATGTCCCCGTTTTCACCCCCTTTGCCCACCTCCACCCAGCCCCTGCTTCCCTTCCCTCTGGCCATCACTGCACTGCCCTCCGTCCATTGGTTATGCATACAGGTTCTTTGGCTAATCCCTTCTTTAAATTTCCTTTGTGGTGTACATTCTAGTCATAGCATGTGAATTCTATTTACATAAGAAAAAGGTGTTAAATCCATGACCATTGAATGCATTTGGCATTGCAGAAAGATGTGCTGTGTCTTCAGGGTCCCCGGCGCTTACCCTCGTAACCCAGTTCAGTAAGCATGGCCCTAAAGCAGTGAGTGATATCTGCCCAATGTGGTTGTACTGTCCACCTTCGGGGAATTGCTTAGAGGGTTTCATACACAAGTGGCGCCATCAAAATCAAGGCCATCCGGATTAACTGTATAAAATAGATGGTATGTTGGAGGGGAGTGAAGAAAAAGGAAAGGCACCCATAATTCTCAGTTTCCCAATATTCGCTCAAACTAAGATCCTGCCCAACAAGTTACCGATCATTGGTCTTAATGATTGTATTAATCACTTCTGTATTAATGTACAGAAGTAATTTGACAAATTGCACAATGTTTTTTCAAAAAGCTTATCTAGTTAAGTTTATGGACCAATGAGTAAGTCAAACTCATAGGGTAAGAAAGTAATGTAAGAGGTAGGACTGCTGTCCTGCTTTAAAAAAATATCAGTAAAAGAGAATATCTCATTGCACAAAAAGTTAAATTACTATTTTTTTAAATGGAGTGTATAAGTTGTAGTTATAATTACAATAACTAAAATTGATATTGGATTTTAAAAGAATTATTTAAAGCTATACACATGCAGACAATACATGAGCATAGAAACAAAAAGCAAAGGTCTCTCCCCCAGGCTCTATACAACATGAACCATTACTCTGAGTGCATTTTTTTCTAGGTATTTTTCTTGCAGTATGTTCATAGATATGGGTGTGTTAAATTGTATTTGTTTCTTTATATCTGTGTGGTGAATTGGTAATACATATAGTTCGACAACTGGCTTTTTTTCACTTAACAATGTATGGGGACACCTATTCATGAGCACCTCATATTTTATTTCACTGTGACCCAGTTGAAAGACATTAAGGTGTTTCTATTTTTTTATCCTTTCAAATACTACCTTTTAAATTTTAGTTTGTACTTCTAACTCATGAAATGATTGAAGGTATCACCTGAAGTAATTTAAAATGTCAGTATAAGTTCTTTCAGCATACAGTAAAGTGTATGATAAATCAGTTTATGATAAATCAGTTCGGACATCTTTGGAGAGGAGCTAATCACAAAAGAAGATTATTATTAGTGGTTTCACCCATCAACTGTTGTACTGATGCTTTCTAAGGATATTGTAGATCTAATTCTATGCACTTGATACATCAAGTTAATCCCAAAATTGTGGGGGGAGGGATAAAGAAGGCATACAGTCATTTTAATTGAAGTAACATTGTTAATAATATTATATAAGTTTCAGGTGTACAACACTATAATTTCATAGCTGTATATAGTATAGCATGCTCACCCCCCAAAATCCAGTTTCCATCTATCACCATATATTTATCCTATTTACCCATTTTGTCCCCCTCCCACCCACAGTCAGCATCTTACATAAAAATAATACCTACTTTCAAATGAGTCTTTGAAAAGGACTCAAAATATTAAAATATATTTTCTATCTGTACTGAGTCATGTCTTACCAACTTTTTGAACAGTTGTCAGTTATTCAAAGTAAGAGGATCTTTGTGAGTCACTTTTTCTAGTTAACAGTGGCCTTAGAGTTATGGAGGGTAATGAAAAGCATTGACCTGTACCGGTTCTTTCTTGACGAAGGGAATCATCATCATCACTATTGTGTTACACTGTGTGTTCTTACGAGTAAGTTGAGCCACCTCTGGGCCACTGGACCAGAGTGGGCTGGCCCCCAACAGTGGCTAGACTAAACTATAGCTTTAGTCCAAGAATATGGAAACTGACAACAAATTATTGCTTGTGGTCTACTTCCAGTTTTCAAGTGCAAACATACCAAAGTTTATTTTAAATTTGAGCCAGTCAGACATTGAGTAATACACATCAAAGGAGAAGTGGAGGCTTCCCATGTTTATTATTTCAATACGATGTCTGTTCTAATAAAGTAGAAAAATGCATATGATAGACCATGCAGTAGAAATCCTCTAGTCCCACAGCTTGGCCTTAAAAATATACATATATTTGTAAATTAATCCAAAACATTGCCACAGTTCCAGCTCTTCTGAAAGCTGATTGTTTTCCATCCCTTTTTTAATTTTAGAAATAGAGTGGCTGTCTGCCAGAGCACTTTCTGATAAACAGTCCACTTCATGTGTAAAAGGGGCATAGCCATCATGAATGTTCAGAATCCACAGACTGTTATTTAAATAAGGTAAAGTTATTATGTTCTTCCCTATTAATTAAAAAAAAGCCATCTGTGCAAGGTGAATTTTGGTAAGGTCCCAATTTTTTTAATGATTGTGGGTAGAATTTGCAACTGCTTTCATAGTACAAGTGCAGCTCAGGGATTCCCAAGATAAAATGCAATGTACGTGTAATTTTGTGGCCATTTGACTACATTTCTAATAAAGCACTGGAAAGAATTTTTGTTAGTCAGAATTTATAGTCATACTCAAATGAATTAGCTCTCCAGTAGCGTCTCCTTTCTACTCTTCTATTTCCTTAACATCCTAAACCTTTATTTCATCTAAACCCTCTCCGTATGTGTATGTGTCTCTGCTTCTCTCTCTCACACACACACAGACACCCCACAACCCACACTGCATCAGAACTGTCTTGTGTCAGAGCATCACAACAGTGAGAAAGACCAAACACACACACATACAAAACAAGACATAAGCAGCACATGAAATGACCTTAGCAAGGCAGAGCTCTACATTCCTGTGATGAGCCCTGGTTTTCATTTTTGTTATTTGCAGAATTTACTTCCGTTGGGCAAATAACCTATAAATCTAGGCTTTCGAAATCTTCGAAGGGCAAAAAGTCAAAAGGTCCTCCTCCCTCGAGTGTGGCCGGAAAAGCCAGGACAAGAAGGATCTGGGGACTTTTTTGTGGGTCGTGGAGGTGTCGTGTTCGCTCAACGTGTGTTTTCAGTCAATTAGAATTTGTCCTCTCGGCCTTTTTCAGTTTGAAGCCCCCCCGCCCCAGCGTCTGCGATGAGCAATCCTACTTGTTTGTGCAGTCATTCATTATCTCCATTACCAAAAGGAGAATAGAGGACAATTACATTGTTTGGACGAATCAGAGTGTGAGGAGGAGTATTTGTCATAGTGGCGGAGTACAGCACCTGACGGGCCACGATTGATGGCCAGGCATGAGTGTGAGTGGCCAGAGCAGCCTCATAGGATGCAAATTACTGACTGTGGATTCCAATTTATCCTGTTCATTTTTCTTGCCCGCGCCGAAGACCATTAGTGGTTTTTGAAGCAGTGAAGGGGTCATTACTAATGTGGGTAGGCTCGAAGCAGGAGGGGGAAGGAGGGGAAAAGCCTTCTGTAATTACACAGCTTTTAGGAACGGGCTGGAGGCCCTAGCCAAAAAAGTGTCAACACCTCACAATCAGAAAAATTTATTTTCATTTTATGCTTAACCCATATTAACTCAACATTATCATCTTTCTTTGTTAACATTTGCAGAATATTAAAAGCCTGGCTTCTATATTAATACAAATCTAGTTAACCCCTTTTGCTATAGAGGGAATTTTGTTTAACTTAATGGCATTTGGCTTTGCTAAGAAGTAATTGTGCACATTTTGGATAATGTATGCTATTATAAAAGATGAAATACCTGAAGAATAAAATCTCAGATGATTGAAAAACATTCTTTCTCAAACACTAGCATGAATAGAATGCTCTGAATGGAACACTTCGTTGTCCGTAATGTTACACGCTCACAATATTGATGGGAAATATTTACTACTCAAGGCTTTCTCATTTATGAATGACTTTGACATGCCGGGGAAAAAAGTTAACTTTTTTGTTTAAGAAGACCAGTGATTATAGAGCAGGGACCTATTTAACAGGCATGTTTTATAACAGCGTACACACCAGCACTCTATCTCCAAGTACACACACAATTCAAAAATAACAGAGCGGGATTTCAGAATGGAGAGGAAAGTGGTTTGGTGTTGGGAGGGTGGTTCATTACAAATGTTGGTGAATTGTGGTGAAAAGTAAGACTTAAGAAATACTAAAACCTACGGCTTTATTTTCTTATTGCC